>NC_071510.1:92245492-93717992 GCF_027887155.1 Malaclemys terrapin pileata | reverse complement strand
TAACATTGAAAGTCAGCAGTACATGTTATAAAAGCTTTTGATATTGTGATGCTTTTATAATCTTGGTAGGAATATAAGCATTTTATTAATACTTTTTATTATTTGTATTATAGTACACTTTTTGATGCAAGAAAAACGTGCTATTAGAGACTATGGGTTACATTCTCTAGTGTGCTCCGGCTGCTTTTCACTTTAGCGATGCTAAGTTGTTGGAATGTAACTAGGACTCTGGCCCTACATTTGAAAAAAAGCAAGATGATGTGTAAAAGCAAGCTGGAGACAGAGTGCGTGTTATCCATTAGGGCCATATTGTGGCTTTTCCAGCGTAGCCATGCAGGGGAATCCCCTGCACCAACTGCCTGTCTCATGGATGGCAACTCAGTAGAGGAAGAAGAAAAACAGAATTTCTACTGCTCAGGAAATTCTAAGATTTTGAAATTTAGTTTCAACCCAAATTGGGACAAAAAGTCGAAAGCTTGAAAATTTTGTGAAATGAAACATTCCAAAATTTTCTTTTCAACCTTATTGAAATGTTCGATTTTATGTAATATATTATAATATAATATAATCTAAATATTTTAACTATCAAAGTATTTTCAACATTAATATAACTTCCCATAGAACATTTTGACAACACTGATATATTTCCGCAAAATGTTTCAGATTCATGGAATCAACATTTTCCGATGGAAAACTGTTCCACTGGAAATTTTTCAACCAGCTCTGTTACTCAGGGTATGTCTACACTAGAAACATAAGCAGGGCTGCCTGGGGGCGGGCAAGTGGGGCAATTTGCCCCGGGCCCCGCAGGGGCCCCCACGAGACTATAGTATTCTATAGTTTTGTGACTTTTTTTTTTTAATGGAAGGGCCCCCCCCGAAATTGCTTTGCCCCAGGCCCCCTGAATCCTCTGGATAGCCCTGAACGTAAGTTGACCTATATAAGGTTGACTTACAGCCACCGCACTACCCTCGTTGGAGTGTTTCCTCTGACCTAAGAAGGGCAGTGTGGGGAGCTGAGCACCCAGGCTCTCAGTTCCGCTGGCAGCTCTTTGCTGGGAGCCCAGCTGCCCCACAGGCTCCCGGACTCCTGGCAGGTTGCCCCATTCCCTGCCAGGAGCCGGGGGAAGCTGCCCGGGGCTTCTTGCCCCTGGGGAATGGGGTCCAGCTGCCCCGGCTTCTCAGTCCCCTCCCCACCAAAAGCCAGGCAGCCGTGTCAATTTCACAGCTCACCTTAACAAGGCTGCCTGGCTCCTGGTGGAAAGTGGGGTCCGAAGTTGTCAGGGCTTCTTGCCCCAGCTCCCAGCTGGGAGCAGAGTCCATTCTCCCCCCCACCCCCACCCCCCACCCCCTTCCAGCCGGGAGCAGAGTCCAGCCTCCCAGCTCTCCAGGGGAACGGGGGCAGCTGGGCTGAAGCTTCTCAGCTTTCTTGTCAATTTCATGGCTCCTGCCATGAGATTGACAAGACAGCCAACATAAGGGACACAGTGGCCATACAGTGTGTCGCCCTAACTACACCAACATAAGCCTTATGCCTCTCATGGAGGTGGAGTTACTATGGTGTAGTAGGTACTTACATTGGTGGGAGAAAGGCTGTAGTGTAGACACTGACATAATTAGGTCTACATAAGCTGCCTTATGTCGACCTAACTGTGTAGTGTAAACCACCCCTCAGAGTGGACAGCCTGCAGAGGGCCACAGTGTTTCATCTCCCAATGAATATGGGTGGGAAAGAGCCCTCACAGTGCTCCAACCAACACAACTGCAGTCCTACACTGTGGGGCTAAGTCGACTTAAGTTATGTAACTCCAGCTATATAAATAACGGTGTACCTTAGGTCGACTTATTGCAGTGGCTAAACCACACTGGGCTGACAGAAGAAACTCTCCCGTTGACTTACCTTATGCGTCTTGTTCCGGTGGAGTACCAGAATTGAAGGGAGATTGATTTGCGGTCAATCCCCTGGTAAGTGGAGACAAGCCCTAAGGGATGTATGCTATACCAGGTAAAGTGCTAGTGTGGAATATGTGAACCTCCATTTTTTATTTTTGCTTGTGTCAATAAGAGTTATCACTTGCTATGACATCTTGGTTTTTGCTTTTCATTATGTTATTTTTTTGTAAAAACATTTTCTTTTGTTAATCTGGACTGGGAACAAAGGCTTTTTTTCACCACTCAGTAGTTTTCATCAGAAAAGTGAAAAGGTGTTTTAAGAACGTGACCTTTGATTTATAAAGGCAGATCACTTCATATTGTCCTTGTTTTATTGACACTTAAGAACTGTGTGAATATTTTATTGGTTTATTTGTAGACTGAAATATTCATAGTTAAATTGTTCTAAATTAGAATCAAACCAGGACTACTGTGTAGTCTAAATAATAAATGTTAATTTTCTTTTACTACAAGTTATGACCACCTTTAGTAATTCCTAAGAACATTTTATTAGAATTTTGCTTTAACTGTGCTTTTCTCTGCAAGTTCAGTGTAACTAATCTGTGCTGAGAGTAAATATGCATGAATTTGTAAAGAGTACAAAAAAAGTAGAGCCATAAATAAGTCTGAATAGTATATCATTTAAACAATAGTAAAACAATGACGTTATTCAAAATACTCTGGCTTTTTGACTATGCACATATTGCTTACACATGTTAAAAATATTAATTGCATAATAAAATGTTTATCTTTTGACAAATCAGACTGCTTCAGTTCTACATTTTATTTTTCCACACATTGTGATAACAGCATTGATCAAATTAATGTCTCCAGTGGCAAGGTTACAAGAACTATTCGTATGATACTGTGTATAAAAAATATTCTTTAAGCCAATTTAAATAGATTCAGACAACATATTTGATAATAAATTTGACTGTTTAAAAAAACTACATAAAGTAATGTTAAGAATCGGATTAATACCTATAAAAGGAAGAAAATTTAAAGTTAAGGGTGAAATTGCATTAGTAACTGTTTTCAGTATTGTGGTATGTAAGAATCGTAAAGACATGTACTATCTGAAGAACCTCATATATATATATAATGTGTGTGTGTGTGATAAAGAAAGGTAAGTCACCTTGGACTCTGATCCTGCAAATACATGTGAATTGCTGTACTTTTCATTTTACTTGTGTGCTTAAAGTTAAGCATGTGCCCAAGTGTTCTCAGATTTCGGGTCTTGGACTCCAAATTTCTGTGTCTTGAAGATACACCATTAATGTTCTTTCAACAGTTACATCTGTCCCAAAAATAAAATTAAAAAGTATTAAGGTAAAACATTTTAAATACAATGGGAGTAGTCCTTTATAAAGTTCAGCATGTGCAAAAGTGTCTGTGGGATTGTCCCCTATATTTATAATGTAAATGGTTAATTAACTAGTAATGCCATTTATTGTTTCTATGCTGTAATTAGTACATCTTAATTATAGATTAGCAGATTAAATAGAATTAAATTTTTTAAAATGAGTATCGTAGTATGGATTTATGGAGTCCAATATGTATTTTGTCTGATACAGATGATGTCTAGTTGGCAGCCAGTATCAAGCAGAGTGCCCCAAAGGTCGGTCCTGGGGCCAGTTTTGTTCAATATCTTCATCAATGATCTGGAGGATGGCGTGGACTGCACTCTCAGCAAATTTGCAGATGACACTAAACTGGGAGGAGTGGTAGATACGCTGGAGGGTAGGGATAGGATACAGAGGGACCCAGACAGATTAGAGGATTGGGCCAAAAGAAACCTGATGAGGTTCAACAAGGACAAGTGCAGAGTCCTGCACTTAGGACGGAAGAATCCCATGCACTGCTACAGACTAAGGAACGAATGGCTAGGAAGCAGTTCTGCAGAAAAGGACCTAGGGGTTACAGTGGACGAGAAGCTGGATATGAGTCAACAGTGTGCCCTTGTTGCCAAAAAGGCTAACGGCATTTTGGCTGTATAAGTAGGGACATTGCCAGCAGATCGAGGGACGTTATCATTCCCCTCTATTCGACATTGGTGAGGCCTCATCTGGAGTACTGTGTCCAGTTTTGGGCCCCACACTACAAGAAGGATGTGGAAAAATTGGAAAGAGTCGAGCGGAGGGCAACAAAAATGATTAGGGGGCTGGAACACATAACTTACGAGGAGAGGCTGAGGGAACTGGGATTGTTTAGTCTGCAGAACAGAAGAAAGAGGGGGGATTTGATAGCTGCTTTCAACTACCTGAAAGGGGGTTCCAAAGGGGATGGAGCTAGACTGTTCTCAGTGGTACCAGATGACAGAACAAGGAGTAATGGTCTTAAGTTGCAGTGGGGGAGGTTTAGGTTGAATATTAGGAAAAACTTTTTCACTAGGAAGGTGGTGAAGCACTGGAATGGGTTACAGGGAGGTGGTGGAATCTCTTTCCTTAGAAGTTTTTAAGGTCAGGCTTGACAAAGCCCTGGCTGGGATGATTTAGTTGGGAATTGGTCCTGCTTTGAGCAGGGGGTTGGACTAGATGACCTCCTGAGGTCCCTTCCAACCCTGATATTCTATGATTCTATGATAATCAGTGTTTTAAAATCAATTTATTGGTCCTTTTTCTGTCTAGAAAAGTGCTCTTCATTACATTTAGCAGTGATATATAGATTGCCTTAATTGGCCTTTCATTTCATCAGCCATCAAGTCCAATTTAAGATTCTATGCAAAAAACAACAAAAAAACCCATCGTTTCCATTTGTACTGAGTCACTTTGAGAGTCTCATTAGCTGAATTAAACATACTTTTTATTTGGTATAAATGGTTCCCACAGTAGTTTTTCCCCCCTCCCATTCTCGCTCACATCTAACCCATGCTTACTTGATGAGTAGAATTGTCAAAGCAAGACACTCCTTAGTACTATTCTTTTGCCAAGTAGGAAGGGAATGGGTTAAAGACAGAGGTTAAAAAGTTGGAGTTACTCTCACAAAAAGAGAGATATGTCTGCTCTATGGAGTGGATCATATCACATATTCCACTGCAAATTAATCTAAGGTGCATATTACTGTTTGTTGGATTGCTGTCAGCATTACAAAACCCAGCACAGATACTTAGGTGTCCCTGCTAAAACAAACAAAAAAACCCATCAAAATACCTCGATCTAATAGAAAATATAAATGTAGAAGAGCCCAGAAATTCAAATTATAATTGCCACTGTGTGACCGTATCTGACTTTTCTTGGGAGGTATGAATTTTCATTTTTGTCTTAAAATATATGTACAAAATGACAAAATTATGTTTGCTGAGGAGCAAACATTTGAATTTATTGCAGTTACAGTCTTACCATTATGCTGATATTGATGGGTTTTGTATTGAATTTCTGTAGTTGAACAAACAAAAGAACAAGACACAGGAAACTCACTAAGTACATTGTGGTTTGAAGCTGCTCAAGGACTTAGAAAGTTAGAAGTAGTACTGGAGCAGAGCGATTGGGGGCAGAGGACAGGTGAAACATCAAGGACATATCATAAATTATTGAACATGTGATACATTTTATTAAATGACTCTACTAACATTATCACCACCACATATGTAGTATACATATTGTGAAGGAATTAATGAGGCATCATATGTGTACCTGTATTTATCCATCTGGATGGACACAATGATAAATTACATGCATTGTACACTTCTGATCACCTCAGCTGCATTCTCTAGTTAGTCTCTCTCTCTCCTGGGACTGTTTCTAATACACCTCTACCTCAATATAACGCTACCCGACATAACACGAATTCGGATTTAACGCAGTAAAGCAGTGCTCCAGGGGGGCGGGGCCGCGCACTCCGGTGGATCAAAGCAAGTTCAATATAACGCAGTTTCACCTATAACGCAGTAAGATTTTTTTGGCTCCCGAGGACAGCGTTATATCGAGATAGAGGTGTATTCCACACCTTTGAGCAGCATTAAACAGCTGTAATTTTTCCTTGTTGCTCTAAAACTTGGGGAAAAAGCTTACACTTTGTGTGAGGGGCAGGTTGAGCAATATCCAGTACTGGACCAATGGCTGTTTCAGATCCAACATCTTGTGGCCCTTCAGGGCTAAAAACTGCAATTTGTAACATTAGGAAGAGATTTCCATTAAATTTGAATGAAACACAACAATTGCTTCTAAACTTGGAAAGTCTGTGATATCAGGCTTTAAATTGACAGTGTTGTATGTAAAGGAAAGCAATTGTATGTGATGTTGAGGTTTTAAAAAATTAATTATACTTTTTCTCTCTCTCAAAGGTCTGTATAATTAGACTCACAGTACTAAGAGAATCTGGCATTACAGTTGGAGTGATACAATAAATAGATCAAATGTAATGTTTTATAGTTCTAATTCATTTTTGCACGGATCCTACAAACACTTAGTCACATGCTTAACTTTGAGCACGTGAATAGTTGTATTGACGTTAATGGGACAACTCCATGCTTAAATATGTGCTTAAGTGTGTGCCGTATCAGGGCCTTTGAAAGTAGTTTGTCTGTGGCATTTACAGAATACATAATTGTGTGGTGAATAAAGGTTGTATAGGCCCTCTTTGGGGGTAATGTGTCCATTTCATAATAAACATTGTACATTATTGCTAAAGTCTGGAAATTTCTGGACCTACTAACTTGGAGAAATCTTCTTTGGCCTGTCTTTCTGTTTGCAAATTCTGAGTTTTTCCCACCATGATTATAATCTAACTCAAGTTGAACTATACTTTTTAGGTATGATCTTTTCTAGGACAGAGGTTTTACTGTTTTGTACAGATAGGTGATACTGCAGGTCTGAAAAAGATTATACATTTGTGGGGACTACATTTTACAGTGTCTGATAGGTTTTTATGGAAGCCATTTGGTGATCTCATCAACAGCGAGGCTATTGTTTCATTACTATCAGATTCAGTATGTTTGTGATTAAATCAGCAGAATAGAGAACATGAAGGGAGTGCTGTTCACTTTGCAATCATTTCCATGTGTTATAAATTCTTATCAGATGTTGGGAAACAGCAGACATAAGCTAACAGTAAGTGCTCCATCCAAATCCCAAGAAACAGTGATATGTAAAAAGCATAGATTGTGCTCTGTTAGTTTGATCTACTATTTAGGTATTTACAATGTATCCACTGACTAGGGTATCTAGTTATTAATAGAGTATATAAAAATTATTTCCTACTTTAATCTAATTTTGTATATTTTTTAATCTTTGAACAATGTGATGCTGCTTCCAACATTTTAGTACCATAGTAATTAAGGTGTGGTTCTAATCACTGAAGATACTTTTCATAAAAAGGAGGGTCAAAGTGAGTCTTACACTAACAGCTTCTTCAAGCATCTACAGCTGCCCTCTCTTGATGATGTAAAAGTCAACTTGGGTTGGGGGGTGGGTGTCTCTGGCTTACAAAAAGAAGAAAAATTAGATGGTAAGTCTAAGGCCTCAAAAAATAAAACAATAACATAAAAGTAAAATATTTTACAAAGAGAGCAAGATTGGCTATTTACTCACCCTGAATCTCAGTCCATTTAAAATAAAGTGAAGCCATACTTGATTTAATTATCTTCATTATTTAGGGTGGGGAGGAGACGAAGCTCTGTCACATTGCTGCTAAAATGCTCCATTCCTGTTGTACTTTAATCTGAAAGTGCAGTACTGTGGAACGAAGATGAGCTGCACCCAATGAGCAAAGAATACAGATAGGAAAATCGACATTACCATATTAGCTCACATCCATCCTCCATGTAGTCCAGTATCCTGTCTCTGATAGTGGCCAGGACCAGATTCTTCAGATGAATGTGCAACTATCTCTTCCCCCTCTGAATTAATGTTTTGTCCTAACCACTATTAGTTAGAGATTATTCTCATTCCTGAAGCAGCAAGTTTTATAACCCTTCCAAAATTCATTTGTGCATTACCTGTTATAATTGGATATCCTTGTCATCCCTCTTCATCTTCCAGTCTCTCTCTCTAAATCTTGCAGTGATTTCCACAGCCTTAATATGTGTAGTGTGAACAAGTATCTTCCAGGTGGAGAGTGGGGTTTCCCCCGTCATTAATGTCACCTTCTCTAAAGCTCTTTCAGGGCCTGGTGATCTATTGCTTTTAAATTTATTCTAGCACCCTTTTTTCTGACACCTCAATCTCTGATACTACCTCATCTCTATTGCAGAAAAGAGCATGTCACAAGCAGGGATCTCCCCAACATCCTCTGTGCTAAAGACTAATGCGAAGAAAACATTTAATTTCTCAGCCATGTCTGTCTTCCTTAATTGTTCCCTTTAACCTTTGGGACTCAGTAAACAACTGACTCTTCTGCAGATTTTCTGGTTCTTTTGTACTAAAAAATATTTATGTTGGTTTAAAATCTATTTGCTTATCTTATCCCTCCTATATTCCTTCTTACATATTGCCTCTTGTAATTTATGCTCCCTTTTATAGACTTCACTAAGGTTAGATTTCCTAATCTTGAAGGTTTTCTATTTGTTTTGAATGACATCTTGAAATTGCCATTTAGCTCTACAAGTTTACTTTTTGCTCTCCTGGTTCCCTTTTTGTTGAGAACTATGCATGCCTTCTGAGACTTCAAGTAGCATCCATGCTGCATCTAAGGCTTTTACTTCCTTTATTTTTGACATTAGGGTCTGTTTTACCAGCGTCCTCATTTTGTTAAAATCTTCCTTTCTAAAGTTCAGTGTCGCTGCATGCCAGTTGTTGGTACCTTTCAGTGACATGGTGAACCAATCCACCAGATGGGGGAAAGTGAAATCATGCTCCAAATAGCTGCAAACTACCAGTTTCTTTGCTCAGAGCTTTCTTCATTAACTTAGAAGCAAAGATACATCTTTCATTGAATGGACTAATGAAATCTTTAATCTAAATTCAACCCCACAAAAATTTCTTGGTAAAGTACTATGGGATTCCAGACACAAAATGTATAGCTTCCAGTTAAATATACATAAATATGTAATTTTCTATATTATGCAATTTACACAAATGTTTCTAAAGTAGAATCACAAATGAAGAAAGTATTAGTTGACTATTTAAATGGAATTGAGATACTTTCCCATTCTGTAAACCTGAGTTTGGGTAAAATTGTGGTGGCTGCCATAAGCCTGCCAGTTGCATGAACTGCATCATTGCACTGCAATATTGGCAATTAACCATAAAACTCCTTTAACACAATAATAAAAAGTTACCGTACGAATTCAGACAATTACATATTATCGTCTAAATGCTGTTAAACTCAAGAGGCGGTATCAAACTCTTGCGCATGTACACACAAACCCCAGGAATTGTGTAGAGCTGTGTAGCTGATAAAACTCCTGATATGGGTCCTCTAAATCCATATCTTCCACCACTTTCATGCTGTCGTCTTATTTCAGATGCAGATATACTGTAGCATCTGCAGGAGAAGGACAGACGTATGTCTGACCTCCACAGCAAACTCCTAGCTTGGCAGGAAGAAGCAGCACGTATTTCCAGACCCATAACTTTCATTCTCAGTTTTACAGTGCCAAAAACAAAAAGTACTATAATCCAGATAAAATAAGATTATTGAACCCAAAAAACTAAACTCAGATCTACATGCCAAATGTGAAAACTTGCTCCTCATTCCAAGAACTGTACATTCCATAAGTACCCATTAAGGGTGTTGCCTGATAGCCTTCAAAATTATGACTTTATAGAAAAAGTATCTGTCGATTTCCCCCCCCCCCAATACGTTGTACTTCGGTTATCTCCTACAAATGTGCCATTCTGGATCCCACTTTGTTATATCATTCATTTTTAAACACTATCTTTTTATTTAGAATATTCTCGTATTTGTCAGTTATCTCTAGGTCTCATGTGTTTCTCAGGAAAAGTTGATACCAATACTGAATTTCATGGATCTGATTAATTTTTCATGGATCTAGCCTGCATTTTTCAAGTTCATCTTGCAGAACCCAAAAGCTATATATTGGGTATAATTTAATTTGTTTCTATTACCTCTGACGTGATGTGAAGATGACATTTATTATTTGCATCATTGTACCATCTATGAGTCCTAATCATGGACCAGGACTCCATTGTGTTTGTACATTGGGTTGTACAAATACAGACCGAAAAGTCCGGGCTCTGAAGAGCTGACAATCTCAATTGCATCACAATGTCATTTTGCCTTGTCTTAGGTAGACTAAATTAGTATACCTAGTTCAGCTGTGAAATTAAAAAACACAATGTTAAAGTATGACATAACATTATTTTATTAATTATTTTAGAGTTTCCACAATATTATACACTAGGGAATAGTTTAAGGGAAAACTTTTGTTAGATACAAAAAATATATTTAAAGGGACAGTGTCAATGAAAAATCACACTTCTGTTTGAAAATTTCTACCTACTCTTGTTACGTATAACATTTAAGATGACTGTAATTGTGAGATTAGAGAGGAAATATTTTTTCTGTTTTTCAGTTTATTTTGTCATGGACAACACTTCGTGTATAATAAATTTTATCATTTCTGCATAGAATCATAGATTAGGGTTGGAAGAGACCTTAAGAGATCATCTAGTCCAGCCCCCTGCTCAAAACCGGACCAACCCCAACTAAATCATCTCAGCCAGGGCTTTGTCAAGCCGGGCCTTAGGGGTTTTTAAGGATGGATATTCCACCACCCCTCTAGGTAACCCATTCCAGTGCTTCACCACCCTCCTAGTGAAATAATTTTTCCTAATATCCAACCTAGACCTCCCCCACTGCAACTTGACACCAATGCTCCTTGTTCTGTCATCTGCCACTACGGAGAACAACCTACCTCCATCCTCTTTAGAACTCCTCTTCAGGTAGTTGAAAACTGCTATCAAATCCCCCCTCACTCTTCTCTTCCGCAGACTAAATAAGCCCAGTTCCCTCAGCCTCTCCTCATAAGTCATGTGCCTTAGCCCCCAATCATTTTCGTTGCCCTCCTCTGGACTCTCTCCAATTTGTCCACATCCTTTCTGTAGTGGGGGGGCCCAAAACTGGACACAATACTCCAGATGTGGCCTCACCATTGCTGAATAGAGGGAAATAATCACTTCACTCAATCTGCTGGCAATGCTCCTACTAATGCAGCCCAATATGCCGTTAGCCTTCTTGACAACAAGGGCACACTCGTATCCAGCTTCTCATCCACTGTAATCCCCAGGTCCTTTTCTGTAGAACTGCCACTTAGTCGGTCCCCAGCCTGTAGCAGTGCATGAAATTCTTCCATCCTAAGTGCAGGACTCTGCACTTGTCCTTGTTGAACCTCATCAGATTTCTTTTAGCTCAATCCTCCAATTTGTCTAGGTCAGTCTCGACCCTATCCCTACCCTCCAGCATATCTACCTCTCACCTCAGCTGTGTCATCTTGTGAACTTGCTGAGTGTGCAATCCATCCCATCATCCAGATCATTACTGAACATGTTGAACAAAACCGACCCCAGCACAGACCCCTGGAGCACTCCACTTGATACCGGCTGCCAACTAGACATCGAGCCATTTATCACTAACTGGTGAGCCCAACGATCTAGCCAGCCTTCTATCCACCTTATATGATGGTGGCATAGTAGCCCCTTAGTCATTTTCTACTGATGGTGGTGGGTGAAAGACGAACGGAAGCAAGGGAGAGAAAAAGCATTTTTTTAAATAAGAAAATATTATTATAAAGCCATAAAAGTAGAAGAGGATTCATAATTATAATGCCAGAAGAGACCATTGGAACTATCTAGTCTGAGCTCCTGCATAAGACAGGCCATAATACTTCCCTGTATTGATTGCTATTTAACCTAAAGTGTGTCTATTAGAACAACACCCAACCTTGATTTAAAAATTTCTTGTGATAGAGAATCCACCATAACTCAGAGGGTAAATTATTCCGATGATTAATTACTCTCACTATTAAAAATATTGTGTCTTATTGTTCGTTTGAGTTTGTTGGAGCAGGCAGCCAATCTAAATAGGGCAAAGAAAGTCCAGTAAAAACTGTAGAAAGTTCTCTGAATGTCAGTGGGACCAAAGGTATGATTTGGGTGTTCCAGCCCCACCATCTGGAGTCTCTGCTTGGATCCAGTCTGCAGTTGTCTCCCCAGGCCATCTGGTGGGAGTGAGGGAATGCACAACCTGGGTTCTAGTGTTCCCAGGATTAAATAGCTTAGGGCTGAGAATTTATCCCTCTGGGATCCCACTCAATGATTTCCCCATTTACAATTACATTTTGAGACCTATCAGCTGGTTTTTTTTAATCTACTTAATGTGTGCCGTCTTGATATTTATATGGTTTTAGTTTCTTAATCAAATTGTTGTGCTTTACAACAAATCAAATCAAATGCTTTACAGAAATCTAAGTGTATTACATCAACACCATTACCTTTGTAAACCAAATTTGTAATCTCATCAAAAAGGTGTTAGTTTGACAAGATCTAATTTTCATAGACATGTTGATTGGCATTAATTGTATTACTCTCAATTCTTTGTCAATTGAGTTCTTTATCAGCAACACCATTATTTTGTCCAGGATGTTGTCTGGTTGATAGCCTATAGATATCCAGGTCATCCCATTTACTCTTTTAAAATACTGTGACAGCATTAGGTTTCTTCCACTCCTACAACTTTCTCATTGTTCTAGGACTTTTTGAAAATCAACATTAACAGTCCAGAGAGTTTCTCAATCAGAACTTTTAAAACTTAGATGCAAATTATCTGGACCTGCTGATTTTACAATAGCTACTCTTCAATGTTCTGCCGAGTTACTATTGGAATGGAAAGTATTCATCATCATCATATGATATGACTACATCACTTGTCCCTGTCCTCCCCCCCACACACACACACATTACAGAACAGAAATATTTATTGAACACTCCTGTCAAAAGTAATGCAGAAAATGCAGTTCTACCATTTTCATCTAGTAATGACTCAGTATCAATGTTATGATTCCTTTTGTCCCTACTATATGTTTAGAACCTCTTTCTTATTGTCCTTAACTCTGCTGACCATAGGTTTCTCCTTTGCTTCCCTTATCGATTTAACAGTTCCTAGATTCTAATTTATATTTATTGCTTTCAACTTCCCCTGTTTTCTATTGGTTTTATATATTTTTATTTTATTTTATTATAGCTGCTTTTACTTCCCCTCTAAGCCACATAAATTCTTTTAACCAATGTGGCTTTCTTTTTCGATTTTGTTGTTATGCCTTTTTGAGTATCTAGAAAAATGTTCTTAAGTTTCCAAATGTCGTTCTCTTCCCAGCTGATTTAACTCTTAATTGTGTTCAGCTTTATGAAATTATCCATTTTAAAGTACCAGGAATATATGTTACTTGGAACTTTTTTGTGTGTGCACATAACAAATATAATCAAGTCATGATCAGTTGCACCCAAGCCATCATTAAATTTTAGTTCTGTGACCCATTCCTTTTTATCTGTCATCATAAAGTCTAATATAGACTACCCCATGTTGAATGCAACACTTGAGTTAAAAAAAAATTGTCATAATGTTTAGACAATCCAAGGATGTTTTAATACAACATGAGACCTCTATTATGTGTCAGTTAAAGACAGGTGTAGAATTAAAACTTTTTTTATGTTGAATAATTTTCAAATTGACATTATCCCTTTATTAATCATACAAAATGTTGATGAAAAATATAAGAGTCTTATTTAGTATAAAAACAGAAACATGGAACAGTCTGCCTTGTGAAGAAAGCTTCACCAAACTGTTATGAAGAACTGAAGATATTTTGGTAATATAAAGATGAAACACAGGTATTGATCAATATGCACACACACACAAACCAGTTAAACCAGTGTTAAGAGATCTCTAAAAAGTAAATAATATATAGTAATTCTTTTCTAAGCACACCCACAGGTCTTTATCAGTCTGTGGCTATTATTAGTAATGTACAGTAATTTTTACACTTCTAATTCTCAGCGAGGAACTCTGCACACTGTGTTTACTTATGTTCTTATGTCCTGTCTCAGTGCAGGGGGCTGGACTTCTCCAGGTCCCATCTAGCCCTAATTTTTTTGGTTCTCTGATAAAATGGAACAGATAATTCAAAATGGTCAGTTGCTGACCATTATACATCTGCAATGGATTGGTGTTAGCTACTTGTTGATAAAGCAATTTAATGGCTGATATCTTTCAACTCATTAAGATCCAATTCCAGTCACAGAGAGCAAGAGCTTAATAGTCAGGAGCTACTGTCATTGCTTTCTAAGAAAAATAATTAGGGTAAGTTTCCTTTAAAAAACAAAGCAAAAGAGTTTTAAACTGTTGTTTATGTGAATACTAATGCCAGTATTTAAAAAGTTATCACTTAGAATTGGGGCTTGTTTATGTGGTGGGGTAATGCGCTCTACCGGGTTCATAGTTTGAAATAGCCCTATGTTAAAGTTCACTAGGGAACATTTAGCATGCACCAGCAGGATCTTGATGGACCTATTAATGTGCAACAACTTAGTGCACTTTAGAAATTGCAGCCTCATAGTGGGCATTACCCGAACATGTAGACAAATCCTTAGTGGACTTAATGCTTATTCTGGATTCCTACTCTATGATATGTAGCTGAAACATGCCTACAAAATAATAGAAAATAAGAGTAATTTTTTTAAAAGCAACTAAGTGTCTGTTTTTTAAATTGAGACTTAGGCTGCTAAGTTACATAGGCACATATGAAAATATTACTCTAAAGCTCTTCTTGCACTGATCTCATAACAATTTAAAATTACCCTTAAATTTTACTAGCACTTTACAGGAGGCTGATGATTGAAAGCTTCTGATTTTGTGGGACTTATAAAGGAGCAGTTAACAGTTACTGTGGAAATAACAAAAAAAAAAAAAGATAAGAAAAGTTGGTTCAGGTCTTCTGTAAAAGCTGTTCAGTCCTGTGATCAACTCCATTCCACAGAGCCACAAAGCTTAGACAAGATATTGCAATGCTGGATGAATTCCTGGTAATATATTAACAGTAGGTGGGTGGAATACTACAAAAGAGGAGGGGCTAAATATCAATTTTTAAAAAAAATCTCTTGGCATAAGCAGGTCATAAATGTTCAAGTTTATAGATAATTGAAATGAAAAACACTGTGTTGGATACACATGTATGTGGGGGTCTAGATTCAGATACAAGGAACCCTCATTGAATACTGTTGTTGTTAAGCATCAGTTTACTACTGTGACATTTCTACTGTTCAGTGATTGCAGTTCAGTATACAAAATAAACTATTCATAGTTATCAGAAGTTTAAGGTTTTGGTTTAAGGGCCAGGTTGTGGTTGGACCCAGTATAGGTGATCAAGGAGCCTCTCTTCTGTACAGGAAACCCACAACTGCAATCCTTGCAATCTCTGGTGAGAAAGGATTGCTCTTTGCTCTTGTCCGGCTAGTAGAACTAACCAAGCCAAAAAAGATAGGGAATAGGGCCCTGGCTCTGGAAAGAGGCATATGCCGCTCCCTTAAGAGGAGTAGTAACAGGATTGTTTATTCTGCACCTGGGAAATTCAGGAGGCACTTTACATTTCAGCCCAGCATGTGCTAGTGCCTTCAGAGCATAAATAAATCCTAGCTGTGCTGAGGTGCGTGATTTTTTTTTTTTTCCCTGTCATTCTCAGCCAAGAAAACAGTATGGCCTATATCACTCAGGCAGTGCTACAGCCACTGAATTAATTATCCCACTTCAGAGTTTTATGGTCTATCGTAAGAGGGTATTAAAATAAAATAGTAACACTGCTACATACCATCCTTGCAAGTGGTGTTAAAACAGTCATTTGTTGTTGGGCATGTATGATTAGGGGAGTATAATTAGGATGATGGAATTTCAGCAGAGAGGTGTTGAAGTTGCACCTAGAATACAATCTCTTTCATCTAAAGTGCCAGTTTTACAGTCATGTTTTGAAACATTCAGAAATAAGGCTGACTTTAGTTCTACAACGTTGTATCATCTACCATATGACAAAATTGTAATTATTTGTGTATTAATGTTAAGATGAATAATGTGAAACTAGAATGGATAGGATTACACTACAGTTATTAGGCATGCTTCTGATTCACCTGCCAATAATGATCCCTGCAATAATTATACGTGTTCTTGAATCTTTTATCTACTGCTCTGATACAATGTTGACATCTGATGAATTCATGCCATTGAGTATTCTGGGAAATATGTGATTAGAGAAAAACTGTGTCCTGTCTATGCCACAACCAAGTAGGAGAAACTTGATGTTTGCTTGGGTGCCCTGCTCAAGTTAGCCATGTGCTCTATTAATATTATCTTTTAAAACTGGGGAAAATGCAATTTACGCAAAGATCATGTACTAATAGAGCTTTAGTTTGGAAGGTCATACAACAGATAATGGCATTGCTATAGTCCTGACTTAGTCCTGCAACAGTCATATCCTGTAAATGTGAAAAATTCAAACATCATAGAGTTGTTTCTATCATGTAATTTTTCAAAATACAATATGTTATAAGTTGTACAAAAGAGAGGGAAACTATCTCAAATTAAAGTGTTTTTGTGACTGCCCACTAATCTATAGATAATAATCATGGCCTTATGACTGCCAATGAAGAAAAGAAAGCACAGAATGGTGTGCGCACAAAGTGTGATTTAAACATTGCTCTTGCAACAATAATCTACACAGGAAGTCCATAATGCCAGAGTTGTAGAACAGCATCAAACCTATTTTACAAATTTTATCAATGCCAGATGATGAGGCAACCGTGTAATCACCTCAGGGCAAATTTTAGAACTGCTCACTATGTAGTCATAGTCTGCTAATTTGAATGAAAAGAGTTCATTTACTAACTTCTTATTTTCTTTTGATCTTAGTCTCATGGAAATTAAACTCTTGCAAGATTTTAAAAAATCAGGTTGGAAACTGATTCTACATACTCTTATTTCTAGAGAAGAAAACAGCATTGGTTGAACAACTGGATCAAAATACCAAAAAGATTCTTAAAGTTTGGTGAAATAGCCAATAAATAAGGATGGATTACAACTAAAGCACTTTTTATGAAAAAAGTATTTTAAAAAACAGAAGCTGAGGGAGACAAGAACTAAAGTACAGATACTGTACTGTGGGGAAAATATATTTTCACCTCTAAAATATTAATAACCGAATGGGAGTAATGTCACTAGTTTAAAATAAAGGTACCTTTGGCCAATCCCAAAGATAAAGTGATATTCTTGTATTCACGGAGTACAATGTGATTTTTGAACATCTAAAGGAGCAGATGTTTAATAATTTTCAGATTGGATATTGAGATTACTATAATTATAGTGGTCAAAAGAACCAACCACTTAGCACCCCTCAAAATAAAAAACATATACATCCACTTATAGAAGTGGTACAGTGCACTGTTAGGAAGGATAGAAATATATATCACCAGTAATAAATGGCAAGCTCTTTAAACTTTGTGATAATTGTTGGTGAGATGAATGTTCATGAAATTAAGTTAAGAGGTATTCTTTGTAATATCTCTATGATTTGCAGAAGCAGTGTGCCGAGGCCTGCCACATAGGCATGATGTTCTTTAACTCCGTATAGACAAGATAAATAAATTATCCCAAAGTGCTCTAAATGTTGTATGCACTACATTAGGCTTACTTACTGTCAGTAATCTACTCTGTTCTCTGAGTGGAAATATGGCAACCATTCTGTGCCAAGGACGTTACATTTGTGTGTTTTAAGTTGGTAAATGAAGAATAGACATGGGGAATTTAGATCAGCAAAATGCAAACTGCAAATTACTGTAATTAAAATGTCATGAAGACACACGAGCTGACACCTGAAATCTTGAGAAAAGAAATGTAGAATCTTGACACACCACAAATTGAGGTCCCATTTCCTGTAGTCCCCGGATTTTTCTTTGAAGATGCCAATCCAAATTCAGATGAAAGCTTAACACTGAACAATCATGCCAAAGCAAATTAGATGCAAACACAGAAGAAAGTGGAGAGGACAGTATTTCACCAATGTCTGTGTATAATCATAGAGCATTGATCATGTGAAATACACTTACATTTACCTGATCCAAACCTATAATCAATGAAAAATGAATCCCCATCACACACTGGGGAAAAAATTCTCTTTATCTCTGTTTGTTTGGCAATTACTTTAATCTTGTGCATGTAAATAACATTCTTGTTCGAGTGCTTGTTCATGTTGATTCTAATCAGATGTGCGTGCGCCACATGCATGGTCGTTGGAAAGTTTTCCCTTTGCAGCTCCCATCGGTTCGGCTATGGAGCCCCCTAGAGTGGTGCCTTCATGATGCTCAATATATGACCCTGCCAACCCGACCCCCCTTCAGTTCCTTCTTACTATCAGACGTGCCAAACCAGTGAAAAAAACATAGAAATTGGGCTTGTTTTTGGCTTAATTGGCTTGTGAGTTGCTTGTTGGCTAGTTTTTGGCTAGTTGTAGATTTGCTTCTTTTTTTTTTTTTTTGATCGGCTTCTGGCAAGCAGGGGCAGGGGGTGGGGGGAGTGTCAGGGGTGCACAGCGGGCCAACCACAGTCCCAGACTGCACACTGGGGGGGATCTAGTCACATAGAGTGTTGGGGTTCTTAGGGATTGGCTTGTTTTGGCCTTCTTTTGAAATGGGATTAGCTTGATTTTTGGCTTATTGTGAAAGTCAGAGTGCTTATTTACCGCGTGAAAGTTGTCTACTATGCTTACTTTCTGTGACGGCCGTTGGAACTGCATTTGCTTGCCTAGGAAGTGCTTCCCTTAGCTTTCTTCCTGAGTCTTAGTCTATGTTTTAGTTAGTAGTTAGTTTAGTTTTGTGTACATAGTGTATATAAGTAGTTCAGATTAGGGTGTGGGGTCCTCCCCTGTCCCTTTCCTCCCCTTGGGTCCGGGGCATGCCTCAGGGCCAAGGGTTTAAACCTTGCAGGACCTGCGGTAAGCCCATGCCAACAGGCGACCCCCACGACACGTGCCTGAAGTGTCTGGGGGAAGAGCACCAGACAGGTGCAAAATCTGCAGTCTTTCCACCCTAGGACAAAGAAAGAGCAGTATTTTTGTCTGAAACAACTTCTCATGGAGTCCGCTCTCCGTCCACAGCCCGCCATGGAGTGCCAGGATCCAGCACCGAGTGCATCAGTCCGTAGCGCTCCAGCCTCAGTGCAGGACATGGCACAGAGGAAAGACTCTGATTCGAGAGACCCTCAACACTGGTGCTCCTCAGCATCGCAGGCGGCGCAAATAAACCAGGCACTGCTCGCACTCATCAGTGCTGCACAGGACAACGGACAGGGGTCGTTCCCCAGTGCCAAAGGCAGCGCCAAGCGCAACAACAATGCATTCCACAAAGGAGCACTCAGCGCCCAAGGACCAGGAGTTAGCGCCGTTGACTTCGGTTCCCCGGAGGGGACCATTGAGCCTGGCGCCCAGCGACTCCCTGGACAGACAGTGACAGGTGGAGGAGTTGGAGTCCCCCTCTATCCCAGACACTTTTGAAGCTGCCATCATCCCCTCACTAGATCCAGGAGATTGGTATGCCGCCCTTGACATGTACTTTCACATCACAATCACTCAGCCCCACAGGAAGTACCTCAGGTCTGTGGTCAATGGTACCCACTACCAATTTACTGTCCTCCCATTTTGGCCTGTCAGAAGCACCTCAAGTCTTCACCAAGTGCATGGCAGTCATCGCCACCGCATTCTTGCAGTGTCATCAGATACAGGTGTTTCCATACCTCGAGAACTGGCTGATCAAAGGCCGTACCAGGACCCAAGTAGAAGCTCAGATCACATTTATCAGAGCCACCTTCGACAGCCTGGGTCTACTCCTAAACGAAGCGAAATCGACTCTGTCTCCTGTCCAGAGGGTAGACTTCAGAGGCGCAGTGCTGGACTCGACCCAAGCCAGGGCATACCTGCCACAGGCAAGGTTTCAGGCCCTCAGCAACATAATCCGAGGCGTCATGCAGTTCCCCACCACTACAGCGAGAAACTGCCTGAAACTGCTCAGGCACATGGCAGCCTGTACCTATGTGGTGCAGCACGCCAGATTCAGGCTTCAACCGCTCCAGTCGTGGCTCATGTCAGTGTATCGCCCAGCCCGGGGCAGCTTGGACAGGATCGTGACTCTGCTTCGCCCAGTCCTTGACTCCCTCTGGTGGTGGATTGACGCTCAGGAGGTGTGCTCAGGCCCCTTTGCTGCCCTACAGCCATCTCTGACATTGGTTAAGGGAGAGCTCATCTGGGAGACCGCAGAACTCAATGCCTCTGGTCGCAAGCAGATCTGGTTCTCCACATCAATGTCAGAGAACTAATAGCAATGCACCTAGCATGTCAGACATTGTTCTTACCTAACCGGACAGTGTGTATCAGTGATGATGGAAAATCCAACAGCAATGTTCTGTTTCAACAAACAGGGGTGCATGCTCCTCTCCCTTGTGTCAGGAAGCCATTATGCTGTGGGACTCCTGTGTAAAACATTCAATTGGTGTCCAAGTGGAAGTTCCTATCCAGTATGTGGGAAAAACCCATGTAGGAGAGCTTGTGTTCCTAACACAGCAACTGCAAATGAGTCTGAAATGTTTTGAGAAGTTTTAAGGAACTTTAAGGATTTTTTTTTTAATTGAGTGGAGTCAAGACTTACTAAGTCTTGATAAATGCATGGACTCAATATGTTTTCTTGAAGGGTTAACATTTTGAGATGAAAGAATGACTTGGGTTCAAATACAGACTTCAGTTATGTCAAGGCTGATTCCCCACTCTGGCACTTCAAGTGCCAAAGGTGGGGCCCACAAGGACTCTAAAAATTATTACTCACCACTCCAGGCTTGTATTAAACTCCCAAGGTTACAGCTTTTCTCTGACCTTGGATGGGTAGATGCTGCCACCACCGAAGTGCAAAACCCCTTTGAGAATTCAGGAAGGTGCACTTGGGAATTCCTTCTTGTGGGGTACCTTGAAGCCCTCTCTCTCTGACATACACACACACACATACATGCATGCATGCATATCCCCGGGGAAGAGCTGAGAAAGAAAAACAAAGGAAATCGGCTGTTGCCACCAGCTAATTAAACAACACGTGCACAAACCTCTTAGGACACAAAAATCCAATCTTGTTCTTAAAAAGGTAATTTTTATTAAAAACAAAAAGAAAGAAAATACATCTGGAAACATAGGCTATTGCTAGATTTAAAAAAACAAACAAGGATTAAGCATCAAGAATAACATTCTTGAGGTCCATCTTAAAGGTTACAAGCAAAACAAAAGCATTTGGGGTTAGCACAGAGGAGTCCACCTGCCATAAAGAAATAAATCTAATCACGTCTTCCTAGACATTTCCTGATCTACTTATACATCTGGGGTTTCAAATGAGTAGTTTCTAGATATGATCTGATGATTTTTCATACCTAGCCCCAAGCTTCTTACAGCATCGCTGCTCTGTTCTCTCTCTCTGGAGAACAACAGACATCAAAAGGGGAGTCTTGTTTCAATTTTAAAAAGTTTTAGCCTTCCCATTGGCTCTTTTGGCCAGGTGCCCACTCACTTTTTTTAACCCTTTACAGGTAGACCAATTAGAGAACAGCTACTAAGAGGGATTTTATAGATAACTTGCTGGCTGGGTCCCTAAAAGGGAGCTACCCCTCCCCCCCTTCATTATCACAGGTTATAAGTGGAAAACTAAGTTGTTTAGGTTCATCCTAATTCATGTTTTTGCACATCACAAACCTACTCTTCACCTCTAGAAGCTGATTAAAATGTAGCCCCGGTCAGTTGTCAGGCAAATTCTTACCAGTTGGCTACTTGATGATCTATGTGAAATATTTCAGAGTAACAGCCGTGTTAGTCTGTATCCGCAAAAAGAAGAACAGGAGTACTTGTGGCACCTTAGAGACTAACAAATTTATTATATGTGAAATATGTTGGTCTCTGTCCAACTTCCAGTAAACAGTGTCGAGAGCACAAATTTAAACATTTTATTAAAGCTAATGTAAAAATATATATATAATACATAGGTTGGGAAAACAGTGTCTGTACATCTGGGTATAGTGCTTAGATTATCCACAAATATAAAGTTAGTTTTTAAAAGTCATAGGATACATAGAGTACATAATCAGCAATAACCCAATTTTAGGTGAATAGATTTAACCATACAGTTTAGATATTAGAATCCGAATACTCGGGTACATCACTCATAAAAAGTTGTACAGGGATTTGGTTGTGGAAAGCAAAATATATCAATGAGTGGAGATTATCTCTCAGTAATTGAGAATGAGATTGGTTGCCTATTTAGAAAATACAATCCATGAGGGAAAGTATTTGTTACTTTCCTGACTGCACTTCTCATCGGCACTCCAGCTCATCCCTCCTGGTATTGCCGATGTCGGTGATGTGTTCTAGGTAGCTGTCCCTTGACCATCTGATTGCATCTGGCACGATGAGTTGCTGCATCAGCTGAGTGTAGCGTTGGCTGTTTCCACATTCTATCAGCACTCGCTAGTTACTGGGGTCCCATGCACCTAAGGCTCCGATGAGTACCTGTGTCTGGATCTGGTAACTCTTAGCTCTCAAGGTTTTGGCCAGAGGGGCATATTTCTCTACTTTTCGAGCTTGGGCATCATAGAAGGCCGGGGTCCTGTTCTCAAAGGGCACCGTGACGTCCATCATGATGATCATCTTCCAGTCCTTGTTGGTGATGACGCTGACCGGCCGCAGTTGGCTGTTGGTTCCGGGGATGGCAGAATTTACGGCAACCTTCCCCACAGGTAGCGGGATGGCTCTGGCCAGGTAATCTTGGATGGCGTTGTGTCGCAGCTACCAAGCTCTCCAATGGGGCTTGCAGCTACGCAGGACGTGGGGTAACATCTCATTGGTGTAGCCGTACTTCCTGCATCGCTTGTCCCAATTCCTGTTGTGGACGGTTCTGTTCAGTGGGACGCAATTGAGCCGGCCCCTGTTGATAAACCTCCAGTCAGCAAATCGGGTGAAGCTGCCCCCGGGGAGGAAGTGGTTGCTGGTGTTGTTAAAGATGGCCCAGTTTTAGCTGACTTAGGGGTACTTCTTTGGTCTGTGCATCTGAGAGCTAAGCTTTCTCTCTAGGGAATATGTCAATCTTCTTTATATTCAGAGTAAACATTAAAAGCCTAAGTGAGTCAGCAAGAATTAACCTGCAGCTACCCTGAAGTGTTCCTGCACCTGTTAGCAAAGTGAAACAACAAAAGTATCTTACAGATGTGAAGGATTGAATAAGCATAGAGTTAAGACTGTCCTCTAAGCCTAAGTGGTCCCTTCAGACAATAGGGCAGAGTTTGCACTATTCCTGACCATTTTTTGTAAATAAATCAGTGATTTCATATTCTAGTTATTCTGCTACTTTTCACAAGCATCCCATTCACACACGATTAAAAATAAAAATCAAAAGAATTAATCAGCACATAATTCCAAGTTTTGACTCGAGAGGCCCAGGACTGGAAGAACAAGGGTATTACAGATCAGAATTAAAGTGCACTGACAGAACTGTGGGGGGGAGCTTGCACAGCACATTCCTACATTATGCTCCGCTCTAGCCAATGTTCCTATTCAGTCACTTTCATGAGCACTAACTCAGTTACAAATTGAAAAGCAAAACCGAGAATATATAAATTAGAATACCAAAAAAGCTTGAAATAGTGACCAGTAATCATGGCTTTCACACTTTTTCTATCACTAACCAGACTTCATTTTGGAACTCAATGAATTATCCCTTCATACAGTATGATCGTCTTTTGCAAGAATTGAACAAACACTTTTGGGGGATAGCTTTGGACAGTCAATAATTCATCTACATAATTTTATTAATAATTGAAGAACCAAAGAAACAATCCCCCTAGAAAAAGTAATTGAAAGCAAACAAGTATCATTCTGATCATAATACGGAAGTTCAGCAGAAAATGTTTAAAACATATTATAAACTAACAAAACAGACAAATCACTCAGTGTTAATATAACATCTGTCTCACCCTTTTGGTTTTCTCCATTCTGCCTTTTTCAGATGTTCATTGTTTTGTAAAGTTCATAACACTCAAAATATAATTTTAAAAATTCTTACTTTGTATTGGATCATATTTATGCAGATTCGTCAACTCCATTTACTGTCCATATTTGAAATCTTAGATTGGAAGAATTATCACTTCAGTAAATTGAATTTCACAAGACAATGTTATGTTTGTTTTTAGATCCCTCTGCTTTTTATTTCCTTTAAGTGTGGTTCTTGTAGTTAAGTATTATGGATGATACAATGTTAAATTAATGAATCAAAATATAAATGTAGGGTCCCTGTTCTGGTTGTCTTGTGCGTTTGACATATTTCTAATGGGCTCTTAAAAGAAACCATTTATCATACTCTTTTGTTGTCTTTGCTAATGTAAAGAAGAGCTTTTTTTAAGGTTCCAATTGACTTTTAAGCCAAGTTCTTCATACCAAACTTAACAAGAGTGAGGCAATACATTCCGTTTGTTTACATCAGAGATTTACTGCCCATTAACTTTGACTCTGTTTCTCCTGAGTGGCTTTACATTCTTAGAAGATTAGACTCATGTAAATATTGTTCTCTTTGCAGTGAGGAACTACGCAAAGAAGTACGCCAGCTGAAACGTGAACTACTAGAAGCAAAGCAAAAGAGAGAAGAAAATTCTACAAAATCAAAAGAAAAGAAAGAGGAAGGTAAGCACATATCATAGAAGGTGGTAACTGTAAATGTTTTAGCTAATTTCTTATCTTCAACATCTATGATTATTGGGTTTCATGTGGATGAATTTAAATAGGATTGCTGAATTGGATAATCTACAAGCAAAAAAAATTCCTTACAAATTTACAACAGTAGCAACAAAAGTATACAAGTGTACAAAAATATAAAATGACAAAACTCTATCAAACAAATTTATCTGTATGTTTGTTCCATGCATATACATTGATTGGAGAGCTGCTGAAGCTGAAATTTCCATTGTTGTTACTCTATATTACTGTATTCCCTAAAAAAAGATACTATCTTGCTATATTACAGCCTGTAACAGATATAAGCGGTGCCTAACCTTAAGCATGTTAATAGTTCCATTGACTTCAAACTGCTACAACTCCTGTGAATGATTTCAATGGGACTGTTCACATGCGTAAAATCAATTGCTTAAGTACCTTGCTGAATAGGGACCATAGAAAATATCGGCTCTGGCAAAGTTAATGAAAAATGTGTTTTGTTGTATCCTTAAAATTTTTCATTGCTGTAATATGATTTTGTTCAGCTGAAACCACTGACGTGCAAAATTTAACTGGAAGAACATTTGATATAACATGAATCCAGTTCCATTGCCACCCCTGAATCTGGTCGTTCTTCTTTGAGTGATTGCGTATGTCCATTAGACTAGGTTGTGCACATCTCATGCACCGGTGCTGGAGAGTTTTCTTTAGTAGTACCCGTAATGAGGGCCACACCTCTACCTGGTATTCTCGTGCTCTGAGCCGAGGATATAAAGTATGGAGCCTCCCCGCCCATCCTTCAGTTTCTTCTTACTGTCCATGGCTGGTGGTCGAAGCATGTTGTCTGTTTGTTCCTTCAGCGAACAAACCATTTTTAGTTAGTTTCTTGTTTTCAGTTATTTAGTGGTAATAATTTTCAGGTCTTTGAGCTCTTTCTTTTGTCCTTTTTTTCTTTTTCTTTACCAATTGTCCACTGTAACCCAATGACAGGCTGTAAAGGGTTTAATAGCTAATTAATTATGACGGGCGTCATATGTACCTAATTACTTGTTTCTCAACCAGATGGGTAGGATTGGAAGGCATCAGGTGATAACTAAACAGATACCTGGTGCTCATAAAAGGGGAGAAGGTTCAGTCTGAAGAGGAGAACCCAAAGGGACTCCGGTGAAGGAGCCTGAGCCAGAATCTGCAAAAGAGCAGAGCCTTCAGAGAGACTCATTCTGAGGAGCCAGTACTCAGCCTCAGAGTTGGAGGAGAAGACTCCAGAGTAGTGGAAGGAGATTGAAGACAGAGACCAGACAGAGGTAGATTTGTTGAGAGACTTTGATTAATAGTTTGAGCTTTTGTTGCTCCAAAAGAGGTAGGACTTTAGATGCATCTAAGGGTATGTCTACACTATGAAATTAGGTCGATTTTATAGACATCGATTTTTAGAAATCAGTTTTATACAGTCAGTTGCGTATGTCCACACTAAGCGCATTAAGTCAGCGGAAGTAGAAGTGGTCCTCTATCTGGATGGCTCCCCACAATGTGTCTCCTATGCAATCTATAATTCAAAAGATATTGGATTATTTTGTTACATTCAACAGTCAAGTTTGGCATTCAGCTATATCAATGTGCACCTGGCCGCAATTTTGGTGTTTTCATCCTTGTGTTATAGATTGGACTGTATTTTCTAACCCTATGATCATCACTTAGATAGTTCATAGAGACGAGAAATGGAAAAAACAACAATAAAAGAATCTACATGCATGCTATTAAGTTTTCCAGAGATCCACCCAACTAGCTGCAACATGGGCTCTGGCAGGCAAGTCCTTCAAACCTGCCCCCACCCCCACCCCCTATGGGGCCTTTTGTGGTCAGAAGTTCATAACAGCCTCATCTTAGATCTAGAATGCTATCTTATGGGGCCTCATAGCCCAGGTCCTTCCAATGCTTCCCTAATATTGGAGCCCTCTGTGGACCAGAAGTCCAGTCTATTTGCTGGATCAGCAAGAAGGCTCTGAGTCATCTTAAACTCAGGCTATTTATTCAATAGTCCTTTTTTAGTCTATTGGTCCCTGGAGAATCCATATTGGGTCTTTGAATTGCCCTCATGTAACAAGGGATCATCAGACAAAATGCTCCCTCCTCAGGGAAAAGCTTCAAAGGATGAGTTTGTAGGTGAGGGGTTGCAATCTCCTCTTCCCCCATATTTCCTAGGAGTTCCACTTCACACACATTGTCGTAAAAGGTTAATTGTGTCTACTATATTGTTCAGCATAGTCTTTTGAAGTTCACATTATCTCCCAGAGATTGCATTAATCCTTCCTCCTAAAAAAATCCTTCCATCTATAAAATCCCACAATAGTGCACAAACATTGGCATTTACAATATAATGAACTCCAAAGATATTAAACTTACTTTAGTAGTTTAACTTAACTCCATAAAGTTTGCCTAGGATATTTTCATACCTGTCACAAGCACATTCAACCTCTATGGTTTTGTGGGAAATGTCCCTGTCGTGGAACGTGTGCAGAACAGCAATGTGGCCCACACCTTTGCTAGATATTATGTGATTACTACCGCATCAAAGGAAGATGAGAATGTAAAAAAGCAGTTCTGTAGTCCTCCTTACAACGAGACTCTTATTCCCACCTCAAAGGGAAAGTTCTTGGGAGTCACCTAGTAATGGACATATGCAAAATCACTCGAAGAAAAAACAGTCACCTTGTAACTGTTATTCTTCAAGATGTATTGCATATGTCCACTACATGACCCACTCTCCATCCCCAGTGCATCAGAGTCTATCATCTAAGAGCTTGGTACAGAGGAACAGAAGGATGGGTGGATAGCTCCTCCCTTTATACTCTTGTCTCAGAGCTTAGATTTTGATATAGAATTAAAAAATAGATAAATGAAAAATAGGCCATGCGAACTATAATACTATCTTGGGTTAGGTCTACACTTACCTCCGGGTCTGGCGGTAAGCAATCGATCTTCTGGGATCGATCCCAGAAGTGCTCGCCGTCGACGCCGGTACTCCAGCTCGGCGAGAGGAGTACGCGGCATGGATGGGGGAGCCTGCCTAAGTTCGAACTAAGGTACTTCAAATTCAGCTACATTATTAACGTAGTTGAATTTGCGTACCTTAGTTCGAAGTGGGGGGTTAGTGTGGACCAGGCCTTGGTGATCTATTCCTTATACTGATATCAAAGAACTGTGATCAAATGTGTATTAGAATGATGTGTTCATTGACTGTGAAAGTTTTAATAACATTCAAAAGTCCATGGCAGTATCACAGAGCCCAAGATTAAAACAGAGATGCTACTGCATGAAAGAAGTTAAACTTGAGTATGTTCCAGTCAAAGAAGAAATGTTGATTAATGCGTGATTAAGTGAAGCACAATATTGAAACAGTTAGATAATGTCAACATGAGTTGTTGCGGTCAACTCATCCTGCTAGGTGCTACGGTAACACAAGTAACAAATAATAATCCTTGATAATAGAAAGTATGAAGAAAACATTCAGAGCATCTATTCTGATGTACCTAGAATTACTAGTAACATATGTTGTGATCTAACTGCAGTAGAGAATTTTTTTATATAACTGTTTGTAGGTGAATGCACAGGAAAATTACCAAGATGGTACACGGTTTGATATAGATATATGGATGTGGTAGTTACCAGTTGAACTGCACTTCTGATCCTTCCTGGTCTCTTGGAGCTCACCTTCTCAGGGTCTGTGACCATCACCTTTTGCTTGGGATGGAAATCACATGATTCTCCCACTCTGACAGTTACTGGGTTGCAGTCTCCTGTGTAATCAACTGTGATTATCTCAGCAGATCTGAGTTAGGCTCAGACACTGCACATCTAGACCGACGGTGGTAATCAGTAAGGCTAAGATTTTTGTCATGGTTATTTTTAGTAGAAGTCACAGACAGGTCACGGGCAATAAACAAAAAATTCACGGAAGCCGTGACCTGTCTAACTTTTGCTGCTACAGCACCATGGTGACTGGGACCTGAAGGGTTCCCCCTCTGCCCATGGCAACTTCCAGCTGCCGGGGGGGCCCCCCTCAGCCCACAGCAGCTGGGAGCTGCATGGTGACCATATTTCCCAAAGAGAAAACTGGACACCCCCCGCCGCTTGCCTGAGACGTCCCCCTCCCTCCGCGCGAGGCTGTCACCTGTCACTGGAACCCTGAGGAGGGCTCCCTCAGGAGTCTGTCACCTGTCGCTGGAACCTTGCAGGGGGCCGCCTGTCGCTGCTGTCGCTGGAACCCTGCCAGGGCCCTGCTGGCTGCCAGCTCCAGAGTCCCAGAGCCCCTGGGGCTGAAACAGAGAATGTCACAGAGGTCTCTGGAAGTCACGGATTCCTCTGAGACATAAACGTAGCCTTAGTAATCAGCAACCAAACAGCCTTCTTAAAGCAAAGAATCATTTATTTCATGCAAAAACATTTAAGAAAAAATGTATCTTGAAAAACAAACAAGCCTAAACACAATACTTGCTTCTCTCTAATGCCTGGGAAGGCCCAATTCCTTGAGACTCACCCATAGAGTCTTTCACTCTATCAGCATGTCACCTTAGACAGCTTCTTGGCAAGTGTCCCCACCATTGCAGGAATCAACACCCTTTTTAACAGTTTGTAGTCCTTTAATCTAGTAGATCTCGGCATTGCAAAACAAGATTTACAGTGTGTTGGGAAAAGGATAAAGGATCATTGAAGCTAACAGCTGGGCCCCATTGTCCGTCCAGTGTGTACCTAGATCAAGGGTGGGCAAACTTTTTGGCCCGAGGGCCACATCTACGAATTCAAATTGTATGGTGGGCCATGAATGCTCACAAATTGGGGTTGGGGTGTGGGAGGGGGTGAGGGCTCTGGTTCCAGGTGTGGGCTCCAGGGGGGCTAGAAATGAGGAGTTCAGGGTGCGGGAGGGGGCTCCGGGCTGAGGCGGGTGAGTGGGGTGTGTGTGGACGGGGTGAGGGCTCTGGTTGGAGGAGCAGGCTCTGGGGTGGGGCTGGATATGAGGAGTTTGGTGTGTAGGAGAGTGCTCTGGGCTGGGACCGAGGAGTTTGGAGGGCGGGAGGGGGATCAGGGCTGGGGCAGTGGCAGGGGGCTGGGGTGTAGGAAGGGGTGCAGGCTCCAGCTGGGAGTGCGGGCCCTGGGGTGGGGCTGAAGATGAAAGGCTTGGGGTGCAGGAGGGTGCTCTGGGCTGGGATCGAGGGGTTTGGAGGGCGGGAGGAGGATCAGGACTTGGACAGGAGGTTGGGGCACGGGATGAGGCTCAGGGGTGCAGGCTCTGGGCAGCACTTATTTCAAGCGGTTCCCAGAAGGCATGACCCTTCTCCGGCTGCTACGCGGAGGCACGGCCAGATAGCTCTGCATGCTGCCCTGTCTGCAGGCGCACCGCCCCTGCAGCTCCCATTGGCTGCAGTTTCCGGCCAATGGGAGCTTTGGGGGCGGTGCTTGGGGTGGGGGCAGAGCTCAGAGTGGAGCCCCCTGGCTGCCCCTATGAGTAGGAGCCAGAGGGGGGCCGTGCCGCTGTTTCCGGGAGCCACGTGGAATGGGCAAGCTCCAGACCCCACTACCCAGCAGGAGCTTGAGGGTCAGATTAAAATGGCTGGCCACCCCTGACTTAGATTTTCTTAAATCTGGGAAGCCATTGTGTTGCTTCCCTGTTTGTATTTCTCAAAGCCCTAATAGAAGTTGGACCAATGACTTCACACAGGAAAATCTTATAACCCAGCATTGAATAACTTCCCCTCCCTGACCAGGTCACTATAGGTAGACAAATCATAAATGATGTGTTTTTTTGATACGGCATTGTTCTTATACAATTTGGCACCTGGGCAGTTGTGCAACATTGTTATAATTCAATAGAACAATTATTTCATATTACATGACATAAGCTATAGGAATAAGACTTCAGTAGAAACTTCTTTTTTCCTCCTGCTTGTTCTTAATGTATTCTAGAACTGTTTCTTGCAGCCTTCATTCAGTAGTGTCACTATCGCTATTCGATAGCTGTGTGTTAGGAAAAAAAGCATTTCAGTATATGAACTAGTTGATGATCACACTACGTACCCCAATTTTAGTTTTGGAGTTCTTTTGACCTGAGCAGACAATTGGCTTAGATCCTTAAATGGGGGGTGGGGGGGAGAATCTCCCTAATCTTGGACATGAATTTTGTAAAATCTAACACTAATAGAAATGTCATTGTGAATCTTTTTTAATTTAAGTGAAAACAGTTTAAATTTTCAGCACTCTCAGGCATTGCAAGATTATACAATCCCATGAGAATTTGGAACATAAACTGAGTATAAATTAACTAGAAACAAGTAGAACTGAATAGTCTCTCTTCATTGTCAAATCCAAACTGCAATAAATAAATAGCATAATGAAAATAAATTGAATTTTTCTTTTTAAAAGTCGAAGGTAAAATTAGTAACAGGAAATTGTTTTAAAACATTTTGAAATTCCCAAACTATCTCTTTAATAAACTTATTAAAAAGATTTAATATTGCAGTATTACATGAAAAATAATATTTGTTTGTTTTGAATTATATGCATTATGTGAGCTTGCAAGGAGATGGGCTAATCAACAGGAGGATATTCAGAATCAGGGTGTACTTTCTCAAAGGCTTAAATGGGTATTAGAAAAGATCCAAGCACTCGTTGAACAACACATCAGTTTGCAGACATTTCTAGTTATTTCTGTGGTTGAAAGAAATGTAAAATATAACCCATTTCAGGGGTAGGGGAAAAGCAAAACAAAGTCTATATGAAATCTCAAATCCCTAATTTAAATACAGTAACTAGATACAGTAAAAGCTGTGTTATCCGGCACTTTATCAACCAGAAAGCTCTATTAACCAACATTTCTGCTATCTCCCAATACAAATCTTCAGTCTAGTAACCGGGACTAATATACTGCCCAGGAGGTTATGCAGTTGCACATTCTGCACTCTCCTTTAGACACATAGGCAAGCTGATATAAGGGACTTGCGCAAAAAAGCAGCTTCCAGGGTGTGTCATAGGGCCATTACAGATTCAGCTGAATCTCCTACACCTTCTACATCTACAGTGATAATTGATATTGATAATGATGACCTTGAGGCACTGCAAGATCCTGAAGTGCCTTCTGAATCATCAAAGAAAGATTAAATTATGTTCAGTATAGTTTTAGTGTTAAGTGTATTTTTAGTGATCTGAGTGTACGCCATGCGCTGCCCATAGTGATATGTAGTGTCATAAGATAGCCTACTGTATAGAAAACTTTACGTGTATACACTAAGTGCTTCAAGAAACCAACTACTCTGCAGTGCAGTACAACTACTGGATTGGTGAGTACCTGCATATTATTTTATACTTTATTAATTCTATTGTATTCTAATTCTTTGAAAATTGGTATTATATTGGTAAGTATAACTCTTAGTTAACTAGAATTTTTGACTAACCGGCACCCCTCCCTCCCTCCCCCCCCCCCCCCCCCCCCATTTCTCCAACGTGCCAGATAACAAAGCTTTTACTGTAGTAGTTTTGCCAAGGGGGAAGAGAGGGTGGGCACTGTAGGATAATCTCAAATCATACAATATCTTGTAGTCTATTCAACAAAAATTGCAATCTTCCATTTCTACTTTGAAAGAATTTCTAGTGTTTAATAATTCTGTGTGAAGGTTTATAGTTAGTCAAAAATAATTTTTCTGGGTTGGCCTTGTCCAGCGTTTTAATAAATTTTCCCAATCCTCTTAGCTAAATTGCTTCTCTAATCCCTCTACAGGTTTCGTTGAGTTTAAATATTTTATCAGGACCTTCAGCAAGTAAAACAAAGCTATATAGAGATGCAAGGTTAGACAAATTTTCTAATCTGCTTTTGAAAGATGAAGTATCAGATGATCTCTGGTGTATTATCAAAACAATGCCTCAGTTGTGAATATTGCAAAAATTCAGACAATGTAGGGCAATCTGAGCTTGTAAATAAAGAAAGGATTTAAAATCTTGGTTATGATTAGGGCTGCAGATTTGTCTCAGCACTTCTATAGCAAAAATCATGGAGACCTTAAAAAAGGTCACAGTTTAGGGGGGAAATGGTGTGTAAATCATGGGTATGAAAATTCATTTATTGCTGTAAATACAATATACATAAATCACACCACTGCCACCCTCTCACCCCACCAAGAGGCATTGACCACCTGCAGCAGCACCCTCCACCTTGACACTGCAACCCTAATCGCTGCCCGGTGAGGAGGGGAGTGAAGGAGCAAGCCCACCCCACACTTGCTCTGTAATGGCAGCTCCTGTCCCTCAGGACTGGGCCTGACTTCCTGCTGCAGGTGCTGCAGCCTGGTGCATAGGGTAGCAGCACTACTCAGGTTTGGCCCAGCTGCCCCTCCTTCATGACAGAGCATCAGTTTGCCTCACTTGCTAGATGCTTTAGAATGTTAATTTGACAGTATGGCCCTGATCTTGTAAAGAATTCCTGCTTGGTTAACTTTATTCATTGTGAGTAGTCCTACTCAGTAAGCAAAATTTAAACACATATAATACGTATAAGTTTAAACGCATATAAGTCTTTGTAAGATCTGGACCAGTGTGGTATCTACGACCTCTCCCTGTAAGTTTCTGTCACTCTACCCCACTAAATTGTATTATATGGCTGGTAAGTTAAGGGAATGATGTTAGATTCAAGCATTCAAATTGGATATACTGTGTTAAGTATACTGAAATTGACACATATCCAGCAGTAGAGGGAATCTGAGAAGCAATGATAATGTAAGATGTTGAGATAGTAGTGGACAGCAAATTAAACATGAATTTGCAGTGTGTTATGGCTGTTTTTATATTAAAAAAAAAAAAAAGCCAATGTGATTCTGTGCTTCAGAGGCAGTACTCATGAAGCAAAGGAATATTTGCCCCTTCATTTACATATCTGATGTGAGTGCACCTGAATACTCCTGGAGGAATTCTGCGCCATTGCGCGTGCAGAAATTAATAGGTTTTGCGCAGAATTTCCTTTTCCTCCAAAGCAATGGGCTGCAAAGTTGCTGGCTGCCCCTAGGGGTTGCTGGACCCAGAAGAGCGCACACGCAAGTAGAAGACACTGCTGTGGGGAGGGAGCTGGAGAGTTTCCGGCAGCTGCATTTCTCAGCACACCCTGAAAAAAGAAGGTGACGTGCAGAAATCTCCACACAAGCCCAGCACCCAGCATAAGGCTTTCTCCCTCTGGATCACTTTGCTTTGCTGGAGGCACGGGAGTGCAACTGTCTGGGTGGGGACGTGGGGGGTGGTGCACCTGGGGTCTGTGGGGGTGCAATTGTCTGGCTGGGGGGCTGCAGCTGGGCTCGGGGGAGGGGTGCAAGTGTCTGGGCAGCGCAGCTTGCAGCTAGGCTCTGTGGGGAAGGGAGTGTGGATGTCTGGGCTAGGGAGTGCTCCACGGCTGGGCTCTGAGGGGTGGGATTGCGTGCGCATGTCTGGACTCATAGGGGCCCCCACAGCTGGGCTCTGGTGGACAGCAGGGGTATGTGTGTGAGTGTCTGGCCGGGGTGGGAAGGGCCTGTGGCAGGGCTCTGGGGGAGAGGACGGGGTGCATGCGAGTGTCTGAGCTGGGGGTCATCCCACAGCTGGGGTTTGAGGGGGAGGGGATGTGAGTGTCTGGTCTCAGGGAGCAGGTGCAAGTGTCTGGGCTGAGGGGGGGCCCACAGCTGTGCTCTGGTGGAGAACAGGTGTGTGCGAGTGTCTGGCTGGGGGGTGCGCGAGTGTCTGGCTGGGGAGTGCTCTGCAGCTGGAGTCTGAGGGGGAGGGGATGCGTGCGAGTGTCTTGCTGGGGTGGGGGTGCAGCTGGGCTCTGTGGGGAGGGGACGTCTGGTCCCCCTACTGGGCTCTGTGGGAAGGGGGCAGAGAAACAGGAACTGGGTTGTTGTAGGGGTTTCCTTAACTCTCTACTCCTGGAGGACTTTTTTTATGTCTGTACTGTTACAGACATAGTTGCTGTTAGGTATTTTTAAATAAATTACCAGAATAATTGAAACTGGCGTGATTATATTGTGTTATTTTGACAAATAAAATTTGCTGAATTTTGCAGAATTTTAAAATATTGTGCACATAATTTTTAAAATTTTGGTGCATAATTCCCCCAGGAGGAAGGACCTGAATTATTGCATTCAGTTCATGGCAGCTTGTGAGAAAGACAATGAAAAATTAGAGAGTTTGGAGAAGAGTAACAAAAATGGTCAGAGGATTGGAAGGACTCATTTAAGAACAAAAGATTTTGTTTTGTTTTAAGTTCTATATAGATATCAATACATAGATTAGTTTAGCTGTTACTGTGCCACTTAATGTGAACACCAAGAAGGGAGAAGAATTTTTTAAGTTTCAAATGAACATGTATAAGAAGGACTAATTGGGAGGATCTCAGGGCTTGTCTACACTTGAAACGCTGCAGCAACACAGCTATAGCACTACATCTGCGCCGCTGTAGCACGTCAGTGTAGACACTCACTATAGCAACAGGAGGGGTTCTTTTGTCAGCATAATTAATCCTCCTTCCCAAAAGGCAGTAGCAAGGTTGATGGAAAAGGTCTTCTGTTGACCTAGTATTGTCTACACTGGGGAGGTAGGTTGACGTAACTACATTACTGGGGTGGGTTGATTTTTCACACCCTTAAGTGACGTAGCTGAGTTGACTTAACTTTTGTTTGTAGACCTGACCTAAGACATTTAAGTAAAATATCAGGAAAAACTTATCAACATTGAACTATACTAGACTGCCAAACAGTCTCCCAAGGAGATAGTGGATGCCCATTCACTTGAAATGTTTAATCGACTGGAACAAATATTAGAAAATGTATTGTAACAACTTTCAATTGTCAGAGAAATAAATTTTGATGACCTAATAGATCTTTTCACTTTCTGACTTCTGTATTCATTGTGTCTGTAATATCCCAACATGAGGTTCTGATTCATCCCTGCTTGATATGCATTTTTTCAACAAAAATTTTAAATAGATGACATGGCCCAGTGATGATGATTTCTCTCTGACTGATAATCAGTGGAAGTGACTCATCAGACTTAAGATGACTCCTGCATGCCCTTTCCTCAAAAATGTATTGGGATGGAGAGTACCTCACCATTTTTGCTGGCAGTAGGGGACAAAAGTCCTCCCATGTTCCCTCTCCAGTTTGAGATCTGGGGTGAGAGATTCTGCGTCTCTGTGTAGACTTATATACATGATATTTTGCAGTTTGTACAACTCAATCTCAAATACTTGGGACTTGGAAAGGAGCCAAAATTAGGCATTTCGGTATAGTAGTTTGTATTTTTGGTACTCAAAAAAATCCTCTTTTTAATAAGATTAAATTTTGCAAGTTATTAGGCATATAAATGTCTTTATATTGCTTTGTTTTGAGCAAATAAAAACCTACCAATTTATTTCACTTTAAAAATGTAACTACTGCACATGATCAAATACTTCTGGTTGCCCAAATGTTCAAAGTTTTTTATGGCGAACAAACAGTATGCTCATATCTAGCCATAATTTAGTTCTTACGGTTGGTCATGTTTGATTGCCTATCTGAATTTTAATGCACATAATAAATTTGTTTGCATTTAAATTTGCAAAATAAATGTTGGTGCGTCTAGACTCTTTTTAATCCACAGACTAAGAAATAATATCTGTGTGTCTTAAAAACAGCTTCTTATCACAAAAAATAATTGCTTGTTTGTAGTAAGAGATCTTTCCGTTATCACCTGATTTCTCTTAATCTTTTGGGAAGAGTATGTGGGATGGACATTGGGATCTCTTTTCAGTACATGTGAGCTGTGACATACTTTATCAGATTTATAGATTTTTAAGGACAGAAGGTACCATTGGATCTTCTTGTCTGACCTCCTGCATATCATTAAATTTCACCAGTTATTCCTGTATTGAGTAATCAGTGCACTGACCCACAGGAACCCTCCTACCAACACTACAAGAAGAATTGTGTGTGGACTCCTCCTGATGGTCGAAATGACAGACTGGACTTCTACATAGAGTGCTTCCACAGATGTGCACAGGCTGAAACTGTGAACAAACAGCACCACTTGCCCCATAACCTCAGCCGTACAGAATGCAACGCCATCCACAGCCTCAGAAACAACTCTGACATTATAATCAAAGGGGCTGACAAAGGAGGTTCTGTAGTCATAATGAACAGGTTGGATTATGAACAGGAGACTGCAAGGCAACTCTCAAACACCACATTCTACAGGCCACTATCCTCTGATCCCACTGAAGAGTACCAAAAGAAACTACACCATCTGCTCAAGAAACTCCCTGCTACAGCATGGGAACAAATTTACATGGACACACCCCCAAAGCCCCGACCAGGGGTATTCTATCTGCTACTCAAGATCCATAAACCTGCAAACCCTGGACGCCCCATCATCTCAGGCATCAGCACTCTTACAGCAGGATTATGTGGCTATTTGGACTCTCTTCTCAGACCTTACGCTACCAGCACTCCCAGCTATCTTCGAGACACCACCGACTTCCTGAGGAAACTACAATGCATTGATGATCTTCCTGAAAACACCATCCTGGCCACCATGGATGTAGAAACTCTTTACCCCAATATGACTTAAAACAATGCTTCCTCAGCTCTCGTCCCCTAGCGCCCCTCCTCTACTTGCACTACATTGATGACATCATCATCATATGGACCCACGGGAAGGAGGCCCTTGAAGAATTCCACCTGGATTTCAACAATTTTCACCCCACCATCAACTTCAGCCTGGACCAGTCCACACAAGAGATCCACTTCCTGGACACTACAGTGCAAATAAGTGATGGTCACATAAACACCACCCTATACCGGAAACCTACTGACCGCTATACTTTCCTATATACCTCCAGCTTCCATCCAGGACACATCACACGATCCATTGTCTACAGCCAAGCCCTAAGATACAACTGAATTTGCTCCAATCCCTCAGACAGAGACAAACACCTACAAGATCTTTATCAAGCATTCTTAAAACTACAATACCCACGTGGGGAAGTGAAGAAACAGATTGACAGAGCAAGATGGGTACCCAGAAGTCACCTACTACAGGACAGGTCCAACGAGGAAAATAACAGAAAACCACAGGCCATCACGTACAGCCCCCAGCTAAAACCTCTCCAGCACATCATCAACGATCTACAACCTATCCTGGAAAACGATCCCTCATTCTCACAAACCTTGGGAGGCAGGCCAGTCCTCGCTTACAGACAGCCCCCCAACCTGAAGCAAATCCTCATCAGCAACTACACACCACACCACAGAAACACCAATCCAGGAACCAATCCCTGTAGCAAACCCCATCGTCTATTCTGTCCCCATATCTACTTTAGCAACAACATTAGAGGACCCAACCACATCAGCCACACCATCAGGAGCTCATTCACTTGCACATCTACTAATGTTATATATGCCATCATGTGCCAGGAATGCCCCCCTGCCATGTACATTGGCCAAACCAGACAGTTGCTACATAAAAGAATAAATGGACACAAATCAGACATCAGGAATGGTAACATACAAAAGCCAGTAGGAGAACACTTAAGTTTTCCTGGACATTCTATAACAGATTTAAAAGTAGCCATACTTGAACAAAAAAACTTCAGAAACAGACTTCAAAGAGAAACTGCAGAACTAAAATTCATTTGCAAATTTAACACCATTAATTTGGGCTTGAATAGGGACTGGGAGTGGCTGGCTCACTGCAAAAGTAGCTTTGCCTCTCCTGGAATTGACACCTCCTCATCAATTATTGGGAGTGGACTACATCTACCCTGATCGAATTGGCCCTGTCAACACTGATGGTTCTTCAAGTGATTGCTCATGTGTACTCTACAATAGGTGTGCATGCTCACCACGTGCACCGGTGCCATAAGTTTTTCCCCTAGCAGTACCCTTGCGGGGGAAGCACCCCCGCGACCCCTGGAGTCGCGCCTGCTTGGCACAGTATAAGGGGAGCTGCGTGCACCCCCCACCCTTAGTTCCTTCTTGCTGCCAATGAAATAAAAACCCGCCTGCGAGCGGTCCTCGGGGTGTCAGTCTTCGGACTGCACCCCAGTGCACTGGTATGTATGTCAATAAACTGGCCTCAGGCTTGAGTCTTTGAACTAAAATCACTGCGTGGGTGTCTTTGACCATGACAATTTGGGAGCTTGTCCAGAATCACTCGACGTCCCACCGGACCGGAGGACTGTGGACCGCTTCCACACCGATCCCAGGCGCCAGGTAAGAGACCCTTGTCTCTATTTGGGCTTCGGTGGGGAGCTGCCCATAGGCTCTGGGTTCAGGTAAGGATGCGCTGTGATCTGAACCTTTTGAGGCTAGACTCATTTGCCTGACGCCTGTTCGTTTTGTGTGTGTCCGTTCTGTAACTTGTCTGTTTAAATTCTTGCATCATGCTGCGCTATCTCGATCATTGTTTACTTAGGCTATAAGCTGTGGGGGGCGTAGGAGACTGTCTGTTTTGTGGTGTGTACACGAGGGTCTTAGACCCAACGGTTTCCTTGGAACAGCCTCGGTGAAATTACTGGGACATCCGTCTGGCAGTTAAACACTTTTAGAGTGCCAGCCCAGTATAAAACAGGAGATTATTCAGGCAGGAACAGAGGCTGAATAGGCTGGGTGATCTCTCTGGGACATAAAGGAAACCACCACTAACTCCAAAACTGAGTGGCCCGAGGATTAGAGGTAAACAACTGAGAGGGAGACATTTAATGCCTTCTCCCTATGTCCGGGCATAGCTCACTATCCTATTAAGGGAGAGGCTGTGCATGGACAGCGTGAGAGAGTGTAGATTGAGGTTTTTGATCTCGATAAGAACAAGTAGTACGCTTTGCCTTTTTAAGCTTTTTATTTTGTGTTAGTCAGCTTTGTGGCTATCACCCTTTGGGGACTGGTTCCCCCAGAGGGTGCAGGGCCAGCTGCTGAGGAACCCCGGGAAAGTGGACCCCATAGTGAGTAGGGGACGGAATCCACTCCCTGGAACCCACTACGGGCGGGGCAAGGGACTGGGAAAACCGGAGACCCCCGTTGCGTGAGTGGGGCAAGGTACAGGGCACCCTGGAACCTACTGCGGGTGGGGCAAGGGACTGGGAAAACCGGAGACCCCCATTGCGCACGTAGGGCAAGGTACAGGGAATCTCGGAGCAGCCGAAGGGGTTAGCAAGCCTCAACCACCAGCAATAGGCTGAGTGGACGAAGTGAGATCCGCCGACCGGGGATTGGCAGGACTCCCACCAGCAATAGGCTGTGTGGACTGGTGAGGACTGTCATAGCAAGATCCCGAATTAGGTGTGGTGTGATTGTGGGTCGTAAGGTGGTCCCGGGACCTGCTAAGGGCGGGGTAAGGGACCAAGAATAGCAGAGACCCCCGCTTTGTGTGAGTAGTAGGTCCCCATCCTTTTCTGCCCATTAAGTGACGATTGCGTCCCTCCTTGCTCGGAGAGCGGGGAGGCCCCGGGAAACCACCCACGTACTCCTAGGTAGTAGAGTACCCATCCCGTTCTCTTGAAGGCGGGCCGGTGCTCTCTGCTGGGGGAGGGGTGTACGGGGACTAAGCCTTTCCTAACCTTCTGTGTGGTTGACCTACGACCGAAACTCTTCCCCAAATCTTCCTCTGGAGCATGGACTCAGGTATGGAGTGAGCTCCAGCCCCTGGAAATCGTTTGCCAAAACCTGGGGCAACCGGGCATCCTACCCCGTTCCTCTCAGAGACGGATTGGTAACTCGTTGCCGGACAGGGTGCATGCGAGGACCTCCCTTTGTAGATCCTTCCCAGTGGTGTGCATGTTGGGGGATTGGCCTCACCGGAGTTATAGAGGCTAGGAAAATTGCTCTCGCCTGGAAAGGAGACTAAGGCTTACTGCAGTGTTCTAGTGCTGTTGTGTTGTTTAACCATTCTTTGTGTATAATAGCAATTGCTTTGTTAAATAATTAATCCTCTCCTACAAGGGGGGTTAGCCAAAAAGCCCACCTTCCTTGCTGAATTGATAGTAAAACAATGCCTGTGCCCATGAAAAGAAGGATTGGGCCCAAACAGGCAGGCAACCACAGTTTAAGAAAGTTAATGGAAAGAAAGTAAAAAGTTAACTCTGTAATTACTGGTGGGAATTAAGCAGTAAAACTATAAATAAATGTTAAAAGAAAAATTCTTGGTTTCTTTGCAGCCATTCCTTTGGGAGTGTCTGTAAATAATCCAGGCAAAAGGTTATATAGGTGAAATCATTTAACTATTAAAAAGTTAGTTAAATTTGTTAAAAAATGGTCCTGGTGTGTATAATTTTTTGTTTTATAAGTTTAAGATAAATTAATGTTGTTTTGGGGTTATAGAACCAAAAAAAAAAAAAAAAAATACTTTTGCCAAACAAAGTAAACTAGTGTTGTTTAGTTTTGGTATTTAGCATTTAATCCTTAAGGTGACTTAATGCTTTATAAGATATAAATTGTTTTAAATAAAGACCAAAGTTGTGGCTGCAGCAGGGTAGTCAAAGCCAGGAGAATGGAAAATTTTAAATCTGTTTTGGTAACAAATAGCAAATAAAAGCTAATATCAACTAAAAAGCCACAAATTGTTCTTGAAGTGTTGCTAGGTACACCTTATACCCTGAACACCTTTGGCGCTCCCTGGACGGTTGCGCCTCAGGTGCTCTGGGCCTATTTGCTCGCGTGCATCACCGGATGACCGTGCACCATTGATTGCTTCAGTTAAATAGGACTTTTCCTCTGTGACCCAGCACTACTGCCAGCAACATAATGATTAGGCAGGCAGCACTTTTCCCTCTTTGGGAACTTTTTCTAAATATTTGGATTAATTTTATTCAAATGTTTAAATGTTATAATTGTAAGTATGTGTTAGTTTTAGTAATGTATTTTCTTGTAAAAAGGGCAAATGCAGGATCTTGGGCAGAGGTTTTACAACAGTTTTTGCATTGGTAGAATATGTCGTGCGGTGGCTGTTGTGAGGCTTTTGCTTAAGAATTTTGTATCACAGTCTGGCATATCTGAACTGATTATAAAAGAGCTATGTGCAGTTTCACAAATCCAGTATGGCCAAATGCCCTTTAAAGGCCACTCCCAATCAAAAGACCAGATTCAGCCCTCATAAAATTTTTACCAGGGCACCCAATGCAACTACCGACAGTGCCCTGCTGGCCCTGGCTCAAATAAACAGTCATTTAATAAATTACACAATAGTCAGGCACTAACAAAATGTGTTAGGTCTTTTTATATACAGCAGTCCTACCACTCACTGAAACCAGAAGACTGGGTCTACATAAAGGTCCATCAGCAAAGAACTGCCCTGGCCCCATGCTAAGGGACTCCTGTCCACTGACAAATCCACTAAGCCTTCGGATCTTGCTAAGAAAACAACTTCTCCACTTGAGGCCATAATAAAGCCTCCAACCAAGCAAGGTGATTGTGCTAGTAACCCCTCCCTTGCAGCCTCATTGCCGGACAGCTAAGTGAACTAAGACCACGAAATCTTGAAGAATAGATTGCGGAAGCTAGCCAAAACTACCTGAAGATAAAACTTTTAATATTCCTCAGCCTCTCCTCCTTAATGAACTTGGGGTGGGGAGGGGAAAAATAAATATTTTTCTAAACCTTGGCCAATCAGTAGCCTCCGATTTAGCCGGTATCATCAATATACCCCTACTCTACATGACTGCTTCCTAGCCCATCGTTATAGTCCCCGCTCCCCAGCTACTCCCCCTCATATCTTCTCCAATTCCCATACAAATCTGTCTGGCCGTGGCCTCAGAGAAATTCAGGTCTCAAAACAACAAATGTGATATAGCACATCCTACCAGCAGGATTATCGTTTCCAATGGTGGATTGTGCTAAATGCTACTATGGGAACAATTCCAAATAACTACCCAGTACCCCAATTGCTCCCAGGGAGCAGCCATTCGGTTAGCCCAGCTTGTGCAGTGGGAAAGTTTCCACCGAGGGAAAAGAGGCGTAGTAGAAGGGGTCTTGCATGGTTTATCAGAAGCAGCCGCTATTTGGACAATAGACAAGGCCCAAGATCATAAAGAACGCCTGGAAAATTTGGAAAAGGGCATCAGGCCTCCTTACTGAGGCAGGGCTAACCAACACCTATACCAATATAAAGGCCCTCCATGCCCTGTCAGAACTGGGAACCATGACCCAAACCCTCTTACAAAAATTAATAAACACCCTTGTTTTAATAGGAAAAAACACCAGTTGGGATTCAGCTTGTAGCCAAATGCAGAATTTCTTTAACGGTCTCTTAGCAGAAATAAAATGCGAGGTGATGTCCTAGGTCAGCAATGGCCCAAAACCCTTACCACTACTGTGGGAGTGCCACCCAAGCTGTGGAAGTGGAGACATACGTGAACATTGTCACAATGGAGCTGTGACTCCGTCACATGTACCTTCCAAGCTTCGGGGCCTATTAATGGCACCTGGGCTCCAGTGCAGTTGCTTGTGCCTGGGCCATGGGCAAACTGTCTATGGGACTGGGTCATCAATCGGCAGGTATGGGAAGTCAAACCACCCCACGGACCTAGCTGTTTCATCACCACTCCCCATGATTTCACTGCGCAACACGTCTGGGTGGGAATCGGAACCTTGTGGTCCTTGTGGCCCTTGGAACTCCCACAGTTGTCCTGCCTCTGCAAGCTGCATCCCGGGGAAGTACTCAATGTCTTAGATATGGACTGTTGGGAAGGGGAAGCAATAGGGAAAGACCCAGAAGGAAAATTGTTATTTAATAAAAAAGATGGGTGCGCCCTGCCATCCAGTCCCCAACTCCCTCTTCCTTTCCACCTTAACTTAACCACTGCACAAGGTATCCGTTTCATCACCTGGCCTGGTATGCCCCAAATCTGTGTCCCTTCACCCAGCCATCCCTCTTGTTTTTGTTCCATTATCACTAACCGTTTCTTAAACTTAACTTCTCTATTCTCCCTTCTCTCTAACATGACTTATCTTCAAACCCAAATCCATGTAATAGTAATCGAGTATAACAGAACAGCCAAAGCATTTCAGGCCATTTACCGATTAGGTGCCCTGTGCTCTTCCCAAGACATTGCGTGTTTTATCGCTAAAGAAATCACCTAACTTGCATCCAGCCTCCTCTCTTTTTCAGTCTTAAAAATTCTGCTTGGTATTATCCTTGCAATCTGTTGCGGGTTGTTGATTGCCGTCCTCTGTTGCTTATGTAAAATATGTTGTTTACCCCAGCTACAGCCTCAACCACCACCCAAAGCCCTATTCTTTTCTACAGATGTCACTGATCCCACACTATATTGTCCCACGGACCCTAAAATTAACCACCTTAGTATTAATTCTGGTAGTCAGGGTCCTCACGGACAACACAGCCTCGATGTTCTATATCAACAGGCAAGATGGGGCCCGATCCTCTGCCCTCTACCGCGAAGGCCTGAGGCTGTGGGACTTTTGTATAGCCCACAATATCCACCTGAAGGCCTTCCACCTACTGGGTGCCCGGAACAAGAGGGTGGATTGCTTGAGCAGGGACTTTTCCTTGCAACACGAGTGGTCCCTCCACCCATAAGTGGCCCACCAGCTCTTCTGAAGGTGGGGAACTCCCCAGGTGGACCTATTCGCGACTTGGCAGAACTGGCGATGCCCCTGGTTCTGCTCCGGGGGGGCTTGGGGAGGGGCGCTATCTCCGATGCCTTTCCCATGTCCTGGTCAGGCCAGCTTCCCTACGCCTTTCCCCCATTCCCTCTAAACAGCAGGGTCCTGGAGAAGATAAAGTCAGACAAGGCCCGGGTCCTCCGGGTTGCCCCGGCGTGGCCCAGGCAGCATTGGTACGGGGACCCTCACGGGCCTGGCGGTAGCTCCGCCGTTGCCGCTCCGCCCGGACCTGCTCTCTCAGGACCAGGGCTGCCTCCTCCATCCCTACCTAGCGGCTCTTCACCTCACGGCGTGGCTGCTCAGTGGTTAGGTGGAGAGGAAAGGACGTGCTCAGAGCAGGGGTGAAGGACCTGTCTGGTTTTAAGATTAAGCTAGATAAGTTTATGGAGGGAATGGTTTAATGGGATAACATGATTTTAGTCAAATGAACAGTGTGCCATCGCTGGTAAATAGTATCAATGGCCAATGAGGGTCTGGCTGGAGAATCTTGCCTACATGCTCGGGGTTCTACTGATCACCATATTTGGGGTCGGGAAGGAATTTTCCTCCAGGGTAGATTGGCAAAGGCCCTGGAGGTTTTTCGCCTTCCTCCGCAGCATGGGGCAGGGGTCACTAGCTGGAGGATTCTCTGCTACTTGAAGTCTCTAAACCACAGGATTTGGGGACTTCAACAGCAGAGTCAAGAGAAAGGGTTGGGACGGCTTTGTGGCCTGCATCATGCAGGAGGTCAGACTAGATGATCATAATGGTCCCTTCTGACCTTAAAGTCTATGAGTCTATGAATCTATGAAAGTAGACGGACCTCCACTCGCCGTGCTTATTTGGCGAAGTGGTCCCAGTTTTCTAGGTGGACGGCGGACCAGGGTGTCTCCTCGGTGACCGCCCCGATCCAGCTTATCCTTGATTACCTCCTCCACCTGAGGGCCCAGGGCCTGGCGCCCTCGTCAGTCAAGGTGCACCTGGCAGCCATATCAGCCTTCTATCCACTGGTGCCAGGGCACACGGTATTTTCCCATGCTATGACTGGCCAGTTCCTTAAGGATTTGAACCATCTTTTTCCATATTCTAGACCCCCTGTCCCACAGTGGGACCTAAACCTGGTGTTGGCTCTTCTCATGGGGCCCCCATTTGAACTAGTGGCCACATGCTCCTGGTCTCGCCTCTTGTGGAAAGTGGTCTTCCTGGTTGCAATCACGTCGGCCATGTGAGTCTCAGAGTTCAGGGCCCTGACCTCCGAGCCGCCATACATGGTCTTTCATAAGGACAAGATCCAGCTCCGCCCACATCCCGCATTCCTCCCGAAGGTGGTCTCCGTCTACCACATGGGTCAGGACATTTTTCTACCGGTCCTTTGCCTCAAGCCTCATGCGTTCAGTGAGGAGTGCCGTCTCTACACGCTTGATGTGCGGCAGGCTCTGGCTTTCTGCCTCGAGCGGACTAAGCTGTTCAGAAAGTCCTTGCAACTATTCGTCTCCTCGGCTGAGCACGTGAGGGGCCAGCCGATTTCCACTCAGTGGCTTTCCAATTGGATCACTTCGTGCATCTGTTCCTATTATGAGCTGGCAGGTATCCCCCACCACTCATTGTGAGGGCACACTCGACTCGGGCACAGGCCTCGTCGGCTGCCTTCGTGGCCCACATCCCCATCCAGGACATTTGTAGGGCTGCCATGTGGTCTTCGGTTCACACATTCACCTCGCACTATGCAATCGTCCCCCAGATCAGGGATGACGCCAAGTTCGGCAGGGCTGTCCTCCGTCCTGGGAACTTGTGAACTCCTACCCCCTCCAACAGATATAGTTTGGAATCACTTATTGTGGAATACACATGAGCAATCACTCGATGAAGAAAAGACAGTTACCTTTTCTGTAACTGGTGTTCTTCAAGATGTGTTGCTCATATCTATTCCACATCCCACCCTCCTTCCCCTCTGTCGGAGTTATCTGGCAAGAAGGAACTGAGGGTGGGGGGAGTGTGCAGCTCCCCTTATATTGCGCCAAGCAGGCGCCACTCCAGGGGTCTCGAGGGGCGTTCCCCCCTATGGGTACTTCTGGGGAAAAACTTCCAGCACCGGTGCACGTGGCGAGCACGCACACCTATTGTGGAATAGACTTGAGCAACACATCTCGAAGAACACCAGGTACAGAAAAGGTAACTGTCTTTTCTCCACTTGTGAGGTAACTCCCTTCTCTTCATGTGTTAGTATATAATGCCTGCATCTGTAATTTTCACTCGATGCATCTGAAGAAGTGGTTTTTTACCCATAAAGCTTATGCCCAAATAAATCTGTTAGTCTTTAAGGTGTCACCGAACTCCTTGTTGTTTTTCTTTGACTAAAGTATATCATGCAGAAAAGCATCCAGTCTTGATCTGAAGCCATGAAGAGATGGAGATTCCACCACTTCCCATGTCAGTTTGTTCCTGAGGTTAATCACCCTCACTTGTAAAACTTGTGCTTAATTAAGTTTTTCTGGCTTCAGCTTCCACCCATTGGTTCTTGTTATGCCTTTTTCCATAATATTTAAAAGCCCTGTTGTATCTGGTATTTTCTCCTCAAGAAGGTTCATACGTTCTATGTACTGTTCGTGGAGGTCACCAGTCTTTTTCATTCATTGAAGAACTAAAAGTCAGATACTATAACTGTATTGGGAGGGAAAGAGATGATCCTCATTGAAGTCATTAGGGACCTGTGTGAGCACAGGGTCTAGTCATACTGAGCTGCTTGCAGGATCAGGGCCCAATTCTGTTATGAGGCTACTGGCTGATGTCTGTGCTTCCACCACACATCTACTTTGACAGCTGCAGACAGCTCTTTATTAATATTAATAGCACATTTGGTATTAATACTTTAAACTATACATATTACGTATTTGCCTGCTTGTGTTTGTTCCAGATTCAAAGCATTAGCATAATTACAGAGTGGTGTGGTAGTGGGGGGCAGAGGAGAGCGCATTTAAGTGTTTACATGGTTTAAAGAAGAGGGGAAAAACCTAATTCCCTCCTTACAAGTTTGATTATGACCAGCCTTCCAATTTGAGAATAAGGTTGTTAGCTATGCCAGACTGCTGTCAAGACCTTACATTAAATAAGATGTTTTTCTTTTATCTGACATTTACTGTAGTGATGCCAAGAATTACATCAAACATATAATTCATTCGAACACTGAATTTCTTCAGTATTTTGCCAGTACTTAATCAAATATTTGAAAAATCTATCATTCGTTTCAGAGCTTTGTAGTCTAAAACTGTGAATGTTACAGTGAAAGTTACTTTAGACAAATTTAATCTATACAGTTTTTTATTTATTCAATCTGCTGACCGTTTTAAAGGAATATATTTTAAAAAATATCAAATGATCTTCTTTAACTGTCATAGTTTCAGTTGCAGCTTTTGAACATTAGTATCTTTACTTAAAATAACCCATTAATCTCTAAATGATGATAAAAACCAAATAGTCACATAAGGCATATTTGTAATGCCATAAATACAAAAGAAACAGTGAAACCTTCAGAAACTAACAACAAAATCTAAAGATCCTGGTTTAGGTACAAAACCTTTTATGTTATAATAATAAAGTTTAAACTAAGGTAATAGCATCAGAGAATAGTATAATAACTAAGGGTATGTCTACACTACGAGAGTAGTTCTGTTGTACTTAAATTGAATATGTGGAATCGATATTACAAAGTCGAACGTGTGTATCCACACTAAGGACAGTAATTTGACTTTGTGAGTCCTCACTAACGGGGCAAGCGTCGACATTGGAAGCGGTGCACTGTGGGCAGCTATCCCACAGTTCCCGCAGTCCCCGCTGCCCATTGGAATTCTGGGTCGAGCCCCCAATGCCTGCTGGGGAAAAAAATGTGTCGAGGGTGGTTTTGGGTAACTGACATCATCCAACTGTCACTCCCGCCCTCCCTCCCTGAAAGCGTCGGCGGGCAATCAGTTCGCGCACTTTTCTGGTGAGTGACAGCGCGGACGCCACAGCACTGCGAGCATGGAGCCCGCTGCGACCATCGCTGCAGTTATGGCCGTTGCCAACACCTCGCACCTTATCATCCACCTTTTCCAGAGGCAGATGCTGAGAAATCGGGCAAGGAGGCTACGGCAGCACGGTGAGGACATGAAGTCTGAGAGTGGCACAGACCTCTCACAAAACACGGGACTCCGCGCCGTGAACATCATGGTGGCAATGGGTCATGTTGATGCTGTAGAACGGCGATTCTGGGCCCGGGAAACAAGCACGGACTGGTGGGCCCGCATAGTGCTGCAGGTCTGGGATGAATCACAGTGGCTGCGAAACTTTCATATGCGGAAGGGAACTTTCCTGGAACTTTGTGAGTTGCTGTCCCCTGCCCTGAAGCGCAAGGACACCCGGATGCGAGCAGCCCTGACTGTCCAGAAGCAAGTGGCCATAGCCCTCTGGAAGCTTGCAATGCCAGACAGCTACCGGTCAGTCGCGAATCACTTTGGCATCGGCAAATCTACCGTGGGGGTTGCTGTGATACAAGTAGCCAACGCAATCATTGAGCTACTGCTGTCAAAGGTAGTGACCCTTGGAAACGTCCAGGTCATCATAGATGGCTTCTCCGCGATGGGATTCCCACACTACGGTGGGGCTATAGATGGAACTCACATCTCTATCCTGGGACCGGACCACCAGGCCAGCCAGTACATTAACCAAAAGGGCTACTTTTCAATGGTGCTGCAAGCACTGGTGGACCATAGGGGACGTTTTACAAACATCAACGTAGGATGGCCGGGCAAGGTTCATGACGCTCGTGTTTTCAGAAACTCTGGTCTGTTTAGACGGCTGCAGGAAGGTATTTACTTCCCAGACCAGAAAATAACTGTTGGGGATGTGGAGATGCCTATAGTGATCCTCGGGGACCCAGCCTACCCACTAATGCCCTGGCTCATGAAGCCCTATACAGGCGCCCTGGACTCTGAAAAAGAACTCTTCAACTACCGTCTGAGCAAGTGCAGAATGGTGGTGGAGTGTGCTTTTGGACGTCTCAAGGGGAGATGGAGAAGCTTACTGACTCGCTCTGATCTCAGCGAAACCAATATCCCCATTGTTATTGCAGCTTGCTGTGTGCTCCACAATCTCTGTGAGAGCAAGGGGGAGACCTTTATGGCGGGGTGGGAAGTTGAGGCGAATAGCCTGGCTGCTGATTACGCCCAGCCAGACAGCCGTGCGATTAGAAGAGCCCAGCGGGACGCGCTGTGCATCTGGGAGGCTTTGAAAGCTAGGTTCCTCAGTGAGCAGGGTAACCTGTGACTATTAAGTTTGTTTAAAGAGAAGCTGAACCTGCCCCCCGTTTCTTTACTCACTTACTGTTGACTATCCTCTCCAGCTACATACCCCGTTCACCCCATCCCCCCCCCCCTTCCAACACATGTTTAAAAATAAACTAAATGGAACTTTGTTAAGGAACATCATTTTCTTTATTACGGATTTTGCGGTAAAGTGTTGAAACTGGAACGCAGACTGTGGTGGGGAGCGGGCATAGTGATGGAAAGAACGCTTCTAAACTCGAGGAATGACAGGCTCCTGCTCCTAGAGTGGTCCGCAGTGGTGGACTGGTTGTTTCAACGGAGTCTGCCACCCCTCCTTTTCGGGACTCTGTGTGTGGGGGCTATGTGACTTTGTGGCGGGGGGAGGACGGTTACAGATCCCCTGCTGCGTGGCTCTGTGATCCAGGATAAGGACCGCTGCATAAGATCTCTATCCGCCCTCCCCTGCCACAAAGTCACATGGTCCCCCCCCACACAGAACATGAAAACCACCTCCCAGACTGACCAGGGTGCCTAGTGACTGCAATGTGTGTGTGACCTTCTGCTGAACCTGCCCCCGTGTCTGTACCCTGGTAAAGGTGACTGTCCTCTCCAATTTCCAACCCACCTTCCCCCCCTTCAAACACACTCTCTCCTAAAAGAACATGATGGAAACAGTAATTAACAGAAACGTATCTTTTATTAGCAACTACACAGTTAGGGGATGAAACTGGGACGGGGGCTTGGGTGAGACGGGAAGTAAAGGACTTATCAAATTTTTGGGAATGAGCGCCTTCTGGTACTTGAGCAGTCTGCAGAGGTGGAGTGACAGTTTTCACGGCCCCTGCCGCCCCTCCTTCTTGGGACTTTGGGTGAGGGGGGTATGGGAGTTTGTGGCAGGGGAGGGCGGTTAGAGATAGACTGCAGTGGGGCTCTGTCCTCCTGCCTCCGGTCCTGCAGAACATCCACAAGGTGCCGGAGCGTGTCCGTTTGCTCCCTCATTAGTCCAAGCAGCGTTTGAGTCACCTGCTGGTCTTCCTGCCACCACCTCTCCTCCCGTTCGCTGTGTGCTCGCTGGTATTGCGACATGTTCTCCCTCCACTGGGTCTGCTGGGCTGCATCGGCTCGGGAGCAGCCCATAAGTTCTGAGAACATGTCGTTCCCGTGTCCTTTTCTTTCTCCGCCTAATCTGCGCCGGCCTCTGTGAGGGGGATGCCAGGGTAGGTCGGGAGACATTCGCAGCTGTGGGATGGGTAAAAGGGAGTGAATTCCTCCCAAAGATAATTTTTTGTGAACAATGAACATAGTCTTTCTCTGTGAACAAGACCATGCACGGCACCTATCACATGCACACTCAGGACAAGGTCGAATTTTTGGCCTTCGCATTCAGTGCCTGGGGTCTTGCAGTGGAGATCAGACAAGCGGGGCAGGACAGCAGAATTCGGGTAGCAGGCTGACATGGTAAGCCGTAGACTTTTGCCTGTTTAAAACTTAAATTATAGCAGTGCCCTCCTTTCACGTTCAAAGCAATGCTCCGATCGTTGGCCAGTTCCTGCTGCCGGCAATCCAGCAAGCATGAACTCTGCTCCTGTCCCACCCCCTCGCGGCTGTCCCCGGGAAAGATCCCTGTATGCTGCCCCTCTCCCGCCTCCACCGCGTGGCTGTAAACTGCCGGTGACAGTTCTGTAAAGGAACAGGCAAGCAGTCCCAATAGTAACATTCCCCTAATTCTAAGCAGGTCACATGAGCGACATCACTCTGCTGAGAATTTCTGAGACCGAGAAAGAACGCATGCTGCGTGAAAGCCAGCAAAAACCAGGGCCGTATGCCGCCATGCTCTGCAAGGCAATGATCCCAGAGTACTTGATGATTGCCTGGCGAGGAAAAGTTTCCTACCACGGAGGACACAATAAGGCCGCTCTCCCCAGGAACCTCATGCAAAGGCTTTCCAATTACCTCCAGGAGAGCTTCATGGAGATGTCCCATGAGGATTTCAACCCCTTCCCCGGCCATATAGACCTTCTTTTCCAGTAGCTGCACTGGCAAGGACTAAAAAGTAGAGCGCCTAGGGCAAACTAATCATGATAAACCCATTGTTAATATTCCTGTTCTGTTCAAAATAAATGTTTACATGTTTAAAACACTTACCGACTGATCCTTCCCCTGATTCAGGGTCTGGGTTAACGCCTGGGGACGGTTGGTAGGGGATCTCTGTGAGGGTGATGAAGAGATCCTGGCTGTCTGGGAAATCAGCGTTGTAAGCGCTGTCGACTGCCTCATCCTCCTCCTCACCTTCCTTATCTTCCCCATCCACTAACATCTCCGAGGAAGCGGCCGTCGACAATATCCCATCCTCAGAATCCACCGTCAGTGGTGGGGTAGTGGTGGAGGCTGCACCTAGAATGGAATGCAGTGCGTCGTAGAAACGGCATGTCTGGGGCTGGGATCTGGAGCGTCCATTTGACTCTTTGGTCTTCTGGTACGCTTGTCTCAGCTCCTTGATTTTCATGCGGCACTGAGTTGCATCCCGGCTGTACCCTCTCTCTGTCATGGCTTTTGAGATCTTCTCGTAGATCTTTGCATTCCGTCCTTTCGATCGCAGCTCCGAAAGCATGGACTCATCACCCCACACAGTGATCAGATCCAAGACTTCCCGATCAGTCCATGCTGGGGCCCTCTTTCTATTCTGAGATTGCATGGTCACCTCTGCTGGAGAACTCTGCATCGTTGCCAGTGCTGCTGAGCTCGCCACGATGTCCAAACAGGAAATGAGATTCAAACTGCCCAGACAAGAAAAGGAATTCAAATTTTCCCGGGGCTTTTTCCTGTGTGGCTGGTCAGAGCATCCGAGCTTGGACTGCTGTCCAGAGCGTCAAGAGTGGTGCACTGTGGGATAGCTCCCGGAGCTATTAGCGTCGATTTCCATCCACACCTACCCTAATTCGACATGGCCATGTCGAATTTAGCGCTACTCCCCTCATTGGGGAGGAGTGCAGAAATCGAATGTAAGAGACCGTTCTGTTGAACTAAATAGCTTCATTGTGTGGACGGGTGCAGGGTTAATTCGATTTAACGCTGCTAAATTCGACGTAACCTCCTAGTGTAGACCAGGCCTAAGGCCTTGATTCAGGCAGCATTTAAGTTTGAGCTTAAGTTCCATGTTCATTTTGTTAAGTCTGATTGATTTCAGTAAGACTTAAGGTTGTGTTTAAGTGCTATCCTGAAGAGATGGAGGCTTTCTTGAATTGAGGCCTAAGGTTTTAGGATAAGAAAATTAACATGACCTAGAGAATGTTGTGAATATTAGAAATTCAATTCTGGCTGTGCCTGGGTTATACATCCTAAACATGTAAATTTTAAGATGATTGCAGTCCTTATTATGAAACCTTTTCAATATTTGAGGTGTGGTTATGTAAGATACAATTTATGTTTTGGAGTAAAGGCTCAATCTTTATCCTATCCCTTTAAATCTTTGTCATCATTTCATTTTTAAAAATGTCTTTCAGTGTAGGTATTTCTAAGGCACCCATTAGCATAGCTTCTAGGTATCAAATATGATGATTGAAGAAGCCAATTTCTGGCCAGCAGTAGCATAATTTCTCCACTCTGGTTAGGTAAAATTTGTATGGGCTCTTTGGGAGTGTGACACGGTTTACCAGACCTTGGAGGCTCTGCTGCTCTGATGCACCTTGCCCCAGGAAACAGTTCTCTGTGAGAAAAAGTGCAGCCACTGTGGGAACCTGTGAGATCTGATCCTCCAGCAGCCAGAAGGACTGGGGACCAGTAACAGCCAATCAAGGCCCAGCTGTCCAAAATAAAAGATGCTGCCAGCTGTAAGACAGTTCTTGGGTGTAGTGTGGAAGGATGCTCCCTGTGCCACGGCGAGAGCAACCGGGCTGGGCCAGAGTCCATTAGTGACCACAATCGGGCAAGAGGTCAAGAAAGAACCCTGGTGATTCAATTCCAGAGAGAACTCAGCCCAGAAGGGTGAGAAAACTATTTTGTTTATAGTTGGCCCCCAAGAGCAAGGAACTGCTTCTATTCTGAGTGTGTTATACCCCAGAAGGGGTTTTGGACTGAGTGATCTGTCCAGAGGAACAAGCTATGGAAGACGTGATGAGGCTGACTGATGGCCTACAGGAGGTGTTGGGAGCTGAAGAGAATGGCAATGCCTTTCTTGAACGCAAGGGAGCACTCAAAAAGGTGAATGCAATCTACCACAGGAAGAACAATAGGGTAAATGAAATATAACACGTGCACTGATTTTAGTCATTTTAAGAATCCAGTTTACCATTCTAGGCTTCTCACAAATTAACTGAATTTTCAGTTGCTTAGCTTAAGAACAAACTTGAGATTGTCAAAAAGGTTTAGGATCTCCTCAGTGTTTCCCTTCTTCTACCACTTTCCCATTGTTGTTGTTATTGTTTAATTGCTATTAAGGTAGTGTCCAGAGGCCCCAATCAACCTCTTTCTCTCTCCACCACTGGCTGGGAAGAATGAAATGCATTTTTCTTTCTCACTGCAGAAGAGGAAGAGAGGTCTAGTTGTGAACCTGCAGAATGCCCACTGATCCTCATACTGGTAATGATTCAGCAAAGAATTTAAGCATGTGCTTAAATCCCATTCAGGGAATTAAACATGATTTTAATTTTATTATTCTTACCCCTTCACTAAGGGGCCCAGTCTGTAATATTGAAATACCATTATTAAAGGGCATTCCATTGAAATCAACAAAACATCAAGTATCAGGAACTTTTTGTTTGTAACCTATAAAAAAAATTCTAAGATTTGTTTTCTAAAAAATTAAGTTTTTTTCTTTGGAAATATTTGATGAGGGAATCTGATTTAAATTGCATTGTACTGTTACAGAGAGATGCATTTCTTGACTTTAAAGAATGGGATAACCTAGTATCAGTGAATATGGGAAAGTGTAACATAATGCATGCATACACTATTTTAAGCCTTTCACTGAGAGGCAGTAGCTAGTTCAACAGAAGAATTCTTCTGTTGACCTAGTGCTGTCTACACGGAGACTTAGGTTGGCTTAACTATGCCACTCAGAGGTGTGGATTTTTCATACCCCTGAGCGACTTAGTTATGCCAACCTAATTTTCTGGTTTAGATCAGGCCTAACAGGATGTAGAAATATATTAAACATGACCTTGAGATGTTCAGAAGAAAAGGGTGAGTCTAGTATATATCTAGACAGATTAGAGGATTGGGCCAAAAGAAATCTGATGAAGTTCAACAAGGACAAGAGTCCTGCACTTAGGACAGAAGAATCCCATGCATTACTACAGACTAGGGACAGAGTGGCTAGGCAGCAGTTCTGCAAAAGGACCTAGGGGTTACAGTGGACGAGAAGCTGGATATGAGTCAACAGTGTGCACTTTTTGCCAAGAAGGCTAACGGCATTTTGGACTGTATAAGTAGGGGCATTGCCAGCAGATCGAGGGACGTGATCATTCCCCTCTATTCGGCATTGGTGAGGCCTCATCTGGAATACTGTGTCCAGTTTTGGGCCCCACACTACAAGAAGGATGTGGAAAAATTGGAAAGAGTCCAGCGGAGGGCAACAAAAATGATTAGGGGGCTGGAACACATGATTTATGAGGAGAGGCTGAGGGAATTGGGATTGTTTAGTCTGCAGAAGAGAAGAATGAGGGAAGATTTGATAGCTGCTTTCAACTACCTGACAGGGAGTTCCAAAGAGGATGGAGCTAGGTTGTTTTCAGTGGTAGCAGATGGCAGAACAAGGAGTAATGGTCTCAAGTTGCAGTGGGGGAGGTTTAGGTTGGATATTAGGAAAAACTTTTTCACTAGGAGGGTGGTGAAGCAGTGGAATGGGTTACCTAGGGAGGTGGTGGAATCTCCTTCCTTAGAGGTTTTTAAGGTCAGGCTTGACAAAGCCCTGGCTGGGATGATTTAGTTGGGGATTGGTCCTGCTTTGAGGAGGGGGTTGGACTAGATGACCTCCTGAGATCCCTTCCAACCCGATATTCTATGATTCTATGTGCTGTGCTTCTTAGAAGCAAAGATCTTGCAGCCCAGGATGAGCGTGGCTGAGGTGGCTTTAAGGCATCTTTGACCCCTCCCGTTGTGTGATGTGCTGGCAGCTGGACAGGCTCACAGAGTACCTTAGACACCCTTGGGGGCTTGTTTAAATTACAGCAGCATCCCAGGGCTGCCCAGAGTTTCTGCAGTGCTGCTTACTGCACCATCACCTGACATGCCACTCCCAGTCCTGCCCCTGGTATATCTCATATACCTGAACTTGAGAGGAGGTCCTCAGAATACAACTTTATGACTGTCTTCTATGCAGTGGTTTCAAACTTTTTTCTGGCAACCCAGTTGAAGAAAATTGTTGATGCCTACAACCTAATGGAGCTGGGGATGAGGGGTTTAGGGTGTGGAAGGGGGCTCTGGGCTGGGGCAGGGGGTTGGGATGCAGGAGGGGGTCAGGGCTCTGGGGTGGGGCCGGGGATGAGGGGTTTGAGGTGCAGGAAGGGGCTCCAGGTTTATGGGGGACTCAGGCCTGGGGCAGGGGATTGGGCTTATCTCAGGTGGCTCCTGGTCAGCCGGGGTGCTAAGGCAGGCTTCCTGCCTGTCCTGGCACCATGGACCTCATGTGCCCCAGAAGCAACCAGCAGCAGGTCCAGCTCCTAGGCAAAGGAGTACAAGTGCCTCCGTGTGGCTCTCTCCCGCAGGCCCGCCCCTCTCATCCCCCCTTTGTCCCCCCCCAGCTCCCGTTGGCTGGTATGGAGCTGGTGCTCGGGTTGGGGCAGCATGCAGAGTCCTGTGGCCCCCCCTGCCTAGGAGCCGGACCTGCTGCTTGCCGTTTCCATGGCGCAGCGCAGTGTTTCAAACAGGTCGGGACTAGCCTGCCTTAGCTGGGCAGCACCACCGACGGGACTTTTTATGGCCCAGTCAGCGGTGCTGACCAGAGCCGCTGTGACCCAGTGCCTTACATTCCGAGACCCAGTACTGAGTCACAATCCGCAGTTTGAAAACCACTGTTCTACAGTACCTATGCCAGGGAATTCTCTCTGAGGGAAAACCAAGACTGCTTCTTCAAGTGATGATCTCTGTTGTATTCCACTGAAGGTTGTGCACCATGTGCCTAGAGCTAGAGCCGGAGCTTTTCAAAGTAGTATTGCTTGGCAGTCCACACATGCGTTCTTATATTACCTCATGGTTTCACCCAAGGTAATAAAGGGCAAAGCGGAACGGCTGAGTATCCAGTTTCTTCTCACCGCCGCATGTCCAAGTCAGAGCTTCTACTAACCTCTTTCGTTCTTAGTGATTCATTTTCTAATTTTTTTACAAAAAACAGTTCTTATTTTCATTCACAGTTAGGATTTTATTGCTTTTTGTTGTATTTTGGTAATTCCTAGCAGTTTTTAGAATTAAGGACTTTTTGTGAGGTTGCTTTGGCAATTTTTCACACCGAACAATCCCCTTCCTCCCTTCCCCCCAAGCTCTGGGGTCTGGGTACTGGATTATTGTGAAGATCCTTCCCCTCTGCTGTGGCTCCGTAGGTCTGCAGTGGAAAAGGAACTGGAGATGCAGCCAGTCTACCTCACCCATAATTGCTACGGGTGAAATACGATGGCGCATGTGTGGACCACCGAGCAATACTACTTTGAAAAGCTACAGCTCCAGGCACATGGCACATGCGCATAACCCTCAGTGAAGTACAGATAGGGACCACACATCTTGAAGAACCTCCAGTTACAGGTAAGTAACCTCCTCTTTTAGGGTCCTTTATGCCTCTCTGGTCCTTTTACCCTGCATAAAATAATTAGAGCAGGGGTGAGTATTTTACCCTAAGTGCATAATTGTGCTCTGAGCATAGGAAGATCAGAGGTTTGTGGAAAAAATAGTTTTCCCTTTTCCATGACATAACTCCTTTCCAGTTCTAAGAAAAAGTTGCCTACATATCTCACTTCCCTAGTTTGCATTTTCTCTTGGTAGTTAGTCAAGTTGTACTTTAAACTTCTTGATACTTCTTTCCAATATGTCCATTATAATGTTTTTTTTAAAAATGCTTCATCTGTGTCACTGATACTGTGACACATCAAAAGTATTCAGTCTAGACCCTAGCAAAAATTAATGGGTGATCTTAGCTAAAGTTTTGTGCAAACCATATTAGTAGCCACAGGGACAGCAACTATTTTCAACTATTCCCTAAATGTATTCTTTCACATTTACGAAGACTGGCACACTGATTAGCCTCCCTTTGCAATTCATTTTGTTTCTAGTACTGTAATCAGCACCTCTGGGATTTACTTGAGAAAACTAGGTTGGTTGTTCTAATAACTGTTTCATGCATTGTCTGATTGCCTCATCCTAAAAAGGAAACAAAACCTGTGGAACCAGCACAAGTTTCATCTCTTGCCTTATCAGAGGGACTGGCATTGTTCAAGTTTTGTCAACACTGGTAAATTAGATAACAAAGCAATGTAAAAGATTATGTGTATGATGTCAGGAATACAAGTACCTTTGGAAAGTTCAAAATCATTGTCACTTCATCAATGCTAGTATTCATGTTCATACCACTGCTTGATGCTAAATCATATTTACCTCACCTTAATTCTGGAAATTATATTCTTACCAGCACTGATGCCAAAGTTCTTCTTCGAGAGATGTCCCTGTGGGTGCTCCACTACAGGTGTTGATGCGTCCCTGCGCCTTCGCCCGGAGATTTTTGCAGCAGTACTCATAGCGGCCACGCATGCTCAGAATCTGCCCCCCCGCTGTGACTCTAGGGTAATAGAACGCATGCGTGGCCGGTCTCCTCAGTTCCTTCTCAACCGTCCCCGGCCTGAGACGGAGCTCAGCAGACTCATTAGAGAATCCTTCACTATTGCCTTAATTATCCTTTAGAAACCAGTTTTTTCTGTCAGTTTTCTCTGTTAAAATAGTTACTTACCCAGTTTATCTTAAAAAAAAAAAAAAAAAAAAAAAAAAAAAAAAAAAATTCCTGTCAGCCGCGGCTATGCTGGGCTCCACCGGTTTCAAGCGCTGTGCTATTTGTAAGGAAGCTATCCCGTCATCGGACGGGCACTCAAAGTGTATAAAATGTTTGGGGGAAGCTCACATTCCCCAAAAATGTGCCCACTGCTGTAAACTCAGCTCCAGGGCACGGAAAGACAGGGAGCTTAAACTCAAACTGCTCCTGCTTCAAAAATCTATCGGGTCAGTTTCAGACCCAGGCATTGAAGCCGGCTCCGCTACCCGACACAGCCCCCCCCCTCAAAAAAGCTCAAGAAGTCTACGAAAAAGGGGCACCTTTCCCCACCGAGCAAGACTATGAGGCATAAAGTTTCTCCAGGCAGATCAACGATCTCTCTGCCTGTGATTCCTCGCCTCAGCAATTTTCACGAGCCAGGCTCCTCCGGAACAGCGCAAAAGCCGCCTGAGGCTTCAGCGCCGCCGAGAAGCTCCGGTGCCGAGGCATCAGGCTTCCAGTTGCCTGCCTCAGGGACGGCACCGTTCGGCACTGCGAATGAGACGGTGCCGACATTCTACAGCACGCCTCACCCGAGGCAGCCCGACATTTCTCGCCCGGCACCGACCGTGGCACCGACGCCTGCGGGGCATTCTGACACACAGATCACAGCCAGAAGCCCCGATCGCAGGAATGCTCTTGTGCAGCAGCCTCTGTCGGCTCAGCTTTCATCTCCCGCAGGAGCTGCTTTCACTCATTTTACCCAGACAGCTGATCTGCTAGTATCACCTACCTTGCAGTCTCCGCTCATGAATGCATATTCTGTTTCGATGCCTGAGTCAGGATCTGAGCAGTTTTCCTCCAGTGAGGAGGAAGCAGATCCACAGGGAGTTTTTTCCCCATATCATGACTCCCAGCCCCGGACCCAGAGCAATAAGGGCTATGGAAATACTACCTCATCCCACTCTCAGGACCCTGCCCCTTGGGGGATGAACCCCTGGATGGCACCACCTATGCCCTACCCGCCACCATGGCAATACTGGACACCATGGACATCATACCCTCGGGAACACATGCCCCGTGGCCATCCGACCAGGCGCAACACTGATCCAGTGCCGTCTCCTAATGCATATGCTAGTGACACGAGACGCCTGGCAACACAGCCACGTTCCCAGGATAAACCTAGCCCTTCTCCTGGTCCAACAGATCCGGAGTTAGCACCGGAGGAAGCATTACTTCCCCTTCCTCCCACTCCCTCTGATGAATATACAAAATTCCAGGAACTCTTTAAGAGAGTTGCTAGTGACCTGAACATTAACTTGGAAGTGGTTCCCGAACAACAGCATGAGCTAACGAACATCCTACAGCCCCCTTCTTCCTCCAGAGTGGCACTTCCAATTAACGCAGCCCTTTTAGAACCCGCTAAGTCCATCTGGCAGACTCCAGCGACAAGCCTACCTACCTGCAAGCAAGCGGACAAGAAGTATTTTATTTCTCCAAAGGACTCTGAATTCCTTTTTACCCACCCAGCACCAAACTCATTGGTAGTGGACGCTGCGAACCAGAGGGCCAGACAACAGTATTCTCGTTCTGCCCCACCTAACAAGGATAGCAAACGACTGGACCTGTTTGGTCGCAAGGTCTATGCATCCTCCACCCTCCAATTTCGCATAGCTAATTATACTGCAGTCCTGGCAAAATACGACCATAAAAACTATAATAAGTTAATGGACTTTATTGATGACATTCCAGAACAAAGAAAACAACAGTTCAGAGCTATAGTTTCTGAGGGCCAAGCCATTTCACGCACCGCTCTCCAAGCAGCCCTCGATGTAGCCAACACAGCGGCAAGATCTACCGCTACAGCGATAGTCATGCGACGGGGCTCATGGCTCTCCTCTTCCTTTTTTCCTCGCGAAGTTCAGAACACAATTGAAGATCTTCCCTTCGACGGTGACAAACTCTTTGCTGCTAACACGAATGAAGTGCTTCATTCAATGAAAGACTCCAGAACAACCCTCCGGTCTTTAGGTCTCCAGACACCTACGGCAAGAAGACAACAATATCGATACCAACCATACCACCGGCCACGTTATCCCGCATTTACACAACCTTCCCATAGACCGCAGGAACAGCAACAGCCGCAACGTCCACGACCAAGATTCCAGCGACGTCGCCCAAACTCTACAGGGGCGCCTCAACCCCCACCAGCTAATAGGCAGATTTGAAAACTTGGTCGAGGGTTTAGAAAGCAATGCCCTCACTTCAGCCGGCACACCAATCTTTGGACACCGCCTACGACCTTTTTTCCAACAATGGAGGAAGATTACCTCCGACAAGTGGGTCTTAGAGGTAGTTACAATTGGATACGTCATCCCCTTCCTCTCCTTACCTCCCACCCACCCACCCTCCCCATCCCTCTGCAGGGACCCTTCTCACGAGCAGCTACTCCTCCAAGAGGTGCAACATCTCCTTCATCTGGGAGCAGTAGAAATCGTGCCAGAGCGACACAGAGGGAAGGGTTTTTACTCCCATTATTTCTTAACGGAGAAGAAAAATGGGGGATGGCGACCAATCCTCGATCTCAGGCGGCTCAACAGATTCATCAAAAAGCAAAAGTTCAAGATGGTGACCCTCAATACCATAATCCCAGCGCTGGAGCAGGGCGACTGGTTTTCTGCCCTCGACCTACAAGATGCCTATTTCCACGTCACTATACATCCGGCCCACAGACGTTTCCTCCGATTTACCCTTGGTTCCACACATTTCCAATACAGAGTACTCCCCTTCGGACTATCTACAGCCCCCCGTGCTTTTTCCAAACTTCTAGCTGTAGTCACTGCTCACCTCAGGAGACAAGGGGTAATAATATTTCCGTACCTCGACGATTGCCTCCTCAAAGCTTCAACATTCGACGAGGCGCTCCGGTTCACACGACTCACAGTCGAGTGCTTTCTTTCTCTCGGCCTACAAATAAACAGAGACAAATCCACATTACGCCCCACCCAGCACCTTCAGTTCATAGGCGCAGACCTCGACTCTCGGACCGGGCTAGCATCGCTCCCACCCGATCGCTACAATTCCATAAAACAACTGACCACAACTATTCGCAACACCCCTCAGGTAACTGCCCGAGACTGCCTGCAACTACTAGGTCACATGGCCTCGTGCACTTTTGTCGTCCAGAATGCACGCCTACACATGAGGTGCTTCCAAGCGTGGCTGGCAACGGTTTACAAACCGAATATGCATTCTTTAAACAAGACTCTCTCCCTGCCTACTCCAGTCAAAGACTCGCTACGTTGGTGGACCGTCCACTCCAACCTTTGTTCTGGAGTCCCGTTTCTTCAACAGGCTCCATCACGCATTCTGACCACCGATGCATCTATGACAGGGTGGGGTGCACATATGTCTCATCACACAGTACAGGGACTATGGTCACCAACCGAGACCTCCCTGCACATAAATGTACTAGAACTTCGAGCCATTCGCAACGCGTGCTGTCACTTCCTGCCACTAATCAAACATCATCACGTACGCATAATGACGGACAACATTGCTTGCATGTTTTACGTAAACAGGCAGGGCGGAGCTCGTTCCCATTCGCTGTGCACAGAGGCTATGAAGCTCTGGAATTGGTGCATTGTGAACAACATCCGGGTATCAGCTGCTTATCTTCCCGGAATCATGAACACCACAGCGGACGAACTGAGCAGACGCTTCCCATGGGACCACGAGTGGGAGATAGACGAGAAAACCATTCACAACGTATTCAGCATCTGGGGTTACCCAACAATAGACCTCTTTGCAACTGCAAAGAACAAGAAATGTCTCAATTTCTGCTCCAGAGCAGGACTGGGCAAACATTCCCTGGGGGACGCATTCATGATCTCATGGCACCGAAACCTATTCTATGCGTTTCCCCCGATACCAGTTCTCAACAGGGTTCTGATAAAAATACGAACGGATCGAGCCAAGGTGATCCTCATTGCCCCATCGTGGCCCAGACAACCATGGTTTCCCTTCCTCACCAGAATGTCAATCCAACCACCAATCTCCCTGCCGCTTATTCCGAACCTTCTATCTCAGCAGCACGGTCGTTTTCTCCACCCCAACCTGTCCATGCTTCACCTCAAGGCCTGGTTCCTACGTGGTTCTCCCAACGCGAATTAGATTGCTCCGAACAAGTTCAGGAGGTGCTCCTACATAGCAGAACGCAAGCTACTCGCAAGACCTATCTTCAAAAGTGGAAACGATTCACACATTGGTGTTCTGCCAAACATCTTTCTCCTACCTCGGTACCTCTTCCGTTTATATTGGACTATCTCTTGGGCCTTAAGCGATCCGGCCTTTCTTTCAGCTCCATCAGGGTCCATTTAGCTGCTATTACGACTTTCCACGACAAAATTGATGATACGTCTGTCTTTGCTCACGCTACTACGAAGCGTTTCCTCAAGGGCCTACAAACCTTATATCCAGACATTAAACAACCGACCACCCCCTGGGACCTTCATCTGGTACTGTCTGCCCTAACTCAGCAACCCTTCGAACCCCTAGCCACGTGCTCCCTTTTACACCTCTCCATGAAAACAGCGTTTCTAGTGGCAATTACTTCTGCCAGACGAGCAGGAGAAATAGCAGCTCTCATGGCTCATCCACCATATACGATATTTTTTAAAGACAAGGTTACCCTCAGATTGCATCCCAAATTTCTTCCAAAGGTTCACTCATCATTCCATATTAATGAACCCATACACCTCCCGACTTTTTTCCCGAAACCACATGCAAACTCCTTTGAAGCCTCAATGCATACACTAGATGTTCGCAGAGCCTTGTCATTCTATTTGGATAGAACCAAACCCTTTAGAACCTCCTCTAGACTTTTTGTCTCTGTTGCAGAGCGCTCCAAGGGCATGCCTATTTCTACCCAGAGACTCTCGAACTGGATCTCCCAGTGTATCCGACTGTGCTATCAGATGAAAGGGGTTGCACCTCCAGATGGCATTAGAACACACTCCACTAGATCTCTGGCTGCCTCCATCGCGTTCTTACGCAAAGTCCCCTTGGTTGACATTTGTAAAGCAGCCACCTGGTCATCTGACCATACTTTTGTCAAACACTATGCCCTTATTCAAGGCCCTTTATCTGACATACGCTTGGGCAGGGCGGTACTCTCGACGGCGTTCCTACCAGATCCGAAGTCCCTACCTCCTTAAGATACACTGCTTTTAAGTCACCTGTAGTGGAGCACCCACAGGGACATCTCTCGAAGAAGAAGAGGAGGTTACTCACCCTGTGCAGTAACTGACGTTCTTCGAGATGAGTGTCCCTGTGGGTGCTCCACTACCCACCCTCCTCCCCTCTACTTCGGAGTTGGGGGGCCTCCGTGGTAGAGAAGGAACTGAGGAGACCAGCCACGCATGCGTTCTATTACCCTAGAGTCACAGCGGGGGGGCAGATTCTGAGCATGCGTGGCCGCTATGAGTACTGCTGCAAAAATCTCCGGGCGAAGGCGCAGGGACGCACCAACACCTGTAGTGGAGCACCCACAGGGACCCTCATCTCGAAGAACGTCAGTTACTGCACAGGGTGAGTAACCTCCTCTTACTTACGTCAGTATCATAAGCTTCATACCGGCTTCAACATGAACAGTAACCTTATTTGCTGTTCTAGTGCAATCAGCAGGACTAGAACTCAGATTTTTTGGATTTCATCTAGCAAAGAATGCTTCTGATGATGCTCTGTACTTTATAAATAGCTACATCAGCAAATATTATTATCTACTCTTATCACAAAAAAACAGAGATTTGCCTCGTGGGGGTGGGGGAGGACAGGCGCTCTGGACCCCCCCTCCCAGGTCCCCACTGACCTTCGTTTACCCCCTCTTTTTCCCCAGTTTGCAGTCTTTGGGGGAGATCTCTTTGCAGGCTATCACTTCCAGGCCAGGGTTTGGCAGCTGTTCCTCCTTCCTCTTTGCAAGCTGGAGGAAGATCTGGATGGAACAAGGAGCAATCTCTCAGGCAGTTCTTCTACAGAGTCAATCTAAGGGCTCAGTCTAACAGAGTCTATTGCCCCTTTACGGGGTTTACCTTCTACCCCTCTTTCTGGGGTGTGGTGTTGTACCGTCAGTTAGGGCGACTTGGGGAGTGGTGTGTCTCGCAGCTGTTCCCCTGTTGGCTGGGCTCACTCTATTCCCAACAGTCCCTGGGTAGAGTAACCTTCTTCCTGTTCACCACCATTTCCTGTGCTAAGTTTTTTCCCCTTTTAAGTGCCTCTCCCTCCCGGCTGAGCAAGCCTTGCAGGTGTCTCGTTAGCTTGGAACAGGCCCAGAGGAGCTTGTTAGCCTTCTTACGAGGTTGAGGGCATGTCCCTTCACACTTCTCTCAGCTGAAAAAAACCCCTCATTTTACTACAAGTTTTTTTTTTGATGATATAAAACTATTCAAAATAGTTAAGTCCCAAGAAGACTGCAAAGAGCTACAAAAGGATCTCTCAAAACTGGGTGACTGGGCAACAAAATGGCAGATGAAATTCAATGTTGATAAATGCAAAGTAATGCACATTGGAAAACATAATCCCAACTATACATACAAAATGATGGGGTCTAAATTAGTTATTACCACTCAGGAAAGAAGTCTTGGGAGTCATTGTGGATAGTTCTCTGAAACCACCCACTCAATGTGCAGCAGCAGTCAAAAAAAGCAAACAGAATGTTGGGAATCATTAAGAAAGGGATAGATAATAAGAAGGAAAATATATTGCCTCTATATAAATCCATGGTACGCCCACATCTTGAATACTGAGTGCAGATGTGGTCGCCCCATCTCAAAAAAGATATATTGGAATTGGAAAAGGTTCAGAAAAGGACAACAAAAATGATTAGGGGTATGGAACTGCTTCCGTATGAGGAGAGATTAATAAGACTGGGACTTTTCAGCTTGGAAAAGAGACAACTAAGGGGGGTTATGATAGAGGTCTGTAAAATGATGACTGGTGTGGAGAAAGTTAATAAGCAAGTGTTATTTCCTCCTTCTCATAACACAAGAACTAGGGGCCACCATATTAAATTAATAGGCAGCAGGTTTAAAACAAACAAAAGGAAGTATTTTTTCACACAACGCACAGTCAACCTGTGGAACTCCTTGCCAGAGGATGTTGTGAAGGCCAGGACTATAACAGGGTTCAAAGAAGAGCTAGATAAATTCAAGGAGGATATGTCCATCAGTGGCTATTAGCCAGGATGGGCAGGGATGGTGTCCCTAGCCTCTGTTTGCCAGAAGTTGGGAATGGGCGACAGGGGATGGATCACTTGATGATTACCTGTTCTGTTCATTCCTTCTGAAGTACCTGGCATTGGCCACTGTCAAAAGAGAGGATACTGGGCTAGATGGACCTTTGGTCTGACCCAGTATGGCCGTTCTTATGTTCTAAAAAGAAGGAATCAAAAGATTCAGACCTCAATGCACTTTTATGAGATCTCATTAGTTTTTAATGAAATTAGTTTAGTAGAAGTAGTTTATTTTAAAATAAATAAATTTGACAAATCCATGCTAGGAGCTAGACCTGGAAATATCGCTACAATTCACAAAGCCTAAGTTAGGCACCCAGGCTTCAGTATCACCTGTTGAAACTGTGGATAAATAATGAAAGAAACATTGCAGCAGGGTTATTGGATCCTGGCACTCCCACATCATGGCTAAGTGTTCTAGCCACTAGGCTACAAAGTTATTCTCATGTGTGCTTTCTCTCAAACACACGACTTCTCTAATTTAGGCCAGAGAGAAGGGATTTCCAGTCTCCCCACCTCCCATGTGAGTAGCCTCACCACTGGGCTAAAAGTTATGAGGGATGTCCCTCTGCCCCCTCCCCAACTGTTTTGTTTCGCTCCCCTTCTCCTTCTCCCTCTCCCTCCCCCCAATCCGGCAGGCAGCCTCTGAGCATGCCTACCAGATGGGGTCTTATGGTGAGTTAGGTAGCCGAACACCTATCTATCCTGGTTTATGAATCACTCTGGAGCTGAGGTGAGCTTTTGGACATCCAGAGGGAGGCAGGAGTGTGCATGCTCAGGGGCAGAAACCTCAGTGCCCAGGGAACTTTTCCTATAAAAACTTTGGCACGAAGTGAGGGCACTAACATGGTTTCAACAGATGTTTTGTGCACCACAGTGGTCCCTAAACAGGGACATAGGTACCTAACTCCTTTTGAGCATTCAGCCCTAATCATCATCGGCAAAGTTGTTTTAAAAATCTGTCTGTGTTACAGCACCAAAGAATTATTAAGCATTTTACCCTTTAAAATAAATAGTTTATTCACTTTTGCCTCTTGTAAAATTAAGACTCTAATGGAAATTGTAACAAGACCTTAATTGTAGCATTGTGAATGCAAAGCTATAATGTGAATTTTGGTGTCCAAGTTTATTTCCCTATTAAATTAATCAGATGAGTTGGAAATTAAGGTTCTGATCCAAAGCCCATTGAAGTCAATAAAAAGACTCCTGCTGAGTTCAGTAGGCTTTGGATAAGGTCCTCACACTGATTTTATATATATATGCAACAGCATTGACTTCAGCTGAACTACTCCTTATTTTTGTTGCTGTAAATGTGAGGGAAATAAACCCCATTTGATCATTTCCTATATTATTTAGGGAATTCTAAAACATCATCTCATTTCCAGACTATAAATGGAAACTTTGTCCCAGACATTGGGTTTTAGGACAGATTACACCATGAGGCCAGCATCTGTTATGCCTTGAAGAAATATCTTAGGAGAGTAGAATCTATTTAAAAGAAAACAAACTAATTCAAACTCTGAAGTCACCATCACAGAGGGATAAAGGACCCGATGGCATACACCCCCGTTTAGCATCAGCTTGGTGGGTAAGAGACAACATACTTTTAATAGTGTAAATCTAAAAATGAAATGTAACGTTTTTTCAGGAAGTTAGGTTGGGACTTCTCTTTTCTCATCATTCCTTAATTAGATATTTGAAATTGGGCAGAAAAAGAAGCGCCAAAGCATCATATTATGGACTTGATCTTTTCATTAGGCTCTGCTAACTTGTGACGCATTGTTGATCCAGCAGAAGGATCTGGTGCCAAGATCTGGTGCTGATCATCCCTATATTGAAACACTGTAGTTTGGCTTCTGACTCCTCATCCTCTGAACTAAGGATTCCTTCAGATAAAACAGTGCTGGAAAATGGTGTTGTGCATTTCTTTGACCAGGCGTCTCTCTCATGTAAACACACAGCAACAGTATATTTATAAAAAACACAAAACAAAACAACTCCCCCTCCCGCTACAACAAGACACTGCACATGCTTCTGCCCCTGGCAAGATATTGAGAGAACAAACAAGATGTAACAGATGTGTAGTCACGTTGCTTAATGCACTACTGGAAGGGGCCCAGGTACTATCGTGATGAGCTCAGTATAAGAGCTTACACAGAATAGAATTTTTTAAATACTGTAGGATGCCAACAAGGCTAATTTAGATAAATGAAATATAAGAATCTCACCTAGTTATTTCATTTATCTAAATTAGCCTTGTTGGCATCCTACAGTATTTTAAAAATTCTATTCTGTGTAAGCTCTTATACTGAGCTCATCACGATAGTACCTGGGCCCCTTCCAGTAGTGCATTAAGCAACGTGACTACACATCTGTTACATCTTGTTTGTTCTCTCATCCTCTCCCCAGAGAAGCACGTGTAAAGGAGCATTTTGTTGTGATAGGAGAGGGGATTGTTTTGGTTTTTATAAATATACTGTTGCGATGTGTTTATATGAGAGAGGCCTACTCAAAGAAATGCACCTTGCACTTGTAGTGGAAAGTCGTGAGGTTTGTGATAGTCCTTAGTTCTTGGGAGAGTTCAATCCACAGTCTTATCCCATTCCACAAAGTTCTGACTCCCGTACAGACAAGTTTTACCTTTATTACTGAAAGTTCCATTGAGCCAGTGGTGGAGCTGTCAACCACAATCTTCGTCATGGACCTTTAAGCAGCCTTTTAGATATCCTGGGCCCATGCTGTGGAGTGCTTTGAAGATAAGAATGGAAAAATATCATTGCTATTCCAATGCTATGCACATCTGTAATACCATTTTCCAGCACTGTTTTATGTGAAGGAATCCTTTGCTCAAAGTATGAGGCGTCAGAAGCCAAACTACAGTGTTTCAATGCAGGGATGATCGGATCCCTCTGCTGGATCAACAATGAGTCAGTCACAAGTTAGCAGAGCCTAGTGAAAAGATAAAGTCCATAATATGATGTTTTGGCGCCTCTCTTTTTCTGCACAATTTTAAAAGGTTTTTGGAGAATTATACATATAATAGTTGTCCCCAAGCCTGTGTTTGCATATATGCATTCTCCCTTCCAAGGGCTATCTGCTCTGAAATGATTTCTTTGGTCTGTTAATTGCCCCAGTGGGTTTTGTGTCTTTAGTGTAGACAAAAAAAATATTGCTTACAAAAATGTGTTACTTCACAAAAAATAATATTTTGGCTATGTTCAAGACATAAATTATACTTGTGGGTTTGAAATAATCACAGTGGTTGGGATTTTCAGAAGTTTCTATGGTTATGTCTACACTACAGTTAGAGACTCATGGCTGGCGCATGGTGGTGGGGCGATAGATGGAATGCATATCCCTATCTTGGCACCAGACCACGTTGCCAACCAGTACATAAACCGCAAGGGGTACTTCTCAATGGTGCTGCAAGCACTGGTGGATCACAAGGGACGTTTCACCGACATCAGTGTGGGATGGCCGGGAAAGGTGCATGACACTCGCACCTTTAGGAACTCCGGGCTGTTTGAGCAGCTGCAAGAAGGGACTTACTTCCCAGACCAGAAAATTACTGTTGGGGATGTTGAAATGCCAACAGTTATCCTTTGAGACCCAGCCTAACCCTTGCTCCCATGGCTCATGAAGCCATATAAAGGCAGTCTGGACAGTAGTAAGGAGCAGTTCAACTATAGGCTGAGCAAGTGCAGAATGGTGGTAGAATGTGCCTTTGGACGTTTAAAAGCTCGCTGTCGCTGTTTGCTGACTAGGTTTAGACCTCAGCGCAACAAAATATTCCCATTGTTATTACTGCTTGCTGTGTGCTCCATAATATTTGTGAGAGAAAGGGGGAGACGTTTATGGCAGGGTGGGAGGTTGAGGCAAATCGCCTGGCTGTCAATTTTGAACAACCAGACCCCAAGGTAATTAGAAGAGCACAGGTAGGTGTGCTGCGCATCAGAGAGGTTTTGAAAAACAGTTTCATGACTGGCCAGGCTACGGTGTGACAGCTGTGTGTGTTTCTTCTTGATGCAAACCCGCCCTCTTTGTTGATTTTAATTCCCTGTAAACCAACCACCCTCCCCACTTCGATCACAGCTGGCAAAGGAAATAAAGTCACTATTGTTTTGAAACCATGCATTCTTTCTTTATTAATTAAAAAAAAAGAGAGATAACTGGGTGGGAGGGCAGGGATAACTCAGTGGTTTGAGCATTGTCCTGCTAAACCCAGGGTTCTGAGTTCAATCCTTGAGGGGCCCATTTAGGGATCTGGGGGGGAAAAAAAATCTATCTGGGTATTGGTCCTGCTTTGAGCAGGGGGTTGGACTAGATGACCTTCTGAGGTCCCTTCCAACCCTGATATTCTACAATTCTATGATAAGGTAGCCCAGGTAGAGTAGGGAAGGACAAGGCCACATTGCTTATTGTAGCCACACTACAAATCAAAACTGTTGGAGCCTCCCCCTCACGTTCTTGGGCATCTGGATGAGGAGGATATGGAACTTGGGGAGGAGGGCAGGTGGTTGTACAGTGGATGCAGCAGTGGTCTGTGCTCTTGTTGGCTTTCCTGCAACTCCACCAGATGCCTGAGCATGTCCGTTTGCTCCCCCATTAGCCTCAGCATTGCATCCTGCCTCTTTTCATTGTGCTCACTTAATGTTTTCCTGGACTCTGCCACTGAATGCCTCCATGCATTCAGCTGTGCCCATATCAGTGTGGAAGGACTGCATGAGCTTGGAAAACATGTCATCCCAAGTGCATTTTTTTTTTTTTTTTGCCTTCTAATCTGCAGGAACCTCAGGGACGGAGATGATAGGGGGAGCATAGAAACATTTGCACCTGCGGGGGGATAAAAAGGGAGAGTAAAATTTAAGATGATACATTTCTGAAAACAAAAGGGAGACTCTTTCACAGTGAATCAAGCAATTCACAGCAGACAGCACATGTGCTTTAGGCACAAGGTCGGATTTTACCTTTTATATTGAGCGCCTGCCGGTATAGTGACACGTCACACACGGCTGGGCAACAGAATTCGGTTTCCAGGTAGCCATGGTAAGCCAAAGGGTAAGCGGGGAACATGTGGGAATGTGTTCAAACTGCAGCACACTCCTCCTCCCACCCCTCCACGTGGCTATTTGGGATGATCCCTTCACCCCTCTCCCCGCCAAGTGGCTATTCTCGGGGATGATCCCTTTTAGCCAAGCGCACTCTCCTGCGGCTAACATAGAAAGATATAGACCGAACATTGCTTGAATGCGACCAAAACCCAGGACCATTCGCTGCCATGCTTTATGCTGCAGTGATTCCAGACTACTTGCTACTGGCTTGACGTGGTAAAGTGTCCTACCGTGGAGGATGAAATAAGGCAGCCCCTCCCCCCACCCCACCCGAAACCTTCTGCAAAGGCTTTGAGTATCTCCAGGAGAGCTTCATGGAGATGTCCCTGGAAGATTCCCGCTCCATCCCCAGACATGTTAACAGACTTTTCCAGTACCTGTACTGGCCATGAATGCATCCCAAGTCTTCAGGGCAAATCAAACATTTAAACACCCTTGCTTTTAAACCCTGTACTATAGTTACAAATGTGTACTCACCAGAGTTGCCTTCTCCACTTTCAGGGTCAGGGATCACGCCTTGGGAGGGTATTGGCTCCATGGTGATGAAAAGGTCCTGGCTGCCGAGGAGAACAGATTCACCGCTTGCCTGCTGCGCATTCTCCTTCTTCTCCTCCTCCTCTTTCTCATCCACAAAATCCTCCTCCGTGTTGCGTGAGACTCCCCTCTTGCAGGTGTCCACGGACAGTGGTAGAGTAATGGTAGCGTCCCCCCCTAGAATGCCATGCAGCTGATCATAGAAGTAGCATGTATGGGGCTCTGACACAGAGCGACCGTTTGCCTCCTTTGTCTTTTGGTAGGCTTGCCTGAGCTCCTTGACTTTCACGCGGCACTGCTGTGTGTCCCTGTTGTAGCCTCTGTCCATCATGCCCTGTGCGATTTTGGCATATATATTAGCATTTCTTCTTTTTGATCGGAGTTCTGCTTGCAAAGATTCTTCTCCCCATACATCAATCAGATCCAGTGTTTCCCGTTCGCTCCATGCTGGAGCTCGTTTGCGATTCTGTGGGGGGGACTGCATAGTGACCTGTGCTGCTGAGCTCTCCACACTGACCAAACAGGAAATGAAATTCAAAAGTTCCCCGGGCTTTTCCTGTGTACCTGGCTAGTGCATCGGAGTTGAAAGTGCTGGCCAGAGCGGTCACGTTGGAGCACTCTGAGATAGCTCCCAGAGGCCAATAACATCGATTTGCGTCGTACTACCCCAGATTCGACCCAGCAAGGTCAATTTTAGCGCTACTCCCCTCGCCGGTGAGGAGTACAGAAGTCGATTTTAAGAGTCCTTTAGGTCGACAGAACAGGGTTTCTTGTGTAGATGCATTCATTATAAAATCGACCTAACCCTGTAGTGTAGACCAGGGCTTAGACTCTCCTATAGTCTTTAAGTTGACCTGCTAACTCATGTGAAAACTGCATCTGTCTTGTCTTCACTAGGATTCTACCTCAGGTTAGCTAGTTTAAGAACACCTCTTTTTTTTCCGTAAAAGACAAGACCTAAGGAAACGGGGAAGAGGTAGGATCGTAGTATTATAATGTAGTGGTGTTATACTATACTGCATTACTCTCTTCAGCTCATTCCATCTCATAGTGCATGAAGTTTCTGGTAGATTGTGTTTTATACCATTCAGCTGCAATTTCCCTCCCTTTATTTTCTGTGTATTATTATATCTTAATTTTTTCTGATCTTTCTATATGGTAGATTTCCAATTCCAGATCTTTCTTTGTAACTCTGATGGGGCATGGACTGTTCAGATATTAGCTGTTAGTCTTCAACATATTAGCTGGAGCAATGAGGAAATAAAGAGGTGTGTGTGTGTGTGTGTGTGTAAATTATAGGAAGAGTAAATAGAACAGTTTCTGACTCCAAAGTAAAACATTTTCTCTAGACAGCTGTCAGACTTTTAAGTCTTCTGTCATTCATTCAAAAGGCTTGACAATCAGGGTTTGGTTTAGATTTACAGTTCAGTGGTCTCTGTCCTATCTGAAACCTAGTGCACTAACTTTGCCCTATAATTATATTCTGTTTGATCTTCTGCTACAGGAGTCTGGAGAGTTTAGGGGGGGTTAAATTTATTTTTGTGTTCTTTATTGGAATTGACAGTCTTGAAAAAGATGCCTTATTCATGTCTGCGAAATATTTTGAGAGTGTTTTAAGACATTTCACATGTTATTGAGTATCTTCCAAGGAAAAAAATAGTTTAGCTGTACAAATCAAAAAGGAAGATACTGATCAATAGTCTTAATTTTGTTTTGTATACTATTAAATTATCTATTGTTATTAATCAATATCATAGAAATGCTGTAACCAAACAATTGGAATAATTAAGGTGCATATTTGTCACACTGACATTCTACAACAAACTGTTCAATTGGATATATAAAGAGTAGCTTTAGGCTATTCTAGATAATATTACTTTACTTCAGTGCTTTTCCTTTCTGGCAAGAAGAAATCTGTTTATGGTAAAGAATTTTGAGGGGTTTTTTGCTTGTTGCCACAACACTGAGAATGTGATTTGTAGCTTCCTCTGCCTGGGAGACAGGACAAAACAGGAAAGTTGTCAATAAGACCATCAAACTACAGAACAGTAGTTACAACAGATGGAGCGGTGTGCCTTCAGGCAACATCATTCAACATCCTGTATGTTAGTCTTAAGTACTAAATGAAAAAGTAAAAAGGGTTGAGACAAAGATGTGGAATATCTCTGACAGCTGGAATCCTTGAAAATAAAAATGAGACATTTGTCATTTAACTTCCTGTAACAATGTTCTATATGATATCCTTAATCCTGAATCAGCCCTAATTTATTAATTCACATGACATATGTCTAATTGAATATATAATACAATTGCCTTTTCATCCAAATCCTTCTAGTTTTTTACTTCCCTATTACTACGGGCAATTCTACTTTCCTACCAATTTCTCAGGCTTGAAATTTTGTCATTATCTTTGCCTTCCGCCTACCTACTAGCCTACACATTTATTTCAGAAATGTGACTCCTCCATGAAAAGAAAAAAAAGGATAAATTAAATTAGTTATGTATTTAAAATAAATAGAGAAATGTTAATATGATGCATGCTAAACTTCGTTAGTAAATCACTCTGATTTCATTACAGCCTCTATGTTCCTTCATTGGAACTGTTTAAATTGTAAGCTCTTCCTGGTAGGGGGCATGTTCTCATATACCTCTAGAAAACCACTTGCCTGTATAAATAAAAATAATGAAAAACATTTTCCCTGGTACCAAGAAGCAAATTTTAAAAGCTAACAAATCAGCCATATGTGACATTTCACTGTAACTAAAAAAACAGCTATAATAGTAAGAGATTAGCTCTTTAAATGGTCAAATAAACAATGTAATCATAATAATAATATAAGCATTTATATAATGTTTTTCACCCTAATTTCTTAATGCTTTTTATAAAGGTTTATAAATATAATTTTTCTCAGCTTTACAGATGGGGAAATTGAACTCTAGATCGGTTATATGACATACTTAGGATTGCCTTTATTTGTCTTAAATTCATATATAAGAGCCTGAATTTGTGGGATAAGGAACAAAATAGCCCTAATTTTGTTTTGTTTAACTTGGCCTATTAGATAGCTATCCCCTGTCTAATAGGTCTTTTTTTGCTTATTTTGTGCTGTATTGGAAGTGTCTTTGATCAAATAACTTTTAGTTTATTAATTCTTATGACATTTTAAACTAAATTATCACATTGATACAAAAAAGTTGACATATTTTAATGAAAACAAACTCCTGTTACGAATTTGGGAAATTTTAAGACTAAAATTAGTCATCACTAGGCAAGGTAAACATAGAATCATAGAAATGTTGGGCTGGAAGGTAGATGAAGAAGTCCTCAAGTCCAGCCTTTTGCTCTGAGGGAGGATCAAGTAAAATCTAGACCATCCCTGACAGCTGTTTGTCCAACCAGTTCTTAAAAACCTCCCATGATGGGGATTCCACAACCTCGCTTGGAAGCCTGTTCCAGAGCTTAACTATCCTTATAGTTATAAAGTTTTTCCTAACATCTAACTTAAATCTCCCTTGTTACAGATTAAGCCCATTGCTTGTCCTTCCTTCAGTGGGTATGGGGAGCAATTGATTACAATCCTCTTTATTACACCCTTTTACATATTTGAAGACTGTAAGCAGAGCCCTCCCTCAGTCTTTTTTTATCAGGTTAAACATGACTGTTTTTAACCTTTCCTCATAAGTCAGGTTTTCTAAACCCTTTATCATATTTGTTACTCTCTTATGCTCTCCCCAATTTGTCCACTTCTTTCCTAAAATGTGCTGCCCAGAATTGGACGCATTACTATTGCTGAGGCTTCACCTGTGCTGAAAAGAGCAGGAGAGTTACCTCCCATGTCTTACATACAATGCTTCTGTTAATACACCCCAGAAAGATTAGCCTTCACAACTCTATCACACTGTTGACTCATATTCAATTTGTGATGCATTGTAACACCCAAATCTTTTTCAGCAGAACTACCACCTAGCCAGTTTTTCCCCATTTTGTAGTTGTGCATTTGATTTTTCTTTCCTAAGTAAAATACTCTGCACTTATCTTTACTTAATTTTATCTTGCTGATTTCAGATCAATTTCACAATTTATTAAGGTTGTTTTGAATTTTAATTCTGTCCTCCAAAGTGCTTGCAACCCCTCTCAGCTTAGTTCCTTGTGCAGATTTTATAAGCATACTCTCCACCCCATTATCCAAGTCATTATGAAAATATTAAATAGTACTGGACTCAGGATTGACCCCTGTGGGATCCCACTAGATAGATTCTCACAGTTTGCCAGTGAACCACTGAGAGCTACTCTGAATAAGAGCATAAGAATGGGCATGCTGAGCAATGTTCCGTCGAGCCAAGTATCCTGTTTTCTGACAGTGGCCAGTGCCAGATGCTTCAGAGGGAATGAACAGAACAGGTCAATTTATCAAGTGACCCATCCCCTGTCATCCAGTCCCAGCTTCTAGCAGTCAAAGGTTTAGGGATACCCAGAGCATGGGGTTTTGCCCCTGACCATCTTGACTAATAGCTGTTGTTGGACCTATCTTCTGTGAACCAAGTTATACTTTTGCCCTTCACAATATCCTATGGCAATGGTTGACTGTGTGTTGTGAAATACTTCCTTTTGTTTGTTTTAAACCTGCTGCCTATTAATTTTATTAGGTGACCACTGGTACTTGTATTATGTGAAGGGGTAAATAACACTTCCTTATTAATTTTCTCCACACCATTCATGATTTTATAGACCTCTATCATATCCCCCCTTTAGTTGTCTCTTTTCTGAGATGAACAATCCCAGTGTTTTTAATAAAAGAAGAACAGGAGTACTTGTGGCACCTTAGAGACTAACAAATTTATTAGAGCATAAGCTTTCGTGGACTACAGCCCACTTCTTCGGATGCATATAGAATGGAACATATATTGAGGAGATATATATACACACATACAGAGAGCATAAACAGGTGGGAGTTGTCTTACCAACTCTGAGAGGCCAATTAATTAAGAGAAAGAAAACTTTTGAAGTGATAATCAAGCTAGCCGAGTACAGACAGTTTGATAATAAGTGTGAGAGTACTTACAAGGGGAGATAGAGTCAATGTTTGTAATGGCTCAGCCATTCCCAGTCCTTATTCAAACCGGAGTTGATTGTGTCTAGTTTGCATATCAATTCTAGCTCACCAGTCTCTCTTTGGAGTCTGTTTTTGAAGTTTTTCTGTTGTAATATAGCCACCCGCAGGTCTGTCACTGAATGACCAGACAGGTTAAAGTGTTCTCCCACTGGTTTTTGAGTATTTTGATTCCTGATGTCAGATTTGTGTCCATTAATTCTTTTGAGTAGAGACTGTCCGGTTTGGCCAATGTACATGGCAGAGGGGCATTGCTGGCACATGATGGCATATATCACATTGGTAGATGTGCAGGTGAACGAGCCCCTGATGGTATGGCTGATGTGATTAGGTCCTATGATGATGTCACTTGAATAGATATGTGGACAGAGTTGGCATTGGGGTTTGTTACAAGGATAGGTTCCTGGGTTAGTGGTACTGAACTTCAAAAAACTAAAACCTCTCCAGCGCATCATCAGAGATCTACAACCTATCCTGAAAGATGATCCTTTACTCTCACAGATCTTGGGAGACAGACCTGTCCTCGCTTACAGACAACCCCCCAACCTAAAGCAAATACTCACCAGCAACCACACATCACTGAACAAAACCACTAACCCAGGAACCTATCCTTGTAACAAACCCCGATGCCAACTCTGTCCACATATCTATTCAAGTGACATCATCATAGGACCTAATCACATCAGCCATACCATCAGGGGCTCGTTCACCTGCACATCTACCAATGTGATATATGCCATCATGTGCCAGCAATGCCCCTCTGCCAAGTACATTGGCCAAACCGGACAGTCTCTACGCAAAAGAATTAATGGACACAAATCTGACATCAGGAATCAAAATACTCAAAAACCAGTGGGAGAACACTTTAACCTGTCTGGTCATTCAGTGACAGACCTGCGGGTGGCTATATTACAACAGAAAAACTTCAAAAACAGACTCCAAAGAGAGACTGGTGAGCTAGAATTGATATGCAAACTAGACACAATCAACTCCGGTTTGAATAAGGACTGGGAATGGCTGAGCCATTACAAACATTGACTCTATCTCCCCTTGTAAGTACTCTCACACTTATTATCAAACTGTCTGTACTCGGCTAGCTTGATTATCACTTCAAAAGTTTTTTTTCTCTTAATTAATTGGCCTCTCAGAGTTGGTAAGACAACTCCCACCTGTTTATGCTCTCTGTATGTGTGTATATATATCTCCTCAATATATGTTCCATTCTATATGCATCCGAAGAAGTGGGCTGTAGTCCACGAAAGCTTATGCTCTAATAAATTTGTTAGTCTCTAAGGTGCCACAAGTACTCCTGTTCTTCTTTTTGCGGATACAGACTAACACGGCTGTTACTCTGAAACCAGTGTTTTTAATCTCTCCTCAAATAGAAACTGTTCCATACGTCTAATAATTTTTGTTGTCCTTCCTTGCACCTTTTCAAATTCTAATACATCTTTTTTGATATGAGCCAACTAGAACTGCATCCAGTATTCAAGGTGTAGGCATACCATGGATTCATTAGTGGCATTATTTTCTGTCTTCTTATCTATCCCTTTGCTAATGGCTCCTAACATTCTGTTAGCTTTTTTGACAGCTGTTGCCCATTGAGCAACTGTTTTCCAGAACAATCCACAATAATGCCAAGATCTCCTTCTTGAGTGGTAACAGCTAATTTAGATCCCATCATTTTGTATGTATAGTTGGGATTACGTTTTCCAGTGTACATTACTTTGCATTTATCGACTTTGAATTTCATCTGCCATTTTGTTGCCCAGCCACCTAGTTTTGTGACATCCCTTTGTAACTCTTCAAAGTCAGCTTTCAACTTAACTATCTTAAGTAATGTATCATCTGCAAATGTTGCCACCTCTCTGTTGAACAGCACTGGTCCCAGCACAGATCTTTGAGGGATCCCACTGTTTACTTCTCTTCATTGCAAAAACTGACCACTTATTCCTACTCTGTTTTCTTGTCTTCCTTGAGTGCTCCATTAGCACGTCAATCTTCCAGTGGCCCCTCTGGGTGTTTGGCATGTCTTCCTGCTTCTCATATACTTCAAAACAATTTTGCTGTTAGTTTTTTGTCTTTTGGTAGTTGCTTTTCAAATTATTCTTTGGCCTGCTTATTTAAACTTTTATACTTGACTTGCCAGAGTTTGTTCCTTTCTATTTTCCTCAGTAGGATTTGACTTCCAATTTTTAAAAGATATATTTTTGTCTCTCTCTGCCTCTTTTACTCTGTTGTTTAGCCATGGTGGCTTTTGTTTGTTTGTTCTCTTACTGTTTTAATTTGGAGTATACATGTAGTTTGAACTTGTATTATGGTGTTTTTTAAAAAGTTTCCTTGCAGCTTGCAGGCATTTCACTTTTGTGACTTTTCCGTTTAACTATCCTCATTTTAGCGTAGCTCTCCTTTTTGAAGTTCAGTACTACTATGATAGGTTTCTTTGGTAATTTCCCCACACAAGGATGTTAGTTGCTATTACCAGGCAGTTCTGCTATATTCAGTTCTTGGACTAGATCCTTGCGCTGCTTAGGGCTAAATCAGGAATTGCCTCTCCCTTTGTGTGTTTTAGGAGTAGGTGCTCCAAGAAGCAATCACTAATGGTATCTAGAAATTTTATCTCTGCATCTCATCCTGAGGTGACATGTACCCTGTCAATATGGGGATAGTTGAAATCCCCCTTATTATTGGGTTTTTTGTAGCCTGTCTAATATCCCTGAGAATTTCACAGTCACCATCACCATCCTGGTCAGATGGTTGGTAGAATATTCCTACTGCTATACACTTGTTCTTCAAGCACAGAATTTGTGTCTATAGATGTTCTATGGTAATGTCTATGGCTTTCAACCAGTTGTGCACCCACCTTCTAGTAATTTCATATATTTCCCTAGTTTATTTAAAAGAATGTCATGTAGGACTGTGTCGAAAGCTTTACTAAAATCAAGATATATTATGTCTACTCCTTTCCCCTATGACCAGGCCAGCAAACCTGTTAAAGAAGGAAATTAGGTTGGTTTGGCATGATTTGTTCATGACAAATCCATGCTGGCTATTCCTTATAACCCTATTATCCTCTAAGTGCTTACAAATTGATGGTTTAATAATTTGTTTCAGTCTCTTACCAGGTATCGCAGTTGGGCTGACTGGTCTATAATTCTATGCGTCCTCTTTGTTCCCTTTTTAAAGACAGGTATTATGTTTGCCCTTCTCCAGTTTTCTTGGACGCATCATCCAGGAGTTCTCAAAGATCATTGCTAATGATTCCACGATTGCTTTAGCTAGTTCCTTAAGTACCCTAGAATGAATTTCATCATGCCCTGCCAACTTGAATGTAGCTAATTCATCAAAATATTCTTTAAGCTGTTCTTTCTCTATTTTGGCTTGTGTTCCTTCCCCTTTGTTAATATTAATTGTGTTGATTATCTGCTCTCCATTAACCTTTTTAGTGAAGACTGAAGCAAAACAGGCAATAAACAACGCAGATTTCTTGATTTCATCAGTTATTAGCTCTCCCTTTCCCACTAAGGAGAGGAACCTACACTTTCCTTCATGTCTTTTGCTTCTAATGTTTTTAAAGAACTTGTTCTTATAGCCTTTTATGTCCCTTGCTAGTGTAACTCCTTTTGTGGCTTTTGGATTTTGTCCCTATAAGCTTGCAGCGCAGGACCCAAAGTATCGATGAATATGATGAGTTATATAGTCATTCCAAATGAGTGTCAATAAAACATGTATTCATAACATACCATCATGTATTCTGATATTATTACATATATTGTGCAGAAAATCTCCTTTAGAACTGTTTGAGAGTTAAAAAAAGTAAGGACTCTTTCATATACCTTCACCTAAAACCAGGGTGTCTTTGTATCATGAGTAAAGCTGTACAGGCCTGGGAGGGAAAGAAACATACCTGTTTGAAGCTGAAAAATGATAGAAACCTCTAACAGTGACCTAGAATTAGAATTTCTATTCATACTACAACAGGATTTTAAATTAGCATATATATATATGTATGCTCTGTGTGTGTGTGTGTGTATATATATATATAGATAGATAGATAGATATCTACATATATATAGCATAAATTAGCTGAATTATGGAGTATCAATAATGGGAGCAAAAATATCACAGTTGATGTGCTTCTTAGTAAAGAGTTATGCGGCTATACCAGTTCAATTTGTTACCCTCTTTGCTCCTGCCTTGATCATTTTAGTTATAAGGCATGTCATCTGGATACCTATATTTCTCTTTTCTCTTTTTGTTTTGTTTGTTTTTTGTTTAGTTGAATTGCATTACCAGATTTTGTGTGATTTGTTCACTCTTTCTGGTGGGTTCTAAATACTGTAACAGAACTTTTCTGATTGCCCTGAAAGCTAAAATCTCTGCCCAGCAGCCAGCCGACTAGCCAGGTTAGATGCTAGGCAGATGCACAAGGCTGCTGTGGTGAAGGAATCCTTTCCCTCAAGCCACGGAGTGGCTACAAAACCTGGTCTAGTTTATTGGCTGAAGTAGGCTCTGCAGCCCCATTCCCCGCAGAACAGAAGACAAGAGGACCAAGTAGCAATGGAACCCAAAACCCTGTCTCTCCCCCAGAGCACCCATAGCCTAGCCTTTCCTTCCCCAGACACGCTGCAACGCAGAAGGTCCAAATGGGTTTTTACACCAGGCAGGGGATAGATATTCCTTTTTACCTACAAGACATTCCACATCCATCCCATCCCATTTCATAGCCAGAGAAGCAGGACCTGAACTGTAATCTGTTTGTTGTAGTATTCCTTATCTAGATAGTTAGGAATCCTTTGAAAGTTATTCTAACAAGCTAGCAATTTTCTTTGCAGTCAACAACTAAGGATTGTTTTAAATAGTTTTTGATGGTGTGTGTATAAACTTTTGGTAACAAAGCAGTCACAAATCCTCAAACATGACTGTAAATCATACCATACAATCTAGCAAAAAGAATTTGAATTTGAACAGATTCTAAATGACAAGACCTTATTACTGCCATAGAAGTTCCAATTAACATATCACAAAAGACTTTCACAGACATCTTTGATAGAGGAAGTAATTTCCCCCTCTTCACCATGGCAGTCTTAATAAAAAGATTGCCCTTTACAAAATTGTCTTTAAAAGCCCACTGTATAGGGCAAAAATGTATGTTATGCATTTTGTTTGCCAAACTGTGATGTCTTTACTTGTTAATTTTTTTTTGCACCATGTAGAAGTATTTCAACAATACTACATTTCTATGCATTCCAGATGGACCCTAAGGCAGGATTTAACCCTGATATCACAGATGCACAATAATGAAAGGCAGATAGGTCTCTCAGCTGTTCTCAAGCTGTTTGCTTGTTCATTTTGGCTGGAAATGAAAATATATTGAGGGGCGGAGGGAGATATGTAAAAAACCTATTAAACCAGGTGACTAAATCTCTCAAAAGACCAAGAACCAGTGAGCAGCAAAACTAGACAGGTGGTATGGCTGCTTGAATAATCTTCTCAAAGGATTTAAATTTGACACCCAGAAAAAGATGGTTGTACTATGAATTTGGTTGTGCTTATCCAGTATATTGTCCATTTTGTTGTAGGACTGTACTTTGTGAAAAACATTAGTAGCCAGTGTTATTGACCTCAAAAATTTGTGGGATCAGATCAGGCATGCTGGGCTGGATGCTTTGATCTTAACTGTGAATGCAAACTTCACTTTGCATTGTCACTGGCAGGGAGATAGATTATCTAGTCTAACAAGTCTTTTTCTGCTTCTAAACTTCATCTGCTGCATATTGGATATTATTTTGCAAACTTGGACTGAATTATCTATGTAAAAAAACAAACTTTCCACAACACCTGAAACAATCAGGAACTTTTGGCTTAGGCGGTCAGTTATCTATCTTATTTCTTTTACTCTTGTCTTCTTTCCCACCCCCTCTCTCTATTAATTTGTCTCATACACGTGTTTTATATTGTAAGCTGAGTCTGGAAGAGTGCTAGTGTAGCCAGTATTCAAAAAGGGCAAGCAGGATGGCCTGAGGGACAGTAGAACAGTTAGTTTGACATCAGCCCTAGGCAAAATAATGGACAAGCTGATATGGGATTCAGTTAATAAAGAATTAAGGGATAGGAATATTATTAATACCAGTTATGTGGTTTAATGGAATACAGGTCTTGCTAAACAAACTTCATTTCATTCTTTGATGAGAGTACAAGTTTGGTTGACAAAGGTATCTGCGTGGATGTAATATACTTAGAATTTTGTAAAAATTTTACTTTTGTGTGACATTCTGATGAGAAAATTAGAACTATACAATATCAATATAACACACATTAAATGGATTAAGAACTGGCTAACTGATCAGCCTTAAAAAGTAGTTGTCAGTGGGTAATCATCATTGAATGGGGTTTCTAGTGGGTTCTACAGGGGTCAGGACAAGGCCTGATGCTATACAACATTTTCATCAGTGATCTCAAAGTAAATATAAAATCTTTGCTGATGAAATTTGGGATAATGCACACGTTGGTGGAATGGTAAATAGTGAGGACAGCGGAGTCATATAGATTGATCTGGATCATTTGGTAAGCTGGAACCACAAAGATGATTTGAGGGTGGAGAGAGTGACTTACAGCAAGAGACTTAAATGATGAGGCAGTTATATATCCAAAAGCTTTTCATAAGGTGTTTTGTCTGGTAATTCAGAAGACATGACAAGCCTGTACACTGATATTAAATCACAAAGTATACTTTCACTGCACTTGTTTAGCAAAAAAACATTGTTTTCTATTTCAGAGGAAGAAGCTGATCCAAACAGCATAGTTACAGAATATTTACAGGAGAAGAAAAAGTATGAAGATCTGCGGAAGCAACAGCCAAAGAAAGGGATATCTCGTGAAGAGCAGGTAGTTGCTTAAAATAATAAAACAGACACTAAGAAAAACCTGTTTCACAGAAAACTCTGGAAAAGTTTCTTATCTCTTCAATTGTATTACACAAAATTTCACTCCAAGAGAAAGGTTGGCTTAATTCTTTAAAAAAAAGAGGCCTCAGTGGTCCCTTATGTGAGTTATTCAGGCATAGGTGCTGGGAAAATCTGTGAAGTTTCCAGTCAGTTCTTCAGTCAGAACATCAATATTGCTATGCTTGAAAGTGCCATGAGTTTGCCCTAAAAAACTTCTGGAGAAAAGGGCTATCCACACAGACAATGAGGAGTCTCCGGTGGCACCTTAAAAAGTAACAGATTTATTTGGGCATAAGCTTTCATGGGTAAAAAAACCCAGTACTTCAGATGCATGGAGTGAAAATTACAGATATGCTTGTATCTGTAATTTTCACTCCATGCATCTGAAGTGGGGGTTTTACCCATGAAAGCTTATGCCCAAATAAATCTGCTAGTCTTTAAGGTGCCACCGGAGACTCCTCATTGTTTTTGTGGATACAGACTAACACAGCCACCCCTCTGATACAACCCACATAGAGTTGCCCTTGTGTGGTGGCCATGACCTCCCATGCGCTCCTGCAAATGTGCTTTGCTAAGTTTAAAATAGATGGGGCTTTTAGATAACAAAATTTGGAATATTTTAAAACGTGAAACTGTAAAGCAGAAAATAACGTGTCCAAAATGCATACATTACACTTTTTACAAATGTTTGTATTTGGATACAAAGGTTAAGGGTCTACTACAGACCACCTAACCAGGAAGAAGAAGTGGATGAGGCTTTTTTTTAAACAACTAACAAAATAATTCAAAGCACAGAACTTGGTGGTGATGGAGGACTTCAGCTACCCAGACATCTATTGGGAAAATAACACTACAGGGCATAGATTGTCCAACAAGTTATTGGAATGTATTGGATACAGTTTTTTATTTCAGAATGTGGAGAAAGCTACAAGGGGAAAGGCTGTTCTAGATTTGATTTTGATAAATAGGGAGGAACTGGTTGGGAATTTGAAAGTGGAAGGCAGCTTAGGTGAAAGTGATCATGAAATGGTAATGTTCATGATTCTAAGGAATGGGAGGAGGGAAAAACAGCACAATAAAGATAATGGATTTCAAGAAGGCACACTTTAGTGCAAGTCTAGGGAAAAACATTTCAAGAGTTGGCAATTTTTCTAAGGGCACGAGAGCAAACGACCACACTGTGTAGGAAAGATAGGAAGTATGGCAAGAGACCACCCTGGCTTAACCAGGAGATCTTCAATTATCTGAAACTCAAAAAAGAGTCCTACAAAAAGTGGAAACTAGGTCAAATTACAAAGGATGAATATGAACAAATAACACAAGTATGTAGAAATAAAATTAGAAAGGCCAAGGCACAAAACGAGTTTAAACTAGCTAAAGACATAAAGGGTAACAAAAAAACATACATTAGAAGCAAGAGGAAGACCAAGGACAGGGTAGGCCCGTTACTCAGTGAGGGGGGAAAAAACAATAACAGAAAATGTGAAAATGGCAGAAGTGCTAAATGACTTTTTTGTTTTTCACCAAAAAGGTTAGTAGCGATTGTACGTCTAACATAGTGAATGCCAGTGAAAATGAAGTAGGATCAGAGGGTAAAATAGGAAAAGAACAAGTTAAAAATTACTTAGACAAGTTAGATGCTTCAAGTCATCAGGGTCTGATCAAATACATCCTAGAATACTCAGGGAGATGATTGAGGAGATATCTGAGCTATTAGTGATTATCTTCAAAAAGTCATAGAAGACGGAAGAGATTCCAGAGCACTGGAAAAGGGAAAATATGCCAATCTGTAAAAAGGGAAGTAAGGACAACCTGGGGAATTACAGACCAGTCAGTCAGCTTAACTTCAATACCCAGAATGATAATGGAGCAAATAATTAATTGGCAAACACCTACAAGTTAACAAGTAACAGCATGGATTTGTCAAGAACAAATTGTGTCAAACCAACCTGATGGCTTTCTTTGACAGGATGACAAGCCTTGTGGATGGGGGGGGAATCAGTAGATGTGGTATATCTTGACTTTGATACTGTCTAGCATGACCTTCTCATAAATAAACCAGATGGTGCTACTATAAGCTGGGTGCATAACTGGTTGGAAAACCATTCCCAGAGTGGAAGGGGGGGCATATCAAGTATGGTTCTTCGGGGATCAGTTCTTTGTTTGGTTCTGTTCAATATCTTCATCAATTATTTAAATAAGGGCATAGAGAGTACACTTATAAAGTTTGCAGATGATACCAAGCTGGGGGCGGGAGGGAGATAGCAAGTGCTTTGGAGGATAGGATAAAATTCAAAATGATCTGGACAAACTGTAGAAATGGTCTGAAGCAAATAGGATGAAATTCAATAAGGACAAATACAAAGTACTCCACTTAGGAAGGAACAACCAATTGCACACATACAAAATGGGAAATGACTTTTGCCTAGGAAGGAGTATTGCAGAAAAGGATCTGGGGGTCATAGTGGATCACAAGCTAAATATGAGTCAACACTGTTGCAAAAAAGGCAAACTTCATTCTTGGATATATTAGAAGGAGTGTTGTAAGCAAAACACAAGAAGAAATTCTGCTGCTCTACTCCATGCTGATTAGGCCTCAACTGGAGTAGTATGTCCTATCTGTGTGCCACATTTCAGGAAAGATGTGGACAAACTGAAGAAAGTCCAGAGAAAAGCAACAAAAATAATTAAAGGTCTAGAAAGCATGACCTCTGAGAGAAGATTGAAAAAACTGGCTTTTAGTTTGGAGAAGAGAAAACTGAGAGGGGACATAATAACAGTTTTCAAATACATAAAAGGTTGTTACAAAGAGGAGGGAGAAAAATTGTTCTCCTTAACCTCTGGGGATGGGGCAAGAAGCAGTGAGCTTAAATTGCAGCAAGGGCAGTTTAAGTTGGACATTATGAAAAACTTCCTAACGGTCAGGGTGGTTACGCATTGGAATAAATTGCTTAGGGAGGTTGTGGAATCTCTATATTAGAGATTTTTAATAGCAGGTTAGACAACATCTGTCAGGGATGGTCTAGATAATACTTAGTCCTACCTTGAATGCAGGGGACTGGACTAGATGACCTCTTGATGTCCCTTCCAGTCCTATGATTCTATGAATATAAATGTTCTGCTACTGAAAGAGATTGGAAACTTGAAGTTTAATAACTTCATAGCAAGGAATGATGGAGCTTTTAGTTCATGAAGCTGATTTAGCTCTAAACTAAAATGTTCATGGAAATTTTGTAGCTCCAAAGGCTATTAACTCTCAGTGAAAGAAATTAAAGTTCCATTGGCAAAGTGGATCATAATCAGCTGAGGTGAATACCTACAGTATGATCATTGTCCTTGACTCTGCAGGAAGACCGGCAAGACACCAGGAACATAGTTTAACAAGGCCACAACTTTATTAAGTAACATATCTGGGAACTATCCAGCAATAACTCATCCAGTGTAGGTCATCCTTCCTTTGTACCTGGAGGACAACCACCATCAGCCCTCTTCCCCCCCCCCCCCCCCCCCCCAGCCACACAGACACCTTTCCCTTCTGCTGGGTCCCAGTACTGCTATTGGGATGCCATTGCCCTCATCAGAGGGTTAATGGGCTAGGGAAAGGGGATGGTTTCTTCACTGTACCAAACATGAGGAGCCCAGTCTCCTTTCCCATCTTCTTTGAGATCTCTTATAAAATCATAGAAGATTAGGATTGGAAGAGACCTCAGGAGGTCATCTAGTCCAACCCCCTGCTCAAAGCATGGACCAGCACCAACTAATCATCTCCTAATCCACTTCTAACTCAAGTTTATGAAGGAGCCAGACCCCCTGTTGAACGTGTACTGGATATCTGCTAATACAACAAAATGAATTTTACAACCCTTAAAGCGGCCAGGGGTTTTCTTTCTCCTGCTCACACAGACAAAGCCTCCACTGGGGGAGTAGGAGGAGGGAAGCAACTTGTTTGCATCCCTGGTCAAAGCTGTGGAGCTATTATGCTGTGCAAAATCTTTAGTTCTGAAATTTTTCTTCTCTCTCTTCCCCTCCCACTTTTCTTAAACACAAAATATGGACGTTAAATGCAACCGCCTTTCCCAACCAAAAAACCAGACCAAACAAAAATCCTATTGTTAATGCTACACTAAAGTAGTGAAAGCACTCATAAGCCAGGAAGTTCCCAAAGATTAGGTTGCTTGCACAAGGAAATCTGACTACATTGCACATTTATGATATTTTCTGTTTCTGATTCCCATTTTTTAACTTTTGGGGAGAGACTTCAAAAAGTTTTCTTTTTTACTTTTAGAACTAGATTTAAAAAATAAAAGCAGTCATACAGAGGTCTTTACAAAATAACAGCTTTAAGTGACTGTGATTATGATATAATGTATCAGTACAGTTACAGCAGTGATACTCAGGCTGAGGCTTGCGAGCCGCAGGTGGCTCTTTAATGTGCCTCCTGCTGCTCTTTGCAGCACATGCTAATAAAACACTGTGTGATTTAGTTATTAATCTATCTAAGTTATTAACCAATTGTAGTTGGTAAATTAATAATACTTGGTCAGTTATTTTGCTGTGAGAATTTTTTGTGAGATAGATAGATAGATAGATATACACACAAAATATTTCCCCTCACATACTATTACAATTTTTTGGAAATGTTAGTACAGAATTGGAAAGGTTGTATCAGCACTGTAAAATACAGTATGTAAATGTCAACCAAATTAGGACATCAAAGGCTGAATTATTTTTAATTTATTTCATTGATTTCTTCACCAGAGAAAAATGACAACTCTCCACAGTATAATTGTCCTCCGTAGTCTGCGTTGTTTATTGATTATCTTACTCTTAGTAAGTAACTGCTCCTTTAAGTAAAAATGCTTAAGGCATTGTAAATGACTGACCAGAGTTCATAACCTATAACAAATTCCTTACATTACTTCTAGGTATTAATATTTATAACTCTTACTAATATACTAATAGCAATATATAGTTTGTTTATATCCACTTTCATAAATTATCTGGAGGTTGTTCTTTGCAGGAGGATTATTAATTTATCATCTATTGTTTGTTAAAATGATAGGAAATGTACTTGAATGACCACATTAAAAGCCAATGGTTTCATTCAGTTTGTTACACCATACCTTGCCTCCCAACATTTATATCATATGGTCATGTCAAAAAGGCAACATGGTAATCACTGATGGGGATGGAGAATTTGTGAACTGTGTGGGAATATCTTCCTCAAATATGTTTTTTGAACAATTTCTAATCCACCTCAATTGACTACTCCTCAAGTAATCCAAACATAAGTGTATTGCGTATTTTATTGTTACAAAACTTCAGTAAAACAAAAGATATTTCATTTCAGACGCTGGCGCTACTGGACCGATTCAAATCAAAGCTAACTCAGGCAATAGCAGACACTCCTGAAAACGAAATGTCTGAACCTGAAGTAGAGGATGATGAAGGATGGTAAGGATTTTTAATGCATTATATTCGGGAAGGGCAAATCTGGTTAGGGAAAAATAAGGCCTACTCCAAATTTTCACTCATCTTTGAACCAGAACCTTTTTCTTTTCCCATTGGCACTTACCTGTAGTGGTAGGTTCTCTTCTGGAGAAGGTTACACAGTCTGCTTCCCTATTCCTACTTCAGGACCTCTTCAGGAGGAAGCAAGGTAGTTCATTTTCTTTGCCAGTCACCCTCTCCCCAAAGTAGCAGGAACCAGTAGCATCTCAGCTGAGATTCTGCTTCCTTCAAATTTAGTTCATGTCTATACAGTGATTTAATGCACAGCAAGCCAGCGTGCAAGTCTACAGCACACTAGCCTGCCATGTGCTAAATGGCTATGTGGACCCTGTACACTAAAAGTTCCCTAGTACGCTTTAATCTACTGCTATTTTGAAAAAACTAGGGAACTTTTAGTGCAAGCAACACATTGCCACTTAGTATGCAGCAGGCTACAGCATTGTAGATTCACCCTCTGACTTGCCATGCACTAAATCACTGTATTGACAAGCCCTTAGTGATATTCTGTACTTTAATCCCATGCAAATGTACATTACCTGCATCTGAAATTCCACAGCTAATGTGACAAGTTTCAGAGTGGTAGCCGTGTTAGTCTGAATCAGCAAAAAGAACGAGTACTTGTGGCACCTTAGAGACTAACAAATTTATTTGAGCATAAGCTTTCGTGGGCTACAGCCCACTTCATCGGATGTATGCAGTGGAAAATACAGTAGGAAGATATATATACACAGAGGACATGAAAAAATGGGTGTTGCCATACTAACGATAATGAGCGTAATCAGTTAAGGTGGGCTATTATCAGCAGGAGAAAAAAGCAACTAATGTAATCGTACTCATTCAAGCATACTTTTCAGAAGCTACAGAGCCACCAACTTTGCAGTGAGCTAGTATAGCAGGATTCAGCTAAGTGATATCAATATCTTACTTCCTTGTTGCTGCTTTGGAAAGAAGAAAAGAGCAGACAATGCCCCTTTGAAGAGGCTGGTGAGTAGCATCAGAATTTAGGGGAACCACGGCCTATTGATAGGGACTAGGTGTGACCCAAGGAAGAAGAGAGCCAGGACCTGTCAGATTATGGGTAGTAAAAATAACCACCTAACTTTTAGATATTCGTGTGAAACTTTTGCTCATCACTTCTTTATATACTATGTATATATGAGTAAAGTGTTTATGCCTATGCCAATCTGTGTAATAGCATATTTATTATTTATCTTCACATGTATTCGCAAGATATATAAATATATTAGCAGAAGGAGCCACACTGGCATGCCCCATTCCTACTGCATTTTCCATTCCTGTCACTGGGAGTTGATTTTTGCTTTACTGTTGACATTAGGAAGTCCTGACTTCCAGAACCATATACTCACTTCACAGGGGGCATTTCTTCTACAGAAATATATGGGCCAGTATTATTTTACTATTATGACTATTTCCATGCTTTTTGACATCATGGTACTTTGGAAATACCTAAGTTTGTTAGTTTAATAAGCCAGGAAGCACATCCTCAGCTAGTGTATAGCTCCAGGGTGGCCAAACTGTGGCTCATGAGCCACATCTGGCTATTTTACCATTAAAGTGCAGCTCGCGGAGGCCCCCATGCCCTCACCCCGTTCTTCATCTATTAGACTGGGGGAGGGGAGGGAAACTTGGGACCTCTGCCTTGCAGCAGGTAGGTGGGTTTCGGGGCTTCAGACCCAGTAGAAGCTCCAAGCCCCATGAGGCACCTCCCTCGGGGCTGAAGCCCCAAGCCCCAGCCCACGACGTGTGCCTTGTCTCTCAAACTTCTGAAGATTGTCATATGCAGCTCAGAGGGCCAGTAAGTTTGGCCACCCCTGGTATAGCTCCACAGACTTAAAAGGAGCAGTGACAATTTACACCAGTTTTGTGTAAATATGTGTCACAGTTCAGGGCAACTACATCTGTATTTCCTCTTCATGGTCCCTCAGGGCTTCCAGTCTAGGCTCCTGGCTCCTCAGCTGTCACCTCTCTTGGGCAGAGACCTGTATCTCTATCCCTCCTGATTGGGCTTTTTCCAGGCTGCACAATTCCTAGCCTACAGTGATATCCCCAGCAAGCCAGACCACCCAAAAGGCCAGTGTCTGTGCTTTGCTCTCTTTCTAGAGGTTATGAACAGCGCAATTGCCCGTAGTTATAATTTACCACACAACAGCTCTTTATAAGCAAGCATGTTTATTCTTGAACATTACAGAGAAAACCTATTCAACCATAGAATAACCACACATGCTAAAAAGCTTACCAGAAGTCAACCCAACTCCAACCTGGGACTGTGGTAGGTTTTCCCCGTGGTTATAAGTTCATAACTGTCTCAGGGTATGTCTACACTACGGGATTAATCCGAATTTAGATAATTCGGATTTGAGAAACAGGTTGTATAAAGTCGAAATGAGTGCGGCCACACTAGCACAGTAATTCGGTGGTGTGCGTCCAAGTACCGGGGCTAGCGTCGATTTCTGCACCGTTGCACTGTGGGTAGCAATTCCATAGCTATCCCATAGTTCCCGCAGTCTCCCGCGCCCATTGGGATTGTGGGTTAAGATCCCAGTGCCTGATGGGACAAAAAACATCGTCGCAGGTGGTTCTGGGTACAGCCTCACTTCCTCCCTCCCTCGCTCCCTCCCTGCATGAAAGCAACGGACGGCAGACAACCATTTTCGCGCCTTTTTTCCTGGGTGGGTGAACACTGCAGACTCCATACCATGGCAAGCATGGAGCCCGCTGAGGTCAAGACAGCACTCATGAATATTGCAAACACCTCGCGCGTTCTCGTGGAGTTTATGCTCAGCCAGGACCAGAAAAACGAGGAGAGGAGGCAGCGGCGGCGGCAGCGCAGCGACAAGCATGATGAGGACATGGACACGGACACGGACACAGAATTCAGTGAAACCACAGGCCCCGGTGCTTTGGAGATCATGTTGTTAATGGGGCAGATTCTATCCATGGAACGCCGATTCTGGGCAAGGGAAACAAGCACAGACTGGTGGGACCGCATAGTGTTGCAGGTCTGGGACGATTCCCAGTGGCTGCGGAACTTTCGCATGCGTAAGGGCACTTTCATGGAACTTTGTGACTTGCTGTCCCCTACCCTGAAACGCCAGAATACCAAGATGAGAGCAGCCCTCACAGTTGAGAAGCGCGTGGCGATAGCCCTGTGGAAGCTTGCAACGCCAGACAGCTACCGGTCAGTCGGGAATCAATTTGGAGTGGGCAAATCTACTGTGGGGGCTGCTGTGATGCAAGTAGCCAAAGCAATCACTCAGGTGCTGCTACGAAAGTTAGTGACTCTGGGAAATGTGCAGGCTATAGTGGATGGTTTTGCTGCAATGGGATTCCCTGACTGTGGTGGGGCAATAGACGGAACCCATATCCCTATCTTGGCACCGGAGCACCAAGCCACCGAGTACATAAACCGCAAGGGGTACTTTTCAATGGTGCTGCAAGCACTTGTGGATCACAAGGGACGTTTCACCAACATCAACGCGGGCTGGGCGGGAAGGGTTCATGACGCTCGCGTCTTCAGGAACGCTACTCTGTTTAAAGGGCTGCAGCAAGGGACTTACTTTCCGGACCAGAAAATAACCGTTGGGGATGTTGAAATGCCCATAGTTATTCTTGGGGACCCAGCCTACCCCTTAATGCCATGGCTTATGAAGCCATACACAGGCAGCCTGGACAGGAGTCAGGAGCTGTTTAACTACAGGCTAAGCAAGTGCAGAATGGTGGTAGAATGTGCATTTGGCCGTTTAAAAGGTCGCTGGCGTTCATTATTGACTCGCTCTGACCTCAGCCAAAGAAATCTCCCCATTGTTATTTCTGCTTGCTGTGTGCTCCACAATCTCTGTGAAAGTAAGGGGGAGACCTTTATGGCGGGGTGGGAGGCTGAGGCAAATCGCCTGGCTGCTGATTACGCGCAGCCAGACACCAGGGCGATTAGAAGATCACACCATGAAGCGCTGTGCATCAGAGAAGCTTTGAAAACCAGTTTCATGGCTGGCCAGGCTACCGTGTGAAATATCTGTTTGTTTCTCCTTCATGAAAACCCTCCCCCTTTACTGACTGATTTTCTGTAAGGAACCCACCCTGCCCCTTCCCCCATCTTTCTTTCAAACCAAATAAAGTCACTATCATTTAAAAATCATTTATTCTTTATTAATAGATTAGAAAAAGAGGGAGGGAACCCGGGTGGTATTTGGGAGGAGGATTGCTGGGAAGGAAAAAGCCACAAAGAAAAGGTTAAAAAAATGACAGCCTTTTGCTTGGGCTGTCTACTGGGGTGGAATGGGAAGGTGTACGGAGCCTCCTCCCCCCCGCGTTCTTACACGTCTGGGTGAGGAGGATACGGAACATGGGGAGGGGGGAGGGTGGAACAGGGGCTGAAGCGGCAGTCTGTTTTCCAGCAGCCGTTCCTGAACCTCCACCAGACGCCGGAGCAGCCCCAGCGTTGCATCCTTCATCCTCTGGTCTTCCTGCCGCCATCTCTCATCTCGATCGTCCCTCCTCTCCTCACGTTGGTCCCTCCTCTCCTCACGTTGGTCCCTCCTCTCCTCACGTTCACTGACTCCTTTCCTATACTTTGAAACTGTTTCCTTCCACTCATTCAGATGAGCTCTGTCACTCCTGCTGGATTGCATAATTTCAGAAAACATGTCCTCCCGCGTCTTCTTCTTACGACGCCTTATCTGTGATAACCTTCGGGATGGAGGAGGGAGGCTTGAGGAATTTGCAGCTGCTGTAGGGAGGGGAAAAAAGAGAGAATTGTTTTAAAAGCTACATTTTGCAGAACAATGCTTATACTCTTTCACGGTGACCAACACTGTTCACATTACATAGCACATGTGATTTCTGTGCAAGGTCGCATTTTGCCTCTTAATGCTGAGTGCCTGTGGCTTTGCTGCTAGAGATCACAGGTCTGGGCAACAGAATTCGGCTTGCATGCAGCCATGGTAAGCTTCTGCGCCGTGCTTTCCCACATACCAAGCATAGCTTGTAGAGTGCTGCAGAAGCCTGGCCAATCAGCCAGTTGGGGGGGGGGGGGGGGGGCAGTGTGGTGGGGCTTGTCTGGGCCCCTTCAGGCAAGTAGAGTGCTGCGGTTTTTCTGTTAACATTCAGCAGCACCAGAAAACAAACTAACCCCCCCCCCCCCCCCCCCGCCATGAATTCTCTGGGATGATCACGGTACCCCTCCCCCCACCGCGTGGCTGGTATCAGGGAAGATCCCTGCAGGCACCAAACTACCCCCCCCCCCCGCCGCCGACCCCCCCCCCCCCCCTCGCCATGAATTCTCTGGGATGATCACGGTACCCTCCCCCCACCGCATGGCTGGTAACAGGGAAGATCCCTGCTAGCCAAACGCGAAAAACTCAGGGCCAATTTCCCATCTGCGCTTGGCTAACTGCAGGGAAGGATTTATTTTCCGCCACAGGCAAACAGCCCAGTAGGAACGGCCACCTCTGTCCCCTTAATTAAGTTCCCGTATTTCAACCAGGTTACCAGGAGTGATATCACTCTCCTGAGGATTACACAACAAGATAAAGAACGGATGTTGCTTGAATGCCAGCAAACACCGGGACCATACGCTGCCAGGCTTTGTCAGGCAATGATACCAGATTACTTGCTGCAAGCATGGCGTGGTCAAGTGTCCTACCATGGAGGAGGGAATAAGGATGCACTGCCCAGAAACCTTCTGGCAAGGCTTTCGGAGTACCTCCAGGGGAGCTTCATGGAGATGTCCCTGGAGGATTTCCGCTCCATCCCCATACACGTTAACAGACTTTTCCAGTAGCTACAGACTTTTCCAGTAGCTGAACTGACCGCGAATGCAAAGTCAGGCAAAGTAATCATTAAAAACCGTTTGCTTTTAAAACAAGTTTTATATTTTAAAAGGTAAACTCACCTGAGGTCCCTTCCATGGGGTCAGAGTCTTGGGTACTGGCTTGGGAGGCTTGGGAGGGTACTTCAGTCAGGGTGAGAAAAAGATCCTGGCTGTTGGGGAGAATGGAGTGCTGTGTGCTCTCTGCAAGCTCATCCTCCTCCTCCTCCTCCTCTACCCCATCGGCAGAATCCTCAGGCGTCGAGACTATCCCCGACCCAGAATCCACGAACAAAGGTGGGGTAGTGGTGGCAGCCCCCCCTAGAATTGCATGCAGCTCGGCGTAGTAGCGGCATGTCCGCGGCTCTGACCCGGAGCGACCGTTTGCCTCCTTTGTTTTTTGATAGGCTTGTCTGAGCTCCTTGACCTTCACGCGGCACTGCTCAGAGTCCCTATTGTGGCCTCTCTCCATCATGCCCTTGGAAATTTTTTCAAAAGTTTTTGCATTTCGTCTTTTAGAACGAAGTTCTGCAAGCACTGAATCCTCTCCCCATACAGCGATCAGATCCAGTACCTCCCTCACGGTCCATGCTGGTGCTCTTTTTCGATTATCAGCCTGCATGGTTACCTGTGCTGATGAGGTATCTGTGGTCACCTGTGCTCTCCACGCTGGGCAAACAGGAAATGAAGTTCAAATGTTCGCGGGGCTTTTCCTGTCTACCTGGCCAGTGCATCCGAGTTCGGATTGCTGTCCAGAGCGGTCACAATGATGCACTGTGGGATAGCTCCCGGAGGCCAATACCATCGAATTGCGGCCACACTAACCCTAATTCGAATTGCTAAAATCGATTTTGGCGCTACTCCGCTCGTTGGGGTGGAGTACAGAAATCGATTTAAAGGGCCCTTTACATCGAATTAAATGGCGTCATTGTGTGGACGGTTACAGGGTTAATTCGAATTAAAGCTGATAAATCCGAATTAAAGTCATAGTGTAGACCAGGCCTCTGATTCAGAACCAGAACCCAAGCTGGGCAGAGCAGCTATTTTTTTTATACAGCTCAGGCCTCTGAACTTGGTCTTCGGTAACAGGTAATCAGCAGACAAGACCCTCTCCAAAGGGCATAGTTTCAAAAGGTTGGGTTTTTGTATAACCAAAGATGGAGCATTTGAAATCACTTCCCCCTAAATATTCCCCAGGAAAACCACTTAACACTTTCTGTTTCAAAAGTCTGTTCTTGTCTGGCACATTGTTCAGTGTAGTCCTTTGAAACCCTTGGACTCACATCTGTCACATCTCCCGCCTCGAGAGGTTACATACAATCCTGGCCCACAGTAATACATAAACCTTTAAGTTTGCACTGGCAAGGTCTGCACTCCTGTAGTACACAAAGCGGAGCAATATAGATAAGCCCTAAGCAGTATATAAACTATATATATACACAACACTAGAATGTTTTGGAAACTAAAATTAAACTTTGTTTTATTGGGAGAAAGGTTTGCTCTTTCTTTTCCTTTTCTTTCAGTGTCCTCAGCTGGACTGGGACTGATCCAGTTGTGGCAAATTCGCATTAAAAATTCCTTGTCTCTTACTTGCAACCCACCCCTCAAAAGGCAGTGTTTGTACTTAAGATGATTTGTAGTAAATATTATGAGTGCATGCCATGTGCTTGTGTGATAGGCATAAATTATGTGATTCCTAGGCCATTTTGTCAGTCATGGTTGCTGCTTTTAAGGGAAGTGAAAGCTAGCCAGTATGCTGTGCTCTACTGTCAGGGTGTGTTATCTGAGGTAAAATTATTGTCTCTAAGATATTTTTATGTGTCCACATGAGTGGCCACACATTGAGGCATAATTTTAGTTTTCTGTCAAGATAGAAACCATTACCAATTTGTTATGTTTTCTTTTATTTGGCAAACTTTTCTCTTTGCATTTTTGGCTAAGCTGCTGTATTGGCATGGAGCACAGCAGACATTTGGGTACTTTTCAGCAGCATTCTACTTTTTTATGCAAAAAAAGAAATAAAAGAAATATGACTCTATTGTAAATAGTGTGCATGGTGTTTGATAATTATTACCAGATTTTACTGTCTAACAAGGCAGTTGAAGAAGTGTTGTTAAGAGAGCTAAAAAGAAATACATGATATAGTTTTAATTTTAAATTTAGGAATCCTTACCAGGACATATACTGAGGTCCTTAGAACTTTATGACCGTTCTGTGGCAGTGATTACATGTACTGTTTGCAGCAGCAGAATCCATTCTTCTCTACAAAATTCAAGGAGTCTCAAATTTTTACAACCAGCAATGGACCCTATCTGTAGCCATATAATTCAAAAAACCTTCTACTGCATATAAATATACCATACATAATGATAGAAAGGATACTCATATGACCATATCTATGAAATCAGTAGTCCATGTTGTGCTTTAGGTTTTGGCAAGAAAACTCTCATAGCACCTAGATGCCTAAGTCAGATTGCTTTGGCTGAAGCTTGTAGGTGGGTCTAGGTACAGACTTGGGTGCTTTGCACAGAGACTGCAGTTTTTGCATTGATTGATGGTGGTATATCAGCATCAGGTGTCCATGCTGATATTAAACCTATCAGCTGCCCTCAATAACATTGATCATGAGGTCCTGTTTACTTACCTGCTGACCCTTGAGCGGGGGCGGCCAAACTGTGGCTCGCAAGCCACATGCAGCTCTTTTACGGTTAAAGTGCAGTTCACAGAGCCCACCCACATCCCTCAATTCTCCACATATCAGACTGAGAGGGCGGAGCGCAAGACCTCTGCCTTGCAGCAGGGTGGAGTAGAGGCTTCTGCCCAGCGGGGAAGGGGGTCTTGGAGCTTCTGCCTAGCAGGCAGCACCTGCTGGGGCTCAGGGCTTCATCAGGAGCTGGGCTGAAGCCCCAAGTCCCGGCCCCAGGCAGATGTGCCCCGGCTCTCGAACTTCTGTAGATTGTTGTATGTCGCTCGGAGGACCTGTAAGTTTGGCCACCCCCGCCATAGAAGGGAGCAGGTGGAGCTATAGCTTCATTCTTTTCTCTCTCAGAGATCATCGAGGGTACAGCAGTAGATAGGACAAAACCAATCACATTGGCTTCAGTTGTTCCTCTCTACAGAGTGATGAAATGTGACTGTTCCTTCTCTTTTAAAGGCCTTCATATGTGGGGTCCCACAGTGACCCCTAATATCCCCTCTTCTCTTCAATATCTACATGCACCAATGGGAGAGATAGTGAGATGTGTTGGGTTTGGCTGTGAATAGTATGCTGATGATATTCAGCTATATATCTCATGGTCAACTGATGCAACCACCACCATTACTAAATATCAGATCACCTACAAGAAATAAGTTTATGGATGAAGAGCAGTTAGTACAAGCTGAATCCAGGCCAGAGTTAAGTGACACTAGTCAGAAAGGGGAAATGCTTTGAAGAACTAGTCAAGATGCTGTTTCCACCTTCTATTGAAGGCATGCAGCCCCCATTCATCAAAGTGTTGTGAAGCCTTGGGGTCCTGTTTGACTCTTCACTAACCTTGGACAGCCAGATAGGAGAAGAGGACCGGGTCACAGTGATCCATACATTTGTTATCTCCACCTACCACAGATTACTGTAATTAAAAGTGTCTGAGGATGAAAGTAAACATGATGCACCAGCTCCAGCTAGTACAGAATGTGGTTCCCCACCCTCTCAATTGATTAGGCCACTGTGAGCACATCAGAACCATGCTCAGGTCCCTCTAGTTGCTCCCAGTCAGCTTCCAATGACAGTTCCAGGCTTTGGCCCTAATTTTCAAGGCAATTAATGGATCAAGTCCCAGCTATATTAAAGACTTCATTTCAATGTATGAACTGCCATGGAATGCCTGTGCTCCTCGGTACAACACAGATCACAAAGCCTGCACTGAAGTGCATGAGAGCTGAGGATAAAGCGTTATCAGTCAAGGGGATCCAGTTATGGAACAGATTAAATGTAAGATGGATCTGGACTCTGAACTGATTCCACCTCTTTCTCCACACTCCTGGAAGTGTTAAAAAAAAAAGAATCTGGTGCTAAAAGACACTTTCTCAGGGCCTTTTTGACACTATCTTGTAGGGACCTATACTAATCCCAGACCCTGGTCCAAGATGCTCTTCGTTGGTGCCAAGAATCTATGAGAAGAGCAAGAAAAGATAGCAGCAGCATTCTCAAGACTGTGTACACGCCTCTTCTGGTTCCAAGAAGACTGGAACCATGAGTCCATTGGTGCTAAGAGATCTATTGCAGCTGTCACAGGAACTACATTCTGTGTGGCAGAAGCACATTTTGGTGTGGATATTGAATTCTATGGTGTTGCCCAATTAATTGTCTCCTCATACTCCATCACAGGTTCTGAGTCCAATTCCAGGTCTAGAGCCACCATTCCTTATAGGTAGTAATCCTGACAATTCCTCTGTTTTGCAGGAGGAAATTTCAATTAGTCCAATTTTCATTTTTATCTACTGATCTACAAGTACTTAACAAATGTGTTAAAGTAGCAGCAACTCACCTAAGAAGGCAAGGTGTCCACATCTTTCCATATTGCTCATAAAAGCAAAGTTGCAAGAAGAGCTCCAGTCTGCTCTGTGCAACACGTGGACAGCTCGTTCAATCTCTAAGACTGAGGATAAACCTAGAAAAGTCACAATTCATGATCTCAGCAGATCATGTCCAGTTACAGGCTGTATTATCACAAAGATCTACCTGGCTTAGCACAGATTCCGGTATATCTTCAGCACTGTCTACTTGATTCAGAAACAGCTTTGAAACCAAACCTTCAAATTGCTAGGTCTCCTGGCATTCTGTGTCCTAATTAGAGCTGGACAGGACCCAGCAACTCAGTACCTAACTCACACCAAAGCCCTAGTGGGATTCACAAACTAGATGTTCCCTTGCCTATGTTGCTTTTGGGGCTCAGTTTGGTAAGTGTGCTCACAGCAGTCAGTTCCTGAAAACCAAGAGTCAGGCTGCTTTGTCATGCCTACTCTAGCCTGGGGAATGAAAGAGAAAATGCTGCTCCAGTTCATGAACACAAAGATGGATTAGAGTCGCGTTTGTTCCCCTCCTTTTCAGACTGAAGCCAACGTACCTTGGCTAGACTGGAAAATCAGGCCCCATACTGGATCTCTCTTGCTAAGGCTATTGATTTACCAAGCTACCTTTAAAAAAGGAATTATCAAAATATTTCTTTGATTGCTACAGGCCCCTTTAAAGAATAAATTAATACCAGAGATCTGTATTAAAAACACATTGGAAAGAGGGGGGTTTCTACTCTGTTTGGCAAAAAATAAATGTTTATTTGGTTCTTTTTATTGCCACTAAGCTGGTAAAAAAAAAAAAAAAAAAAAGGCAGTAAATCCCTTTTTTTCCTCATCCTTGCCCCACCCCAGCCCCACACTGCCAGCATATGATCAAAACCTCCATCATTTAATTGTTCTCCCACTGTTGAATGTGTGGAAGATTGTATTTGATCAAAATGGTCCTTCTGCCAAAGTTATACTACTTATTGCTAATGTTTCTAGCAGTTGTCCATGCCAGAGAAATACAGTTTTTATTTCTCCATGTCTAAGTTTATTTGGGCCAGGCATCTGGGCTTGGATTTGGCTCCTTGTTCACTTAACACATTCAGAGATGATCCACGCTTTACTCTAGGGATGTCTAGCATTGCATTTACTGCCTCAAAATCTTATGGTTTATTTATTGCTAAGCTAGTGAAAGACGAAGAAATAATATATTTTCAGTGTCTAACAGCCCAATTTAAGCGTCCGAGGTATTGTATACCATTTTTGCCTACCTACACTCACAACGTTATCTGGCTTTGTAACATATGTAGGCAACATGCATTTAGCTATATACAGAATTTTTGAGGGGTGAGGGTCTGCTAAATAAAATTTTGAATTTTAAGTTATGAAAACTAGAACAGAGTGCAGTTTAATTGGAATGTGATTTTGTTCCAAGGAAACCCTACCCTCTTCCCCATCCTGTGGCCCACATGATATAGTGTTGCACAGTTGGCTTGGTTCATTTGGGGAGGGGATTTGCTGCCTTCTGAAGTATCAGGTACTGTACAGGCTATTGCTGGAGACAGGATATTAGACTAGATGCATCACTGGTTTGTTCCGGAATGACATGTTCTTATAGTAAACGCTGTAAATTTTCTCTACATTTGTACACTGTCTGGGACAAAATCTGGAATTTACATTAGAGTATTCCATTCTGATCTGTTCTACAAGCATGTGTTCTCTGTTTAAAGCACCCCTCTTCTTTCATCAAACTACTTAACATACTTTGTGAAGGAGGATAGGGAAATGCAGTAAATATGTTGTATGTGTGGATTATTACTGATAAGTAGGGCCCTGCCAAATTCACGATCCATTTTGGTCAATTTCACAGTCATAGGATTTTAAAAATCTTGTATTTCATGATTTCAGCTATTTAAATTTGAAATTTGAAATTTCATGGTATTGTAATTGATGGGGTCCTGACTCAAAAAGGAGTTGCGGTACTGCTACCGGCAGCAGCACTGCCTTCAGAGCTGGGCAGCTGGAAAGCAGCACCTGTTGGCTGGGAACCCAGCTCTGAAGTATGGTATGGTATTGCCCTTACTTTTGTGCTGCTGCCTGCAAAGCTGGGTCCTCGGCAAGCAGCCACCATTCTCCAGCCACCCAGCTCTGAAGGCAGCAGCGCAGAAGTAAGAATGTCGATACTACAACCCCCCTAAAATAATCTAGTGACGTCCATGCAACTCCCTTTTGGGTTAGGAGCTGTAGTCTCCATGCTGTAGAGAGAGCCTAAATTGCTGTTGTTTTTACATGTGGGTGATTCTGAGGTCATTACAAAACCAAAAAATAGTCACATTTTCTCACTAGCATCATGTCACGTCTTTTGGACCTAATGGGCTTCCTATGGATAAATGCAGTTACTCGCAACTTGAACTTATTTTAAGAGAAAAATAGTCCTTAATGACCATGTTGAGTAACATTTAAAAAAAAAATCAAAAATGAGGCAACAAGCCTCTGGTGCATTAGTCCTTATAAAGAAAATCCTTTTTTTCCCCCTCATCAACCTTGTTCTTTGCAAACAATAGACTATTTGCAGTTTTAACCTGGAGATTACATAATGTTCCAAATTCTCAATTTTAATTTTGCAATAAATACTTTTGTGGTGAAAATTGAGAATTCATGTAATTTGATGAAAATATCTGAGCTGAATATTATGTTAAGAATCCCTGAAAAAGTACTTGTCCAGAAAGATATGTATATCTTATGCTGCAGGCTCAGGCCAGGAGAAAACACACAAAAAACATTTTTTTCAGGGTCCTTCCTTTATATTTTAGAGGACCCACAAATTGCTGGTGTGATAATGTTGTTTCCTCCAGCATACGTTCTGGCAGTGGAGTCACCTGGAAAGTGAACTACTTGTAGTAAAATGAACTTCTTCAACAAGCAAGCCTAGGTGATATCATCTGTTCAACACTTCAAAGAAAAATGTTCATTCAGCCTAGACCAAAGTCTTTTCTGCCTCTAAAGGAAGTAGTAACAAGAGTTGTTGATTAACTGATCCAAATGGATATATTTAGTCATTCTTCTGGGGTTATATGCTAAATATTCTGAGGAAAGTAAGTTGATCGGATCTTTCGCCAGTGGTTGTTATATACAGTATTCCCTTCCAATGTGCTAGTCAATGCTATGAGACATCTACGATCTGACTTTAATACAGATATAAGTTTATTAATTAAATTTTCAGTTTTCCTTAAGTAAAATTTGGGTAATTTTTGCTCTGTGCATGAACCTTAATAATAGCCCAAGATTTTTAGTTTTGAATTATTTTCTATTCAGTAATTGTTCTTCTTGTTTGGACTTTAGACACTGTACATCCTTTATTTTAGTTCGACTGATTATTTTTCACTGTTTTTGTACTCAAAGTCTATTGCCTTTTTATTAAGTAAATACACCCAGTTTGCTTTTTTTAATATGCTCTCAGCTTTTCAGGTCTTTCAGAAGTAATGTAGCCCACCAACAGTGTTTAAATTGCACCTTTGTCTAGACTGAAATTGTAATGACAATTTAAGGTGATTTCTGTGAGTCAGTATTATAATGATCCTCTGAGGTAAGTCTAAAATCCGAAAAAATATATGCTAGTTCCATCTACTAAATTAAGGCTAATTTGTTAATGAGCTATGTTTCTTTAAAAGAGGTAAAAACTATTCAATATTGTCTTGGGATATGGAATAATAAAGCCAGTTCTACAAGTTAATCATTTTATATAGAGGACTAAAACCACAATGATTTTGGTTTAAAATTCCTTATCAATATATTGTGTGATGATTTTCTCAGTATTATCTTCAGTTTTCATTCTGCCTCAGCATTAATTCGGTAGTCTGGATGATTAGAAAAGCATACAATTCAACAGATGTTGGAAATGTTTTTCTAACCATTCCAGGACATGTGATACTCACCATGATTAATATTTTTAACATCTTTATGTAGTGACTGAAAATTAGTATTCTGCTGTCTGTGAGCAAAAGAGCCTTAATTCATTCTTTTTAATGAAGTTGTCAATTTAGTGAAACTGAAGCAAGGGAGCTGGAAGGTTCTGTGACAGCCAAGAACTTGGAGGAGAGCAGAGGTAATCTGATAGTGGGGAAGAGGAACACAGGAATGGGCAGAGGTGAAACTAAGGACAGTGTAACAAGACCGATAAAGTAAAATCAGTTGGCAGTGGACAGTTAAGTCACCAATTGAATTATGTGACAATAGATAATTAGTGTCAGTGAACTGCAAAACTTATGGAAATGATAAGATGGTGATTGGTAAAATATGTCCATGATGTATGGAAACATGATATAGGGAGAGACCATATTGCTTCTGTGGCAACGGAATGGGTGCTACTAGGGTAAGGGCTTTCATAGCTTGATACTGTGGGTGGATGGATGGATGGACAGAAAGTAGCGAGTCCTGGCGAAATGCTGCATGGGGACATGGTTTTTACAACACCAAGTGGCTCACATAAACAAATGAGACCACACTCAAGCAGATGTATTCAGGTAAGGTTCAGATTTGGTGTCTATTGGTCTAGGTACTTATGTGTACCTAGTACTTGTGTACCCTCCCCCCCCCCCCCCAGTACTCTAGTATCTAAGCACCTCCCAAGCATTTAAGAACAGAGATTAACACGCTTGCGCGTGCTCTCCCTCCCTCTCTCCACGAGCTTTCAGGAAAATAGTTTAATTATTTTGGAAGTAGGAGTTTGTGGTGTGTGTGTGGGGTGTGTGTGTGTGTGTGTGCGCGCGCACACACACAGGGTATAGCATCCAAAGCCAAATGGATACCTAGATAATGTTAAGATATGACAGATGGGAAATGGTGATGGAACTCCTCTAGAGTCTTCTATTGCAAGGAGCAATAGTGGTGGATGCAGGCTGCCTTAGGAACAGGTAGGGCTAGTCTTATGGGTGGCCAACATGGGTGACCACCGTGGTCAAGAGGCTGCAGAAGGGCTGTGCTCACCTGGGAGGCAGTGGGAGGGGATAAAAGGGGCTCTGGGGCAGGAGCCAGGCACTCATGTGCCTACCCTCTCCACCCTCCTAGCAGCATGACACCTGCAACATCACCATCACTCCACCTGCTGCTGCTCCACCTGCTGAGCGGCCGCCCACTGCTGGGGAAACAGGACATAAAGGGCGCCAAAGAAAGTTCTCCCAGGGCACCGTTTTCCCTAAGGCAGACTCTGGGAACAGGGCACATTTATTGCCTGTCCCAGTAAACCAGGGCTGTGCCTACACTCAGATTTTTGTACAGTTCTCTCACTTGCTGTAACACCAGATCAGCTCCACTGGTACTAGCAATGGTAGGAGCACTGGTGTATACTGGCAGCCAGAGCAGTTCTGAGAACCTTGTTCTTAGCTGTGGTACATCAGCTCAGAGGAGAGGGGCTGCAGGCTTAGTTTTGTTTTACGTTTCTGTAACATTTCCTCTTTTAAAACCTTCTGGTTTTTCACATTTCTTTTGCCATTCTGGTTTTTATTTTGTTTGTTTGTTTTTGTGTCTCAGTCCTGTGTTTTCTCTCATTTTCTTTCCTTGATTTGAATTCTTTGCTTGTTTCCAATTTTCATTCTTTTACCCTTTTCTTCCTTTTTATTTTCCATTATTTGCATTTTGGTCAGCCTCCTTTTATTCTCTTTGTTTTTGTTACTCATTCTTTTCCTTTTTCATTCTTTACCTTTCTTCCTCAATTTATTTTTCTTTTTGGTCTCTTCTGTTTCTCCTCTTCTTATGCCACCCATTACTCTGCTGGAAGTGAAAAGAGTGCCAGTGAGTTCATTCTTCCAGAACAGCTAACTTTTTTTTTCCTAGGAAGAGAAACCTCTTTTGCTTTGATCTGTGGACTCACTCATCTGTTTTGTCTGTGTGTTCATATGGGCTACAATTCTATCTCCTGGCTATATATCATGAGAGAGACAGGAGGAAAATGTTGCAACATTTTCTCTGTTATTCATGCTTGTACTTTCTGAATACTCTGATTTCACAGTATTTTCAGGAAAGTTTTATGTTATAAGCAGGGCATAATTTAAAGAAGGAGGAATCTGAATATCACTCTGAAAAAAGTGGCATTTTGCTTGTGGTCAGCAGTGGACTGAAGGAACATAAACAATAGAAGAAAATTAAGTTCCATGTTAGGCTATATCTAACAAATTATTTAGAAATTCTTGTAGTTATATCCAAAAGTATATTCAAACAGTGATCAGAATATTATAAACCCCAGCTGTTTTCTCTTTTACCTCACTGACGGAGTGAACTGACAATCCATATAAAATATAGTGATGGTAATTTACAATATTCATGTCTTTGGTATTTATTGTAATATTCACTGTGATGAACTTATTTGATCTAAAAGTGGAAGGGATTTGTAGTTTCTGTACATGTTCTAGGCGTGTATATGTCTGCTAGTGGGAGTTTAACTCTCAGGTCCATAGAGGGACTATTGTTAATTAGAATGTGAAAAGCTGTGGCTTGCTTATCTCAGTGTCTCTTGATAGCGGAAGCAACAGCCACATTGTTAGCCAGTCTCTGTTTTGTATATGCACCTACTTTTAGGTAAAATTCATATTTGTGCTTTTAGCTTTAGTAGATATACAGTGGCCTGATTTTGACATGCAGACATTGGTGTGCACAAATTTTGAAGGCACTCAAAATGAAAGATGGCAGAACTTGTTCCCTTCGCTATATGCAGCTGAGTTCTTCACTGGAACACTAGCCTACCAATGGAGACTTAGATGGTAGGAGACTTTAGGCACCTGCAAGGTTAAGTGGCAGCTGAGCGGGGGGGTTGAGAATGTCGGCGGCACCTAGTTGTTGGACTTGGGCACATAAGCCCATTTGTGTATCTAGCTCAGGGGTGGGCAAACTTTTTGGCTCGAGGGCCACATCTGGGTGGGGAAATAGCATGCAGGGCCATGAATGTAAGGCTGGGGCAGTGGGTTGGGGTGTGGGAGGGGGTGTGGTGTGCAGGAAGGGCTGATGACAAGGGGTTGGGGTGCAGGAGGGGTGCAGCGGGGGCTCAGGGCAGGGGGTTGCAGTGCAGGCGGGCTGTGGGCTCAGGCCCAGCACTGCTTACCTTGAGCAGCTCCGGGATGGCAGCGGAGCACAGTGGGGCTAAGGCAGGCTTCTGCCTGCCCTGACCCCATGCCGCTCCCGGAAGCAGCCAGCACCACGTCCCTGTGGCCCCTGGGGGTGGGGGGTCAGAGGGCTCACCGTGCTGCCCTCGCCTGCAGGTACCTCCCCTGAAGCTCCCATTGGCCACGGTTCCCCGTTCTCGGCCAATGGGAGCTGCAGGGGGAGGGGAGCGGTGCCTGCAGGCAAGGGCAGCGCACCAAGCCCTCTGCCCCTTCCCCCCTCCGCCAGGGGCTGCAGGGATGTGGTGCTGGATGCTTCTGGGAGTGGTGCAGGGCCAGAGCAGGCAGGGAGCCTGCCTTAGCCCCGCAGCACCACGGGGGTGGCAATCCTGTGGGCCTGGTCCAAAGTTTTGATGGGCTGGATCTGGCCCACGGGCCATAGTTTTCCCCTGATCTAGCTCCTTGGTCTGAATATTTTGGCACATGTTTTCAGCAAGCTCTCTATTAGAAGTCAGCTGTGAGCTGAAAATGTAAATTGCTTCATCTGTTTCTAGAATCTTCTGCAAAGACACTGATTTCTTCCACTTTTCAAATACAGAAGAAAACAAACGGTTGGCTTGTGTGTCATAATAGCATAGAGTGAACTGTCAGCTACTGGTGATAAGCATAAGTTGCAGAGTGGGGTTTTTAAAGTACTAACTCTGGGAGATGAAAAAGTAGAGCCATTAGCACAGTGACTGTAGACAAATTATCTGGGCAACTAGCTGTTTCACAAAAAAATATAGGGTTTTGATCTATGTAAAATTTTCTTAAGACCACCTGCATATTTGTTGAACAGAATACTTAGCCAATTGCTTGGCAATGCAAATGTGGAGCTAGGTTCAAGCTAGATGCAAAGATACTAAGCATCACCATGCCTAATTTTTTGGTGCCTAGCAAATCACAAAAAAGTGACAAAGGCACCTTATAGACTAACAGACATCATGCGTCTGACGAAGTGGGTATTCACCCACGAAAGCTTGTGCTGTTCCAATACGTCTGTTAGTCTATAAGGTGCCACAGGACTCTCTGTCGCTTTTTACAGAGCCAGACTAACATGGCTACCCCTTCTGATACTTAGCAAATCACTGGAATTCACAACGTGTGAGCTAGGCACCTGGGCTCTCTATACAATGAATGCGGAAAGAAAGGCACCTCTGAATGACATTCACAAAAGCCAGTACACTAGGTGGCTCCTTGACTAAATTAACCAATGGGAGATGCCAAGGTGAGGGTTGTGCCCCTAACTCTACACCTTTCAGGGAGTTCTGTGCCTCCCTCTGGTTGAGATTCTCAGTTGCAAACTCTTGGGGTTAGGCACCTCCTCTACTGTTGCAAGGAGCAAAAGAACAGCAACAGCAGGAGAAAGATCTTCTTCATAACTTTCAGCCCAGTGGTTAGCATACGCACTTGGGAGATGGTGATCCCCAGGTCAAGTCCCCGCTCCATTTGAGCGGAGAGGGGATTTTAATAAGGATCTACCAGCTCTCAGGTGAGTGCTCTAACCAGTGGATTATGGGATATTTCTGATGTGGGGGCTCTCTGTCTCACCTGTTGAAGTTGTTCCCCTGTGGATAAATAATTTAAAAAGTTGTTGGAGCAGGGAGACTGGATCCTGGGTCTCCCACCTCCCAGGGGAGTGCTGTTGTGATCATTGGACCTCCAGTTTTACCCTAATTGTGAGCTCAACTGTACTACGTTCATAGGATGACATAATTTAGCTACCTATAACAACAAATGATGGTAAAAGGTGCAAAAGCAAGACAGACTGGATTGGTCCAAACAAAAAGGAGTATAGATATAACTCAAGGTCGGTGTTAAGATCATGCTTGGGGAAACAAGAAACACATGGAACCAGAAATCAATGAACCAAAATTGGTGTGTCAGAAATTAGACCTATTCTGGACAAAATGATGGGAGGACAGGCTATTCCACCCATTATTCCCTTTTGTGGTCTTTAAAGAAAGAGACTTTGGGAGAAAAATTAGCCATTGGGGTGAGCTTCACTATCATGGCTGCCACCACCACCATCTCCTGCGATGATGGACCTTCGTCCTGATCCTGAGAGCTCCAGACCAGGCCAAAGAGCGGGATCCAGATGATTCCGCCAATTCTACCAGTTCCGACTGAATCCTGAACACCAGTGGAGTAGTGAGACTGTGTTCCCTCCTCCTTCCTTTTGTCCTTTCCCTTCCCCATCTTATTTCTTCTCTGTCCTATCCCTCTTATTTTTTCTGGCTTAGCTGGCCAAGATGGTATATTTTGCTACACTGCTGTAAGCCTATGACCAGAAAGAGGCAGTTAAATGCAATCTAAACAATGTAGGTACAAGTTTACCAGGTCTCAGAGTGGCTGACAAGACTCTCTCATGCCTGTTTTTCCACCAGTGAGGTTGTAAGTGAAAATAAACACCAGACACTGTGACGGGATTCCCAGGGTGCAATCTGAACTGTGGGACCACTGAGCCCTTGTCCTACCAACCTGGGGTATCCCTCACACTGATGCTACAAACCTCTGGCAGGTACTGTAGTTACAGATATCCACAGGCAGGGACTGAGTTACATGAATGCTTCTCTCAGCCACTCATGAACCAACAACAGAGAGACTCGAGCCAATTCCCCCCAGTTCCCCAGCCCTGCACCCTCAGAACTATACTGTCTTGCTCTAGTCAGAAACCTGACCAATGTAAGCTCATTACCCAGTCCACCCCTCCCTTGAAGTGGAGAAGACACACACTAACCTTTGTAAACTGAGCTGAGATTTCCCAAGCCCTTTAACAAAAACGCTGTTTTAGATAAAATATAAAACAGATTTATTAACTACAGAAAGATAGATTTTAAGTGATTATAAGTAGTAAGCGCAGAGATCAAAGTTGGTTACCTAAGAAATAAAAGTAAATTCACAATCTGAGTTATAAACTAAACAAGATTTGAATCGAGCAGTGTCTCACCCTGATAGGTGGTACTAGCAGATCAGAGATCTTCAATACAGAAGCTGGGACCACTCTCCCCAGTTCAAAGTCTTTGTCCTCCAGACATATTTCCAAGTGTTGAGTTGTGGGGGAAGTGAGGCCAAGCCATGATGTCACTTCCCCACTTCATAGTTTCTCCCAGCTTGCTTGAAAGATCTTTTGCTATGACATGGGTAAAGCAGTTTCCATTGTATATGCGCTCTCTCTGACAAGTCTCCATTGTATACAGTTCTTGGGACAGTGGCTTCCCTTTAATGGGCCATCAGCACCTCTGGCTACTCCATTGTTGTACCTGAAAGACTGGTTGTGGGTGTTCCCAACCTCACAACATATTTCAGTATCACACATGCACAGCAAAACTTCATAACTTCACATACAATGATAGTACATACAATCCAATAGGACACTAGTGTTCAACAGATCAACTTTTAAAATGACACCTCACAAGGCATACTTTGTATAAAACATCATAATTATATGCCAGTCATGAATATGGGGGTTCCAGGGTGCTGCTGTGGGGTACAGAGTGTCACAGATATGGAAGGTGCATTTTCTATCTTTGTTGTTCTTTCTTTCCCCTTTTGTGTGTCTTTGTCTTGTTTTATTTTCTAGGAAGCAGAATCAGACTTTAACAGCAACAACCCATCTCAACTAACTTCTCTTTTCCCCAAAAAAGACAGCAATTACAATCTTTAATACCATCTAAGAGACTGTCAAGGTGTTCTTAATAAAAGGTCATTTTAATAAAAATGATGTTTAATTATGTGTTTGCCATACTACTAAGCAGACTGCGATCTCTATACTAAACCCGAACCATGTTGGCCAGTGACTGAGTTATGTTAACACCTTTAAAAAGAACAGGAGTACTTGTGGCACCTTAGAGACTAACACATTTATTTGAGCATAAGCTTTTGTGGGCTACAGCCCACTTCTTCGGATGCATAGAATGGAATATATATTGAGGAGATATATATACACATACAGAGAGCATGAAAAGGTGGGAGTTGTCTTACTTAATTGGCCTCTCAGAGTTGGTAAGAGAAAAAAACTTTTGAAATGATAATCAAGATAGCCCAGTACAGACAGTTTGATAAGAAGTGTGAGAATACTTACATGGGGAGATAGATTCAATGTTTGTAATGGCTCAGCCATTCCCAGTCTCTATTCAAGCCTAAGTTGATTGTATCTAGTTTGCATATCAATTCCAGCTCAGCAGTTTCTCGTTGGAGTCTGTTTTTGAAGCTTTTCTGTTGCACAATTGCCACCTGCAGGTCTATCATTGAATGACCAGACAGGTTAAAGTGTTCTCCTACTGGTTTTTGAATGTTATGATTCCTGATGTCAGATTTTTGTCCATTCATTCTTTTGCGTAGAGACTGTCCGGTTTGGCCAATGTACATGGCAGAGGGACATTGCTGGCACATGATGGCATATATCACATTAGTAGATGTGCAGGTGAACGAGCCCCTGATGGCATGGCTGATGTGATTAGGTCCTATGATGATGTCGCTTGAATAGATATGTGGGCAGAGTTGGCATCAGGCTTTGTTGCAAGGATAGGTTCCTGGGCAGTGTTTTTGTTCAGTGATGTGTGGTTGCTGGTGAGTATTTGCTTCAGGTTGCGGGGTTGTCTGTAAGCGAGGACAGGTCTGTCTCCCAAGATCTGTGAGAGTGAGGGATCATCTTTCAGGATAGGTTGTAGATCTTTGATGATGTGCTGGAGAGGTTTTAGTTGGGGGCCGAAGGTGACAGCTAGTGGTGTTCTGTTATTTTCTTTGTTGGGCCTGTCTTGTAGGAGATGACTTCTGGGTACTCGTCTGGCTCTGTCAGTCTGTTTTTTCACTTCAGTAGGTGGGTATTGTAGTTTTAAGAATGCTTGATAGCGATCTTGTAGGTGCTTGTCTCTGAGGGATTGGAGCAAATGCGGTTGTATCTTAGAGCTTGGCTGTAGACAATGGATTGTGTGGTGTGTCCTGAATGGAAGCTGGAGGCAGTAGGTTTCTGGTATAGGGTGGTATTTATGTGACCATCGCTTATTAGCACAGTAGTGTCCAGGAAATGGACCGCTTGTGTGGATTGATCTAGGCTGAGGTTCATGGTGGGATGGAAATTATTGAAATCATGGTGGAATTCCTCAAGGGCTTCTTTTCCATGGGTCCAGATGATGAAGATGTCATCAATGTAGCACAAGTAGAGTAGGAGCATTAGGGGATGAGAGCTAAGGAAGCGTTGTTCTAAGTCAGCCATGAAAACGTTGGCATACTGGGGCCATGCGGGTACCCATAGCAGTGCCGCTGACTTGAAGGTGTATATTGTCCCCAAATGTGAAATAGTTGTGGGTGAGGACAAAGTCACAAAGTTCAGCCACCAGGTTAGCTGTGACATTATCGGGGATACTGTTCCTGATAGCTTGTAGTCCATCTTTGTGTGGAATATTGGTGTAGAGGGCTTCTACATCCATAGTGGCCAGGATGGTGTTTTCTGGAAGATCACCGATGGATTGTAGTTTCCTCAGGAAGTCAGTGGTGTCTCGAAGATAGCTGGGAGTGCTGGTAGCATAGGGCCTGAGGAGAGAGTCCACATAGCCAGACAATCCTGATGTTAGGGTGCCAATGCCTAAGATGATGGGGTGTCCAGGATTTCCAGGTTTATGGATCTTGGTTAGCAAATAGAATACCCCTGGTCGGGGTTCTAGGCATGTGTCTGTACAGATTTGTTCCGGTGCTTTGTCAGGGAGTTTTTTTAGCAGATGGTGTAATTTCTTTAGGTAATCCTCAGTGGGATCAGAGGATAATGGCCTGTAGAATGTGGTGTTAGAGAGCTGTCTAGCAGCCTCTTGGTCATATTCCAATTTATTCATGATTACGACAGCACCTCCTTTGTCAGCCTTTTTGATTATGATGTCAGAGTTGTTTCTGAGGCTGTAGATGGTGTTGTGTTCACTCAAAAACCAGTAGGAGAACACTTCCTGCATCTGTAACTTTCACTCTATGCATCCGAAGAAGTGAGGTTTTTACTCACGAAAGCTTATGCCCAAATAAATCTGTTAGTCTTTAAGGTGCCACCAGACTCTTTGTTGTTTTTGTAGATACAGACTAACACGGCTACCCCCTGATACTTTTAACCTGTCTGGTCATTCAGTGACAGACCTGCGGGTGGCAATTTTGCGACAGAAAAGCTTCAAAAACAGACTCCAACGAGAAACTGCTGAGCTAGAATTGATATGCAAACTAGACACAATCAACTCCGGTTTGAATAAGGACTGGGAATGGCTGAGCCATTACAAACATTGAATCTATCTCCCCATGTAAGTATTCTCACACTTCTTATCAAACTGTCTGTACTGGGCTATCTTGATTATCACTTCAAAAGTTTTTTTCTCTTAATTGGCCTCTCAGAGTTGGTAAGACAACTCCCACCTTTTCATGCTCTCTGTATGTGTATATATATCTCCTCAATATATGTTCCATTCTATGCATCCAAAGAAGGGGCTGTAATTATAGAGAAGTTATCCATAAAAAGTGTTACATGTTCAGGTTTGTGCTTCAAGCTTTTGTGGAAAATGGCTTCTTTCATTCAGGTTTTAGTATGTTATATAAGCATGATAAGACAATATTTCCTCCTGTGATTAAACTTTCATACTGATGCTGATTTTTTAAAGATTTCATGTCTTTCCCAAACACATGCTAATGAATACAAATTACCAAAAACATGAACAGCCTTATTACACAATCCTGTAAACACTTAGCACTTGTCTATATGGGAACTTAGTTTGCACTGAGTTGAGATTCCTGTTGGCAAGCATGGATGAAAGAATGCTCTGCAGATATGCTATGCTGGCAGCTGCAAATAGGCAAAGGCTGTTTGTGCTTTATATAAGCAGTTGGCATTGGGTGGCTTTAGTTTTGGACTTCAGCTGCCATGCCATCAAGCAGATGATGTGGCTTCAACAGTGGCTCCTCCAGAAGCAGCAGGGGATGGAGGAGGGGGGACACCAATGAGGAACTGCTACTACACAAGCTTTTCCTGGAGCAGCTTCACACAGTGCAGCGCCATTTCTAGGCCCGGGAAACCAGCATTTATTGGTGGCAGAGAATCTTTCTTCAAACCTGGGATAACCAGCAGTGGCGACAGAATTTCAGGGTGGTGAAGGCAGCTTTTTGGAGATCTGTGCTGAATTGGCCCTGGGGCTGCAGTAGTAGCATGCCAACATGTGGCATCTCATACCGGTTGAGAAGATGTTGCCATTGCCATCTGGAAGATGTCACCATTGCCATATGGAAGACAGCCACTCCTGACTGTTAACTGGTCCATTGCCAACCATTCAGCGTGGGGAGATTGATTGATGGGGCCATTGTCGTGAAGGTGTGTACTGTTGTGCAGAAGGTATTGTTGAACCAGGTTATACAGCTTGGTGCTCAAGAGATTATTGATGGTTTTGCACATGTGGGGTTCCCAAACTGTATTGGAGCAATTGATGAGGAGCCAAGTGCTTATCTTTTCCCTGCCGCATCAGACCTTGGAGGTTATAAACAGAAAAGACTATTTCTCCAAGGCCTGGTCAACTGCCACATAAATGCTGGGTGTTTTGGAAAGGTCCACAAAGCTAGGATCTTTCTGAACTCACATCAGGTTACCTTTAATGAATAGTGGAAAGTTTGCCCCCAGGATCACTATGAATAATAATGGTATAGAGATTGCTCCAGTCTTTGTGAGAGACCTTGGCATATTATCTGCTTTTCTAGCTTATGAAGCTGCTCACAGGCCAGTGGAGAGAAGAAAAGGAACAGTTTAACTATCGCCTCAGTAGTTGCAGAATGACAGTGGAGTGTGTGTTGGGCAGTCACAAAGCTATATGGTGCTGTCTTTATGACTGGGTTAGAAGCTGCAGAACAAAACTTGCCTAGGAGAATAGCTGTGGGTTGTATTTTGCACAATATTTGTGAAAGGGAGAAAGTCTTAACAATGAATGGGAGGTGGAGGTACGGAGATTTGCTGAACACCATGGGCAACCATTAAGGCATCCACTGAAAAGTGTAAACCACCAGGTTAATGCTGTCAGAAATGCTTTTTGTTCTTACTTGGAGTTTGGTGCCTGAAGATGTGCAGTTGTTTGAGGGATGGTGGGGCAGGGTGTTGAATTGTGAGCACTGGAGTTGCTTTTTTGGGTGGTAAAAGTGGCATGTTGTCGCACTCTTTATCTTGAGCCTATGTTGTTGTTCTTTGTATTACCTATGAAAATTTGTACTTATTGTGTGTACCATGCTAGGATTGCAGATTCTTTGTAATTTTCAGGTTTTTTTTATTGCTCAATATATGCCAGTACGTAACTGCCAAGGATGAAATACATTACACATTTTGCTAACAATTGTAAACAAACAGATTTAAATTGAAAAAGTTCAAAATTCAAATATAGTGTGGTGGATGGGGGCAGTTCCTATTCACAGATGAGTGAACATCTTGCCTTTGCTGCTGCTTGTCCTTCTGAGATTGAGTGTTAAGGCTCAACATTGCCAAATGGATTGAATAGCTTGAATATGCTGAGCTTCCACATGATGGTGCTATCACTGCCCTGTGCTTGTGCGGGGACGGGGAATGACCATGGGAGCACAGGAGCAGGGCTACAGATGGGAACATCTGCTGGTGTTCCCAATACCCTGTGTTATCCAGAGGCTGGGGGTAGGGCTGTGATCACTGGGCGGGAGAGAGAAGGGAATTAGTAGATGGATAAGTGCCCCCATTTCGTGGCATGGCATGGGTTTGAAAAGAGCTGACGATTGGGGCCTCAGGATGTGACAGATTGCCTTGCAGGCCCAGTTGCCATTTCGTAAATATGTTGGGAGGACAGAATGAAGGGGGACAGGTTTGGAAGAGGGAGTATGGCTGGGTGATTGGGCCAAAAACTCCGAAAGGCCCCCAGGTCACATCCGCACAAAATGGCAGTAGCCATGGGGCACTTGGAAAAGAAATTAGCAGAGCAGTATAACATAACAACAAGATGGACAATTACTTACATGCCGAGGTCCCCTTGATAGGCTCTGTAGGTTCTTCTTCTTGTGTCTAAAACTGGGAATTGGGCTGGCTTCCTGTATGGCCACTTTCTGGGTCCCAAGTTCTGAAAAGATCCTGGCTGTTCAGGGAGATATCTTCTTTGTCCTCCTCATTGTCATCTTCCTCCGACTTGTGCTCTTGCATTGAGTCTCTGCAAGGCCGTCATGTGAGCTAAAAATGCCTTTCCACATCCTTAAAAAATGGACAGGTCAAATGGCCAACGATGGATCTTCTTCTGTCATCCTTGCTGTCTTTGTATGTTTGTCTTAGCTGTTTGGTTTTTATACAGCACTGAGAGGCGTCTCGGTAGTGACCCTTTTCAACCATCTGTTTTAAGATTTCCTCTAACAGTTTCTTATTGTAGTGGTTGACCACAAAAGCTGCCTGCATCCCCATTTCTACCCAGATGGCTAGATTATCAAGGTCCTGACTACAGCTGCAAGCAGCTGCTTGAGGACTATTGTAAAGCTGCTGGAGGACTATCAAAGTTGTCTGCAGCAGCATTGTCTACATGAGCAATAATCTGCACTAACTTAATTCTCGTCAAATTTAGTACACTTAGATAACAGGGCTCCAGAACTTTCACCAACTAGGGAGAGGGTGTGCTTTAAAGGTTTGCATCACATGTACACAGGCTTTTTCAATCCTCACTAACACAAGTTAGTATGGACTAAAGTGCCCATGCAGAGAAGCCATTACTTTTAAGTGTAGTTCTTGCTACTGCCAGTAGTGCCCAAAAACTTAAATGAGACTACTCACAGAAATGTGAACTAATAGTGGTTGCAGAACTGGATCCATAGATAGGAAACGCAACACAACATTTATATATCAGATTTAAGTGTACTCCACTATTATATTCATTCTTATACATTGAATGCAAATGACATTGTCACCTTTTGTATGGAACTTTCAAATTTTAAAGTTGTCTTTTGAACCGATTCTAAAATAGCAGTTTTACATAGCAAATCTCTCTTCTGAGTGGGCAGAAGTAGAAATTAATGGAGTGGAGGTTTTTTCATTTAAAATGTTACAATCAATAGCCACGCTTAAGTATATAAAGTTAAATCGCATCCAGTTCAGCATGTTGCAAGGTGGAAAAGTATCTGACATGTCAGTACAAATCATTGTTTTACAACTGATAAATTTGTCGTACGTATGCATGGTTTGTTTTGTCTTTTTTCAGTAGAGTAGAACAACTGAATTTTATTCCCTTAAAGATTTTATTTTGGCTAGCCTAAAATTTCATGTTTTCTGACATCTTCCATACTAATTCCCACTTCAGTGACACCTACTAATAAGGACAGAGTTGATCAACTTTAGGCTTTCCTGCCACTGAGTATGCCAACAAGATATCTATGACTCCAGAACATGTTGATATTTTCAGACCACTGGCAATTTTATTAAATGGAGAACTACTAGTATGGTCAAGATTTCAAATCAACAGTAGAAAGAAAAAGTTGGCTTGAAGAGCAGCATTAGAGTTTAATCTAAGAAAAGGCTTGGCAGAATTCAATTTTTATGTTTTATAATTTTGATAGATAATATCCATTTTATGTATGCATTTTTTCAGTTTTATCCATTTAAGTTTTCATGGTCGTGAGAAATAAAGGGAGTCAGACAATATTTATTTAATGACTGTAGAATTTGAAATGCAAAAAGTTAAAGCTTCATAAGCATTAAAACACAAACTGTCAAAATCACATCATAATACAGAGTAAATATTCTTAAATCAAATCCTAAATTCTCAAGCAGCATTTTTCTGACTTTGTCTATTGTAAATTTTGATTATCAATGGAAACATTTTGTCATGGGTTTGTCTGTATGGTGAAATCTGGGTTTACCAACATTTACCAATAAAAATCTGAGCCTTCCAAGCCTATTTATGAATGAGGAAGCATGTTCAGTTTAAAGTGGAACTGGAGGATTGACGCCTTCCCTGTTTAATCTTAAAGGTTGTGATCCCGTAGAATGCATTCCCTGAACTTACTGTAGGAGTTTTCAATGCAAAAATAGAAATAGGCCTACAATCATGCTGACCATAGGTATTAAAAGGAAACTCCATAGTGACTAATAGGAAAACTTGAAAAACACTCCCAGTTTCTGGAAAGATTATATTTAACTCATCTGGGAAGGTGCATCAAATAGAAACAAGACAAAAGGACTCGATACTAGAAATAAAAGCCCATCAGACAACATTGATATGAGAACATTTAAACTTGAAAATAGAAGTAGTTACCCTGTGATATGAAGTAGTAGTAAATTCATTTTTGCATTTGATGACCATCTCACAACAGTACATTTTGCCAGGGATATTGTAATTACAATTTCTAATGTCACTTCTTTCACTCAGTGAGTTTGAATTATGATTTATTTTTGTTTTTTTTTTAGGTTGTCACATGTACTTCAGTTTGAGGACAGAAGCAGAAAAGTGAAAGATGCAAACATGCAGGATGAAGACACTTTTGAAATCTATGATCCTCGGAATCCTGTAAATAAGAGGAGAAGAGAACAAAGCAAAAGGATAATGCGGGAGAAAAAAGAAAGGAGATGAAATGAATGTAAAACTATCCAGAGCTGGCTTGGAAAGTGTAATAAAGTATCGTCCCTTTAATAGCTGTGGTTCCTAAAAATATCACTTTACAAGTGTGAAAAGGAATCTCTCAAGAACCTGTTGTCTGATTTTGAAATACAGCTATCTTATTTGTTTTATGAATTGTGCAGTAAAATAAGCAAGTGCTCTCAGTACATAATCCAAGCTCTCTTTAAACACTTTTGAAATTTTAATAAATATATAATAGTTTTGGTCATCATTTTAATCAATGTATAGCAATTAAATATTGAGAATAGTGTAATTAGAAGGTATGTTTTCAAGACAGTGAAGAAAAGATATTTGCCAAAATGAAAATGTTAAGGAATGAAAAAAAAATTATTCCCACCAGCTATACAGGCTTTTTAAGATTTAATTTTTTTAATGGTAAGATTAAATCCATTTACAGATGATTGATTTTTTTGTTTAGTTAAGCAATTGGGTTCTTCATTGTATCACAAAGTTCAGAAGATAGATTTAAAAATTCCAGACTTCCAGCACAAAGTGTACAATGTTCCCAGCTCTCTTGAAACTCAATCAAAATTTAATTTGAGGGTGTGGTTAAATTTTCTTCATCTTGAGAAACATATCCAAAAAATGACTTGGAAAGACATGATAATCTACAAGTTTGGAAATGTTATTTCACAAGCTTGAGAACATTTTAGAATCCAAATTTAAAGAGCAATTAATATGGGGGAAAAAAACAATAATTTAAATCACATGTTTATAAGAAGCTTAGACTCCCAGAATGAAAAGTAGTTATTACAAAGTACCCATCCTCTAATTTCATCTTCTCTACTGATTTGTCAGTATTGAAGGTTTATTTATTTATCTCAATATTGAGATACAGAAATTGCAAAACTAATCTCAGACTCTTGTTTTTAAAGACTTTACATCTAGCATGTAGTGACCTTAAAGCTACCAGCGGAAGCTGCAAATTTAACTAACTGTACATCACGCTGATTTCTCTAGCACATCATGGAAGTGTGTATAAAAGAAAAATATATCTGAAATTCCAGGGAATATGGCATTTTTGGTCGTATAAATTTCTAAGTTACACATACATACAGTAAAGCAGTTAGTAACACAACTAAATAAGGGGACAACAAGGTCATTAAAAAGTGAGAGTAGATGAGTGTTTTGCTGCTGTCGTTTTTAGAACAAGTTCAGTAGGGTATGGTGTCCTTATCAAACCGCCACTACCAAGTTCCTTGATAGGGTCTGACGTGTGAGGTACATAAACCTGTCTTGGTGTGTTAATGTGGTCCAAATGGCAGAGGTTAGATTAATGCAGAATATTGCTTAAATGTGCTATGTAATCTCTCAGATAAGAAGAAAAAAACTTGTAGGTGTTAAACAAGTTCCTGGAGAAAGCTGTCAATGTCGTCCTCTTGTTCTGAGTGAATTATATTCTAGCAGGGTATAGCAGAGTTAAGAGGGGTTACATTCTTAATGCTGTCATTCACAAAAAAAAAAAAAAAAAAAAGTGAGTCAAAGTTCTTTGTGATCTGCTTTAGAATCTGTAAATAATTTTCTGGTGGGCTGTCATTACTACTTACCAGAAAGCAGAGAACAATTTTCCACCCACAGTCACATACTGAGTCACATCTATTTATTTATTGCTTTCCGAGGAGAGCCAATACAAAGTTTTAGAACAATAATGATTATCAAATCCTCTCATTCCACCAGGGGAAATGACTAAGCTGACATCCTCTTGCTAATGCAGTGGGTACTGAAAATATTTATAAATCAAAAATTTACATTATTGAAATAAATAACTGTATGATTAATACTTATCCAAATTGTTAATACACATTTGATTAAGCTGGAAGAATTGATATTACAGTGCTTTAAATGAAATCAGTTTCAGTGGCCTTTATAGTGTCGTAACTTGTGAACAGTCAAATCTTTGGAATTAAGGAGCAAGTTATATCTTAAGATGGAAAAAGAATGGATATGCACACTGTCAAGGCTGCTTCCCCACTCTGAACTTTAGGGTACAAATGTGGGGGCCTGCATGAAAACTTCTAAGCTTAACTACCAGCTTAGATCTGGTCTGCTGCCACCACTCCCAAAGTGCTAATTCCCTTCCCTGGTTAGCCTTGAGAGACTCTTCACCAATTCCCTGGTGAATACAGAGCCAAACCCCTTGGATCTTAAAACAAGGAGAAATTAACCATCCCCCTCCTTTCTCCCACCAACTCCTGGTGGATCAAGATCCAACCCCTTGGATCTAAAAACAAAGAAAAATCAATCAGGTTCTTAAAAAGAAGGCTTTTAATTAAAGAAAAAGGTAAAAATCATTTCTGTAAAATCAGGATGGAAAATAACTTTACAGGGTAATCAAACTTAGAGAGTCCAGAGGAATCCCCTCTAGCCTTAGGTTCAAAGTTACAGCAAACAGCGATAAACACTCTAGCAAAAAGGTACATTTACAAGTTGAGAAAACAAAGATAAAAACTAACACGCCTTGCCTGGCTGTTTACTTACAAGTTTGAAATATGAGAGACTTGTTCAGAAAGATTTGGAGAACCTGGATTGATGTCTGGTCCCTCTCAGTCCCAAGAGCGAACAACCCCCAAAACAAAGAGCACAAACAAAAGCCTTCCCCCCACCAAGATTTGAAAGTATCTTGTCCCCTTATTGGTCCTTTGGGTCAGGTGTCAGCCAGGTTACCTGAGCTTCTTAACCCTATACAGGTAAAAGGATTTTGGAGTCTCTGGCCAGGAGGGATTTTATAGTACTGTACAGGAGGGCTGTTACCCTTTCCTTTATAGTTATGACACACACCGGCATCTGTTTACAATGAATAGAGTTCCTGCAGATTATAGCTTTAACTAAAAGTATTAAATAGCAAAAAAGAGGTCAATGTTGGTCAACTATACGTACTTACAAAGGGTGAAATTCACTCCTCAGCATAATTGAGTTTTGTATGGAAGACTACATGGAAGGAAGAGTACATGCTAACATTATCCCACAGTGATAAAGCTGCAATACTACAATGGCTATTCCCTCCCATAGGCCTGTAAATCCTAAGCCTTTGTTCTTTTGTCATCCCACCCCTAATAACCTCATCTGGGGCATCTGTTTTACTCAGAGATGGCACCAGGACCTCTTAGGCCTTGTCTAGACTAAGACAGAAGGTATGATGATAGAATGTGTTAACTAATACATACTAGTAACTAGTTTTTAAAAATCTAATGCAGTTAAGGCATTCTGCTTTTAATATGTGCTAAACAGGTCAAGCTAAAGCCTACTGGGGAGCCTAGATTTTAAACGAGCAGTTATATCATGTTGAAGTATATAGTGCCTTGTCTACACTAGACTTTTAAAACATGTTAGAACATGTAATGCCATTATCAATTCACCTTGTTCTAAGGTGATTTTTTTGCTTTATTCACTTTGAATTAAATTCCACTGGTAATATTGGATTTTTTTTCAGACAGTTTCCATATATTGAGTTAATCTTTTTGAACTTTGTCACCAATTCTAAAAAGAATTAATAAGACTCTGAATTAGCCCATAATCAATATTCAGTCAAAACAAGGAAGGGATGTATACACTAACTTTTTATTGCCATAAGGCAACAGTCTTCTAGTGATCAGGAAAGTTAGCTATACGCCTTTATTGAAAGCCAAAAGGGGAGACTCTTCACCCCTTCTTGTCAACTGTTGAGAATAGGCCACTTCCACCTTAATTGAATTAGACTCATTAGCACTCATCCACCCACCCACTTGGTAAGGCAACTCCCATCTTTTCATGTGCTGTAATATTTATACTGCTTACTGTATTTTTCACTCCTTGAATCTGATGAAGTGGATTTTAGCCCACAAAAGCTTATGCCCAAATAAATTTATTTGTCTCTAAGGTGCCACAATGACTCCTCATTGTTCTTACCCAAAGATAATTTCTTCTCTGTTGAGTTGAGATAAAAGTCTGGTCTCCTTCTACATCTCTTGGACAGTATTCCTTTACTATTTTTTTTTTAAATATTGGCTAAGATCATGCCATTAATATATATTATAGTCTATAACAACCTCACCAAAAATTATGTTCATGGTACAGGCCAAATAAATATTTTCTTTGTGGTAGATTCTTCCACAGTGCAGGAGCCACAACAAAAATCATTTAGAGTTTTATTATCTTCAGACACTTAGCAGATAGTTACAGTAATCTGCATATAAAAATGGGGGAAGTAATTTAACTGCCTAAGGACTTACCCATCATTGGTATTGTGAACAGAATGGATATAGGCCCTAATTTTGCAGTTGAATCTGCTCCTGTGAGGAACCCCATTGTATTCTACCCATGTGGATCTAGTGGGAGCATCAGGGACATAGTTTGAAGCTTGTAAAGTAACTATGATGATTGTAAAAGAACTATACAATATAATGAACACTATTTTTATGAAAAGTAACTTTTAATATAGCTTTATAAATAATAACAATTTTCTATTTACAGTGAAAACTGTCACACTACAGTAACCTTTTTTTTTTTTTTTTTTTTTTTTAATATTGTAGTCCAGGGGTCGGCAACCTTTTCTGTGTGTGACAAATAGTTTCAGAAAGACGACAGGTAGGTTGAGAGATTAGATGAAACTCATCTGGGGGATGAATTTCAGGTAAGGTCTTAGGACCACCTTATCTCTATGAAATGATGTATAGGGAGTTCATCCGTAAGTGGCTGAAGCTCACTCACTCTTCTGGCCAAAGCGATAGCCACAAGGAAGACAGTGTTAAGAATGAGGTGTTGCAAGGAGCATTTTGAGGGAGGTTTTAACAGGAGGCTCCATGAGCCTTAAGAGGTCCCAGGTTCTCTGACTAGTGAGTAAGTATGTAATAGTCCTTTGAGGAACTTTGGTACAGCGGGGAGAGAAACAACCAGGCATAACTGCCAGTGGATGACAAGCTGGAATTTCTGCAAGGTAGACCTAATATAAATGAGTGAAAGGCCAGACTGTTTCAAGAGCAAGATAGGCAAAGATCTTCAATACAGAGGGCTGGATAGGGTCTGAGCCATGTTGGGCAGCTTATATCAAAGGCATCTTCCATTTAGCTGAATGTATCTTTTTGGTCAATGTTTCCTGCTCTGTATCAGGATTTTCTGAACCTGAAAGGCGCAGTTCTCATCCCTGGTACTTAACCAACCACTAGCCATGCTGTCAGCTGCAGTGACTTTGGGTCTGGAGAGAGTATCCCGCCATGGTGTTAGGAGAGCAGGTCCAGGCAGTGTGGGAGCTGGATCAGCAGCTGAATGAATACCTGTAGCAGGTCAGTCAGCCAAAACTACTTCAGCCAGTAGGGTGTTATGAGAATCATTGTAGTGTTGTCTCTTCTGATTTTGGAAAACACCCTTGGGATAAGGGGAAAAATCAGTGAAAAGTCATATAGGAGGTTTTGGGACCACTGCAGAAGGAAGCATCCATTAGCGAACTTGAGCTCACACCACTTCTGACACTTGGCGGCGAACAAGTATATCACAGGGGTATCCCAATGAAGGAATATCATGTATAATGAACCTCAGGATGTTGAGGTGGAATTTCATGTCTTCTGGTGACTCAGTCCCTTGCATCTGTAAGTGGTCCAAGTAGGCTCCCCAACCTGTCTGACATACCTGTGATCAACATCCTTGTCAGAAAGGGGACAGAAAATAGTACTCCTCCATGCACCTTTGTCGGTTCATTCCACCATCTCAGCATCATTTCAGTTCTGCAATGATGTGAGTTGGAATCAGGACCTTCTTGCTCATTTGATGTTTTGCCAGTGAATAGACAGATCTGAGCCAGAACTGGAATGGTTTCAGGTGAAGTCAGGTAAATAGTACCACATACATGCACTCCAACATGGCCTAGCAGTCCAAGACACATCCATAAAATCGTTGTCAGGTTTGATTCTATCCTGAGCACTAGCAATTGCATCAACAGGGACCTGTCTTCAGAAGGATACATTCTCATTGTCCTGGAGTTGATCAGGTCTATGAATTCTATTGATCTGCAGTGGGATAAGACCTTTTTTACACAAGAGCATAAGAACAGCCATACTGAGTCAGACCAAAGGTCCATCTAGCTCAGTACCCTGTCTTCTAACAATTGCCAGTGCCAAGTGCCCCAGAGGGAATGAACAGAACAGATAATCATCAAGTAGATCACCAGAAGGCCCAGCTGACAGAACAGGAAGAGGACATAGTCAAGGCTTGCTGCCACCTCTTGCTGGGATCTGCTTTTGATCAGCCAGTTGCCCAGGTAATGAACATCCTTTCTTATAGGGCCTGGTCTACACTGAAGTTAGGTCAACCCAACTACATCAGCAGTAGTGTGGAAAATCCAAACCCCTGAACAATGTAGTTAAGCTGACCCAGCCACCCATGCAGGCAGCAATATGTCAATGGAGGAATTCTTTAGCTACTGCTTCTTGGGGAGGTGGATTACTTACGCTCATGGGCAAGCCCCTCCCATCACTGTAGTGCTGCAGCTGTGCTGCTGTGGCATTTCAAGCGTAGGTAAGCCGTCAGATGTGCTGCTACCACTGCTAGGCATTTTGTGAAGACTCTTGTAAGAAAAATAGGGCATAAAACAAACCTTAGTTAAGCAAACTGCTTAACTGTTTATCCATACTGCCTTTCTTAAGGTTCTTTGGATTTTGATTGCTTAATTAAAGAAAAGAACTTGAAGGTTGACTTTAATTGTATAGTGTTATATTAACTATCCTTAACAGCAACTAATAGTGTACAAGCTATAACAAAGCCGAAATAGTACTGGACAATGATCTTGCTAACAAACTAGAAAGTTGGTTGATGTGATAACCATCTAGATCTTAAGACTCAGACACCACAATCACAATAGAAAATAACACTTATACTCAACCACTATCCTGAGGTGACTTTATTAAGAATTTTGACTGAGTCCCTCAGAATAGAGCCTCACATGCACCAACTGCTCATCAACTCTACTGTTGCTTACAATAGTGGAAAAACAATCCAAAACGTAAGACAGTGTGGGCTATTACTTACACACCAATTTACCAAGCTCCTTCCTAATGGATCTGTAGTAGTCTACTATTTAACCTACTTCCCAAAAATTATATTAGCCCCAGGATCTGATTAACACTCCTAACACTCAGAAACACCTAAATTTATAACACACTGCATAGACTGTGTGCAGGTTAAGAGGCTTGCACAGTTGGTCTAGTTTTATGCCTGGAAACACCTAGAACCTGAAAGCCAATATGAAACCATTAACTATGCTACAGTGTTTAACAATTTTAGTTAACAACAGTAACTTGTTTAGATTTGAGGTTACTTTACAACAATTTTGATTTGGAACACTGTAACTGTGACAATCTTTAAAGCACATACCCAAGCATGCATACTTCCTTACTAATTAACTACTCCGTTTCAAAAAGTAGTCAATTGACTAATTTGAGTCATCATGCAAGAAAAAGTCTGTTACTTATCTCTAGATCTTTGCTCCGCCACCAGCTTTCTGATCAGTTATGGTTCATAGTAGGAGTTGACACTGCAAACATAGATGGAGCAAAGGCCAGACACCACTATTATCTTTTTATGATGTGCTAATAGGCAACCTAAATTGCTGGAAAAGAGAAAGAGGTAGTGAAAGGTGCCTGTCTGAGCTAGATATGTGATATCACCAGGTGGGCTCCCAGGTGGCTGGTCCAGGACCTCAGTATTCTCCCTCCGCATGTGTTGGCTTTTGGGAAGTGATGTGCTGAAGGAGACAGGCTTTTTTATCCCATTTCTTACTTCTGGGAGAATTCTGCACCAAACAAAAATTCTATGCACAAAATTTTAAAATTCTGCATATTTTATTTGTCTAACACATATAATCATACCATTTTCAATTATTTTGGTAATTTATTTCAAAATAGCTGTCAGCAACTATGTACAATACAGACAACAAAAAGATTCAGGGAATGTTTTTTGACAAATAGATTCCTTGCGAGGCATATTAATACAGAACTCTGAGTAACTGATTTAAATTACAATATAGAAACATTTCCCGCACTGCTCAGAAGCAGTGCAAAGGTTTGGGGAAGTCAGGGGTAACAGAGGAGCTGAGAGAGAGGTAAGTAATTGCTGTGAAGGAGCCTGGGTGTGAACTTGGAGGGTTGTTGAGTGTGGGTGGGGAAAGTATGGAATAGGTTTTGGGGGGCAGGAAGACATTGTTAGGGAGCCTTCACCACGCACCTAGCTGACCTCTAGCTCCATGCCTGCACCCCCACTCAGCCAGCCCTCCTCCCTATCCCCATGTGTCTTTGCAACCATTCAGCCCTCGCTCATCTGTCCCTCCCACTAGCCCTTCCGAACCCCAGTCTGTGACCCACCCTCCAGGAGTCCCATGTGCCCCACGCTGTCTGTCCCTTCATATCCCATGCCTCTTGACCTGCCTCTTCTCTTCCCTATCCGCAGCTGGGACTGGCCCAGGAGCAGCTGCTCTCTGTTCCGGCACCACAGCGGCCCCTGGTGGGGGAAAGACATAACTGCGGCACCTTTCCAGCAGAATATTTTTTGTGGAGAAAAAAAATTCTGCATGGCACATGAATTCTGCACATGTGCAGTGGCACAGAATTCCCCGACCAGTAATTTCTGCTGGTTCATCCAACCTGGTTCCTCTTCTTGGAGATGCTGGTGCGGACTGTCAGAAATATGAATCACCATCTGATTACAGATCTGAAATGTCCAATCAAATTGAGAGCTGTCCCCTCTCACTGTCCAGAGAACATGTCATCACCTCTGAGTTCAAATATTCCGGGCTCTTTGTGCAACATATCTTGTGAGACCATTTTGTGTAAGATAACTTGGGTCATAGCTGTTGGTACTACCATGTTGGGACATACACAAAGCTCAAGCTTGTTGGCTCTGGTCAGCAACTTACTTCCACAAGTCACTTTCCCTGGGGACTCCTTGCAGTGCATCCTGTTGCCAGCTTTGAAACTTCAGCAAGCATGCTGTGCAATTTCTACATCAACACTTAGCTAGCTGCTGAGATGTCCAGTTTAAAGTTTATACAAAGTCCCTCCATATTCTGTTATGATCTTTGAACTTGTTTTAACAGTCCATTAAACAAAGTCACTTCAAGAATGGTTGTTCTCCAGCAGGCCAGAACAGCTGTATAAACGTTTCATTCTGTTCTTATTTTAATAACAATGGTGGGACCTTAGTTACACATTGCACATTATTATTCAACTCTGCTGTTAAATGTCCTTATAACACACCATTGGTTTCAGTCCCTTTTATTTACTGCTTCTTTCAGCACAGGTGTATTTCACTAACTTAACATAATTGTGCTTGATTGCAAATATTAGCCTTCATTTTTCATTTTATTGCTAAGCTGAAACAAATTCCCCAACAGATTGTCCATGTGATAAACCTTGTCATTAAAGTTTACACTATTTTGCAGAAAATTGTATCACTTACAGTTGACTTCTTCCCTTTCACACATAAAACTTCATTTAATCACAATAATTTATTCAGTCTGGTTCCCTATTCTTTTCTTACTACTGTATCTGGAAACATAATATAGTATCTTAATATTTGATATCTCTTTTTCAATTCATTCATTCACAGATGGGAAAGGGGGAAGTGTCTCTTCAGGTGCATCAATGGTAGACTCTTCTGAAAGGCTGCAGTAAAAAATGGTTACCTACCTTTTCATAACTGTTCTTCGAGATGTGTTACTCATGTCCATTCCATTCTAGGCATGTGCGCGCCCACGTGCACAGTCATTGGAGATTTTTGCCTTAGTGGTATCCGTAGCATTGGCTGTGGCATCCCCTTGAGGGCCGAGCTCATGCGCTGGCATATCAGGCTCTGCCGACCCTACACCCTCTCATTTCCTTCTTCCCGGCAACTCTGACATTGGAATAGGAGGGCAGGTAATGGAATGGACATGAGAAACACATTTAGAAGAACAAGAGTCATGACAAGGTAAGTAACCATTTTTTCTTCTTTGAGTGCTTGCTCGTCGATTCCATTCTAGGTGACTCACAAACAATCAGAGTTTGTGGGCTCAGAGTTCACAGTCTTGCGACTTGCAGCACTGCTTTACCAAAGCCAGCATTGTCCCAGGTCTGCTGGGTGTGTAATGGGATGTGAATGTGTGACGGACGACCAGGTAGTCGCTCTACAGAGGTCCTGGATAGGCCCTTGGGCTAGGAAAGCTGCCAAAGAGGCTTGCACCATGGTTGAGTGAGTGGTTACGATCACCAGAGGGGGCACCGTTGCCTGATTGTCACAATAGCAAATTCAGGCAGTGATCCAAGAAGAAATTCTTTGAGCAGACACTGGACAACCTTTCATCCTATGGCCACCGCAACGAACAATTGCGTCAATTTGTGGAATGGTTTGGTCCTTTCAATGTAGAATGCTAGCGCCTTCCTGATGTCTAGGGAATATAATAACCTACGTTCATCCTCTGACTTATGCAGCTTTGGAAAAAAGACAGGTAAGTAAATGTCCTGGCCCATATGAAACTGTGAGACCACCTTGGCCAGGAAAGCCAGGTGTAGCCACAGCTGGACCTTGTCTTTGTAAAAGACCATATAGGGCAGTTCAGAGGTAGCACCCTAATCTCAGAGACGCGGCAGGAAGATGTTATTGCAGCCAAGAATGTGACCTTCCAGGAAAGGAGGAGAGAGCAGGAAGCCAGAGGCTCGAAGGGGGGTCCTGTGACAGCATAAGATTCAGGTCCCACGGAGGGATGGGGTCCCTGATATGCGGGTAGAGGTGCTCAAGGCCCTTGAGGAACCTGGCAGTCATGTCCTGGGCAAAAACCGACCTACCCTCAGCAGTGGATGGAAGGCCAAGATAGCGACCAAGTGGACCATGATAGATGCAAGAGACAGACCTTGGAGCTTGAGATGCAGAAGGTAGTCCAGGATTAACTCTTTTTCATGATAGCTCAGTAGTTTGAGCATTGGCCTACTAAACCCAGGCTTGTGAGTTCAATCCTTGAGGGGGCCACATAGGCATCTGGGGCAAAATCAGTACTTGGTCCTGCTAGTAAAGGCAGGGGGATGGACTCGATGACCTTTCAGGGTCCCTTCCAGCTCTATGAGATAGGTATATCTCCATAACTGCAGCGAGGCGCACTTGGGCTGAATGCCTTTATCCAAGGTCCAACAAGAGAACCGCTTTCATTTAGCCAGGTAGGTCACTCTGGTGCAGGGCTTTCTGCTGCCCAACAGGACCAGTTGGACACCAGACAAGCACTCCTGCTCCTCCGCATTTAACTGTGCAGCAGCCAAACCGTCAGATGCAGCACCGCCAGGTTCAGATGCAGAAGACTGCTGTGGTTTTGGGACAGCAGGTCCGGCCTGAACAGCAGCTGTAATGGAGCAGCCAATGAGAAGTCCAGCAGCATGCCATACCAGTGCCGATGCAGCCAAGCTGGCACAATGAGGATCACCTTCAACCTGTCCAGCTTGAGCTTCATGAGGAGTCTGTGAATGAATGGCACTGGAGGGAAGGCATACAACAGAACCCCCAACCCTGGGAGCAGAAAAGCATCCGACAGGGAGTCTCTGTTGATCCCCCAAATCGAGCAGAAAACGTGGCATTTCCTGTTCTGCCTGGATGCGAACAGGTCCACCGGGAGAGTCCCCGACCTCCTGAAGATGATGCTGACCACTTTCGGATGGAGGGAGCACTCGTGGCAGGACAAGAAGGTCCTGCTGAGGCAATCTGCCAAAGCGTTCCTGGCCCCAGGGAGGTGTATGGCTATGAGATGGATGTCACGTTGTACACAGAAGTTCCAGAGCCTGAGGGCTTCTTGGCAAAGGGCAGATAAATTGGCTCTACCTTGCTTGTTGATATATAACATAGCTGCTGTATTGTCCGTCAGGACCTGGACCACCCTGCTTTTTATGTGAGGTAGGAAGGCTTGGCAGGCCAGGCGAACTGCTCTGAGCTCCCTGACATTGATGTGTAGAATCATAGACTATCAGGGTTGGAAGGGACCTCAGGAGGTCATCTAGTCCAACCCCCTGCTCAAAGCAGGACCAATGCCCAGACAGATTTTTGCCCCAGATCCCTAAATGGCCCCCTCAAGGATTGAACTCATAACCCTGGGTTTAGTAGACCAATGCTCAAACCACTGAGCTATCCCTCCCCCCCATAGGAAGTGATCGTGACTCAACTAACGACCTTGCATGCTGAGATCGCCCAGGTGGGCTCCCCAACCCAGGTCCAAGACATCAGAAATGAAGGGAACTCCCTCCAACACCTATGCAGGATTCTACCATGTGAGTGACGACAGTAGATAGTTTGGTATCTATTGGGAATGTAGACCGATGCCAGCCATGCCTGCAGGGGCCTGAGGTAGAGCTGCGCATGCCAGACCACATAAGTGCAGGCCGCCATATGGCCCAACAATCGCAGGCACATGTGAGAGGTGGTGAGAGGGTGGAATACAGCTAAGGACCATACATCTCAAAGAACCTCCAGTTATGGGTAAGTAACCTCCTCTTATTACTATTTAAAAATTGCCCAGGCATCAAGGCCTTTTAGAAAAGATATGAGAGCGAGCTTTGGCCTCACTGCAAAAAAAAAAATCAACACCCGAAATTGCAGTCTGGCCATTGAATAAAATTTTCTGCCAAACAAGTCCAGTCTCTTGGCATCTTTATTTTTCAGCATGCCACTGACTTGGCCCTGTCTGTCCCTTTCATTAACAGCAGATACGACCAGTGACATGTGTACCCTTTTGCAGGGACATAGTACTTCTTTTCCACCTTCTTAGAAGTAGATGGAATTGAAGAGGGGGTCTACCACAGCGATTTGGCAATCTGAAGGACGTCTGGGTGGAGGGGCAGCACGACCCAGGACGGGGTGGAGGAGGATATAACATTAAAGAGGTCGTTGAACTCTTCAGTTTTTAAGTTCAAATTAGTAGCCACCCTTGTAAGGAGGGGCTGGTGCTCCTTGAAGTCGTCAGGGGGACTGCCTGTTTGGGAGGGACCCGCAACCACTTCATCCAGAGATGACGATAATGATTCCATTGCCAGGGGAGGGGTGGGTTCTTAGGTGTTGGAGTCTGCTGCGTTGTACCCACGTTGGTTTCGGTACTGTGTTCGAACTCCAGTGCCGGGAGTGGTTTGTCTGAGGCAGCCAGAATGTGATGGGAACAGATGAACTGGAGAAAGGCTTGACATGCTTTCATTACAGCTCAGAGTTCCAAGATGTTGATGTGCATCCTGGATTCCCGAGGAGTCCACATTCCCTATGTCATGTGATCATCCATGTGCGCTCCCCAGCCTACAAGGGATGCATCGGAGATAATCATCTTGTCCGGGGAGGAGGAGAGGAAGGGAACCTCTATGCAGACATGAGGTGGATCTGTCCACCACTGGATGGATGAGAATACCCTGGGGGGACTTTCAGCATGAGGTCCAGGGGTTGATGTTTCGAGGAGTAAACTGTCTGGAGCCACATCCGGAGGTAGCAAAGGTGGAGTTGAGCAAAGGTGGTTATGTGTGAACACGAAACCATGTGGCCAAAGAGGGACAGGCAAGTCCGGGCTGGGACATAAGGATTGTTGATGATATGAGTTACAAGTTCTTGTAGTGTCTGGAACCTGTCCCTTGTAGGTAGGCCCATGCTGTGACTGAGCTGATGTTAGCCCCTATAAAGTCCAGGGATTTTGTGGAGTCCAAGGTCAATTTTTTCACATTGATACTGACCCTGAGGGATGAAAGAAGGCCAAGTAACATGGAGGCTGAAACTTGGGCTTCATGTCTGGACCATGTGGCTAGGAGCCTGTTGTCAAGATATGGAAATACTGTACCAGGACACATGCCTCTTTCTAGGAATGGGATGATCACTGCAAGTGTCACCATATGAAACTTGGGCTTGCAAATGAAGCAGTTGAGCTGACAGAGGTCTGGGATTGGTCTCTACCTGCTTTTCTTCTTGGGTATCAGGAAGTAAGTTGAATAGAACCCCGTCCCTTGATATTCCAGGGGAACGTGTTCTACTGCTCCCCGTTGCAATAAGGAGTTCACCTCTTGGGTGAGGGTGCTGTCATGAGAGTGGTCCCTGAGGAGGGATCCAGGACAGGGGGTGGATTGGAAGAGGTAGCACCATCCAGGGGCAGCTCCAGGCACCAGCGCACCAAGCGCGTGCCTGGGGCGGCAAGTCACGGGGGGCGGCCTGCCAGTTGCCGTGAGGGCGGCGGGTATGCCAAAGGCATGGGACCAGCGGACCCCCCACAGGCATGCTGCCGAATCCACATTACGAGCGGACCTCCCGCAGGTGCGCCACCGAAAGCTGCCTCACTGCCGTGCTTGGGGCGGCAAAATACATAGAGCCGCCCCTGGCACCATCAAACAATGAATTCGAACGCCTCTTACAAGGGGCCTTCAATGGGGAAGCAGGTGAAAGCTCCCTTTCAGGGGGGTATTGGGACCAGGACCTCTAATAAGGCCAGTAGGCTGGATCTGAAGGTGTTGAGGTGGTCCCCAGGGCATGGGAAACCAGTGGCTCCGTGGTGGTTGGAGTGGAGTGTGTTGCCAAGATCAGGATGGCCTTTGTGAGTACGCATACAGTTGGTACGACATCGATGGTCCCTCTCTGGCATCCGACTCATCAGAGAATGAGAAGGTGGACTGTGGTTCTATTGGCGGTACCATCAGAGCTGGTGGCAGTGTGTAGACCTTCAGAGCAGAAGGCAAGGGGTCTCGCAATGGTGGCATATCATGACGGGGAGAAATAGTCTCCCTAGAGACAGTGAGTTCCAACAAACGCGGTGATCCTAGTTCCGTTAAGGCAAAGATGTCCTGGGTCTCAAGCACCACTCCTGATCTCTCTGGTGTTAGTGATACCTTCTCTTTACTTGGAACTGGTGGTGGTGCCACAGACTTCCCTGGAACAGGTGGATCCCGCATGTTGACGGTAACTGGTCCAGCAGCTGAGACTGCCGGATCCCATTTCTTATGGAACTTCTTGTCGTGTCTATGTGGTTTAGTGCGCGCTCCATCTTCATGACTCGAACTCATGGAAGGAGCACCTGATTTCTTTGTTTTTGAAGAAGACTTATTCCCATACTTATGGGTATGCTTCCTTCCTTACCTCCCGAGTAGGCCCCGGGGTCCAGATTCAGACTCAGAAGCAGGAGGCACACTCCTCAGAGTTTCAGGCTGATATACAGGGAGATCCCCTGGCCTGGGTTCAAGTGGGCATCATGGTGACTTCCATAAGGTGCTTCCAGTGAGCCCAGCCGTCTTGGGTAGAGGCAGTGTTGGTGTTCGTCGCTCTCCAAGAAAGCATGCGGGCAGGAGGCACAGAGTTTGAAGCCCAGAGTTTGAGGGTCCTGAGCAAAGTCCGGTACCCTCACAAGGGAACAGGGTGTGTATGTGTAGAGAAACAAACCCCCAATCTATCTATCCTAATTAGTAAAATTATGACAACTACAATAAAACAGCTAAAAAGTACTATAAAACTTTAAAATTCTAAAAAATCAATGTTTTTAAAGGTGTGTCAGAGACAAGGACGCTGAAAGTTCTGACCTGGATCATGTGGCAGTGAGAAGGAACTGGAGATGTGGTTGAACCATCCCATCCTTTGTCACCTTGGATAAAACCATCAGGCGTGTCAGGGCACATGCGCAGATCAACAGACACTACTTTCAAATTCTCCAATTCCGGGTGCATGGTATGCATAAACCCTAACTGGAATATAATAGGGACCATCACTAAAAAGAGGAACTCAGAATTTTGGAGCCTTAGTCACTATACTCTCTATGCTATGGAGCGTCCAAAGGGCTCTCCTAAGCCATAGAAAGTCCAAAGCACCTTGTACTGGTAATGATTGGGCCACACTGTGAATCATATATACTTCCTGTGGGCTGGCTGGATGGTGTAGTACGGTGGCTGCCACCCACCTCTATTTCCCCTTCATCAGGGCCCCTCATAAAATTTACAGTCACCTTCTCAGCCAAAACTCCTGTAATTCATTCTTCATCAGGCTGGCAACAGAGCTTGTCAGAAACAGAACTAAAAAAGTTCCAAAACAAACACAAAGTCTTTCATCAGTTTCAGCTCTACGGAGTCTCCTAGCTATTTTGCTCAACCACATCCCCTTCCCTGCAGTTCCCTGTTGCCTTTTTATATTGGAATCCCTTGTAGTCAGGGTGGCTTAGCCCCAGAATCTTGTATCAGGGTGGCTTAACCCCGGGATCTCCAGCTCAGGGGCAAACCATCCTGCAGGATGCATACATCTACATAGCCAAGTCAAAAGCCACAAACCAGGTTTTAGCCTTAAATGATGGAATGATTGAGGTAAATGTTACCAATCTGAGGCAGCATAATGTATTTGTTCCATTTCTTCAGAAGGGGAAAAGACTCCTTTTCTTCTTCTTCAGGATAAGGAAATATCAGGAATAGAAGTTTCTTCTCCCATCCTCCTGTGGTACCTCTTCTACAGCTCCTAGACAAAACAATGAGGCCGCTTCAGTTTGTAACAATCTCTCACAGGAAGAATTCCTGAAGACAGACAAGGAAGAGGGGTGAGTAGGGCGAGTGGTGTGGCAATGCACAGGGTAGCCTGGGGCAATGATGTTTAAATGCCCATTTGTCAGCTGTGATAATCCTCCAGGTCCGGTGGAACGGGGCAAGGTGGTTCCCGAAGGTGAGGGCAAGCTCCGGATTGGCTCCAGAATGATTCTCAATGCTTCTGTCAAATCTGCTGCCTGTGAGATGGTGTCAGGTTGGTCAAGAAGACCATATGCTTCTTTCTTTGCTGGCAATCTAGCTATCAGCCCCAGGCATTGGATGAGATCCTCTGCCTTTTTTGGGGTCTGGTACTTGTATGACTCACTACTGGGAGCTGGTGTATAGATCCCCAGAGAGCTTAAATCCTTGAGGAAATGGAGCATTTTGGTCTCTGGCTGAAGAGCTCCATTCCCTCAAAGTGCAAGTCCTCCATTATATCTTGTCCTTCACATGATACGTCTCATGTTTGAAGCTCATTCTGATGGTCATGGCTATCAACCTTGCTCCTTAGGATCTTTGTCCTTAGGAGCACCTTTATTGGACTCCAATTTTTCTGTGTGAGGAAGTATGTCCAGGTTTTGTCATAGCGATTTAGCCAGTTTTAATTAATCATGAGGGCTATTCTCGTTGGTGTCATGGTACTAAAAATATTGAAAAGTTGAGAGACTTAACTTTTACAAGTATAGTTTGAATGTCCAGGGTCTCTGTGATACAGATATTAGGTGTTGGAAAGCTTTAAAGTAGTCAGTTGCTTGTGTCGGGGCTGGTGTCACTGCCTTGTCTGGTGATGAGGAGGACTTCTTCAGTGGAGTAGTTGTACCTCTTCCAAAATTTCTTGCTCCTGGGGACCAACATCCAGTTCCAGTGTGGGCAGCCTGGCTAACAGGGCCACTGGGGAATGAGCTCTTCTCTTCCTGATAGCACAGCATGGTGATCTCCTCCTGGGTATGTGACATGAAAGTCTCCAATAAGCCCAATATGTCCAGGATGGCATGGTAAATGGGTACTAGCCTGGTTGAGGTTGACCAGCCCAGTGCCACTCCCACTCCAGTTGGGGTGGGGCTCTGAAAGAGGACCCTCCCCCCTTTACACTCTGAGGGTAATGGAGAGGGATCACTGCTTGGTGCCAATGAGGAGGAGTAAATCAGCAATTGTGTGGAGGAATATAGTTCCTCTTTGTGACGAAATGCACCCCTGTATACACACCCTACATGCTATTGTAATAATCTTTGTATAAAATGTGCCTTGTGAGGTATAATTTGAAAACTAATAACTCACTGATTAATAATAGCATGGTAAAATACATGTAGCAACATTATATGTAAAGTTATGAATATAAACTGAAATTATGAATGAAATGTGTTTACTAGACAAGTCTGGGAAGGGGGTAAAACTGTTTCCCAAGACAAAAGACAAGCTGATGCCTCTAGCCAGATATCATCAAAGTTGATTGGCAATCACTAGTCAAGTGGACGGAGGCGGGGACAGATCTATCTGCATTTTAATAAACAACATGGAACCTGTTTCACTACAAGACAATGTCTCCCTCCACAGAGTGGGAAGGAACTTTATCTAGGAGTATCCCTCAGGAAAATGCATATCAAAGGCTGACTGGACTATAAAACTGAGGGGTAAAAACATCCTAGGGATTCCTTCTTTCCCTCCCTATCTCTCGTTACCAGATTTTCCCGTTACTTTGGGGTATACGCATTTATTAGGATTACTCTTTGGTGGGGGAGAGGGGTGTTTATGTAATTCTATCAATGTACTGCTTGTGTTACTTGTATTTTCATATGGAGCTCTACTTCTCCCTTCTGCAAGTCCCCTCCCAATGGAGCTATCCTGCAGGACCTAGGTTCCCCAGGGCTGGGTTCCTCCTGCCCCAAAAATCAATCAATCAATCACACACACACACAAAATATAGAGAACATCTGAGGGGACCGGGTCAATCAGCACTCCCAAGCTGACCCCTTATATGTCCCTGGACTCAGCAGGCTGGGTCGAGCAGCACTTCCAAGGTGCCATCCTCCTATGCCACAGGTTCAGCATGTCCCTATCCCCACTTTCATGTTACAATTGTTCTGGTAGTAACCCACTTGATGAGCAAACCCCACAGGATTTTGGGGATCTTTAGCTTAGGTAAGAGGAGCATTGCTGCAGAGTAAATGGGGAAGCCAAAAACACAAGGGGGGGGGGGAGAAGCAACCAGCTTAACCATAAAAGTTATTTATTGCCAGATAATAACCATACAAAGAGAGTTAAGCAAACAAAACAGTTCCAATGTTAAATCTAGCTTAAACTTGATTACAAAAGTCAGGTTTAGAGAACTATACCTGATCACACAAGCAGGGCTGTCCTTACCCATACGCAAAGTATGCAGCTGCGCAGGGCACCAGGAAACTTGGGGCGCCAAATTTCCTGGTGCCCTGCGCAGCTGCATACTGTTCCAGCCCCTGCCCCGCCTCTTCCCCATGCTCCCCACCCCTGCTCCGTCCCTTCCCACCCCTGCTCTGCCCCAGCCCCGCCCCTTCCCACCCCTGAGGACTGCAGCAGGGCCGGGCCTGCACTCACCGGCAGTGGGAAGTGCAGGAACCCGGCCCCAGCTGCACCACCAGTGAGTGCTGGGGGATGGTTCCCCCTGCCCTCCAAGCCAGCCTCCTCCAACCCCCGCGGAGGCCTGGGGCCAGCCCTCCCACCCCCGCGGAGGCCTGGGGCCCCCCACCCCTCCCACAGGGGGGCTGCATAGTGCCCCAGAATAGCTAGGGATGGCCCTGCACTCAAGTCAGGGATAGAAAGCTATTACTAGAGTAGAAAAAAAAAGAGAGAGAGAGAGAGAGTTGGGTTTTCTCCACTCCGTGAAGCTTGAACAGGTTGGGGTTCCCAGATGGTGGTGGTAGCTGAGGTTCCAGAGTGCTGGAGACAGGCTGAGCCCCCAGCACTGTCAGTCAGGAGAAAATGACGTCCCAGTGGAACTGATGCAGATTTTGGATCCAGGCATCAAAACACTTACTTGAGCGTGGGTAGGGTTTTTTTGTAAGGAAACAACAATGGTTCAAGGGAGAACACTAGATTTGTTTATGGGTAAACTGATGGCTCAAGGCAGTATACCAAAGTTGTTTTGTTCAGGCTCGACAATAGGAACTGATCATTCTTGGCTATGGGCAGTGTTCCTTCGAGGGAGCTCACAATGCAATTAGGCAGCTTCAGTATTTTGGATCCCAATAAAGGATTTACTTCTAGAATTGGTCTGATAACTACTGAGCTGGGTATGTGCAGGTGTGGGTTCATTAACATCTGGAGCAGAGATCCCCCATCATGCAGTGCTTCCCTGCTTTTCTGGTCCCAAAGTTCAGTGCGGTTCTTGCCTTGGAATCTCTGTTCTCCATTCTGTATGGTAATAGAGATGCCTCTCTGTCCCATCTTCGATGCAAATGAGGCTAGGGGAGTTTCTTTAATCCTGTCACCCTTGTCCGGAGGGGTTTAGGTGTATCTCCCGCTGCCTTTTCATTGCTTTTTGTAAGTCTTTCTTCTGATCAGCTTTTGTTCAAGCAGACGCTGGGGGGCAGGATGTACTTCATGAGTCGGACAGGCTGGGTACTGAGCCCTGGTTCCCCAAGGACACAGAGTTGACAGGTAACAAGTCTTCCCCCCACACTGATGGGATGCTTGCGCTGAGTATCCCCATCACATCCTTACTCTGTGGTACCAGGTTTGATCTTCAATCCATCGCAGCCACCGCATCAGTCGCTGGATCCTGCAAACCAGTAGAACCAGACCAATTGCTAGTATAATTCGGAAACTGATCACCACCACAATGGGGTGAAGCATGATATTCAAAAGACCTGTTGCACTGGGGCTCCCCCCAAGCAAAGTCTCCCATCAGGAGTGATGGCCTGTGTTTTTAACTGTAGCTGCTAGCCTAGAGATCTCCTGATTGTGGTGTTGAATCTTGAGTTTCCCATTCTCCCCCAAAGATTGGAGCCTTTGCAGCTCAGCTTGTAAGGAGGGCTGAGTTAATAGTCCCTTAATGGCAGGGAGACTCATTCCCAGTGAAATGGGGGAAACCTCCTTGTAGAGCTCAGGATAGGCATTAAAATGTTGTTCAGTCCATATAGGCACAGTAAACTTAATATCACAATTAACAATGGTGACTACATTACAGAAACAGCGATTAATGTAAGGCACCATGGGTTGAATCCAATGTCCATTAATCAATACAATATTACATCTCGTTCTCACACACACACATGCTTTACCAGCATAGACAATAACAGACCCCCTCTTCCTGGATAACATAGAAGGAACATTGAGACTTATTCCAAGGTTTTGGGAAGAAGCATTCATCATGTTCCTCCAATGCTTGTTCTTCACAGCTATAGCCCAAACCTTCTTTTCTCCTACACCCTTTTACATGTACTGTGTTCCACATACTATCTTTCTGCCAGGCCCAATGTTAGGATCTCTGGAGTACATTACTGAGTTATCATTATTCTGTAATCCCAGTGGGACTACTGGGTGGATTACTCTAATTTCTTTGCCTGTGACAATTATCAGGAATAACTGCAAGCTTTGCTGGTGGTGACTGTACGGAGCATTAACAAGTCTCCACCAGGGCTGGAGGACTAATTCTTCCTCAGTTACAAGTGACCGAATCAAGTTGATTGCCTCCATGGGAATTTGTCCTGCTATGGCTTGCCGAATCATTCCCATGATTACGTTCTGGGCGAGATCCTGAGCTTGTTCACATGCTGAGGCAATGAGACATTATTCTGGAGGGACTGTACACCAAACATTATTAACTCTTCATCTTTTTCTATGAGTCTCTCTCACCCAGGAAATACCTTACTTATTAACTGCTTGCTGCTCCTCTCTTAACTGTTTCAAAGTGCTGTTAATGGGGTTCCCATCTTTCCTATATTTTCGGTGTCATATGATAGTTTATTACCCAGAACTTCTATGTTTCCGCATCAACTAAAGAGATTCCTTTTGTTACAGGTGCAATCCAATCACTTAATTCCCTTTTTACTCTATTTACATGGTCGGCCCCTTGCCATATTCTTACCCACACATCCCAACCCTTATGGCTAGTTCCAATCAAGGGAGCGCATACAGGTGCAATGTGAAAGATATTCATGCCTTCTAAGTGGATTTGAACCTTCTTCAAAGAAGTCTGAGGTTGAAGAACCTAATGTTCTTGTTGATCCAATTTCAACACATGGGGTCCTGAAATTGGGGCTGTTAAACATCGGAGGGGAGCGAGGTTTGTGATCAGAGGGTTGAAATTTAAAACAGTTTTTTGTTGTTGGCCCAATTCCATTCTGTACAATCCAGGCTCATGGAATCCCTCCAAAACAGCAATGTGCCGATAGAATTTAAACCAAATTGTTGGCATGAGCTTGTCACAATGTGTGCCCTTTAGTGGAACTACCCAGTCTGTGGGACCTTGCTGAATCAGGTCATGTCCAACTAAAGTCCAGTTCAGTGGTTCCCAGTTTACGAGGAACCCGGTGATAGTCTTGCCTGCTGGTGTGATCAGAGACAGCTGCAGTTCATCTCCGGGTAACGGAGGTGTCTGGGTTCCGACGATAATGATGACACATAGGGGCATGGTTACTCCCCAAACAGCAGAGGAAACCAGGACTATCCTGCACATTCTGCCACCCAGGAGGCTGTCACTGGTTGCATCTGATGGTGTACATCCCTTTCAAGACCACAACGGCTTATAGAATAACGGGATGGAGTCTGGTGTGGTCTTAGTTTCGTAACAAAACTGGAGTGACTCCCTGGTGGCACTCTGCGTGCAATTGGCAATGCTTCCCAGGGGCAACCCAAGGAGTTGCCATCAGCATAGAAATGGTAGCGACGCTGCATGGCCAGGGGTTTGCTCCCATTCCCATAGAATCCATGCATGTGGCACAGCAATTTTACTTCCTGGACTCCAGCTGGCAAGCACCTCCTGAGGTTCAGAGGGATCACAGGTTCAGCATAGAGCCTGGACAGCATCAGACTCCAGACACTTATGAACAGCAGGGTGCTGGTGCACTGTGGGATGTCATGCCTCGTGTTTGGGACCTGTGAGGGGACAGAGAAGAGAAGAACTCCCTCACTCACCCCTGTATATACTGGGAGAATCTGAGACCAATATTGCAGGGTGAACATGAAGCAATGACCTACGTGAGGGTGTCCATAAGAAGTCAAGGACTTCGCTGGCCTTTTCCTATCTCAACATCGGGGTAGGCACTGACAAGCCCACCCGACGTGTATTTTCCAATGGCCCCAAACTGTTCCTTTTTGCTAGCTAAGACAGGTGGCTGGCAAGATGGAGAAGACAGTTACAATATTCCTTGAGGTCCCGTGGTTTACCCTTCCACTCTTTGAGCTGTGTGGAATGAAACCATTTCCGCCAGGGTTTCCCATTTTTTCCATTCAGGATTTCTACCTGATAAACACTGGGGCTGGCCCAATTCACAATAAAGCAGGGGCCATCCCAGGTGTGTGTCAAATAGTGTTACTTCACTGAAAACCTTCTGTACATTACTGGTAGGCCTAATTCCCATATCAAAGGAGGTTTCCCCCAGCCTAGTATTTTGCCCATGATTTGCTGTACTATGCCTAGCTATGCTGCCACTCACTTGTGTAAAGCAGCTATCGCCTCTACTAAGGTTTGTACCCATTCATCTGTTACCATCTTTCTTTCCCAGGCACTACGCAGTTCTACTCCCAATCACCAACTTTCAGGCATGCACATTTGTCTTCCAGTCATAACTTCAAAGGGAGTGTATCCATGTATCGCCTCAGAGCCTCTTGGAGCCATTAAAATTATTGGTAGCTCTTCATCCCAATCTCTCCGAGCTTGTTTTCTCAAAGCTTCCTTTAGCATGTGATTGCTTCATTCAACTTGTCCAGAGGACTCAGGGTGTCCAGCTATGTGGAAACGTTACTTAATGCCTAAAGCCTTACATAGATCTTGCATAACATCTCCCACAAAATGGAATCCGAGATCTGAATCAATTACTCTGGGAATTCCCATTCTTGAGAAAACCATGTTAAAGAGCTGCTTAGCGGTGACAGAGGCAGTGTTGGTTATAGTAGGGATGGTTTTGACCCATTTGGAAAGAATCTACTATTACCAGGCAGTATTTATTCCTTCTACTGCTGGTGGATAAAGGGCCTATGTAATCTATCTGAATCCGTGACCAGGGACCCTCTATTCTTTGGTGCCCCAATGCATTTTTTTTAACCTAGTGATCAGCATTAACCATGGCACACTGCAGACAATTATCACACCACTGATCTATGTCCACTTTCATGCCCGGCCACCACCCTGTATCTTTCACCCTATTTAAAGTATCCTGTTTTCCTCTATGCCCTTGCTCATGCACAAACTGAATCAGGTTCCCCCCATACCTGGCTGGGGACTATCCAGTGCCTTTGACCATCTGCATCCACAGCCCACCAGACATCTCCAACCTGCGCAATCCTGTATTTTCCTGTGGGATCTTTCCCTGTCTTGGCTAAGGACTGGATTTGTGTATCCCCATCTTGAAGGGTACTTAAGTCCAAGGTATCTATTCCTTTGCCTAAAGCTTTTCCCTGGGTAGTTACTGCCTCTATTTGTTCTAATTGGTCTGTGTCACTAGTGTGGTTACTAGTAGCAGCAGCAGCTTTGGCTAAGGCATCAGCTCTATTGTTCCAGTGTGCTTCTTCTGAGTGATTTTTCTGATGCCCCTTTGTGTTTCACCCAGCTGTTGCCAGTTCATTCCTTGATCAGATTTGCAATTTGTCTCCATTTGTCTGAATGAGAAATGGACCACCCATCTGCGGCTACCATTTCTCTATTCAACCAAAGGGAAAGCCACACAGTGATTGCTCTGGCTGGCCAGTCAGAGTCAGTATAAGTAGTAACAGAAGTGTCCCAAGATTCATAAGCTAGGACAGCTTTAACTGCATCCACCTCGGCTGCTTGGGCAGAATGAGGGCAAGCTCGTCGTTGGAGCATCTCTCAGTCATTTACGCGGATGGCTCCATACCCTGTTTGGAGATGACCTGTATGTAGAAAACTTGAGCCATCTCTAAACCAAATTGAAAACCCCTTCTGTTTAGCATCTTCAAGCCTCATGCCTCCTTTGACTGGCCACTCAAGGTGTTTTACAAAGGGGAGGGGGCAGATATGCTCCTCTCCTTCTATAATCAGCCCATATGGGGCAGGCGAAATGGCTTGCTCTTTTTTAAACTCAACTCCTCAATTTACTAGGGTGAGGGTCCATTGAGCAATGTGGGGATTAGAGACCTGGCCCTCCTGTATTTTCCCTGATATGATGTACTTGAGTGGGGAATGCACAGTCTGAACAATAATCTTCGACCCTCCAATAATAAATTCCCAATATGTGAGGCTCCACATCAATGCAAGACACTCCTTTTCACAGGGGGTAAAACCTTGCTCTGTTTGATCCAGGAGCCTGGAGGCATATGTGATGACTCTGAGCTGGTCGCATTGCCTTTGGTTGAGCGTAGCTCTGATGCTTGTCTCTGAGGAGGCCAACTGAATCACAAAGGGCAGGGCAGAGTCCGGATAAGCCAGGGTAGGAGCACTAGCTAAACCTTGTTTCAAGGTGGCCAGGGCAGTCTGTTGGTCTGGTCCCCATTCCCAAATCCTGTTTTTCTTTAATAACTGGTACAGAGGCTTGGCTTTGTCAGAGAACATTTCAATGAACTCACTGGAGAAATTAAAAGTTCCCAAGAGAGCTCGTAGGGAGTGCGTGTCGGTGGGAGCAGGTAGCTTTCCTATCGTTTCTACCCTTTGTTGATCAGGAGTCTGGCCATCCTCCCCGAGGCACACACCCACTTGTTGCTGTACTAACTGAGCCTTTCCTCTATTTACCTTAAATCCAGTTTCCTGCACTATAGTCAATACTTCTCTGGTGATTTCCCTGTTCATTTCCGAAGTGGGGGTGTGTATTAAAATGTCATCCATATATGAAATTACATGAGAGTGGTGGTTAGGGTGCAAATAGTTCCACAATTTAGGGATGTGGGCATGACAAATACTAGGGGAAGAATGGAAACCTTCGGGAGTCCGGCTGAAGGCATATTGCTGTCCCCTATAGGTAAAAGCAAACTTATACTAACATGAAGGATCATAGAATATCAGGGTTGGAAGGGACCTCAGGAGGTCATCTAGTCCAACCCCCTGCTCAAAGCAGGACCAATCCCCAGACAGATTTTTTGCCCCAGATCCCTAAATGGCCCCCTCAAGGATTGAACTCACAACCCTGGGTTTAGCAGGCTAAAGCTCAAACCACTGAGCTATCCCTCCCCCAATTTTTATTTATTTATTTTTAAATATAAATATACTGTCCGCACACCACATACAGCTGAATCAACAGATGCAACTTCTGACGTGGTCTGGTGCGTCCTGACTCTGACCCCACCTGTTTTCCTCATGATTGAATATGTCCCTGCAATACACGCACCGCGATCTCTTGCCATCTTCCTTCCATCTTGGTTTGAACTTGACAGGCTGAGTCTTTATCACAGCACCCTTCATATCTTCACCCAGGTCAAAGTCTGAGCTGTCTATGTAAGGATAATTGTAATTGTGTTTTGAGGCATCGCTTTTGGCAAAACGTATGTACAAGTCCACATCATCGGCGTCGATGTACTTCCCTCGCAAGGGGGCATGGTGGTAGTCCTTATAACCTGTCATCCAAATCTTTTCTTGTGGGTTAATGCGCACTATCTCCTCCGCATCATCATCTGGAAAGCTGACGTGTCGATAGGACCTTTGTAAGGATGGAGGGGTATAGCCATGAAAGCATTAGCCAAATCGATCATGGAGAACCATTTTGAGCGAGCTGCTATGATTTCATTGTATTTAGCTATTACAGGGGCTGCTGCAGGGGTGGCCGCATTTAATGCACAGAAGTCTATTGTCATTCTGTAAGTGACCCAGTCCGCCTTAAGGATTGGCCATACTGGTGAACTGCAGATACTTGTTCCAAGAGACAGTCTATGGTATTTTTAATGCCCTCCTTTGCTGCAGCTGGGTATTTATATTGCCTTTGGGGAGGGGGATCTTTTTCCTCAATCAAAACTTCAGCAATCTATTTTTCCACACTCCACCTTATTTTTAGTCCATACACTGGGAAATTCTTGTACCCTGGATCACTAACAGAGATTAGGGTGGCTGTGGGTGCCTTTATAGCAGCACAATGATGCACAGCAGAGATCTCTGCAGGGCCCCCTCTAACTTCCATAACACACCGTTAGCTAGCGCCGCAGTTAGCTGAAACGTTCAGAGGAAAGTTTGTGGATGATACCAAGCTGGGAGGGGTTGCAAGGGCTTTGAGGCTAGGATTAAAATTCAAAATGATCTGGACAAACTGGAAAAATGCTAATAAGTAAATAGGATGAAATTCAATAAGGACAAATACAAAGTTCTCTACTTAGGAAGGAACAATCAGTTGCACAGATTAAATGGGAAATGACTGGCTAGGAAGTAGTACTGCAGAAAGGGAACTGGGGGCATAGTGGATCACAAGCTAAATATGAGTCAACAATGTAACAGTGTTGCAAAAAAAGCAAACAATTCTGGGATGTATTAGCAAGAATGTTGTAAGGAAGACATGAGAAGCAATTCTTGGGAAGAGAGGTGAGTGAGATAAAAGAGGTATGTGTGCAGCGAGGCTGAGGTGAAGAAACTGTGAGGGAGGGAGGGGGTTAAAGCAAACAGCCAAGCAGCAAATACTCCTGAGGGCATTCTGCACCAAAAAATTAAAAACTGTGCACAATATTTTAAAATTCTTCAAGCTTTATTTGTCAATAAATAAATGCAGAGGTTCCAGCATGGCAGTGAGGAGTACAGGCCACTGGTTGTACGAAGGTGGGAAATCACCCTGCAGTCTCCCCACCCCCCAGGACACAGGACCTGACATAGCACAAGGCCTGGGCCTACCCCAGAAACACCCCGAGGCCCTGCCCATCTGTGCCAGGTGCACTAAGTCTGGGGCAGGCAGAAGCAACCAGGCAGGATCCAAGTGTGGAGGAGCTCAGTGAGGAAGGGGTGGGCCAGGTGTAAGGTTAGAGTATTCTTGTGGGACAATCTCGGTGCAGGCAGGCCAGTGTGTGTGGGGGTGTCTAGGTGTGGGGGGATCTGGATGCACAGTGACTCATTGGGGGGGGCAATGGAACTCTGCAAGGGCTTCCAGGTGAAAGTGGCTGGGACTCAGCAGAGGGGTCTGGGTGTGGGGATCTCATTAAGGGAGTCTGGGGGACTGGGGCTTGGTGGGGTGGAGGTCTGGGTGCAGAGAGCTCAGTGGGGGTGGTCTGGGCATAGGGGTCCAGAGGCAGGGGGTCTGGGTGCAAGGGGACTCCAGATGCAGGGGTTGAAGTTCAGTGGCGTGAGGTTTGGGAATGGAAAGCTAAGGGGGTTCTGAGTGAGGGTCAGGCTTGGCAGGGGTGTCTGGGTATGGGAGGGTCCAGATGCACAGAGGTTGGGTGGCTGGGGGAGCAGTTCCACATACAGTGACCCCACCCCCCCGCAGCTGAGGAGCGATGGGGCAGAAAGCAGGGAAGGTTTCTGGGGGTTGGTCTGACACAGCCACTCCTTGCAGGGGAAGAGGAAATTCTGTTCTCTCCAGCCTCCAGGCCAGCTGGGACTAGCAGCTGATCCCAGTTCAGGGTAGGAGTCACTGGCTTAGGTGTCCCCAAACCTGCAGTGATTCACCTCTCCGCCAGCTGCTCTGGGTGCCTGAAACTATGTACCTGCGCAGATAGGGAGTGGTGCGTAACTGCTCTTGCAGCTTTCCTGTCAGAAAGTCAATTTTCTGGGGGGGAGCAAAGAAATCTGCCAGGGACATGAATTCTATGAAAGTGCAGTGGCACAGAATTCACCCAGGAGTAAGCAAAGGGCAGAGAAAATCCACTCAAAAACCATAGACAGTTCTCTGAATGGTCCCTTCTTTGGCTGCTTCTGCAACTTCTCCTACCAGCTGGAATCCCTGACTAGTTCCTCACTGTGATTTCTCACAATCTCACCCAAGGCAAAATGGGGGATGAGAGGCATCACCTGGATCCTACTTCCCCGGCGGTGGGTGTGTGGGGTGGGGTGGGGGAGGGAATGTGGGGCTTGCTAGGGGAAGTGTAGCCCTGGCTGGACCTTATTTTACCTCCTCCCCTCAGTGCAGCAATCCTGCTTGGGCTGCTGCTTCTACTGGCTTGGGAACCACCACAGGAAGTTGTGTGAGTAATCTACTACTAAAAACTGAAGACTGGTCAAAACAAACAGGAAAAATGTGCAGATCACAACCTATCATCACATTATCTTAATTTATCTTAATCCCCCGTTCTTACATTTTGCTTATTTTGACTGAAAACACACACAAACTGGAACCTCACCAGTGGTTCCACAAAAGTTTCAGAGTTGAGAGATTCCTTTTTGGTTACATATAGTGTAAGACAGCAATCCTTAGTACTGCATGTTTTTTATAGTTAATTTTTGACTTGTTCCTGAATTCCTATTTAGAGCTCTGTAACTGTTCTCACTCATGAAGAACAACTAGGCTACTAAGACGTTAAAATTTCTCTCTTTTTTTAATCACTAGCCCTGAGCAAAATGAACAGCTTATTTCACTAAAAGTTCTCATCCTTTTGAAATGATCTAAATAAAATTCCTGTGATATAGCAGCTATTCTGTATATCTGAAATGAATCTCCACAGAACACTTTCTGCTTGGCATTTTTATAGTTTTTCTAAATAATATTTATTTCCACATCTCTTTCCCAAAGAAGCAGTATTACTTGTTTATTAAAACAAATTCTTACTACACTTTTTAAAATTGTTTTGGACTAGAGAACATACTTACAGTTAAAGAAGAGATGTGCTCCTAAACTCAATTCAGCCTAGCAATTCTTTCTATTCCTATTTTTAGCCTTAATTTTGCTTTGTTTTTTGAGAAATTGGTCATATTAATGAATTATCTTAGTGACATTATATATTGTGCACTAGGTTAATGGGACAAAATCCATGTGGTATGGCATTAGAAAATGAATTGTTCACTCCACTTGGATGACAGAGTGCAAAAGCCTTCCCCTGTGGAAAAAGTTCTCCCAAAAGCAATGATCTTGCAGAAGCACAATATATTCTTCCACTACATCTGACAAATAAATATTGTTTATGAGGTCTTGGAGTATAATGTACATTTAATGCATATATTCCAGGATCACACTTGAAGTCTAACACGTGGTTTGGACTAATACCAGAAAATGTGGGTGCAAGAAAGAAAAAGAAAAGAAACCCCCAGAAGAAGGAGAAATCATGCAAGCTCAATTGTCTTCCCTTTTTCTGAAAGGAAGATTTTTCCAGAGCTAAGATTAAGCTCCCTTGAAGACATTTTCTTTTTGTGCTGTACCAAACCTATGGGGGGGAAATATACACATTTGGCTGTAAATCCATATCCTTTATCCTTCATGTGTGACTATGAGCAGCACTCCCCAGTCTAAAATCTAGGAGAGGGAGCGGGAGAGCACTATTTTTAGTCTGGCAGAAAACTCAAACATTTGAAGGTTAGCAGAAAGAGCAGGACAGAAAATTTTTACTTTATTTTTCACGTTTATTTAATGGTCTAATATTTTGCTCACAAGTTGGAAGATTTGCAACCTCTGAAACTAATTTGACAACCTATAGGAAAAGTTCTCCTAGCTCATCACCCTAATATACTGCAGACTTTTTAGAGAAAAACTTTACAAGCTCCAGACTATTTGGCACCAAATGAATAGAAAAACACAAATCCTTGGTTTGCTTTACTGAGGGACCTCCATGATAAGTGTGTTACACAGGAAACAATTCTCCCATCCAGAGTTGCTTTGCATCTAGGTTGATTTTCCAGACAGCAATTTCTAGCAGGCCAGCATGTAATGCAGTAACTCAGGAACACTGCGCTAGCTGCCAAGTATGGCTAATACTGGGATACGTTACAAATGTTGAGTAATAACTGGGATTCATAAGGACCCTCCATCATCACCCTCAGCTGTTTTTCTTTTCATATATGGATAGCCATTGTCATCTTGCACAGATTTATTTATTTACTTCCACATGTCCTTTGCAGTTTCATTGCTTCCCTCTTTTCTCTATATTGAAGAGATGAGTTTAAGTCTAGAGGATAGCCAACCACTACCCTGAGAGTATCCAAATGTGTGTGCCTGCAATTCATCCAGGTACAAAAAAAAAATGCACCCACAAGATTAGTAGATGCAAATAGTACCAATAAAAAGGAGAGCAGGGTTATTTTAAATTGTAGGCTACAATTTTATTTCACTGATTTCCTTTTGATTGGTAATGTTGATTTTATTAAAATTAAAATGGTCAAACAATGAACATTTCAACCTGGGTGTGGATGAGATGAAGAGAGAAAAATGAGAAGATAGTAAGTAATAAAATTACTTAGCAGTTACACTGTTGATCTGCAGAGTACGAGAAGTAAGTGCAAGTGCAAAATATCTCAATGAATTTAGTGTCAGAACATACCTGAAGTAGGTATTGCTTATCCCTATTTTAAAGATGGCCAAAGTGAAACCTCTGTTAAGGAATTTTCACAAGGATTCACAATGAGTCAGTATCAGAGGCAAGAAGGTAACTCAGGAGGCTGACTCTCTGCCCTAGAGCAAGATGCCTCCCAGTTATGCATACTGTCAATACTATGTCACATACCATTAGTTCAAGTTTTCATTTTCTAATAGAACTATACTGAAAATTAAGGTAATTTCCAGATCTACACATTGAATGTCCCATTAACCAAGCCATCAGGGTAAGTATTTATTTTTATGTCATTTAAAAACCTGATAAGATTTCAAGTGGGGAGTGTCCCTTTAAGCCAATCTTGATCCTGGCTAGTATAGCGAGGAGGAACTGTGTAGTCTATCCTCTGCTTCATGAATCCTGCTGACTGGGGCAGAGGACTAGAGGAATGCACACTTTTCTGCTTCTATAAACAAAAGGAAATTGCAACCATACTTGCAGCTGGTTTGCACTTACTGTCAATTGCAGCTTATCTGCTAGCCAGCTTGATGGACCAGACCTAGCTACATGTCATGCCACTTCCGAGATGTAGAGTATGGACTGTCATACTAGATAGATCTCCCTCTGTTCTGACATCATTTTGAGAGCAGTGGAATGATAGTCTTGTAGCTAATATGTAGTGAATAGGGATGATAAAAGAGGTTCCCCCCACCCTTTTTCTCCACTATCCACAAATCATCACCGATGAAGCAGACGAAAAGATTGAGCTCTTGTATTTGAACAAGAATACTCTCACTCACATTTGTTATGGTTAGAGAACCTCAAGTTTGCAGGATGTACAGATCCTTATTTTCTCCATTTGCCATGACGATAGTGCTAATCTTGTGATTTCAAATCTCAGTCTGATTCCCTGCAGTTAACTCTGAAATGTGACTATGGTTAAACTTAACAGAACACCTAGGTATGGGGACTCCTACATCTATCTATTTAACCCTCCTGACAATTACAAACTAATAGCACATGTGGTCGCTACAGCAAAATTAGCTCACTATCCAGTGGCTATGCTTATATTTAGACAGGTTCCTGCTGAAAGATCTACAATACAGAAAATGCAAATCCAACGCTTGGACCGTGTCCCCCGATCTGATCTTGTGGTGTCCTCAGGTTCGTTTGTTTTTTTAATCACGATGTAGAAAGTTAAACAAACAAGGAACATCTACTGAATGCATCAATTAAAATATAAGACAGGTCAGATAGTTGATATAATTGGCATGTGCAGCTCAAAGAGGTGCCACTAAACTCTTTCTGAAATATGACTTAATTTAGTGACACTGTTTCTGAGCCACCAACCATCTTACCCCTTGGAAGGCTGAGGCGGCGTATATACTGCACTCAAGTTAAGTATACTTGGCTGAGCTCCTGATCCCTCCTTCTCCTCCCTGCTCCACTTTATTAAATAGCTATGGACCCTCTGACTACCCCAGAAAAGTGCCACAATCTGATCTGTCCCTGCCAGTTGCTGATTCTGCCCTGCTACCACTCAGCTTGTGCTACCCAATGCCTTTCCTCCAGCTGCCAGATCTTGACCTCTCCCCACGGAGGAAAAAATCCACCATCCAAGTCATTGGTCCCTCCTTCAACCATCCCAAACAAGATTCCCCAGCCCCATGCACCTAACAGAAGCCCAACTGACTGTGCCAGTGTCCAGAATGTATCTTGACATTACCTCGCTCCTAAGAATTACAAGGGACAAGCTCAAGTACTACTACTTTTTTTTACACTCATTTTTCAAAATAACACAAATAATTGAGTAACTGACATTTGTTTCCTCACTGTCCCCCCACTCACAGGCCATTTGAAAAAAAAAATCTTTATAAGGGAACAGAAGGATTTTCTTTTCAATGTTTTTTCTGAACTTCTTTCTGAAGGCACCAGCAACATAAGCATGGTCATACCTGTTCAGAGCAATGCTCCATCTAGCCCACTACCTTGCCTCTGACAGTGGCCAGTGCCAGATGTTTCATAGGTAAGGCTACGCTGTAGTCACAGGTATTTTTAGTAGTAGTCATGGCCAGGTCATAGACAAAAATTCATGGCCCATGACCTGTGCATGACTTATACCCCTAACTAAATCTTGTGGGGGGTCCCTGCTGGGGGGGGCTTCCCAGGGGGCTGCTGCTGATGGGGGGCCACTGCTGCTCCCACCTGCGGCTGCCGCCCGCCTGCTACTGCTCTGGCCATCCCTGGGGCCAGCTGCACCTGCGGCTACTCAGGCCGTCCTGGGGCCAGCTGCAGCATCCGCTGCTTGGGCACTCCCCAGGGCTGCCCAAGCAGTGGCCGCTGCAGGTGGCTATGGGGCTGCCTGAGCGGCTGGCTGTGGATCCGCTCCAGCAGCGGTCAGTGTGGCTGTCCCTGGGGCCATCTGAGCAGCTGGCCCTAGAACCAACTGCTTAAGCAGCCCTGGGGTAAGCCAATCAGAAGTCACAGAAAGTAATGGAATCCGTGACTTCCACAATCTCTATGACAAACACGGAACCCTATTCATAGGGCATGAACAAAACAGGGCAATTTTGAGTGATCCGTCCTCTGTCGTCCAGGCCCAGATTCTGGCAGTCAGAAGTTTAGGGTCACCCAGAGCATGACACTGCATCCCTAATCATCTTAGCTACTACCCATTGATGGACCTATCCTCCATGAACATATCTAATTCTTTTTATAACCCAGTTATATTTTTGGCCTTCACCACATCCCATGGCAATGAGTTCCACAGGGTAACAGTGTTTTATGTGCAGAAGTACTTCTTTATGTTTATTGTAAACATGCTGCCTATTAATTTCATTGGGTGACCTCTAGTTCTTCTGTTATGTGCAGGGGGAAATAACATTTCCCTAGCCACTTTCTCCACACCATTCATGATTGTGTAGCCCTCTATCATATCCCCCTTAGCTTCCTTCATAAGATGAACAGTCCCAGACTTTTTAATCTCTCCTTGTATGGAAGCTATTCCACTTCCCTAATCATTTTTGTTGCCCTTCTCTGCACTTTTTCCAATTTTAATATTGCTTTGGTCACCCCATCTCAAAAAAGTTGCCCACAGTATTCAAGGTGTGGACATAAATTTATATAGTGGCAGTTTGAAATTATGTATCCCATTCCTGATGGTTCCCAACAGTCTTAGTTTTTTTGACTGCTCCTGCATACCGAGCAGATTTTTTAAAGAATTATCCATGACTAAGAGCTGTTTCTTAAGTGGTATCAACTAATTTATACCCCCAATATTTTGTATGTATAGCTGGGATTATGTTTTCTAAGGTGCATTACCAGCCTTGAATATCATCTGTCATTTTGTTGTTCAGTCACCCACTTTAGTGAGATCCCTTTGTAACACTTTGCCGTTACCTTTGGACTTAACTATTGTGAGTAATATTGTATAGTCAGCAAACTTTGCCACTTCACTGCTTTACCCCCTCTTTCCAGATCACATAATTTATCATTTAGTTCATTGGGAGACCCTGCTATTTACCTCTCCACTGTGAAAAAACCCAACCATTTATTTCTCCCCTTTGTTTCTATTTTTTAACCAGTTATTGATCCATGAAAGGATTTTTCATCTTATCCCATGACAGCTATGCTTGCTTAAGAGTCTTTGGTGCGGGACCCTGACAAAGGCTTTCTGGAAGTCCAAGTACACGTATCCAGTGGGTCACCCTTGTCCACATGCTTATAGTGTCAATAGTACTGGGAAGGTTCCGAGTGAAAAGCTGCTGCAAACCCAACAGAGCACACACTTGTGCAAATCATTTTTGGATAGAGCCTAGACAGATGGCACTATTTGTTTTCTATACATCTTAGTAACAGAGGTGAGGATTTTGAATGTGTCTTATAAAAGGTAGTGAACACTAAATAGGGTTGAAATGCTCTTAACTTTCTGAAACAAATTCCTTTACTGCTGAAATTATCCATGCTCAATCTCACCGCAGCAATGAACTTTTCTGGGAAAACATGAGCAAAATTGGCTCAGCATTTATATAAGAACAGAAAAAGCATTCCTCACATGTTCCAAAAGAAATTTTGCACATACAAACTCAAGAGTTATTAAAAGGATATTTACACACACACACACACACACACACACAATTTTGCAGATCTCATTAGCATTTAAGGAATAGGCTACATTTGAATGAAATTTCATAGGTGGTTTTAAATTTACAAATATTTAAAGCGTTTTTCATGAATGTAACAGAACTTGCTCTAAGGATTTTTTTATTTTATTTTATGCTTTGTACTGTCATAGGGCACATCTACACTGGGGCTAGGGCTGTAATTTCCAGCTCAGTAAGACATGCCTGCACTTGCTCTGATTGAGCTAGTCTGCTAAAAATAGCAGTGTAGCCACAATGGCGCAAGCAGTGGGACAGGCTAGCCACACTGTGTATGATCCCATCTGAAATCCTCCGTATGTATTCAGGTTGCTAACCCATCCTTCCATTTGTGCCATGATGGCTATACTGCTATTTTTAGCTTGCTTGCTCAATCAGAGCTAGCGCAGGTATGTCTACCCAAGCTGGAAATTACACCGCCAACTCTAGTGTAAATATACTCACAAGACTTCACTCCTGCAGCACTTAGCAGCACTAAATGGCATGAGCACCTTTCCTGCATCCCTCTCATCTCCTATCTTCCCAAAGGTTCCCCTTCTGCTCTGCCAGCCATGGTCATGGGCTGCTGTTGTCATCAGACAATGGTAGAGTCATGGAAAGGATCTAAGGAACAAAGAAAACATCCTTATAGCAACTCTCTCCCTCTCTGCTTCACTGAAGAGCTTCTACCTAGAACCTTCTGGAGCCTCTTCATGCTGGCATCTTATTACAGCTAAAAAGAAACAGCACACTACTCTCACAACTGGGTGCTAAGGGCCCTTAGTTGAAAGTGTGACCAACATTATATATTGTATTAACAAATACAATATAATAGCCTGTTAAGAAAGACAGTTGTTGAGGCATATATACATAAGGGCATGGGGGCTAAAGGCTCAGATTGAGACATCAAATTTAACTGCATTTAATAACTGCCAAGTGTTTGATCACTCAAAGTTAACGTTGCATTAATGCTTTTTTCATTATAAACATATCTAAAGGTGATAGATATTTAGAATGAGTGAAATCTGCCAAACAGATTTGCAAGTCAAGCTGTGAGCTTAAATTGTTGGTATTTCTTTAATGATATAAATACATCAATTTTTATAAAAAACAAAAAGGAGACTGGTGGCACCTTAAAGACTAACAGATTTATTTGGGCATAAGCTTTCATGGGTAAAAACCTCGAAGTGAGGTTTTTACCCACGAAAGCTTATGCCCAAATAAATCTGTTAGTCTTTAAGGTGCCACCAGACTCCTTTTTGTTTTTGTAGATACAGACTAACACGGCTACCCCCTGATACTTGACATCAATTTTTATACTGAGTTTATAAAAGCATATTCTAAAAATATTTTCCAGCACATCACATTCATATTAAATACAACTTGAGCCCCCTCACACACTAAGTATGGAGGAAAATAATGCATTTGATTATGAAATACTTGAGAAAATATATTCCTTTATGCTGCTAACATACATTTCTGGAATATATGAAAATGCAAGGTATTTTAGCCCAAAAATGAACATCCAAACCAGAGCTCAACAAAGAGTAAAAACATCAAAAATAAAAACATCACCCACTTCATATCAAATTATGCTCTCTGTGGTTGTAATTCAACCTGCAAGTTGCAAAAATGTTTCCATTCAAGGTTTGTTTAAAATGTATTTATTTTTTATTGGGGAAAAAAATCATCTGGGACTAATTTAAACTCTTCAAGCAATATTGGTCTTGATAAGTTGATTTATCAAGCACTTCATATGGAGAAAACTCAACCATGCTGTATTTGGCAAAGTGTAATTATCACATGGATTACAAAACAAAGAAAGTATCAGAGGGGTAGCAATGTTAGTCTGAATCTGTAAAAAGCAACAGAGGGTCCTGTGGCACCTTTAAGACTAACAGAAGTATTGGGAGCATAAGCTTTTGTGGGTAAGAACCTCACTTCTTCAGATGCAAGTAATGGAAATTTCCAGAGGCAGGTATAAATCAGTATGGAGATAACGAGGTTAGTTAATCAGGGAGGGTGAGGTGCTCTGCTAGCAGTTGAGGTGTGAACACCAAGGGAGGAGAAACTGTTTCTGTAGTTGGATAGCCATTCACAGTCTTTGCTTAATCCTGATCTGATGGTGTCAAATTTGCAAATGAACTGGGTGCCCCAGGACCCTCTGTTGCTCCTTAAAACAAAGAAAGAGAACTAAGGTCTGGCATGTGAGAACGTCAAATTCTCTGTTTCAGTTGTTAACCTCTTTTCTGGTGTACTACTGACAATACTGAAACTTTTAGGACCAAATTCTGAAATGCTTGATCCTCACTCAGGAAAATTCTCTCTGACTTCAAGGGTATGTCACCTGAGTGAGAACTAAGGGCATGTCTACACTTGGAGCTGGGGGTGTGATTCCCAACTCAGGAAGACCTACCCGCATTAGCCCTCATCAAGCTAGCATGACAACAACAAAATGCATCTGCAGCGGCGCTTGCCCCCTGCCCAAATGTGTGCCCATCAGAGATGCTTGGCATAGTGGCTAACGTCTACCATTGCTGGCGCTTCTGCAGCTGCACTCTGTTTAGCATATTAGCTTAATCACATCTCTTAAGGCTGGGTATCACATCTCCAGCTCAAAGAGCAGACACGCCTTCTCTCTGAATGACTTGGATGAAGAGGGAAAACAGGTAGAAGGGCAAGCAGCTATATTTTGAACTGGGATAATGGAATGAACCTTTTATGTCTGCTACATGCTTCTCTTGGGCATCATAGGTTAATCCTTATTTTGAAATTGGCAACTAGCAAACACCAGCAATACAGTATATGTAACCTGATTACAGGACTGGAATCCAGGAGCTACTCTTGAATACCAATCCCAGCACTGACTGGGACTCCCTCTGTGACCTCAGCTAAATCAGTTTGCCAGTTCCCCATCTGTAAAATGGGGGTAATTCTTATTTACCTATTTCACCAGAGTATTGTAAGGACTATTTGCACAACACTTTGGTGATGCAATTAGCTATATAAATGCTAAATATTATTTTATTGGAAGTGTCAGTTTTCTAGGAGCTAATGGGAAAGTCTAAAATATGTCTCAGTGAGCCAACAGATTACTGAATGGTATGTTGTTTCTACAGCTGTACGACATTCAGCCCCTTCACTCAAAGATTGTAGGTATGTAGGTTGCTGTTTTTATTGATCCTTTTTGCAGTGGGGAAAAATAAAGTTAATGAATATTGACTTTGCTCTGTGCAAGACTCTCACATTTTATAGGAAGCAGTATATGTATGGTATCTCTTGTCACAGAATGGGAGAAGCAAAATAAGAAAGGTCTAAGGCTATTGTTCATACTTATTTTTCCCATTTCTGGAATAAGTAAACAAAAATATCTGTACTATGCCCAAAATCCATAAGGCTGAAAAACAGCAGCATATTTGAAAAGCTTTTCTCTACTTATTGTTGAGTACAATGAAAACCAGAACAAAAAGCAACCTGCTAGAAATAATTGAGATGCCAGAACATTAACTTAGATAATTCCATTTTTCAGTGTAACAAAGGGATGAGGGGAAAGCAGTGGATGTGTTATTCCTTGACTTTAGCAAAGCTTTTGATACGGTCTCCCACAGTATTCTTGCCGCCAAGTTAAAGAAGTATGGGCTGGATGAATGGACTGTAAGGTGGATAGAAAGCTGGCTAGATCGTCGGGCTCAACGGGTAGTGATCAATGGCTCCATGTCTAGTTGGCAGCCGGTTTCAAGCGGAGTGCCCCAAGGGTCGGTCCTGGGGCCGGTTTTGTTTAATATCTTTATTAATGATCTGGAGGATGATGTGGACTGCACTCTCAGCAAGTTTGCAGATGACACTAAACTAGGAGGCGTGGTAGATACACTAGAGGGTAGGGATCGGATACAGAGGGACCTAGACAAATTAGAGGATTGGGCCAAAAAAAAACCTGATGAGGTTCAACAAGGACAAGTGCAGAGTCCTGCACTTAGGACGGAAGAATCCCATGCACTGCTACAGACTAGGGACCGAATGGCTAGGTAGCAGTTCTGCAGAAAAGGACCTAGGGGTCACAGTGGACGAGAAGCTGGATATGAGTCAACAGTGTGCTCTTGTTGCCAAGAAGGCTAACGGCATTTTGGGCTGTATAAGTAGGGGCATTGCCAGCAGATCGAGGAACGTGATCGTTCCCCTTTATTCGACATTGGTGAGGCCTCATCTGGAATACTGTGTCCAGTTTTGGGCCCCACACTACAAGAAGGATGTAGAAAAATTGGAAAGAGTCCAGCGGAGGGCAACAAAAATGATTAGGGGTCTGGAGCACATGACTTATGAGGAGAGGCTGAGGGAACTGGGATTGTTTAGTCTCCAGAAGAGAAGAATGAGGGGGGATTTGATAGCAGCCTTCAACTACCTGAAGAGGGGTTCCAAAGAGGATGGAGCTCGGCTGTTCTCAGTGGTGGCAGACGACAGAACAAGGAGCAATGGTCTCAAGTTGCAGTGGGGGAGGTCCAGGTTGGATATCAGGAAAAACTATTTCACTAGGAGGGTGGTGAAACACTGGAATGCGTTACCTAGGGAGGTGGTGGAGTCTCCTTCCTTGAAGGTTTTTAAGGCCCGGCTTGACAAAGCCCTGGCTGGGATGATTTAGCTGGGAATTGGTCCTGCTTTGAGCAGGGGGTTGGACTAGATGACCTCTTGAGGTCCCTTCCAACTCTGATATTCTATGATTCTATGATTCTAAGCAACTTAAAATTGCTTACTAGGATTCAAGAATAATATAAAAAAAATCAAGGGTAAAATTTTCAAAAGTGCCCAGGAACATGTCTCCACAGGAAGTTACTGCACTAGATGCCAGGGTGTGAATCTAGAGCATGCAAGCTTTCCCACTACTACTTAAGCCACATTTTGGGACTTTCACTATGTTGCAGTTGTGTCCACATGGAATGTTACTGCACAGCAAGCTTGTGCACGGCAGATTGACACCCTGGCTTGCCGTGCAGTATCTTGCCATGTAGCCAAGCCCTCAGGTTAAAAACAAGACATGGTCACTCAGCTTTTAATTCTGGTTACCAACCTAAGTTAAAGCTGACAGGGAAGTCTGGGATAGAACTCGAGCTGCTAAAGTATGGTTATTTACATTACAGTAACTATATGTCCTGGAGATGTTGTAGTCAGTCTGGAGAGGACTACAAGTGGTATCCTCCTCAGACACAGGAGATATGAGTCAGCCATATCTTACAGATCTCAGCAACTGGTATGTCCTTGAAGCAGACTATGGATGATACCTGAGCTCAGGTAGCATGTGCCCTAACATTTGTAGGAAGGGTCTCACCAGCCAGTTGGTAACAGGTGGTGACACACTGAGCAATCCTCTTTGACAACTGTTGAGAGGAAATCACCTGGGCCTTAGATCTACGCAACAGAGCAATAAAGAGTTGGGGAGAGAGTCTGAAAGGTTTTGTCCTGTTCAGGTGATGAAGCAGAGACTTGGAGACATCTAGAAGATATAAATTCTCGACCAAAGAGGAATGTGGTTTCAGGAAGAAGACTGGTAAGGTAAATGATTATTCAGATGGAACTCTCATGTTATCTTTGGAATACACTTAGGATGTGGTCTCATCAGATCCTTATCCTAATGAAAAGTTTTACACAGCCCCACAAGGGCTTGGATCTCATTGGATTCTCTGGGCCAATGTGATGGCTACAAAGAATGCCGCCTTGATAGTGAGAAGGTACAAAAAGCATTCCAAAAGAGGTTCAAATGGTGGTTGCATTAATGTAAAAGGACAATGTTGACATCTCACAGAGGAGCTGGGTCTCTTACCAGGAGGCACAAATGTAACAGTCCTTCGAGGCATCTTATCTTCGTGGAATGTGAGAAGACTGACTAAACCGGAATATGATCTGCAGAGATTGCAGACAGATAGACTTTCAGGGAGCTCAATGCAAGGGCTCTTTACTTCAAGGGTAATATGTGGTCTAGAACCCTTGGTATTGGAGTTTTAAGTGGAATGCCCACACACAGAAAACCTTCCATTTTGCTGCATATATTTTCCTGGTGGAGGCCATTCTACTTTGGAGCATTGTCTCTCGCTACTGCTCATTCAACCACCATCCAAGCTGTCAGTGTAATGACTTGGTGTCCGGTTTTTGTATCTGGCCTTGATTCTGAGACACTATGTCCAGGCAGACAAGGAGACTGATGGGAGGCTTACTGGACAGTCACAGGACGTCCAAGAGCCAAAACTGTCCCAGATGGTATAAGGCTATTAAAATCTCTGTGGCTTTGTTCTGTTTGATCTCTGCTAGTGTTCTGGGAATCAGAAGAACATGGGGATATGCACAGAGAAGATCCCTTCACCACAGGAAGGAAAAAAGTGTCCAGTAGGGATCCACTGCTTGTGACTCCCATGGAGCAGAACTCCTTGCATTTGGCATTCTCCTCTCATGCAAATAGGTCTATAGTCAAGTGTCCCCATCTTCCAGACATGGGATGTAATATTGGGTCCCTCAATGGCCACTCTTGATTGGAAAATGTCCTTGCTTAGGTAGTCTGCAAGATTGTTGTTGATCCCTGGGAAGTAAGGGACCACTAGGGTCACCACATGCAGTTGGCACCATTATCGGAGTTCTAGGGCCTCTTCATAAAAAACTGGGATAAGTGTGCACTGCCCAGTTTGTTAACACAATGCATTGCTAACATGTTGTGTATCATGGTCTGTAGTACGAAGTCGTTGAAAATGGAATGGAAATCTATACAGCTCAGTCTTATAGTTTCAGTTCCAGGATGTTCATATGGAGTTTTAAGTCATCTGAAGACCACACCGCTTGTTTCTGGAAGTGATCCAGATGAGCAACCTAGCTAGTCCCAGATGCATCCATCCATCACCAGTGTTCAGGATGGGGAGGAGGCCGCAAAGGGTACCACTTTCTGCATATTTAAAGGATTTATCCACCAGGTTAATTCCCATAGAACCTGGGAAGGAAATGCTATCAACTTGGACATCTGGTGCTTGGCCGGAAAGTACACTGCTGATCTCAGCAATTGTGGGAATGGTCGCAGGCAATGTCTGGCGAGAGGTGTCACATAAGCCAAACTGACATGTACACCAAAAGGAGTAAACATGTGTGAACTGTGGTAGATGGTTTTGTCTGTAGTTTAATTACACAGGTCTGAATGGGTAAGAATCTGTCGTCTGGTACGTAGCCCGTCACTGCTTGTGAGTTGAGTAGTGCTCCTGTGAATTCTTGGGAGATAACTGTCTAGTTTGCCAAGAATCTCAACTGGGAAAAAAAGGATAAAACCGGTTGTATTGTTGATTCAGCTAATCATCCAGATATGGGTATACATATATGCTTTCTTTCTTGAGATGTGTCACTACAACTGCCAGGCATTCGGTAAACACACTTGGTGCCATGGAGAGTCCGAAAGGCAGAACTTTGCTTGGTAATGATTGGGCCCAACCTTGAATGTGAAGTACTTCCTGTGGGCTAGATGAATGGCAGTGTGAAAGTATGTATCTTTTAGGTCAAGAGCTGTGAACCTGTCCTTGGCTTGGAATGTAGGAATGATGGAGGCAAGCTTTCCCGTCCTGAATCTGAAGCAACACATGTAGCTGAGTCTCCTCAGGTCTAGGATAGGATGAAGACCCCCTATCTTCTTCAGAACGAGAAAGCACTGAGAATTAAAACTTTTTCCCCTGTATTCCTGTGGAATTTTTTTTTTTTAAATTACTCCTGATTGGAGCAGTGAGTCGACTTCTGCTTGTGAAGGCTCTCATGAGAAGAGAGTCTTGAAGATGGTATGGGAAGAAGGATGGATAGGGCACAGGGAAAGAAATTGGATGGTGTATCCATGGGTAATAATGTCTAATATCTATTTGTCCATAGTAATGTCCAACCAAGCACAGTGGTATGGAGCAAGGTGGTTTTTGAAGAGCATTCCCTGAGTGACTGGTTCTCGTGCTGCTCTCAACTGGTATGTCAGACCTGCTTCCCTGAGGACTGGGCAGGGTGCAAGGTTGAAGGATTGGAGGTCTGATGTTCTCTTACAAATAAGGCAGCTTTTTAGGTTGGTAGTCTGGATGCCTTATTAAGAGAATGTCTGTTGTCTCTGATGGTGCTGCAGCTGCTGTGGGCAATAGGTTTTCCAATATGTTAGAAGTGTGTATGTTCCTCAGGATCTCAGGGTCACCTGTGTCTTTAAGCGAGTGTAATGTGCTTTTTTGTTTTGTTTTCTCATGAAATAGCTCTGAACCTTCAAATGGAAGGTCTTCTATGGTAGCCTGTACTTCACAAGGAATGCCCAAAGCCTAGAGCCATGACACCCTTCTTGTGGTCACAGCTGTGGTCATGTTCCTGGCTTCCAGTATCAGCAGCATCCATAGCAACCTATTGGATGTTTTCAACACTAGCTGTCCCTCTCACACAGTCTTTCATTTCCTCTCTAACCTTCTAGGAAAGCTTTGTCGGAAGACTGTACCATGTGAGGAAGTCATACTTCACTAAAAGGGCCTGATAATTAGCTACCCTCAGCTGAAGTGAAGCCGTCCAGTATGACTTCTTCCCAAAGAGATACAAATCATTTTGGATCTGTCCTTAAGAGTATTCTTGGTTGAGCAGGACTTCTCCTGCACCGCTGAAACCACTTGTGACCCAGGATTAGGATCAGAGTAGAAATATTCCAGTCTGGATGGGAGCACCTGATAGTGTTTCTCTATCCTTTTCACAGCTGGAGGTGCAGTGGCTGGTGTCTGACATAGTGGTTTAACTGGGTCCAGAAGCCATTCATTTATCAGGATGATGATGCATGCTGGGCCCACTGCAGATAGATGTGGAGTCTGGGTAGTTTCTCTGTAACGACGAAGGTCTCAATTTTTAGTGTGCCTACTATCCTCAATAAGAGGTCTTGAAAGGCCTTAAACGTCCAATGCCAGTGCAGACACCAGGGTCATTACCTCCTCTGGTGATGAGGAGGAGAGGTTTTTAAGAGATGAAGCAGGGTACTGGTGTGTCCACACGTTGGGTTTCTGCTCCTCCTGATAGTCAAGTATCTGGGCTCTCATTGATGATGTGGCAAGACAGGGTGATCTTTTCCTTTTACTTATGGGAATAAACGGATTCTGTGAGCTCTAGCCTGTTCTTCCCAGAATGACCAGAGTGGCATACCATACAGTTATGCATGCTGGCCCAGCCATTGCCACCCTTGTGGCTATGAGTCAAAGTTCTCCCAGTCTTCTGGTGCTGCCCAGGGACCACATAGCAAATGGTTCCCTGCCCAACAGAGGGAAGAAAGTCTGCCCTGATGATGGAGATGAAGAGTATATCACTTCTATGGGCAGTGCCAATGGTGGCTCCTCCAACAGCAAAGGGGCCTTCCTTTGAATCAGCAGGTACCTCTGCACCAAAGCCACTTCCAGAGCCTGTTCCATTAACTGTAATGTCTGCACTGATTCAAATGCCGGTGCTGAGGTAGAGATCATTGTAGATGCCGATACTGATGGTGCTGGTATCAATGCTTCCGGTGCCAGCACTGTAGCCTATATATGACTATGTACCAGTGATGAGCAATCTGCGACCTGCGGGCCGCACGTGGCCCATCAGGGTAATCCGCTGGCAGGCCGCAAAACAATTTGTTTACATTGACTGTCCACAGGCATGGCCACCCGCAGCTGCTTCCCGCGGCTCCTATTGGCCAGGAACAGTGAACCGCAGCTACTGGGAACTGCGGGCAGTAGCATAGCTGTGGGAGAAGCAGGGGGGAACAGCTGCTCCCCCCCTGAGCACAGTGGCGCGTTAGGCCGCCCATTCCACCTTGTAGGTAGAAAACGCAAAGCACCAAGCCTGATGTTGTGGGGCCGAGCAGAGGGAAAAGGGTGAGTTAATCATGAGGTTTTAGAGTTAGTCATGGTTTCTGCAGCTTGCAAAAACATTGTGACTCGTTTCACAACAACCCCGCCGTGTGCATCATGTTTCCTTGGCTTGGACCTTCTGGGTGTCCTCTGCCTCGCAGCTTAGTTAGACCCCAGCTGGGGGCATATGAGCGCTGCTGCTGCTACACACGCTGCCAGCTGCAGACGCAGCGGTGGCTCGCTTCTGGCCGCTGCTGCTTGGGTGGCAAGATTTATTCCAGGCAGAGAATTAACCAGCCAGCCAGCCTTCAAATCTCCGGGTTCCTCACACACCTGGTTATTCAAACCGGAGCTGCCGGGGGTTTAGCAGGGAGGGCTGCTGGCCAATGCATTTTCCAAAGCGACTAAGCGAGCCAGGGGCCCTCACATTCCCTCGCCACTGTTTTACCCCACCGTAGCTCTCCTCCTCCCTTGCAGGCCCCCCTCATCCTCCATCCCAGGCATCCCCCAAAGTTCATGTTTTCATAAACTCTTCTCTCACCCGGTAAGTTTCACTCCCTTGTAACCCCTGAGTGCTGCTGCAATAGGCTCGAGGCTACTGTTTCGGGGAGGAGGGGTGGAGATTAGCCCCAGCTGGGTTTGAAAAGACAGTGAAAGCTTGCTGCCCCGCTGGTCTCTCTGGAATTGCAGGCACGGGGCATCGCTGGGGGAGGCGCTGAGGACCTGGGGGTCATAGGGGGATGGATGGGTAGACGGATGGGTGTGTGGGATTGGGGACAAAGAGTGTGCTTGGGGTTGATTAATCAAACTTAGCTGTGCCTCTTCAGCTGCCACTGAGAAAATCAACAGCTCCCAGAGCAGCCGTGAATTAACTTCGCTCTCCACTGCCATGTGCTTTATGCAGCTCACAGGGGCTGCTTGAATTACCACCTCACTTAGAGCCTTTACTGCCCCATAATCAGCGATGAAGACCCCCTCCCCCCGCAACACAACAAAGGAAGTCTTATATATAGCAGGGGAATGTCAGTCACCCGCGGTGCCATTGTAATTGCTGGATTAAGTATGTATTTGCTAAAGTCCCCTGAGGGGATTGTTACAGTCTATGGGGCGGATACCAGACAAACATGCTTGTCATTGGTTGCAAAAGGACACAGCAAACCCCCAGGTCCTGGTGCTCCCCTACATGGGTGCTGCGCTGGGGTCAGGGAGCAGGGCTCCTGACTGAAGACAGGGGACTCATGATCCCCACTGATGCCAATAAAGCCTCCTGCAAGGGTAAATCAGGAGTGAGGATAGATACATAGATGGATGTGTATGGAGATCAGTGGATGGATGGATGGACAAAGGGGTGTATATGGGGATAGATGGGTAAGTATGGGGTTATGGGTGGATGGATAGAGGGGTGCATATGGGGCTGGATGGATAGACAGAGGGAACTGTTTGGGGATGGATAGATAAGGTAGCTAAACGCGGTGACAGATCCAGACTCTGTAGTTACCCTATTGAAGCAATTATGCCAATAAGTAGCGCAGTTGTGGAACGATCCTTTAGCCGACTCGAACTTATAAAGTCCTACCTGCACTGGGTGAGGATGGATTGTCTGGGTTAGCTTTGCTCTCCATTGAAGGACAAATGGCTACTAAAGTAGATTATAATAAGTAATAGATAACTTTGCTAGAATGAAGCTTAGATGAAAGAGGCAGTTGTAGTTGCTTCATAAATCATATTGTTTTGATCTTATCTTTGAAATATAAAATAAGTAAATAACGTGTTATTGTTTTGATTTTATATACAATATAAATAGATATACTGTAAAACTGTTTTTATATTTTAAAAGCAAAATAACACACGTACTTGTAAAACAATATTATTCTCGTGTTTTTATTTTAAGTACAAAATAAGTATGTATAATGAAATTAAAAGTATGTAATTAGTAATTTGATATGTTGGGTGGCACGTTTTTTTATGTGTTCGTTCCCCCTGATGTTAGAACCTGGCTACGCCACTGGCTGCGGGCGACCGTACTTGTGGACGGTCAATGTGAACAAACTGTCTCGCGGCCTGCCAGCGGATTACCCCAATGGGCCGCCTGCGGCCCGCAGGCTGTCCACCACTGCTATATGCTATAGGTATAGGTATTTGCTAGGTAAGGCATAGGTATTAATTAAGAAACACAATGAGCTTATAAATCTCGAGGCCTGTAAGACAATAACTTAACTAAACTAATCAAGGTATAAAGGCCCCAAAGCCTTAGCATATTCAGCTAACCAGGAATAACGCTACATTGTAAGAGATCAGAAGACAGAATGCTGCAATGACTAAACTGCTGACAGTTAACCACAAGATGCCAGTTGATATCATCTTGAGATATTTTAAGTTAGGAACGTTGGCAGATGTCTGACCACAAGAATGCCATGGTAACTAACTGATGCACATGCTAAAAAGCTTGAGGTAAAAGGCCTAGTAACCTATGGGAGAAGGGTACTCAAACATCAGTGGGATGTGGAAGTTCAAATAAGGAAAAAAGGGCCTGAAATCCCTACCCAATATGCATGAGGTATAGTGAGTATCAGAGTATCACATTATAAAAGCTGTGTCCTGGCCTGCATGCCTTGGGAGATGCCAGTCTGACAACCACTGGTAAGGAGGAGGAGGAAGATAATGACTAACACTTTGGAATTTTTCTGTAAGGGATAGTGTTAGTATATGGATGCTTAGACGCTACTTCTGTATTATCTCTATCTACCTTGCTGGGTTGAAGTGTTTGTGATTTTACTGTGTTAATAAAACTATGAAAATTCAAGAGGTGTTTCCTAAGTGAGAATGTTGCTCCTGTGCACGTCAACTTAATAGTAATTCTAATAGCATTGGGCCAAACCTCAGAGCATTAATTAGGGATTCTTAAGCAACCAACAGATCAGAAAATGGAATTGATGAAGCATGTTGCATTACAGACTGCTCCTTCTCACCTGGAGATGCCTGGCAAATCTTGGAGGACTTGACCTTCAAGGTCTACCTGTATCACATGGCATGGGAGGACACTGAGCTCTTTCTGGAGTCCTAACCTCAGTGCTGTGATCACACCCACTCAGCCTGCTGTGACACTTAAGCAGTCGCTCTTGACGTCGATGGCTGAGGTAACTCCAATGCTGCAGTCAGTACCAGAGTCAGTGTGGAGGCAGAGGATGTTTTGTACAGCATCAACTTCTCCCAACATTGTCTTGGAAGTAGCCCTGCTGATTGACAGTGCACTGACCAGCATCACTTACTGGTAGTTGAGTGCTCAGTCTTAGGATTTCTGGTTCACATGCCACTCTTATCGACTGTTCTAAGAGACAGAGCTTGAGTTCTGTCCGTGAAATTTCCTAGTCTGCTAGGGATGTGGGATTCACCATGGGAGAAAAGGCATCTGCTGTGGCTGTCCTTCAGTGGGATGAGTCCATTGTAGAACAGGCAAGGTTCGAAGCCTGCCTTTGATTCTGCCATGTTGTACAACGGGGTCTGTACAGGGTGTGGACATCAGTATAGATGGGTCTGTTTGACAATGTAGTCCAATTTAAAGTTTTTATGGATTTCAGGTAAGTAAAGTTGTCAAAAGGAGTTCTGATGATTTTTCAGGATTTTCTGAAGCTTTCTAGAATTCTAGCACATGATAGGACATTGCTAGGTTCTGACTCGCTGCCACACAAGTAGTAAATAGGAACTGAGGGAGGGGTGGGACCACCTATCTTTTATACCCTCGTACAGGAGCATGAAGAGTTGCAAGGCTCAGGCATGGCCCCACCAGACACTGCTAGCTAAAAAATCCAGTCTTGGGTGCATTGGCACCTAGAGGGGACTCAACACTGACACATACTTGAAGGAGAACCTGGCTTAAAAGCTGAGTTGCCAAGTCTTCACTGTTATTTTAACCTGGGTTAGCTTGCCCAAGTTAAGAACACACATTTTTGGCAGTGAAGACATGCACCAAGTGACTTAGGAACCTAAGACCTACTCTCAAAAACAAATTAGACTCCTAAGTCACATGGGCACATTTCTCCCCCAAATCTGCAACCTTTATTCATGGTGAGCAGCACTGACTGACGCAAGCAGTCCCACTGAGCTCTAGCACTTATGCAAGTAGTCCTTCCCACCACAAAGGCGGTCAAGTCTGGCCCTTTATTAGGTGCTGAGCTTGAGCAACTATTCACAAAGATAAACTTAATTCCTCTACTTTTTCATGTTCTAACCTAGCACCATAAACGCACATAGCACTGCACAATGAAATCAGCAACGAACAGATAATGGGCTTCTACCCTAAAGAGCTTACAGTCTGAAGGCACAGATGGAAACAGATGCAAGACAAGAACTTGCCCACAGTGACGATCTGCCATTAGAGCTTGGATGCTTTACAGAGAAAATGAGTTTATATATATAAGCTTAAATCTGGGTGGATTTTGAAGAAGGTAGTTGTGCCATGGTTAAAGATCTTTTTATGGACTCAGAGTATCATATGCGTGAGAAATGTAGAGATCTCCTACATTGCGCCTCAGTTTTGCTTATAAAGAGCATCTTTACTGACCATTTCTGCTTGTTGACAGCCCCATCCAATAATATTAAAGGGCCATATTTACAGAGAGTCACCTGGCTTCCAATTTTTGCACCATAAATTAGGCAGCCAAATATTTAGAGATCCAAAATTGCAAGCCTATAATGTTGCGCACAGACCTTGGAGTATGTAGTTTTGAGGCTGTGGTTGAAAATTTGGCCCAAAATGTAGTAACAGCTCTTCCTGGGAAGTGGCCCTTCCAGATGCAGCTCTTTTCCTCAACACATTTCTTCTACCTGCTTGTATTGAGTGCCCCTGTACTTTCCTGGCAAGGAGTAGGAGACTAATTCAATAGCAGCCTTGTATTTTTCCATGTCTCTGTCTTAGCTTCACTGTATTGTTCTAATTATATCACAGCAGCTTTATGATCCAACCTAAAATCATTGTGCTTTTTCTACCCCTGCTGAATTCCCCAAGGTGTTGACTCCCCTCAAGCCAGTGAAGAAAAGTTAGTAATTTCAGATTTCTAGTTTTAGAAATTAGCTTTTAGTTTTCAAGTATTTCAAAGAGATGGTTTCAAAAAAAGATACAAGCTAATGTTCAATCATCTGAGTAAAAATTTCCATTACAGCTGTGGGAGTAACACTATTTTCTTCCATATTTTTAGAGAATACACAAACCAAAAGGTGACACATTAGGTTTGAGAAGTAGTGCAAATGATGTGATAGAAAAATATTGACAGATCTACCTATGTTTGGAAATTTGGAAATGGCCCAATCTCTGTTCATGAGCTAGAATAGATTTGGCTGAATAAATCAAAGCTGTAAGGCTGGATAATAGATTCCAAAGTAAGTAAATGGAATATTTAGCTACTATATCCATCACTGCCTTATACGCTAGGAGGAAAATTGCTTGATGTTTGCTCATCTCTGAGCAGAGACTGGGACACATTTGTTAGAGAAACAGAAAAATGCAGCTGTCTCATATGTCTAAATGGATCTGCAAACTACTTTAACATAAAGCACCCTAGCCTTAATGCTGTTGATCTGCTAAACCTCTGAGGATGAGTGGCATGGAAAGACATTTGGAATGACTGTACAGGGAGTCAGAATGGTTTCTTCAGCTCAGCTGTGCCAGACTGAAGTTTCTTCAGCAACAAGAACAACCTCCTTCCAAAATTTTCTATCCTTTCACCTCAAAAAGACAAAAGCATCAGAAAGTAAAAAACGCAGCAAACACGGTTTGTCATTACTATAAAGGACTCACATATAGGTCTGTGCCTAGGATAGATTGTTCATTACAACCTCTTGTGCATTTTACTATGTTGCATTTTTTGGAAAAAAATATTCAAGTAATTCCATTGCTACAAGAAGAGACTTCATTCACTGGAGGGACCAGAATATACTAGCTCACTGTCATATAATTTAAGCTCAGTCATACCTCAGACAATATTTTTACAAGGTCACTTCACAAAACTATGTCTAGCCTACCCAAATGACAATATTATTTATGCCAAAGGTTCTTTTTAGGGATGGAAGTATTCCAACTACTGTTTAATAGGCTATATGGGTAGGCTAAAAAAAACATAATTTGTAGCAGACACAGTTTATGTATATAGTACATAACTAAGGAGTACAGACTGATCATTGGAAACATGGCCTAAAACTGGCCCCAGCAAAAATAGCCACAAAAGCAATGAGCTTTTGAGTTTTCCTCTCCTATATTATTTTTGGAAGTCTTAAGCTTAACCAAAAATATGAATGCACAACTGAGAAACACTTTTGAACATAGTGGCTATCTGAATATTCAAAAAGATATTTCTGAAAAATAAATTTGTAACACATGCTTGTGAATATACATGTTAACAAGATAGCATATTCAAAGTCTTAGAATGGTAAAATACATGAAAAGGAAGGAGTGGGAGCTGAAATTTAAAATGATTATTTGCAAGAAGGTTTGATAAGTAGCATCTAATGGGTTGAAGACAATATACCAAGTGTAAATTTGCTAAGACAATGAATATAAAGTAACTGGTATCACACCCAAATATCTAAGCCAGACATTAGAAAATAATACAAAGCAGTCACATTTCCTTCCTCTCAAAAACGGTTCCTACAAACCAAAGCTTGGGCCATAAACTATTTAATTTCTAGTCACTGAAATGACTTTCCAGGAAAATTAAACTTCCTCAGAGACATAGATATTATCCAAATTATCTAAAACTTGATGGCACTGTCAATTCATCATAATCATCAATTAAAAGTACAGTGAGAATGTACCAGTAATAGATTTTTGTGGGAGAAATTGTGTTTAGGAGAGGTCAGTATTGAGCTTTGTACTGCGTGTGTTAGTTATGAAAGACTAACTTAGCCAAGAGGCACAATCTTAAAAGAGGAGTTTGCATTGAACAAATTTTTCACAGATGTGTCTGTGATATAAATCTTATTTTCTAGAAGAAGAAATGGAGTTTTAGTACTACTTTCTGCTGTTCTTACTGAGGATGCTGGGTTGACTTTACGGCTCATAAGGAACTCACTGGTCCTCATTCAGGATCTCTTCACTCCACACCAAAAACAAGAGGTCTAATTTCAGTCTTGAAGTGACTGAGATTCCAGTGTCCACACAGTAGCAAAGCATTGCCATATGCTTGAGAATGTTACAGTTCTCATGGGTATCCTCAGACGTCCAAATGATTCTAAAGTGTGCAGATTTATTAGGATACTGTAAATAGGACTCAAATAAAAAGATGCATGAGATGAAACCCCACAGGCTGAAAAAGCTGGGGGAAAAGTTCAACTGCATAAGCATTTTAGGCAAACAATTGCTGCGGCTTTTCTAGAACCAGTGTTTGGTATAGGAAAGCTAAACTAGGGTTACCATACGTCCGGATTTTCCCGGACATGTCCGGCTTTTGGGGGCTCAAATCCCCGTCCGGGGGGAAATCCCCCAAAGCCGGGCATGTCCGGGAAAATCGGGAGGCTCGGCCGGGGCCTCTTTGTGCGGGGCCGGGGGCATGGTGCCGGGCCGGGGGCCAGGCCGGGCCAGGGTCGCAGTGCCGGGCCGGGCCGGGCCCGCGGGGCCGGGCCCGCGGGGCTGGGAGCCGGGCCGGGCCCGCGGGGCTGGGAGCCGGGCCGGGCCCGCAGGGCTGGGAGCCGAGCTGGGCCCGCAGGGCTGGGAGCCGGGAGCCGGGCCGGGGTCGGGGAGCCGGGAGCCGGGCCGCGGGGCTGGGAGCCGGGCCGGGGTCGGGGAGCCGGGAGCCGGGCCGGGGAGCCGGGAGCCGGGCCGCGGGGCGGGGAGCCGGGAGCCGGGCCGCGGGGCGGGGAGCCGGGAGCCGGGCCGCGGGGCGGGGAGCCGGGAGCCGGGCCGGGGTCGGGGAGCCGGGAGCCGGGCCGGGGTCGGGGAGCCGGGCCGGGGTCGGGGAGCCGGGAGCCGGGCCGGGGTCGGGGAGCCGGGAGCCGGGCCGCGGGGCTGGGAGCCGGGGGGTGCGCCGGGGGTGGTCGGCCAGGGCCCGAGCCGACCCAGGCTGGAGCCGCCGGGGGCCAGCCTGGGCCGCGCCGCGCCTCCTTCTCCCTCCCCCCCCCCTTCCCTTACCTTACCTTACCTGCTTCAGGCTTCAAGCAGGGGAGGGGGCGGAGACTTTGGGAGGGGGCGGAGTTGGGGCGGGGGCGGGGCTGGGGGCGGGGCCGGGCCCCCTGGGAGTGTCCTCCATTAGGAGGCACAAAATATGGTAACCCTAGCTAAACAAGGTTTAAAGATAAATAATTTATCCACTATACAGCTTTGTATAATAGCTCTTCAGTCAATATACAAAAGTGGGTTATTTTCTGTCACCTGGAATAGTTATTGGACATTATTAATATATTCTGCACCAAGCCCATAACCTCTGTTTGAGCTATAGCATATCTTTTAGAAATCCTTCTTATCATGCCACCACAGGCCATACTCTTTGTACTCAGAACTCAAAACACAGAAAAACTGCCATTCAGAAACAGCATAGATTCCTCTGATAGTATTTTGCATTATATATTTACCAGTATAAGAAGAATGATTCAATTTCATAAATCATAAAAGGGCAAATACGCCGAGTGAGATCCTGATGCCAGCTCTAGCTCTTTATACCAGGTGAAAGGGCTAGGAGTGGCATAAAAGTTTCCTGAAAGCCCTGCTTCTGGCCAAGGAAGGATTCCCCAGCACAGCCACTTAAAAAGACAGTATAAGTCTGTGTGTCAAGGGCCCTGGCATAAGGGACATGATGAGGGTAAGAAGGGGGGTGGGAAAGCTGTACTGGGGATGCATCTGCAGCATGCAATGCTTTGAAGAGTCCAAGCAGCCCTGTAGCTCATAGGGCAGCCTTAAGAGGCTGCCATAAGGTTGTTAGGACACCAAGTTACACTACAGGTCTCTGCAATTCCTGCAACAGTCTAGGATCAGCAGGGCAACAGGTGGCTTAAAGCCAAATTAGCCCTTCCTGTCCTTGGGCTGCAAGTTCTCTGCTGTGCTTCTTAGAGGCACAGCACAGAATCTCACCCCATTATGTTTATTAATCTTTCGCATCAAATGCTGTGTGGCTCCAATGATAATGTTAGTTTATCTCCTCTTTCTCTATTTACATTTCATGCAGACCTTTACAGTGCACACCAAATGGGTTAATTTGTCTTGTTAGAGCACAGGATTGGGTATCAGCAGATGGAAGGCCCTAAAGCAATGCGAAGTAGTACTTCTTCATACATTGGGATACATTAAAAGTGGCCATGGTTTCAGTGACTTGGTCCCCTTACCTACCAAATAGTTGATATCTATTGGGTTTAGCTATTTCTGCTGTATGATTATGTGTTTTTATTATGGAACTAAACTATATATCATCTTTTTCCCTACAGTTAAACTTAGGCTAAAAATTAAACTAAGCTTTTTTTGAAATTATGTGTTTATTGGGTTCACTTTTAACAACATATTGGGGGACTTGCATGAAATAAACCCTGTAGATACATAAAACTGACAAGTGAAATTTCATTAAAAGATTTACCAAAATCTGCTGCATCTTTGAAAGATCCAAAAGGACACGCTATCAAACAGCTCATCTTGTTATCTCTCCAGTGCTGGAGACAAAGAAACCCCTTCACAACCAACCTGGCATGATGGAATCACAGAGCTAACACTTAATATAACAAGAAAAACAGCGTTCAACCTATACGGTAGGCAAAACATATTTTCTCTACAGTAAAACAAAAATATCTACATAATTAGACTAAAAATGTTAGTCTAGATTAACACAGACTACCTTCAGAGACACCATTTTAGGAGCAACAGGCCAGTTTCTGGCCCCTTCTTCAGCTGCTCTGCACCACTCCTGTGGCACAAAACAGCTGGAAGGCTGGCTTGCATAAGAATAATCCCCAGGTGGAATTGAGCTTACCCTCCCTAGGCCCTGTAGTGCTGGAAAAAGGAAATAGCTAATGGATCTAAGCAGTTGTAGCTTTCTTGGCATAGTTTAACAAGATTAGCCTTAAGAAGAGGAATAGCTGCTTGTCTAATTCTAAAATTTCAGAAGTGGTCTGTGTCTGAGGCATGTGTGTTTATATGTGTGAAGGCTGGAGTTTGTGGGGCTTTGGGTTTTTTCAGCCACAAAGGTTGCACTTAAAGTTTTTCATTTTGATTATTTTGCCAGTTTGAAATTTATTCCCCATTTCAAGTATTGGGAATACTGTTGGAAGTGGTAATATTATGCAAAAAACTTTGCTAGTGCAACCACTGAAGAGGATACTAAAAATGTGAGGAAAACAAGGAAAAAATTCAGTGACTTTTTTTTAAAAAGAATTTCTCTATAAAAATTATTCAATATCGTTCTACAAAAGTTACATGGAAAATCTGATTGTCCTCTAAAAAGAGTTATTGTGCCAAACGTGGAGTTTGAATTCATTAAAATCTGAAACAAAGGAATTTCAGCCCTGATTTATGAGTAAGTCTCAACTTAAACCTAATTCTGAAGTCACTACTAATACCTCCATAATGTAAAAAAGGTTCCACTTAGAGTTTCACATAGCACACATATATGAGAGACAGAAAACCAGATGCAGGTGGATAGCTATAGTCAGACAATCTAACCGCAACAGAGCTTAAGAGATAGCTGCACAGACAGACTGGTTGATAGATTGTATTCTTTTACAGACAAATACACTTCTTTTATTCTCTTTTCTTTTTTTCTTTTTATAAGTGCTCCAAATATCAGCACATCGGCTGACCTTCATCTATGTCTAGACAGTACACAGCCAAATATAATTACTTTATGAATCCCCTTTACAGGAGAGAGCCGTCTTCCCCATGTAAATTCACTGACTGTTCCCATCTTGACCCTTTCTATCCTTGTAGATTGCTTGGTTTATAACTGTTCTGGTTCCGGAGCTGGATATATCTGACATACTGGTGTTATGTGCTTTTCTGATATAATTTATATATGGCTCCATTAGAGAATAAACTTGAAAAGAGAAGCCATAAGGAAATAGTTGATCAAGCTGCATTTAGCACTGTTCTAAAACTTTTTTTTCTAGTTTTATAATCTGTTGTCAGGTTATAAATGAAATCATTTGAGAGTCACTTAATCAAGGGGATGGGAAATATAGAAGTGTTGCAAGCAATCTCATCTAGCTGCAGTTTGTAACACATAAATGCTACAAAAAAGCTCTGTGGCTACATTTATCCAAGACCTAGTGAAATGCCATGTGGATTTTGGTGAAGAAAAAAAGATAAAGGGATTATAGCTGTTCGAGAAAGAAAAGTCTACCAGACTGAGCCCATCTCTTTACAAGTACAAGAATAAATCCCTCAGGAGAGGATGTTTAAGCTATTAAACTGCTTGTACACTTGATTCTCATGTTGATCAGATACTAAAGCGGTGGACGCACTAGCAACTTTGAGATCTATGTATGAAATAATAAATAAGAGCCAATTATATTCACTGCTATTTATTATTAGAAATAATTTAGAATCGAAAGACCTTGAGCCAAAAGTTATTAGGGAACATCTTTAGGACAAATAGAGAGAATAACTAATTATATGTTGTGTGAACTAATATTTAAAGAGGAAGTGTACATCTGCAGCAACACAGAAGTGGTAGGAATTAATTTCCTTAAAATGGTCCCTGGAGACTCCAGACTCTATTCCTACCCTAATCAAACCTAGTTTTCCATTGGGGAAGACATATGGATTTTAGGATGCTTGTCCACAGAAACTTCAAAACAGGATTACAGAAATCTGCAATAGGGACTTGAAAGAACATCAAGCTCAGAAAGGGATCTGGATAGCCACAGATTGTGCTAAAGTCTTAAGAAAAAGCACGTGTTACTGAAATTGTGTAGAAATCAAATAATTTTGTTTTGGAATCTAATCTTAAAGAGGCAGATTACTATCCAGCACTTCATAAGGCCTTGAAGGCAACAAACAAACAATATGACTTAGTTTTTTATAATAAGACTATTTTTATGGATAGCTCATCTTCATATGCTGAAGTGTTGCTTTATTTTTACTTGGCTTTTTTCTGCATTAAATGTTTTGCAGCACTTTAAAAAAATTAAACTTGAACCTCATGAAAACAAAACCTTATGATATTTAAGTTCCAAAACAAACAGACACGCACTATGAACCAGTTAATGCCCAGAGTAGAGCCATGATGGCAGTGGTAGAGGTGGGATATCACAGTTTTATCACTGCTTATACTCCCCAGTCTCTCATGATCACTACAGTCAAGCTTCACTTGCAATAAAAAACATAGGAAAAGAACACCAGTGCTCTCAGAAAATATTTTAAATTACATAGACGCCAACAACAACAGCTGGCTGATACTGAGATTAAGTCTGACAGGTATCAGCTTGTAAACTCTTTAGGGACAGGGACTGTTTTTTTTTTCCCTGTGTTTGTACAGCACCTAGCACAGTGGAGTCTTGGTCCAAGACCGGGGTTCACAGGCAGTACAGTAATTCAAATACAAATAATATTTTAAGAAAGAGAAGCAGAAAGTAGCAGTCCTCTGGGACTGCTATAAGAAATTCACACTTAGAATGACTGAAATAGCCACTGATGAGGTTCTAGGATGGCTCCAATAGAATAGTTACCACCACATTTATTATGTGTTCAGGAAAAAGCTGTCTGTGTGCCATTTAGCAATAAATATACAGTAGTGAAATAATATAATCCTAGATAAGTGTGAAGGCTCTTAGTTTGAAAAAGGGAATAAAATTAAAGGGAGAAAGAAGCAGTTTGTTAAAAATCTAAAATGTCCAAGACAGACAATAAGGAGGCAGGAGAAAACAAAATCGACAAGATGTATAATGTAAATAAAGGCAGTTGTAAAGTGGAAACAAAAAGAACAAAATTAAATATAATGCAAAAAATATTTCAACACATAAGAGCCGAAACAGACAAGGAAAGACACAGGAGAGACACTGAAAGGTCAAAGTGGAAAGCCAGTGATAGACTGATAATATGCTGAGGGTCTGAATGATTTTTTGACAAAAGTACACACAAAAGGAAAGGTGATACCGTCCTAGGGACGGAGGCGTGTTTTCCTAGACTTGGGGCAGTAAGTTGTTGAAAGGCTTTACCCTCATCCCAGAGCAGATAAGAAGCAATTAGAACTACTGAAAGCCAACAAACCACCAGAGCCATCTGACTTGAATCTCCAAATTATAAAAGAGGAAGAAAGGGAAATAAGGAAATCTTATAAGCAAAAATGTATTAGAGCTTACTGAGAACAGGATAGTATTACTAAAAAATGGAGAGAGAACTGATGCAGTTACCACATTTAATAAAGGAAAGAAGGAGCCAGGGAACAATTTATTTAGCTGTAGGCAAAAATATAAAAAAACTTTGATTAGGGAGATTATAAATTTGTGCAAAATGTGTAACTAATATGAGAGTCAGTGAAGGTTTGAAAAAGAAAAGAAAAAAGAAACAAATGACGTCTGAGAAGTAAACTGCATTTGATTTCTATGAATGTAATTATCTTAGGTCATGTCTATACTAGAAAGGCAAGTCAACTTCATGTAAGTCGACATCGAGCTTTCGATTTAAACAAGTCGATCTTGTGTGTCCACACTACGCTCATTGTGTTGGCGAAGTGCATCCTCACTAACGGCTTGCATTGACGCAGAGCACTGCACTGTGGGTAGCTATCCCACAGAGCACATAGCCAAGTGGAGTTTTGGGTTGGGTTTTCAATGCCTTATGGGACCAAAACATTGATGTGGGTGGTTATGGAACATGGCATTAGCCTCCCAGGATGCACTTACCTCCCTCCCTGAAATCAACGGCAAACAAACCAAGCCTTTACCCATGCAGACACCATAGCATGAAAAGCATCAACCCCACTCAGCTGTACACAGTTGTGAGCATTGCAAACACCTCGTGCTTTATCCTGCAGTATTTACACAGCTTATACAGTAGCCGCCGCACGGAACAACGGATGCTACACAAGCAGCCCTGCTGGAAGACAGAGCAGAGCAATTCGCAGTTGCTAGCAACGATCATGCATCACCTTGACATGGTTGAGCACCATTTCTGGGCCCAGGAAACAAGCACTGACTAGTGGGACTGAATTGTTATGCGGCTACAGGATGATGAGCAGCGACTGCAGAACTTTTGAATGTGTAAGGCCACTTTCCAGGAACTGTGTGAAGAGCTCTCCCCAGCCCTGAAGTGCAGCAATACTAAAATGAGAACTGCTCCGACAGTGGAGAAGCGAGTGGCGATAGCTCTGTGGAAGCTTGCAACGCCAGACAGCTACCCGTCAGTGGGACATCAATTTGGAATGGGTAAATCTACTGTGGGATCTGTTGTGATCCAAGTTTGCAGGGCCATCAACAGAATTCTGCTAAGAAGTGTAGTGACTCTGGGAAACGTGCAGACATAGTGGATGGTTTTGCCGCGATGGGGTTCCCTAACTGATGTTGAGTGTAAGGGATACTGAACTCCCCCTGTTCCATAGGACGTTTTGGGGAGGAGGATGTAGAACTGGGCAATGAAGTCAGCAGGTTCAGCGTAGGCTGCAGAGGGACTGTAGCATCCAGCTGCCTTTCTTGAACCTCAACCAGACGTCTGAACCTGTCTGATTGCTCCTTCATACTCTGCAGCATCTCTTCCTGTGTGGTACGCTCTTGTTCCCTGCATGCTCTCCTGTCCTCCCTCTCCATGTCCAGGTTCTCAGACAGTGGAATCCTCCAAGCTCTGCGCTCCGTCTTGTCACTCTCAGAGGCGCGTATTAACTCATTGAACATGTCCTCCCGAACCTTCTTTTTTTTGCCTTCTAATCTGGGAAAGTCTCTGTTCCAGTGTGGAAGATGCACCGAAGGAAAAGGTTTCAGCTGCAAGGAATGCAAAGCACAAGGGTAGCATTGACAGTGTATACATTGTTTCTGGTGCACGGTTAATATTTTTTATAAAAAAAAAAAAAAAAACCCCACCCCTCAATACACTGCAAGCCACAACGTAATCACAACTGCTGACTATTGCAAGATTTGGTTTGCTGCTCCAGCCATGGTGAGTAAGGCCATGACGCATGGCTGAGAGGTCTTCTGCTGCTGCTTTTCTGAAGACCTCTTTGGGATCACAGGTTGGAACTTGAGAAAAGCCCCCTTTTCCCGGACGATGCTTGAGGACAGACACCAGTGTAAAGCCCCCCAAATAGTTTGTTTTTTACAAAAGCGGCACCAGGTTGGGGGAGCGGGGGGGGAAAGAGACAAAACAGGAAGCCACCGCCTCACACCCCTTCCCCCCCCGTACTGCTTGCAATACATGGTGATCCCTTCTAAACACAACGCTGGCACATTTGGGAAAGCGTGGTTGTGTGATCCAGATTTCACCAAACAGGGGACGGATTACTTGTTGAATTGTTTGTAGTTTAAGGGCTAGCATTGAAAAACTTCTCCCATTTCCCCTAGGTGACCCTATGTGATATCACTCTTCTGAGGGTTACAGAGGCAGCAAGGGAGCAGATGCTGCAAGCGTCTGGGTACAGACCTGGTCCTTATGCTGCACTGCTGTGTGCTGCAATGATGCCAGCAGAGTTAATACTGGAGTGGTGTGGGAAAGTGTCCTACCGTGGTGGATGAAATAAGGCAGCCCTTCCGGGAAACCTTCTGCAAAGGATTACAGAGTACTCCAAGAAAGCTTCCTAGAGATCTCCATGGAGGATTCCTGGGCCATCCCTATGCACATAAACAGTCTTTTTCAGAGAACACCCTCTATGTAGCTGGAGTGGCCACCGATACCCATTACACCTACTTTTTTGTTCAGATTAAACAAAAATATAATAGCATGTAACCCCTTACAGTTTGATTGGAAATATACTCTGCTGCCAACTGGTCCTGTTAAAGGATGGGCTCCAGGGTTAAAAGTAGTTCTTGGCTGTTGGGGAGAATGGATCTTCTGATTGCCGGACTCCCATCCTCCTCCTCCTCGTTGTTGTCCGAGGTCACCCGGGGCTCCTGGGAGGTAGCCACGGAGCATTTTGGGATAGTGGTGGAGTTGCTGCCCAGAATCGCATGCAGCTCCTCATAGAAGCAGCATGTCTGAGGGGCAGAGCCAGAACTGTTCGCCTCCCTTGTCTTCTGTTACGCTTGCCGAAGTTCCTTTATTTTCACGTGGCACCCTGGTGTAGCCCTTCTTCCCCATGCCCCAGGCAATCTTGGCATAGATGTCAGCATTTCTTCTGCTGGATCAGAGCTCAGTCTGTGCTGGCAGTTCTCCCCATACAGCAATAAGATCTACCATCTCCTGCGTGCTTCATGCTGGAGCACGTTTGCGGCCTTGAGTGTCCACGATCAACTGTGCTGGCAAGCTCTCCACACTGAAATGAAAATTCAAAAGTTCCCAGGGCTTTTACAGGGGAGTGGCTGTTTCCTGTGCACCTGGCTGACATGCAGTGGAGTTGAAAGTGTTCTCCAGAGTGGTCACAGAGGAGCATTGTGGGGGACCTCCTGGAGGCCAATTCATTTGGATAACACAACGCAGTGTCTACACTATCCCTATGCCGACCTGTGGATGTCAAACCAAGCGCTACACCTCTCGCAGAGGTGGAGTACAGAAGTCGACTTTACAGGCCATTTAGGTCAGCGGAAGGGTCTCAGTAGTGTAGACACATATATTATTAGATTGACTTATGTCAACCTACGTTTGTAGTGTAGACCAGGCCTTAGATATTTATCGATCACCACTCACCAGATTTCTCAGTGAATACTAGAATGGATTGGCAGTAGGGATAATTTATTTGGAATTAAAGCAAGAATGTAATACCCACTAGGAGAGCGGCTCCCCTCAGAAAAGTGGGAAAATAAAATCTGAGTAAAATGAATTGACCTTCATTCCAGTTCTGTGTTCATTCAGAGTTGTTAGCGTAAGAGAACAGCTCTTTCTGATGAAGGAGTTAAGCAGAGGCAGCTGCTCCGATGCCTGAGACTGTTTAGTGCATGTGCTTATTCCAGTAGTGGGATCCAACTCTGCAGCAGCAGGAGTTAATTGAATAGCCTTGGCAGACACATCTGACCACTTAAGAGCAATTTCAGAAGTGCCCCTGAGGAATGAGCACATGTACATAATCCTTTAGGGATTACAGAGCAGCAGCAGAATTTGAATGAGCAGTCTATGAGCTGCAAATCAACACTGAAGGGCACTTTCGAAAGTGGCTTTAATAAATGAGCACTTGTACATCTAAGGCAAGCGGTAATGCCCCACTGCAGCCACCACAGTCTGGATTTATTTGTATGGTCAAAAAGATATGGGATGGAAGTATTAAAATAAAGTTTAGTTTATGGGCAGGAAACAGGTGTCAGTAAATGGAAACTATTAATAAGTAGAAAGAGTCAGATTACTGATCATTGTGTAATCTGTTTCCCCTCCCCCCCACACACACACACCTCCTTCCCCACACACTTGGTCAAATTCATCCTTGCAGTAACACTACTATTGACTGCAGTTAAGTTACACTGGGGATTCATTTGTCCCCCATTTACAAATTGCTAAATGGAATCCATTTTCAAAGCAGCAAAATCTGCTTAGGTCTTTATGGACCAAAAGCATCTCAACCCACCCTCTTATTTGTGAACCTAAATTCTTGGGGGTCACAGTTATAGGCATACAGTTTTTAAATACCCCAAAACTTGGATTTTCTTGGCATAACTTGAATTGGCACACAAAGCTCAGAAAGTCAGCAAGCCAACTGCTTTAAAGACCTTCTCCCACATCACTTCACATTACACATGTTGAACTAAGTGCTATATAATCAATACACTTAGGATATTTTTCCAGAACAAAAAGTATAAATATTTCCAGTACAGTGCAGCTTACAAATCTGCTTGCTATGTGGTATTGTCTGTTTCCATAATTATGGTTATAACAAAGCATTTATATTTTAAAAGGAAAATAAATTGATAGGTTCCCATGTCCTTCACCCCCATCTGCAAGCTCATGCACCCCTTGGTACATAGAGTTTGTCACATAGTTTATCTTTCCTAACAGAGGGAGGGAGTTTTTGTGGAAAGCCCTTGTTAAAATACTGGCAGCACTTCACTAGTTTGAAGCAATTTAAAAAAGAAATGTTACTACACCTAGTCCTAATGAGTTCCGACTCGTTAATAAACTAAACTCCCACTATACCATTCATCACGCCCAGCCCTTCTAGTTGCTAACAATTCTAACATCGGAAGACTAAAAGGTTTATAGTAGTATTCATAATCCTGAAAGTAAAGGAAGAAATTGTTGCAAGAGAAGAGCTGGATTCAATTAAGAAAATGTCAGTTTTCTACGCTGCAGAAGCTCATCAAGGCTCTATATGCACCAAAGAACTGAAAGCCAGCAACAACAACACTGGAACTAGACAGTAAAACAAAACAAAAAATACTTAAAATACATATTTAAAAAAACAAGGAGATTACACACTGAGGAGGTGAGTAACGAACTCAGATGGACTTCTTTAGAGAAAATAGCACTTAGAATATGGGATGAAAGACAAAGTCAGCAATAGAAAACCCTAGCACACATCAAATCAAGACAGAAGCGGGACATTTCGGAAAAGGCGAGTTGGTTGGGAAGACACAAGTAGTTAATTCTAGAAAATGAAGATTGGGAGATGACCCTATGGAATCTAGGTGGATTGGCATTTTCTCAGGTTGTAGGGATCCGTCTTTCTGACTCCAGCCTGGAAAAATCATCTCATGATATTGAATATTCATACACTCACAGATATAATTATTTTAAGTGCAAAGTTTAACTTGAATAATACAGAAGTTAATCTTTGCACTTAGAATAATTATACTAAAAAAACATTTTAAAAAAATCAGTTCATGCGTCTGTGCCAGAAAAATATAATGTCCATTAGCCATATGTTTTCTTACATGTTAACAGCAAAAGCTCAAAAGGCTCTCAGCATTTTATGCAGGCAAATCTACCACTGCCTTCAAAGCCATGATTTGGACAAATAAATTAATATAGCTGGCACTAGGACGTATCATACAGCAGCACTCACAAATGTATGTATGCTAATTATGCATAATAAGATCACCACCACCAAAGGCTATAAAGTTTTTGAAACAACAGCATGGAAAATCTAGGGAGCTACGGAATCTTAAGAGTTAATTCAGCTTTTGAATTTTAAAATACAATACACTAGTATCCTCTTCTTAATAGATCAATCATTCTCCATTCATTTCCTGCACCCTTTTACTGCTCACATTTTACCAGGTCATACCATATCATCTGGGATGGCCTCGGGGGCCTTTGGACAATCAAATGCATGGAGCACAAAGGTTGAAAAAGCAATCACAGGTGCAAACTCTGCTATCTCTGATCCCATGTGGGACACTGTAATCATTCTCTTGCTCCAGGGTTCAAGAGCTACAACACCCTGACCCTGCACATTATAAATCATGCAAAGTTTCCAGAAGTATTCCACCTTCCCTCCCACTGCCTTCTGCTCTGAAATGAACTGTTTTGTGTAAAGGTACAGGTTGAAAATTTCAAATTTCAAAGTTCAGGTCCATCTGGCTTTCAGAGCACATTTTGGGCATTATCATTAATTAATCCACAAAAACAACAAGGAGTCCAGTGGCACCTTAAAGACTAACAGATTTATTTGGGCATAAGCTTTCGTGGGTAAAAAACCACTTCTTCAGATGCATGGAGTGAAAATTACAGATACAGGTATTATATACTGAAACATGAAGAGAAGGGAGTTACCTCACAAGTGTTGACAGGGCCAATTCGATCAGGGTGGATGTAGTCCACTCCCAATCAATTCCAGGAGAGGCAAAGCTGCTTTTGTAGTGAGCAAGCCACTCCCAGTCCCTATTCAAGCCCAAATTAATGGTGTTAAATTTGCAAATGAATTTTAGTTCTGCAATTTCTCTTTAAAGAAAAGAGTCTGTCCTATCTCGGGGTCTCTCTTTCTGCCCTACACCCCCACGAACATGATACAATTCTGCGGTGATCTGGAAGCCTACTTTTGTCGTCTCTGACTCAAGTAATATTTTCAACACATGACTGAACGGTGCACTGACCCACAGGAACCCTCCTACCAGCACTACAAGAAGAACGACTCCTGATGGTCAAAATGACAGACTGGACTTCTACACAGAGTGCTTCCAGAGATGTGCACAGGCTGAAATTGTGAACAAAACAGCATCACTTGCCCCATCAACTCAGCCGTACAGAATGCAATGCCATCCACAGCCTCAGGAACAACTCTGACATTAAAATAAAAGGGGCTGACAAAGAAGGTGCTGTAGTCATAATGAACAGGTCGGATTATGAACAGGAGACTGCCAGGCAACTCTCCAACACCACATTCTACAGGCCACTATCCTCTGATCCCACTAAAGAATACCAAAAGAAACTACACCATCTGCTCAAGAAACTCCCTGATAAAGCACAGGAACAAATTTACATGGACACACCCCTAGAGCCCTGACCAGGGGTATTCTATCTGCTACCCAAGATCCATAAACCTGCAAACCCAGGACGCCCCATCATCTCGGGCATCAGCACTCTTACAGCAGGATTAACTGGCTATTTGGACTCTCTCAAGACGCTACGCTACCAGTGCTCCTAGCTACCTTCAAGACACTACTGACTTCCTGAGGAAACTACAATGCATTGGTGATCTTCCTGAAAACACCATTCTGGCCACCATGGATGTAGAAGCTCTTTACACCAATATTCCACATGAGGATGGACTACAAGCTGTCAAGAATAGTATCCTTGATGATGCCACGGCACACCTGGTGGCTGAGCTTTGTGACTTTGTCCTCACCCACAACCATTTCAGATCTGGGGACAACCTTCAAGTCAGTGGCACTGCTATGGGTACCCACATGGCCCCACAGTATGCCAACATTTTTTATGGCTGACTTAGAACAACGTTTCCTCAGCTCTTATCCCCTAGCGCCCCTCCTCTACTTGCGCTACATTGATGACATCTTCATCATATGGACCCACGGGAAGGAGGCCCTTGAAGAATTCCACCTGGATTTCAACAATCAACCTCAGCCTGGACCAGTCCACACAAGAGATCCACTTGGACACTACACATAACCACCACCCTATACTGGAAACCTACTGACAATATACTTACCTACATGCCTCCAGCTTCCATCCAGGACAGATCACATGATCCATTGTCTCCAGCCAAGCCCTAAGATACAACTGAATTTGCTCCAATCCAATCAGACAGAGACAAACACCTACAAGATCTTTATCAAGCATTCTTAAAACTACAATAGGTACCTGGGGAAGTGAGGAAACAGATTGACGTAGCGGACGGGTACCCAGAAGTCACCCACTACAGGACAGGCCTAACAAGGAAAATAACAGAAAGCCACTGGCCATCACATACAGCTAAAACCTCTCCAGCACATCATTAGCAATCTACAATCTATCCAGGAAAACGATCCCTCACTCTCACAGACCTTGGGAGGCAGACCAGTCCTTGCTTACAGACAACCCCCCAACCTGAAGCAAATACTCACCAGCAACTACACACCACACCACAGAAACACTAACCCAGAAACCAATCCCTGTAACAAACCTCGTTGCCTACTCTGTCCCCATATCTCCTCTAGCGACACCATCAGAGGACCCAATCACATCAACCACACCATCATTCACCTGCACATCTACTAATGTTATATATGCCCTCATGTGCCAGCAATGCCCCTCTGCCATGTACATTGGCCAAACCAGACAGTTGCTACATAAAAGAATAAATGAACACAAATTGGACATCAGGAATGGTAATATACAAAAGCCAGTAGGAGAACACTTCAATCTTCCTGGACATTCTAACAGATTTTAAAGTAGCCATACTTGAACAAAAAAACTTCAGAAACAGACTTCAAAGAGAAACTGCAGAACTAAAATTCATTTGCAAATTTAACACCATTAATTTGGGCTTGAATAGGGACTGGGAGTGGCTGGCTCACTACAAAAGCAGCTTTGCCTCTCCTGGAATGGACACCTCCTCATCAATTATTAGGACTACATCCACCCTGATCGAATTGGCCCTATCAACACTGGTTCTCCACTTGTGAGGTCACTCCCTTCTCTTCGTGTGTCAGTATATTTATGCCTGTATCTGTAATTTTCACTCCATGCATCTGAAGAAGTAGGTTTTTTACCCACAAAAGCTTATGCCCAAATAAATCTGTTAGTCTTAAGGTGCCACCGGACTCCTTGTTGTTTTTGTGGCTAACACGGCTACCCCCGATACATAAGTTATACTGACTTAAGTGGTAGTGTAGACATAGCCCAAGTGTCATTAAAAATTAGTGTATTTCAAAACACTCTCAGGGTGGTTTGCCTTAAAGCATTGTTCCATTGCCAAATCCTCTCAATTCTGTGCAGGGACAGCGAAGGCTTTGAAATAGAGACATGGCTCCACAGTACATGAGCATTAGCACACCTCTGAATATTAACCCATTCTCAACCTCCACTCACTGTATCCATAAGATCATTACATCTGAATACCAGAAATGTTTAAACCTCAGCTTCTTGAGTGTGCAGGTGTCAACACTCAGTCTTATTAGTCAAGATAAAACCAACAAACTTGGGTAATATCTCTGCATTTCTGATTTTAAGAGTGCTTTCCAGACAGAGGGCTCCAATTCCACAGTGTTGTTGAAAAGTGGAATTTAAAATTAGTTTTTCCATGTTTTGTCTAAATCTCATTTTACAAGTTTAGCAGATATTGCTACATATTTCTAGCTCTCATTTATTTTTCTTTTTTAATTGCAGCCACATCAGCCAAAACAGTGCCAGACTCAGGAGCACTGCTTATTAAAGGTGGACTGCAAAGGATTTTTGAAAAGTTAGGTTTATTCTCTTTTTTGTGTACTTAGTGTGTAATTAGAAATATCAGGAATGTCATCTAGGCTCTCTCTGGTTTTGCTGAAGACTTTTTGGCAATCTCAGTGATGTCCATCTCACTTAAAAGTATTGGGACGTTAAATCTTCGACATCCTCTGAGACAATATATTTACAGTTTAGGAATATTTTCTTCATTGCTCAGATAAATTATTCAGTATTTGGGCAATTCTGGCATATGGCATTGAACTGGCCACTATGTATCAGATGTTTGAGAGCATCATACTTGTTCATATCTATCCTAGGAAAATCATAGGAGTTTTGTTTCTTTTAGAAAGTTGTGGAAAATATGGAAGGAGGAGGCACACGTCAGGACCCTAATGGTGCTCTGGGTGATTGCTACTTCCCACCACCCAACACAGATGTAATGAGGTTGAGTAGTGTCCGCAAAAGAGAAACTAAAACAACCAGTTATTCCTCAAGGAAAACTTTTAATGATTTACGACTATAAAGGCAACACAGACAAAATAGGAAAAACAGAATTAAAGACCAGCACTGAGTGAGGATTAATATAAATGACAAGTTATACTGAAGACAAGCACATGTAATATTATGCATGAAGTATTTACTATTATAATTACATATATAAAAAGCAATTTATATTGAAGACAGTCACAAACACACACAATGCTGCCATTACTTATTACCGAGCAACTTCACATGTACTGTAACCATCCCCAATAAACACAATTTCATTTGCAATACTGATACATCGATTAACTATCTATAAACTTATTTAACAACTTATAAACCTCTGACTATTATTAAACACAGGATGGCAATTATACTGTTATAATTGTTTACAAACTACAGCTATTATTGTTTACAAACTACTATCTTCACCAGCGCTGTGCCCGTTCCCAGCAAGGCACAAGAAGATATACAACTATTTATTACTACTATTTCTAAACAACTTATTACTATTTCTAAACAATTTTAGTATAAATAATAAAGCTATTCTATTAATACAGACTTAAGATTAACCAGCTCAAGCACAACCAGACTTCTTTACTCCGAAACCTTACCCTGCATTTTCCCGAGAATACATTACCTTCAGTTGACCGCTTTCCACACTGGCCAGGTACAAAGTTGGTGAAGTGCAAGTCCCTTCGGTTCAGGGGGTGTATGTGACAAAGAGTGATCTCTTTTAGGTCAAAACACACACACACACACACACACACGCATCTTTGCACCTTTTTTTATACAGTACACCTCTACCCCGATATAACGCGACCTGATATAACATGAATTCGGATATAACGCAGTAAAGCAGCACTCCAGGGGGGCGGGGCTGCATGCTCCGGTGGATCAAAGCAAGTTCGATATAACACGGTTTCACCTACAATGAGGTAAGATTTTTTGGCTCCCGAAGACAGTGTTATATCGGGGTAGAGGTGTATTTATTGGCTGTGTTTCAAAACAGGTCAACCAATTAAGATGGCCAAATGTTCTACTATGGTATTTGCGGTTGTCTTGATCTTATGAACGGTGCACCTATGCTCAGCTCATCTTTCCTGTTATCCTAATTGCGGTCAATTTGCTAAACTCAAAAACGCTTGAGTCAGCCTAAAGTAGTATCTGGTTGTAGTGCATAGTAACCACAAGTCCGTATCTCCTTTTACAAAACTTCCCTTTTAGTCTGTAAAGCATCCTAGCTAGATTTTGCTTATGCTTGCAGGATTTTACTGTGCTCGCTTTTTACAACTTTCAGAAGGTTGAGGCCTGACACTGCTTGACAAGACTTATGCACATTAATCACAAAAGTGAAACCAAACAATGCAACCAAATAAACCTCTTTGCATTACAAAAAAACAACAACAATTAATGGAGTCTTTCATTTGAAAAAGCAAAAGCATTTTTTCTGATGTTTTGTGTAAAGAAAAAACTATGCAAAATTATTTAGCCCTATTTCATAAAGGCAAGATTGAGCACATATGAACAATGGTGTGGAAACATATTGTATGGGCTGTATGTTAGTTTGGTTTTGCAATGTAACAGTTCAAGTGTTGGCCCATATCCTCAAAGGTATTTAGGAACCTCAAATCTATGGTGGTTAGTTGCCTAAATACCTTTGAGGATCTAGACTTGAATAGATAGCAATTGAAATCTGCAGGTACATTTAAAAAACTGTTTTAAATGATCTTCCAAAGCATGCTATTAGCAGAATAGTTTTACTATGTGATAGAAAGGCATTTGTGGCTCTTTCAAACTCTTTCAGTTTACTGTGCACTGACTGTAATCAGGAATTCAAGAACGTAGCTCGTGTGGCCTACTTTGATGGAGAGACCCCTGAGGTCTACAATTCCATAAGTGATTAATGCACAGGAAACAAATGCCAGCTTCTCTTCCATTGGCTGCAGTAAATGTCATCACTGCTATTAAAGAAACAGCATCAGTTACTGAACAGAAGACTAAACGAGCACCCCTGTGGCCTGCATGACTCAAGCTTCCAGTAGCGATATATTTCACCATGATATACAGTATTTCACGTTCACACAAATCCTCACAATACCATTGACAAGGATAGAAAAAGCTCTGCACACTAAAAAGAGATGTGTTAACCATTTGCAAAAACATTGTCCCATCCCTTAAACAAGACTAAAGAACACAAGATTATACATAAGTTAAGAGGAAGACTGTGTAAAAGTAGTTATTAAATACTTGGAAAAGCATACTAGTATATCACATTTTGAAATCAGCCATTCCAGTTGGATATTTAAGGAACTAGCAAATGAATTTACAGTCAGATCCTCAGCTCATGTAACTCAGCATCCTTCTTCCAAAATGAATATATCCTGTATCCAAAGCTTTGCTAAAATCCCAATATGTTTCATCCTCTGCTTTCCCTTCAGATGCATATTTTGTGTTGTGGAAAAAGTCACCCACGCATCATTTTGATCAGAGACTCAAGCCTGAGGCCCATTTATTGCAATACATACCAACGCGCTGGGGGTAGCAGTTGGAGAACTACTCCCCCGATTCGGAGTACGCTTTGACTTTTTAAAGCCGAAAACCGCAAACATATTACATGTTACACGTCATTGACAGGAATAGGAGAGTCTTCTTGGTGGTTTCCTATACTGTCATTTCTTTGCATCATTTGGGGTGTCTGTTACTGAAATGTTCCTCGCAGGGTACAATTACATAATGGGGTATTTATGCAATTGGATTGGGCGGGGGCATGGTTACACAAATGGGGAGGCATGATTAGTCAGTTGAGCTAATTACTGCATTGCTTATTGCTCCACACAAGCGGTTATTATATTTCGCCAGCCATAAACACACACTTTATTATTGCTGCTGCTGGGGCTTTCCATTCTTTTCCTTTCCAGCCCCCCCCTCCTCTAGTCATAACCTTTGATAGTTACTGGCAGACAACATGACACTTAGTTTGGTTCAGGCCTGTGGCCTGCAGGGCGAGCCTTTGTCGATTTAAAGCCTAAACTAATAGGGCTGGCTAGATTTTTCCCCACATTTGTAATTCTATTTAAAAAAACAAAAACAAAGCAGTACAATTTGCATGAAAAGAGCTACTCTTTATAAAACCATTTTACTTTTGTTCATGGGTCAAGCAAGGCTTTGTAATCTAATCATCTATGGTACTGGAAGTCAAAAGACCAGAATTCTATTCTTAGCTCTGCTGCTGACCTGGGCATGTCACTTCACTTCTCTGGCCTTGGCTACACTTGGGGATTCACAGCGCTGCCGCCAGCACTGCGAAAGCTCTCTCGCAGCGCTGTATGTACTCCACCTCTCTGAGGGGAATAGCGCACAGCGCTGCAGGCGCTGATTACACTGGTGCTTTACAGCGCTGCACTCGCTGCACTCGGGGGGGGGGGGCGTTTTCACACCCCTGAGCGCAGCAAGTTGAAGCGCTGTACAGCGCCAGTGTAGCCAAGGCCTCTGTTTTCCTACCCACTCTTACCCTACCCTTCCCTCAGACTCTTAGTCGGTTTTGTCTATTTAGACAGTAAGTTCTTCAGGGAAAGGCCTGTCTGTTAGAATGCATTCGTACAGTGCCTAGCACAACAAGGCCCTGCTCTGAGTTTAGGACTATAGGTGATATCATAACAACAACATTAATAAACCTGTAACCAATTATTCTTTGTGAAAAGTCATGGAAAACTGGGGAATTCCAGAAGAGTAAAGAAGTACTAATAAACAATAAATTAATAAACAATAGTCCTGCCATATTTCATCCTTTATATCTTACTTCAATCTAAAATAAAAATTTCCAGTATTATCCTTACCTACTAGTCAAATGTCAAGGTGATGGGCACAGGTGCCGACTTCTGCTCACACGGTCGGTGCTCGACTCCCCCCTCTGCCCCCTGGCCTTGCTCTGACTCCACCCCTGCCCCACCCCCATTCCAACCCCTTCCCTAAAGTCCCCGCCCCAACTCCACCCTCTCCCTGCCTCTATTCCGACTCCAAATCCCTGCCCCAGCCCTGCCTCTTCCATTGAGTGCGCCATGTTCCCACTCCTCCCCCCCCCGAGCTTGCTACGCTGCCAAACAGCTGTTTGGCGGTGGCAAGCACTGGGAGGTAGGCGGAGGAGCGGGGACACGGCGCGCTCAGGGGAGGAGGTGGAGGCAGAGTGGAGGTGAGGTGGGGCAAGGAGGTCAGGGAGAGGAGGGGAGCCCGGCTGCTGGTGGGTGCAGAGCACGCACTAATTTTTCCCCGTGGGTTCTCCAGCCCTGGAGCACCCATGGAGTCGGCTCCTATGGTGATGGGCATTAAAGATGGGTATTAAAGATGGGTGCATTATCATCTGCCCACCTCTGAATAAAAGCAATGTGGTTTTACAAAGAACAGGTCTTTTCATGTAAATTGGACCGCTTTTTTGTATTTTTTGGATTTTTTAATAATATAATTACAAAAATTTGTTGCTGAAGGAAAAGGAGTAGATGAAATAGATTGGAATTCTAGTAAAGCATTGGATACAGTGTCTTGTGAAAGCTTTATCTCAAAATTATTTCCAACTGGCTTGGATAGGAACACTGTCACATGAACTGAAAAACAGCTGAGGGATTACAAACAAAGGATTGGGATCAATGCCAGACTATTAAGTTTGGTGCCTCATGGTTTACACAGGGATCTGTGGTAGGTCCATCTTATTTAGTATCTTCATTAAAGACCTATAAAGGCATAAGCAGAACACTGGTGAAATCTGAAAGTGATGCCAATATTAGTGAAGGCAGAAAAATAAAGGTTCACAGAGAGAAAAAATATGGTCAGAAAATAACAAAATGAGATTCAATTTGGACAAATGGAAGCTAATACATCTGGTGAGAAATAACCCAAAGCATTAAATAGTCAGTGGGAGGAAGAAAGAAGGCAAACTATTAATGTTGAAATAAAGTTAGCGGGTATAAAGTAAAGCAAATTAGAAATGAGTTTGCTATATGACAGTGTTATAAAAAGTCAATATAGTTTTGGGCTGTGATAACTAGAAATAGCACAATAAGGACTAGGAAGTATGCCTCTGGTTTGACTGCACCTGGAATACTGTGTCTATGTTGGGTACCGATACCAGAAAAATACTGACACGCTACAGGGAGTAAAGTGCAACAAAATGGGTGGGCTGTAAGAGAGCTCAGCTTCTCATAGAAGATAAGAAGATCTAAATATGTACAGTACAGCTTGGCTAAGAAAGGATATAACCGTCTCTAAATACTGCAGAACTATTTATATTCATGTCAGTTTTAATGTTGTACCTATTGTACCCTGCATGTTCCTACTTACTTTTTCTTGAAATTAAAAAAAAAAAAGAAATGAAATAAAAAAAAATTAACAGAAGTCAATATCGGACTATTCCCCTGAAGCAGTTAGCAAGGGCATACTTGGCAACATGAGGAGGTAACCCCCTTGCAAAAAGAGAATGGGTCATGGTCTCAGCTGTACAAGCAATACCCAGGTAGGCCAGACACGAAGACTTGAAGCCCTTTTCCCCAACATTCATAGGAGCAGTGGGAAACTGGTGGCTACTTGTGGAGAATGCTCTCCTATCACTTGAAGGCTGGCAGATCCTAGTTGCAAGCAGGTAACCTTCCTGCTCTCCCAGGTTTATGGATGCCTGCTTGAAACCAAGATCTCCAACTCTTCAAGCAACAGGAGTCTGGGCAGCATTTCACTGCACTTCAAGCAGCAGCCTGGTGTAACACAATCTCCCGAAGCCAATCAACAGGAAGAAACCAAGTATCTTCTCCTCCGAAACCCCACATACATGAGCTGGACATTTTGGAAGCAAGCTTATTTTACAGATGCCTCAGATCCATGATTGTAGAAAAACTAAATGTGAAGTTAAAATGTTAGGTTTACACATTCCAGGAAGAATGTTAACATCAAGAAGGGGTAGGAATTACTCAGCAAAACAAACAGGAGGGTAAATAAAACATTACAATGCAGTTCAGGGAAAATTAAAGCTCAGCATTGTCTCATTCTTCCTGAAGTCCTCAGTGAATCAACCAAGAGAGATATTTATTAGGCTGTGGAATAATTTCTCAAATGAGGTAGTGGGAGCCCCTTGGCTTTGCACACTTTAAAACTAGACTGCTCATGACTTTGGTAAATGTACAACATGAAATAATCATGTACTGTAAGGGTGATAAACTGTATGAACTAGTAGATTGTTTTCATCTCTAGATGTTATGATTAACTGGTAAGAGTTAAAATAAAAATAAAATAAAAAAATACAGCAGGTGTAGTCCTGCTGTTAGATATGCATACACAATTCCCAGTGATTTCCATGAGAGTTGCAGGTATATGTATGTCTCTGTTCCATAAGTGTTAGGGTACATCAGTGTGAGCACAGGGCCTGTGAACACTGACGTCTGTTCTCCCATCCGTACACAGAGGACTTCTTGCACATCGTCCATTAGCTCTGATAGGATTCACTCACAATCCATGAGAAACTACATTCCATCATTCTATGGTTCACAAATATACCAAATAATATGAATTCTGCCTTCTCATAGACCCCACTTACAAAAGCATGCTATTCAGGAAATGGGATGACCAGACAGCAAGTGTGAAAAATCAGGACGGGGTGGGGGGATAATAGGAGCCTATATAAGAAAAAGACCCAAAAATCAGGATTGTCCCTATAAAACCGGACATCTGGTCACCCTATCAGGAAAGTATGTTCTTAACTAAGGGTATGTCTACATCCTAGGGATTGACACTGTGGTGATTGACGCACCGGGGGTCGATTTAGTGGGTCTAGTGAAGACCTGCTAAATCAACCGCAGATCGCTCTCCCATTGACTCCAGTACTACACAGGAATGAGAAGCGTAAGGTAAGTTGACAGGAGAGTTTCTCCCGTCAACCCAGTACGATGTAGACACCGCAGTAAGTCAACCAAAGCTACATCGACTCCAGCTATGTTAATCACATAGCTGGAGTTGTGTAACTTAGGCCGACTTACCCCCGTAGTGTAGACCAGGCCTCAGTTTCATTTACTTCAAAGTTGGCTAAAGCACATGCTTAAATGCTTTCCTAAATGCGGGCCATAAATAGTTGCAACTCCCATTGATGTCAATGAAAGTTATGACTACCTATCAGAGGGAAAATCTGGGCCCAACTTTTTGTGACAGTGTCACTGTCTACATAGCTTTGGCCCATAAATGTAGGTTTAACTTTATTTTATTTTACAAAGCCTAGTGTGAACAGAAAGGAGTTTGTTGTTGGGGGGGGGGGTTGAAACTACAATTAAAACAAATGTTGTATTTAAAACATATTTGTTAGCATTCTTGTTAGCCCAAAGGCAGCATCATTTTGCCAATGCAAGAACTAGAAGGTGAAATTTACTATAGGCTGACAATTGCAAAGTCACAAAATTTGTAATGGAATCTGGATCCAGATTTTGAGCAAACTTTGTGGGTGTAAACTTCAGGTCTGGATCTGGGTTCTGGCCCCAATCCAATTTGGGGGAATATTTGTGACTGGTGTTTTTGTTCAGGTCCATTTCTATTATAAATGAAACTAAAAGTAAATAGTCTAGTTTCATTGTCTTTAAAGAGTAAAATGCAAAAAAAAAAAAAAAAAAAAATTAAACAACCCACAAATAGTGCAATTAAACTTGAATTTCAAATCTTTCATTTTTAATTATCTTAAAATATTATTGATGTTCCAGATAACTACGTTATTTTTAAAAACTGTAAAAGATTTTATCTTAAATGGTCCCTTTGAATCTGCCACATCTCTTCTAAAGACCCTTGCATTCATATACATGATATGGTGTGCTGCGGAACAGAAGACAGGATTGTCACAGAAAAAAAGTGTGATGAATTCTGGCACAATTTCGTTTTCTTTAGAACAGTGTAGTTCACTGCCAAACTAAGAGTATTAACACTGTGTGATACCTAACTGTCAGCATCACTGCATTCTTATCTATTTTTGTATTGAATTGTCAGCAGAATCAGCAAAAAATGAAAATGTGTGATACATCAGGTGTTCATATTAACATGACATTTGCATTTATTTGAAAAGAAATACTTAAAAAGCTGCTATTTAATTTGCTAAATAAAACAGGACAAGTCAGATTTAATCACCACCACTTTCCAGTCAAGTAACAATCTGGCATCACAACTGTTCTAGAGAAACTAAATATGAAGGCACTCACTTTTGTATTGCTTAAAATGTAGGACCTGATTATGAGACTAGCTCCCATGGCATGCAAAGGTAGAATTCCATCCATAGCGTAGAATGGAAATTGATGGACAACATTTGGTAGGCTGTGTTACTTGAAAAAGAAGAACCCAAACCAATCTCAGTTTTTTAAGGTGCTCTCAATATGACCAGACTACCAATGCTCCAGGGTGCAACTAAGACAGGAAGTTTTAATTACTCTGGTTAATATTAGTACAGCACTTTTGAAGATGAAAAGCAATATTCAAGTAATTAATAGTAGTATGTACACATTATTGCCATGTTACATTTATAGGTAGGGTCATTATTAACATGCAAAGCAAACATAGTGTAGTTCCCCCTATCCACCCGGTTACCTCCTTTAGCACCAATCTCCTTAAGAGCTGTGATGGACAGGCCTGGGTTCTTCTGGATCCCGCCAACCACTCAGCAGGGTGTAACTTCTTTTTCTTTCCCTATGTATTTGTTTGGAGGTGCCTCCACCCCCTTGCACCTTCCTGGCAGGGTCACCAGGGCAGCGGGGTAGGAAAATCCTAATCATAGGGTAACCCCCACTTACTAGCCAGATAGTTGGACGCGTCCAAGAAATAACACAAACACATACAATATATTTAGAACAGTAATTATGTTAAACAGGAAATACATATAATGTAACAGGATAAAACATTATTCTCAGGGTCGCCAGTGCCCATGCTGATAATTAAGGCTGCGAATTTGTCAGAGATCGCAGAAGTCACGGATTCCGTGACTTTCCGTGACCTCCATGAAATTCCCAGCCACACCAGCAGCTGCTGGAGCTGTTAGCGCCCAGCCAGCCACTTGGGTGGCCCCGCAGCCAGCTGCATTGGCCACAGCTGGAGCTGCCCGGAGGGCAGTCGGACCAGTCACTGCCTGGTGGCTCCAGGCAGCTGGCCCCAGGAGACTGCCCCAGCAGCAATCAGTGTGCAGCTGGCCCCAGGGACCACCCAAGCAGGGGCTGGTGGAGCTGACCCAGGCTCCCCACTGCAGCAGCGCCCCAGGGGCCCCCCCACACACTGCAACAGTGCCCCAGGGGCCCCACACACACACTGCAGCAGCGCCCCAGGGGCCGCTAAGATTTAGTCATAGATGTTTATAGTAAAAGTCATGGACAGGTCATGGGCCGTGAATTTTTGTTTATTGCCCATGACCTGTGCATGACTTTTACTAAAAATACTCAGAACTAAATCTAAGCCTTACTGATAATACCTATGAATTTCCCCAGTTACGTGATCTGATTGATACACACATGTCAAATTAGTGTCCTGATGGTACACATACTTTGTAGGAGCCCTTGATGACCTGTGACCATATTATCTGTACAGTGGTTAGCAAAGTGGCTGACTGGGTTCAGTACACCCAAGAGTCTCACAAGTGGGATAAGGTGGTAAATCCCTCCATCCACAGATTTAATAAGCAGCAGGTAACAAAATCCTCAAACCCTTACCCCTGGCTTGAGGACACAGTGCGTAAGGGTCTCCCAACAATTTCCCTGACTAAATAGTTAAAGATAGTGACTCACAACTCCACGACGGATCCTCAGGTTCAGAGATGGTTCTGGACTCCTCAGTCACTGCAGAGGGCTGACTACCATTGCTGGCTGGCGTCGTCTTCCTCTTGCAGGAGTCAGGCTGCTTCTGGTGCTAGAATTTCCCCTCACCACAAATGGGTGTAGTGCTCATGTGCAGATTACAAAACTATAGTAAAATCCAAACTTTAGTCTCCCACCCCAGCACTCAGATACACTTAGAGCAGGCAGCAGCTCTGGACTAACAGCCAGAGCAGATATGGCCATGTGGTGACTGATGTCAGGGCTGTAGGGCTAACTCAGTCTGGCTTGTCCCCAAAAAGCTCTGCAAAATGGCAGTCACCTTGGAGCAGGAAAGGCTCAAGCTGAGGGATCTTGTTTTCAGGTCCCCAAACACCAGTTGTCAGGGGGAACCCTGCATGCAGACCTGGGACTCACCCAGCAACCCAGACAACCACTCCTTTTCCCTGGCTGGATCCAGACTGCTCCAAAATGGTTTCTCCCCTCTTCTGAGCTCCCTGGGTAGGGCATCTCACTCCCTATTGGTTGCCGAGCCGACTCTGAGTCTGTCTTGTCTCCCCCTCCCTATCAGGAACCGTATACCTCTCCCTGAGCTACCAGCACACACAGACCCAGCCCAAGAATCTAGGTAATCTCCTTGGGGGTTACGAATAGGAAGCTAGAAACATAGAACTCTGTTTCTGGATAGCTAATATCTGAGGTACTTAAGCAGCACTACTGTCATCATCTGTTTCACGTTTAAAGGTATTCACTGTTTTGTAAGACAGAGAAGCCCACAGAATACTCACTTTTGTGTTTGCCCCTTTCCTTGCCTCATGCAGCCAGTTGTTTTGAATTGCCCCTAAGACTAGCCCTGATAGCCAGTAACAAACCATTCAGTACAGAGATCCTCATTCTCTACTACAGGGGTTCTCAAACTTTTGTACTGGTGACCCCTTTCACATAGCAAGCCTCTGACTACGACACCCCCTTATAAATTAAAAACACTTTTTTATATATTTAACAACATTATAAATGCTGGAGGCAAACTGGGGTTTGGGGTGGAGGCTGACAGCTCACGACCCCCCTTCCCCCCAGTAATAACCTCACGACCCCCTGAGGGGTCCCAACCCCCCAATTTGAGAATATAAGAAAAGGTTCCAAATATCAGGACTGTCCCTCTATATAATGCCAGTGTATAATCATAGATAAGCCTGTACAACATATGGTACATATTCAAGTTTGGGTGATTTTTCTAGAAATGGTATTTTTATGTCAAATTGAAGGGACTGCATTTTATGGAATTTCTTAGAGCCTTTATTTACAAAGTTTTCCTGGACCCATTGTAAACTCATCCAGAGGTACGGAATGCTACTTTATGAATAGCAATTGGACTTGTTTCTATGCTGCACACTGCTGAAGAGTCTACAGGTACAGGTGTATTTTAAACTTGATCTCTGTGTCAACATCAGATATGCTTAATGCATTGTAACCTGGGGACTGACCTGAAACAAAGTTAATATGAGTGTCTGAATTCTTCTGTTACCAGTACAGGTGAGATCATTAGTTCCTCCGGGTTATTAAACTCAAATGTAAATGCATATTACTTAAGAGACATGGTTTTCGTCATGTCTTATTTTAACTATAGTACATGGTTTTGTAATTGCTCACAGTCATACAATTGTTTTATCAGCAGGTGTCACTTGATAGCATGGAGGCCAACACCTGGTTAGAGAGGCTGTACTGGCTTTCCACCCTTTCCTTCCCTCTCTCTGTTCCAAATTTATGTGCGTGTTTGATATTGGGCTGTCTTCCTTCGAAAGGCATAGAAAGGAAACATATATTTAAAAAGATAGGTGGCTAGTTGAAAATTTGGATTACTGTATTTTCACAAATACTTAAATGGACACTTCTCCTATAAGGGCAATTGCAACAAAGCCATCTGTGTATTATATAAAGAACCACTCTGTCCTACAGGTCTGAAAGACATGACAGATATACTACTTCTAGATATCCAAATTCCAAGATATATAGCATAGTGATGTACCACTCTGTACACCTCCACGAGAATCTAATGAGTTCCTATTGGTTCAAAGTAAAGTAGCAATGAAAAATAGACTATTGCCATCAGTTGAGACTACTTGCATGTATGAACTACCCAGCCATAGGCACCAACTCCGTGAGTGCTCCGGGGCTAGAGCACCCATGGGAAAAAAATGGCAGGTGCTAAGCACCCACTGGCAGCCCCCCATCAGAACCTCCCCCTCCCCACAGCACCTCCTGCCTGTAAGTGGGCCCTGTGACGGGTTGGATCACAGAAACCCCCTTGGGAGCTGCCACCTGATGTGCAAAGACTACCCCTGCTTCTGTTTTCCCTGCCAGCTCAGGACTCCAGCACCCTGTCTTGCTGAGCCGGACACTCCCGTCTGGCTCCAGACACAGACCCAGGGTCTGAATCTCCTGTCCGAAAGCTGCAAGTTTACCTGAAAACAGCTCGCAGTAGTGTGCTTGTCTTTAGCACTCAGATGCCCAACTCCCAATGGGGTCTAAACCCAGATAAATCTGTTTTACCCTGCATAAAGCTTATAAACTCATAAATTGTTCGCCCTCTATAACACTGATAGAGAGATATGCACAGTTGTTTGCTCCCCCAGGTATTAATACATACTCTGAGTAAATTACTAAATAAAAAGTGATTTTATTAAATACAGACAGTAGGATTTAAGTGGTTCCAAGTAGTAACAGACAGAACAAAGTAAGTCACAAGCAAAATAAAATAAAATGCGCAAATCTATGCCTAATCAAACTGAATACAGATAATCTCACCCTCAGAGATGCTTCAGTAGGTTTTTCTCAGACTGGACACCTTCCAGGCCTGGGCACAATTCTTTCCCCTGGTGCAGCTCTTGTTGCAGCTCAGGTGATAGCTAGGGGATTCTTCATGATGGCTTCTCTCCCTCTCTGTTCTCTTCCCCCCTTTATATATCTTTTGCATAAGGCGGGAACTCTTTGTCTCTCTGGATTTCCACCCCCACCTCACTGGAAAAGCACCAGGTTAAAGATGGATTCCAGTTCAGGTGACATGATCACATGTCACTGCAAGACTTCATTACTCACTTGCCAGCACACACATATACAGGAAGACTCACAGGTAAATACAGCCATCTGCAGACAATGGGAGTCATCAAGATTCCAAACCATCATTAATGGTCCACACTTTACACAATTACAATAGGCCCTCAGAGTTACATTTTATATTTCTAGTTTTGGATACAAGAGTGGTACATTTATACAAATCAGATGATCATACTCAGTAGATTATAAGCTTTGTAATGATACCTTACAAGAGACCTTTTGCATGAAGCATATCCCAGTTACGTTACATTCACTTATTACCGTATTTTCTCTAAAACCATCTCAGTTACATTATATTGACTTATTATCAAGTTTTTATAAAACCATATAGACTGCACAACGTCACAGGCCCCGCCAATCAGCGCCTCCCCTTTCCTCCCTCCCTCCCTGCACTTCCTGTCTCTTTCGCAGCATCAGGAGGCGGGGGGAGGGGAAGGAGAGGAGAGATAGTGCAGCACACTCAGGGGAGGGGGCGGAACTGGGTGGAGAAGAGGCAGGGTGGGGGCAGAGCGAGGGTGGGAAGAAGCAGGGCGGGGCTGAGGCCTGGGCGGAGCTGGGGGGAGTACCCGCCCAGCAGATTAGAAACTCAGAGCCTATGTACCCAGCAGAGAAATACATCCAAGAAATGTTCTTTGGGTGGATTTTTTTTTTTTTTAAACACTCCTTCATACCTGTAATAGCATACTGCTATCCCTACCCTTCACCTAAAGCAGTGGTTCCCAAACTTTTGTACTGGTGACCCCTTTCACATATCAAGCCTCTGACTATGACCCCCCTTATAAATTTAAAACACTTTTTTATATATTTAATAACATTATAAATGCTGAAGGCAAAGCGGGATTTGGGGTGGAGGCTGACAACTCACGACCCCCACATGTAATAACCTTGTGACCCCCTGAGGAGTCCCAACCCCCAGTTTGAGAACTCCTGACCTAAAGTGTTTGCATTATGCCCCATTATCTCTCACACAGCTGCAAGCCAGAAATAGAAAGGCAGCATGTTCCTTATTCAGACAGATCTTACTTTGCAAGGTAAAGGCTTTCTTCATGATAAATGGTGAAAACATTTGACCTTGTCTAACATTCAAAACCTGCGTGGCTCTGGGCAGCAAATGAGCCCACACAGCTGCTATTAAAAATATTCCTAAATAGTAACCTTTTCTGTCAGTTAGATAACTCAGGTTTCTACCAAAGCATTGTCATCAGGAATTATCCAGCAGAACCATACTTTTTTTCTACCATGCCTTGAGGTGGAAAATTTAAATCAAGCCAAACCTCATCTTTTATATTGTTTGCATTTTTGATTTTTCTCCCTCCTGACTCTTTTCTATGTGTAGCCTCCTGATCCAGCCAGTTTCGTAAATAAGCCAAGCCACTGACTTCCTAGGCCAACCATTACCTGCTGTTTCAAGGTCCTGCTGTTTGCAAGCACTCCCTTCTCCAACAACAATTGTTCATTTGAGGTTTTATTTCCCCCCCAAGATACTAAACAAAGAGTCAGGTGGGTTTCCATGTCAACGTTCACTGCATTTTAAACACTTGGTTTTTGCAAAGGAAGTTTAACCTCTGCCACCACAACCTCAAAGTTGTCTAGATTTTTGTTAAATAAACTGTATAGCCAAATAGTTAAAAGAGAACATTGCTTTCAAAAGTCTCTGACTGCTGTTGGTCTCTATTCAGAGGGTTATAACACAACTTGAAACAAGATATTTATAATTAGTTAAGTTTCACATTTATCCTCCCAATCCTAAATAGTAACGGCTGACAGCTATGAAAACACTGGGATAACTAGGAGGAGTAAAGCAGAGATAAAGCAGTAACTGGAAACAGAAAGCAGCCTCCATTTTGCACCTTTTTTTATTGCTGTCATGGTTCTAATTTGCCAAACAGCTCATTATAGACCATAGTATCCTACTTATGCAAGCTTAGATTCATCTTATCACAGATCCTCTTCCTGGTTCAGCACCATCACCACAAATGACAGAAATACGGAGAGAATTACTACCACATGATGGAGTTTGGATTAATACACTGCGTGATGGTTTCAAATATGGCCATAGCAAAATCACACTGATCAGATCAGAGTATTGAGTTTGCTTCTCTAGCATGAGGTTTCCCTGACCCAAGAAGAAGCTGGTACCTCATCTTTTACTATTGCTTTTAAAAGAACAATATGAAAAGTAGCAAAATACTATAAAGCAAATTCAGCATAGTAGAAGTAAAACAGTTCTTTGATAACAGGGAGGCTATTAATGAGCTAAAGAATAAGGTACAAATATAGGGTCTTATATACTATATACTTTATGATACTCTCCCGCCGACATAGCTACCGCTATGGGGGTGGTTTAATTATGCTGATGGGAGAGCTTTCTCCCATTGGCACGGAGCAGCTACACGGGAGACCTTACAGTGGCACAGCTGCAGTGGTACAACTTGTGTTGCTGTAAGATCTGTAGTATAGACATAGCCTCATAGGCAATGCTACCAGCTCTGCCTATAATATACATTGAATGCAGGCTTGAAATGTGAGTATTATCAGTCTGGGGAGAAAAAATAAATGACATGACATGCAAATGCTGATATTTGCTTCCAGGGAGCTTAAAATAGTAACCATGAGCACCTTATTCCATGAGTTTTATGGCTTACGTGACTTCTAGTGGCTAATTTTCAAAAAGGATGTGACAAGTAACTTGTGATATAATATAATTCTTATGTTGCCCTTCCAAAAACCCTACTGCGTGAAGGAACTGTTGTTTAGTAGGCAGAGTAAGGTAACACAGTCAGGATTCCCGTGTCTTATCACTGGATCTGTCACTAACTTTTTGATGCCTTAGTTTGCCCATTTGTAAAATGGATCTAACATTCAGATAACTTTTGAGGGTGTAAATTCATGTTTCCAAGATACCCTGAAGAACAGAGCTAGAGAAGAGCAAAATAAGCTGGTAAGAGAGTGCTGAGCACATTAGCTATTTTCATACTGTCACTAAGCTGTAGTAACATATTCATTATGCCGTGCTGATATCACTCCAAAAGCTTTTAAGCTTTTCCCCCAGAAAATTATATGCAGGATATAACAATGCAGTATGTGCAGAAATATCTTAAGTGAAAGGGGAAGAGCACAAAAAAAATACTTCATTTGGGAAGGATCTCAGCCTAAGAGCATTGGAACAATTTGTATAGTGGGGGTGCTGAGAGCCATAGAACCAAACTGTAAACCTTGTATATAACGGAAACCACTTCAAGCCAGTGGTGCAGCAGCATCCCTAGTCCCGGTACCTATGTCTCAGCCTGCCAGTAACTCAAAGTATCCATGAAATCTCAGCCCTGTATATGTTCACTAACTAGTAAATTGTATCTATGATCCAGACTTCCAAATCCTCCTTTTTGTTGTAAACTTTAATAAGTTTTCAGACTACAACTAAAGTAAATAAACCTTTCTGCTACCTTAAAAAAAAAAAAAGTCTTGTCTCATTATAGGTGCATCACAGGAGCACCCAGCTATCACCCAGATATCTGCAGTCCTTTCTCAAGTACTTATGAAAATGGGTCAAAATATCCATCCAGAGAAATCATACTCTTCCTTGTATGTTTATTTCAACATTGTTATGTACTTATAAGGAATTGTTAAACTAATGGTCTTTATGCCAAATTGGCTATAACATAAGCCACCTACCACTGACCAACTACAGAAGAAAAATTAAACAAACATTTTGCTGTTGTTAAACTTTTTTTCTATGGGTTTGAGCTTCTGAAGCCAGAAGGTCACTTGGATTATGTATACAACGTTGGTAATTGCATTCCTTTACTTTACAAAATGCCACGACGCTCACTATTTTCCAAAATAGCTTTGCAAACAATGACAATTACTGCCCAGACATTTTCAAACACAGCAGGTTATTGGCTTAGGCGGTGATGGAAACCCTAAAAAAAGATAAATATTTTGAAATGCACTGTAAATCAAATTTGTGCACTGGACTAAGAATGGATTATCTGCCTCTAAACAGCCAAATATGTTTTAGTTTGAGGGGCTTTTTATGATTATTACAGTGTAACCTCAGATTAGATTTTTTCTTACCTTTAATAGTTCATGAAAACTTAATTTTAAATCATCTGCTAGTAAATAAATATTCAATGGTGATTAATTATACATTTTTATCCATTATATTCACTAGTATCAAAGTATTCACAATTTTTTCAATTTTTCAGTTTAAAAAATGATTGGGAACAAAGTTGCGCTGGCTTGACTGTCCTGCAAATATTTGTAGTAGATGGATCAAAGACCCTGAACATCTATGAACATGCTTACCTGTACACATGCAAATAGTAAAGGAGACTGCTCATGACCCTGTCTTTATGGGATTATTACCTATACTGTAGATGTGCAACACCTGAAAAAGGCCATTGGGGGGTTCAAAATTGCTGAAACTCTTATCCTTAGTGCTTACTCCAGTGAGTGAGTAAGAACTGCATGACAGCACCCATCATCAGATGCACCCTGAAATGAGACTAAATTGGATAAGTACTCAAGCAGTTTCAGCTCAAATCAGTATATGAGGAACGTTGGTGAGCCCAGAGCATTGTGTGTGTGTTTCAAAATAATTTTTAAATGATCAGTTTTCAAACGTTGGTCCAGATTCATATTCAATGGCACAGGAAGAAAGTTGTGTGCCCCAGGATGAGGCAGTATTTCTACCACCATATTCCGCCAGGGAGTTTGACGGGGGAGTGCAACTTCAGGTTCCACTAGGGTCTTTGGAAGAGTGGAATCAATAGGGCACAACGGGTCCAGAAACCTGTTGGGTCTTATCATCTGAGAATTCCCCAGCTGGCATGGCCAGCTAGCATAGCCAGCTCCCATCCATCCATCCCGAACAGTCTCTGCATAAGACATGTTGAGGGTAAAAAGGAGTGTGGCTGGAGTATTACTGTGCTCTGGCAATCCCCAACTTGAAATGGCCTGAAAGGAAGAAGGATTTTACTAGGTCAGCTCATTAATTTTATATAGTGGGGAATGAAGCTTAAAATATTTATAAAACAGTTACCTTCACCAAGGAAGATAAAAGTAACCAACATAATTTTTAAAAAGGTGATGAGCATTTCATTCCAGAAACAAATGTAATACTAGTGTCGCCAACTGTTGTGATTTTATCCACAAGCCTGGTAATATCTGTTTTGTTTTGCTTTTTTACATAAACCAAAGTCATGGTCATTGCATGAGAATCTCAGCTTTCAGCGGAAAAACACACACATGCACACAAAAAGTTTATAACTCTCCTCATTGTGGAGAACAATCTAAAAACATGATCTGAGTATAACAAAAGCTCAAAGGCAAACAAAAGAACCCCAATTTTATCATTTAAAGATCTTATGATTTTTAAGACAATCTCCTGATTTGGGGGGGGGGGGTTCTGACTCAGAGTTTATAAACCCTTGAGGTTGGCAATACAGTAATACACAATTGTACATGCTCTTAACAATAAGTGCAGACTAGGTCCAGAGAAAGCAGGGACCTTTACAAGTGCCTCTGAAAGCAAGCAGAGCAGTGTGACCTTGGTATCAGTAGGGGAAAACACATAAGAGAATGTCTAAAGTAAGTGAGTGTGAGTATGAGAGAGAGATGACAAACAATAATAAAAGCTGCGTTCAGTTTAAACAGCTAGCTCCATTTACAGCACTTATTGTACTACTTTGCCTAAGCAACTGGTTTTTAACTGAGCTGTGAAAGTATCTAGGATATGGCTGGACTCCATTCTCACACGCCTCAGGAAAGCTCAAATAAAGTTAATGGATAAATTAATCAAGATTTCAGTCCAGGGCTCACCAAATTGCAGCCTCAGATGGTAACAACTAAGTTATCTATTGGCATCTTTCAGGCTTGTACAGTATTTCATCTCAAACCTCCCCTGGAGAACAGTGGTGAGTTCAAACACATTCCCAAGTGAGCCTAAAGGGATCTGTTCACCAGATTAATAGTTGTACATTGGATTCATTGAGTGTCTGATGTTACATGGTTGCTGCTGTCATTGTGTCAGACATATTTATTGACACTATTTTGTAACTATGCCAGTTTTAATGACTGCTTGCTATGCACAATATAACAAACCCACAGCTGCATACCATCAGCAGTTAGCAGCACATGTCTGATGAGGTAAAGAATTTAGGACCTTGTGATTCAAAATGCAGACAGTTGCTACTCAAGCTATAGAAGAAATAGTTGTAGCTGTTCTATTTAGGGTTTAAATGAGGTAACTTGAGGAGTGGAGATGGGGGCTCCCCAACCTTTATAGTTACTGCCTGGGCTAGAGCTCCACAAGCCATTTTATCTACCTCTTCCAGACATTCCTCTTCCTAGACTCCCCTCAGTTTTTCTTCATATCTTGCTCCCCCTGGGCACTATCTCTGGGGCTGGGATCCCTTAAGACGTGTCTCCCCAAATGGCTGCTCCTCCCACTAAGGCTAGACCGCTTCAGTAGTTCATCCCCTGATCCTTATAGCTGGGGGGAGGAGGGGATGGGCCCTTCCAGAAGTTCTCCCACCTGACCTTTCAATGCTATAGGGGGCCTGAGATCTTCTCAGTGGCTTGCCCACTCCCCACCCCAGCACGCAACTTTCTAATTTGTGAAAACCAGGCACTGAGAGCTGGAACCTCCCCGACCCACTGCTCCATCTCTTTCCCTCTAAGCTCCCTCCCCATTCCCCCCGGTCACTCACTGCTCTCTCCACCTCCCTGTCCCTGCCAGCTGAGCAGGGCTCTAGGGGTGGAGGGGTGACTGGGACAGGACATTCGAGGGAGAGCTGCGCTCCAAGGATCAGTGACTGGGGCAGGATGGGGGAGGGAGAGCCGCAGTCTGGGACTGGAGGGGTGACTGGGGCAAGATGGGGCGGTGGCACCCCACGGTGGGGCACAAAGGAGTCTGAGAAGGGGGCCCAGGCAGTGAGCCAGGCTATTGGCCCTGCTCCTCAACCACCACACGTTTCAGGATCCTTTCCCACCCCCAGGTGCCAGTACTGTTCTCCACCAGATCCAGGCAGTTCCTGAGTGCTCCTCCAGTTCCAGCAGCAACTGCTTTTCCCGCCCTCCTAGTGGTGGAATGGAAGCAGATGGTTACTCAGGTAACTGGACTTTTGGTGTCCGGTCAGTACTACTGACCAGACACTGTCAGATCCCTTTTTCAACTGGACTTTTGAAAATTGGATCCATGGCGACCCTACACATTTCTCCTTCCTGAGCTGGATAGTGGGAAAAGACAAGGGCCATAGGGCTGGGGTAGGGAGGCAACTGCTGCTCTGCTGGGAGTGAGCTCAGCAGTCCTGTCTGCATACCCTCTCCTTCAGAGGGAGAAGGACTAGCTGGCTCACTGCTCCCTCTACTTGCTGGGCTTTAGATATGTTTCCTGAAGGTTCAGGGAGGAGCAAGGCTAGTGGCCATGGGGAACTATGCAGCAGCAGCAGCTTACAGGCTGAGGTGCAGTACAGCATTCCCTGAGAACAGCTGCTGCCTGAGAGGAAGCAGCAGGAGATGCTATAGCCATGCCCTGATAATTCAGCACAGTGCATGTGCTCTGAGAGTGCAAGTGGAGAGGAGCAGCTAAGGAGTCCAAGGAAGGAAGTGGCCTTTGGAAGAACAGAGAGCCTGCTCTCCCACATTGGGGAAGGGGTGAATTAATTGCTTTTAGCAGAGGGAGGAAGGGCAATGCTTCTCCTACTTTAACCCTTGGTTAGCTCCTATTTGTAAATCAGCTATTTCTGGGGAGCATCACAATTCAACATTATGTTTATTATGGTTGTGCCTAAGGCCCATCCAAGAATGGTGCCCTATTGTGCTGTGCTAGGAACAACCACAGAGACAGTCCCTGCCCAGAAGAGCAAAGTGAACAATGTGATGGTGACAAAGATCCTATTATTGTCATGGGGTTTTTTGAGGGGGAGTAAGTAGGTGATAAGCTAAATGGAAGGGAAAGGGGAGATTGAAGGGAAGGGGACAAAACAGGAAGAAGAGGGTAAAGGGGCCAGGTGTGGCGTGAAGCTGAGTTGATGAGACTGGGGGGGGGATGGATAGAGTTGGAGGAGCATGGGCCAGAGAAAAAGTCCAGTCACACATTTGAGCAGGCTTGAGGGCAGTCAGCAAAGGGCAGTGATTCATTTTATGCTGCCGTTTATATAAAGACAGTATTGCAAATGGACCTAATGTATGGGTAAAGGGCCAATAAGTGAATTTAGAGCTCTCTCCTCTTGTATCCCTTTTTATTTTACGTTAAGAAAACTGTAAAGCAAGAAAGAACAAAAGTAAGATATCCATGAAAGCATACACAGTCTCCTCCTCCTGATAAGACTGCTCTATAACTGTTAAGTATGTAAACAGCTATGGTGACAGTAGACAGTGTTCAAGAATGTGCCACTGTTCATGGGTTTTGTAGGACCAATAAAACTTGTTGTGGACTGTGAAGGTCTAACCTATGTAGCTAACAGTCTGCCATGCCCTGTCTCTGGCCTGGTCTACACTAACCCCCCAATTCGAACTAAGGTACGCAACTTCAACTACGTGAATAACGTAGCTGAAGTTGATGTACCTTAGTTCGAACTTACCGCGGTCCAGACGCGGCAGGCAGCTCCCCCGTCGACTACGCGTACTCCTCCAGACAAGACGCGATAAATCGAACCCAGAAGTTCGATTGCCTGCCGCCGAACCAGCGCGGTAAGTATAGACAAGCCCTCTGTAGATAGAGTCTTTAATAGAGATTTAGGGTGGAATTTTCAAAGCACTCAACATCTGCCTAAATTTACTCCCATTGAAGCTGATGGATTCACACAGCCAACCCTTAAAGGCACAGTACAGAGAAATGCTACAATTATTACCTCTATGATCAGTTATAATGGTAATTGTATTATTTTTTATTTTTTATTTTATATTGGATGCCAAGACCAAGGTTCTAATCCTGTGTTCATTTCAGGTAAAATGTACTTACCAGTCCTTCAAATCTACTTACAGAAAGGTGAAGGGCGAGGGAGCAGGGGGAGGGGCAACAAACTGTAAATTTGCTTAGAAAACACGTTTGAGAAATTAAACCCAATATGCAATGGGCTGACTGTGTGAATTATTAATTATTAATCATGTAAACATTATGCAGATCTTACTGAGCCTGAAAATAAGAATTTCCAGATGTGTGATTCGCTAATTCGTCAGCCTTCAGACTGCCCAGCAATAAAAGGCTTGCCAGGTATTTTTTTTTAGGATTCCCTAAACATACCATTTTCTTTCCAACAATGCAAGAGACTGTACTTCACTGACTTCCTATGGGACATGAAAAAGCAACATATTTGCATTTTAGATTGCTTTTCTTGGGCCAAGTCCTGACATTCTTAATCAGTTTTTACTCAGGCAAAACACACATTGAAATCATTGAATAATGCCAGACTTAAAGATATCAGGATTTTGCCCCTTAGATCCACGTTTCAGGTTATTTTCCCATATGTTTAGGGAAAGTGCAATAAAAGTTATCCTGATTTTTCTCCATCACCTCATCATTTAAAGCAAAAAGGTGAGGCTATATTTTGGCACATAAACTGAGTTTTTAATACTTGGGATGCTTTTTCAAAGCTATACAAGAACAAAAGACAGCAATAGAAATTGGTGCTTATCCTTCTCACACATCCCAATAAAATGTAATGCCTGCTCCTGCTTCCACTGAAAATCAATGGGAATTTCACCATTTACATAAAATGGAAACAGGAGCAGGAGCATACCCTGAGTGTGAATCAGTAGTGACAGATACATATAGACTCCCATTGACTACAATGGGCTTTTAATAAGGCCTTTAGGTTTTGGATACATCCAAACCCAAAACTTCAAGCGAAAGAAGGGAGTCATGAAATTGAGTTTCCCAAATCGATGTGTTCTGTACAGCTTAGTTTTTATTAAAGTTACAGGGGTCACTATATTCAAGCCAGCATATTCCTGAGGTGGTCCTTAGAATACTGCAACATTTGCCTTGACAGTGTCTCAAATAAAACGGTATGGTAACTGTACGTTAATATTGACTTGAATATGGTGACCAAGAGCTTGGAAAAGCCCCCATGGCACATTGGAAGCAGACTTCTACAGAGTATTTCAGAGACTGGTGTTAGGTCTGGTCTTTAATTTAAGATCATCTTAATTATTCAAATGGAAAAGGGGCATTTAACTTCCTTAGGCACCGCTGAAAATCCTAGCATATAATGTCATTCTTTGCTAGACCTTTCATTTGTAATTGAAACACAAATGCAACTTAATTCACTATTCCTTTTCTTTATATAAACTATAAAATGCCCTATTTCATAATATGTGATTTAGATTTGATGGGTTACAGTTAATTGTTTCTTGTAATTTACAGCTGTGAAATAAATCTTAAAAGAAAGCTCAATGAGGAGTGATATTGTTGACAAAATGCTTGTGAAGAATAAGATGTTTGGAGTCAAATGTTATCTGCTAATTGACAAGAAGGTTCAACAATGTAACTCTATCTTAGGTAAATAAACCTTTATGGAAACTCTCAGCCAGAAAAGGCAAATGAGATGCTTCAGCTTCCTTTTGCTGTGGAAGGTCTTGTTTTTATAATGCAGTTTAGTGGCAAGACTAGATGTGAAAGAGAGTCTAAAAACACTCAGAGATTGCACTGATTGAGATTCCCCTAATTATATTTTGGTTACTTACTATCCTCACATATTTCGTGGTAGAAAGTATTAGTCCAATGATGAAAAATGGCAGAAACTTAGAAAAGAAATGATATTTTTTCCTCATCTGGTATAATAATTGTAAACAGGTAATGGTTTAAATGTATCTCTTGTATTTTTATTATTTTTTGATTAAGGTTTTGATTTATTTTTACTTTTTAATACAATTATCACAAACCAAAAAAGTGAAAACTATAAAATTAAAATTACCATCTGTAACAAACAGTTTAGCTGTAACTTACATATACAATAGCTATGTTAATAATCAAACTATAACATCAAAATTCAACTATAAAATCAAATAAATCAATATTTTATATCTAATGGAGTGTGGGGGGAACACAGACAAGGCAGGGAGGAGAGGTGTGAAAGCAGAAGGGAAAAGAAGGAGGGGAGGGAGGAACAATCAAGGGGGAGGAGGAAGGGGAAGAGACAAGGAGATCTGGACTGGTCTGGGGGCTCTTGGGTAGTCTTTAGACCAGTGTTTTCAGAACTAAGGCCCAGATTTCTTCAAACTCCTGTTGTTGATCCCTGTGACAGAAGCTGACCCTTCTTTGTCTGCTAGGTCAGAATTCCATCATTCTACTCTGTGCATTGATTTACTTTTCCACCTCCATAAAATAATTTGTTGTGTGATCACGGCAGCTCTCAGAAACCATGAATGCTATGCTGATGAGTCCAAGATTCGCAGGTAACTACCCTAACGTGTAGTTCTTGACTGATGTTTGAGCTAAAGCCCCAAATCATTTTAATTCTAGTGTCAGCTTCTTTCCACAAATGTTTAGTCAGAGGACATTGTCACATGTGCACAAGTGTACCCTTATCTTTACCAAAGCAGCACTGTGTATCAAAGGAAGAGCTTTAAGCTTATGATGTCTCTGTGATGTTCAATACATTCTAAATACAATTTTTGTTGAATTAAATGTGAACATAAATCTATAAAAGCATGTTTTGCATTGTGTAATAAAACTGACCATTATGGAACCTTTAAAGGATACTCTAGCCCTTTATCCCAGGTTTCAATAATATCTTCAGGACTCAAGGAGTCACTTTTTATCAAAGGCATATGTGGATAGCATAGACCAGGGGAGTTTGTGGACCATTTCCACTACACCTTGTACTTCAGGGGCATCAGGTAGTCACAGGGTGTCCAGGCCAAAGTGACAGGTCAATAAACATTTCAGCTATATATGCTGCAATATCATTATGGTGGAGAGGTTATATTGATGTTGTAGGACCTGGAACTGTCAATCAATAGAGATAGGTATATGTCTCTCTATCCATTCTTTCCATATGATTCGTTAGTTGCCAATGTTAATTGCCAAAATTACCCCACATATGGCTTTTGAATGGTGTCAGGCATGAAAATTTAATCTTCTGGCCAAAATGATCATACCCGTCTGGTATCTCTATTTTTCTCAGGGAAAGCGATTGCAACTGATTGGTGTCTTCTGCTAGCTGTAGAAGGGCAAATTCTAAATTCATTTTTACAAGTTCTTCAAGATTCTTTTGTTAGTTATAGCCCAAGTATTTATACATCAGTTCCCACTGCCTCAGATTCTAGGCTTCAGAGTGACACAGAGTGATGTTGCTGGAATCTAATTATATAGATTAAGGAGTACAGTTGTTGATCTCTGTGCTTGGATTGCAACCATCAGCATAATATCTTTGTGCATTGCAAAGGCGGATACAATGAAACACACAGTGCCCTGGCACAGAGCCCCCCAACTACAGGGGGCCCAAGGGCCAGGCAGCCCAGCACCATCCAGCACCCCCTGCAGGGGCAGAAGCTGTGGGGGAGAGCAGGGAGGGAGCCATTTAAGAGCCGTGCTGGAGGCACAGCGTGCGGTGCGTTCTCCCAGCCAGTGAGCCGGGCTCCCACTGCCTCCTGGGGCTCCTGCTGCTGCTGGCAGCCAGGTGAGGGGCCAGCTGGGGGTGTGCTGTATGGGAGGCGAGTGTGCTTCCCTGGTGGGGTGTCCACCCGCGCCTGTCCTGCTGCCCTGATCCTCTGGACACCGGGCAGTGCAGGTGCAGTCCCTGGCATGCACTTCTGCTGGCGGCCCATGGAAAAGGCCAGGGGAAGGGAGCGGCAAGCCAGTGCGTCTCAGCTCTCATGTGCTGCTGTGACCACAGCTCCCTTTGGCAGAGAACAGGAGCAGCGGCGGGACAGGGATGCGTCCACCAGCCAGGCAGGTAGGGTAACCCAGCAGTCGCGACTGGGACTGCCCCAGCTCTGAGCTCCCCCCACACACACTGCCCCCTACACACACACACACACACACGAGCCACCAGCCCCTTGCCCTGAGCCGCTCAGCCTCCCCAACCTCTAGCCCTCACTCCTGCACCCCTACACCCAGCCCCACCCAACCCCCCTGTCCTGACTCCTGCACGCCCCCACTCCTGCCCTGGGCACCAAATGGGAGCTCCTGCACCCCCCCATCCCCACCTACACCCCTTGCACCAAACAGAAGCTGCCCCAGGTAAGCACTCCACACCCCAACCCTCTGCCCCCATCCTGAGCCCCCTCCTGCATCCTAACTCCTGGACAGACTCTACACCTCAACCCCCAGCCCGCTCCTGCACCCAAACCCCACACCCCAACCCTGAGCCGCCTCCCACATCCTAACTCCTGGCCAGACCCCGCACCCCAGTTTTTTGTGTGTTATGTTATAAAGCGCTCTTATCCAAAGCACTTTACAATAGTTAGCTAATGGTACAAACAATATCTGGAAAGATCATTAAGCGGTCCGCCAAAACCCTTAGCAATTTTCAAGTGGTCTGTGAAAAAAAGTTAGACTACAAAATCAATCAAGGTACCTCACTTTATTTTCATTCACTTCCTATTAGTTATAATATAGGGGGAGGGTGAAGAAAAAAATAATGGAAACCAGGGTGTGGAGGAGATAAGAGAGAATGTTCTTTTTCTTGGCTGGGTCCCGGGGGGCCCCAAAGATGAAGCTGAGCACAGGGTCTCACTAAGTCTAAATCTGCCACTGGTGCATTGTTCAAACCAATTACCGTGTCTAACTGGCCAATGCCCCTTCTCAGTAGAGCCTTCAAGAGCCTGATCCTGCGCCCTTTAGAAGTCAATTGTAGTATTGCCATTTATTGCAATGGCAACTTGATTGGGCCCCAAAAGGAAGTAAATAGAGATAAGGAGGGCATTTGCAATAGGATATGGACTCTCAAATTTAGAATATATCTTTTAAAAAAGAGATTGTCTCATGAACACTTCCTCTCCCATCCAGAACTGTACAAGCAACAGTGCCTCCCATTCATGCTTGCATTGGCCACCTTCCCTTCCTTTTTTGATCACATAACATCCTTCTGGCAACTATAGTAACTGATTATATAGAAAAGCAATTTTGGGAGAGTATTGAATGTATTTTTGGCTGTCTGTTAATGCAGTTAAACAGGTGGAAACAAGGAGAAATAAAAGCCAGCACCATGAACCAACCAGCTGTCTGTGCACAAAGTGCACCATAGATCACCAGAGCACAGTTTTAGATCAGCCACAGTAGGTGCTAGAGGAAAATGAGCTAAAACTAATGGAAAAGGCTGATAAAAGAGGTAAAATTTACCACATTTTCTGAATACTGATGAGCTGCTTAGGTGAATTCCTGGTAGTACTTCATTTCAAAGGATAGTGAAGGTCTGACACTGAACACAACCTGGCCTCAGCTTCTATCAACTTCACTCTGCCTTGGGGATTAAATGCTGCTGATAAACACAGATTATGTGGCAGTGTCAAAGATGGTGAGATCTGGACATTTATAACATTTTAGATAGTAACTATCTCCTTGAAATTCACCTGGAAGATTACTGTAGAGCACATGTGCAAAAATGCTCAGAAGTTGGACAGTTACACGCACATACACTAACTGGATTTTTCTGGCGGCCTTAATGAGATTCAAGCAGAATGTGTGGCAAAATTCTCTCTTAAAAGTAACAAAGGCAGAGATAACTGAGGTAAAGTGTTCATCAAAGAAAAAAAGATAAGGGGTCCATTCACTGATCAGAATTAGAATGGTGCAGTGTGATGGTGAATGAAATCCATAGTCTGTTGGCCAGCTGAAACTAGGGTGACCAGATGTCCTGATTTTATAGGGACAGTCCCGATTTTTGGGTCATTTTCTTATATAGGTTCCTATTAGCCTCCACCCCCTGTCCCAATTTTTCACATTTACTGTCTGGTCACCCTAGCCAAAAGCCGGGAAAAGCATTTCTGACCACTTGCTAATTGGCATTCTCTGCACAGATATTAGTTTAATACATCAATTCATAGTAGTTTAATAAATCCAAAATATTGTAATGATTTCTGCTAATCAATGATACAGCTAAGCAATGGACATTTTCCTGCAATTGATTATTTAACCAAGATGGCTCGTGAATAATAAATCTAGTAGCACAGAAAACTATTCTTGTTTGTTTTCACAATGCCCTTTTTCATTAAAGGTGTTATATGTAAGTAAAAGTAGAAACATACCTCTTATAATTCTACAGAATATTACATAACTAAGGACTACCATCTGAAGTGCCTTAGTTTTAAGGTTTGGTCATGCTAACTGGCTGCAGATTTAAAATATGTGAAGCTCAATTTAATTAAAAGAGCAAGCTTGGGTCCCAATTCTGATCTCAGCAGCACCAGTATAATTCCAAAAAACCTCCAATAGCTTAAATTGACTTGTTCTGGATTTGCACCACTGAAACTGCGATCAGAATCTAGCTGTTTCTGATCCCTTTTTTAAATTTAGCATTAAAAATTTAAACCTAAGGTAAATTCCACTTTCTGGAGTTCTGCTTTGGAGGTGGATCTTTCTTCTACGTGGCTGAGCATTTATAGACAACTTCTGTATAGTTTGATCTAATAAATCTAATGTGGAGCTCAGAATCCATTATGTTCCAGGCATCTTGGACATTTGGGAATAGGTGGTGATTCTGAGGTATTTTAAGGAGGGTGTTCAGGTAAATAATTAAGGAAAATTTAAATGTATTTAACAGTTGTGTTAGTGGGACTATGTCAGCAGGAAAAAATAGTTCTGCAACATTCATATATTGACAGCCCTTAATAGTGTTTCCATTAAGTGCTCTTGTTTTCTTTTTGCACAGTTTATCATATGTTGGCATACCTGTAAATAACAAATATTATTATAATTTTCAAATTTGTGATCGGGAGGGAAATAGTATGTGTCTGGTACCACAGATTCCCAAATCCCAAATAGTGCCACAATTACTAATTTAAAAGACAGTCTGGAAAATATAGAACCAAGCAAGAGGGGTTGATTCTGTCCAGAGAGTAGATTTGGGACAGACTGACCTTCATTACAGAAATCAAGTTATGCTCTGAAATGGATTTTCAGTCAATACTAACCATAAAATGTTGTTGCATTGGGGACATTGCAAAAAAACCTCAAAAACCTACGAGTGATTTTAAAGATCCTGATATCAAGAGGTGGTGGGGCAGCCGACAGTTCTGTTGGCCTGAGCACTGAAGAACTCCATTCTCTGGGAGACCTTGCCAAGCCTCTAGGAGCCAGCCTGAATTTGATTCCTCTGGCAAAACACTGAAATGTTGGTTGTAGCAGCCAGGGAATGGAGCTCTCCTATTGTCCAACTATACCGAAAGGAGGGAGGAGATACTGGAAGTGGTTTTCATCAGGCTGCAACTTTATTATTAGATGTCTGGGACTATCCTGCAGATAAAGTGTAGAGTGCAGGTAACCCCATGTTCATTCAATAACTACCCAGGGGGACTTCTGCCAGCCCTCCCTCTTTTTCCATCAGGTCTCTCAGCCAACCCATTGCTGGGACCTTACCATCCCTCCCCCGTCAAATGAGGGTTAAGGTGGGCTATAAGAAATGGGGGTTGGCTTCCTGCTGTACCATTCATAGGAGCCCCGAATGCTCAGCCCTGTTCCATTCCTTTAATCAACACCTCCTTCGTAAGTTCTTTACCAAGCCATTTATCTGCTCAGTGTATCCCTTTGATACAGAGTACCTGCACTGGACATCTGCCCCACACTTACATAATGAGTTGCAACATCATAGCCTAACACCCTTCACTACTCACCATAACAAAGCCCTTCCCGAACCCGCTGTGGTGAAGGCAGAAACCCCCCTCACTGCACCTAAGCCAATCTGGTGGTGACGGAAAAATTATTTCCCAGCACTCTCCAAAAAGGTGACTAGCACCAGGCCCACAGCAGGTCCTGACCAAACCTGGTATTTTGCCACCTAAAGGGGACGAAGGATGGGTGCAGCCTTGCCTGCTTTGTGGAAAAGGGCTTCTCCCACCCAGGCTTGCCCCTTTTCAGCCCTTCCACCCTTCTGGTCCCAGAGGATGAGTTAGTGTCATCACGCTGACCAATTCCCCCCTTTTGCAGCAGCTTCTGACCTCCCTGCTCCACCCATAGAGCCCCAGTCCCTTTCCCTGGGCCAGCCAGACAATATCCCCTCATTAAAGGTGCAGTGTGGTCACTTTGGGTAGCTAAACTGTTGCTTTAAGCAATTAGAACATTTCCTTTTCAACCTCAGACTGAATCTGATGAGTTCATTCTAAGGAGAATTACTGAAGGAGGTGGGAGTATTCACCAAGTTATCTTGCTTTTCCTTCCCTCAGTCTGGCTTCCAGGTGCAGGAGATGGCATTCTCCCACTTTTAATGCAGAAGTAAGTGGAAGAATTAGACGTAGACACAACCTAAAGGGGTTTTCAAAGTTTAATGAAACATCAAGACCCAACTGAATCTCTCTTATTTTGAAATTTCAGCCAGTGAGTATAACTAGCACTAAGCACACTCTAAATGACTGCATTGGGTTAAAACACAGTCTATGTTTCAGACCATGTGATTTGCTTATAGGCAATAGCTGTAATTACATTAATATTGATCTGTGAAAGGGTTGGCTTACCACTGGCACCTCCTCACGGCCGGGCGCGGCATGGCAGGTCTCTCTCCACTGGGGTCTGCTGCCGCTGGCTGCTCCGCCTCTGCAGTGCCCTGCCTATTCCTGTGAATTGCCCTTCGGCCAGGTCACTTCAAAGTCTCTCCCCTTCTGGGGTAGTCCGTAAACAAAAAGCAAAGAAGTTAACACAAATAAACGGAGTTAGTAAGTCAGAGAGGAGAATGACTCCCTCTTAGGGTGTATCAAGATAAGGCCCTACCCTTCTCAGAACGGGACCGTCTGGCAGTGGCTGTCAGGGAAGCTCCTGCCTTCCCTCTGCACTTTCCTCAGAAGCTGAGGGTTGAAGATCTGTCCTCTTCCCTGATCTGCCCAGAAGTGAGCTGTTCTGCTTGCCTTTAACTCCTCCTCCAGCCAATTAATGTCTTGCAGGTGTGGCAGGGTTGAGTTGGCTGAGCCCAGAGCCATTCCTTAATCCCTTGTTGTCCAGTGTGGGGAGAATAAAAGATAAGAGGATGCACAGCCAGAAAGAACAGGAGGAAGGCCGGAGAACCACACCATCACTAGGAAAAGGCAGGTCTGTGTGACTGGGGACTCCCTACTAAGAAGAACAGACAGGCCTGTCAGTAGAATTGATCTGGAGAACAGAAGAGTGTGCTGTCTGCCGGGAACAAAGATACAGGATGTGGACTTGAAACTAAAGAGGATCCTAATGGGAGCAGGAAAGAATCCACTGATTATCCTTCATGTGGGAACAAATGACATAGCTAGATTCATCGAGGGAGGCTACAACAGGCTGGGGAAGACACTTAAGGAAATGGAGGCTCATGGATCTTCAATAGGCTTCTGCTTGTTACTAGCAGAGAAGAATGAAGGCGAGACAAGATTATGACGATCAACAGATGGCTCAGGCAGTGGTGCTATAAGGAAGGCTTTGGGATGTTTGACCACTGGGACGCATTCATGGATAGGGGACAGTTCTCATGGGATGGATTCCACCTGAGTAGGGAGGGAAACAGACTTCTGGGATAGATGTTGGCACAACTCATTAAAAGAGCTTTAAACTAGGAACTCAGGGGAGACTGCTTAGAGATGCTCATGTAATCTCCGTGCCTGATTTTAACATAGAGAGGGAGGAAAATCAAGTAAGAATGTATATGGATACAGCAATGGAGAAAGGAACAGCAGTGAGTAGGAGAATGGACATTAAGAGGAAGGACAGTGCTGATATCAGTCAGAAAGGTGATACTGGCAGTGGAATAACTGTACCCAATCAGGCAAGGAATATGGGTGAAGCCTAGCAGCAACAGTTAAGATGTTTGTACACCAGTGCAAGGAGCCTGGGTAACAAAATGGAGGAACTAGAACTACTGGTGTGGGAAGTTAAATCAGATATTGTAGGGATAACAGAAACATGGTGGAATAGTAGTCATGACTGGAGTACAGGTATTGAAGGGTATGTGCTGTTCAGGAAAGACAGAAATAAAGGCAAAGGTGGTTGAGTAGCATTGTATATTAATGATGAGGTAGACTGTAAAGAAATTAGAAGTAATGGAATGGTTAAGACAGAGTCTGTTTGGGCCAAAATCACTTTGGGGAAGAAAGCTACAGTGCTTGAGGTGTGTTACAGACCACCAGGATCCGATTTGGATATAGATAGAGACTTCTTTAAAGTTTTTAATGAAATAAATAAATACTACTGGAAATTGTGTGATTTAACTTCCCAGATATAGACTGGAGGACAAGTGCTAGTAATAATAATAGGGCTCAGATTTTCCTGGATGCGATAGCTTATGGATTCCTTCACCAAGTAGTTGCTGAACCAACAAGAGGGGATGCCATTTTAGATTTGGTTTTGGTGAGTAGTGAGGACCTCCTAGAAGAAATGGTTGTAGGGGACAACCTTGGTTCGAGTGATCATGAGCTAATTCAGTTTAAACTAAATGGAAGGATAAACAAAAATAGATCTGCAGCAAAGATCCTTGATTTCAAAAGAGCTAACTTTAAAATATTAAGGGAATTAGTTAGGGAAGTGGACTGGACTGAAGAACTCACGGATTTGCATGTGGAAGAGGCTTGGAATTACCTTAAGTCAAAGTTGCAGAAACTATCAGAAGCCTGCATTCCAAGCAAGGGGGGGGATGAGCAAGCATCTAAACCAGGTGATTAAGAGAAAGCAGAAAGCCTACAAAGAATGGAAGATGGGAAAGAATCAGCAAAGAACGCTACCTCTTGAAAGTCAGAAAGTGTAGGAATAAAGTGAGAACTGCCAAAAGCCAAACAGAGTTGGACCTTGCAAAGATAATTATAGTCATATAAATAAGAAGAAAACAAGGATGGGGTGGAGATTAAGTATTATCTAGGCATGGCCCAACACCTAAACAAATACTTTGCCTCAGTATTTAATGAAACTAATGAAGAGCTTAGGGGTAGTGGCAGGGTAGCTAATGGCAATGAGGATATGGAGGGGGAAGTGAAACTCAAACAGCTTAATGGGACTAAATCAGGGGGCCCGGATAATCTCCATCCTAGAATATTAAAGGAATTGGCACATGAAATAGCAAGCCCAATGTCAAGGATTTTTAATGAATCTGTAAACTCACAGGTCGTACACTATGACTGGAGAATTGCTAATATAGTTCCTATTTTTAAGAAAGGGGAAAAAAGTGATCCAGGAAGCTACAGGCCTGTTACTTTGACCACATTGGTATGCAAGGTCTTGATTTGAGGACTTCAGTAATTCAGCCAGAGGTTAGGGGTCTATTTCAGGAATGGGTGAGGTTCTGTTGCCTGCAATGTGCAGGAGGTCAGACTAGATGATTACGATGGTCCCTTCGGACCTTAAAGTCCATGAATCTATGAGTACTAGTGAAGAAAGTTTAGACTCTGAAGAAAGGGGAGCTCATTTGTGGCTTTCCCCTAGACAGTATCGCCTTAATCAGTATCCTGATGACTGAATCAGATGGAACTCCCAGTGCAGAGGTGAAGGCACTTAAGACAGTACCTTGGGCAAATCTCTTGAACTGCTGATGATGGTGACACCGAGAAGTTTAACAACTCTCTTGCATCCTGATACGCCTCAGGAGTAGACTGTACCGGGAAGACACCCTATGGTACTGGGGTGGCAGGTGATGCCAACAAATGTACTTCTGCAGTCGGTCCTGACAGCCCCATATTGGGTTCTGGAGTCAACTAACTCCCGTGTTTAGAAGTGTGCTTCCTCTTTGAACACCTTCCTGAGTCTTTAGTTTAGAAGAGCTCACCCTCTTGGGTTTGTTTTGTTTTGGTTTGGTTTTTTTGGACAATCCTGGTACTGAGTCTGATTTCTGATGCCTCTTTTTCAGTACAGGCTATGCTTATTTGCCTCTCAGTACCAGTAGCACTAGAGTTGTGCTACTGACTGATGCCAAAGTTCTTCATACCCAGACTGATATAGATGGCTCAGGTGGAGAACATAGCACTGATTCCAGCAGCAGATATTTCAATCTATCTGTCCTGGCTTTTTTAGAGCAGGGCTCATAGATCCTACAAATGCCACATTTGTTGCTCACGTGAGCCTCCCCCAAACCTTTAAAGCAGCTGGAGTGAGGGTGACTATTAGGCATTCCCTTACCACAGTATTGCAGGGCTTGAGACCTGGAGAGCAAGGCATATCTCCGGTACCAGTGCTGGCACCCAGACTGGGTACCCAGATCCACACAAAACAACATTTTTTAACTAAACAAGTAACTAACTACTAAATTATACTAACTATACGAGGGTACCATTTATAGGTTTTGACTACAGACTTGCAGAAGCAAGGACAGGGAGCTCCAACAACCATCATGGGCAGTTGGAACTAACTGATGGGAATCGGGGGTGGCTTCAGAGGGCACTTGTGCTGCCCCGATGGGTACTACTAAAGTCCAACAACTGTGAGCTGTAGCACACAAACACTTACAGTGGCATGGACATATGCAATCTCTCAAAGAAGAATTAATGGATTCATAGATCTCAAGGCCAGAAAGATCCACTGTGATCATCTAGTCTGATCTCCTGTATAATATAAGCCTGGGAATTTCCCCCAAAATAATTCCTAGACCATATATTTTAGAAAACCATCTAATCTTGATTTAAAAATGGCCAGTAACGGAGAATCCACCAAGACCCTTGGTAAATTGTTCCAATGGTTAATTACCCTCACAGTTAAAAATGTACATCTTATTTACAATCTGAATTACAACTTCCAGCCATTTGACCATGTTATACTTTTCTCTGCTAGATTGAAGAGCCCATTATCAAATATATGCACCAATATATGAATTGGAGAAGGATTGTGGAGACTCTCAGAGGAACATTCAGTAGTAGGAACTGGAAAGGCTCACTAAAGAAGATTCAAAGGGGTTCAGTGGACTACAGATTTGGAAGTGAGGGAATCAGCAGAGGGAGAAAAGAAGAAGCATTAGAGCATAAGATTCAGTTTGTGCAGGCTGTTGTCATTTTTGTGAAATAGTAATCCAAAACACAAGTAATTTTTAGGAAAGAAGTAATATTAGAAAATGAACAATAGCGGGCAGCATATCAGGTAAGAATTTGCAGTGTGAAAGGGTGGGGGAGAAGTCAACATGATTTTGGATTGCAGAAAGAGAGGTATTATTAGACTGTATGATTGACAAGGTTTATTCCATCTTTCATTTCTGAGCTGGTAGGCAACAGGACTTCTTCATAGTCCCTGGGTGAGACTATCAGTACTTCTAGATTACAGCATACAGTTCTGGGGTTCTCATTACTGGAGAGAAGTCAAGAAATACGAAAAAAAAATCACATCAGAGTAAGCAAAATGATTAAGTGACTGGTTTAAAATCTTTAAAGTTTTCTATATTTTCGTTGACATCTTGGTAATAGCAGTAGATCAATTATTTTCACTAAACCAGAAGTTAGATTTTGTGATAATTCTAGGATACATGCATATTAAATCTTCTGATATGGCCTCATTTCTGAAATCCAAAAAAGTCATGGCTAAAAGCACAATGCCAGAGACATTTTATTACTGACTAGGTGCAGGTTGTTCTGCTGCCCATTAATTCCTTTCCTGATTTGATCTCTTTTAATATTTATTGCTTAACTAAAATATTTTCCTGATAATATAGATGATTTAGTCTTTCACAGTTTCTGTCTTTATTGTTATTCTCATATATGACAAATATTGCTGCAGTCAGGGACAGATTTCTGAGACAACATATAGATGTCTTATCTATGAATAGGAAAGAAAACATCCTATACAGTTTTAAGTGTATTTGATGGAGGAAGGAAATATGCGTGCTTGTGGAATTCTAGCATCTATATGTCAGGGAACAGACAACTTTACCATGGACGCCATTTTTAAAAGCTGCAGTTTTATTTTACTAAATTAACTATGTTAAAAACAAATCTGTGCCTGGTGTGGAATTTCACTGCATCAAGTGTTACAATACTTTTGTTTTCATTACAAGCAGGAGAATGCATGTAGAACATGTGTTAGGAAATATGACAATAAATTAGAATATAATTTACAAAAGCAAAAAATAATAATAAAGTAACAGTGTACCACATTAATACTGAGTATAAAATAATAAGCAACTAATCACAATAATACAAAGATATCTTCAGTCTGTATTATTAAGGATATCTATGTGACATTCACTCCATTAACAAAGTTCCTAATGAAATGGATTATTTCTGGGTGTATACACTTTGAAGGGTTTTATTTATAGAATTTTTTTCCTTTTAGTTTGATCTGCTTCAGTTGGTGATATTGCTGAATGGAAGTACTGCACCAGATTGCTCTGTGTATTTAGTACTCTACTATTTAATTCTAGGCCTGTAATATTTATACAGCCTAAACAAATAGTCCTATTGTCACTACTTAAGAATATAACATTATTTAGCTTAGCTTACATAGGTGGCTACAGTGTAGCAGCAGCAATGAACTGTGCTGGGGAAACCAATGATTTTTTTTCCTTTCAATTAGGTTTTATTTTCAGGTCTTAGTCAGAAGTGTGGTTTAGTTTGTAAATTCAAATACATTCTGGGTTTTGTTCCCTTTAACAATGCAAATCAATGTTGCTCCAGGGAGTTCCTTAAATTTCCAACCTCAGTGCTGTTTTAAGTTGCAGAGTAAACATTGGACTCCCTAGTCCTCTAGCACCAGTGAGAGAGCAAAATGTGTCTGTGGAAACACTCCTTGCAACTTTAATGTCCTAAGTGAGGTAAAAAAAAAAAAAGTTCATTTTGAATACTTAAAAAAAAAAAAAAAACTTTCTTGTTAGTCGAACAGACACATTAGCTAATAAACACAATTATGCCCTGGAGAAAACCAGATCCTGATACAAAGAAGCTGCTTGCTTAGAGAATGCCACAGCAACACCTTTCCCTTTTATCATATTTTTGACTTAGTCAACGCATGCTAGCACCAAGTTATTCTCTCAATAGATGTAGAAAGGTCATTCACTCATTAACTAAGGGCTATACCCTGTCCTTGATCCATATATGCAACTCCCAGTTTTTATTTTTTTTATTTATTTATTGAGAATCAGTGACAATAGGAGTTGTGAACACGGGGACTGAGAGCAGCAGATGGCCGTATGTGAGTAAAGTCATGCTTACTGGAAATGAATTGCACTGGTCACATGTGTAAGGAAGTGAAAAACACTGTCAAGAGGTAGCAGATGACAGGAGTTTGATGGTTCTGAATAAGTGGGCTACATAAAATGCCACATATAGATTGTCAACATGTTTCATAGTACAAGAATCCTGTTAAGAATATCTATTTTTCCTTGTTAATTCACATTAGTAAATAGTGTGCAACACATTTGGCTTATTATTATTTGTTAAATACACTGACATTTAGATTTCATGTGATTTATTGAACTTACTTGTTTCATTGAAAGAGTACTTTTTTTTTTAAAAGTGCCATTTGATTTTTAGTGTTAACACAATGTGTTGTTCACATAATTTTAATTGCACTACAACAAAGGAGACATAGTTGGTCACAAAAGCACATTCATCAAGTACCTGCTGCAAACTGCAAATGTTCAAGTACAATATATTAATATAAACAAGTACCCACTTTCCTTATCTCCTTGTTGAACCTTGTATCAAGAGGGGAAGGGGAAGAGGACTATTCTAAATTCTGGATCTGACTTGTCCAAGTAGTTTGGTTTCACATTTAAATGCAACTCAGAGTATTAACTAAAAAAGTATTCAGTGAGTATTAAGATTATGATAATATGACCAGAAAGTCCCCATAACTCTTTTATTCTTTGGTTGTAATCCTTGCCCACTCTGTTACGGTCTCCAAATCTGTGCATTAAAACACACTCTCATAAATAAATGCCCTTCTATTGTATCAAAGAAGGGAACATCTGGAACCCACTGTAATTGTCAGCAAAGTTTGCAGAGAGACTGCCTTACTATTACACAGTACATTTATCTTTTGCACTAGAACTTCTTGGTGATCGTGAGTAGGGAGTAACATGTAAAACACGACTAGATGCCTCTCTGTGGCTAGTGATGTAAACAATAGTGAATTGGAGTCATAAAATGTAAGCCTATACACTAGTAGTGAAGTATGCAGCACTATGGTCTTCACCACTATTGAAATCTGGCTTCTCCATGGTATTGAAATGTTTTTCCCTTTTAGTGGACATCTCAGATTCACTTGTACAATGGCAAAATGGCTATATATCTGTAGCACAGATTTATCAGCACACTTGTATTTCATGCACACCTGCAATAACTGTTGCACCTCTTAAAACTAAGTTCCTCATGGTTGTTTTGTTTAGTTTAACTTAATATATGGCTCACAGCAGTGTTCAGCAAATATGAATTACTCCTAAGGGAATTAGGTGGAATGAAGGAAAAAATATAATTTTCTTTACTTCAGATTTATAATTGCTCCTTAAATAACATTTCCAAGCCATTTTATAATTTAAATTGTGATGCTGTGTAATGAGATAAAATAGTTAACATTTTAAGCTATGACTTAAGATTGTTTGATTCTTCTTTACTTCCATAGTAGACCAAGTCATAACAGCTACATTTTAAACAGTTTTAAATATAAATGGATTCAGTGTCATTGCTAAGTCCATAATAAAAATTACTTTAATGGTCCAAGGAGGTAAACAGACTATTGGATTTAGTCAAAAGAACACAAATGTTCCACAGTAAGCTATTCTATATGTGTTGTGTGGATCTTTCCAATTTGGCATGCCCTCCTTATACTGTGTCCAGCACTTTGGATGAATAAATCCCACTTCACAGAAGTTAAAATAATATTGAAATCCTGTCAGCTGGGGCTGACCAGTGGTTACGTTTTCCACAGGGTAATGTATTTGCAAGGACCTCAATCCCATTCCGCTGTGTGGCTCTCTTCGATGGACACATTTCCACAATGATATAACAAGGCACTCTCTCTTGCTTTCTGTGGGTCAGTGTCCTTGGCAGGTCTTACAGCACATCTGTCTGAAGTATGCTCGGCTGCAGAACTTGAACTTCAGCACCAGTGGGCAATAAGCCACTTTGTTCACATCTTTGCACTCTGATGATTGAGGGCATAAAAGGGAACAGATTAGACAGACAAATTAAAAGGTACGAAAGGAAAGCTATTGAGATTTAGCATGCTTCTGCTTTGTCTATCCACCTTCCCTCTGTGTAAATGTTCTTTCTAGTACAGTTTAGCCGATACAGTATATTTTAAAAAGTAAATAAAATATTTGCAGGTCTTCTCTCTCAGACGTTTATAAGTATGCCCACTTTGTGTTGAAAGAATCACCATTTGTTGGGATAAGTGATCACATTAGAAAGCTTAGAAATATGAGTCGTTCTTATATTTTTATAGCTTCTTTCTCAGAAGTTATTTTATTCATCAATGAAAAGTTATCCAAAATCTAGCCTGGGTTGCATTGTTTGGTACCATGTTTGTGCATTTATAAGATTCCCTGAAGTAGAACATGCATTACTGCTAGCAGCGATTGGGAAAATGAACAGTATTAGTAAAGGTATTAGCAGTGTGAGTTCACTGACTGTACAGCACAGCATGGCATTGTGAGTTTTACTGTAGGTTTTGTTCTTCTGCATCAACACTTTATATTCTGCAGGGAGACAAGCCATTTCTACACCTGTAACTCACAGCCATATAAGGGCTTTTTCTTACTTAGGTCTACATTCACAAAAGGAGTTAGATGCCTAACTGCCACTTTAGATGCTTAAATCCCAGAATCAGGCCCCACTGGTATTCACAAAATCCTGGTCAGCTGTGACTGAAACCTGTAGGTACCTGGACTCGCTTGGCACCTACATTTCTGCAGTAAAAGTTCCCTATGTTTCCCCGCCTACGTTTCTGCCTCTGCACATGCACACTGCTGCATCACTCTAGGCATCCAGATGCCTAAGCCCCAGAGTGATGTACAAACTGTGGAAAGATAAATGTTTCTCTGGTCTTTGGCAAAATGCCTCGCCTCCTTTATTGGAGTTAGTGGAATCCCCCTCATTAGAAGTTTTTAAGAACAGATTGGACAAGCACCTGTCAGGAATGGTCTAGGTTTACATGGTCCTGCCTCAAGAGCATGGGGCTGGACTTGATGACTTCTCGAGGACCCTTCCAAACCTACATTTCTCGGATTTAATGATTCAGTGTGGGGTTGCATGCATTTTAACCAAGTAGAATTTGTCCCAAGGCTTCATAATATTTCCAGAATCTCCATTCCACCTTTCTTTGCTTTACCCTCTCTATGGACACATACGAGCCTAGTTCAGTGGCTATTTGGATGATGGTGGACACAGTACTTTGGAAGCTTCTCACAGCTATTGTTTTAAAAAACAGTTTTGAAATAGATATGTGAATGATGAAATAGCCTCTTCTGTATGGGATTGTAGTTATAGGGAAGTGGTTTAACAGAGCCATTCTTATTCCTTGTGGGAACAATATCCACAGAACCCACTGTTACTTAATCACCAGTAAACCACAAATATTAACCCCTCCTTTCCTGAACTCTGTGACCAGCTCAGAATATACCATGAGATTAAGTGTTACACAGCAGCAATATATACAAAATTCTTCAGCTACTGAGACTGCAAAGATGCACCACATAAACTATAAAGAAATCTGAAACTGCATAAAAGAGGACAAAATAGCATTCAGGTAGAGTTTTAGGTGACCTTGGAAGTCTGGATTCAGCTGCCATGTGTACTTAGAAAATAAAATCATTCTGAATAATATTTCAAATGTCATGGTATATTCTGTCAGTAATTCACTTCTAACAGCAAATATAATGTTATCCTTATCAATGACAATTTGTCAAAACCTGGCCTACTATGCTCTAACTCTCCAATGAAGGGCTTGCAGAAACAAAGAGATCAAGCAGATTTAAATGTGACAAGAAGTATTATTGCTTTCTTTTTCTCATTCTCATAACCTTACAATTTTGACTCTGCTCTTTCATGTACTGCTAGTTACACTTTCCCAGACAAAAATGGCTCTGAACTTTATCAAGATGACTGTGACACAGGCTGCCAGATACAAACACACCAAATAGAACATAAGAATGGTCAGGTTGAGTCAGACCAGTGGTCCATCTAGCTCAGTGTCCTATCTTCTGACATTGGCCAGTGCCAGATGCTTCAGAGAGAATGAACGCAACGGGAATTTTGAGTGATTCATCCTATTGCCCAGTTCCAGCTTCTGGCAAGCAGAGGTTTAGGAACACCTGGAGCTTGGCACTGCATCCCTGACCATCTTTGCTAATAGCCATTCCGGGACCTATCCTCCATTAACTTAGCTAATTATTTTTTGAACCCAGTTACACTTTTTGCTCTTCACAACATTCCCCTGGCAACAAATTCCACAGGTTGCCTGTATATTATGTGAAGAAGTACTTCCTTATGTTTGTTTTAAACCTGCTGCTTATTAATTTCATTGTGTGACCCCTGATTTTTAAACTATATGAAGGGATAAATAACACTTCCTATTTCATTTTCTTCACACCAGTCATGATTTTATAGACCTCCATCATAGCCCCTCTTAGTTGTCTCTAGTCCCAGTGTTTTTAATCTCTCCTCATATGGAAGATGTTCCATACCCCTAATCATTTTTGTTGCCCTTCTCTGAACTTTTTCCAATTTTAATTGTGGTAGAGAGAGAGTGCCTGAGACATAAGCCCTTGTATCAGAGGCTCGATGTGAGGCCTGAACAAAAGTAGTGATCAAGCCTTGCTAATAGGCAACAGAGGGTCCTGTGGCACCTTTAAGACTAACAGAAGTATTGGGAGCATAAGCTTTCGTGGGTAAGAACCTCACTTCTTCAGATGCAAGTAATGGAAATCTCCAGAGGCAGGTATAAAGCCTTGCTAATATAAAGCAAAGTTAGCAAGAGACAGGCTGTGAGCAGGCTCACAGAATCTGGCAAAAATAGGGCTGGTATTGCAAAAACACACACATTCCTGAGAAGTGGTAGGCACAGGACACTTGTGTAAACACATTCCAGAAGGATGGTACCAGAACACCCCAATACCAAGTTGGTACAAACACATTCCCCAAAGACAACAGGAACATGTTGACCTCTTTTAAAGATAAGGTCAGGATGATAGTGTGATGGATAGAGATGATTTGATTGAACCAACATGTACAACGTAATGGGTGGCAACTAACCCCATCAGAGGGGCAATACATATCTTGTTTGTATTGGTGTATAAAATGGAGTCTCAAAAGGAGTGTCTTTGGCCAGCTTAGGGGCAGTGGAAAATTCCACCATTGATGAGCTGCATCCATTTTTATAGGCATACATGTGTTAGTGGTTCTGTAGAGTCTACGGGATACCAGGACTGTGCTTCGTCAACAATAAACCTGACCTAGTGCCTTTGCTACTAATGGGTCTGTGGTTATTGGGCAGTTCAATTGGAGCCTGCTGTGTGGGCTATCTGGCCAGAACCAGTGCAGCACGCAGAAAGAACAGATACACAGCCAACAACTGATGACACTTATCTTTTCTGAGATGGGTTGATCAGGACTGCATACAGTATTCAAGATGTAGGTGTTCCATGGAATTATATAATGGCATATTGATATTTTCTGTCTAATCCTTTCCTAGTGGTTCCTAACATTGTTAGCTTTTTTGACTGCCACTGAATACTGAGTGGATGTTTTCAATGCCTCCAAGATCTCTTTCTTGAGTGGTAACAGCTTTTTGTATGTATACTTGGGATTATGTTTTCTAATGTGCATTACTTTACACTTATCAACATGACAATTCATCTGCTGTTTTGTTGCCCAGTCACCCAGTTTTGTGAGATCCCTTTGTAACTTTTCACACTCAGCTTTGGACTTCGCTATCTTGAGTAATTTTGTATCATCTGCAAACCTTGCCACCTCACTGTTTACCCTTTTTCATATCATTTATGAATATGTTGAACAACACTGATCCCAGTACACATCCTTGGGAGACCTTGCTATTTACCTCTCTCCATTGTGAAAACTGACCAGTTATTCTTACCCTTTGTTTCCTATCTTTTAACCAGTTAGTGATCCATGAGAGCAACTTCCCTCTTATACAGAGCCGGCTCCAGCTTTTTTGCCGCCCCAAGCGGCGAAGTGGGGGGAAAAAAAGATAAAGCCACCATTGGCGGCACTTCGGCGGCAGCTCTACCGCACCGCTTCATTCTTCGGTGGCAGGTCCTTCGCTCCGAGAGGCACTAAGGGACCCGCCATTGAATTGCCCCCAAAGACCTGGACGTGCCACCCCTTTCCATTGGCCACCCCAAGCACCTGCTTTCTTCGCTGGTGCCTGGAGCTGGGCCTGCTCTTATCCCATGATGGCTTAGCTTCTTTAAGAGCCTTTGGTGCTGAAACATGTCAAAGACTTTTTGAAAGTTTAATTACACTATAACAACTGGATCTCTCTTGTCCACATGCTTGTTGACACCCTCAAAAATTAGGTTTACCTGCCTGTAATTGCCAGTATCTCCTCTGGAGCCCTTTTTTATAAATTTCATTACATTAGCTATTCTCCAGTCATCTGGTGCAGAGACTGATTTAAGCAATAGGCTACATATAATAATTAGTAGTTCTACAATTTCATATTAAAGTTCCTTCAGAACTCTTGGTTGAATACCACCTGGTTTTGATGACTTATTACAGTTTTTCAATTTGTTCCAAAACCACCTCTACTGAAACCTCAATCTGGGACAGTTCCTCAGATCTGTCATCTAAAAAGACTGGCTCAGATGTGGCAATCTCCCTTGCATCCTCTGCAGTGAAGACCAATACAAAGAATTAATTTAGATTCTCCATGACAGCTTTGTCTTCCTTCTGAGCTTCTTTAGTACCTCCAACATCCAGTAGCCCCACTGATTGTTAGGTAGGCTTCCTGCTCCTGATGTACTTAAAAATGTTTGCTGTTAGTTTTTGTGTATTTTTGCTAGTTGCTCTTCAAATTCTTTTTCAGCTTTCCAAATGATACTTTTACATTGGACTTGCCAGAGTTTATGCTCCTTTCTATTTTCCTCAGTAGGATCTGACTTCCAGTTTTTGAACGATTTCTTTTTGCCTCTAACTGCCTCTTTTACTCTGTTGTTTAGCCCTGGTGGAAAATTTTACTCCTCTGATTTTTTTTCTTTTTTTCTTTGGGGTATACATTTTCTCTGAGGCTCTCTTATGGCGTTTTTACAGAGTTTCTATGTGGCTTACAGGCATTTCACTCTTGTGACAGTTCCTTTTAATTTCTATTTAACTACCTTCCTCACTGTTGTGTAGTCCCCCTTTTTGAGATTAAATGCTACTATGGTAAATTTCTTTGGTAATTTTCCTCCTGCAAGTATTTTAAATTTGATAACAGTATGGTTTCTATTATCAAGTGGTTCAGCTATAGTCACTGCTTGGACCAGATCCTGTGTCCACCTAGGACTAAATCAAGAATTGTCACTCCCTTTATAGGTTCCAGGACTACGTGCTTCAAAAAGCAGTCATTAATAGTGTCTAGAAATTTTAACTCTGCAACCATTCCTGAGATGACATGTACCCATTCACTACGGGGATAGTTGAAATCCCCCATTATTACTGGGTTTTCTGTTTTTGTAGCCCCCCTAATCGCCCTGAGCATTTCACAATCACTCTCACCATCCTTTATGCAGTGTAGTTGTAGCCATGTCGGCCCCAGAACATTAGAGAGACGTGGTGGTCAGGTGATCGGTAGTATATTCCTACTGCTACGCTCTTATTATTCAAGCATGGAATTTCTATCCATAGAGATTCTATGGTATTGTTTGATTTATTCACATTTTTACTATATTTGACTCTTTGCTTTCTTTCACATACAGTGCCATTCCCCTACCAGAACAACATACTTTGTTATGTTTCAGAGTAACAGCCGTGTTAGTCTGTATCCGCAAAAAGAAGAACAGGAGTACTTGTGGCACCTTAGAGACTAACAAATTTATTAGAGCATAAGCTTTCGTGGACTACAGCCCACTTCTTCAGATGCATATAGAATGGAACATATAATGAGGAGATATATATACACACATACAGAGAGCATAAACAGGTGGGAGTTGTCTTACCAACTCTGAGAGGCCAATTAATTAAGAGAGAAAAAAACAAAACAAAACAAAAAAAACTTTTGAAGTGATAATCAAGCTAGCCGAGTACAGACAGTGTGATAAGAAGTGTGAGAGTACTTACAAGGGGAGATAGTCAACGTTTGTAATGGCTCAGCCATTCCCAGTCCTTATTCAAACCGGAGTTGATTGTGTCTAGTTTGCATATCAATTCTAGCTCTGTAGTCTCTCTTTGGAGTCTGTTTTTGAAGTTTTTGAACCTATCCTTGTAACAAACCCCGATGCCAACTCTGTCCACATATCTATTCAAGTGACATCATCATAGGACCTAATCACATCAGCCATACCATCAGGGGCTCGTTCACCTGCACATCTACCAATGTGATCTATGCCATCATGTGCCAGCAATGCCCCTCTGCCATGTACATTGGCCAAACCGGACAGTCTCTACGCAAAAGAATTAATGGACACAAATCTGACATCAGGAATCAAAATACTCAAAAACCAGTGGGAGAACACTTTAACCTGTCTGGTCATTCAGTGACAGACCTGCGGGTGGCTATATTACAACAGAAAAACTTCAAAAACAGACTCCAAAGAGAGACTACAGAGCTAGAATTGATATGCAAACTAGACACAATCAACTCCGGTTTGAATAAGGACTGGGAATGGCTGAGCCATTACAAACGTTGACTATCTCCCCTTGTAAGTACTCTCACACTTCTTATCACACTGTCTGTACTCGGCTAGCTTGATTATCACTTCAAAAGTTTTTTTTTTTTTTTCTCTCTTAATTAATTGGCCTCTCAGAGTTGGTAAGACAACTCCCACCTGTTTATGCTCTCTGTATGTGTGTATATATATCTCCTCATTATATGTTCCATTCTATATGCATCCGAAGAAGTGGGCTGTAGTCCACGAAAGCTTATGCTCTAATAAATTTGTTAGTCTCTAAGGTGCCACAAGTACTCCTGTTCTTCTTTATACTTTGTTATATATTTTGTACCCTGCTATTACTGTGTCCCATTGATTATCATCGTTCCATCAAGTTTCTACTATGCCTATTATTTCAATATCCTCATTTAATACCAGGCAGACAAGTTCACCTGTCTTAGTACTTAGACTTCTAGCATTTGTAAAATTATAAATTATAAAAATTGTCAGTATTTAGCTGTCTGCTTTCATGTGATGTAAACTGAATGGGACTCTTTTTGTTTGATTATTTCTCTTCAGTTCCTACCTCTAATTTATCAATTTCTGTCTTCTCCTCTTTACTAGGATATAGAGTATCCCCTTTAATAAATCATCCCCTACAGGATATGTCTGTCTGTCTGAACCTGGTACTCCTCTGCACTTGTCAGCTTTCCCCCAGCCCTTAGTTTAAAAACTCCTCTACAAGCTTTTGAATTTTACATTTTAGCCATCTGGTTCCATTCTGGTTATGTGGACTAACATTCACTTTGAATTTAGTTTTGTACCAAATATATAACCCAAGCTCAATTTTTTGCTTGTTTAGAAACTAAATAATATAATTTTAAAATAAATTTTAAGTAGTCTCACTAAGAGCAGCTGGAATTGTCTGCTTAGCTCAGTCTATTTTGAGATGAATGGAAAGTGGTTGATCTTTATGAGAAGAAAAGATTTCATGAAATAAAAGCCTGCGATTAGTTATGATCTTTAGGATTAGTATCTTCTTGAAATCCTAAAAGCTTTCTGTCACCACCAGCATGTTAAAAGACTTTGCCTGATCATTTACTTCAAGGGTGACATTATAATACAAGCAATTTGGCCATGTAGACTAAATAGACAGGGGCCACTTCATCTATTAATTCAAGAAACTTCAGCTCCTGTTATATTTAAGAGGAATTTGTTTAAGGCCAAGAGGGATACACAGAAAATGTATGTTATGTACACATTATTCTGAGACAATACAGTCTACATGCATATATTCAGTTTTTAACTATAGATATCAGATGCTTATACATACAGAGTTATTTGTAATAAACTCCTGATAAATTGAGAGAGAAAACAGTTGTTTTGCAGTCAAAATCTAGTTTCCTATTTTTGAAATTTTGGATCTTTAATGTTTCATAATTTAGGGCCAAATTGTGCTCAAAGATGTATGTTTTCTAGTAACTTCAATAGAAGGTACAGTAGGCATTGCTCACCCTTGTTGGAACCAATATACATTATGATCTATACTAGGTAATATAAATTGGCTCTAACAGCATCTTTATCAATCTTCCCTAACTACTTTCATATGTCACCAACCTCCAATGAATATCTTCATTGTGAGCCAAGGGCAGAAATGTGTCCCTTAGTGGCAATGTAACTTTTAAAATTGTTACTTAAGATAAAAATTAGAAAGAACAACTGTCTTCATTAGAAGAACTTATCCCATCCTTTCCTCTTCTTTATTGTTCCTAGAACATGATATTTTCTCTGCAATCACTGTGTTACTAAACAGCATGACCTTTTTGTCTGTAAATTAAGAGGTGATAAGTAGGGAATAAGTCATACCCATTAATAAAGACTTTTTTACATTGCTTTCTATGGACAAAAGACAACTTCTTTGTAGCAAATTAATAGTTAGCTCTTGATCTGTAAAAGTGCAGGATTTATTTTATACTGCTGTCTTCATTGATAATAGACAGCCAAGAATAACAGGTGTAATATTATCTGAATTGGAATTAAAAATATCATGTTTACAAAGGGAAAGTCTGTTATGAAGATACACCTCTACCCCGATATAACGCGACCCGATATAACACGAATTCTGATATAACGCGGTAAAGCAGTGCTCCGAGAGGGCGGGGCTGCGCACTCCGACGGATCAAAGCAAGTTCGATATAATGCAGTTTCACCTATAACGCGGTAAGATTTTTTGGCTCCCGAGGACAGCATTATATCAAGGTAGAGGTGTACTTTCAATCAACAACATGAGATTAGAAGCTTTCGTTTGAAATCAGAAGTTCTAAAAGATGGAATAGAATGCCCATCTAACCCTCACACTACATTGCTTCACTTATCTCATTGAAATCTCCATCTGACTCGTTTTCATGTTAATTTTGCAGCTTATGGAGCCAATGTGATCTGATATAGCAGCTATTAGCAATCTTGTATCTTTATGCAAGTATTAGGGTAAATACAAGCACTGTTGCAGTTATATACACTGCTACCTCGATATAACGCAACCCGATATAACACGAATTCGGATATAACGCGGTAAAGCAGTGCTCCGGGGGGGCACTCTGGTGGATCAAAGCAAGTTCAATATAACGCGGTTTCACCTATAACGCGGTAAGATTTTTTGGCTCCCGAGGACAGCGTTATATCGAGGTAGAGGTGTAGTTGAACCAAATCCAAAACAGGAAAGACTCAAGTCTAAATTTGTGCCTTCTGAATTAAAAGGTAGAATACAGGATAATATTATGATGGTAAACTCTAATAGGACAATAGATTTCTAACCATTCAATTCAGTCAGAAAACACCAGTAAACAATATTTTATGTTGTATTTCATATTACACATAAAAATGATGTTAAAAGACAATTATTAAGGTTGCAAAGTCAAGCTCTCAGAAGTTAGGAAATGCCAAAATTAAGGTTGGACATGCAATCTTAATTCAGTCCCTTGTGCATATGGATTATGAGATAGTCGTCAATTACAAGATTCTGGCATTTCTGAACTTTCAAATACTTGACTTTGCAACCTTAATAACGTTCCTTTCACATATTTTTGGTGTGTTATTTTCTAGGTTTTTCATAGAATCATAGAATATCAGGGTTGGAAGGGACCTCAGGAGGTCATCTAGTCCAACCCCCTGCTCAAATCTGTCTAATCCCCAGACAGATTTTTGCCCCAGATCCCTAACTGGCCCCCTCAAGGATTGAACTCACAATCCTGGGTTTAGCAGGCCAATGCTCAAACCACTGACTTTATAAAGTTTCCCTCTTCTTACCCACCAGCTTTCACTCCAAACTTTTGCCCCCGTCTCTGGTCCAGTCCCAATGTACACTCCTGCCCCACCCCTAGGTCTAATTATCATCTCCTCTGCATTTGAATCTAGCATCCTCCTCCTCCACACTTCCTGGGACCAGTAGGGTGGCCACTGAATGCATAAGAAAGACAGGCACCCTGCTCTCAGTTCAGGTGCCTGGATTCAAACCTGAAACAACCTGCTGTAGCCCAGAGCTTTAATTAAATGGAAAGTTCTGCTCAGTCTCAGGCTGATGGACTCTTCGGGAAATTTAGCGGCTAAAATCAAAGATGTTTCTATTGAGCAAGTGCAAACAACAATTTTTCAACATTTTATGATTTGGTGAATTTGAGCAGATTTTCATCATAACTACAACAGGAACATCCCTGACATAAAAGGCTACCCCCCTGCCAAATTTCAAGTCCCTACTTCAAAGCATGGGAGTGGTAGTACTTTTCAAATATTTTATTTCCATGGACTAAACAATGTATTGTCCCCTAGCCTCATTCTCGTAAATGGCTGAACTGCTTTGGCTGAAAATTTCAAAAACAATTCAGCCTGAGGAAGAAACCCAGGATGCAAAATTTTAGCCCAATCTGTTGAAGTTTGGCACAATTATAAGCAACTGAAATCATGGTCTTATAGGGAAAAGTGTTGGGTAACCTTAATAATAGGTGGTGCTACCAGCCCTGCCCATTCCCAGACAAAAAATATTATATATATATATATATGGAGATATACCTATCTCATAGAACTGGAAGGGACCCTGAAAGGTCATCAAGTCCAGCCCCCTGCCTTCACTAGCAGGACCAAGTACTGATTTTGCCCCAGATCCCTAAGTGGCCCCCTCAAGGATTAAACTCACAACCCTGGGTTTAGCAGGCGAATGCTCAAACCACTAAGCTAATATGTTAAAATGAAGTTAAGGTTGAGAGTACATATGACCAAATTAGGGTAAAAATCACTATAGCCATGTAAATATGCCAAAACAAGCATTATAAACAAAGGAAATGCACGGTTAAAGTTAACAAAAAAGAACAGCAAACAGGTGAATGTATGGAAACACAATTAAGGAATGCATGCAATCTTAGCTCTGACCCATAGTGATGCCATGTGGTCCCAGGTTACATTAAACCTATTTTTAAAGACCCACTAGATATTTTCATTTTTTCTCGTATGGCGTCACCACTTGGTTAATGTTATTGGGTGAGTGGCATTCGATGGATAAGGAGTACACTTTCCACTCTTTCTGCCTTGCTATGTATTCTGGGACTGACTGTTTAAAATCTCAAATATCTTATTGCAAGAGGTAGGTGGTTACAAAATTCTACCACTAGTCTCTCAGGCTACCAGAACAATCATCAGTTTTGCTAATGCTTTCATTGATATCTTACATACACAAGAAACCTTGATGGTTCCTCGAACATATGAAGTTTCTGTATGTAATAGAAGATCCCACTAGTACATATATCAAGAGAGACTGAAACATTTATGGAGCAAAATGTGTATATTATTAATTCATCCATGATATTGCTAAGTATGAATTGCGGGAATGAGGTGGTGTAGCAGTCCAGGACATTGTTTTTATAAAGTGTGTGTTTGTTTTGTGTTGTTATTCAGAATTTATTTTATGTATAAGTTTGTCTAACTGTTTTAAAATCAGTAGAGACATTATTATAAAACCATTAATGTTTTGGTGATGTATTGCAAAGTCAATGGCAAAACTCTCATGGAATTTACTAGGGCCGGGACTTTCACCCATAGTCTCTGCCCCAAAGAGTTTGCCCTCGAAAGCAAATGTTACCAAACATAATAGGAAAAATACATAGAAAATGCATTAAAAAGTAAAATGGGCCAAGGCCAGTGCACTGTGGTGGTCATATGGGATCATAAAGAGTAGAAATGTCTTGCTAAAACTGCAATGTAAGTGCCATGGTTTTCATTAAACCAACAGTTGACACGTGGTGGTAGCTGCAGCATCTCAGTTCTTCCACACACCGAGAGAAAAAAGAGTGTGATATATCAATGGTAACTGCTGGTAAATGTTGTCTTTTTAATGATGACTGCTGTATGATATTTGTATTTGCACAGTGGTCTCCAAATTAGAACTGGCTGACTAATGAAAAAAATATTTGTAGATAAATCATTCAATGATTGATTGGACAAAAATCATTAAATACATAATTCATGAATATTAGTCATTCAGCTCTACTCTTTTCAGGGATGAAATACATTAAGAAGGCAAACTCACCTTCCGTGTTGGAAATGGGAGTACTGTCACATTTGCTTTCACACTGTTGCATTGATGGAGGTCGAACAGTTTCTAGACACTCACTGGATGCTTGTCCAGTATATGAGAGACACTGCACTGTTCGCATCTGTTGTCCCAGACCACATTGTGCAGAACACTAAGGAAAAGAGAGAAATCAGGATAACAAGTCTGGTCAAATTTTAAAATATAAACAAGATAGCAGAAGAGTGAACAGGGATGGCATAGACATAAAATGGAAAAAATAAAGCCACTGAGGACATGTGTTCCAGAATAGATTATTCTATGGACATGTAGTGGTTAGAAAAAACATTGGGCAAGGATAGCATATACAGCATTTCTCAGCACCTCCTTTGGCTAATACAGCAAAGGGCACTCATAAACAGTTTAGGATTTTGCATTTCTAACAGTATATCCAAGCATCTGGCTTACAAAGGAGATGAAGAACAATGCAATACTAGTTCCCTGAATCAACCCAGAGCTGAGTTTGAGAATTCTATTTTACCCTACCTTAGGTTTTTGTCTTTAACAACATTAATGGCTTGTCCATACAAACACTTCACAGCAAGCTGTGGTGTAAATCTACCTTGCACTACCATTTCAAAACGGGGTGGATTAAAGCACTCTAGGGAATATTTACTGTGCAGCAGGCTAATAAGAAGCTTGCTGCAAGTTAAGTGCTCATATAAACAAGCCCTAAGACATCATCTCTGAATGTAGTTACTCTTTTACCTCAGATCACAGAAAAAAATATAAAGGGAACAAGAATTTGAATCTCCCTGCTAGTTTCCTTGGGAGACCTCTGTCATTGGGGATAGAAATATTGAGGTATTCATCAATATTTCAAAACAATGTGCTAAACCATCTCAGAGAAAGTAAGAGACAACAGAATTTTCCAATCCCTGCATAAAACCAATAGCCTTTATGTTGCCCGCTTCTGTGAAGCATAGTGAATAAATAAAAATAAAATGGGCAAAATAATATACCGTAGATAAAATGCAGTGATATATCTCACCCTCTTTTTAAAGGGCAGAAATAGGGCACAAATGTGGTGAGGCCATACAGTGGAAGCATGATTGAAGTCAGGGCTGGCTCTGAGGGTGGACGGGCGGGCCCACCAAAGGGGGCGTCATGCGCAGGGTTTGCCTGATTGCTACCTGACCTGCCAAGAGCCAGCTGGGCTGGCAGAGGCGGCAGGCAGGCAGGCGGAGCAGCAGCATCTGGAGCTGGGGCGAGGGACCCGAGCTGCAAGGGGGCATTTGGATGAAAAGCCGAGCCAGGTGACTCCTCTGGAGCAGGGGTGCCCCTCCTCCCCCCTGTGCCACTGCCGTGTAAATCCACCACTGTTCCTGTCCCCTCTCCAGTCCAGACTAGGAGCATCCTCCTGTCTGCTGTGTGTGTGTGTGGGAGCTGATGTCGGGGTGTCCCTCTCCCGCTGTGTACCCAATCTCCACTGACCTGGGGTGACAGGACAGGGGGAATCTGTGTGTGCTGCTGTCTCTCTGGGTCCAGAGCTGCTGGCAGCTGCTTGTGTCTGAACAAGCCTTTAGGCGCCTGACCCTGAGTGTTTTCTTAAAGAGACAGTGCACTCATACACTCAGGCAATGGCTACACTACGAGGCTTTTAGCGACACAGTTGTGACGCTACAGCCCTGCCGCTAATTCGCACAGTGTAGCTGCTGTTTGTTGGCAGGAGAGAGCTCTCCTGCTGACAAAAAACTTCCACCCCCCATGAGCGGCAGCGGCTTTGTCGGCAGGAGAGTGCTCCCGCCGACAAAGCACTGTTCACACCGGCACTTTTCATCAGTAAAAATTTTATCATTCGGGTGTGTGTGTGTGTGTGTGTGTGTTTTTTTAATACCCCCTGAATGACAAAAGTTTTGCAGACGAAGTGCCAGTGTAGACAAACCCTCTGGCACACACACACACACTCTCCTCAGTACAACACACACTGTCACACACACACACACACACGCACTCCCAACACACACACACACTCCCTCTCTCTCACACACAGTCTCCCTCACACAGTCCCCCCAACGCACACACCAGGACTCTCTGCATCCAGGTCACTTTCCCCACCTGTGGCGAGGATTAGGAGCTGCTGCCGCTCTCCTACCCTCTCCTTATGCAGCCCAGGTGGGGACAGTGACCTGGACGCAGGGAGCCCTGACCTCGCTCCTTGCTCCTCGCCACCTCACAGCCCCCTAAGGGTGTGTGGGGCAGAGGAGCACCAGTCCAGGGAGGGGAGTGAGCAGCAATGCCAGCTGCTCCATCACTGCATCCAGGTCAGTTTTACCATGTGGGTGCAGGAGGAGGATGCAGAGGTTAGGGGCACAGGAGCGGGGCAGGGATTGGAGTGAAGAGGGCACAGTGCAGGTGTTAGAGGCACAGGGGTTGGGGCACAGGAAGGGGCAGGCTTTGGCGTGAAGAGGGCACAGTGCAGAGGTTAGGGGAACATGAGGGAGGTTCAGGGGGTAAGAATGAAGGGGGTGCAGGGATTGGGACACAGGAGGGGAGTCCAGGGTTGGGGTGAAGAGGGCACAGTGCAGGGGCTAGGGATGAAGGGAGGGTGGGGAGCCCATGGGGGCAAGGAGCTATAGGGGGGCATACCATGCCCACGGGGGCCAGGGGCACCAAAATGCAAGTTCGTCCAGGGTGCTATTTTCCATAAGGCCAGCCCTGATTGAAGTAGCCATGCTGCCAGAGGGAAAAAGGACTCATACTCCATGCATGCATACAGCTGGAGTTTCCTTTTCTCACTGATTCCCCAGACGTACAGAAGCTTTAGCCTTGCTCACTTCACAACCTACCAATACCCTTCCCATGTAAGGCAGAATAGCTGGACACTGCTAAGTGAACACAATAAAGAGTTCCCAGAATCCTCTGTTCCCATTCTTTAGGTCTTTTCAGTAAATAAAATGCACGTTTTATTTTCAAACTTCCACTAGAGCATAATTAATGGAAAGTGCAGAGCAATTAATAAAAACAAATAAATAGTAGCTGACAGTGTCCCTTCAAGGATTTAATGATGGACAGAAACCTTTGAGTTTATGTCTCCTATGTGATGTTATTCTAACAATAGCTGTTGTTTTAGACTATTCTTTTAAACAGTAATATGGGGCACCACGGGAACTACTGATCAGGGCAGAAGTATTCATCTCAGCAATAAGGACTCCCACCCGCATATATCCCAACAAGGGGTTTCTTCCAAATAGGCACAGAGTAGCATACAGGCTCTGCACTATTTCTCACAGAAGCCCTGGAACAAGAGGTGTATCATTTGCATGAGTAACTGTTGTTATAACTGAGTTGATTCCATGCATTTTAGCGTGGGGGGAGGTGTAACCAATAGTTCTTTTCAAATGGAAATGCTTTGGCCATTCCAAAACATGTTTTGCTGCTCTATAACTAAACAATGGCTTAACTGATTTACATCAATTTAAGAGAAATATGCATCTGCACTGATAACATGCATGTCAGCATAAGATAGATCCTTAATCTATTACTTAGGGCCAATATGGCCAACTGCTGTTCCCTGAGTACTCCAACTGAATTCAGTGGAACAGCTCACATGAAGAGTAAACTACTGATGGAACTACAGTTTCAAGGATCAAGCTCTTACTTAATAACAAGCCATAAATCATACTTTAAATTGCTAAATCTTAATCAAAGAGAGAGCATGTAGCTCTATATATAGCATAACCAAGGTACATTCATTGCCTGAACTGTTCTGCCTATGCTATAACAACTCAAACCACAGTCCTATGCTATAGGTAAGCATGTCTCTGTATATAAGATTTAACATGTTTTTCAAAATCCATAGAAGTCAATTAATGCTGCATTTGTACACCTATTGTCAATGTAAGTCAACCTAGTAATTTTGGTGTAATAATACTACTTCTATTGTACCTTTCAACTAAGGAATTCAATGTACTTTTAAACTATTTATTAAATTATGCCTTGCAACATTGCTGTACACCCCAAAACACTCGCTAGCCTTTTTACATGTGAGTAAACTGAAGCGCAGAGGAAAAGAGATAATGCATACCTTCCCATAGTCAACTAGTGGGAAATTCAGATTTAAACTCAGAAGTTCTAATTCCCTATTTCATGCTCTAGTCACTACACAACACTCATTGTAATGCTCACTGAATTTCAAATTTCTAACTGCTTTAACATTCACCAGCTCTGGTTAATTGGGATAAAAAATTATTAGTAAAGTTTTACTGTTAAATTAGTTCACTGTGGCCAGTATCATTTTTGTTTCTAGTCTGTTTCACATTCTGGCTTACAAGCACTAACACATGCAGGTATTTTGAAGGTCACAAAACGACAGGAGAATATTTTTAAATGTTTTAAATAGAACAAGAAAAAAATGAGAAAAACATTTCTATTCATATTAGTTTTAATAGCTCACTTCATATATGGGATCCTACATGTATATGTATATTTCTCCAGGGATTATGTCAATAAACATTTTTCATGTATCGCACTGGTGGGAACTGGCATGCAGAATCCTGAACTGTGAGCTTGTGGATATTTATAAACCTGAAACTAGCAGATGGTGTCTTTTTAGGAATCTGTCAAAATATTGCCATGAATTTTCTCTGGCATGAACCTTATTGCTTCTGTTTGGAAACTATATATGATATCCTTGACCCATAGAAGAGATATAGCACAGGCAGAAGCAGCACAAGTTTCACCACACTGCCACCTCCACCAAACATGGCTGAAACCTTGTCTGGAAGAACCATCTCTAGTAATTAAAGAGTAACAATAACAATAAATAATACTTTGCATGTCAATAGGACTTTTTAATCAAAATTCTCCAATAACATCATAACAGTAGGTACATATTTTTAACATGGGGAAACTGAGGCAATGATAATTTAAATGACTTGTCCAAGGTCTCACAAGAAGGCAGTGACAGAAGTGGGACTGGAACAAAGGTTTCCTAGCTAGTAGACCATGTTGCCTCTCCTATAAGCACTAGTTGAATCTCTACTCCCATTCAATTTTTTTTACTTCTTCTGTAGGAATATGAACAGGTGTGAAAATCAGTGCTAATTACAGAGTTGGGATTATTTTTCCCCACCAACACTTGTCCATTAGGAATTGGACTGAGATTAGTTACTCATTTTATATAAACCAACAGACAGATATCAGAAGGTACCTAGCTGTGGGCACTATCACCCTGTGTAACATTCCAGTCTGAGACAAAAGAGGATGTCACCTGAGGCATCCCTCGCTCATTTCCAAGAACAAAATATCTTCCTTTTTAGAAAATGCTGATGGATATTAATAGCAAGAAAAGGTAGCAGATGGTTATATGGTCTGTTATTTTACCTGTCCCCAGTCTCCAGTAACCCAGCGAGGAGGGGGGCATCGGCCTAAGCTACAGCGGATGCGGACTGGAGGCTTGCTTTCCTCTTGGCATTGTGCAGCTGGAAATGTTTTTGAAAGGTCACTGCTTTTGCACAGAACAATCCGATGTTTGAATCCTGGACCACATTTTGGAGTGCACTGGAAAAATATGCAAACAAATTTATAGTTACAATTTGAAAAGACAATAAATATTTCAGAAATATTCTTAAGAAAGTATATATTCAGGTACGCTTATACCAAACTATGATCACAATTTCCACAAGATCCAAGATGTCCCCTGTCTATCCATAGTAGGGATGAGACCCACATAAAGTATAAATGAGATTTGCACTCAGAATGCTACAGTGATGGACACTGAAAATCTTCACAGATACTGAAGTCTTTATAAATGAGATGGTTGGTGATTGATTTTCTTCATCACCATTTTCTAACATATTTTCCTTCCTATCATTTACCTTATTGTACTGCAACACATTCCTAATTTTCAGTGTGTAAGCGAAGTATACCAAGTATATCAGTACTCAGAAAATAAATCCGAATGCATTTCAGAGATTAATGTGGAATCCACTAGCACACAACTCTCAGCAGAACCAGTGAAAGCCTCTCTCTACATCCCATATAGACTAATAAAATACAGAGGATGGAGGGTGACATACTAGAATACAGCACAAGAAAATTTTCAACATATGTAAAGGTGAGTGCATTAGTGGGATGTGTAGAAATGAGATTCTTGGACCAAGGTAGGAACTTTCCTCCCTTTCTTCAAGTTGTTACCCTCTCTTCCCCCAGATACTGCCCCTCCTTTTTCCTTTGGTGTTTAGCTGCTTTGCTGGCTTTGATAGCAACGAGGTAATGAAGCAGGAACTTGAATGGAGGCAGGTCTGAAGTCCTCCATGCTCATTTCTCTTCCTTCTCATTATTCTATCTCCCCTTGCTCCTCCCTTATTTTGCTACTCTCCATTACCCGTTACTAACCCTAGCAGAGCAGCAAACTGGGAAGAAGATAGGGAAACAGGTACCAAGGGGAAAGAGACAAAAGAAGACAGAATAACTTCAAAATTCCACCCAGTGAAGTTCCTGGTACCTGTTTGCCTCCATCATTCAAGTAGGAGATTTTGACAGAGAAGCAGTTTCAGAATTGCTTCAGAATTGCATAATTGCATGTGCATCTCTTTCCTGCAAATTCACCAGTAAGATATTTAGATGGGAATCAGTTTCTGATGGTACACAGGGCCTGTACATAGAATAACCTAAATCTGTCACAATATTTGAATTCCCTTTCTGGTATAAGCAGCTGCAATACGTACTACCATAGTATGTGGGAACTCAGAGCAAAATTCACGGGTGAAACAACACAGGAATTCTACATCCAAACAACGCAGCATATGGCAAACACCAGAGGGAAAAGATGTAAGCCCCTATCTGTTGTAGCTACTGGGAACAAGAGACAAAAACATCCTTCAGAAAGAAAATTTCCTATGGAGACACAGCCGAAATTCCACTAAATAAGATGAACTACACTTTGTCCCAGCAATGAAAGTGAAATAAGGAAATAACAACTTAAGTTGCCTACAATAATACTGAATGACCAAAAACCAAAGGCATCACTAGAATTCAACAAAAAGAGTATGGGCTAGTCTACACTGGCAACGCTAAAGCGCTGCCGCGGCAGCGCTTTAACATGTCTTGTGTAGTCACAGCAGAGCGCTGGGAGAGAGCTCTCCCAGCACTCTAAAAATCCCACCTCCATGTGGGGAGTAGCTCCCAGTGCTGGGGCACTGTCTACACCTGCGCTTTACAGCGCTGAAACTTGCTGTGCTCAGGGCAATGTTTTTTCACACCCCTGAGTGAGAAAGTTGCAGCTCTGTAAATTACCAGTGTAGACAAGCCCTATGTCTCCAAAGCAAATGAAAAATAAAATGCCCACACAAACAAAAAACTGGGAATAAAGTTCCCCATTACTGCATGCTTTCAGAATTTTTGACTCAGTTAACAAATGGAGGCAAGCATGACTAATGGTAATATGAATGCAAAGGAAGAAATGCTTGTCTAAAAAGTCTGATAAGGATCCTCCCAAGAAATCCTAGAGCAATTTTTGCTGTTTTGATTTTATTACCTTGAGATACTTTGAATAAATATAAAATACAATCATTGTTTCCTGCAAGGGCGGTAATGCAGCCAAAACTCAACCATTTCAAGGCATTTGGAAATTGGCATGGCAAACTGTCACCCTGTCACTAAAGAATGACTAATTACCTTGTGCTGCCACAAGCTACTTGTTAGTTTTAGCACACCATTCCCTACCATGTGTAAACACTTTTACATTATCCCATTGGTCTATATATATATTTTTTCTTTCATTATCTCTTTCTATCTTTACACATTGTATTTTGTAGAATATTTCTGGCTTTCCATATCACTGCTTATATGGATGATTTTTAGACGGGGGAAAAAAGCTTTAGGACAACAATTAATTTCTCAACCTAGTCAAATTGCACAGATACTTTAACTCCACTAACCCAAAAGAAGCCTAAATCTATTGTTCCTTTTCTCTAAACAAGCTATTTCCGATTATCAGTTTTCATCAGAGATAAAGAGGTACAACTCCTTGCTTATCTGATGCTCAACAAGCATGTTAGCATATGAATGAGTGCTGGAATTGCTTAGTTTGTGTTCAGAGAGAGTCAGCATTGCAGCAAGTGTGTTAGTTGTTTTTAGTACAACAACAAAAGCTGAAGAAGAGACTTTACATTCCCAAAGATGACAAGCTTTGACTTAAATGGAAGCAGAAGTGGACATTGCTGCTGCTTTCTATTACAAATATTACAGGATACATCATTTTCATGCTACCCTTAGAAAATAATAAAGAAGTATTATCTGCTACATGAAATAAGTATATACTTTTAATATATAATAATTATTTTTCTAGGAAATGCTGGATAGAAAAATAAGCACTTTCTCATTATATTAAAAAAGTTCTTACCAGTTGAGACACACCTCCAAGCTACTCTAAGCAGAAATGTATAAATAGAAATATGTTCTTATTTGCTCAGAATCTTGTCAGAGCACCCACCAAGATTTCTGATTTAACAGTGCTCTAACCCTATTTTGGATGAGGAAATTTCTGTTCCAAGATATCCTACACAGACCGTACAGAAGTTTATATATGGGAGCCATAAAACTCCTGTAGCTGCTCACAGAGTTGGAACATCAGCAGTCCCAGGGAGATGGTTTAGTAAGCAGAATGCAGGTGAAGGAGTCAAAGGTGCCTAATAAATGCAATGTGCTACAATGCTCCACAGTTTATCATGGGGATATTATTATTATTTATTTGTATTGTGATATACACACAATGGAAAGATGATTCCTGGTCCCAAAGGGCTTACAATCTAATCAACACCACATAAGTGGACTATAAAAGGTTTTTCTGTCTCTATCTCCTCACTTACTCCCTTCCTCCAATCCACCCTTCCTCTTTTCCCCCTCCATTCATCTCTTTCTTCCTACTCATCCTCTTTCTTTTCCAAACTATTCCCCCAAGCCTTGGATTAACTTTTAATAGGGTGGGATGCTCTGTGCCTTTTTCTCTCTCAGGAAGTGGATGACCAAGTAGGGATTGCTTGCAAGCCCTCCCTCCCCCCCGCTTCCGGCTTTGCCACTCCACTTCTAACACCAGCTTGAATTGCAGGGAATAGGCAAGTAGAGAAGAGAGGGGACATTGTACATGCCTCCTGGCATGTTTTTAAAAACTCACTCACAATCCAGGAGGCTTTTAAGGCCCTGCTCTATACATAGAGATGTTGCTATAGGGAACTGCTTTCTGACAGATATTAAGGATGTAAACCAGACACCTTTTAGGAAAGAAATTTGTTAGTCTCTAAGGTGCCACAAGTACTCCTGTTCTTCTTAGGAAAAGTACTCCAGGAAAAAGGGTCATTCTTTTAAGACTGTATAAACCCAGAGACGGGTTAAGATCTGAGCTCTGTGGCTGGCCCATCTTTGTATTGTCCAAATGAATGACATAAACTTGTGACAAAAAATAGAACCTTTGGAGTCCAAGCAATAGCGTCAGCATAAAGGACTAATGATGATCAGAAGCTTTTTAAAAAAAACAACCTGTAAATTTTAAAAATATTTTTCTGCTCCTAGTTAAAAAACCAATCACACATTTAATGGAAGATCCCCTATGAAACTGAACGAATGCTTGCCCACTACAGCGAAGATAATAAAATTCTATGTTGGCCAAATTATAAAAAAAATTATTTTTAAGCTAGACACATTTGGTTGGGTTTTTTCCCCCCGTAAGTTAGTGGTGGTTTTTACCAGTGGAGAAAATTGTTTTCAATGTTCATATCAATAATTATTAGACATTATACATCACTTAACATCCCAAAACACACCACAATTCTTTACAAGCTGAAATACAAACTATAGAGAGGGATAGCATCACTCTGAAATTAGGCCATCAATGGAACAGCTCCACAGCATCTCATAGAATCCTGCATCAATAGTTTATGAGAGGAAGTGATGTCCATCATCTGTATATGGTGTGGAGCTGATGGCACTGTTCTACGCAACTTCACCATGGCCCCCAGCATATGGGGGGGTGTGTGTGTGTGACTGCTGTGCTTCTGTGCTCTGTCTATTTACATATGCCGGAACAGTCCCTTGGAGCTGGAGGCAGGTGTGCCATAACTTAAAACAGCCCCGAGGCTGCTCTAATATAAGATGGGGATCCCACCCTGGAAACTAGGAGTTGCAAAGGTGGTGCACAACCATCTTTGCCACCTTGCCCAAGTAGTGCTCTGCAAAGTTTGAATTCAGCTCAGAACTGGGGCAATGGAATCAATTTCTGTTCTCAGTTGTATGGGTGCACATCCTTTGAATTCAGTAAGGTTGAATCAGCATAAATTGAGTTTAGATCTTGGCTCATACACTAACGGACACTGCCATATTAATAAAAGGTATACTAGCCTCTCTTAGGACTACTGGAGATCCAAGTCTTAGTTCCACCTTTCACATCACCTTACTAAGGTACTTATTTATGATGTTTGTTGGGTTATTTGAGGAAAAATACAGCATTTCTTGTAGCTTTTGATACCTAAGTGCTCAAAAAATCATCATATCCTTTTTTAAGCCATATGCTTGTAAAGAAGCCTCTGGAAACTAAAGTCCCCCTTCTCAATTTATGACTTTGCTGAACTAGGAAGCTACCCCATGCCAACAAACTATTGTGCAGCAGCACTTGTTTTAGCCTTTATTGGCTAAACAACATGCCCCATTGGTTACATTATGACAGTAGGGGAAAATTTTAAACATGTTTAATGTTCTAAATCAGACAGCTACTGATTTCTTATTAATCCTCTGCCTTTAGATGATGATTTCCAGATGATAAACAGCAATAAAAATGTATTTACATTCAGTGGGAGGAACTCATGACTTGCCCATTGCCAATGAATTAAAAATGCTAATCTGTGTGAAATATCCTTACTTCTGACCAGTCCAAGGCAACCCACTGTGGTGGACAAGACTGATTGTTACAGGGTTCTTTTTCAATAGGCCGGTGTGTTAAACAGTTAATATTGTCCAGTGTCTCCTCCTCAGATGGTCCAATCTTTCTGATACAGAGAACTGTTCGTGTACGTATTCCTCCATCACAGGTCTTACTGCATTCTGACCAATCTCCTATAAACCACCTATAGAGAGAAAATCAGGAAATTTAAGTAACCCATTTCACATATAGAATCATAGAAGTGTAGGACTGGAGGGGACCTCAATAGGTCATCTAGTCCAGTCCCCTGCACTCAAGGTAGGACTACGTAATAACTAGACTATTCCTGACAGGTGTTTGTCTCAAATGGAGAAGATGATTACACAATCATAAAATCCAAACCTTAGTTTAAATTAATAATCCTAAATTATGTTCAATAACATACATGCTCTTCTTAGTAAAATAAAGTATGAGTAAATTAAAGTATAAGTACAAAACAATGCAAGAGCAGTCACAAGGATGGGCATGAGCAATGAGAAGCCAGTGATCTGCTGCTGGCTTAACAGCAGCCTACTGGCTGCTGCAACCAATTGGGCAGCCTGCTGAAGGCCGGCTGTACTGATGAGGCTGCCTGGGGGATTAGTTCTGCTGCAGGCCCAGATTCCTGACAATAGCCCCCACTCAAGGGTGCTGTCTAGGGACCTCAGGGCCTGGTTTCTCAGGGTAAGCGTGGTGGAAGGCACACAGGAGGTTCAGGGCATGGCAACGTTCTCCAGGTTCCCATGAATGTTCGCCTGGGCCATGACTGTCCCAGTTAATTAGTTACTGTAGTTTTCCTTAGACCTCATGGGAGTCTAGAATCTGCTGAACCACATATTCTTCTTGGCCCTGAACAGTTATAGGCAGAAGAGAGAGAGTAGTATGGAGTGGGAAGGGATTCAAGACTAATAGTTTTAGAAGTGAGACATGGAGGCAGGGTGAATCTTGAGGAAATCTGGTAGCTGTAACTTGTATGTACCCAGGTTAATCTGTTTTGTGCTTTGGAAAGGCCACAGGTACTAACGGTCCAGCTTCGTGGAGGGACAAGTTGATCGCAGATTCTAGGTGGACAATCACACATCGTCCCCAACCCCAATGCCAGGCATTGGCTGGCAGGGCTGGTTGGCATACCGTTTGTAGGTTGCCATGGTGACTTCTAACTGCCTTTGAAGTTCTTGGTGACCTGCTGGATGTGGGCCATGAGTTCGGTAACAATGGGCATCATTCTGCAGGATCTGGGTGGTGTCCACCAGTTCTGCTGCTAGTAGGGTCTGTGCTAGCATTGAGGACCCAGGCCCTAGTTTTAAAGGCTCTCAGTCTGTCAGCCTACCAGGACAAGGATGATCTAGCCTAGTGGTCGGAGCAAGCATCAGGACCCAAGGACTAGGGTAAGAGCTGGAGTCAGTAGTCAAAAGCCAAACCCAAGGGTCAAACCAGAGAGCAGGTACTGGAACAAGCAGGGGTTCAAGGCAGGGGCAGGACAGAGGCAAGGCTGGGTGCAAGGCCGGAGCAGGAGGAACAGGCAGGAGCAGGTACAATGGTGGGCATGAGCATTAAGAAGCCAGTGAGCTGCTGCTGCTGCTGAGTTAAGAGCCAGCCTGCTGGACGGCCCCTGCAGCCAATCAGGTGACATGGCCAATCCATCAGTCTGCTGCAGGCCAGCTGTACTGATGAGGCTGCCTGGAGACTAGCTCTGCTGCAGACTCTGATTCCTGACAGGCTAATTTAGAACCTCACTCCTCTGATGGTTCCTTAATATGGTGCATTTATTTCTTTGCTTTTTTTGACTGCAACCTTTGACTACCACAAATTTTACATATGACCCCATAGAAGGGGCATTTTCCATTATAAAGTTTTACTGCATGGGATCCACAGGTTTTCCTTTGCATTTTCTTTGTCTCCTCTGTTTTGCATTTGTTTTACACAAATTTTGGTGTATTTTTCCTTGTATTTTCATATTTTTGCCTATGCTACTTGGTGAATTATCTGTGTCTACTTATGCTCTGCATTTGGATGTGAGCTCGTTCACTAGCTTTGCACATGTCTATAACTCTTTTTAGAGTTAGTGTGGGCTCTCTGAGAATTCTCATTCAAGATCCTGCATCTTTCATCCCTATTACTAATTTATCACATATTTGCTCACCTTTTGATATTTGATAATCATGAACCAGCCATTTTGTGTAGTTTGGTGATATACTGATCTATTGTTGCTCCAGATTCTCAATCACACTCACTGAAAGAAGAAATTACTCACCTTGTGCAGTAACAATGGTTCTTCGAGATGTGTGTCCCTATGGGTGCTCCATTGTAGGTGTGTCTGAGTCCCTGAACTGCTGACTGGAGAACTTCGATAGTACTGTCAGTTGGGTCTGGACATGCACTGTCTCTCCTCGTGCTGCACTATGAGGCTAGCCAATGCATGTGAGCTAACCATCCTCACTTCCTTCTCTACCGCAGAGTCACAGTGAGAATGCCAAAGTAGAGGGGAGGAAGGAGGATCGTGGAGCACCACAGGGGGACACATCTCAAAAAATCAAGGTGAGTAACTTCTTCTTCAAGTACTGTCCCTATAGGTGACTCCCAAGCAGTATTCCTACTGGAGGGCTGGGGTTTCGGAGTTGGGTTAGTCACAGATGATAGTAATGTGGAGCCAAAGATGGCATCAGAGGCAGAGTCCCTGGTGATCCCTGCAAAGGTGTGGACTGATGCCCACGTTGCCACTCTGCAGGTCTCTGAGATGGGGACATCCTTGAAGAAGACGACAGATGAGGAGATGGATCTCGTGGAATACATACTGATCGAGTCCGGAGGGGTCATATTACAATTTGGTAGCACTGTCTGATGCAATTCGAGACCCACTTGGAGAGTCTTTGGGCTGATGTCACTGAGCCCTTAGATCTTTCCGCCATAGAGAGAAATAGTCTAAGGGATTTCCTGAAGGCCTTTGTCCTGTCGAGGAAGAATGCAAGGGCTCTCCTAACGTCTAGGGTATGCAGTATGACCTCTCTATTGTCTCAGTGAGGCTTGGGGTAGAAGGCAGGAAGGTGAATAGACTGATTCATGTGAAACGAGGAGGTCACTTTAGGGATGAACCTTGGATGCAGCCTAAGTGTAACCTTGACTGGGAAGAATACTGTGTATGGGGGATGCGCCAGCAGAGCTGCTATTTCCCCTATTCTTATAGCCAAGGTAATTGCAATCAGAAAGACTGTTTTCATCTAGGCTAGCGAACAGGTGAAATAGGTTCGAAGGGGGGCGTAGTCACCCCTTTCAACACTAGGTTTAGGTCCCATGAGGGGGTAGGAAGTTGAGGTTGAGGGAAGAGGTTTGTTATTCCCTTAAGGAACCTTGTAGTGGTTGGGTGCGATCGTACTGAGTATCCTTCTACAGGTGGTGAAATGTTGTAATAGCTGCTAGTGGACCTTGAGATAGCTCAGGAAAAAACCCAATTTTTTAAGGGCCAGGGCATATCCCAGAATATGTGGAAGAGTTGCTGACCCGGGAGAGATTTGGTGAGACGTGCACCAAATCTGAAACCTGGACCATTTCTGCAGGTAAGTGAGTCGTGTGGAGGACTTTCTTCTGTGCAGTACAACCTCTTGTACTTCGTTTGAGCATGAGCTAACTAGGTGCTGGAACGATGTAGAAGCCGTACTTTGAGGCAGAGGATCCCTGAGATAGGATGTGTGGTACGCCCCTTTGTCCAGAGAGAGAAGGGAGATCGATGGGACAATTGCGAACTGCATCAGGTAAGGGTACCAGGTCTGTCTCGGCCATCTGGGAGCATGTGACACTGTACCCTAAAGCAACCCCCTGGCACCACATTTACCATGTTGATATGATTATGATGTGTTTTGAAGAAAGTCTGCCTTGTAAGATATCATTTTAAAAGTCTTGATCTGTTGAAATTAATATACTGTTGAATTGTATGTGTTATTGTATGTGAAGTTATGAAGTTTTGCTATGTGTATGTTACTAAAATATGATGTGAAGCTGGAAACACCCACAACCAACCTTTCAGGTACAACAATGGGGCAGCCAGACACTGATGATGGCCCACTGAGGGGAACACACACTCACAAGGAGTACCCCAGGACTGTATACAATGGAAACCTCTCAAAGATAGCACGTACACAGTGGAGACTGTTTGACGCACATCATAGCGAAGGATCTTTCCAGCAAGCTGGAAAAAGCTATAAAAGGAGGAAGTGACATCATTGCTTGTCCTCACTCCCCCCCACAACTCAACTGGAAACATGTATAGAGAACAAAGACTGAACTGGGGAGGTGCTCCCAAGCTGGAAAGGAGAATCCTAGCTTTTATATTAAGGAACTATACCATCAAAGTGAGACACTGCTTGATTTAAATCCTGTCTAGTTTATAGAACTCAGATTGCATTTTTACTTTTATTTCTTAGGTAATCAACTTTGATCTGTATGCTTACTACTTATAATCACTTAAAATCTATCTTTCTGCTATTAATAAATCTGTTATATATTTTTTACAGTGTGTTGCTTGAAGTGCAAGGGAAATTCTGCTCAGGAACAAGACCTGGTGTATGCCCTCTACACATTGAGGGAGGGGTGTACTGGGTAATAAATTTACAGTGGTTAGGCTTCTGACCAGGGCAGGATGGTATAACTCTGGGGTCCTAGGCTTAGGAGCTGGGGGGAGTTGGCTGGAGCCTCTCTATTGTTGGTTCATGAGTGGCTGGTGAAAGCATTTATTTAACTTAGCTGGGGTGTCCCTGCTTGTGGATGGCTATGTGAGTGCAGGACCTGGAGGGATTTACAGCTTGTCACAGCATTACAGTGTGAGAAGGAGCCCAGGTTGGTAAGACAGAAGTCTCAGGAGTACTCCAGTTCCAGGTTGCACCCTGGGGAATCTGTCACAAAGCAATCATAATTATGTGAGCTCCGTCCTTTTTTATCTTCAGCAGGACCTTCATCAGAAGAGGAAATGGAGGGAAGGAGTAAAGGAATAAAGAAGGTCCTTGTCCCACGGGAGGAGGAAAGCATTGCCCAGAGAGTGCTGTCGGATCCCCACCCTGGAACAGTATCATGGGCACTTCTTGTTCTGGTAAGTGGTGAACACGTCTGTGGCTGGTGTTTCCCAACATGAGAATAAGTTGTGAAGTATTGACAGGTGAATCTCCAATTCATGGTCGGGCGGGAATGTTCAAACACCAGTACAGCCTGGCCCATGTGAGGGCTATCATGATGACCTGCATTTTGTCTCAGCTTCATCAAAACCCTGGGTATCATGAGTATTGGTGGGAAGGCATATATTAGTCCTGGAGACCATGGAATGAGGAAAGCCTCTGTCAGGGAGCCAGGACTTGAGCTCCTTCTGGCACAAAATGTACTCGTTGTGGCATGTCACAAACAGGTCCACTTTGGAATCTCCTACCTGTGAGGATGCTGTGAATGACAGAGCCCCTGATATACCACTTGTGGTTTTCTGAAAAGTACCTGCTAAGTTGGCTGCTGGGGTATTCTGTTGATTGGGTGGAGGGGGGAGGTACTGGGGTGATGTGCAAAAGATGCATGGCTTCTTAATGGTGTGGGAAGGATCTTGCTCCCTCTTGTCTGTTGGTATATTGCATCACCGTGGTGTTGTCCATCAACATCTGGATTGTTAAGCCTCAAAGAAGGGGCAGGAAAGCCTTGAACTCCAGTCATATAGTTCTGAGTTATAGGATATTTATGTGAGGGATGGCTTCCTGAGGGGACCATATCCCTTGGACTTAGGGTGACCAGACGTCCCAATTTTATCGGGTCAGTCCTGATTTTAGGGGACTTGTCCCACGTCCCGACCTTACATCGGTCGGGACGCACTTTGTCCCGATATCGGGGGACGGCGGCAACCCGGCACCACTCACCTCTTCTTCCGGACCCTGGGGCAGTTCAGCTGAGTTCCCGCTGGCCGGCAGGCAGGGGTGGGACTTGTAGGCGCCAGCAGCTCAGGCAGCGAGCCCCCCCGCCCCTGCCCCCCTCAACCCGACCTGTGCGCGAGCTACGTGGACAGGAGCCAGAGAGACGCTCCCTCCTCCCCCCGCCGCCAGCCCTGCAAACATGGCTGCAGCACGGCCGTGCTTCTCCCTCCTCGCCCTAGTTGCCCTGCTCCTGCCTGCGCAGTGGCCCCTCTGCTTGTCCACCAAGCACCTGGACCGGCACTTCGCCGAGCGCAAGCGCTGCACAAACCCAGAGTGCAGCAGTAAGTGGGTGCTGAGCGCTGGGGTCCCCGGACGGGACCTGCCTGCTGGATGCTGAGGCTAGCACTGCGGGGGGTGGGGGGAGGGCTGTGCAAGGCAGGTTCTGGGATGGAGGGAGGACGGGGGTCCGATGCCGCTCTGGGTAGCCCGTGCGGGGAGGGGTGATGATGCTGCAGCAGCAGCCCACAGACGGCGAGGGACGGGAGACCCATGGGGAGGCCGGGATGGAGGCAGTGCTCTCAGGGCCGGCCCTCAGCAGGGCCATGGGGCCGCACCTGTGGGCACCGCGCACGTGGGTCGCGATCCGGCTGCGAACCAGACGCGGGGTGTGAGGGGAGGCGTGTGTTTGGCCATCGGCTCCCCACCCCCATCTGCAGCGTTGGTACGTTCCGAGCGGAGTGGGAGGGGACGAGTGGCAGTTGGCCAAGAGTGGGTGGAGGGAGGGGGCTGGGGGACGTGGCCTGAGTGCACCCTCTGGTGCTGGGCGGTGGGGGCGGGGTCCTACAGTGTGTATGAGGCAGCGGTCGGGGCAGCTTGTTCCTTTTTTTTGCTCCGGATTTTTTTTTTTGGCTCTGCCCCCCCCGCCCCGCCCCGGCGTCCGATATTTCACTTCTGTCATCTGGTCACCCTACTTGGACTTTCAGTTGGTTGAGATATGCTCCCATCCCAGAGAAGAGGCATCTGTTAGTAAAGTCTTGGCAGGCAGAAGCATGCAAAAAGAAATTCTGCTGCACACTTGAAATGGTTCTGTCAACCAATTTAATGATAGGAATCTAGAAGGATCCATGCTGTGCCTGTTGGGTAGACATACTGATCTCAACCATCATTGCAGAGGACAAAGATCTAGTATATTGTGTGACATAAGTGCATGCTGCCATATGCCCCATGAATTTAGGTACGTCATCACTGGTGTTCTGGGGTTTGCTTGGAGCTGCTTGTCATTGTCTGAAATCTCCATTGAGGAACATATGCTTTCACTGTTTTGGAATCTAATACCTCCCTGATCATAGAATCATAGAATATCAGGGTTGGAAGGGACCTCAGGAGGTCATCTAGACCAACCCCCTGCTCAAAGCAGGACCAATCCCCAACTAAATCATCCCAGCCAGGTCTTTGTCAAGCCTGACCTTAAAAACCTCTAAGGAAGGAGATTCCACTACCTCCGTAGGTAACCCATTCCAGTGCTTCACCACCCTCCTAGTGAAATAGTGTTTCCTAATATCCAACCTAAACCTCCCCCACTGCAACTTGAAACCATTACTCCTTGTTCAGTCATCTGTTACGACTGATAACAGTCTAGATCCATCCTCTTTGGAGCCCCCTTTCATGTAGTTGAAAGCAGGTATCAAATCCCCCCTCATTCTTCTCTTCTGCAGACTAAATAATCCCAGTTCCCTCCGCCTCCCCTCATAAATCATGTGTTCCAGCCCCCTAATCATTTTTGTTGCCCTCCGCTGGACTCTTTCCAATTTTTCCACACCCTTCTTGTATTGTGGGTCCCAAAACTGGACACAGTACTCCAGATGAGGCATCACCAATGCCAAATAGAGGGGAATGATCATGTCCCTCGATCTGCTCACAATGCTCCTACTTATACAGCCCAAAATGCTGTTAGCCTTCCTGGCAACAAGGGCACACTGTTGACTCATATCCAGCTTCTTGTCCACTGTAACCCATAGGTCCTTTTCTGCAGAACTGCTGCCTAGCCACTCAGTCCCTAGTCTGTAGTAGTGCATGGGATTCTTCCATCCTAAGTGCAGGACTCTGCACTTGTCCTTGTTGAACCTCATCAGATTTCTTTTGGCCCAATCCTCTAATTTGTCTAGGTCCCTCTGTATCCTATCCCTACCCTCCAGTCCTGAAAAACAGAATCACTTCATTCCTTCTGGCATTTGGTTAAGACATTATAACGCTTCACCTGAGAGACATGAGCCCACCAGTGCTGACCCTCATTGGATAAGCACATGAGTTGAGATCAGTATAGAACTATGTAAATAGAGTCTCTCACTTGTTGTGGAAATTTTCCCCTTTACTGACCAGTTGTCCAGAAATGGGCTTCCTTGTCTCCTAATATGAGTTGCTACCACAGCCAGGACCTTCATGAAGACTCACAGAGCTATGGAGATGCTGAGGCCGAAGGGTAGAACTATGTATAGTAGTGAGATGTGCCCACCAGGAATCTCATGTACTTTCTGTACTCTGAATGTATCAAAATGTGAAAATATGCATCTTGCAGATCAAAACCCACAATCCAGTTCATAGAATCCAATGGAAGAGTTATAGTGGCTAGGGTAACCATGCAGAAATTGAAATGACAGCTAAATGTGTTGAGATGTCAAATATGGATGACAGGCCTCCCCATGGCCCTGCCTTCTTCTTTGGGATTCAGGAGTAGTGGGAATAAAAGCCCTTGCCCTTGAACTCTAAGGACATTTTCTCCACTGCTCCCATTTATAGAAGGGAGACTACTTTCTCGTTCAACAGTCTCTTGTAAAAAGGGTCCTGAAGAGGGACATGGAGGGTGGAGAGGTTTGAGCAGCTTGAAACTGAAAAGGATACCCCTTGCTTACTATCTCAAATACCTACCAGTTATCCCAGACGAGGCTTCTTGGAAGAAAGAAAGCCAGTTGCCAAATGGAGGGATGAAAGATAAAGGATCTGATCGTGGGCCCGTCAGTGTCTCGACATTGGCATCAAATCTGTTGCCTGTCTAATGCTCTGGAGTGTGGGGCAGTCAAGGAGGAGGCAGAGACTCATCTGTGATTAAATCTCTGCTTCTTCCTCAGAGGCTCTGAAGATCTTAGCTGCATCGCCAGTCTCCCATGGTATAGCGGAATTATATGCAGGGACAAAATGCTGTATCTCTCTCACTAGTTTCAGTAAAAGTTTTAATTATCTCAATAACCATAAAAAGGAGTTATTGCACATGTACTATAACTATTTTTCAAAGTGAAATATTTCACCTGTTTCTTACAGCTTTAAGTAAACTTATCCCCTTTGAGGTCTAGTTCCTTGCCATATTTTGTTTCATGAATAAGTGAGCTTTGTGGTTTTAATTTTATTTTTAATGTTACATAGAGCTATCTTCAAAAACTAAAAGCAAGTAGACATAAACAATTAGGAACCTAATCCTATAAGGTACTCATCACCTCCTGTTAGATGCCAATCAGTCCAAATCCTGTCAATATCATTCTATATGTTGGTCAGTAAAGATCACTTGATAAAAAAGTTACAAGTAGATAGGGTGACCACATGTCCCGATTTTATAGGGACTGTCCCGATATTTGGAACTTTGTCTTATATAGGCGCCTATTATCGCCTACCCACAGCCCCAATTTTTCTTACTTGCTATACCAGTAGATGTCAGGGCCAGCCTAAACGTTTATGTATAGATTGCATCATATTTGAAAATCTTATCACAAATTTTAACTTGATACAATTTGAAAATACAGCAAGCTCTTAGCTCATAATGTAAATATCTACTGAACCTTTCAACTGTATAAGAATTATTATAAAGGCATTGACTGTTAATTCTCCCTCTCACCTTAAAATTCCTCTATGCCAATGTTGGAGCCTTAAAGGTATCCCTCATTTCTATTCTCAGCATGACTCCCCATACTCTATATGCATCTGAAGAAGTGAGTTTTTTTACCCACAAAAGCTTATGCCCAAATAAACCTGCTAGTCTTTAAGGTGCCACCGGACTCCTTGTTGTTTTTTGTGGATACAGACCAATACGGCTACCCCCGATACTTCAAGAAACTGTTTCAGTACCATCTTTCTGACCAACAGAGATTGAATTTCACACATTTTTCCTCTAGGCTTATTAATGCTGCTCATTAATCAAACAAGGGCCCCATCTAGGTCAGAGTATAGTGCCTCCACCATTCACCCAGCTTCTCCTGGCCTGAAGAGCAAGAAGCCAACACCAGAAACTGAACCCAAGTCTCCTGCATGGTAATATGGGATCCTAACACAAGACCAGGAAATTGTATTTTATAATACATTTGGCCAAAAGTAAATATTCCACAGATTTTTCTATATAAATAAAATAAATGATTGCCTGGAGAGTTAATTTATAAATTACCATTTGTCCGTAGTACTTACTCGGGTGGGCAAGGCTCAGTGTTGCAGGCTCTTTGGTTTTCTGGTGGTTTACTGTCTGGATCACAGTAGTTGTTCTGTACAATGGAGTTATCATCCAACCTTTTACACACCACCTCTTGTTTCTGTATTCCTTGAAAACAAGTTGGACCCCATTACTTAACAGTAAATGTATCTTTCTGCTGAATAAATGTATCTTTCACCTATTTGTAATCAATATTCCTAAAGCTAAAAAAGTGAAAGGACCAATTGACTGAATGCTCCGGTAGAAAGCTTTCAATTTACTGTAATTTTAGGCAACCGCACTGCAAAGAGAATTTTAAATTACTGATGTTTTCTAAGAAAAGAGCATTATATTTATAGATTTAGTAACAAATATTTTATTTGCATATGGCACAAAATCTATTTTCCATCTATTGCCTCTCCAGCAAAAAAACTCTCCAGTTTCCAAACAAAATAACATCAGACAGAATATGGTCACATTTCAGTGCATAATTATTATTTTTATGTTTTTGTTTTAAATAAAAGAGCAATAGTATGGGATTCAGTGTCTCATTTTTGCACATTACATCACATAAGTATTATCTTCATTAAAATTATAAACCATTATTAATCATCAAGACACAGCTTGTTTTTTTGAGTGCTCACTGTGTCTAGCACTTCCAGCTCCTCTTTAATTACATTAACCAGCAACATGTCGTACAGAACTGATTGTTACTCACTAAAACATAATGATAGGTTGTTGCCCAATAGCAACATTTTAAGAGAATAGGAATTTGTCACTTAAACACCGGAATTCCATGCAATTTAAATTAAGATGTTGGGGCTAAAGAATCACTTACACATAATAATCCTGTAGTTTAGAGTATTGTTATAAATCTAGTATATTTATCATTGGAATTTGCACGCAATATGCACCCCTCTTCCTTTTTTCAGATCAATCTTGGTCTGTTTACTTGAGCAAAAAGAGGGCCTGACTGAAACACATACTCACGAGTAATTCTTTTTCACAAGTTAACTTCTCACTGAAATATAGAGGATATTTTTGTGTGTGTGCGTAAGAGTTGCAGGACTGGGAGCAGTTTCATGCAAATACCTTATGGAAAAAAAGCAGAGGTAAAGGTTTGGGGGTTTACTTGTTCTGCATTGTAACATGTCTAAAAACAAATAAGAATTAACACAACCTGGCTTTAAAATATCAGCCAAATTTTATTTCAATGAGAAAATCCTCAGTCACTACACTTTTACATGCTCCTTTCCCTTTGAAGACTAGGGTTTTGCATGAGATAGACTTTAACAGTGGTAAAATGAAGGACCTAGATGTGCCATATATCACCAGTTCTCAACTAGGGGTCTGGGGCCTCTTGGGGGGCCAGGAGCAGGTTTCAGGGGGGCCACCAACATAAACCAGAGACTAGGGCCAGCGTTAGACTCACTGGGATCCTGGGCAGAAAGCCGAATCCTGAGCTCCGCTGCCCAGGGCTGAAGCCATAGCCTGAGTAACTTTAGTTTTGCAGGGCCCCTATGGTATGGGGCCCTGGGCAATTGCTCTGCTTGCTACCTCCTAACGCTGGCCCTGGCTTTTAATCTACTGAAAAACAGTTGTGGTGCAGGTGAGCCATGGAATTTTTATAGCATGTTTGGGGGGGCTCAGAAAGAAAGGTTGAGAACCCCTAGCATATATAAAACTTTAGGAATTAGCCAGTCCATACAGAGGTATTTGGTGGTGTTTCAACACTTTACTTTAGTTATATTTTTTTAAAACTAAGAATATCCAGGAATGCTAAATTCTCTTGCAGGAGAAAAAAAAAATCATTGTAATATCCTCTTAAACAACAGCTTCAGTTCATCTCTCTCCAATTGCTCCGTAAAGTCCACCAACTGTTTCTGTGTGATGGCATTTAGAAGAAAGCAATGTGCGATCCCATGTTAAGTGAATTAATCTGAAACATGATAATTAAATACGAGAAACTGTCTCCTCAAATGCTAGGCATCTAATGCTTTTTTCTGAACTGTACAACAGTCATTAAAACACTGTCAGATTTATTTTCACACCTTTTTTTTGTGGTTATTTTACTTAAGCTGGGTAAGCTCTGGCCAATCCCCTATCACATACATTAGAAGCAGGAAGCTGAAAGGAAAACCCATCAGACCCATCAAGCTTGTGAGGCCTACTAGCCCTCAGGGTAGTCAGAAGGATACATTTCAGAAAGCATTATTTATGGTCTGCAAGGACCCAAAGGCCATATAACTAAGTTTTAAAAGATTTTCTTCACGTTTTCTTAACCTTTTACCTGCTTTAAACCAGTTAAACAACTTACCTTTCAAATGTTGCCATTGTTACTCAGTAAATCCCATCAAATATGGCAGACATCTCAGGTTGACCATAAACATAAATTCTTTTTAAAATTCAGCTTTATTTATAAAAAAAGATATGGTTTAGCACCAGGCATACTTGGTGCCCACTCTCGCCATTAAGCCAAGACCTTCAGTGTGCCAGGTCAGATACCTCCATATGCTACATCTTTAGACATATATCTGTACACTACAACATTAGACCAATATATCTGTGTGATTAAACTGAGGAGGTAAACCAGTCCTGTCAGATCTTACATATGACTACATAAACCTTTCAAAACTAACAGCAGGAACTAGTTCTGAATAATCTTCAGCCACCAAATCTCTTGCAGGCATGTTGAAAACATTTTGTTTTACTGTGCTCAGAACAATCTCTCCCAGTTGGGACTAGAACTAAAGTCTCAGGTCACAGAGCAGCAGCTTCACCACTTGAGTTAAAGAAGAATTAATCCCCAGCCATAAGTAGTATTTGCAGATGGATAATCCTCTTTTCAGACTTTCCTCCATTAGACAATAAGGCCATCACACTGTCACTTTGCAAGATCTCCATTCTCAGCACTAAAAAAATGAAGGTTACTTACCTGTAACTGGAGTTCTTCAAGATGGCCTCTGCATATCCACATTCATGGGATGCTCTGACTGGTGCAGCCTGAATGGTAGAACTAAACTGACAGCACCAGTTGGAGCATTCACACATCTCCCTCCCTCCTTCTCTTAGCAAATGTTCCACAGCAAGAGTATAAAAGGTTGTGGCACTCCAACCACCTCAGTTCTTTATCCCGTGACCCCAGGCCCTTTAATAAGTAGGACTCTGAAGAAGTGTGGAAGGTGGCGGTAAGTGTGAATACGCAGAGTCCATCTCAAAGAATTCCAGTTACAAGTAAGTAACCCTGATTTCTATTTTGAGTGTCCTCTGTATATTCCACCCATAGGGTAGCCTAATAAGCAGTAATTCTGACCCAAGAGGGTGAGAAAAAACAGAGTCCTAACTAAATAATGATTGCAGGACTGCCTTGCAAACTTTTGCATCTAACTTAGGTTCTAAGTCTAATGAGTCGTGCCTAGTGAAAGTATGGATTGTACTCCATGTTGCCATTCTACAAATTTCTATTAAAGGAATGTGTCTGAAGAATGCCATAGAAGCTGCCTTAGCCCTGGTAGGATGTGCTCTAACTCCCCTAGGAAAAGGGATCTCCTTTAAACTACAAGCCTCTTTAATACATAGTCTAACCCATCTGGAAGGTGTTTGCACTCGTACAGCCCTACCATTGTTATTCTCTTTATAAAAGATAAACAAGTTAGGAGATTGTCTGAAATGCTTAGTTTTGTCTATATAGGCTAATGCACTCCTAACATATATTGTACATAATCTAACATCACCAACCTAAATGTGAGATTTGGGAAAGAACACAGATACAATTATAGACTGATTTATATGAATATAGGGTATCGCTGAGGGTAAGAACCTTGGATAAGTGCATACTACTACTTTATCTTTATGCAATATAGTAAATCAGCCCACTCAGCAGGATGGGTTAGGATGTTCTGGGCCCTTTTTCTGGGGACCTCTTTGGGGATGGATACAAGGACAAGCATGGAGAGACAGCAAAGCAGGGTCAGGGCACTGATCCACAGCCTGGTAATAGTCAACCCTCATGTTTATTATTGTGATTGACATACAGTTAATCTTTGGTTTGTTAGGGCAGGATTTCCGGGTTATGACCAATAACATTATTGTTATGGAGGAGGATATCACAGGCTAAGGGGTGTGTTTAGCCTGGGTTGAGGGTGGTACACAAGAGATTCCCACAGACCTCACTCCCTACCTCTCCCCAAGCCCACTCTCCACCCCCACATCCACCACAAGGTTTCAAAGATGGATGCCAAGTGGAAGAAAAAACCTTTATACACACCATTATTGTATATCTTGGTTAGAGTTAGATACAAAAGAGATTCCCATAGAACTCATTCGCTTGCTCCATTCCTTCCTCCCTCCCTCTCCCCAGGACAATCCCCTCCCCCACCCCAGCCAATTCAGAGAAAACTGGACACAAATCTACAATGTGGTCCAAATCTGCTCTCATACATTGTATGAGATATGGAAAACGCAGCAATGGCTGAAGTATTAAGTACCCTTTTTGTTTTAGTTTTCACCAAAAAGGTAACGTAGCGAACATCTATGTAAACGGGGTAGGATTGGAGGCTAAAATAGGGAAAGAACAAGTTAAGAATTACTTAGACGAGTTAGATGTCTTCCAGTCAGTATGGCCTGATGAAAGATATCTTAGAATACTTAAGGAACAGGATGAAGAGATCTCTGAGCCATTAGCAATTTTCTTTCAGAGCTTATGGAGGATGGGAGAGCTCCCAGAGAACTGAAAAGAGCAACTATATTACCTATCTATTCAAAGGGGAATAAGGACAACCCAGGGAATTATAGAGTGGTCAGCTTAACTTTGGTACCTGGAAAGATAGTGGAAGAAATAATCAAACAAACAATCAATTTGTAAGCACTTAGAAGACAATAAGGTAAGTAACAGTCAACATGGATTTGTCAAGAGCAAATCATGTCATACCAACCTAATCTCCTTCTTTGACAGGCTAACACATTTTGGGGAGGGGGAGAAGCAGTAGATGTGATATCTCTCGACTTTAGTGAGGGCTTTTGATACTGTGTCACATGACATTCTCATAAGCTAACTAGGGAAATATAGCTTAAACGAATCTACTATAAAGAGGGTTCACAACTGGTTGTGAAAGTGTACTCAGAGGGTAGTTATCAATGGTTCACAGTCAGTTGAGTGGGGTCCAGCCTGGATCTCTCCTGGGTTTGGTTCTATTCAATATCTTCATAAATGATTTGGATAATAGCACAGAGGATATACTTTTAAAATTTGAAGACAATACCGAATTGGGAGGGGTTGCAAGCGCTTTGGAAGACAGTATTAGAATTCAAAGTGATCTGACAAACTGGAGAAATGGTCTGAAATAAATAGGATGAAATGCAATAAAGAGAAATGCAATGTACTGTATTACACTTAGGAAGGAATAATCAATTGCACAAATTAAAAATGGGAAATGACTATTTAGGAAGGAAAACTGCAAAAAAAGATCTGGGGGTTATAGTGGATCACAAACTAAATATGAATCAACAATGTAATAGTGTTGAAAAAAAGCAAACATCATTCTGGGATACATTGGCACAAGTGCAAGTGAGACATGAGAAATAATTCTTCCACTCTGCTGTGCATTGATAAGGCCTCAGCTGGAGTCCCGTGTGAAGTTCTGGGCATCACACTTCAGGACAGATGTGGACAAATTGGAGAAAGTCCAGAAGAGAGCAACAAAAATTATTAAAGGTCTAGAAAACATGATCTATGAGGGAAAATTGAAAAAAATGGGTTTGTATAGTCTGGAGAAGAGAAGACTGAGGGGAGACATGATAACAGTCTTCATGTATATAAAAGGTTGTTATAAAGAGAAGGGTGATAAATTCTTCTCCTTATCCACTGAGGATAGGACAAGAAGCAATGGGCTTAAATTGCGGCAAGGGAGATTTAAGTTAGACATTAGAGAAAAGCTTCCTAACTGTAAAGATAGTTAAGCACAAGAACAAGTTACCTAGGGAGGTTGTGAAATCTCATCACTGTCTAACCTGTTTTTAAAAACTTCCAAACACCTATCAGGGATGGTCTATATAATATTTAGTCCTCCCTCAGAGCAGGGGACTGGACTAGGTGACTATCATGGGGTTTGTTACCCACTTCTGTGGTGCCTCCTTCTGGCTCATTTGGGGATTAGCTCACAATCAATCTGACACCCCCTGCTTTGGTTTATCACCCCATGGTCTCAGTCTCTCTCTTTGGGGTCAGGTTACTCCTTCTTCATCATGCGGGTGCACCTTCTTTGTGACTTAACCCTCTGGCCGGGTCACTATACTTTTCCTCTTCCAGGGCAGTATCAAAGTCCAACTGGACAAACTGTCTCAGGCAGTCCCTCTGCTCCATAGCCTAGTCTGTGCCACTTCCCCAGTGGATGGTAGGGGAACGTGGGCCCACCCACTTCTCCAGATTCCAGCCCAGGGAAGCTACACCAGCAGCCAAGGTCTTCACTGTCCCAAATCTTGCTGCTGTTTCCCTGGGCTGCTGCCTGCCTCACTGCTATCAGGTTCCTTCTTCAGCCTCCTCTGGGTATGCCCTCCATGAAGGGCCTGGATCCCTGGGCCTCTAATCTCCACTGGTTTCCTCTTTTCCCTCTCTAAGCCAGACAACTGCAGTACAGAAGTCCTGCGGTCACTGTCTTCTTACTCTCTATTTCCTGATTTTATAGCAGCTTAGCCTGCCCCTTACCCTGCTGAGCTTCATCGTGGATCAGAGCTTATCAGCCTTGACTCTCCTCCAGGTGCCACCTGTCCCAGAGTTAATTGACCCTTTTTATTTATTCAGGCTTTGTGTGGGGTAAATACACAATGACCTCTCTAGGTCTCTTCCAGTCCTAAATCTCTATCATTCTATGTGCACACCAGGAAAAAGGCTCAGATTATTTCCACCACCATGAATCACCACAATGTCCAGTAGATCACTCAAGTCATTGGTTAGATGCTGCACAGTGTGCAAAATCTCTCCACCCAAATCAGACTATAGTCAACAATCCCTTTGTCACAGTGTACTGCTTGCTCTCCCGCAAGCTTCTGCAACCTTGTGATCCAGGAATCACCCAGAATTCACATGATGGCAACCCTAGCAGCACACATATTTCTTTCCCTTTAGTGGTTGAGGTGCCTGCTCTGTCAGATCCAAACCTCTGCATTCTGTCTTTGAAAACATCACATAAGTCTGCTGCAAGATCAGGAAACAGCCACTTGCATCCACCTCCCTCCCAGGCTAGTAAAATACAGATTTTCTCAAAAAAGGCTTGGCTACCACCCACTATTGCTTCCCACCCTCTCCACAGCTGCAACCCCTCTCTCTGTCCCCACATACAAAGTTATCTGGCCCTGGATCTTCTTACCTACTATAACAAAAATATTCATTAGATTGGCTGCTGACTATTCTGCTGTGTTCATAGTAAACCTCATAAAATAAAAACATGTTATATTAAGCAAAATGAGATATTAAATCTTTATTGCACAGGTGTACAAAGGTTCGGATTAGAAAAATCAGTGGTGGCTTTTTCACCAGGGGCAACAGCGTCAGCACATTCACTCAAACTATCCATGCATGCATGAAGTGATTGCACAGAAACCCTCTCAATGTTTTTTCTTTATTGGTGCATGTGCACTATAATCCTTTCAGACTGCACACCTACACAAGCAAGGAAGTGAATATGTTCTTAATTACCATTCACAATTTGGGTCCTCCAAAGATTTAGTGGGTGCCATGCACTACCTTGGGTAAAAATTAACTGATTGAGACCATTTCAACCTGCATTGCAGCAATAGTTTGAACTCTAATTCGGTTTAAAAAAAAAAAAACCCACCTAGAAACTTTTTGATAAATGGCCTTTTTTTTTTTTTTGAGCTTGTCTTCAGAACCCCTGGCTCAAATGACACCAAATTTAGCTCAAGTATCAGGGAGTAGCTGTGTTAGTCTGTATCCACAAAAACAACAAGGAGTCCAGTGGCACCTTAAAGACTAACAGATTTATTTGGGCATAAGCTTTCGTGGGTAAAAAACCTCACTTCTTCAGATGCATCTTATGCCCAAATAAATCTGTTAGTCTTTAAGGTGCCACCGGACTCCTTGTTGTTTTTGCAAATTTAGCTCACTAGCCCTTCTCTGCACCCCGACAATGCATAGCAAATTTCAAGAAAAGCCCCGCAAGCATGTGAATTTTAGCGCATTTAGAATATCATCCTTTAAATGGGAAGGACAGAGAGATGAAGGAGGAAAAGGGTTTCCCTGCACATCCATCTTACGCAAAAGAGGCTCTGAAAGAAGTGAAGTGGCCCGTTCATCTCAATGGGGTGTTATCATCTGAATGAGAACACCCCATGGAGATGAATAAAACCAGAAACAATAGCTCTGAGATGTGTGAACTGCTCCATTCACTTGGGTGTTCCCATCACCATCCTGAGTACTTTAGATCCTGTGATATGTATGAAGTATGTCTGTTCTTAGCTCCCCACCCACAAGGTCAGGAATTCCTCATATTCTGGATCATATGGGGGGCAGGGAAGGGCCTCAGGGCTTCCTCAAAGGTCAAGCCCTTCTCCAGAAACCCAGCTCACACAACGGGGGGAAGGAAGGGGAGTAGATGGGCACTGATCCTGGCACACACATGGGGAGTAGCAAGAGGGGCTTAGACACCTCCAGAGGGGCTAGGCCCCCATATGCCAGCTCATATGTGGAGGCAGGATGGGGGACTCAGACTCTCTGCAGGGGCAAGGGACTCCCCAGATCTTGGCACAAACAGGAAGGGAGAATGTTGGGCTAAGAGGTGCCCCACCCCTTTTCTCCCCAGTCTCCCTACTCCTCACTTCCACGACCCCCATCCCAGCATAGGCGCCAACTTCTACTGGCGCCGGTGGGTGCTCGACCTCCCCTCTGCCCCAGGCCCCACCCTGACTCCACCCCTGCCCCACTCCCTCCCACCCCCATTCCAACCCCTTCCCCAAAGTCCCCACCCCAACTCCGCCCCCTCACTGCCCATGTTCTGACTCCTTCCCTACATCCCCACCCTGGTCCGACTCTTCCCCGCCTCCTCCCCTGAGCATGCCACATTCCCGCTCCTTCCCTATCCCTCCCGGAGCTTGCTACAGCTTTTTATTGGTGGCAACAAGCACTGGGAGGTGAGCGGAGGAGCAGGGACACAGCATGCTCAGGGGAGGAGGCGGAGGAGGAGGTGAGGTGAGGTGGGTCAGGGCAGGGATCTTGGCTGCTGGTGGGTGCAGAGCACCCACTAATTTTTCCCCGTGGGTGCTCCAGCCCCAGAGCACCCACGGAGTCAGCGCCTATGCTTCCCAGTGTCCTACCCATACACTCCCTCTAACCCTCACACCTTCCTCACCTGAGCCACCAACCTATCTTCCCTCCCCTACCACCCATTCCCATTTATCTTCCTTCCCATAGTCCCCCTTGCCTTGTTGCAGTCACTAACCTCTCTCCAGCTATTCCTCCCATCCTCTGGCCCCAAATGCTACTCCCCTCCAGGAAGCATCCACATGTCTAATTCTTTTCTCCAAAGACTGAGTACTTTCCCCCCAAAATAAAATTGCCACCCAAGCCTCACAAATTGTAGAAATCTCCAACCTCTCAGTCCAAAACTCCTTTGTCTTAAATGGAGGATTGTAATTATCTAGGGTTACCATATTTAAAAAATAAAAAAAGAGGACACTCCACGGGGCCCTGGTCCTGCCCCTTTCCCACCCCCGGACCCGCCCCAACTCCGCCACTTCCCCAAAGTCCCTGCCCTAACTCCGCCCCCTCCCCTGAGCGTCCCGCATTCCCTCTCCTCCCTCCCAGCCATGCAAAAAGGGCTGCCCGAGCACTACTGGCTTCATGGTTTGCCGGGCAGCCCCCCAGACCCTGCGCCCCCAGCCAGCACTTCCCCAATGCAGCTGGAGCCCGGGAGGGGAAGCACCCAGCTGGGGACGCAGGGTCTGGAGGCTGCCCAGCAAACCGTGAAGCCGGTAGCACTCGGGCTTCGGGCAGCCCCCATGCCTCCGGACCCTGTGCCCCAGGCCGGGCACTTCTCCTTCCGGGCTCTGGCGGCTGCTGTACTCCCTGAATTCCTGGGCTCTGTAAGCGCCGAGCTGCCCGCGCGCTACTGGCTTCGGGCAGCCCCCATGCCTCTGGACCCTGTGCCCCCAGAGCCCGGGAGGGGAAGTGCCCGGCTGGGGGCGCAGGGTCCAGAGGCATGGGGGCTGCGCGAAGCTGGTAGCGCTCGGGCAGCTCGGCTCTTACAGAGCCCAGGAGTCAGGGAGCATAGCAGCCCCCGGCGCCCGCTCTAAGGTAAGCCAGGGAGTATTTTTCCCGGACATGTTCAGCTTTTTGGAAATTCCCCCTGGACGGGGGTTTGATTACCAAAAAGCCGGACATGTCCAGGAAAAACTGGACGTACGGTAACCCTAAATTATCTTATGCTTAGTTATGTTAATTGAAGGATGAGTGCATAGCCATCAATCTCATTGAGGTCTGTGATTCTCTCAGTTTAACAGTAAAAGATAGCAAAAGGAAACTGTTTTGGGGAGACACGTAACTCAGAAACACCTTGGTCAAATTACCCCAAATTTGGATCACTAATGCTATCCCATGTCCCCATGAGATACATCAAATTTCAAAGCAATCCATGTAACCATTCAGATTTTAGGGCATCTATCCCAGAGTGGAGGCATCTGAGGTAACTATTCTGGATGGCACAGGGAGATTTAATGGTATTCCCTTCATCACATTTTGACCCTGTGTCCACCACCAGAGTGCAGATAATACCTGTTGTGAAATTATTAGTTTTCAATGCATATTGTCTACCCCGGTTTGTACTTTCTCAATTATAGTGTTGCAGCTCTCATCTAAAGACGAACGTATGGAGTAACTGACATGGTTGATATTAGAAGACCCATTAACCTTAGAAAAAAGAATACCATCTGTTTTAGAGACCTCAAGAGCAGGAGTATGGACGACCTTATGGAGGAAAGGCCTGACTTACAATTCTCTCATTGGACTCAGGAGTGATTTTTCCCAATTTATATATAACATTAGACTGGCAAAAAGTAAACATCTGACTTATACCTATCAGGATCTTTTCCACTGATAATGCCTTTATTAACCAATTGTCTAGGTAAGGCTACACAAATATTCCTTGTTTTCTGAGATATGTTGCTACTACTAAAAGACATTTTGTAAACACTCTCAGTGCAGTTGACAGGCCAAAAGGGAGGACCCTGTACTGGAAATGGTCCTCTCCTACCATAAAACACAGGTATTTCTAATGACCTGGCTTGTTTGAAATATGGAAATAAGAATCTTTCAAATCCAGAGCTGCAAACCAATCCTTAGGCAAAAGAGAAGGGATTACAGAAATTAGAGATAACATGCAGAAATGGAACTTTTTTATAAACATATTTAATTTTCTGAGATCCAAGATGAAGTGAAGGCCCCCATTTTTTTCAGAATCAGAAAATAACACAAATGAAACCCCCTCCCTGTGTACTCATGAGGTACCTCCTCTATTGTTCCCAACTCTAAAAGAGAAAGAACTTTGGCAATCAGCAAGTTCTTTTGAGCTGTATCCCTGAGAAGGCCGATGGGAGAGGGGTTGGGAGGAGAAAGGGCCTAGAACTGTATTAAATAACTGATAATATCTAGAATCCACCTGTCCAAAGTTATTGATTGCCATTGGTGATAAAAGTGGGATACATGGTCCCGAAATGGAGGAGAAGTGTTTAACGGGAATGGTATACAGCTCTCTGACCTTATGGCAAATCTGCGACCCTGAATTAGGCACAGAATGTGTTGAAGTCACAGACTTCTTTTTATTACAAGGTTTAAATGACCTTCTTCTGCTGATGTTGTTGCTGTTGTTCACAGTGACATTGAGGCAGTTAATAATTCCTTCTTTGGCAGAACAAAAGGAAGTATTTCTTCACACAACCTGTGAAACTCTGCCAGAGGATGTTGTGAAGGCCAAGACTACAACAGGGGTCAAAAAAGAACTAGATAAATTCATGGAGGATAGGTCCATCAATAGCTATTAGCCAGGATGGGCAGGGATGGTGTCCCTAGCCTCTGTTTGCCAGAAGCTGGGAATGGGCGACAGGGGATGGATTACTTGATGATTATATGTTCTGTTCATTCTAGGGTGACCAGATGTCTCGATTTTATAGGGACAGTCCTGATATTTGGGGCTTTTTCTTATATAGGCTCCTGTTACTCCCCACCTCCTGTCTCAATTTTTCACACTTGCTATCTGGTCACCCTAGTTCATTCCATCCGAAGCACCTGGCATTGGCCACTGTCAGAAGACAGGATACTGGGCTAGATGGACCTTTGATCTGACCCAGTTTGGCAATTCTTATGTTCTTAGAAGTAAGAAGTCAACGAAGAAGGCAGGTACTGTCTCAGTTATCGAAATAGTGGAACAGATGATCTCTAAATTGTCTGAAAAATACCTAAAGATCCAGCAGTGGAGCTTACATTCAGAGAGGAGGGATAGCTCAGTGATTTGAGCATTAGCCTACTAAACCCAGGGTTGTAAGTTCAATTCTTGAGGGGTCCATTTAGGGAACTAGGGTAAAAATCCATCTGGGGATTGGTCCTGCTTTGAGCAGGGGGTTGGACTAGATGACCTCCTGAGGTCCCTTCCAACCCAGATATTCTATGATTCATTTTCTCTTGGACCTCATCTGTCTTTATACTGAACAGACCATCTCCCTCAAACAGAAGATGTTAAATTCTCATCCTTGTCTCAGGAGAGACCCACTGATCTCAACCAGGCCTGGTGTCTTAAAGATATGGCTTAGGCTATAGCTCCATCTGAAGAATCCAATGCTGCCCTTAACTCATGCTTAGCACCACTCTGCCCTTCCACCAAAAGAGCATTTGCTAGTTTCCTATCTTCTTCATGGAAAGTATTTAAAAATGATGCAATTTTTTACCCATTATTTGCCGATACAAATTCTTCAGCTCTGATGAATGCCCTCTTGGTGCAGAGTCAGAGAAGGTCTATTACCATACTGAGGAGTAATGCTCAGGAGAATGAGCCCACCTAAACCAAGGTGGAAACTGCCAATCTAGACAAAACGCCACATTCAGTTCTAGTTGAAAATATCTGTGAGCATATGGATCCTGTGACTGAGTCTGCTTGTAAAATCACTTTTCCAGGTCCAGCTATCGATAAGGGCCCATTCTCAGTTCTGAGATCAATTGTCTAGGTTGAATTAAAGAGATTGGAGAAAAACTCTTATCCAGGGATCCTGATGGAGTCTTAGGTGGTGAAGGTATTGGAGAAATCCTAACTTCTTCAACTCGCCTTCTCATCCCTGAAGGACTATCTATTTGAATCTATTTGAATTTGCTAATAAACTCTCTGATTCCTGTTCCAGTGACACACAAGGATTCATTACCAACCGTGATAGAAATGGATCTGATTGGTGAATTTGTGCCGTAACCACTACTGGCTGGGAAGCCAGCTTGGTACCAGACTGTAGACATAGGCGCCAAGAGTCTAATCTGCTGGGGGGTGCTCCCCCACAGCTCCGCCCAGACTCTACCTCCACTCCACCCCTTCCCACCCCCCGCTCCACTCCACCTCTTCCTGCCCCTGCTCCACTCCCTCCCCCAAGCGCGCTGCGCCCTTGCTCCTCCCCCTCCCCCCTAGAGCCTCCTGACATCACGAAACAGCTGATCCGCATCAGGCGGTAGGCGCTGGGAGGAAGAGGGAGACGCTAATTGGCAGGGCCGCCGGTGGGTGGGAGGTGCTGGGGGGAGGGAAATGCATTGATAGGGGGGCTGCCTGTGGGCACTCAGCACACACCATTTTTTCCCCATGGATGATCCAGCCCTGGAGCACCCACAGAGTCAGACTGGGGCCATATTCTCTTGCAGGCAATCTCATCCCCTTCTATGACTGTAGATGCATACTAGTCTGATATTTGAGTCTGTGAAGCAGGCTCTTTACTCTTCCTTTGGAACCGACTCATCCAGATACTCAACAATTGGATTAGAGGAATGTTTTCTGACTCTACCACAAGAGTTTTTGCCTGTTCCTTGAAGATCAGTGGATTAGATGGGTCTTTTTCTCGTGGTTTGGCTCTTGAAGAAGAGGCCGACACAAATGACACTTCTACTCACCGTACCAGTCCAATCATTTTTTGGTGGATTGGTTCTAGTAACAGAGGTCAACCCCATAGTAGCTTGAGTAGTCTTACTCTTTGGATCCTTCCCTTGATGCTCGCATCAAAGAGGAGGACTTAACTCTCTTCATTCCAGACACATTCAAAACCAATGCTGGTGTAGGAGGCATATCCAAAACCTGCAGTTGCTTGGTTCCAGAAGACTTCATTAACAAAGCTTCTTGGAGTAAAATTATCTGAAGCCTGTTCCATCTCTCTTTCTTTGCTTGCATTGTGAGAGTAGAGCAAATTGAATATTTTGATGGTGAATGACCATTGTGCAAGCATGCCAGAGATCTAGCTTATGTGTCTGATGCCAAGAATACAGCTAGGCATGACAAGTATCTCTTAAACCCCAGCTTTTTGGTTTTCAACTCCATCATTCTAGTACTGAAGAACTTATATCTAATTCTCCAGAAAACTATAATAACAATAACAAGAGTGCTCCTACAGCTACTGCTCATACATAGACTTTAAGGCCAGAAGGGGCCATCGTGATCATCTAGTCTGACCTTCTGCACATTGCAGGCCACAGAACCTCACCCACCCACTCCTGTAATACACTCATAATCTCTAGCTGAATTAATGAAGTTTTCAAATCATGATTTAAACTAGCAAATGACCCATCCTGCAGAGAAGGGTGAAAACTCCCCAGGGTCTCTGCCAATCTGACCTGGCAGAAAATTCCTTCCCAACCTCAAATATGGAAATAAATTAGACCCTGAGCATTGAGTGAGACCCTCCAGTCAGACACCTGGGAAAGAATTCTCTGTAGTAACTCAGAGCCCTGCCCATCTAGTGTCCCATCTCTGGCCTGGGAGATATTTGCTTGTAGCAGATGAGGATGGGGCCATATTCCCTTGCAGGCAATCTCATCCCCTTCATAAATTTATCAAGCTCAGTCTTAAAACAAGTTAGGTTTTTTTGTCCCCAATATTCTCCTTGTAAGGCTATTCCAGATCTTCATTTCCCTGACGGTTAGAAACCTTTGTCTAATTTCAAGCCTAAACTTCTTGATAGCCAGTTTATATCCATTTGTTCTTGTGCCAACACTGGCCCTTTGCTTAAAAAACTCCTCTCCCTCCCTGGTGTTTATCCCTTTGATGTATTTATAGAGAGCATCATATCTCCCCTCAGCCTTCATTTGGTTAGGCTAAACAAGCCAAGCTCCTTAAGTCTCCTCTCGTAAAGTAGATTCTCCATTCCTCTGATCCCCTTCTCTGCCCTACTTCCACTTTGAATTCATCTTTCTTAAACATAGAACTGCACACACACAGTATTCCAGATGAGGTCTCACCAGTCCTTGTATAATGATAATAATCCCAGGATTGTGTTAGCCTTTTTCACGTCCGCATATATGATTCTTACCATTTTATAGGGATCAAGAAATCTCAACTATCATAAGAGAGATGGAAGAAAATGATTATTAGGGTAATCTCCTCAACTCTCACTCTCTCAATTCCTGTCAGTTAAGTAAAAGGTCTTGAGGTTTGAAGGGCTCAGCTGCAAGCAAAATGATTCACTTGAAATCTCAGTATTTTCTAACTAAAACATTAAATCATTAAAATACAACATACAAACAACAGAGATGCACAATTGAAATCAAATCTCCCAAGACTCTCACCTGAGCAGAAGGAGCACTTCTCCTGCACTCCACTTAACTCCCTCATAGGGAGCCTCATGTTTCATAACACCAACGCAAGCACTAATGCTAATAGTCCTCTTTCTTGCTGAGTTATTTGTTAACACAGAATTTGTGCACCATGGTGCTCATTAGCTGTGGATGACATCCAATCAGTGATTAAAGTTTCGTGGGGGAGGCACAAGAGTTCACAGACTCAGGAAATTTTTTTTTAAGAATGAGCCAGGTTGAGGGGTGAAGATCTTTTACCAAAGCTGCTGCATCTACAACTCCTTGGGCTTCTGCTTCTCTTAGTTCAGGGCTTTGTTCCTCCATGGACACAGGCACCATCCAATCATTGGCCCATCTGCCTGTCTATCATACTTGCAGGGGAAGGACTCTGCCACCACCCCACCTGGCTCTGTTTACTTCTTTACTCCCAGCTCACAAACAGACAGACAGTCAGGCCTAGCAGCATCCTCCCACCTTCTGGCAGAGGGCAGGGTGAGGGTGCATCTCCACCACTGGCAAGGCAGTAAATAGAGCAGGGTGATCCCCGAGAGACCTCTAGCACCACTGAATCACACTGCACCCTCCTACCTCTATCAATAGAGAGACCTTCAATCCTGGCCCCGCTGCCTAAAGGCTGTGGAAAGTACATGATGAGCCACAGGAGGCAATAACTCTTCCCTGCTGGCTTCAGAGCACCTTTTAGGGACAGGATCCTGGGTTGGGCCATCCAGGTTGGACTGAGGTGAAGAGAAGCAGGGATGGGATTACCCCTGGCTCCAGCCCCAAGGTCTCACTGTGCCTCCCAGACAGACCCCAAACCCCACTCAGTCACTGTACCCCCAGGTCCCAGAGAAACCCCCAACTCCATTGAATGCCATTGCATTCTCTGCCACCCAGAGAGACCCCAGATCCTAGAGATACCTACTCAGATCCCAGACATCTTAAACCCTGGGGACCCTAAACCCCACCAAATGTCACTGCTGCCCTAAATCCCAGAGAGACCCCCCCCAATCCCACTGAATCTCACTGAACCTCCCAGAACTTGATTCCTTAAACTCACAGGATATATTTTATTTTATTGATTTTTATGAGGCCTTTTGCTTCATTTAATAACAACAAACAGTAAATAGATGACACCCCAATATTCACCACTGTCATGTAATTTGGATATGCTTTATACAAAGTATGCCTTGTGAGGTGTCATTCTAAAAGTCTAGACAGTAATATCTCATTGGACTGTATGTGAAGTTACGAAGTTTGGCTATGTATGTGTTACTGAAACATGTCATGAGGTTGAAAACACCCGTAAGCAGCCTTTCAGGTATGACAGTAAAAGGATCAAACAATGTTAATGGCTTATTGAGGAAATGCACACAAGCACAAGGATTACCCCAGGAACTGTGTACAATAGAAACCTCTCAGAGATAGCACTACACAATGGGAACTGTTTGACCCAGGTCACAGCAAAAGAGCTTTCCAACAAGTGGGGAGAAGATATAGAAGGGGGAAAATGACATCATGGGGGTCCTCACTCTGCCTACAACAACATGCCTGGAAACACCTGAGGAACAAAGACTGAACTGTGGGAAGTGATGGTTCCAGGCTAGAAGGATTTTTAGCCTGTGTATGAAAACCTAGGAAAGCCAAGGCAACTTGTGCCTTAAGAATCTGCCAGCCTGTTTATCATTCAGGGTGAGAATTTGCTAATTTATATCCTAGTGTGTTAAGCTCAGTTTGCGGTTTTTACTATGGTAATATGCTTTGATCTGTTTGCTATCATTTATAATTACTTAAAATCTATCTTCTGTAGTTAATAAACTTGCTTTATTTTGTTTTGTTTTGTCTGTAAAACCAGTGTAAAACTCATACTTGGGGCAGAAAGCTCTTGCATATCTCTCACCATATTGAGGGAGAGGGCACATTTTATGAGCTTACACTATATAGTTCTGTGTGCAGCGCAAGATGATACAGTTTTGGGTTTACACTCCAGAGGGAGTATGTACTTGAGTGCTGGACAATTCCTTAATCGAACTCTCCCATACAGAGCTGATCTCAGCATCTGTGTGAATATAGCTGCAGCTGGGTGTGTTTCTACCTGTGTGTGTGCTGGAAGGGGGCTTGAGAGCCTGTCACAGCAGCACAGAGTAAGGGAAACCCAAGCTGGTGGGACAGGAGGGCTCAGTGGTATCCCAGTTCCAAGTGGCACCCCAGAGGGAACCCATCACAGAGGTATAATAGTTTCATGAACTAAAACTGAATATGATTCTCATGTATATATGTATACAAAATTGCCAATTGTCTGTATCAAGTGCATGAAAAATTATTTTGGTTGAGATTACGACAGACCCCTGCCCACTTTTTTTCATACCACTTTAAAGATGGTGACTAATCATTCAGTCCTTTCAATGTCAAACCTACGTAGTTCTCGAGGTTAGAGGGTGATGTTGTGCAGATGACATTATTCACAAATGTCATCATTTTAAAAGGTAATTTTAAAATATTTTTGAAAACTAGCATGAAAACTTTTTAATGGTAAACTCATATTACTATCAGTTTTACTAAATAAAGTTATTTTTTAAAAAATATTAATATTAATTCTCACTGAAAACCAATCATCTGCTCCAAATTTCCTTCCTGCATCACATACATCTCTGTATAGCCAAAACTTGGCAACTATGTGAAATTCATTTCTGAAGAACTGTTTAGTAGAAAAGCACTTTAAAACACTATAAACACAAACCCTTATTGTGCTCAGCTTTCAATTCACTTTTATACCATCAGTGTTCTTTAGTCCTATATAGGTAATGTTTCATAAACCAAACAAGACATCACTCATCACTGTCCACATAATGAAGACTCTTTAATTCATTCCAAGCAGATGACCCAGATGAAGACTTGCTAGTGAAAACATAAGCTGATCCAGTTTGAAATATGCTATTCTGTAACACCTTGTACTACAGAATTTACTTTATGAATGAAGAATAAAGGTATGGATTAGGGACTTTTCTTAAGCATTGCCACCTAACTACTGTACTATTTAAAATTTGCTCTCTGTTAAACAAAATTCAGCTTTTAACTTTAAACTACAAAAACAATGGAAGAAAGCTAGAAATATTGTAAACTTAAGCAACAGACAAGTCTAGTTTAGCTCTGTGGGCCCTGAGGAATCTCTTTAAATTATCAACTCTTCCCTGAGTATATGACTTCTCTTAAAATAATCTAAAAAAACATTGCTAAACAAGTTCATTTAAACCCTTAGGGGGATAATTACAACAAGTTAGACAGAAACATTGTGCTTTCAAATATACAGATTTATAGTTTGTCACAAAAGACATAAAATGTCCTCATAACTGGTCGGTGCAAGTCTAATAGAAAACAAAACTGTAGTAGTTTAATGACCATATTCCCTGGAGATTTGCAGATGTTTTGCGGATTTCAATTCCAAATAGTCTGCATGACTTTCAGTGGCCAAATTTTAAATTACACAGGGCACATTTTATTCTTAAATTAAAATTGCAGGAATGTAGATGCTATATCTATTTTTAAGAGCAACCCCCAAAAATTGTGGTTTGCAATTGCAATGGTTAATTATAAAGATGCCAATACCAATACATGGTGAATTTTGCATCACTAAAACTATTGCATGCTGGTTAACCCAGATGTACTTTTTGAGCTCTCTCATCAGATTACAAGATATTCATCACACAGCCAAACATACTTGCCCTCAGCAAGGAAAATGTATGTTTTATTTGTTCAGAGACAATTTTTCAATTCTTCTGAGGGCATGGAATAAAAACATAGTGGGCACCAGTCATTCAACGAAGAAAAGCAGCCAACAATCAATTTATTTATCACAGTTTGTTGACTAAAAATTTCATATGCCATATGAAAAAAGAGCTTGTGGTGAGCTGCAAAGAAATGCTTGAAATAAAAACCAATGCTCAGCGCACGTAGCCCATTCTGGATGATGAATGCTCTCAGTTCCCTCTGTTCTATCCTCTTCTATTCTTCTCTCTAAATATAAACTTGCACTGTCTAGTTGTATACCCCACATTCTGTGGTTCAGTTCTCCAGTGTTCTCCTGTATTTTTGTCTCTATCAATTCAAACACTTAACTGGCTCCCATTACCATAGTATCTGAGTGCCTCCCTAATATGTTTGTATGTTATTTGGACTTCCCCAGGGGGTAAATCTGCCTACAAGTTTACAGGGCCTCATTGTGCTGGGTGCACAACCACAAATGGAAATATTTGCAAGTACATCTAACCCTGTCTCTGGCTAAATACAGGAGGATAGCAAAATAAATCTCAGATTTGATTCCATGTCTGTTAATATTTTCCAGGGAAAAAAATAAAGAACTCCTCAGGAATTTATACAGTAACTCCTCACTTAACGTTGTAGTTATGTTCCTGAAAAATGCAACTTTAAGTGAAATGATGTTAAACGAATCCAATTTTCCCATAAGATTTAATGTAAATGCGGGGGGGTTAGGTTCCAAGGAAATTTTTTGGGGCAGACAAAAGGCATTATATACTGTACGGTACTGTACTGTACTGTGGTTGGGAAGTGCCCCTGGCTTACCCCACACAGGCACAGTCCACTGCAGGCAAGGACGCTAGGAAGCACCTTCGCAGCAGCAATGGCAGCTTCCCTGGAGAAGAACAGGCACTGACTTTGCCGGGAATGCTCCAGGCCTGCCTCTTCCTGTCCCTGCTCCACTCCAGGCCCACCTCTTCCCACCCCCACTCCAGAGCATGCTGCATCCCCACTTCTTCCCCTACCCTGGAAGTCCTAAGTGCCTCAAAACAGCTGTTTGGCAGTGTCTAGGACTTTCTGGGAGGGAGGAGGAGGAGCAGAGATGTGGCGCTTCCCCGCTCCTCCCCCTCCCTCCCAGTGCTTCGTGCTTAGGACTTTCTGGGAGGCAGGGGGAGGAGCGGAGACACGGCGCTTCCCCACTCCTCCCCCTCCCTCCCAGAAAGTCCTAAGTGCTGCCAAACAGCTGTTTGGCAGTGGGGGAAGCGCTGGGAGGGAGGGGGAGGAGTGGGGAAGCGCCGTGTCTCTGCTCCTCCCCCTCCTTCCCAGAAAGTCCTAAGCGCAAAGCACTGGGAGGGAGGGAGAGGAGCGGGGAAGTGCCGTGTCTCCGCTCCTACCCCTCCCTCCCAGAAAGTCCTAAGCGTGAAGTGCTGGGAGGGAGGGGGAGGAGTGGGGAAGTGCCGCATCTCTGCTCCTCTGATGGTTATCAACCTTTGCCTAATTTCAAGCCTTAACTTGTTGATGGCCAGTTTATATCCATTTGTTCTTGTCTCCATATAGGTGCTTAACTTAAATAACTCCTCTCTCTCCCTGGTATTTATCCCTCTGATGTATATATAGACAGCAATCCCCTCAGCCTCCTTTTGGTTAGGCTAAACAAGTCAAGCTCTTTGAGTCTCCTTTCATAAAATAGGTTTTCCATTCCTTGGATCATCATAGTAACCCTTCTCTGCACCTCCTCCAGTTTGAATTCATCTTTCTTAAACATGGGAGACCAGAATTGCACACAATATTCCAGATGAGGTCTCACCAGAGCCTTGTATAATGGTACTAACTCTTCCCTGTCTCTACTGGAAATACCTCACCTGATGCATCCTAGGACTGCATTCGCCTTTTTCATAGTCATCCTGTGATCACTCAATATACCCAGTTCTTTCTCCTCCTCTGCCACTTCCAACTGATATGTCCCCAGATTATAGCAAAAATTCTTGTTAGTCCCTATATGCATGACCTTGCACTTTACACTGTTAAATTTCATCCCATTTCTATTACTCCAATTTACAAAGTCATCCAGATCTTCTTGTATGATATTACAGTCCTCCTCCATATTGGCAATACCTCCCAACTTTGTGTCATCCGCAAATTTTATTAGCACACTCCCACTTTTTGTGCCAAGGTCAGTAATAAAAATGTTAAATAAGACTGGTCCCAAGACTGATCCCTGAGGAACTCCACTAGTAACCTCCCTCCAGCCTGACAGTTCACCTTTCAATATGACCTGTTGTCGTCTCCCCTTTAACCAATTCCTTATTCACCTTGCAATTCTCATATTAATCCCCATCTTCTCCAATTTAACTAATAATTTCCCATGTGGATCTGTATCTTACTGAAATCCAGGTAAATTAGATCTCCTGCATTTGCTTTGTTTAAAAAATCAGTTATCTTCTCAAAGAAAGAGATCTGGTTTGTCTGGCACGATCTATCTTTTGTAAAATCATGTTGTATTTTATTCCAATTACCGTTAAACCTCTATGTCCTTAACTACTTTCTCTTTCAAAATTTGTTCCAAGACCTTGCATACCAATGAGGTCAAAGTAACAGGCCTGTAGATTCCTGGATCACTTTTTTTCCCTTTCTTAAAAATACGAACTATATTAGCAATTTTCCAGTCATATGGTATGACTCCTGAATTTACAGATTCATTAAAAATCCTTGCTATTGGACTTGCAATTTCATGTGCCAGTTCCTTTAATATTCTTGGATGGAGTTTATCCAGGTCCCCTGATTTAGTCCCATTAAGCTGTTTGTCCTCATTCCCATTAGCCACCCTGTCACTATGCCTAAACTCTTCATTAGCCTCATTAAGCACGTGCTTAACTCTAATCATGTGTTTAAATCTCAGTGACTCAGATACAGTGAAACACTGACTTTAATGGGACTTAAGTACATAATTAATGTTAAGTATGTGCTTAAGTTATCTCATGACTAGTGATACTTTTGTGAATTGGGACCTATATGATGAGTTTCATTATAAGTAGATTTACAATTTGCATATTGCATTGTATTGAAATAATCTGGGATTTTCATTCCACTGCTTTATAAACTACTTAACTGTATCTCATCTCTTTAACGGGTTTCAAATATTTGCATACATATTGGGATTGTTGCTGATTTGCAAAAATAATAGAAGAAAAGTTAAAAATTAGAAAAATGCTTTACATTTTTCTTTAGGAAAGAAGAGAGAATCTTTCCAGATAATACATATTATACGTTTCTGCTCTTAAAACAAGGGCACATTTAAAAACAATTGACTTGGTGAATAACGATTTTCAGGAAAACTATGGAATGCTGTAGCCTTCAGCCCTAAAAAAATCAAAAGGGACAAGGATAAATGTTGCCTCTCCTTCTTATTCCAAGAACTGTTTGAGTTTCTCTTGTTTCCCAGGGTTAAAATCTGCATGGCTGAGAGGTGTCCTGGCAGGTGTGGTGCTGACAGAGAAGTTGCTGACTAGTCAATGTCAGTTCCTTTGCACGACACAACATTTTGACTCTCTCTGGGTGAGGAAAAGGTAGGAAACACAGTCCAAGGGGAAAAGATATGTGGAAGGCATAAGTGAATTGTTAATGCAGTTGCAGCCAAAGGCTACATAAATGGAGTGTGAGTATTTAAAATTGAAACAGATGTTTCTTTATGGAAAAAACAGAATGTAAGGGCTTGTCTACATACAGCACTGCAGTGGTGCCGCTGCACCACTGTAGCACTTAGTGAAGACACTACCTACATCGACAGAAGTGCTTCGATGGCATAGGCACTCCACCTCCCTGAGAGGTGGTAGCTATGTCAATGGGAGAAGCCCTCCTGTCAACATAGTGCTGTCTACACTAGGAGTTTGGTCAGTATAACAGTGTCATTAACATTCAGGGGTGTGGATTTTCCACATCACTGAATGACACAGTTATACTGACATAAGTCTGTAGTGTAGACCAAGCCTAAGTATCCTGGATACTTATACGACACTATCTCTTTTTACTATCATAAAGTAAAGAAAGAACATGGTGGAGCAGATCCTCAGTTGGGGCAAACCGTCACAGGTCTATGGAACAATGACAATTTACACCAGATGAGAATCCATCCCAGTGAGTCTTGGTAAGGCTGAAACTCTATTTTCAACTTGTCATTTTGTGCTTACCTACTGTTTTACACAAAGCTTCTAACACATCTTTTATAATGTACAGGTCCCACAAATGTGGTAGCTGAGTCTTAACTTTGAAATAATTCACTGTTATGGGTTTGGATTAACCCGTTAGGGCTATATTGCGAAAGGTATAGTGAGTAAATTAGGAAATCAGAACATGCACGCAGATGAATTATAGAGGTAATTTTTAAAACCGCTGCAAAAATTCATGTGTGTATCCAGTCACTCCTGCACCAGACAAACATGGGTAAAGAGGATGCACTTCCTGCCCAACAAAGAAAGTGTTTGAAGGACTAGTCCCAAAGAAGATAAACAGAATCCTACACAGAAAAATTCTAAATATGAAACCAACAAAACACTTGAAAAAAATGTTTAAAGATGTTATTTAACTGTGTAGTGAATAGGTTAAAATGGATGCCATAGAGGAGCTTGTTCCACACCTGAGGCCATCATAACGAAGACACAATCACCTTTATCTAAGGTTTGACTGGAATTTCTAAAAGGTGAATGACATCAAAGCACATATAGAACCTGGGCCATTTTAATGGTATATATTAGAATAAATATAAACAGAAAAGCCTCTAATTCACTAATTTTTGCCATTTGCATCCTGGTTTTTGGATTCTAAGATCCTTGAAAACTCATAATCCTTAACCTATTTCGTTCCAGAATCTCACAGCACATAAGCATTAATTAATTAGCCATCCCACTCTAATTAATGGAAAGGTTGCATTATTTGCCAAGGTTAAACACACTGAGTTGGGACTCTCAACTCCAAGTAATCTATTCTAACCAGCAGCATTGTCTATATCACTGAGCAGACAAGTGTTTTGGACCACAGCAGCAATTCAAAGAGGAACAACTTTTAGATAAATGACAAAAAGACCAGTTTGGATCTCTGTATACAGTTTGGATCTCTGTTTAAAAAGGACAGAGGACACAGATATTTTTAATATCATATCCTCCAACACTTTTCATTTAACAGCCTTATTTCAATCAAAATACATTACCTCATAAGAACTACCTTCCACCAAAAAGCAATGCAAGAAATGTATTAAGCCTGGCTAACTTTTTCTCATCTTGCAAAATCAGAAAATTAGAGATAAAAAAGTTGTAAGAGGTATTCCAAGATTGTTTCCTACAGTATATCCTTCAGTGTTTTATCCAGTTTAACTTTAAACGATTCATGCAACCTTTGCCTAGGAGTATTTATGCAAGATAGGTGTTAAGTATACACATTTCATAGGTCAGAACCTCAGGACCAGCTCTGAGTTCTTTGTACCATTCAGGAAAACCACCCTAATAAGGCATCTGGAGATTCCCTTGGCATGGGATAATTCCTGGCTGGCATATAGTCGGCTCTATACCAGCCCCTTTAGCACAATGGTTTTCAATCTATTTTCATTTGTGGACCCCTAAAAAATTTCAAAGGGAGGTGCAGACTCCTTTGGAAATCTTAGACGTAGTCTGTGGACCCCCAGGGGTCCACGGACCAGAGGTTGAAAACTACTGCTTTAGCATATAGGGCATACTGGAGGTGTGGCAGGAGCGCCTTGTGCTCCAGCAATCCTTGGCTATGTAATGGCCAACAGGGGACTGTTACCAGCTTGTGTAAATTAAAGCACCCTGCTCTAATTTATACTCCCAGACTTGGAGGAGTGTAAAGATGGCTTTAAGCTTTTGCCACCTTTGCTCCCTCCCCCAAATATCTCCCACTCTCACGCCTGTCCACCCCCTCCCCTGAGGCCCCCCGGCCTGACATTCACCCACTGGGGCTCTGGGCCAAGGTAGGGCCAGGCAATGAAACAGAGACCAGGGAGCTTGTCTCTCTTGTGCTGCCAATGATATCCCCTGCTGGCACCCACGTAATGGAGGAAGCTGTCTGATTCAAATGTGGAGGGAATAAAAGCTTGTGTAACCATAACTCAGCCCCCTTGTATGTACCCATTATGATACTGTCTTTAATTATAGCAGCACATGCTATTTTTTCCACAGGACCCCTGCCTCATTCAGTACACAGGATGGATCTGCTCTGGGGATGAATTGGGGTTGTGTTGTAAAGCAGGCTGTTGTCTGTAAGACCCCTGCCTCCTTTATTCAGAGATTGGAAGGTGTGAGTAAATTAGGTAGAGGATTCATTTCTGGAACAGAAAGAAGGGTCTTGTGATTAAGACAGTTAAATGCGGGCTTGGAGAATTGGATTCCATCCCTGCCTCTGCCACAGAGTTGCTACGTGATGCTGGGCAAGTCAGAGGTGGTCACCAATTGTGTGTCTTTCATTTTCTGGGTGCCCAACATGAGACCCTGGGGCCCGAACTGCAGAAGTTCTGAGCACACACAACGGCAACTGAAATTCATGTGCTTCAGTATATAAAGTGCTATATAATGCTAAGTACTCTGAAAAATCAGGTCGTAGGTATCTCAAATTGGGCACCCAAAAATGAGGATACTTTTGACCTTAATCTCTTTGTGCCTCAGCTCCCCATCTTTAAAATGGATATAATACCTCGTCCTTTCCTCATGGGGTTTTTGTGAATATTAATTCATGCTTTTGAAGCACTCACATACCATAGTGATGAGTGCCATAGAAAAGCCTGTGAGGACATTTATAATTTGGTCGTCATAACAGGGTTTAAATAGTGTGCAGTAAATAAGACCTAGGGCCACACACTGAACAATGAGGATAAAACAAAATATTGAATAGCTGATTGTTAATTGAGCACTATCCATCCTATACACTGAATGAGGCAAGAATCCTGTGGAAAAAATAGCATAAGATCATGTTAATTAAAGACTATATTATAACAAATACACACAACGAGGCCAAATTAAGGTTGCACAAGACAATGAATTCTATAAAATAACCAAAGCCACATAGTTTTTCTAGGATTTTTCCATATTTTCTTTTTTTTTTAGCCTATTTTTTCTAGTTACTATATTTCCCTCACTTCTCTTTTTCCCTGACCCAGCCACTTTTTTGAATTGAGTATCCCTGTCTTCTGTTGGTATATAGCAAGAGGTGTTTCATAAACTGCAATAAAAAAACAATTCACACGGGAAAAGCAGATAGTTTCTATATGAATTATAGCTACAGTGAAACAATTATTCCCTGAACAGAGCCCTCATTTCCTTAAAGAAAATCAGTCACTACAGCACTTTCTCACATTAAACTGAAAGAAAGAAGAGAGAGAGAGAGAAGAATCTGGTTTTAGCCACCATTAACTACTTTAAAAGGGACTTTTGTGTTAAGGTAAACTTTTAAATTCATAATCAATTCATTTACTTTTCAATTTTTCATACACTGTTTACAGATTAAATACTAATATTTTAGCATCATTAATTAAACAAAGATTTGCTCCTTCACAGCCAATCTCTTGCTCCTATATAGTAATGAATTTGTGACATTACAATCATTTCCATGACAAAAGACTCTGTAGTGAAATCTTGGCCCTACTGAAGTCAATGGTAGTTTTGCCAATGACTTCAGTAGGGCCAGGATTTGACTCACTACGTCAAACCTGGGATTTGCCATTACTTGCCTAATGCTTGGAACTGCCTTTCTATCCTAATGAGATAGGCATTCTACCTCTTTCTTTGAACTTCCTCCTTAAAACTTAATTCTTTTACAAGGCTCACAAATGCTAATGTAGATCACTAAAAATTCTGTCACTCGCCTATTATGCAACAAAAAAACCCCTATGCCAAACAAACAACAAAAAAGACACTAAGTTAGCACCGTCCTCTAGATCTCCCAGTGTATTTTTGTCTCAAATATTTTTCTAGTTAGCGCCACAGGAAACGATCTGTATCTTTCTTTGTGTCCTGTGCAATGCTGAGCATACTGTTGGAATGTAAACAATAAACAAGTAATAATAACTACCTCAGGATCTAGCAGAATGATACTGTGAGGGAGAAAGCTCTAAATACAAAAACCTTGAGAAGCAAGAAAAGGAACTTAAGTACTTTGAGTTCAATTTAAAAAAAAATTCCCCCCTCCTCCCAGTATTAGTCACCCTTAAATTAAAATGAAGCATTTCCCTTGATATGGGGACATGCACTACCAAGGGCCAGGAATGGATTTAAAACTCTCATTCTCTTGTCTTCTGAAATTGATGTGTGTGGTGGAGGTGATGAATTTAGTCTCCAGAGAGAAGAAAGATGCTGCTCACACAGCACTTCTACTCACCAGTCCATGCAGCAGCAATGGTGTTGGCTTTGAAGGAAGCCAACTGTCCTGCTTTCCCAGCCAGAGGTTAAGAATTGCATTGGTGGCCACTAGAGGGAGGAGGATTAGGAATACAGTAAATTGTGGGCAAAAGGCACCCATGATGAACTCACATGGGACAACCCACAAATCCCCCACCACTGCCAATAGCCAATGAATCTCAGATACTGCTATGGGCTGGGAAGTATCATCCAGTAGTGAAATATCTACTACTGAAAAGTTGCCAGTCTGCATCCTTAACTTTGGTGGTTGGAGGATAGGAGGGCCTGCCTAAGATCATATGAACTACATCCCTCTTCCCTTTGTTACAGATACCTTATATTTGCCTTCTGAGTCTTGTTTATTTCCTTACTTAAAACTTCAGATGTCTTTTATCAAGTAAGCTCCTTTGAAAAGCTAGCATGCCAGCTTCAAGAGAGTCTCAGGAGAAGCACCAGCCGACAGACACTCACTGTGCCAAGAAGTACTGTATTTAATCAACAAATCTGTACAAATTACATGAAGTTGAAAATAAACAAAATACAATGTGATAATCAAAAGAAACTTTCTTTCACTAAATTAAGGCTTGAAGCAGACCTGAAATAAATGTTTTCAATTAGTTACCTAAACAAATATGAGGCAATGTGTATTTTGTAATTCAACTGACCCTTCAGCTTGATTGCCTGATATGTGTCTTACCTCCAGCACAAGTGGCAGAACATTCTGACCAAGGCAGGTGATTCCATGCAAAACCAACTTCATTGTCTCCACTGCCAGTACGAGAGATGGGAACATTGAATTTATACCTTATACCCAAATTCTGTTCCTGTAGCAGAATCTGCAGTTGAAAACAACTGGTTATACCATTAAAATATGCAAGCAGAGAGCAACTACAACGAATTTAATCTAGGTATGTGTTATGTCTTGTAGAGGGGGGAAATGTCATAAAGCAAGCCACAATAGTTCTTGCAGGTATTCCCAAAAGAAATCTGGACTAATTTTTAAAACATGCACACAAAGATTTTTTCTATTGTGTAAGGTGTTTTTGTTTTTTTTCAATTTTTTTTCTTAACAGCAAAATTTGTTTCTGACATATTAACAATTCTAATCTTCTGGTCCTCATTAAGTTAAATTACTTCAAGGAGGTGTCAAGACCAGATAATATTAAGGGACTTTATTGGGCTGACCCTGTGTAGGTGTGCAACAATCTTCAAACCCCCATATTGAGCTCTTTTGCTGGGACTATCCACAACATGGCTGGGGAACTAATAAGACCCTTACCTGGTTAGGGCTTCTACATACTACCACAATATTAATATTACGAATAATACTCCAGTCTGGCATCAGTAATGGCACTAGCTTCCAATAGAGAGATACACGAGGGTGGAGCTATTTCCTCCACTCCCACAGTACCAGGCAGTGGTGTGGCTGGGCATATGGGAAGAGTGAACACTGGTCCCTTTTATAGACTGGCAGAGCTCCTGCTGCACGTGCAACACCACAGATCACCAGGTGAAACCATCAATAATTCTCCTTGTGGTTCCTGCTGTAGCATAGTACTTCCACATGCCACCTGCTCAATACAGTGCTGTGCTTTCAAAGCAATCTAGCCCTGAATCCCCAACCTGACATTTTTTTATTGCTGCTGCTAAGATCTACAGTACATGTTAACAAAAGCAGCCTGGATGAGTCTCAGAGATATATCTCACCCCATCATGCCTCCAGTTATAAATTACTTTGAGGTATATGCTCCCCTCTGTGAGAGAGAAAAATGGTGGATAATCTTCAGTAGGGAAGTCACTGGTGCTGAGTTGATGAGAAAAGTAGTTAATGCATTAGACACCACCCCTCCACATAACCACTTCTAGCCTCTCCACAGCTAGAACAGGCAAAACGGGCTTCACATTGTTGGGAGCGTGGCCAGGTATGTCCACAGTCAGGGAATATACTATGGGCCAGACCATGATATCTCACACCATAATTAGACCCACTGAAATCAAGAGGGCTACTTCTGGAGTAAGGCATTACCTGTTGTGAATAAGGGCATAACAATACAGCCCAATGCAATTGTCATATAACTTGCCTTACACTTTCATACACCCCAATAGGTATGACCACACCATATATCCAGTTTTCAATGTATGTTGTCATTACTGTGAGGACCAAGAAGCAAATGAAACTAGAAGGGATACCCCCTATGGCCTGAGGCATGTGGGATTTTCACTGATATTTTCTGTAGATCTCCTGGCAATACAACAGTTTGTTGTTAGCTCTCTTCTTTATCACCATAGCTATCCCATCAGTTTTGGGAAGACAAAGAGGTGAGTGAGAGGTAATCTCAAAGTGCAAGAGCTGGGCAAGCCCTACTCTTTTTCCATGCAATTTTACTCTGTTTATTGCCCTCTCTTACTTGGAACATAAAATCATGTTTGAGTTCAGAAATATATTCATTATAACATTACCATGACTATGAGATTTTCTGAAGTAGGGCCTAAAGCTTCCAAAGATTCAGGTTCCTCTGTTGGCCTCTTGTAATGAAAAGCTGTCCCAGAGACATCAAACTTTCTAGGCCAGTCAATAGTCCAGGCACCATTAATATAGTAGTCATCCTCTTCAGATTTTAAAGCTTAAAAAAAAATACAAGCCACCTAAAAATTGGAAGCAGCATTTATAATAGAGAAGCCATTGCAAATGAAACTACTAATGTGACAGAAGTATGTGTACTTTAGTTCTATATCACTGGTTTCAAAGTAGTTTAAAACCTACTTTTCCTTTTGGCAGAATGACCGAAGTGTGGCCCATGGAGATCTACAATACTGACTTCGGCTATCATCTCCAGTAGGCAGGTGTGATCTGCAGACTACAGGTATCAGCAAGAACAGGCCATGAAGATCGAGATACAGTGGTGCATGCTAGAATTTGTTGTATCAATAGGCTGTGCACTCTGTACTACAGAAACCTGCAATCTGCTCTAGTATATGCAAATTAGATTTGCCTCTTAAATGTATGAGTCGCAATGTACACTACAGTGGAACAAAATGTTGGTAACTGCCTTTTGGAGTGTGGGACATGCAAACCTTGTGGGCACAATAGAAGTGTGTGTGTGTAGGAGCAAGGAAGAGGCAGTTTGAGTTTCAAAGCTGGTTCCCAAGCAGTTCTTACTTCCTTATCTTTGATCCTTGGTATACTGCTTTAGAAGCATGTACCCAGAAAGACAATAAAGTTCAAAATCAGAAAACCCTGCACATTTCCCAGATGATTTCTCAGTGATTCTGTTCTGAGGTCAGGTAGCATGGAAGATAAATATATATTAAATCACAACACAAAAGTGTGACCAGCTCTCAGATTGAGTCCTAGAACTAGTCAGTTGGCTACGCTGTTCCAAGCGAACATACATATTCAACCACAGTTCATTATTATGGTTATATGGAATATTTACATTTTAATAATTGTATGAATATCAAATAACTGAAAATCATTTATATCAGCAAGAAATTAGTAATAAATACCAATAGTTTAATCAAACTATAAAATTTAGAAAACCAAACACTGGTAAGCTATTACTTTTTCCAATATAATTTGTTAAGCTTCTATTGTCAATATAGCATGTGATGAAAACAGCACTGCAGGTAGCATATCTATTTCTGATTCAACAGGTTATGGAAATTTCAGAAGACTGCAATCATATTTAAAGCAGCTTGAAATAAAAAATTATTTTGATGAACAAATAAAATATTATTAGCTTTTTTATAATCTTTATCAGTTTGTTAAGGGTAGTCTTGCAGATTCTATTCAAGGGCAGATATTTTATTTTTTCTTTATCAAAAAGATTCCTTTTTTGGTTTCTAAAATATGAAATGGACTTTAGGAAGCGTTCAGACTTCACTCTGAATGCTCTTTTTGCTCTGAGGTGGCACTAAGCATTCTCTCTCTCAGGTACTTGGCTGGCTGGTTCTTGCTCATATGCTCAAGATCTAACTGATTAGTATATGTGGGGCCAGGAAGGAATTTTCCCCCACGTCAGGTTGGCAGTGACCTTGGAGATTAAATCTTCCTTTGCAGCACGTGACTGCAAGTCTCTTGCCAGGATGCACTTTGGTCCCTCCTATTCTCTTCCCGGGGCACATAGTAGTCTAGTCTCCTGTAGACTGTAATACGTTAGTCTAATTTAGGTTGTTGGGTTTAGCGAGTGGGTTCTTGGTGGTGTTAGTGGCCTCTGATACACTGGAGGTCAGACTAGATGATCTGGTGGTTCCTTCTGGCCTTAAACTCTATGACTCTATGATATCTTTGGTTAAGGTAATAAAGAAGACTACTCAATTTTTTGGAATTCATATCTGCTTCTGTAACCAAAGTTTGTTGATATTGGGAAAATGACAGTCTAAAAATTCAAGGCCAGCCATGGATCCTTAGTCAGTCCTTATTGAGGCAAAACATCTATTGACCTTAATAGGGAGAGAATTTAGGATTTGTCTTATAGATTGCAAGAGTGAGGAATAAGACAAGTAACCATCACAGGCCAAATTTTGTTCTAATATACCTCAATATAAATCTCATTCTAGTGACTTCATTGAAATTACTCTGAAATTACACATGTAACTGAGAGAAGAATTTGGTCCTCAAACTTTCACTCTTATAGGGTTCCTGAGTTTACTCCTGACTGTATGCGAAGGGCATTGATATCAGGGAAACGTGTATGTGAAAAGAGAATGATAAGGAGCAGGAAGAGATGGTGGTGTGTCACCAGGAAAGGGACCAGAGTTTCCTCACAAACTTCTATTAATTCCCAAACTGTGCTGAACCACCACCAAACTCATCAGGTAGAGGAGAGAACAAACCATGATGTTGTACAATACTAAAGGAAGGGAGCAGTGCTTCTTGCTAGTTATCTATTTTGAGTAAGTGTATGAAAAATTATTAGAATAAAGCTTGGTAGTAGAATATTGGATCAGAATTTGGCCTCAGCAGAATCTAAATTTCCGGAATCCTAATTTTTATCCACTCTAACTTCAAAAGATCCAATTAGGTTAAATTAACCGGACAGGACATTTAAACACGAAAACATTTAAAACTACTGCACAAACATCAAAGAACTAAAATAAACCTCTCTGCAAACTATTTTGTATGATTTTTAAAATTTGTTTAAAAAAATAAAACTAGAAAGTTTTCTCCTAACAGATTTTAAAACAGATTTGTCAATACAAATAAAAATATTTTTCCACATAATTTTTTCATTGTTTCATATGAGACAATTTTTTTTTCAAAAGGGATGAGGTTCTGTGCAATTTTGCATTTGCAAAATGAATTGCAGTAGCTAAGAAAACTAGTTTCCCTTCTGTCTGATATATACCCTCAAGCATGGAGTGAGAGATGCAAGAACCTGGTTTGTATTCAATTGTAATTGCGGTAACATGAGTGCAGATTTTACAGGTACAAACTGACCCTTTGAAAATGTGGTTCTTAATATGAAATGGCTGTGACAGGATATCCTGTGACCTGCATTCCTCTGCTTGAACTATGCAGTGTTGTTGTAGCCATGTCAGTCCAACAATATTAGACAGACAAAGTGGGTGAGGTAATATCTTTTATTGGACCAACTTCTGTTGGTGAGAGAGACAAACTTTTAAGCTTACACAGAGCTCTGCTTCAGGCAGAAGAAGCTTGAAACCTTGTCAGCAACTGAAGCTGGTCCAATAAAAGAGATATTACCTCACCCACCCTGTCTCTCTGCTTGAAATGTCAGTTATAAGATATAGATGCTATTTCACCAGCAATACAACTTTTTGGTGCAGGATGGAGAAGAGGAGAGGGAGAGTAGTCTAATAAGCATTCCTCATTGCTAGGGCTAAGTATGTTACTCTTCCTCCTAAAAGGAAGGAGGCTGACAATCCTGCTGAATTACAGGGTAGAGGGAAGCAGACATCCAATACTAGCACTACAGCAAATAACTATGGGTGGGTGGGGTTAATTTATCTAGAAGGCTAGCTACCCGCCACACTCCCATCTAGCACACATCACAGACAGTCCTTCGCAAGCATTTGCATTGCTAGTTATTTGCATTCCTGTGGGTAAGGGACAACAAAGCAGCCTAATCAGCAGATCTGCAGCCTAGGATTGTCAGTTCATTAGGTTGCAGAACAACTAACTCATCAGTTTCTTTTGACTGAGAAATGTGTTGCCTTGTATGCTTGTGAACTGACTGTTACGTAAACCAGGTTAGGGAAACATCTAGCCATGCTTGCTCTTTTGTCCTTAGGGAAGCCTGAAAAGGACCTAAGGACCTAGGGGTTAAAGTGGACGAGAAGCTGGGTATGAGTCAACAGTGTGCCCTTGTTGCCAAGAATGCTAATGGCATTTTGGGCTGTATAAGTCAGGGCATTGCCAGCAGATCGAGGGACATGATCATTCCCCTCTATTTGGCATTGGTGAGGCCTCATCTGGAGTACTGTGTCCAGTTTTGACCCCACACTACAAGAAGGATGTGGAAAAATTGGAAAGAGTCCAGCGGAGGGCAACAAAAATGATTAGGGGGCTGGAACACATGATTTATGAGGGGAGGCGGAGGGAACTGGGATTATTTAGTCTGCAGAAGAGAAGAATGAGGGGGGATTTGATAATTGCTTTCCACTACTGAAAAGGGGTTCCAAAGAGGATGGATCTAGACTGTTCTCAGTGGTAGCAGATGACTGAACAAGGAGTAATGGTCTCAAGTTGCAGTGGGGGAGGTTTAGGTTGGATATTAGGAAAAAACTTTTTCAGGAGGCGGGTGGTGAAGCACTGGAATGGGTTACCTGGGGAGGTGGTGGAATCTCCTTCCTTAGAGGTTTTTAAGGTCAGGCTTGACAAGACCTGGCTGGGATGATTTAGTTGGGGATTGGTCCTGCTTTGAGCAGAGGGTTGGTCTAGATGACCTGAGGTCCCTTCCAACCCTGATATTCTATCATTCTATGATTCTAAGCCATAGAATCATTACTTCATGGATCAGGTTGGCACTTGTTTGACCCCAAGATCAGAAGAGTACAAGGCAGGTTTAAAGCCACCTTTAAAGGGAGAAAGGATGCAGCCTGGAACTTGGGACTTGAATTCAATTTCCTGCTCTACCACAGGCTTCCTGTGTGACTTTGGGCAAGTCATTTTAGCTTCTCTGTGCCAGTTTCCTCATCTGTAAAATGGAGATAATCCCCACCTCACAGGAATGTTGTAAAGTTAAGTATGTTACAGACTGTGGGGTAATCAGATACTATGGTTATGGGGACATGTAAGTACCTAAAATTGATGGATAATATTACCTCCCCTGGTCCTGCACCCAGCAAAGCTTAGCCAGAACATTGAATCTGCTCCAGTATCTTAAAAACACTTTATAAATATTACTAGTTAATTAAGGTCTTGTGTTTAAACCAGCTCTTACCAATGTAGTTCTTTGACATAGCCACTTCTTTTACTTCAATGTGAACAGAACCTCTTGGAATTTGAATCACTTCCATGTAGCCTATAAGGTAAAGGTAAACCTTGTTTATTATTATTACCTAGGTGAAACTATCAATTAATAAATTATGCTTTGGATTCAAAGGCACCTGAACATTGCCTTTTATGCCAGAGAGCAGAGAACTCTTTAAATCTCAGACACAAATGTGAAAAACAATAGCAAGAATCTAACATGAAGCCATGAGTTTCTCCTTTCTACATATTAATAAAGTCTTTCATACAATGTTTCAGAATTCACTGATTAATTTATACGTTGGCTGTGAAATACTAGTATATTATCTTCCATGTTTTGAGCTTTCAGTGAGGTTCCATGTGGGTACAACAGTCCACCTTCATACAATGAATCACAGGGTAGGGAGTGATCTACATCTGCATCCTTACCTCCTCTGGGCAATGAATCATTGAAGAAACCTTCAATGGCTTCACATGTGCTACCATCTCCTCCACACACACGGCATCTGTCTTCCTTAGCATCAGATCCCAAAATATTATCACAACCCACATGCTGAGAACAGATAAAGATAGAACAAATATTACTGCATTCAGGAGGTTTCTTGGATCATTACCTGAAAATACTGAATATTTTCTCAAGAGATTTCTTCCTAAGTATCTGAGATTGTTCTCCCTTTGCCTACCTCACTTTGAGTGGCCCATATCATAAGAGAATTTTCAGTTACCAGAAAAGGAGGCTCAGAAATCAGAGATGATCCAAATTTAGTTTATTGATAATTAATAATTTGTGCTCCTACAGTGCTTTTCATAGGAGAATGTCACAGTATTTTACAAACATTAATGTACTACACCTTAACACAATTATTATTTAATATCTATACAGTGCCCCCAAATGTTCTAATTTTCCTCTACCTTTGGTTTCTCTAACAAAACACTGTTTTCTGTGTCTCCCTTGAATGGTTGCTTAAAAATAAATGTTGTGCTGTTTTTGTTTCTATAAACCTTTACATTTCACAGACCATCTTCTCACATCCTACAGAAAAGTAATGCAGCTAAATTTGTGACATCACAATTATTTTGAGAACAACAAACTCATATAAAAGCTTAAATATGTGAGTTCACTGCACACTCAAGCAGAATGAAAGACTGAACTGGATGCAGAGAGAGCTTCTGTATTATCTGGATTTGATTCTCCCCTGCATCCAAACTCCAGCATTAGTTACACAAAAATACATTTATCCCACAGTACCACCTGGAAATAAGATGCCAAGAAAACAGCAGCTGACAGGATTGGAAGAACTACTGTGAGGAGTCAGGAAGAAAAGGGAGCTATTAAAATTTACAGGTGGTATGTTATGTAGAGGGGATATCTATGCATGATTTAAGGATTCACCTCAGCCAGAGAATGGGAAAAAATATATGCTGGGAAGGAAGGATAATAACAGAGGAAAAACTGAACAGGAGTGTAGTGAGGCGGCCTGGCTCCCACTCGCCCCTGTGAGGGATAAGCCAGAACAGCTGCCAGAGTGGGCGGAGTCACCCCGGAAGTCAAGGGGCGAGACAGGAAATATAAAGGCCCAGCCCCAGCGCTCAGTTGTGGCCCGACTGTGGGAGAGGACAGATGCTGGTGCCCGAGCTCCTACTGGGCTGAGCCTGCCCTGAGCCCGGTATCCTGAGGAGGACTGGCTGAGCCGGCCCCAAGCCCGGTATCCTGAGGAGCGGACTGAACTTCCCCTCACTGAGGGTCCGGAGGAGCCGCCCAATCTACCCAACGCTCGCTGCCCTGAGGAACCCATGATCTGGGACACAGTGGACGAGGCTAAGGACGTGCAGGTACCCATGGAGGAGGAGATGGGAAGTGGCCCGGGGATAGCTGACCCCGAACCTATGTCAGTGTGTTGTGGTCAGGATCCCCACTGACCCAGCAGCAGATGGATTGCTGCTGACAGGGCCCCGGGTTGGAACACAGTGGAGTGGGTGGGCCTGTGTTCCCCCCTGCCCCCCACGCCGTGTGGTAGTCTCTCCTCCTCCCCTGCCTGAGGGCCTGAGCCCTGAACTAACTGTTTGTTTGCTCAGCCCCTGCCTGAGGGCCTGAGCCCTGAACTAACTGTTTGTTTGCTCAGCCCCTGCCTGAGGGCCTGAGCCCTGAACTAACTGTTTGTTTGCTCAGCCCCTGCCTGAGAGCCTGAGCCCGGGACTACTGATTGCTTGCGACCCCGCCCTGGCTTAGGGCTTGGACCTGCGAGACTGATCTGTTCCCCAGCCTCGTGTAGTGAGGCGGCCTGGCTCCCACTCGCCCCTGCGAGGGATGAGCCCCACCCCGGATGTCTACATGGAGGAAAACTGCAGCTTTACACTTCCTCAGATGATTCTATAATAAAAAGAAGAATCAAATGATCTCCAAAACAGAACATAAGGCAGCCACATGAACATATGGGGGAAAATGTGATTTTTCTACCATCTTGTTTATAAATAATACAGATATGATCACAGAAGTTAAAGTTGCAAAATGTTTTCACTGCTAGGCAAATGAATACAATCATAAAAATTTGGACTTTCTTACTGATTACAAAAAGCAAAACCGAGATCTGACTAACCTGTGTTTCCTTATGTAGTCCTCTATTGGGAATAAATCTAATCTCCATTTCTGCTCATTTACTAAATAATACCTTAACTATAAGAAAATACAAACCTCCTGGTTTTAATTTATATTTTTCTTGCAACTGTGTGAAAGATTTAAATTCAGTTTTATCAAATACATTCCCTTGTATTTTAATCCTGATGGGGCCCATTTTTGTGGAAATACTTGTAATATCTGGCATAGTCAGTTTTAAAATAATCATCAAAAGTAATAGCTGTTTTCTAGCATCTTCACATATTTTTAGCATACTGGGATAGTATTTATTGTGATTTTTTTGTCTGATCTGTGATTTGGTTTGCTAATACATGGCAAATCTTTGGTGCTAATTGTGTCACCTTTCTTAGTTAGAAACAATTTGATCTCATCATCTTTGATTCAATCATAAAAAAAATCTTTAGGTCTTGGTTCCACAAAGCACTTAAGACTGGACTTAACTTTAAGCATGTGAAGTCTCAAAGAAGTCAGGGTTTTTTTGAGTCAATAGCACTACTCATATGCTTAAAATTAAGCATGTGCTTAAGTGTTTCGCTGAACTGAGGTTTTATTGGAATGAATAGCAGGGGCATCATTTGCTATCTGAGCCCCCGCAGATTTTTCATAGGTCTATATGCTCCATTACGTCTTTCATTTTTTGCCTGCACTTCAGATTTTGCAGGATAGCATTGTATAACATTCTATATGCTGACATATTTTTTTTCTGAAACCGCACCCCTGATGAATAGTAGTATAACCATAAATGTGGCAGTTATGTGATATTTAAGAAAGATGGAGTACTTACTGCCACATTTATGGTTATACTACTATTCATCCCAAAAAGGCCTCAATTCAGCAAAGAACTTAAGCACATGCTTTTAATCAATTGGTCCTCCAACAGACACCAGTGATGAGGAGAAGCCAAAAGAGACTAAATAAAGGATTCTAATTTAGTCTTGCAATAGAGTGGCTTGCCCCTTTGGGGTTGGAGGCCTGGGGCCAGACAACACTAATTAATGAAGGAACTGCACCACCCCATTTGTGCTGTGTTACCAGTCTTGATGGGGCCTGATTCCCCTCTAAAGGCAGCAGAAAGGTGTAGGGAGGGTGGGAATGTTAGGAAGCTATGGTAGATGCTGCAGAGAAAGAGGAAAGACTCCTGAAAGGATGATCCTCAGACTAGAGGAGTTGTATCCCAGCTAGGAAGACCGCTAGAGCAAAAGGAAGTCAGAGCCTGGAGGCTGAGCTGCAGTCAGGAAAAGTCTGGGAGTAGTGTCTGAAGTGTGACCCAGCTCTGGGAAAAAGAGCTGGGGGGCTCCCTACCTAAAGTGAGAGAGATATGGAATGTTTTAAATACTGTGGACTGCAGTTCTTCAGGGGCCTTGAAGAGGGGGAAACAGGCAGGATGTGTCAGAATGACCTCTGGCTATAAGTGGGTGCTCTGGAGGTGACTGCTCTGATTACAAGTCTGCTGCAATTTCTAATGAAAGCTTATCGCAACTCATAATAATTTGCCTAATTTTTGCAGTCTTCCTTTCCCTTGTCTCAGGCTCACAGCTTATTTAAGAAATTAACTTTTACTGTCAACAATCCTTTTTTATCTAAGATTTTTAAAAAAGTACTGCAACTAAAATGCTATACAAAATTACTGCTGATAAATACTAGACAATATGAAGTAATGCATAAATGTAGTTTTTATTAAAACATGCTACCTTGCATTCTCCATTGATACAGATATCCAGCGAATCAGCATTGCACTGAGTTCCATCTATTACTGCAGGGGCACGTTCAGTGTAAAAATTGTAACCTTCAGCCAAGCAGTTTAATGCACATGGTTTAACCCCTCCTAAACAACAAAACAAATACAAAATTAATGGACAGTTCCTGAAAAGGTAAGAACCAATTTTAAAAGCATATACAAAATCAGACTGGAAATGGATAGTCTCTTCTCCCATCTGAATACAGACAGATTTATAAGCTTTCTTTAATCCTTCCAAGTAATTTCTGTACTTGATTCTTTCTCTCTAAAAAGATTACTTCAGATTACAGCAAAACAGCCTACAGGTGAGTTAAGGTGAAAGAGTCTTTAATGATAATACCACCCTAATGCCTGCTGAACAATTGAAAATACATAGATGTTATTTAAAAAGCACTAACATTAGTATAGCGATGGTTACTGTACTTTCCAGTTTTGAAATATAGTAAAGTTCACAATATACCTAATAAAATGAACAATGTTTTGAGATGTAGGGCCTGAATTTAAAGTGAATTTAACCTGCCCTCCCTTTTCTTGACTGCTTATAATTCTGCTGGCTCAATATTTTGTTGACATAAGAGGACATTAAATGTCTAATTACTTGACTTGTAGAACAATCCATTAATTGGATATCTAGGAGCCCTCATTTGCTCAGCAAATAATTTACAAGCACATCTGTGAGGTGCTAAATGCCCTTCAGCAACCACTGACGATACTGGGAGGTACTGGGATCATAATTATTTGCAAGCACAAACTGTAAGCACAAAAAGACCTAATTTTTAAAAATTAGGTCATAAACACTATCTCACATGGCACCAAAAAGGATCCCTAACAACTATATAATAACAAGGCATTAGACACCGTTCTTGAGCACAGCTTTTCATATGTGTGAAGAGTGGGCAATGAACAAAATATACAGCAAAGATTTCTATTCTTATTTCATCATTACTAGCTAGCATGGAGTAGCAATAATATCATTAATTAGGTCACTTTTCTTTTGTTTTTTATGATAGGATAACGAACAGAAATATCCTGCTTAGCAGTTTTAAGGCTTACATTCAAAATGTCCCAAACAGGACACAGGCTTTCAGTATATTTTTAGGTTAATGGATAGCACTCCTAATTAGGGCTATCAATTAATCACAGTTAACCTCATGCAATTAACTCAAAATAATTAATTGTGATTAAAAAAATTAATCAAAATAAATTGCAGTTTTAATCGCACTGTTAAACAATAATGGACTAGCAATTGAAATTTAATATAAATACTTTGTATGTTTTCTAAATTTTAAATTATATTGATTTCAGTTATGACACACAATACGAAGTGTACAGTGCTCACTTTATATTTTTGATTACAAATATTTGCACTGTAAAATGATAAACAAAAGAAATAGTATTTTTTGATTCACCTCATACAAGTACTGTAGTGCAGTGGACTCCAAACGTTTTTGATCGTGCACCCCTATCAGTAAAAAAATTTTGAGCATGCACCCCCTGCCGTGCTGGATCCTCTTGCGCACCCCACTTTGGAGACCACTGCTGTTGTGCAATCTCTTTGTCGTGAAAGTGCAACTTACAAATGTAGGGGGTTTTTTTGTTACATAACTGCACTCAAAAATAAAACAATGTAAAACTTTAGAGCCTACAAGTTCACTCAGTCCTACTTCTTGTTCAGCCAATCGCTAAGACAAACTAGTTTTATTTACATTTGCTGGAGGTAATGCTGCCTGCTTCTTATTTACAATGTCACTTGAAAGTGAGAACAGGCGTTCGCATGGCACTTTTGTAGCTGGATAGTGTAGCCCAGGCCTTAGAAGAGCAACATTCTGATGCAGAACCTGCAGAACCCAAACTACCAAAAAAGAAAATCAACCTTCTGCTGGTGGCATCTCTGACTTAGATGATGAAATGCACATGCGTTAATCCGTACTGTTTTGGATCATTATCGAGCAGAACCCGTCATCAGCATGGACACATGTCCTCTGGAATGGTAGTTGAGGCATGAAGGGACATATGAATCTTTAGCGCATCTGGTACATAAATATCTTGCAACACTGGCTACACCAGTGCCACGCAAATGCCTATTCTCACTTTCAGGTAACGTGAATTAGAAGCAGGCAGAATTATCTTCCACAAATGTAAACAAACTTGTTTGTCTGAGCGATTGGCTGAACAAGAAGTAGGCCTGAGTATACTTGTAGGCTCTAAAGTTTTACATTTTATTTTTATTTACATTTATTTTTGAGTACAGTTATTTTTTGTACATAATTCTACATTTGTAAGTTCAACTTTCATTATCAAAAGGTTGCACTACAGTACTTGTATGGGGTGAATTAAAATACTATTTCTTTTGGGGGTTTTTTTACATTGCAAATATTTGTAGTAACAAAAAATATAAAGTGAGCACTGTACACTTTGTATTCAGTGATGTAACTGAAAATGTAGAAAACATCCAAAAATATTTAAATTGTATTCTATTATTAACAGCATGATTAATCGCGATTAATTTTTTTAATCACTTGACAGCCCTACTCCAACTGATCCAGTTGGCAGATGAGACAAAGACGAAAGAGTGGTAAATAAAGAAGAGAACAGGTCACTGAGGCTAGGTCTATACTACCCGCCTGAATCGGCGGGTAGAAATCGACCTCTCGGGGATCTATTTATCGCGTCCCAACGGGACGCGACAATCGATCCCCGAATCGGCGCTCTTACTCCACCAGCAGAGGTGGTAGTAAGCGCCGCCGACAGAAAGCCGCAGAAGTCGATTTTGCCGCCGTCCTCACAACGGGGTAAGTCGGCTGCGATACGTCGAATTCAGCTACACTATTCACGTAGCTGAATTTGCGTATCTTAAATCGACTCCCCCCTGTAGTGTAGATGTACCCTTAGACAGAGAGAACTGGATTACTTAGTACTCTGGGCACAAGCAGACAATATGCCTTTCAAAATGGCTAAATGTAAAGTCATTAAGAACCAAGATTGGTCTACCTATGGGATGGGGGGGCACTCTATTTTGGGAAGCAGTGACCTGAAAAAGACTTGGGGAGTCATGGTGGAAAATCAGCTGAATATGAGCTCCCAATGTAAAAGTGTGGCCAAAAGAGTTACTATGATCTTGAATGTATAAATGGGAACACTGGAGAAGCAGAGAGGTTATATTACCTCTGTATTTGGCACTGGTGTGACTGCTACTAGAATTCTGTGTCCAGTTGTGATGTCCACAATACAAGGCTATTAAGAAATAGGGGAGGCTTCAGAGAATGACTAACAGATTGGAATACATGCCTTGTAGAGACAGAATTAAGGAGTTCAATTTATTTAGCTCTATCAAAGAGAAGGTTAGAGTGATTTGACCACTCTAAGTACTTACCTAGGAAACAAAAATTTGATAACAGAGGGCTCTTTAGTCTAGTGGACAATATCTAATGGCTGGAAGCTCAAGCTGGACACATTTAGACTAGAAATAAGGTCACATTTTTAATAGTGAGGATAATTAAACATTGGAGCAATTTACTGAGGGTTATGGTGTGTTCCCCATCTCTGGAAATTTTTAAATCAAGATTGTATGTTTTTCTAAAAAGACATGCCCTAGTTCAAATAAGAATTAATTAGGGAAGTCTTATAGCCAACATTATCCAGGAGATCAGACTAGATAATCACAGTGGTTCTATCTGAGTAGGGTTATAGGAAAAATCAGATAATTAACTTCCTAGATAGGAAGTTCTGCTGAAGACTTGCTATTGAAACTTGAGACCAAATAGAAAAATATTGTCTCACCAGACATTCTGTTTAAAAAAAAAAAAAAACCATCTCCTGTATAAAGGAAGAATGAATCAGCTACAAGATAAAACCAAAATCTGCACCCTGCCCTGATCCTGTCATTCATTGTTTGGTTCAAGTATGGGCAAAACTACACCTATCATGCCTATAAGATGATGAAAATGTAGAAGAAGAAAAAACATATTATACATGCTTAAGCTTGAAAAAAATTAAATCCAAGTCTTTTCGTGACAATCGTATCACATTCTTTAAGGCCAGCAAGGATTTTCATTAGATAGCTAAGGTATTATTAAGGGTATATAACAGTCAAAGCTTAAATCAAATAATTTTTATACATTATCAAAACTCTAGAATACAACATCATGAATATACTGCCTGTATCCCAATTGAGTGAAATTCTCCTCTCAGTCATGCCAATGTAATCTGGAGTAATTGAGAACAGAATTTGGCCCACTATTTTTACAAAGCAAATCCTTAGACAAGATCTCTGCCCCTTAGAGTCAACAATGGAGGGACAGATCCTGTGTCACTTCAGTAGCCAAATGACTGCAAAGCTAGCTAAACTGTTGAAAGCATAAAGTTGGCAGGGGGTGTGACTGGATGAAGGAGGTAGGTCAGGGAGTTACTGGCAATCAAACAGAAATTAAAGCAGCCCAGATGTTGCTCTAATCTGTGCGAGGGCTTAACCGGCCCAAGGATAGCCCAAGATTGGGGACAGGAAGTGTGGGAAAGTCGGCATGAAGTAAGGACCCCTGTTTACTGACGAATAGCCCTGTATCTAAATCAAAAGACCATCCTTCTCCATCTCTCCTTTTTCTTCTAAGGAGCAAAAAAGAGGAAAAGAAAGAAACGGTGGGACAGATCCTTGACTATGGCTGAAGAACAAACAGCACAAGCCAGGAGAGAAGGCGATGCAAAGGTCATCTTTGCATTCTGCCAGTCATGGGGCCACTGTGAAGTAACTTAGAGCAGTTGAGGATTTCTTTAACTTATGTCAGCTGCTAACTGTCCCAAGAAGCTGAAATTGCAGAGTGGAGACATCCATGATTGTTTCTCTACTGCTACGGTTAACATGTAAAGCAGTGCAGGTACCGCCGCTCACTGCTCTGAATTTGGTTTTAGTAATAGCATCAGCTCTTAAGACTCAGGGATACACACTTAAAGGCTTGAAATTAGGTCTTGGGATGTAAAAAAATATATTATTTATATATATATCTTCAGTTTAGCTTTGAGTAATCCTGGCATTCTCCCAATGCAATTAGTATAATTTATTTGCAAATTATTCTATTAATTTATCTATATTACATTCTGTAGCATCCGTAACTCCCAAACAAGATTGAGGCCCAGTGTACCAGATACTGTACAAAAACATAGGAAGAGACATTCCTTGTCTTAAAGAGCTTACCTTTTTTCTGCTTTGATCTTTTAGTTTGTAGGGGAAGGCATACAACGTACAAGCTAACTGATCAGAGTGATGATAGGCACACAGCTGGCATAAACTAAATCTAAAAAATCTGTCCCAAAATGGAAAAAAATCTGGCACAAATAGCTATGCTGAGCACAATACAGATGCTCAGGGGAACAAAACTGTCCTTTCCCACACAATGGAAGCTGTTGTAGCTCAATGGCTCTTATGTACATGCACACCATCCAGGATGGTGGAGTTCCAAGTAGGGGAACTCTATTGGGACTCTTATACTGTACACCTCACTGCAGTGTCCAAGTGGAGTAGTGGATCACCCACCCATGTCCAGTCTCTGCATGCTGCTGCTAAGGGAGCTGATAGGGAAGGGCTTTACACTATGAAGTGGTGCATTCTTCTTGCATAGCACCTCCTGTCACATTTTCATAGCTGAACCACACCAGTTCACCACCAATATGGCCCTTCCATTGACATGCCCTTCAGTGAATTTTGTATTTTTAATTAATAGGTCAAGAGATGGCTACTGAAAAATCAAAGTTCAAGATTAGTCAGCTGAGTGTTTTCAGAGATGTCACGTTTATATCTCTGCCAAGCTACACATTACCTCCAGTGTAGGGTTTCCAGTTATAATACTTTCCCCGGAAGGGCATATTGTCGAAGTCTGCACACTGTTTTTCTCGAAAATCACGGGACCCTGAAGGACATGGCTAAAGTAAAATTAAAATAAAAAATGTATTAGACGTTAACATTCATATAAAAAGGACATGGTTATATTACTTAAAAATAAAATGGTCCTAAACTACATTATGTTAGCTCACTCCTTTATTTTGTGGCTCTGATTCTGACACTTGCTTTATTGTTTTACAACTGGTATTCAGAGTAAAGTGTCTATTTTGTAATCTTAGGCAGGCACGAAGTAACTTAAACAAAGTTAAGTGTTACAACAGTTTCCGTATAACTTTACACTCAGAATCATGTCACGGTTCACTTTGCAATCAAACCATCAGGTATCTCCTTATAAACACATACAAAAACCAACTGAAGAAACTAAAACACAAAATCTTTTTGGTGACAGATTCAGGATCTGTTGCCACAGCTGTTCTTAGGTATGCATTTAAGAGATCAAGAAACAGATTCGTAACATCACATTCAACACTCCATTGCAGTTTGAAGACCTACTATTGTTCACTGGCTACTTTGACAAAAAACATTTTATATCTAAGAATGAGACTGGACAAGGTTTAATCCCAATTCTAAGCATCTTCCAAATGTAAAGAATTGGAATCACTATTTACATTTAACCTATTAACTCCTCACAATCAATTACTGAGCCCAGACATGTATTAAATAGTTTTCTCATCTGGGGTGCTGTTGGTGATGTTGAAGACTGTGTTTTCTCCCAGGAAGAATTACAGGAACAACATAATTCACTGCTATTACTTACACTTTTTTGTCTATGCAAGGTTTAGGTTCAAAATAACAAAGTCAATTAATTGCTAACCTCTGAATTTAACATTGCAAGATGATCTTTTCTGAAATCTGTGTAAAATAGCATAGTCTAAGATAATTATCTTTTACAGTTCTGCAACTACAAGATTTACAAGGTAAAGTTAAAACATTTTAAACAGATTAAGAATATTGTCTTTAAGATAGAACAGAAGAACTTGTTTGACAGAAATTTTTAACTGTTAATAAACATTACTGATTTTTATAAGCAGCCTCAGAGATCATTTTTTATATTTTTACTGGTCTACCTATATTTCTAAGCCAGTTTGCGGTGTTCAGAAATCTGGAATGAATTCATTGTGAAAGGGGTTATATAAACAAGTATGGTAAAACATACTACACTATGCAAATATTTGCATAATCACCAAAACTCTTAGTATATTGTAGTTCAAGTTCCTATCATATAAACGCCATAGAAACATGACTTGGAAACTAAGCAAGAAGTTTCTTACAAGTTTAAAAATATTTTTAAGTACAATAAAATACTGAACATGGCATTGCCCTGTAATTTCTGCACTGTTTCCTTCGTAAATTACCCCTCCACCCTCTTCCAATCTTTCCTTTAAGAAGCTCCCACATCTTTGTTTGCAGCAGGCCTCTGCTATTCACGGAGGCAGAACCATCAGGCTACAGCAGTGCCTTCTCTTTGCCCTATGAAACTCCATTCAGCCATTGCTGAGAGTTTAACTGTTAAAATTTGGCACTTGTCTTCTCTAGCTTTCCTCAGGAAAATTCTGGCAGCCTGACAGAATAATAAACAAATATTCTAAGGCTGGGCTCATGCTGCTGCCAAAACAGCAGCAGACACTGTACCGAGAGCTGCCAGAGCATTTGTAGCATTGGGGAGGAGAAAGAGTTGGGCTGAGCTCCCCGCATATCAGGACCCAGCACACGCCCCTCTCTGAGGGCAATACATGTAGCAGGAACAGGGCCAGGATCAAATGCTGTAAACATCACATCCCCCAGGCTCAGCACCTGGACCCAGCAGGTGATCTCCTCACTCTCTGGAGATGCCACATGAAGTCAGATCCTCCAGAACTCCCCAAGGGGTGGGAGAAAGAAAGATAGGGAGGCCTGACTCCCCCCAACAACTTCCTGGAATCAACACATGGCCCAAGCAGCCTATCCTTTTTTTTTTCCCCTGGGGGCATCACATGGAAGAAGAGCACATTTAACTCCTAGGACAGGGGAAAGAGAGAGAGAAGGGCCAGGCTAGGCTCTCCACACCCACTGACTGCCTCTAGGTCCCAGCATCTGGACCTATCTCTGCCCCACACCATAGACTAACAGCCTTTGCCTGGCGAGGGCTGGTCTATACTACAGCTGTAAGTCAACCTAAGTTATGCTACTTCAGTTCCGTAACTTACGTAACTTAGAATGACTTACAGCCGTGTCTACACTGAGCTGTGTTGATGGGAGACGCTCTCCCGCCAACATATCTTAATCTTTTTGGGGAACTGGAGTTCAGAAGTTGACATGGGAGCACTCTGCCATTGACTTAGTGGGTCTTCACCAGACTCGCTAAATCGACAAAGCTGCATTGATCACAGCAGTGTAGATCTAGCTGTAAGTATAGACATGCCCATAGTTAGACCTGCTTTTCAAATGATAGAAGTTGGTGCTATGATGCTGAACATTCAAGATTCAAAACCCTGCTCAAGGTGGAGAGATTGTCACAGTTGTGCATAATAGAATTTCTTTTTATCTTTTTCCTTAAAAGACTATTTAGGAAATTACATACAAAAAAAACCTGTTAAAACAATGGCATTTAGGTTGCAAAATCAAGCACTTAAGTTAGGAAATGATAATTTTACAGTTGCCTGTGCAGTCTTAATTCTGCCTCTGCATATACATTGTGATACTATCTTACATATTACTTTTTCCACAGATCCCACCTTATTCAGTGCACAGGGTGGAAACATGACAGGACATATTATGAGTACATGGTCAAAGGTATATCTGACATTTCCAAACTTTAGTATGCTTGACTTTGCAATCTAAATGATGTCAAGTATCAGAGGGGTAGCCGTCTTAGTCTGGATCTGTAAAAGCAGCAAAGAGTCCTGTGGTACCTTATAGACTAACAGATGTACTGGAGCATGAGCTTTAGTGGGTGCATACCCACTTCATTAGACATGCATCCGATGAAGTGGGTATTCACCCACGAAAGCTCATGCTCCAATCTAAATGATATCATTTTAACAGGTATTTTGTATGTAATACAAACATATATCTGGTTTATCTCTAAAGACAGAAAAACACATCACCTGAAAAATACCATCCCAAACTTTGAGGGGAAGTGAGAGAGAATTATATGAATGATAAATTGAAAAAACTTGTACGTAAAATTGCCATTCTTTAAAAACATCATTCTGATAGGATTTCCCAACCAAAACACAGAGGCTGGCTTCAACTCTACAGTCATCACCTGTGCTGGACTGACTTGGAGGCAAACAGAGTGGGTATTAATCTGGATGCAAACAGAGCTCCTTCAGCTCTGACCTGCATCAACATGAGTACAGCCGCACTATGAATAAATGACTGACAGATTCATAGATTCTAAGGCCAGAAGAGATCATTGTGATCATCTAGTTAACACAGGCCATAGAACTTCCCCTTATGATACTGTCATCTCTGAGGTCACTTCAGTTACAAACCTGAATGACTGGAGTAATTTACTCACCATATACTGCCATACTTAGAACCTCTGAATTGTTCTCCAAATATTGCACTTGGAGAAGGGTAGCTGGAGACTTCAGTACAATACAGAGAAGCCCAGAGTCAGTCTTTGATAGTGGTGTAATGAAGTCCAGCTCTCTTTGTGTGTTTTCTAGTTTTTGGTACTGCTGCAGTTGTAATGTCCGATTGCTAAAGGACTAAGAGCTCAATAACATTAACTTTATGAATTGACATAACAAAGGTGTCAAAGCCACGATATACTCTGAAGACTTTTGCTTTGATGATGCAGACCACTTCAGCATAAAACTGGTAAAAGAGATCTGGTAGGCTTGAAGAGGTGAATGGGTCTGTTTCAACATGGGCACTTGCTGTCAGTGAATGTAACCAGGTCAAGGGACTCATCTCAGGATCCTGCTTTGAGGCTGAATCCTTTTAAATACTCTTGATAGGTGAAGGCTGGATTTAGAGTCTTCAGGTGCTCGCCTTCAAGCTCAGTGATACTGAGTGACAATATGACACCTGCATCTTGCTGTACTCTAAAGCACAAGATACAGGGGCACTGGAACAGGAGGAGCCAAGGAGCCATGGTCCTCCCACTTTTTGAAAAGGGCATTGCCCCTGCCTCTACGCTTCCCCCTAAGGCCCTGCCCCCCTCTCCCCCCAGCCAGGACAGCAGCTGTAGAGCCACAGACCCTCCACCTGCCTGTGGTAGGGGGGACGAGAGCAACCCCCATCCTCTGTCCCCATCCCCAGAGCTCCCTGCCCAGGGCAGGTGGAGGGTCCGTGGCTCCTCACAGCTGTGCAGGTGGCTCTTGCCATGGCCGGGCTGCGGCTCCAAGACCCTGTCCCCTGGCCCTTTCATCCTGTCCATGTTTGCCACAAACAGCCGTGAAAACAAGCAGAACTGTTTGAACCAGTTGAAGTAGAAAGCTAACACTGTTCTTATGTCCAGAGTGTGCAGCTGCTACTCATCTTTATTCAAGTGAGGCTTGAGGAAGAATTGTTACATGGATTCCATTTCTCATAGCACTTTATAAATTAATTTTTGATTAAAAGTCTTGAGGCTTAGGGCAATATGTATATTTTTATATCAGTTACTGAGATGGTTGGTGATAGGAAATACATTTCTGATTACTGTGTTCTTTCTATCACCTTTTTGTTTTCAGTACTCATTAGCTCTTTTCTGCTGATCTCAATGTTTCTATTAGGAGATGTCTTCTCAACTAAAAAGTCAAATATTGTTTTGAAAGCCTTTAAGGAATATGCCTAGTAGGAGTTGAGTATGCTGATTTCAAAGAATGAAAATGGTCAATGGCAGGAGCATTACTTCATTTCTGAGTGAAAAATGAAGTCTAAGAAGCTTTTTTTTTTGTTTATGAATACTAGGAACTTTAAGGAGTAATACTTTTTTAAATTACTTGAGGAGTAATGAATGCTGACACTACACAAAATCCCAACAGAAAGGAAAGGGTACAAACAAATTGTTCATACAAATGACGACCGTTTTGCAGACTCTTAATGTTTACATTAATCAAACATTCTTCGCCTTTCAAAAATTGACTAGCAATAAAGTCCATCATAAATCTTGAAACAATCTGCAAGTCTCAGCGATTTTCGATTTTTTTAAACCTTAAAGAAATTGCTATATAACAAATGGGTAACACTGATTATCAGAGTTCTAGTGCAATTTAAATTGCTGCAAGCCTGAATTAACTTATATCCTCCTCATAGTAATATCATTAGAATAATTCTACTTTCATTTACATTGAAAAACAGAACTGAACTAGGACTCTTTCAGGACATAAACTTAAACTGTTTAACATTTTCCCCATCAGAAGATCCCCCTGAAAAATCTTACCTGGTATAAAGATAAAAGGGGTTTCTATTAAAATTTTTAAAAAGAGATTGTCAACTTCCAGTTATCATTACAGATCATCACAGTAATAATAATAAAGGGACTGTGCCTTCTTATGCAGATTCCAGATTTATATTCTAGATGTACTGAAGACTGTAGTCTGAATAGCAAAGAGTTACTTTATTACAACACATACTTCTGAAAGTGCCAGTGAGAAAAGGTGAGAATTTAATGAAGACTGACTACTTCATCCCATTGACTACTTAAACTGAGACTCTAATATGGTGAAAAGATGCCATGAAACACAAGATTTAGATATAAAAAGTTTGGTAAAAGAGTATTTGACTGCAAAGAGCAATGAAGATAGGTAGAAATAAAAGCTTAAAGAATGCCAGACTTTTTACCAGTGGCATTCTAGCCAATGAATATCAGTTGACTGAATTCTAAGATCAAAAGTAAACTAAAGTTGGGCCTGAATTTGCATTGTGAAAGAAGCAAAAGACATTAATTCCAGACTGAAGATGTAAGTGCAACTGAAGATGTCAGTACGAATGAAATGGCCAGGATACTGAATAAATGAAAAGGTAGGGAGTTGAAATTAGGATAGAGAAAAAGCAACGTAAGTATAAAAGAATTAAGATTAAGGAAAGAGAGAGAGGTATAAAAGGAGAAATCGGGAAAGAAAAATATGATCAGAAATAGGAGTAAAAAACAGAAAGCAGTAAGGATTTAGAAAAAACCTATATGCAATCCATCTCTGTGTTAGAAAAGGCAAAAAGAATGAAATCAAGAATTAAGCAGAGCAAAAATAGTTGTGAGAAAATGATGATGATGAGTCACCAGGGACATTACAGCACCCAGAAGTAAAAAGAGAGCAAGAGGAACAAAAGTCAGTCAGCAAATTCCTCAAAGATACAACAGGCAGATAGTAAAGAATGAGTGTAAAAAGCTGAAAAGCCCTGAATGGTACTGATTTCAAATTAAATTGGGATGCGGGGAGAATGGGACCAGAGTGGAAAAGAGAGAGGCACAGAGAAGAATCAAGGGAAAAATCCATGTCACACAATACAATTAAGGCATGTTAAACCATAGTACACAGAGGTTAGTATAGTGAAATCTGCACAGGAGGACACTCTTGTTAGACAATTAGTCTTAAGAAATCACCCTAAAATATACCCAAATGTATTGAGTACATTCTGCTCCTCCTTTATTAATGGCAACCTCCATTAAGCACTGGATTTTTGTTGGTCTCTCCCAATATTTACTTAAGACAGGTATTACTATATTTACCTCTCAGCATAATAAAATGTAATATATATTTCAAAAAGTAATTATATAAATTGTTGTAATCATTCAAACTTGGACTAAAATTTTAGCTAACCTCATAAAATGACAGTAGTTTTTTCCTTTAAAACTAAAATTCAAAAAAGGACAGGAAATTAGTATTAGATATGTGTTTTGTACACTGTTAAGTCCAGCACTAAAAGATTATCTGGGCATTTATGTGTCAGCTCCTACAGGTCTTGAATGCAGGTCCAAGGGGGTCCTGAGTTATCACACGCCAATCCTGCACCCAGCAGCTCACAGATAGCATGTGGGAGTGGGCCCATGAAGCCCAACTGCCCACAAACCCTCAAATCACTACTCTCTGATTGGGAGAGCTCCAAGGTTCCTGGCTGGGCTGCAGAGGAGGAAAAAGAATTTGTCTGTAAAACTTGAAATTCACCCTGCCATAGACTGCTGGTATAGTGTTTACCTGTTCCTGCTATATGATCCTGACCGCCTGGTATCCTGACTCTGGGAAACTGCATCCTGGTTCCTGTCTTCTGGTTCCATCTCCCAATCCTGACCTCCCGGTATTCTCACTCTTGGTAACTGCCTCTTGATCTCTGCCCTCTAGTTTGTCTCTTGAGTCTGATCTCCTGGCATGCTAACCCAGTCTGATAGCTAGTAATTGGCTCCTGGCCCCTCAGCCTGTGCCTGATGCTAATGCCCAGGCCAGGCTGTCCATGACCCTGTGCTGACACTATTGCACATGGATTCATTAGAACACCAGTGCACAGGAAACAGAGATCAATAAATATAAATGAGAAGTTATGAAGTGTAGAAAACTGATATGGGAATCTAAGGTATCAGGGGAAAATCCAAGGGTGGTAGCACTTAGGACATTAAAGAGTTTAAAATAATATATTAGGAACAAAAGAAATTGTAGCAATTGGATAGGCTCATTGCTAGATGGAGGTGATAAAATTATTAATAATGATGATGTAGAAAGGGAAGAAGTATTCAAATATTCAATAAATATTTTGGTTCCGTTTGGAAAGAGGCAAGATACTTACTCATATTACATGAGGATGATGAAATACATTCAAGTCCACTAGTAACTAAGGAGCATGTTAAACATCTTCTGGGGATAATAAATGTTTAAATCAGCAGGTATGAATAACTTGCATGCAAGAATTCTAAAAGAGTTAGCTAGGTCTTCCATATCCAACATGAGTGGCCTAACCACTGGACTACAGAGTCAGTCTTGTTCTTTTGCATGGAACATTTCAAATGATCTATTTTTGTCCTGCTGTGAAACAGAAAAGTTTTTGAAATAATAACATTTTTCAGAGGATGGGAGAACTGTTTCCCACCCAGCTGCAAAACTATAATACAAGGATTAAGAAGATAACCCAGAATCACATAAGGTTCCAAGTGATGATATTGAGGAGGCTTCAGAACCATACAAAAGAATTGCAGAAGTCTTCAAGAGGCCACCAGATTAACTATTAAATTGTTTGATGTGATATCTCAATGGAAAGATACAATGAGAAAAATGAATATTCCCCACACATTGTATTAGAAGTATTAAAGAGGAACCCTATCAGTAAAGAGATCTAGTCAGGGCCACCCTGAGGATTCAGGGGGCCTGCGGCAAAGCAATTTCGCAGGCCCCTTCCATAAAAAAAAGTTGCAATTCTATAGAATACTATATTCTCGTGGGGGCCCCTGCAGGGCCCGGGGCAAACTGCCCCACTTGCCCCCGCCTCTGGGCGGCCCTGGATCCAGTTTCAGATATTGTATATAGTTACCTACAATTATAAGATTACATTAAGCTTTTTCTGAGTTTATTTCTGTATGCCCTCAGATTCAGAACAATTCTAGTTAGATTATAAACCTAACTAGATTGGGGCAGGGACTGTCTACTGCTATATCTAGCACACTGGAGCTCCATTTTTGGTGGGACCTACTAGGCACTACTGTAGGAAACAAAGGGTTACCTATCTTTCTGTAACGATTGTTCTATGAGATGTGTTGCACATGTCCATTGCACTGTAGGGGACTCGCAAGCAGATTGATCTGGAAGTAGGAACTGAGTCTCTTTGAACTGAATGTAGACCAACACTCCCAAATATGGCATTGTTCCTGGATTGAAGAGCTATAGTGTAACACGAAGCAAATGTGTGTACTGATGACTCAGCTGACACTTTGCAAATGTCCAAATTAGGAACTTGTGCTAGGAAAGCCACAGATGCTGCTTCTGCTCTTGCCAAATGGGCTAGCATTTTAGTTGGTGGAATGACATCAGCCAACTGGCGACACAAATGAATACACTATAAAATCCAAGAGGAAATCCTCTGAGAGGGTACTGGGTGGCCTCTCATTCTGTCTGCCACTGCAATAAACAACTGTGAGGATGATCTAAATGATTTAGTCTGGTCTAGGTAAAAAGCTAAAGCTCTTCTATTATGTAAAGAGGGGAGCTTTTCTTCATCTCTATGAATATGAGACTTTGGGAAGGAAATTGGCAATTAGATTAATGTGAAAGTTGGAAACCACTTTTGTCAGGAACTTCATTTGAGGGCAAAGGTAAACCTTGTCCTTGGTAAAAGACCATATAGGGAGGCAGTGAAACCAGAGCTCTCAACTCACCCATTCTACTTGCCAAGGTAATTGCACTCAAAAACAACACCATGATAGAGAGGTGGAGTAGAGAACAAGTTGTGAGTGGTTCAAAAGGTGGTTCCATTAATTTTACTAATACCAGGTTCAGATACCATGGGGGAATAGGTTCTTGCACCTCTGGGTATATCCAGCACTTTCAAAAACCTGAGAGCAATGGGATTGAGGAAAAAAAGATCTGTTATTCACCGAAGGAAGGAAAGCTGAGATAGCTGCCATATGAAATTTGATAAAGTTAATGATAAAGTTAACTGCTAGACACTGATGTTTTGCATAGAGAAGACAGATGGGGGCTTGCTCCAGAGGAACATCTTTCTGGCAGGACCAGATGGAAAGACCCTTCTATTTAGTCAGATAAGTACTCCTAGTTGAAGACTTTCTACTATTTAGAATTACTTTCTTGCACAGTCTTGAGCAATTTTTTTCTAATGGTGTTAGCCATGAAGCATCCATGCTGTCAAGTGGAGGGCTTGCAGGTTGGGGTGAAAAAGGCCACCATAGTCTTGGGAAATCACATCTGGATCCAGTGGGAGGGACATAGGAGCCTGATGGACAAGCCTAGCAAGGTCGAGAACCAGTGCTGCTGAGGCCACACTGATGCTGTAAGCATAAGGTGAGCATAGTCTTGGACAAAACTCTGGGTAGTAACGGGACTGAAGAAAAAGCATGCCACAGGGTGTTCTTCCATGGCAGCAGGAATGCATCCATCAATGAACCTTGGTTCTGACCTCCTGGGAAAGAGAACTGACGGCACTTTCTGGTCGTCCTTGTCGTAAACAGGTCCACGTGGGGAGTCCCCCACAATTGGAAGATTGATCTGGCCATATCCAGATGATAGGGAAAGGACCTGCTTAGATGATCGACCACTGTCTTCTGCACCCCTGGAAGGTAGGCAACTCTCTTGTGAATGGAATTGGCTATGCAGACTCCTGGCACAACTGAGTGGAATGCTCTCCTCCTTGTCTGTTATCAGACAACACAGCAACTATGTTTTATGTAAACACAAGCAGATTTTTCCCCCTGACATCTGTAAGGAAGGCAGAACAAATAAGATGGACAGCTCACAATTCTGACATTTATATGAGCCTTCAGATCATGGGAAGACCAAAGACCCTGAGTCTGCAGGAACCCCATGTGTGCTCCCCAGCCCAGGGACGATGTATCTGTGCCTAACGTGAGTGCTGGTTGTGGGGGTGAAAAGGGTACCCCCATACAAATTCTCAGATGGTCTATCCACCAGTCCAATGGTAACCTTGACATCCTTAGTACACAAAGCTAGTCATCCTTGTAGCTTTCTGAGATGCAGTCAGGAGTGCTGCACTACTTGTGTACATGCTGCCAGGGACTCTAGGAGCCTAAGGCAGCTGCGCACTGTAGTGACAGGATGTGCTTTCAGCTGCAACACTAAGCTCCAACGCATTTCAAACTTTGAATGTGATAGAAAAGCTTTGGCCTTGGATCAGCCTTTCACCAGACAATCACCCAGGTTAAGGGAATACATGGCTTTCAAAGGAACACTGCTATCACTGCTGACAGGCTGAATGGATGCACTGTAAATTGCTAATGGATTCCATTTACCATGAACCAGAGAAACTGCCATTGGTTCTGCTGGATCACCACATGGAAGCATGTGTCTTTCAAGTTGAGGGCAGCATACCAGTCCTCTTGCTCTAGGGAAGGAATAATAGAGGCTAGGATAACCATGCAGAATTGTATTTTCTTCAGGAATTTGTGTAACTTTCTTAGATCTAAGATAGGCCCAAGACTGCCTTTCGCTTTTAGAATAAAGAAATAGCAGGGACGATGTATCTGTGCCTAAAGTGAGTGCTGGTTGTGGGGGTGAAAAGAGTACCCCCATAAAACCCCCACCCTGAGGAACAGAAGAACTTCCTCTGTGGCCCCCATTTGAATAAGAGCTTGGACCTCCTGCTGAAAGATGGTCTTCTGAGAGTGGTCCATGAAGAGGGATGTGGAAGGATGGTGGGAAAGGGGAAAAGAAACAAATTAAAGGCTACATACAAGTTCACTGTGCTTAAGACCCACTGATCTGAAGTGATGTCGGACCAAGCACTTAGGAAATGGGATAAATGATTGGCAAACAGAGAGGTAGGAGCAGATGGCAGTCTGGGGACTAGCAGCATAGGCGCTAACTCTGTGGATGCTCCGGGGCGCAAGTACCCACGAAAAAAATATAGGGGATGCTCAGCACCCACCAGCCACACTGGTTCCAGCCTGGGGCTGGCCGCCGATCAGCTGTTCAGCGTGCAGGAGGTGCTCAGGGGATGGGGGACGCAGAGGGGGTGTGGCAGGCAGGCCAGGGGGCCTTGGGGGAAGGAGTGGAACAGGGCAGGAAGAGGTAGAAAAAGAGCGGGGCCTTGGGAAAGGGCAGAGCACCCACCAGGAAAAATACAAGTCAGCACCTATGAATGGCAGTCTGTCCTTGAACAACGTATGAAAAATACTTGTATGGATGAAGCCACTGGACAGGAGGAATCTGCAGCTGCAGAAGAAGGAGGTGGTAGTCACCTCCTGTAATTTCTGCCCCTCTTTCTTGGCAGGTCCTGTGACTGAGGTATAAAGCCTAGATACTGAGACGGCATTTGCTTGATCTCCTGTGGTGGAGGAACTGCTGGAATGGGTTCCACTTACTCAATCCCAGTCCCAGACCCAGCAACAAGGAGCTGTTGTCTCCAGTGTCAGTGCTCTCAGCATGAACCTGAAGAAACAGATGGAGGTGTATGAGAGGTGATCTGCCATGGGGAAGTAACACCACAGGACCCAGAAGGTTCACTGACATGGTCCTGGGGCCCACAGTTGACTGAGCTATTGCCCCTTGATAAGTGAGCACTGCTGAGGCTGCTGTGAGATCCAAGGTTTTACATAAATCTCTGACAGTGACTGGATGCCCTGTCTCAGTTGAGACAATTAGAACCAACATCTGAGTCTGAAGAAGATGAAAACTCTTAGATCTCCTATAATAGGGGAGCAGAATCCAGAGAAAGATAGCCCAGAGATAGTAGTGCAAATGAAATCATAGACTGCTTCCCCCTCAACTGTACCAGCTTCCTAGGTAAGGAAAGTTGATTGCAACAGCACCCTGAGTTGCCAAGGGACCAGAGTAGGGTCCCTAGTCTCCAGTACCAGTTGGACGCCTTCCTATACTACCAGGGAAACCAATACTGAGAGGTTATGTAACTCTCTAGCAGCTGCATATTCCTCCAGAGTTGACTGTACCAGCATTGTCTCTTGCGTTTATAGTTTCTCCAGGGCGTAGTCTCAATGAACCTAGCACTTTCTGCTGTGCTGTAAAGGGACCTCCTTTGTAGTTCTGAGATCTAAAAGAAACTGTACATCATGAAACAGTATGGCCTCATGAATAGGGATGGAGAAGCGGGGGGAGAGGCAAGGTCTGTAACTGGATGGTGTAACCCAGTTCCACAGTGTCTAGAACCCATTGACCATTAGTTATAAAGGTACAACCATTTCCCAAAGGGAAAGGATGGGTTGGAAAAATCCTGATTGACAGATACTCTGCTCTTGACAAAGGAGTCGAAACAGCTGCTTTAAAGTAGAACAGACCTGAAGCAGTCAGCCCATTGAGGCACATGCTGAAAGTGTTCTCCTTGGAAACTTGTGGTGTTTTTTGAGAGAGTCAGTCTGTTGGGACTGGGAAGAAGGCTGCCTTAAATTATGTTGAACCCTGCTTTGCCTCCTTTTTGGGACTGGTGTACACACCTCTAGGAATGAAGGATTGTCCTGGGAGCCCTTGAGAGAATGCAACACTTTGTCAGTTTTTGTCTGCAAAAAGCTTGCACCCCTCAAACAGCAAATTGTCAGTGGTGTTTTGGACCTCCCTAGGGATGATGGATGCCAGGAAGATCTCTGCATAGATATGGCTATCACCATCAACCTGGATGCTGTATCCTCAGCCTCAAGTGCCACCTGTAAGGATGTTCTCCCACCATGGAAAAGCTTCCTCTACCAAAGTCTTCAATTACTCTCTCAATTCCTGGAGGAGTTTGTTGGAAAATTTGGTTATGGAGTACCAATTAATAAAAACTTATTTTGACAACATAGTGTACTATATGCATTTGTAGGCTAGATCTTGTGTAAGCCTTCCTACCAAAGAGGTCTAGCTTTTGGGCTCTTTGTCTTTGGGAATGGATTTGAACTGTGCCCCTGCCTTGTTCTATGATTCACAATGGCCATAATCAGGGAATGCAGCACAAGACAAGAGAAAAAATATTTTAATATGGGGTTTGATATCAGCAGTTCACCCTTTTCAAGGAAGGTGTCAGGAAGGAAGGTGTCTCCACAAACAGTCTGGCAGGACTGAGCAGCACCTCATTTATAGGTAATGCTATCTTATCCAGTCTGTAGAATGTCTACCAGTTTGAGGAAGTTCCCTGGAACCACCTCTGCTTGTCTGCCCTGTGGCAATGAGACCCTCCACATAAGGTCCTGAAAGGCCTTATAATCATCTGGAAAGGATGATTCAGGCACTATTATCTCATCAGATGAGGAAGATGAAATATGTGGGCATGTGCTCCCCTTCCTCCTGTCAGGGCCGGCTCCAGGCACCAGCTTACCAAGCAGGTGCTTGGAGCGGCCACTTCAGAGAGGGGCAGCATGTCCAGCTGTTCAGCGGATGGTCCCTCACTCCCGCTCGGAGTGAAGGACCTCCCACCAAATTGCCACTGCAGATCGCGATCGTGGCTTCTTTTTTTTTGGCTGCTTGGGGCGGCCAAAACCCTGGAGCCGGCTCTGCCTCCTGTATAACCTCATTGGAAGGATCCAACCAGTGACATTCTCAGGCACTGGAGTGGTATAGTGTCTTCCTGGAGGTGGAGTCAATGACCTGGGCTGAGAGTGGGAGGCTGACTCTACTCTGGTAGCTTTGAAGGATGCCACATGGTGTCCAATAGGACCAAGATGGGTAACAATAAGGTATTGGGGACAAGCTGAAGGACCCAGGAGAAAAGTCCTTTGTCATTGACTGGAGTTGCCAGTGAGGAGTGCTCTCCTGGAGTAAGAGGAGGCAACACTTGAATCTCTGAGACCTGGCCAGAGAAGCCGGACGAAAACAAATATTCCTCTGGCAGAGGCAGTGCAGTACCAGTCAGGATGCTTGGCAGCTTGGAAAGTCCATGTGATACTGTAGAAATTGACGGTCACAGGGCTGGAAACAAAAAGCCACAAAAGCACAGCTTGTTGCAGAAAGGGAAAATCTGTTTCCAGGAGGCAGAGCAGTCTCTGGCATCTATGCATGCTGGGGGTTGTGGGGTGATGGGATCCACAATAGGAGTACCTCCATCATCAGCACCACGTGCATGAAAATTTAAAGTGTCAGTACCATGGCCATTGGTACAGGAGCTTTAGTTGTGGACACTAGCCTCAATGGTATTGACAAAGTTGACACCAGAGTCAATGGTACTGGTGTTGAAAACAACTTAGATGATATCGTGGAGCAATGTTCTTGGGGCCTTGCCCTTGCCTCGGTTCTGGAGGGCTTATGGGGGGCCGTTATCAACTAAAATACACCAGCTGGCGTTCTTGTGAGAGGTTGAGGAGTCCTTCCTGGGTCTCAACTCAGTCTTTCCTTGAAGACAAATGGAAAACTGGCTGTCTTAAAAGACGGCCCCAGGGAAGAAGAGCAATGTTGCTTCTCCGTGTGTGTCTTCAAGTGCTTTTTCCTCTTGTGGGAGTCCAAAGAAGCAGTCAGAGCAGCTGGAGCACTTTTGAAGGGGAACTTTTCTTGTTCAGCTCTAGATTGGCCTGGATCCGAGGCTGTATGCATGGATTTCTCTATGTACTCCAGTAAGTGTGCCTTACAAGATTTCTATGTCCTCATGGTAAAGGTTGCACCTGTCCCTTACATGCCTTTCACCTAGAGAAAGGAGGCAATGGGCAAAGCAGCCTGATATGAAGGGCAATGTTGAAATCCTGAGGATTTCTGCCTAGTAATGCCGTACCAGAGTACCTCCTTAGGAACAGAAAAGTTTTCCCACCTGGGAATAAACAAAGGAAATTCTAAAAACACTAACCCTAAGAATTATCTACATATTAGAAAAGTACTGCTAAGCTAGAAAAGACTGTGAGCTCATAGCATAAGAGAGAGCCCCAACTTGTAGCCTTGTGAGGAGAGGGGTGAAAAGGAACTGATGGTGGCTCAGGGCTGTCAGGCGCTGCCTCCAATAATCATACCAAATGGTTGGAGAGTAGGTTGCAGCAAGGTGTGGGGTTGGGCCTGGGCCAAGGGTGGCACAGGAATCAAAACCAAGATCAGAGTCCATAGACAAACCAGGATCAGAAATGTAGCCAGAGTCCAGTGCAGGCCAAAGGTCGAAGTCAGGTAGTCAGAGTCCGAGGGCTTGGGGAGGATCACGAGGTGGAGGCAAGGCTAGAGCAGGTCAGTGACAGGACTGGAGCAAGGCTGGAGTAGGGCAAGGATGATACTGGAATAGGACTCAGGCAAGGCTGGGGCAGGAGCAGGCTGGGAGTCTCAAGGATCTGGTGAAGGGCAAGGCAGCAGGAGAATTCCTGGCCAGGTAGCGCTGTTGCTCAGTCTGGTCTGCAGCTCTAGTGGGGTTGTGAAAAATACCTGAGCCTGCGGGTCTTTTGACCCAGGCTCTGCTCAGCGATAGGTTGCTGCTGCATGCCTGAATGCAGACTCACCGTAGCAGCTGAGTGAGCAGCCCTGGTTTGGCTGAGAGTTTGCCCTACAAGGGCAGCTACACCCTTTATGCCCTCAGTTGGAGGGACAAGGACACACAGGATGTATGAGCTGCCCCAGTGGATACTGCTAGCTAAAAGTCTCTGACTCAAGTGTACTGGGCATGCACACATCTGAGGCGGAATATAAATGTGCACAAGCACTTGAAGGGGAATAGCTGTTATAGAGGCACAATACCATAGTTAAAGTTGAATTCCTGTTGTATCCTTTATTTTTTATACAACAACCATGATAAGAAGGAATTATACAATCATGGTGGGGTCCCACTAACCAAGTTTACTAAATATATACAACATGTAAGGCCTAGCTTATCCACACTGTTGTTCTGGCTAGATTCCAGTGGCTTCTAACACACACAACACAGTGGGTGCAAATAGAGGGTTCACAAGCAATTTAAAAGAATACTACACTATTCCTATAAACTATATACTATTGTTCCTATAATGTAAAATGATATTAAAAAGAAAACATTACAAATGCATTACTATAATTACAAATACAACATGCTACACATTAAATTTGAGAGGTCCTTTATTGCTTCTCTCTGGATACAGTCTCACAGGCATCACGTCTAGAACAATCTGTACTTTCTGGTGTAGCTATGTCAGCAACATCTTCCTGCTCTGTAGTGTTAAGATTAATTATAGTAGAAACAGATATATGAGGCTGCCTATTACAACACTCTCTCTTGCTGTTTCGTAAGCTTGATATTTTTAATAGGCATCTGCAAGGGAGCAGAGAAAACCTTTGTGTTCAGCTAGCCCCACCCCACTACACCTGCAGCCAATGCCAGGCCTGGTGTGTGTGTGTGTGTGTGTGTGTGTGTGTGTGTGTGTGTGTGTGTGTGTGTGTGTGTGTGTGTGTGTGTGTGTGTGTGTGTGTGTGTGTGTGTGTATATATAGCCTGGCTCAATTGGAGGCTGTCTGGTGAGGAGACAGGACCTCTATGTCTGCCTACCCAAAGGGATGGATCAGTGATCTGCCAACCAGCACAGCCACTTGAGACAAATAAGGGCTCTCCTGCCAAGGGGAACCTGCAAATAAGTCCCGGCCACAGGGCAACTTCACTAGCTGGGCCATGCCCCAAACTAAAGAGACTTGTAGGAAGTATCAGAGGGGTAGCCGTGTTAGTCTGAATCTGTAAAAAGCAACAGAGAGTCCTGTGGCACCTTTGAGACTAACAGAAGTACTGGGAGCATAAGCTTTCGTAGGTAAGAACCTCACTTCTTCAGATGCAAGTAATGGAAATCTCCAGAGGCAGGTATAAATCAGTGTGGAGATAACGAGGTTAGTTCAATCAGGGAGGGTGAGGTGCTCTGCTAGCAGTTGAGGTGTGAACACCAAGGGAGGAGAAACTGTTTCTGTAGTTGGATAGCCATTCACAGTCTTTGTTTAATCCTGATCTGATGGTGTCAAATTTGCAAATGAACTGGAGCTCAGCAGTTTCTCTTTGGAGTCTGGTCCTGAAGTTTTTTTGCTGTAAGATGGCTACCTTTACATCTGCTATTGTGTGGCCAGGGAGGTTGAAGTGTTCTCCTACAGGTTTTTGTATATTGCCATTCCTGATATCTGACTTGTGTCCATTTATCCTCTTGCGTAGTGACTGTCCAGTTTGGCCAATGTACATAGCAGAGGGGCATTGCTGGCATATGATGGCATATATAACATTGGTGGACGTGCAGGTGAATGAGCCGGTGATGTTATAGCTGATCTGGTTAGGTCCTGTGATGGTGTTGCTGGTGTAGATATGTGGGCAGAGTTGGCATCGAGGTTTGTTGCATGGGTTGGTTCCTGAGTTAGAGTTGTTATGGTGCAGTGCGTGGTTGCTGGTGAGAATATGCTTAAGGTTGGCAGGTTGTCTGTGGGCGAGGACTGGCCTGCCTCCCAAGGTCTGTGAAAGTGAGGGATCATTGTCCAGGAAGGGTTGGAGAGGTTTAAGCTGAGGACTGTAGGTGATGGCCAGTGGAGTTCTGTTGGTTTCTCTTCTGGGCCTGTCTTGTAGCAGGAGGCTTCTGGGTACACGTCTGGCTCTGTTGATTTGTTTCTTTATTTCCTTGTGTGGGTATCGTAGTTTTGAGAATGCTTGGTGAAGATCTTGTAGGTGTTGGTCTCTGTCTGAGGGGTTGGAGCAGATGCGATTGTACCTCAGTGCTTGGCTGTAGACGATGGATCGTGTGGTGTGACCAGAGTGGAAGCTGGAGGCATGAAGGTAGGCGTAGCGGTCGGTGGGTTTTCGGTATAGGGTGGTGTTAATGTGGCCATCGCTTATTTGTACGGTGGTGTCTAGGAAGTGGACCTCCCGTGTAGATTGGGCCAGGCTGAGGTTGATGGTGGGGTGGAAGCTGTTGAAAGCATGGTGGAATTCTTCCAGGGTCTCCAGGAACCAACCCATGCAACAAACCTCGATGCCAACTCTGTCCACATATCTACATTGCTTTTTATAGGAAGTAGTCTACGGAAGTGCCTGAAGGAAGACCCTCTTCCCCTGTTTAGGGGTTGACCTACACAGGATCCTGGGCTAGGACCCAGTGGAGAGGGAGGGCATGGGTTCTTCTACTACTGCCTCTGGTGTTACAGACTGAAAGACCAGCGATTTAGCCACTAGTCCGCCTGGCCACAGAAGACCCTAACACAGCATCACTGATATAGAACATCCTGCTGAACTTGTGCTTAAAAGCCAGTTTATGTGTCTTCTCTATGACAAATTTGGTGTCAATTCTATCCTATAAGAGAGAGGACTAGAGCAGGTTGAAAAAAATTTTTGAATGATTTTCCAATTAAAAATGCCCTTTTACAAAACCAAAAACTTTAATGAGAAAATTTCAGTTTTGCCATGTGGCAGCCAAAAAGCTCAAAAATTCTGTTTTGGTTCTCCCAAAACAGAATTTTCCTTGGAAACTCTTCCCATAGAAAATCTTTGTGTTTTTAATGTTTCGTCCTAGTTCAGAATGAAAATTTTTCCAACAATGCAAATTTTTTCACAGAAAGGGATTTCCTGTTTCCAGCCAGCTTTACAGAGAACTATTCTGTGATGTAATCACTCCAGCTTTCTACAAATTAGTTCAGTCTCAGACTATTTGTGACCATTTGACCAGGGCCGGCTCCCGGCACCAGGCACCCAAGCACATGCTTGGGGCGGCATCTGGTAAAGGGTGGCGGGGGGAGCACGGCGCGGCATTCCGTGGGGGGGGGCGCTCCGGCGGCGCAGCGCTTGGCGGGGGGGCGGCGCTCTGGGGGGGGTTCCGGTGGGAGGCGGGCTCCGGCGGCGCGGCACTCGGCGGGGGGGGGGCAGTGCGGGGCTCGGCGCTCGGGGGGGGAAGGTTCCGGCGGCACTCGGCACGGGGGGGCGTGCTCCGGCGCGTGGCGCTCGGCATGGGGGGCGGTGCGGGCGCGGCGCTGGAGGGGGGTTCCGGCGGCGCTCGGCAGGGGGCGGGGGCAGGCTCCGGCGGCGCGGTGCTCGGCGGGGAGGGGGCGGCGTGGGGCACAGGGCTCAGCACTCGGGGGGGGGTTCCGGCGGCGCTCGGTGAAGGGGGGGGCTTCCGGCGTGCAGCGCTCGGCGGGGGGGCGGCGCTCGGCTGGGGGGGGCGGCGCAGCGCTCGGCGGGGTGGGCTCGGGGGGCGGCGCTTTTTTTTGCTGCTTGGGGTAGCAAAAAAGCTAGAGCCGGCCCTGCATTTGACCACACTGTTTCTTAAGAGTGTCTGTACCATGCTGTGACCCTGAGCTGTATTCTCCTAGCTGGCCCATTAAATTACATCCAACTGGCTCTGCCCACACTGAAAGCAAAGCCACTCAAATAAACAAAACTTTAACAAGATCTTCACTTCCAAACATTCCTTTCTCTATTCCTGCTGGGGTGGAAAGTTTTCAATATTCTTCCACCTTTTTGGAGGCAGAGTCAAACAGTTCCATCTTATTCTTCCTGGCCTGAGAAAAATTAGCAGGCAATCCTCTTCCTATCTACCAGTATCTCTCTTTGTTATGAAGGAAGAGGCAGATTACGTGCTGCTTCCCAGAACTTGCCACACCCTAAAAGTAACAGCAGCCTAAGGGTTTTCCAGACACCAACTGTTACCTAAGGAACACTTCCTCACTGTCTCTGTATATGCTTCTGTTATTCTCTGGGTCTCTCTCTGTCTTGGAAGGGGTTGTCTGGCTTTGAGACTTCTCCCTCTGACATTAAAGGGCCCAAATATACCCTGTTACAATGGCCTGCTGTAGATTGGGCTTCAACAAGTCCAGGATACACCTGAAATTACATCCCATAGACAGCAACACTGGTGTCTGATTTGTAGTAGGATGTACTAAATTCCTTTAGGCCAACAGAAAATTCTCAGTCATGTGTTGTAACCTACCTCTATCTGGAGCCATAGCATGAATCACTTGCCTGAATGTGTGGATAAGTCTTTCCACTAATCTCTTTGTTTCAGCAGAGTAGTAAGAACCTGACGTCACATGGTTGAAACCATTTATTTTGACAAACAATTGACACTCTTTAGATATAAATGGAGTTCCATTGTCACATGCAACCTGTTCAGGAATTCCTGTCTCTGAAAACAATATTGTCTTAACACTTCTAGCATTTTCTCTAAATTAGCTGAATTCATACAGAATACCCCATGCCATTTAGAATTGGCATCTACTGCAATCAAAAATGTAGGTCCAATAAACTGACCAGCACAGTCTGTTTGGTTGCACTCCAATGGCTGGCTACCCCCAAGGATGCAAAGGGGCATGTTTAGGCCTCTGTTTGCTGACAATCTTGACATTGTTTTGCCATTACCTCTATTTGTGTATTAATCTCTGGCCACTACACAACTCCTGATAAGGACTTTCATTTTTATAGTTCCCAAATGGGCTTCATGTATTTATTGAAGTAAACATCACCTGAGTTTCATAGGAATAACCAGTCTAGTATCACATATTAGACAACCATACTTGTTGCCAACTCTTGTGTCCTCTGCTGTTGTTTACATAACAACCGTGATATAGAGGAACTACACAATCATGGTGGGGTCCAAATAACCCTATATAGTAAATATACATACTGATAATCTGTCTGAGTTCTGGCAGCTTCTAAAACAGGGGTTGGCAACCTGCGGCATGTGAGCCGATTTTTAGTGGCACACTGCTGCCAGGAAGGGTCTTGGCCACCAGCCCCGCGTAGCCCGCTGCCTACCTGGATGAACGGAATCCTCGGCTGGCAGCGGGCTGAGTGGGGCCGGCGGCCGGGACCCCGGCTGGCAGGAGCCGGCGGACAGAACCCCAGGCCGGCAGCGGGCTGAGCAGGGCTGGCGGCTGGGACCCCAGCTGACAGGAGCCAGCGGAGGGAATCCCAGACCGGCAGCGGGCTGAACTGCTCAGCCCACTGCCGGTCTGGGGTTCTGTCCACCGGCCCCGCTCAGCCTTCAGCAGTCTGGGGTTCCAGCCACCAGCCCCATGCCAGCCGGGGTTCTGGCCACCGGCCCCGCTCAGCCCGTTGCTGGCCTGGGATACCAGCTGCTGGCCCTGCTCACCTCGCTGCACTATTATTTACTTTACATACAATAATAGTTTAGTTATATAATATGGACTTATAGAGAGAGACCTTCTAAAAACATTAAAATGTGTTACTGGCACACGAAACCTTAAATTACAGTGAATAAATGAAGACTTGGCACCCCACTTCTGAAAGGTTGCCGACCCCTGTTCTAAAACATAGAACACAGTGAGTGTCAGAACCATAATATCTGAGAGCCTTCCAGTGCATTATGCAACATGGTTAACAGTTGTCACATGATTGTTCTCCCATCCTTTCCCCAGGGGAGAAGTGTATGCAGGGCACAGTTTTGTTTTGGTAGGGTTTTTTTTTTAAATAAATATATATGTTGCTATGTGTTTATGTTAGAAAAGGCAAGCCAAAGAAATGTGATTTGCATTTGAATCAGAAGATGGTGATGTTTGTGATTGTCTTGTGGGAATTCATTCCATAGTCTTGGATTGCCCCCCAAAGAAAGCTCTGTCTGTCGGAAGCCATTGAAGGGAGCGAGGGAGCAGAGGACAGGTTTGATATGGTTGCAGTAGCCTCTGTTGCTGAGGAGAAGTGCTGCAGCATTCTGTACTAGTTGGTGTTTCCTAAACATTGAAGGCTTCATGCCCAGGTATATTGAATTGCTGTAGTCCAGCCAAGAGGTGATAAAGCCATATATTACTGAGGCCAGGTCAACATCTGTCAGATGGGATGGAGTCTCCTAGCTAACTGAAGATGGTAGAAAGTGTTACTCACAGATACTGCTATGTGAGTTTAGTGTCAGCAAGGAATCCAAGAGAATTCCTTAACTACCAAATGAATTGAGCAATTGAGGACGTATATCTTCAATAAGTGCAGACTGCACTATGGCTGCAAATACTTAAAAAGCTTTCTTCTGCCCATCAGCATAACTTCTGTCTTGCTTGGGTTCAACTTCAACCAGCTGTTCTTCATTCAGGAGCTGATCTTCTCTAAGTTCTGGGCCAACAATACTCTATTCCAATACATTAAAGGTTCCCTTTGTTCTTCAGTGTGCCCGTCATACTCTTCTCTACCTCAAACCTTTGCAAACAATGTACAATAAAAAAATGGAAAAACTCCTGTGTCTCTCAAAATTTTAGGTGACTGTGTAGCCTAAAACTTTCTCCTGTTCTCAGATACATATATTGAAAAATCATTCTTTTTAAAAATGTGCATGGCTGAATCCCACAATGTTTTACTCTCCTCCTACCGGCATCTTACCATACAAAATTTCCCCATAATTGCACACAGGCACTTAGGATGCTCCCCTCTAATATAAAACATAGTAGTTTTCAAATAATTTAGATAAAAATGTCCTTTTTGGCATAACTGACAAGAATTTCACAAAAAGCCCTGCACAATTCCTGTTATGCAAGCAACATGCAATTTATGGTATTGTAAACCTAAGATACACATGTAGCAAGAGCATCCAGCCCTTCTTTGTATCCTTATTCAATCTTCAACAAGCTAGGACACTGGGGGCCTGCTAAGAATAGAGTGTCAGGGAACGGAGCAGCACATAACAGCAGAATGGTGGTAGGGCTGTGGTAAAGATCCCATTTGTTGGGAGAGGAGGAAGTAATTGTCAATGCTAGGGGTAAGGAGGCATTCCTGTCTCTTCCCTAAAATCTCCACCCCAGATGGATTGCTCATATCTGGAGACATGGGGTGGGTTCAATCTCCCCTTCAGGGCTTTCTTTCTGAGGAGTCAACAGTGGCTCCTTGGGGCAGCTGTGCCTCTGATGACTCACAGGACAGTTGACAGAGGCAGGATTTAACTGCAGCTGTAGGGTACATGACTCTGATCCATAACTAGGTTAATTTACTGTGTTCCCGCTCTCTCTGTCCCCTCCAACCATCCCAGGAATCAGGGAGAGGGGAAGAAGAGGTCATGGCCAGGAATGGAGGCATTAACTCCATTGATAAAGTCAATCTTGCCTTTGTTGATCCTCCTGTGGGTTATCCAAACCTCTGAAGATCACCAAGAGGTTCACAGGCAAAGACTTGCTGCAAAAGTGAAGTTCATGCTTCCACTCCACAGTCTGATTCAGCTGTGTGCTCCTTGTCTCCATGCTGATTCTAATCATCCAAGACAATAGCACCAACCTCTTCATCTGGTGTTCCCATTTGCCAAGGCCTCTATATTCCCAGGATCATTTCTTCTCTACTCATATGGGGCCAGTGATCTGCAATTGGTCCCAGTTCTCCAGTCTAAGTCTTGCATAGTAGAACACCTCAGCTCTGTTGAAACCAGACCTTTGTGACAAAGACCATAATCTTTGACAAAGCAGGAGATTCTACCACAGAGTTAACTAACTTTGATATTTTAGTTGCAACATAACTAAAGCCATGTTATTACATAGATTTAGGGGAACAGAGGTGTCCTTCCCAATCTACTCTGTTGTGTGGGGAAATATGGATGGAGTATATCCTGGGAGAGGGAAGGTAAAAAAAGGAAAATAATTGGCCATTTCATGGGTGATAAGAAGAATAAATCGTCATATTCTAGGGAACACTGAAATCTTTCTCATTTAATGCACCCCACATTCACCCTGAACTCGCACATAAGCAAGTAATAGAAAGTGGTTTTCCCTCCCACTGAATTAAATGAAATATTTCATTTTGATTTTTTTCAAAAATTTGCAATAATTTTTATATTTTCAGAAAGACATTTTCCATAGAAAAAAGTTTAGTTGGGAAATTTTTGACTAGTTGTGCATAACATTTCAGTATTTGCTGGAGATAAAACAATTTATTACCCTCTGGATAGTGAGAGTGTGAAATTGAAAGTGGTGAAGGTTTTGTGCAAGAAGTGCTAAACACTTTTCCATTAACCTAGAATTTCTATACTTCTAAGTGCTAGTGGAGCCTATTGTATCTTATTCTCTTGGGCAAGTTCATCCCTGCTATAATTTCACTGAAGCCTTAAATGCCACATATGGGTTTTTCTTAATTAACAAAATATATTAACTAGAAAGAGCAATAACCCACAAGATGGTTGAGTCTAAGTAAAAGATCAAAGTATTCTAGAGCAGTTTATATGGATGACCTTTAGTTTCAGATTAAACAAATGTAGACAATAAAACAGAGAGATTAGGCCAATGAAGACTATATAAATTGACTGATGAGGCTGGGTTAAAGAAAAATTATACAGAATTATCTTTTGTTATAAAAGATACTCAAATATTTATTTATCTAAGCACTTGACATGACATCAGACTGTTCAGGTCAAGTATTTATGCTAGATACAAACAGAGTGCAAAATGCAACACTTCTATAATTCCATTGAAGTCAATGGAGTTGAACCAGTTGTCCAGATATACAGATATATATATAAAGAAGGACAGGAGACACTTGATATGGTTTTAATCAGGCCACAACTAGCGCTGTCAATAAATTGCAATTAACTCACACAATTAACTCAAAAAAAAGTAATTGTGATTTAAAAAATTAATCGCAATTAATCTCAGTTTAAATCAATTGTTAAACAATAGAATACCAATTAAAATGTATTAAATATTTTGGATGTTTTTCTACATTTTCATATATATTGTATTGTGTTTTAACTGAAATCAAAGTGTATATTATTTTTATTACAAATATTTGCACTGTAAAAATGATAAACAAAAGAAATAGTATTTTTCAATTCACTTCATACAAGTACGTAGTGCAATCTCTTTGATATGAAAGTGCAACTTACAAATGGAGATTTTTTTTTGTTATATAACTGCACTCAAAAACAAAACAATGTAAAACTTCAGAGCCTAAAAGTCCACTTAGTCCTATTTCTTGTTCAGCCAATCGCTAAGACAAACAAGTTTGTTTACATTTACAGGAGATAATGCTGACCTCTTCTTATTTACAATGTCACCAGAAAGTGAGAACAGGCATTTGCAGGGCACTTTTGTAGCCGGCATTGCAAGGTATTTATGTTCCAGATATGCTAAATATTCATATGCCCCTTCATGCTTCGGCCACCATTCCAGAGGACATGCTTCCATGCTGATGACGCTCATTAAAAAAATAATGTGTTAATTAAATTTGTGACTGAACTCCTTGGGGAAGAACTGTATGTCCCTTGCTCTGTGTTACCCGCATTCTGCCATATATTTCATGTTATAGCAGTCTCAGATGATGACCAGCACATGTTGTTCATTTTAAGAACACTTTCACTGCATATTTCACAAAATGGAAGAAGGTACCAATGTGAGATTTCTAAAGATAGCTATAGCACTCGACTCAAAGTTAAAGAATCTGAAGTGCCTTCCAAAATCTGAGAGGGAGGAAGTGTGGAGCATGCTTTCAGAAGTCTTAAAAGAGCAACACTCCAATGCAGAAACTATAGAAACTGAACCACCAGAAAAGAAAATCAACCTTCTCCTGGTGGCATCTGACTCAGATAATGAGGAAAATGAACATGCGTCGGTCCATACTGCTTTGGATTGTTACCGAGCAGAACCCGTCATCAGCATGGACACATACATGAAGAGACATATGAATCTTTAGCACATCTGGCACATAAATATCTTGCGACGCTGGCTACAACAGTGCCTTGAGAACGCCTGTTCTCACTTTCAGGTGACATTGTAAACAAGAAGGGGGCAGCATTATCTCCTGCATATGTAAACAAACTTGTTTGTCTGAGGGATAGGTTGAACAAGAAGTAGGACCGAGTGGACTTGCAGACTCTAAAATTTTACATTGTTTTATTTTTGAATGCAGTTATTTTGGTACATAATTCTACATTTGTAACTTCAACTTTCATGATAAAGAGATTGCACTACATTACTTGTATGAGGTGAATTGAAAAATAATATTACTTTTGTTTTTGATTACAAGTGCAAATACTTGTAATAAAAAATAAATACAAAGTGGGCACTGTACACTTTGTATTCTGTGTTGTAATTGAAATCAATATATTTTATAATGTAGAAAACACCCAAAATATTTAAATAAATGTATTCTATTAACAGTGTGATTCATCGCAATAAATTTTTTTAAATTGCTTGACAGCCTTAGACGCAACATCATTATTTGATGTCTGGGACTACCTGGCAGATAAAGTGTGCAGTGCAGGTAACTCCATGGTTCATTAAATAAATATCCAAGGAATGGGTGGGGGGGGTGGAGGCCATCCCTCCCCCCTCAAATCCCAGCTGTACCATCCATAGGAGCCCTGAACACCACCACCCTTATTTTACTCCTTTAACCACCTCCTTTTAAAATCATTTACCAAGCAATTTATCTGGTATCCCTTCCCTATGGAGTACCTGCACTGGACATCCACTCCACACTTACATGAGTTGCGACATCATAGCCTAACACCCTTCCCTACTCACCATAACAAAGCCCTTCCCAAACCTGCTGTAGGGAAGGCAGAAAAAATCCCCACTCCACCTAAGCCAATCTAGTGGTGAGGGAAAAAGTCCTTCCCGGCAGTCCTAGAAAGGAGCGGCTAGCGCAATGCCCACAGCAGGTCCTGACCAAACCTGGTATTTAGCCTCCTCAAGGGGAGGGAGGGTGGTCTGGGGAAAAGGGGCTTCTCCCACCAGGCTTGCCCCTTTTGAACTCCCCAATCCTTCCATCCCTGGGGATGAATCAGCGTCGTCACGCTGACCCACTCCTTCTTTTTGCAACAGCTTCTGAGCCTCGCTTCCCTCCTGGCCGTAAAGCATTATTCCCCTTCCCCCAATAAGCTGGACAACAGCCCCCCATCCCCCACTTAAAGGTGCGGTGCAGTAAGACAAATTTTGTCCATTGATTCCAGAGGGTAAAAACAGACCATTGATTCATTGTTATAGTTGAATACAGTTTTACTCACATCCGTGTTACAGGATCGATATCGTTTCCTTTCTCCAAGACAGTATTTTCCTCCACCAGAAGGTCTAAAAGAACATTTATTTATGTGTTGTATTAGTATATACATGACTTTATACTGTGTATACAGGATATAAATAAATACAATTATATATATACAATTTACAGTGGGATTTTCAAAAGTGCTTAAAGTTGGTCTAACTCTTCTCCCACCAAAATCAATGAGAATTTGACCATTGAGTTCAATGGGAGCAGAAATAGAGCACTGCAGAGCACTTTTGAAAATCCTACCTTTATATAATATTTATGTAGTTTGCATAGATCCACAAACTATAGAATTAAACTATATGCAATAAAACTGCAATTAAAATATATTCCTTCTGTTTATCCATGCTTGCCTTCAAAATTATAATGACTAGTGTGCAAACATTATGTATTAATTTCACATATTAAATCTGTAGATATAACAAAATATAGAAAGATTATTTGTCATATTATGAGGTCAGTAGCTAAGGCTGCATTCTTTATAGACCAATTATCTTATTCTGATCTTAATTACACAGTTGTGGATCTGGAGTAACTCCACTGAAGTCACAGCGTCAGTCCAGATTTACATTAATGTGACTGAACCAAAATTAGCCCTCAAAGTGCCCAACGTCATCAAGACCCTATCCATCTCTCTCTGAAGTCCAAGGAAAGCCTACGTAGACTTCAGTGCACTACATGACTGGCTGATGATAATTAAGTTAAAAGCAGGTAAGAAAAAAATCTTAGTGTTCCATTTTATTTTAAAATTAATGAAATATCTATAAGTAATTAGAAAATTTATTTAACAAATTTTCATTTCATGGGTATTTATATCACACTTAATCAAATAACATTATTCTAAAATCATATATTTATGTCACTTGATGTATTGAGGAGAATTCAGTCTTATGAGAGCAGTGTTGGGGAAGCAAATGGACACCACCAGGCATAAGGAGAAAAAAAGTAGGGCTGAAGAGAAGTGTCCCAGGCTACAGGTAACTGTAGCTATGATGAGGTGTAATAAACCTGAAAAGAGCAAGCAGTAGTAAAAAAAAAAAAAGCAAGGGGGGCCTATTCAGAAAAAGAGCAACATTGGGGGCAAAGAGAAGCTCCTGACTTAAAATGAGACGTGGTGGTGAGAGAAAGAAGAGTGCCTGCCTGATAGACCTTCTCTGGAATGTGGATTAGGACAGAGAGAAGCAGACAGAGATGACAGGAGCATCAGGGAAGGACAAAACTGTAAATGATAGGAGCAGTGGGGAAGAAGACAGCTGGCTCGGTCGACAGATAGTAGTGATGGGGAGAGGAGTAGACAAACCATATAAAGAGTCAATGGAGAGTGGCAGCTCAGGAAAACGATTAGTATCAGATGTGATATGGGCAAAATTTATTACATGGGCAGTAATTTTTATTCACTGTGATTTGTATGTAACTCTTTGTATTCCTAACCCTTAAAATATTCTGTATTGCTTTTTTAATACTTAAATAGCAATCGTTATTTTACATTCAATATGAAGAACATAGACATAATATTTTAAGACGACAGAATTATATCTAAGGCATAGATACATTAATTTTGCATAAATAGGTTTGTGGAGGAATATTTTTCTGATTACTGCTAAATATAAAGCCTGACTTCTTTACAGTACATGTATAATGCATAAATTTAAAAAATGTGAAACAATGCTTAGCAAACTTCTCTTGCATAGCTGTTTCTGTCTGCTCTTTTTAAGACAAGTGTTGGCACACTAGTGAAACATTTTTACAGATAATATGTGAAACCACAATTTTGAATAATTTCCAAATGTATCTTTTTGTTGGCTCCGGCTTACTTTAGCTACTTACGCTGGACTGTCACAGTGTCTTATGGATGAGGAGACTCCTCCCCCGCAGGTCCTGCTGCACTCTCCCCATATTGACCACGGACCCCAACCCCCATCTATGCTCTGGGGCCAAGTGCCAAAAGGTACGCACTCTCCCTGAAAACACCACTGAAAGATTTTACAGAAAACACAGAATTAGCTTTCAGGCTGATAGAGTTATCAGGACAGAAAAATATATGGGTCAGACAATGACCAATTATAGGCATTAGCATTCCCTGTATAGATAACAGACTGATATTTTACTTTCTCTAACCATGTTTAGACAGTGGTGAGGGCTTATGTGATTTGTTAATTATCTTTAGCTAAATCCTGTATTATAAATCCTTAACATACACCAGGAGCTTAAGTTTAAAGACTAACTTTCTTTTTTTCTATTCACAGCCCTACTTAGAATTTCTCATTAAAGAGGACTGATGTCTTTTCAATTCTTTTAGAATTTAGACATTAAGATCTGTTTTTTAAGACTGCTTAAGTAAAAACATTCCATTTACTATTCAACTAATAGCTTGATAACACGATATGGAAAGTTCCCCATTAAGGAATTTTTATGATGATATTTTTTTTTATTAAAAAAAATCTGGGTGAAGTTACAGTGGAAAAGGAATTTGTTGCAGTATTTCAGTACACTAACACTGCAGACATAATAAAAGCAATGCCAAGACACCAGGGATAGGGTATAGAAAATCATTATATGTGCTGGCTACCATTTGTTCAGAGATTGAATGAACATGTGTACTGAAATATTTTTCAGACAATAGCTGAGCATCTGCAATATGTTACATACTCTGAACATACATACTGTCAGTATGAAGCCAGGAACTGATTATAAAATTATGAAGATTACAATAAATTTATCATCTCACAAATCTTATTTACGTAATATGGGGTCGAATCCTGCACTCCTTACTTAGGACTAAATTTTGCTTTCTATGCTTTGTGAAAATCCAGGGTAACTCTACTTAAGATGACCATAGTTACTGTGGATTTTCAGCAATGTAACTGAGAGCAGAATGTAGCCTGAAGTTATTCCGGCAAAACTCCAATTTTCACAGGTGTTTTATATGAGTAAGGATGTGACTTTCAGTAAACTGAAACACTCTCTCTCCAAATAATGCAAGTAGGGAGGGCAATCAGAAAATTATATTTTTTATCAAGAAGTTCATTCTAAATTGTCAAATGTGCTTTGATATAAGAGGTGCTATATGCATAATCATAATGAAGGAACATTGAAACAACATGGCAATATCAATAATGAAATTACTGTAATTTACCTTCAACAAGTGCATTCAAGTACAGCAATATTTATATATATATATATATATATACACACACACACACACACACACACACACACACACTAGAGTTTAGCATCAACATAAATAAATGAGACCTTTAGCCTTCTTATTTTGCTAGCCATACACATGCCAGTCACTTTTTCAAAACATTTATCTATGCTATAGGGATTTTTGTAGCTGTCTACCTTTAATATAGCTTCTTTTTAAGCAGGGCTGCTGTAGTGCATCACAGTTCTGTTTACAAAAACCTCATGCTCCACCAGCTAGAGAAACAAAAAAAGGGCATTCTTATGTGCCCATTCAAAACATCTGAGGCAGAATATTTTAAATCCTAGTTCAAAATACAGGATCTTTCACTATAAGAAAAAAAGCTTTCATAAGCAAATGTAGTCAGTTTTAATGGAATTTTTCCATTGGGGCAGTAAGGTTTGCCCTGTGGAAGGTGCCTGTGGTTCTAACTAACCCCACTGATTGGAGATTTCGCAAATATTCATGGATCTGTCAGAAGCAAGGTTCTCCAAATGGAGTTTCTTTCCCTAAATCCGGGCAGTTAGTGGCTGGATTATGCCCTGAAGCATGAGGGTCTATATTTTCCTTTCTAATGTAACTCTTATTATTCATATAAATGTGTAATTCTTTACTGAATCCTGTTAAGCTCTTCTCCTCCTTAATATTTTGAGGAAATGCTTTCCACAGATTAGTTATGCCCTGGTGGGTAAAGAAGTATTTCAGTAAATTATATTTGAAGAGATTTATTTTGTTAATGATTCAGATATTTATAGTAAAAAAGTAAGTGATAATGATTACATCCATTAAAGGCAAGCATCCATTTCATAAGCCTATTAAAAGTGCTCGGAAATTCAAATGCTTTGTTGATGAGGATCATATAAGTACCTGCACAGAGACAGATACAACATTTAATATATAATTCCCAGAAATTTTGTTTAAAAAAAGAGTTAAAATTGAAAGTATATATCAGTAATTTAGGGTAAAATATATTATAGGAATGTTGTAATTATCCCCAAACCAAGCATTGTAAATACAGGAAATTCAGAGTTAAAGTTAAACTTAAAAGAAACGTAAACAAGTTTAAAGCATGGAATTGTACAGTTAGGATATCCAAACAACCTTAACTCTACCCTGTTGTGACACCATGCAATAGCTATACGACTATAATTAAGGCATTTTAATATCGTTTGTTTCTGATTAAACTGATTTTTAAAGACATATTACAGTTTCTTTTTATTTTCCCTTCTGCTTTCACTGCAGAGCCAAGTTAAAATTGCTTGGAAGCTCTAATTGCGTGTTTCCATATTTTAGCATATAGATTTTCTTTACAATTTAATCTTAAATGTGAATTTTCTTGGTTTATAACACTTTGTTTTGAAATAGTCACAATAGCTCTGTAATGTATTCTACCCTACAATACTAATATGTAGTATCAATCTTAACTCCATTTTAACGTAATTTTTGTCAGGAAATTTCCTTGTTTTTTTATTTAAAAAATTAATACAAAAACAAAAAATTGAAAGAGACTATTACCATGTGGTATTTCTAATAATCTGAAGATACAAAGTAAGAATCTTAAATCTATTTTTTTATTTTAACTTTTCTGGACAGATTTACTGGTGTACTCTGGCTACTTTATACCATTCTGGAGCACCACAAAACAGCCAAAGTGGGTTTACTGCTGCCTGGTTTTTCCAGAGCAGTACAAAACAGACAGGGTGTACACCACACTTCCCCCCTCTCTCTTGTCCTCCAAATTTCCACTGCTTCTATATCCTGCTGCACATATTCCCCGAATTCCCTCTCCTACCTCCTCTTTCTGTTAGGTAAAAGCATTCAATGGGTTACTTTTGAAAAGAAATATTTAGGATACAGTCTCATTTTTGCTGTTATTTTTTTAAACTAAAAGTTCATCCTTCAGCAAAGGTTAGTAAATAAAATTTCTTTCAAAGAAATAAAAATCTCTTTCAAAAGGCCCACCACCTCTCATTTTTCTAATGGAACCGGGGTCACAGACTTCCCTCACAGAAAATGTGGCCCCATTTGCTGCCAGGAATAGGAGAAGAACACTAAGGACCAGATGAATGGACAAAATGGTCATATTTGCTAAAAACAGGTCATAGACTCAGTCCCATTGAGAAAAACAGGAAATAGCAGCTATTTTGAAAAAAGGGCAGTTCTTTATAGAAGTCTCTGTGGTAGAATATTATTTTTCCCTGCTGTAGCAGTAACTTTCAGTAATGAGAAAAAATGGGACTAAATGTCCATTAATCAGAAAAAAACTCGCAATGCTTTCAATATAGCCTAGGCACAAGATTTCAGAGAGTTTTAATTATACAGGAAGTTTGAACAATCTGTGTTATTCTGTTATAAAGATCATTAAAGACAAAATAAAGTGTGATGCCAGGTGTTGCATTTGCAGGTAATATGCTTATTTTTCATACAAAATAAAGAGGTTGAATTTACTTTAAGTGCAATATTCATCTCACCTTAGCTATGGTGCTGCAACTGGAGCTTCCATAATATGTTGTTATGGTATGTAGCTCAATATCCAAGAATAAGCTTTTCACTGACACTGTTCTTTGTGTACAGGATATTTACATTTTTCATGCAACAATCTCTTCTTTAAAACCTAAGCAACTCATAATATTCATTTAGAATTTTACAAATGAAATCTGATGCAAGAACCTTGGCTGTGTACCCTTATACTATCAATTATACCCATTTCCAAGAAATAACCTATTGATTTAGGAGCTCAAGTTGACTTGCATTATCACAATCAGCAAAATGTGTCAGTAGATTAAGGAAAGCAAAATAATGGGAAAAATCTGTGGATAGAATAAATCAATCAATCACTTCAATAGTTACCTTATCTTCATCTGAAAATGGGTAAATTGCCTACTGTACCTTTTGTTTGTCTAATTTTTGCCATGGTCTGCAATTCATCACCTATTTTAAATCTGAAGCAGATTATGAGGACTTTGGTAAACTGACTAAAACAAGTCCAGGTTGATGGCTTAAGAAAAAGTTAATGCTTTCTGAGTTGCTTTAAACGTAATGACAAAAATGTACGTTATTATTTATAAAAATGTGCATTATTTATTATTTTACTTGCAGCCTGTATGTTATGACTTTTTTAAAAACTGCTGGTGACTTACCTAGCAGACAAAGTTTGAAGAATACTGTATCAATTTTCTAAAGATAACGTAGCTAATAAAATAATTGATAGCAATCTATAATCCATTTTCCAAGCAAAACAATTGTATAAATTTATGAAGAAAAGAATAATCCTAGAGATTTTATAATAGAGTACATTTTATATATGTAATATTATGCAGCAGCATAATATTACATATGTGACAGAAGGACAAACAATAATATCTAAGGCTCCTACCTCAGCTAAATCTGGCTAGGTTTTCAACGGAAAAGCAAAAGGCACTATTTTGGCCCAGGATAACACCTTGCCAAATTTCAAGTCCCTGCACCAAAGCATGAAAGTACTAGAGCTTTTCAACAAAACAGTTGTAAGAATTTTTACATTGGTAAAACAATGTATTATTTCCTAATGTCTTTGTCAGAAATAGCTGAACAGTTTCTGTTTAAACTTTCAAAAATATCTTCAGCCTCAGGCAGAACTTGCATAGAAAATTTCAGCCCAAATGGGTTAAAATTTGGCAAGTTTATAAGCAACTGAAAGCAGGCCCTTGTTATAAAAAGTGTTAGGTAATCTTAATTACAGATACTGCTGCCAGCTCTGCAGATATGCCGTTACTATAAACACTTGCACTCTGGACCAAATTCTACTCTTATTACACCTTTGTAAATCTGGAGTAACTTCATTGACTTAACACATTTACTCAGAATTTACACCAATTAAATTGAAAGCAGAAATTGGTTTTCTCAATATGTTTTAAGTACAGTTAAGCTTTTTGGGATAGGTATTGTCATTTATTATATGATTGGACTGTGCCTAGCACAGTGGGGACCAATTCAGTTGTGCCATTTAGGCACAACTTCAATATATGTGTTAATAATAATAATAATAGGTGTTACAGAAATGTAAGTTATTATTTTTTCCTTAGTGTGTGGTGAACTGAACCTCATATTTGGAAAGAATTTGTGCTTTATGGCTTTTTGCTATCAGGAACTATTAATTTACAGGATACTTTGAAGTTCCAATTTATAGATATACTTCTTTACTGTTTAGTGGGATGAATAATTTTACATTTGTAAAAAATATACATGCTTCCATGACTGCTACTAAAATCCAATGATGGAATAAATGTCTGATGACTGGACATGATATTTTGTAGAGAAGAGAATGATTGTAATCTCTGGAAAATGGACAAAGCATTTTTACTTCTTCACTGTAATCTCATGGATTTAAGCATATAAATAGAGGTAAATTGCTTCTTGTCATTGGCAAGGGCAGATGATTCCAAAATAAACCTAGACTGCTGATTAAGAATAAGGATCCTATCATTTTCTATTACGCCTTTTTTGGTAGAATGTGAAGGTCTCCATATTTTTATTAGCTAACTGTAAATATTATTTTTAATGACCCCATCAATGAAATTATTTAACAAGATTTACCAATACTTCCAAACTCAGCATGTTTTGAATTAAGTCATCAGCAAGGATTAATAAACTATGACAACTCCCCAAAAGCTTTCATTCTCTTTATTTAAACATCAGATTGTAAGTCAAAATGTAGTGTAATCTTTGTTGAAACTAGCCCAACTAACATGGCAGGAGTTAGAACTGAGGAGAGATGACAGTAGTCATTGTGAGCCTAAATCCAGCCTGGAGCAGTAAATTTTAGGGACTGATCTACAAATGTAGCTTTGACAAATACACCAATTCCCAGAGAGTTAGAATGGCTTTATACAATTACTCTTGTCAATTTAAACAAACCTGTGTAAAGTGCATTGTATATTATCTTGCAAATGGATGTATGAAACTCAAGTTATTTCAGGTCTGTTTCTATCTGTATTCAGTAAATTGATTTATTTAAAAATATTTCTATTTCCACTTTCTGCTTATAGTTCTGAATGGACTACACATTTTCGGCCATAACATTTTCCATGGAAAAAAATTAACAGAGATCTTTACTAACCACACAAAATGTTAGATTTTTTATTAAAAATATACATGTGCAGACATACATACACACAGCCTTTGTAGACCTGCGATTGAAGAGAATAAATCTCTGTGTATCCCCACTGAAACAATTACTTTCTGCAGATATCACCGTTAACCCTTATAATCTGAAAGTTTATCAGCTCTTATGGAAAAGTCCTTTAAAACTGAGTAGTTATGAAAACAAAAGGGTTTTATAGAAATAACTCTAAAAGCCAAAACAGCTGTCAGTGATAAATGTGGGACCATAAAGAACCCTTTTACTATGACAGCTTTTTTCTACATGCCTGAGTGATTTGGCTTATTACTGGAAGAATAAAGTTTTTTTATGTTTGAACAAAATAAAAACTTTCAGTCTCCAGATATATGTCATGGCTCATTCATGAAAACATGATAAGCCCAGAGTTAAAATAATGCATTATGGAAGAGTACTATATAATTTAATAAAGATTAAATCAATAGGGGATTTATGGAAATTTATTTGAAAACCGATAGAATTTGATAGAGGATAGCACCCTTTCTACATATTTTTCAAGCCAACCTATAACAGGGATAAAATTCTTATTAAATTATAAATACTGGTTAAAAAAAAAGGTATTTTCTATCAAATTATTTAGGACTTTTCCATTAGGGAGGAGTTCATTATGCAAATACATTTTGAATTAATGCATGTCATCTAAGCATCAAAGAGTAAGCACTTTCAGTTTTTCATTTTTGCAGTGTTTATAGTTCTTCTAAAACAATAAATCATTTGAACTCACCCCTTTCTCAATGCTCCCTGTCTGGCAAAGAGTACCCTCAGCTGCTGGAATGCTGTTAGTAACACAGCGGTTACTTTTGCTGAGGCACCAGAGCTCTCTACACACTTCCTAGGAAAGAAGGCAGAAGCAAGTTGATCAGAATAACAATCTAAAATTATTTCCAGTCGTCCTACAAAAGTGTGTGCGCGCGCACACATGGTTTGTTTTGAATAGAGATAATAAGAATAGGTAAAATTTTTATATATGTATTTTAAGTTTGGAAACTATTTTGGAGCAATTTCAAAGCCACTATACTTTGCCTAAGAATATTCTGCCAACAAAATCTGGCAATATCAACAGTAGATTATAAAAATGTATCTTCCAGGTTTCCATGGAAGTGATGTTCTGTCATAAGCAGCACCTGCTGCTTAATGCTAATTCTGTATTTGGTGTCTTTTTAAAAGAAGTCTTACTGTCCGCTGATGTATCCTCATTACCTTACCTATCCACCCCAAATATCCAATTGTAGAATAACTTAACTTCTGAAATATAAAAAAGCAATATTGTATTTTATTCCCATTATTTTAAACCATGCAGGTTCTGAGCTCAGATTACTGTTAACTAAAATGATGTATGTAAATTTTGTAATAATTGAATAATATACTAAATTAAAGGGTTTTTTTAGACTTCACAAATTTATAAATGAGATTTTCATAGATTTATATCATCATGCCACAAACTATTGATGGTATCAAATAAATCAATATAGTTTTTCTTCTAAAATACTTTATCTTTGACTTTCGCACTTGAAATTCTATGCATTTTAATTAGCCCAGATTTGTGGACCATCCGGGTACACGGCAAAAGCCATCCATTTATAGGGTTTCTGAGAAAGGCTTGGGGTTTGGGGGCCTGACCCAAACACCTCTGAAGTCTTTAGGAGTCTTTTGTTTCACTTCAATGCCTTTTGGATCATGTTCTTTATGTGCAGTGTAATGGGGTATATTTCGCTTTTGTATTCATTGGTTTGTAAAGTAATTTTTGTGTTATGCTGGGAGGTGATATGGGAATCTAATTATTGAATGGGAATCTAATTATTGTCAGGGTATCTAGACTTTATTATAGGTGGGACTTTTTATTGTTAAATGCAAAGAAATATTTTTTTAAAATTTAAAATGCAAAGATAAATAATTAGAGAGATGTTTTTAATGATCCAATGCAATTTTCATTTCTATTATAGCTCTTTTAATGATAGTTTAACATAATAGCCTAATAGTATTTCGCATGCAGACAAACACATATATAAAGAATTAAAGGAAAAGGCAGTGCCAATAAGTCAAAGATATTGGTCAACTCTCCCCTCAAAATTCACTGTTTCTCTGAAGAAATGACTATCAGGCCTCATTATGTTCCCTCTTTCACAAAAGTTAGATTTAAAAGAAGTGAAAATTTCCATTCTGAAGTACTTTTATCTTACCTTTCACAATATATAATGATATTTTTACAAATACAGTGTATTTTATAATTAGGTTCTCTGTCTTCCACATCTACATTAAGGCTGCATCTTATATGCACCTTGCTTGTAAAAACTATTAAACTTTGCTACAAGATTCAGTTTTCTTCTATTATACTACATACAGAAATATTACTGTACATATTTATTTATTGGTAGCTATAGTAATGGTCCTGTACTATATGATTCCACTAAATATTAGTAACTTAGAATACAATCTTGCAGGCCATCCTGTATGCAAAATTTCCACTGAAGTAATTAAAATTAGTGAGAGATGTGCACAGAGAATGTTTGCAGGATTGGGTCCCTGGTGTATTTAGCTTCAATGTTGGTATAAATAGAGAATATTAAAGGAATGATTTTCTAAAATACATTGCAATAGAATGGTCCTAGCTGGCTGGGGAATAAGCCCTGAGGGATCAGGGCTTTGTTACTTTCTAGAACCTTTGTCCCATTTTTAACTACATGGTCTGCACCCTGTGTGCACCCAGTTTAATTTTAAACCAGTTGAAGGACAATTTTCTATTGATCTTTGGAGTTCTGTTGAAGTTGATGAGATTACTCAGAAATTCAGATTTACTAAATATTTCAGTGACTCCTTTTAGGAGAGATGTTGCCATGTGCAAAAGCAATCCTGGATTTTTTATGATGACTGATGGGGAAACTGCCTTCATTTTCAAATTTAGGATTTTCCCTCCACTGAAGTGTTGAAAACACTTATTTGGATAATCTCATATTGAGAAAGACTACTGCCTTTGCCGTACCTGGACTGCTCATGTGGCAACATCTCATATATAAAGAAACACACTGTCAGATGCTTATATTGCTTAAAAGATCATGGAGAGGAGGGAAAGCAAAGAAGACAAGCCAAAAAAAGTACCACCATGAAAAATCTATTTAATGGATTTATTAATTTTACTTTGATTAAACTCTGTTTCAAAATTCATACCAAACCATAAACATATGCCTTTAACCAGGACTCCTGACTCCAATCCATTTTAGAAAGGATTCCAAACGGAACAGCTGAAATTTTTTTGTTTCAGCTTTCAGATAAGGTATGGGGATCTCATGTCCCATTTCATTATCTTTTGGCTCATGTGCCATAACATGTGGCTTAGGCATCTTTTCATACTGATGCAAATGCCAAAGAGATCTCACCTCATTTGTGATCAACCTGCATGTAACCTCACTACTTATGTTTGCACCTAATCAACTTTAATGTGTAAATTAACAGTTGGGCTCAGGTTGTGAAGTCTGGATCAGGATTTTAAACAGCCCAAAGTTTTTGTGCTTTTGGATACAGAGTTTTGATTCCACTCGTAAAGACAGAAGCAATTTGCAAAAATGAGATTTGGATCCTGGTTTGGATTTTAAACACCTTTAAATTCCAGGGTCATCTGAATTCAGATTCATGCTTATCATATCTCTAGGCTACCTAACAGCCTAGCTACAAGTAAGCTGAATTTCAGTACAGACGACAGTTTCTAAGTCTAACTTTAACTTGAAATATCAACATCTATAGTTTCCCTCAGTTGAGATTTATATCTACCATATTTGTACTTTACTATTAAGGGAGAAATGATTATTAGAACAAACATTTCATCCATCCAGTGTCAGAGTAGCAATATCAAAGTGAAGAGTTATTAAACGTTAAACATTTCTTGACCATTAGATTTTCTGCTGCACCCTGGCTACTTTGTGGCATCTGAGCAGCACAAAGTTACTGTAGCATACAGATGAATTTTACCCTATAGTGTGTAACTACAAATAAATAACTTGGTAGGAGACATAGGAGACCTGAGTTCCAGTCACAGCTCAGCCACTGGGTGATCTAGCGCAAGTCCTTTCACTGCTGTTTTCCTATTTGTAAAATGGGGATAATGATGCTTACCTCATTTGTAAAGCACTTCGTAATCTACTATACAGCTCTTAGAAGTTACTATGCAGCTCCTTGTATAGGCACCGATTCTGGGGCTGGAGCTATAGGTGCCAAATTTCCAATGTGCCAGGGGGTGCTCACTGCTCAACCCCTGGCTCTGCCACAAGCCCTGCTCCCACTCCACCTCTTCCTGCCCCCTCCCTATAGCCTGCAGTGCCCTTGCTCCTCCCCGTCCCCCTCAGAGCCTCCTGCATACCACAAAACAGCTGATCAGGAGGTGCAGGGAGGGAGAGGGAGACGCTGATCAGTGGGGCTGCTGGTGGGTGGGAGGCACTGGGAGCGGGGAGTAGAGGGAGCTGATGGGGGCTGCAGATGAATTACTATGGCTCTTTGGCAATGTACATTGGTAAATTCTGGCTCCTTCTCAGGCTCAGATTGGCCACCCCTGAACTAATGAAAAGTGCTGTATAAGAGCTAAGTAATATTATGAACGCAGTCTTTACTCAGAATTAGCTTCAGTGGGAGTTTGCCTCAGTAAAATCTGCAGGATTGGTACATAAGGAATGAAATAAAAAATTAAGTAAAACTATCAAGGGCTTTTCCATACTAGTTTTTAAGCAGTACTCCACATATAAATAAGAAGGGAGTTCTACTTAAAAAAATTATGATATCATATCACTCCACATGTATATAATATTTTTATTTCTGGAAAATCATGGAAAATACTAAGGCCTTACTGACCACAACAGCACAATTTATCATTCTATGTAGAGAATTTAAGAAAAAATAAAAACATATTTCTGTAGATTCTTTTACATATTATAACAAATATTAAAAAGTTTGTTTTCCCCTAATATGCTAATTTAAAAGAATAAAAGTTGACACACAGATATCTGTAATGTAACTCTAGTGAATAAAATAAATCTGGGTTAAACCAGGGATAAATCTGACTCAATGTGTTCTTTATTTTCAACTAATTTTGGAAAAATTAGAAAGAAAGGCTTAAAAAGAATTATTATGGTGCACAAAGCTTTCTGCCCTCGAGGATAGCCCCAAACCTAGCACTAATTTTACTCCTTGATTATGGATTTGAGACACTCTCCTTATTACCATTATCCTATCAGTAACATCTCTAAACAGCTGTTTCTAATAAGCCAGTCTGAAAACCATCGGAGAGCACTGCCCTGAAAAGGTCAGGGCCAGAGCCACTATTAAAAAGGATACTGATGTTTTATCACACAAAACAAAACAAAATCTACATAAGGTGACCTGATAGCCCCACTCCTTTTTGGACATCAAATGAGGATTGTATATCCTTTCCCCGACTTCAAATAGATCTTAATCCTGTTGTACGAAAAGGATCATGGTAAAAGAAGAAAACAATCTGAAAGCTAATCAATGAGCTCAAAGTCAGTGACTGGATTTCTGGATGTAATACCTATTAATTTGTAAAGAAAACAATGAAAAGTGTTTTAAAAATCCAGGAAACATAAACTGAAGCTGAGGCCTTTCATAAGATTAAGACAAGATAGATGACAACCTGTAACGGTGTATCTTAGGGCTCCATGACTTCAGTTTGGAATTCGGATGGCTGTATTTGCAGTAAATTAAACAAAGCTGAACCCATCTAGAGAAAAAAAACAGCAAATCAAATTATCTTCCTTTTGCCTACATGCTATAAATGATGGAGCCTCTTTCTGTGTGTCATGCAGAGTTACATACAGTCATTTTTAAATTATGTAACAGATAAGCATCCTACATATTAATATTAATAATGATAAAATGATCATAACAATACAGCACAATGAAAACTCAATAATATGAGAAAGATCAACTTGCTGTGCTGTTTCCAAAATCTAGACTCGAATGAAAGCCTCGAATTAAATTCATTAAAGAATTTGGCTTTTTTCAAACCCAAAACATTCTGAAAAATAAGATGGGAAACACATTGACTAGAAACATGAATTAATGATAAAATTGAGATTTGATTTTCTTTAATAAAATTTTAAAATCTTAAAAATTGGGACTTTACATTCTTTCAGAATGTATTGATCCATAATATGCTGCACCCTTTGATGAGCATTTGTTAAAATAGAGCATTAAAATAATTTTCTTGAATTCTGACATAATTGAGATGTGCAAAAATTTCTGCCTGATTTATTTCCACCCTCACAACAAAAATATTATTTGTAACATGTTTAGAATTATGAGGGTGATTACGAATCATGGGTGAACCTCAGACAGTTCAGAGGTTTTGCTCAGTTCAGATAAGCACCCAAAAGTTAATATTTTTAATGCTCCATTTCCATAAATGCTCATTATGCGGTGCAGCATGTTATGAATCAAAACATGCTGAAGGAATGTGAAGTGTCATTCTTAAACTTAGACGATTTATGCATATTATGTTACCATCTTATTTGACTAAGTATTGGGTGCTTATCTGAAGCTTTCCAGAACTACAGCGGTCCCACTCAGTAAGTCAGCCTGAAACAAACACCTTTTCTTTCAGACCCACACAGCTTTTTCTATCTCTGTCCCAACCACCTTCCAGCCTCTGAACTGTCATTTATGTCTCCTAATCCACCTTGTAATCTACCATCCTTCTGTAACCCACATTTGGCCACTGGCTCTCGTTCCTCCATTTAAAATTGAACTACAGGGCCTACATGCCTTGGTGGTACGCCTACGTTTAATTTCTATGTGCTCTGGTGTACATCTTTAAAGGTAGGGAGAGATGAACACAGGAGTGCTTTGGTGGGGAAAGTGGGAGTGAGTCAGGATGGTGGTTGATGTTGCTTTTGTGGGAGTTTGTAAGGCAAAGGATGGAAAAGGATGAAAAACCCAAGGGGTATTAGAAAGAGCCAAGTCTATGGTCCTGCTTAATAGAACCCATGCTAATCTTAAAAAAAGATGCAAGTACAGTTCAAGAACAAAGCAGTACTTCAAATTGGTTTTTACTTAGGGAATGATTATGAAAGTACTTCTCAGGCAAAACTCTGACAGACTTCAATAATTTTGAATTAAAAAGACCTGCATGATTGGACCCTTAGCGATAACAGATTTTGCACTTGATAGCCAAGATAGTCTCACCTTAAAGAATAATAGAAATTAGAGAGCCTATAATGATAAAGTATAATGTTAAAAGCTCAGATCCTCTCTCAGCCTACAAAAAGTTTTAGCACACATTTATGAACTAGATACAAAAAGGTATAAATCAGTGCCCAATTGAATTATTTAGGCTCTTCTGACAAACATTAAAATATAATGTGAATTCAGTGTGATATGATTCAAGTGGAAAAAGAAGGTCACAATACAGTGAGTTAGGAGGGACTAGATAGGAATTTATGAAAACATAATTCACACTATATATCATAATGTCAGTGGTTGAGGGAATGAAGAAAAGGTGGAAACTGTCAGTTATTCAGGTGAAGACCCCCAAATGATTTCTCTTTTTTCTTTTTGGAAAAGCATCTCTCAGAATCTGCTCTCACATCCTCACATTTATTTCCGTCATCACAAAGGCCCCAAGTTAGGCTAACAGCATATCTCATCAACATCACTTAGCTGGACTAGGTTACTTGTGTACAACAAGGAACACTTCATTCACCGCAAGTGGTAGGTCATGCTACTTCTGCAGCATTGATTATTTCTCTATATATAAAACATCCATTAGTATGTCAAAATACAAGTGTGACAATCCATTACTTTTATGCCCCCTGAATATTTAAAACTAGAGCACCCCACTACAATGTCTACTATAACTTCAATCCTTTTGCAGTTTTATTTTCCATTGAAAGAAGTACTGTAGAACTGGAAATAACTGCTGCCCATTCAGTCTTCTTTGTTATTTTTTTCTGGATTTGAAAAGTATGAAAATTAATTGGCCATTTTCTTTTTAGTTAAGATATTCTGACAGTCTATGCTGAAACCGGCTGCAAGAGGCTTTAAGCTCTGTTCCTAAAATTCAAACAAGCCACACATAGTCCTTAGCTTTCCCTGGCACTGCAATCTACTCAACAAAGGAAACAGAAGTATGAACCTGGACAGTAGAAGGCAGAGAATTAGGTCCTCAGGGAGGGTGCAGCAGTGAAGGTATGAGTATCAGTGCCACTTGATTGCTGTATTAAAGTTTCCAGTAAATTTCCATTGTTGGCAATCAGGTTCATGGGCACTCCCACTGCCTCATAGCAGGCTTCCCAAGAAGAGCAGAGGCACAGCTAGTCCAGCCACTGCTGGGAAATCTATTCGGTAGGAAACATGAGTACTCTCCAGTGCAATGTGATGTGTGTGCGCCCATGGGATCTTAGGTAGGCTGTTGACAGTAGAGGAGCACTCCCTAGTGTGAGAATGTGTGCTGTGGCTACCCATTCTGAGGCAATTTGAGTGCTTCCTTTTGCAGCTTGCATGACTTAAACTTCATTTGCACTCAGATTAGGTTGCCAGGCATCCAGTTTTCAACCGGAATGTCTAGTCGAAAAGAGACCCTGGCGGCTCCGGTCAGCACTGCTGACCAGGTAATTAAAAGTCTGGTTGGTGGGGCTGGCAGGCTCCCTACCTGGCTCCGCATGGCTCCCGGAAGCAGCGATATATCCCTCTGGCTCCTAGGCGAAGGGACATCCAAGGTGGCTCCACGTACTGCCCCCCACCCCGTGCAACAGCTCTGCAGCTCCCATTGGTTAGGAACCACAGCCAATGGGAGCTGCAGGGGTGGTGCCTGCGGGCAGAGGCAGCCTGTCCATGCCTCTGCCTAGGAGTCGAGGGACATACCGGTCGCTTCTGGGGAGCCCCCCCAGGTAAGCGCCACCAGGAGCCCACTCCCTGCACCACCTCCTGCACCTCAACCCTCTGCCCCTGCTCTAAGCCTCCTCCCATACCATAACTCCTCCCAGAGCCTGCACCCCCTCTGCATCCCAACCTCCTGCCCCAGCCCTGAGCCCTCTCCTGCACTCTGAATCCCTTGGCCCCAGCCCGGAGCCGCCTTCTGCACCCCAAAACCCTCCCGGAGCCCATACCCCAACCCCCTGCCCCAGCCCGGAGCCCCCTTCTGCACCCTGAACCCCTCATTTCTGGCACCACCCTGGAACCCACACTCCAAGCCCAGAGCCCATACCCCCTCCCAAACTGCAACTCTCTGCCTCATCTCAGAGCCCCCTCCCACACTCCAAACCCCTTAGCTCCCCCTGCAGCCTGAAGTCTCCTCCTGCACCCCAAAATCCTTATCCCTAGTCCCACCCCAGAGCCCACATCCCAACCCCCTACCCCATCCCAGAGCTCCCACCCACACCCTGAACCTCTCATTTCTGGCCTCACCCTGGAGCCTGCACCCCCCATACGGAGACCTCATGCCTTCCTGCACCCCAAACCCGTGCCTCAGCCTGATGAAAAGAGCGAGTGAATGAGGGTGGGGGAGAACGAGCAACCGGGGGGGGGGGGGGGGGGATGGGCCTCAGAGCAGCGACAGCTCCAGGCACCAGCGCTCCAAGCACGTGCCTGGAGCGGCAAGCTGCGGGGAGCGCCCTGCCAGTCCCTGCGAGGGCGGCAGTCAGGCAGCCTTCGGCGGCTTGCCTGCCGATCCCGCAGATTCGGCGGCAGGTACCCCAAATCCGGGGGACTGGAGACCTCCCGCAGGCAGGCCGCCAAAGGCAGCCTGCCTGCCATGCTTAGGGCAGCAAAAAAACTAGAGCCGCCACTGAGAAGGGGCAGGAGGTAGGGCGAGGGTGTTCAGTTTTGTGCGATTAGAAAGTTGGCAATCCTAACGCAGATATGCACAAATAAAATGCAAATAAGAACTGTGACATTTGAGTTTCCTGGTATCTTAGCTGACAATTTGACTGGAGAGCTTGAGTACACTCATCAGACCATGACCAACAAGAGAAATATCAATCCCTGCTAAAGTACATTACTTGATGTATGGGCAAAATTCTATTCTTAGATGTGCATAGATGGCTCCCCAAGTAGAAGCAGGCATTTGCATATGAAACAAAGTTTGGCCCCTTATGTATCTGTCTGTATTCCATTAAAGGTGCAGCAGCAAAGGAGGCAATTAGTGTACTAAAGAATGGCTAAGCATTATCCATAAGTCCACATTAGCAGTCAACATCTTCACAGATAGTAAAATGCACCACAACAAAGTCAACCATATGCATAAAGTGTTAACCTCTATAAAAATGTCTGAGGTTTTAGCCATTGCCCTAAGAATCTGTGACCCAGTTCTATGACTTGATGCAAACCAGTAATAAAGCTGTGCATTATTTTAAACCACAAAACTATAGTTAAAGTCATGCATATTTCAAGTATTATTTAAACTAATAAAACAAGAAAATTCAAAGTCAAAGCTGAGATTCCTTCCTGAATTAACCCAGAGCCAGACTTTGACCAGTCATTATGCAGGTGCTCAGGGTTTTGGGGAGACAGGGCAAGGAGCCTTCCCTCCTTTATTGTCCTTACGCAGAGGCCAGTGACAAATGTTCCCAGTGCATTTGCTCAAGGACAAAGAGGCCTTGTACCACCAGTGGCACTAGCACTCAAAGAGAATGGGGAAATTTGGGGCCATGGTTGCTGCCACAGAGAGGAATGCACACTACATCAACTTAAAAGGTGTAACCGTATCCATGTTCCACATGGATGCCAGGGAACTACAGTGCCACAATACCCCAGAAAACTCCTCTGCACTGCATTCAATAAGGGACAGTATCTTTAAGGCAGGGGTAGGCAATCTATGGCACGTGTGCCAAAGGTGGCACGAGAGCTGATTTTCAGTGGCACTCACACTGCCTGGGTCCTGGCCATCGGTCCGGGGAGCTCTGTATTTTAATTTAATTTTAAATGAAGCTTCTTAAACATTTTAAAAACCTTATTTACTTTACATACAATAGTTTAGTTATATATTATAGACTTATAGAAAGAGACCTTCTAAAAACGTTAAAATGTATTACTGGCAAGCAAAACCTTAAATTAGAGTGAATAAATGAAGACTCAGCACACCACTTCTGAAAGGTTGCCTACTCCTGCTTTAAGGCATGCACTGACTTCAGGAAGAGCTGTACACATGTATCCTATGGCAGAATTTGGCCCAATGAAAGTCATGAGGCTGAAAATGTAATCTAAACAGAAAATTCACATTTTAAAAACATTGGGGCAAGTCTTCCTCTCAGTTTATATAGGTATAAATTTAGAGTAACTCCAATGGGATCTCATATCTGCCTCTGGTAATTCCCTGGTACCCTGTGGATGTGTCTCCATTATAGATCAGCATGAGAGGAGCTCCAGAGGGCTCCAAAGGGCTTATTGAGTGTAAGGAGCACAGAAGGTAGGCAACATCCTGTGTCACTGTCCTTTTATGATTCCAAGGCCGTGGCTACACTCAAAACTTCAAAGCGCTGCCGTGGGAGCGCTTTGAAGTGCAAGTGTGGTCACGGCGCTCTGTGGGAGAGAGCTCTCCCAGCGCTGCAGGTACTCCACCTCCATGAGGGGATTAGCTTACAGCGCTGGGACCATGGCTCCCAGCACTGGGGCACTGTTTACACTGGCGCTTTACAGCGCTGTAACTTGCTGCGCTCAGGGGGGTGTTTTTTCACACCCCTGAGTGAGAAAGTTGCAGCGCTGTAAAGCGCCAGTGTAGCCACAGCCCAAGATTATCCTAGCAGATACCTAAGAAGGAGTTAATATTCCTCAAAGTAGCATTATCTCCCTGGGTGGGGTTTTCAAAAGTGCTCTGGGGCTAATTCTATGTAGTTTTGCCACTGGCTTCAATGGGAGAAGCGTTAGGCCAATACTGAATACTTTTGAAGAAAAACAACAACTCTTTAGGTGCAGCTACTACAAGAAAACCAGAGGGAGACCCAGCTAATGGCAGCCAGGCTCCAGCTGAAGCTGTGCTGTCAGTAGGAAGAAGGACAACTGAGGAGAGAGAATATTTCGTTTAGTAGCAGTAGTAATCATAATAGTGTTAGCACCACCACTACTAGCCAGAGACCTCATCACAGTGAGGGCCCCCTTGTATACACGTCATACAAACACATAGATAGACAGTGTCACTGAAGCACCCACAATCTGAGGCAAATACTTGTGCATGTACTTAAATTAAGCATGAGTCATAAATGGGACTCCTCAGGTGTTTAAAGTTAAGAATGTGCATAAGTGTTTGCAGGATTAGGACTTAATTTGAGACCAGAAGTAACAAGTAAATGTAATAAGCACATAGAGGGAATGGGGAGGGAAACAGTGATAGAAATCACTTATAAAGGCTAGCTATGAGTACAACTACACCTCTACCCTGATATGACGCTATCCTCGGGAGCCAAAAAATTTTACCACGTTATAGGTGAAACCGCGTTATATCGAACTTGCTTTGATCCGCCGGAGCACGCAGCCCTGCCCCCCTGGAGCACTGCTTTACCACATTATATCCGAATTCGTGTTATATCGGGTTGCTTTATATCGGGGTAGAGGTGTAGATGGTTTTCAGTCAATTTTTTTTTTCTAAATAATAAGGACGGTATAAGCCTAGAATTCTCAAAGGCACAAAGGAAAGTTAGAAGCCCAACACTAATCAAAAATCAATGGGAGTTGGGCCCTTAATTCCCTAAAGCCCCTTTGAAAATCCCAGCCTAAATATATAAAATAGATCTGATACTCAGCTTCCTGGGTTCATCAGTAATCTCTCTGGAGTCCAGGCAGTTTACTGATGAACCCAGGAAGCTGAATAGTACATACTGCCTCCTCAGCTTCCCGGGACCTGCCTGGGGCATAATAAAGCAAAACTTCCCCCGCCAAACGCCGCAACCAGGCATCCGGCCGCCGCCTTTCTGGCCTATTATACCCGCTGCCAATGAGGACAAGCCTCAGAAAATTGCAGAAAAGTAATAATGGACCTTATTATTTGTGGTAAAAAGTCCCATTATTACTTTTCGATGATTTTCCGCTGTCAGCCACCCAGGGCTGAGAGTGGGGGCTCCTACTGTCGGCCACCCAGGGCTGAGAGCGGGGGCTCCTACTGTCGGCCACCTGGGGCTGAGAGCGGGGGCTCCTACTGTCGGCCACCTGGGGCTGAGAGCGGGGGCTCCTACTGTCGGCCACCTGGGGCTGAGAGCGGGGGCTCCTGCTGTCGGCCACCTGGGGCTGAGAGCGGGGGCTCCTGCTGTCGGCCACCTGGGGCTGAGAGCGGGGGCTCCTACTGTCGGCCACCTGGGGCTGAGAGCGGGGGCTCCTGCTCTCAGCTCCAGAACGGCCAGGGCTCACACTATCAAAATTACAGTGGAAGCCTAATATTGTGGGATCTGCAATATCACAAATTAAGTAGGGCCATAAATAGATCTAAATAGTCCCTAATCTCTACCTAGATATGGCAGGGAAGTTTTTAAGGGGAATCTTGAAGTTTTCTTTCCTTTCTGACTCATTTCTGACTGTGAGCGTCTTTATTGGAGGATGAGATCTGGGCTGTAGTACTGTCTGAGATTTTGACTGTTGAGGAGGTCACAGCCCCAAGTGGTACGGGTGCATTCAATTAACAGTGAACAAATTCTGCTTTCATTTATGCAGGTTTATTGAAGACACTTTTTTTTTTTACCTTTTTAAGACAATGGAATTTGTATAGGTGTAAATGATAGCAGAATCTTTCCCACAGTGTGGGAAATATTTCCTTTAATATTGCAGTGTCTGTCAATACATGTCCAGGATAGATTACACCTATAAATAACACCTTACTTAATTTCCAATATTGTGGAAATTGCAGATCCCGCAATATTAGGCTTCCACTGCAGTTTTGACAGTGGGAGGCCTGGGTGGCTGACAGAGGGAGGCCCTGCTCTCAGCCTCGGGAGGCCAACAGTGGAAAACCATGAAAAAGTAATAATAGATCTTATTACTGCAAATAATAAGATCCATTATTACTTTTCTGTGATTTTCCATGGCTTGTTCACAACTCAGCTGCAATTTTTGTACAGTCATGCCACGATTTAAGTAGGGCCTTACCTATAAAGCATAAAATTTTCCCATTCCAACTTGGGAAATTTTGAAGTTTTTCATAAAAAAGGAAAGAGTTTCCTGTCCTGGAACACCCAATAGACGAGTGGTTGGAGCAGTCATCTGACTTATGGGAGATCCAGGTTCAAGTCCTTGCTCTACCTGATTTGGGCCAGGGACTTGAACATCAGCACTCTATCTACCAGACTTTTGGCTACTCCAGGGTATGTCTCCCACAATCTCTTTTATTGGAACTGTTCCACTGAGAATAAATAGTTAAATAGTCATTGGAGAAGGGATTTGAACATCAATCTCAAACATCCTAAGTGAGTGCCCTAACCATTGGCTATAAAGTCAGTGTGTCTCACTCTCGCTGACCTCATGAATATTTAATTATTTATACAAAGTGGAACAGTTCCAACTGGAGACACTGAGAGAGTGAGAAAGACTGACTCAGCAGCCTAGTGGTTAAGGCTCTGTCCTGGGATGCAGGAAAATAGCAGAGCAGGGACACAAAGCTGAATCTCCTAACTAAGTGCCTGAACCACTGAGCTATAGAGTCACTCTCTCTGGACCAATTAATTAGTTATATGAAGTGGAACAGCTACAACAGGACAACTCGAAAAAGACCCATCCTACAATAGCCTGGTGAATAGGGCACTCACCTGGACACTGAAGTTTTAGTCCCTAGGTCTGTCACATCCCCAGTAAGCATCCTAACCTGTGGACTATTCTGGGGTGTGGGAACCTCTCTCATTTTGACCAAAACTTCCATCCTGGTTCTGAGAAACATTTCCTGATGAAAGCGCTGTCAAGACTGGTAACTTCTTGTGAAAAGTTTTGGTTTCAACATACTGGCATTTTCCAATGAAAAACCATTTCGCTAGAAAATTCCCAAGCAGTTCTATTTGAGCGGTTGACAGTCTCTCTTCCCATGCCATACAGCCACAGCTGAGATCAGTGGAGTCAGTCAAGCTAGAGACAGGAATCTACTGTTAGATCTCTGTAAAGTTTTCTTTACTTCAGAATTCATTCCTTTCTTGGGCATCAAGGTCCAAATTTGTTAACCTAATGGAAACACTATAATACCCGTCTTTTCCCACAAGCATTTTGACAGGGAGAGGACTGACTGTTGGAAGGATATTATGTCTACTGTGAATGAGCTTTATTTTATTATGTCTACTGGTGCATATTTATATATTCTTTTATTGGAGTGAGATGAACAAGCTATTACAATGATTTACTGTGAAAATTAAATTAAGCAGGGCATCCGAAGCATTGTTTGTGTGCTTGTTTTTAAATGAAAATATATAAATAAATATTCAGCCTAGCTCTTCCTAGCATTTAGATCCAGAATTCAGTCCTGCAAACCCTCGCTCATGTGAGTAGCCCTTTTTCACTTGAATACTCCCAAACTGTTATTGAACTCCCAGAGAAGACATTCCTCTTTCCTCAAGGTCATCAATTGAAATGTGGTATCATTTACATGATAATAATTGCATTTTCAGATACATTATGGTTATTCTGGATAATGTTTAAATGTACATTATTTCCCAGATAGGATGTACAAAGATTTTAAAAACAATCTGTTGTGTAAATATATACAGTTCTGAATCTTGTATTTAGATCCTCTTAAAAAGTGATTTATTTTCCTCGAGACACTTTTTTAGAATTGTTGCTTGACTCACTGATGTGGTACATTAGATGACATCAGTTCACAGCATTGGTGATGTCACACTTGGATTACTGGTTTGTTTTAAATAGTGTCTTAATTCTTCTAGGTTTTCAGTCTGTTTCGTAGCTACACAGGAGTCTTTCTTAACATAATACACAAAGAAAAAAATTAAGAAAAAGAAAGCAGGAATCATAAACCCAAGATTACATAAATCTTCCTTATGTCTATTTGTTTTCATATTTAAGGGAAAGATATTGGTTTAAGAACAGAATACTACTGTACAGTATGATAATCACCAACAATGATAATATAGTTTAGCAAAGAGACTATGAAAAAGTTAATATATATGTGCATTGGTCAGTTTTTGCACAAAATTAACTTTCCAGTTTGATTTAAAATGCAGTATACTTCAAAAGGGCATGGTCCCTATAATGGTTTAAATGCCTGAAAATTTTCTTATTCTGAAAGTACAGAGAGTGTGATGGTAATTTGAAAGGAGAAAAAAGGATGTGTGTGCCCTAGATGTACTGAGAGAAAACAGGGCCCTCAAACCAGAAGGTGTAAGGAGTAAGAACTTAAAGAGAAACAATAAAGGCCAAAAGTGCTTTGGTGGGGGGTCAAGAATGGGAGACCCACCCAGCCAGCCAGCGACATACAATTTTTAAATCCATTGCCCTATATGATCACATAAGATCCATCCTAAGAATAACACGGATTTATCACCCAAGGGTTATTAAAAACAAACTCCCTCTGTATTTTAGCCCTATTAGAAGTGATTACTGCAAGTGCAATGATTACTGTTTATTTGAATGATCTAAATATTTTAATTTTATTCCGTATATTATACATTGGTTTCATTATAATAGTTTACTATTGTAAACTACAAAACGAACTTTTCTAGCTTTATTCAGATTTAATCTTCAACTACTGAAACTATCTGATGACTATCATTGATGAAAGCATCATTGTAACAGATGTAATCTTGGGCTGCAAGATTTTCTTTAAAACAATATTTTAAAATACATTGCATAAACTGTTTAAAATAGCAGTGTGCAAATAGCTATTGCTAACCCTACTGGAAATTCAACTGAAATTTGGTGGGGGAGAATAAATCTTTCACTCTGCCATTCTTATCAGCAGCTATTTTAGTATCCCTTTTGGCTATTTAGTTTCTCATTACTCTGTGTTCCTGCCCAATTATCTGTTTTAGTAGGAGGTTTGAGCAGTGTGTGAAACAACCTCAATGCCAGGAAATATGAATTGAAACAGATAGACCTGGCAAAAAAAAAAAAAAAAAAAGAAGTAGAAAATGGCTGCAAAATGTAGCTTTAAATTAAAAAATTAAAGTCAGCACCACAAACTTCATATTTCAAGATTTGATACATTGTGGGCCTGATTCTGCTCCTCTGGAAGTCAATGAGAGTTTTTAAATTGACTTCGAAGGAAGCAGGACAGAGCCTAATCAGCTATTTGGCCTGCCTTACTTAAAAGACACTTATCCAACTCATTAATATCCAGAGAGACAAGCTTTCGAGTTTACACAGAGCTCTTCTTCAGATCAGGCTCTGTGTAAGCTCGAAAGCTTGTCTTTCTCACCAATAGAAGTTGGTCCAATAAAAGATATAACCTCACCCACCTTGTCTCTCTAATATCCTGGGACTGACACAGCTACCACAACACTGCATACATTCATTATTACCCAAACATTTGGGAATACAGTATACACAAATGACTCAAGCAAAAGATGCAGCATAAGGATTAAAACCTCTTGCTCTTTATTTACACAGGCGGTATTGCATGGATTACTATAGGAAAACTGTGTCACTCAGTATTGTATCTAACTAAATTTTTTGTCATGAAGGAATATATACAAATGACTAAGCAGAACACTCAGCATAAGGATTAAGACTTCTTACCCCATATTTACATTGGCGGGATGTTGCTCCATACTGGAAGCGACACTGTTCATCAGCATCATACACCTGACCTGGGGCCACAGCAGGATAAAGAAAGTCACGCTTGGGAGGCTCATTATCAAGGCAAGTACCACGGCCTGAACTGTTCAACATAAAGGACCAAAGGAATTAGGAACTCTATTGACTGTTAATCACAGTTATGATATCATGTATTTAGTTCTTAGTTTTAACAGCATTGGGTGTGTGAAACAGATAAGGTTGCAAATAAACAAACAGTGAAATGGTACACCCATGGTGAAAAATTATAATTAGGAGGGAATTAAGAGATCAGAATAATTTCTCATGAATTAATATTAATTAACAAAAATACTCATTTTAGACAATTAAATGGATTTAATGTTATCTTTAAAAAAATTTAAATAATTTCTGAGCCACACAAGACTGATTTTCATTTCTGTTCTAAGCCTATTTGTTCTCATTGGAAACATAACCACCTCTAGTTGTAGAATTAAAAACAAAAAATGAAACCAATAAAATAAATGTCGTGTAACCCTTCAGGACTAGTACTGATCCTACAAACAGTTAAGCACTTGTGCAACCTTATGCATGTGAGAACTCCGCTGTCTTCTGTGGGAATATTCAAGGCTTGGTCTACATTAAAAAGTTAAGTTGCCCCAATTACATCACTATGGGGTGTGAAAAATTCATATTCCTGAGCAACATAGTTAAACTGACCTAACCCTGGTGTAGACAGCGATGTCAACAGAAGAATTCCTTCATCAACCTAGCTACTACCTCTCAGGGATATGGATTACCTATGCCGACAGGAGAACTCCTTCCAGCGGCATAGATAGTGTCTACACTGAAGTGCTGCAGCTGTGTTGCTGTATCATTTCAAGTATAGACAAGTCCCAAGTATATAAAGATATGCTTAAGTGTTTGCAGGATTGGGTCCTTAATCTATATTCTTCCATCTGGGCAAAGAAATAGATAGTGTGGTAAAAATTGTCTATGGTTTTTAAATATGCCAATAAGAGGTGGGGTGAATGACAAAATACCTGGAGCCAAAGGTCTCTGTTCTAATGCATTAGTAGCGTTTAATCTGACAAATTTCACATTTCAGTGAGGGTCATCATTCGTTAAAAAGTTAATGTTTTCTTCTTTATAATCACTGTCGTTTTTTTCAAAGTATGCCCATGTTCAACAATAATATTTTAATGCAGTGGAACAAATAATATAAAGAAAGCCAAAAGTCAGACAGAGTTCCTTTGTTAGAAAGCTTTATGTTTTGCTAAATATGATTGTTCAGTTTTATTTAGTGTGCATAAAATAGGACAGATGCTTTTTTACTTTAATTTCACATGTGAATATGTTAGAATTTTTAAAGAATCCCTATGCCAACATTTAAAAAAAAATTCATTACTTTTTATTTGGAGATAAATAAGAGAAAAACACCCTTTAATTATGCATTGTATTGTCTTAATTTTTAACCCTAATTTCTTCATATTTTCTAAATATTTCAACAAAACTACTGAAGGAAAAAACACTGAACATTAAAAAAGGCAAGTATCAATGAAGGCATCGATCATGTGAACACACAAGTAACTTTATGCAGTTAGTAATACCAATGAATTAAATGGATCTACTCACAAGTGTAAAGTTATTCACATGCACAAACGTTTGCAGGATCAGGGCTCAAAGCATTTTCCCCAATACATCTTCAAAACACCAAATGCAAAGGATTCAGAGATAATAACCAGAGTCCTTTCTTCTTTAACCCAGTTGTCAATGTAAAATTTTCTTTTCTTTTTTTAACGCAGCAGCTGTTGATGAGCCTGATCTTACATTTCCTGTGCACCCAAATGTTTCATTGTTTGCACTGATCACTTTGGGTGTGGAAAGAACACAGACCAATATTTTAAATAGTGCAGAAGCATCACCTACCACCTGGTTCTGCACTCCTTGTTCAGACAAACGTCAAACAGGAATTTTGCTTAAAAAGCAGTGAAGAATTGAGCATCTAGCATCTGCTCTAGCTACTATTGCAGACAATGGGGAAATTTCCACTGATTTCAGTGGTGCAGCACTGGATTTTTAAGTCCTAATGCTGCAAGCTGATGGCACGGTCAGATGCCTGCAAAGCCCTGTTGACTTCAATGGAGCTCTGTGTGTGCATAAGGGTCTGCCTATTCATATTAGTTTACAGGATCAGGCCTTAATCTATAAAACTACTTTTCTCCACCATCCTCCATACACCCAAAAAAAATCCTTAATCGCAAGGAGAATTATAGATCTTTCATGTTAATTTCAAATCATCTAAATTAAAGTCCCTTAAGAATATTCAGAAGCTTGCCTCCTCTGCTCTAATGAAAGCACTCTCATTATAATGAAGTCCAAATAGACATAGTAATAAGAAAACCAAGAGAATGATTAGAAAGCAGTCATTCACTTAAAGGGGCTAGATTACATCACCATTACCAAGACTGAATAATTTAGGTTTCTCTCTTTCATTCTATTCCAGAACTATTATTTCTTTCAAAGTACTTGGATGATTGACGCATTTTATAAACTTCTATAGAAGTACAGAAATCTGACACTCTGTATTTTATAAATTAAGAAAATTTGGAACAGAATTGCCATGAGTTATGAAAAATAGAACCCTGCTACCAGGGACTCCCCTCTGACCGCTGAAGGTCCTGGGGAGGCTATGCAAAAAAAAAAAAAAATGAATACAGATTGAGGCTGTATTAAAATTTTCCACAAAATTTCCATGAGGCCGGAAGAGCTATATGTCTCACTCTTGATCCTCCACCCTGACCATCTCCGTCTCTATTACCCCCTCCAGTGCAGATGCCAGACAACACAGAGAGAGGTCAAACAGGTTCTAAGGGAATGTTATGGAGGCATCTGGCCACACTTCTGCATGGAGGTCCCCTCTCTAAGCACAAAAGTAGTAGGTGTGATTTGGGCCAATGATTAAAATCCAAATGAAACCACAGAAACATAGATGAGGATGAAGAAACTGACAAGGCCAATGGGAAGGACAAAGGTGCCTCAATTCCCACAACACTGAAATTGCAGTAAATTTATTGTGCTTTCTGTTTTTAACCAATTATCCCATTTAGGTGCCCCAGATAAAGCTGAAAAAACTTCCACAGTACCCTTGACAGTGTTTGGTTAAGGGGGAGGGGAAAAAATCTCTCTGTACCACAAATATGGTGAAAATTTTTAACCTGAGAATGTGATCCAGAATCACTATACAATTTATTTATACACCTAGATGCTACAAGTGTTCCATCAACGTCCCTTTTCTTAATGTTAGGGGGATTCCATAAGTGTATATCTGTGAGACTTTCTGAGCCTGAGTCTAATTGCACTCTATGAGTATGTCTACACTGCAATTAAACATCTGTGGCTGGCTGTATCAGCTGACTCGGGCTCACAGGGCTCGGGCTACAGGCCCACATCTATACCACAATTAAACAGCCCGTAAGTATATAAGATAAGAGTATCTCCACTGAAATTAATTTAGCTACACCAATGTAAAATTGGGATGAGATCAGAGTAAGGCACTCCCTGGCATACTTTTAACCTAAACTTAGTTTTTTATTTTAATATTTCAGGAGAGTCTATAAATTCCTAGTCCTGATTAGATTTAATATACTCTACAAAAGATATTGTAGCATCCTCTTCTTTGAACTTCACAGGCTTAAGCTCTCAAGTTTACCATCACAGCAAAGAGCTGTTATAGCTTTGATCAATTTATTGGCACATGGGAAGACCTACTTTAAAATGTGTTCATCACTATGGCCTTGTTTCTGCAATAGTGAAAACCGCTGCAGCCCTGCAGATGCCATTGTACTATGGGGCTGTTTGAGATAAAGTACTAAAAACCAGATGCAGCACATACTAGCCCCCTTCGGTACTCACATGACAATACTAATCCCCAGAAATCTCAGCAGCATACCCAAAGCCCAGCATGTCAACTTGACGGCTCCTCTCTCTGGCCAAATGTGGCACAGCCCCTGGAGCTCGTGTAGCCCAACAGGAGGATCAGTTCATTCTTAGTGCTCCAGAGTCTGAGGCGCTTCCTCCACTCTCCCGTCCTTCAGGGGTTGGTAGGGGAACCCAGGCCCGCCCACTCCAAGGGGTTCCAGCTCAGGGCCCTCAAATTAAGTAAACAGGGTCAGAAGGATATCAATCCTTCCAGTGCCCTGAGCTCCTTCCTACCTTCCCCTTGGGTCTCTGCAATCTCTCTAGTCTTCTGGTCAGATCATTCCCTTCCTGGGGCGCTGTATTTGGGCTGCTTTCTGGTAGCCTGCAGACAGAAGCTCCTTCCTCCAGCCTGCTAACTCCCTTTTGGTAGCTGCCCCACCTCTCTGCTTTCCAGTCCTTTTATCCTCCCTGCTGTGGGGACTTCCTATCAGTGGTGGCTGGCAGTGTCTATTTTAACCCTTTAGTTGCTGGGATAGCATGGGGTATCAGCATTCAGTGCTGGAGGAAAGTCTGCTCTCAGACCAAACAGCATACTAACATTGAAAATAGGTTTTAAACTTTACAAAACTCGCATATTTTTATAATACATAACTATGTGGAAATCACTGCATCTATAGAGATATTCAGTCATATTTTTACAGTATATTGATAATATACACATATGTATCTGTTGTAAAATGTAAACATGTATAATCTTTTAGTTGATTCTATTAAATATTTTCTTATTAACATATTGATAAATTATTATACCGTGTATCAATTGTGTATCTTTTATATCAAGTTTACATATATCAATAACATATATAAATAACACATTTATATACACATATATAAAAATATGGGATCAATCCTGAATCCTTATTCTGTCCTTTTTCACTCCATACTTTACCTGTTAGTAAGGCTTAGTAAAGACACAGCTGCAGCACTGCAGTTGCACCACTGTACCCCTTCAGTGTAGACACTTACTAGTGTGACAGGAGGGGTTCTCCCATCATTGTAGGTCCTCCACCTCCCCAAGAGGCACTAGCTAGGTTGACCGAAGAATTCTTCCATCAACCTAGCACTGTCTACACTGGGGATTAGGTTGATTTACCTACATCTCTCAGCGGGTGTGGATTTTTCACACCCTTGAGAGAAGTAATTATGCCAATATAACTTTTCAGTGTAGTCCAGTCCTAACGCACATCCTTACATATATTCACACATTTGTTTACCTTTACCCTGATGACTAGTCTAATGGGATTACTCGTGCATAAAGTTAAACACCTGCATAAATATTTGCAGAATCAGAGCCTAAGTATGGTTTGCAGGATTTGGTCCAGTATGTTTAAATTCAAGATGGGCATTAGTTGGATCACTGAATCAAATTCTCCTTGAACTTTGGGGAAGTTTAGCTCTAGATATGAATTAGGACCATCTTTAGTATAAATACAGTAGTTTTGAAGATTATCCATTTCATTTTGGATATAGCATATTCTCATGACATCAATAAATTCTGCCATGCCACAGGCACAGCCCAGCTCTAGGTCACTGATAAACAAACTTAAAAGCAATCATCATATTTCAGTTCCACTATGGATCTCACTCTAAAAACCCTCACCCATGACAGCAGTCCTTAGAGTGATTACTCCCATTTATTTTGAATGGGACTATACTATTAACATGAATAAGGACTACTCACAGGAGTTAGGGTGTGCAGGATTGGGTCCTAAATGCTCCCAACTGTGACACACTTTCATTTTTTCCATTGAATTCCATTGAGCTGATTTGTTGTCCAGTTTATAAACCTGCATTCTAGTTGATCTTTATTGGCTTGGCAGTGCTAACAAGAGAAAATGGGTAGCAAAAACTTACTTTGGTCACCAGCGTAAGCAGTTAGGACTCCGAATATACACAGAGACTGAGTAAGAAGATGCCATTTGAACAGATACTTTTCAGAGTACAACCATATTTAAAGTCTAAGACAAAAAGCATTATAGTCATTCTCTCTGTACATAATCTAGACTTCTGCATAAGAAAAAAAATAGGTCAGTCTGTTAGATTTTTGTAGGGGGAGGAAGTAAAACCATGTTTGTTCTAGTTGCTAAATGTGTTCCTTAACCCATTCTCTCACTCTCCAACTTGTATTTATTTTTTTTAGACTTTTACCTAGGACTGACATTATAGTAGATTACCTGGCCTACATTTGCTCATGTCTCATATCAAAGTCCCTCCCTTTGATTTTCAGTGATTCTGCAGTAATGCTCAATTTTGCTTTCCTTAAATAGAATTAATAAATAATTTGCTATTTTCCCCAATGTTTTCAGCTACTATGCTGTCTATAAAGGATCAGGGTGCAGCAAACTTTTTTTTTTCTTTGATGTTTTGTTCAGGAAGAATATTAGGAAAAGTTTACTGTTCCAAAAGCATTAGTACTGGTCCACCGAAGTATTTCTGGCCCTGAAAGATTGTGAGATATTAGACTAGAAAGCATGGGATCAATCTGTTGCTAAATATTAACTTTATAAAAATTTTTAGTAGTCCACAAAATTGGGCACTGGCCAATTCAGGATTTGGCCCTTTAACTTTTATTTAAATGTTGTGGGACTGTTGAGAAGTTTTATAAAGTAAACATTCAACACCACAAGAAAATGTTAAAAAATATATTAGGTGACTCATGCTTTAAAATCATCCTATTCTAATTACAATGTTGCGCTTTTTCCTTTACTTGAGTTCTGCTATAATTATAATGGTCAATCTCTTAAAACGCGGTAATGCTGGGAAATTATTGCTATATTCTTTTCAAAGATTTGTAGTTGCTCTAAGATGGTATAAATAATTGATTTGTGACTCCAGGAACTTTTAAAATTGCATCAACTATAAACAGCTTAGAATTGAAGCAAGAAGAGAGGGAAAGCAAGATGGTAATTAGAAAGATGTGATTTTAAGTTCTGATACTTTGTATCTCCAGAGTCTCCATTTTTTTATGAAATACATCATTCTTTTCTAGCCCTGGTGATTCATAAGATATCAGACCTTAAGTGTGTCACTGGTTCCTCAGGTAAGAGTGCTTTTTGGCAGAGGGCCAGTATTTTTATATACCAAACCATGAACCTCAGATGACTGAAATTTCCAATCCTTGATCTGTATTTAATTTGGGACTGACTGGTATTCTGATATATATCTCCAGGATCTGAGGCATTTCAGCAGTCATATTCTATTCTATTCATGTTCTTCTACTGCCCTCATCTTGAGGGTTGTTTATTTTTATTTTGTGTCGGCTGTACTGTGTGTGTTTGTTAATGAAGGCCAGGCTAAATAAATGCACCTTACACTTGGAATGGAACTTAATTGAAATGAAACTCTGAGTGATTCATGAAGCCCCAGAAATAGTTGAACATACTTTTATTTCAATATTCTCAGAATTAAAAATGCATACAAACTGGCCTAATTCACTTTCAGCTGCCCTTCAACATCTTGCAAGTTAACCCAAGTCATCACAGAGCCATCATACCATTGATTTTCTTAATTAATAATAGACTAACAGATAGACAGAGCATACTACCTGCAAACACAACATCAGAAAATAGGTAATAAGTCTATTATTACAGAAATTGGTTCTTTATTATTTAAACTGGTCTGGCTTCTAAGGAAATCACCTACAGAATCACAGAGTTTAAGAAATCTAAAAACTAACTACCAAGATATCTGTTGGATAAAAATATACGGCTATATTTGCATCAGAAGGAAGTTCCTAAATTAAACAAAAGACAAATTATTATCCAAAATGTAGAACAATAGGGTGGACTGGAAACAGCAACAATGAGCTACTTAAGTAAGAGAGTGACTTCCCCAAATCTCATATTCACATGCTATGGCAAAGTGAGAAATCAGGGACTTGAATCCACTAGGCTGAGAGCCTCTTAAGCATATTGGCTTCTAAGATAGTTGAGAACACTTGACAAGGCACAGGAGGCACTTAGCACCTTGCAGGCTCAGACCATAATGAATAAAGGTCCAATAGAAGGCATTATTAAGACCCACTAATGTGGAAGAAGGGGAAATTTTACTTACCTGTTAAATCTTCCTTTGAGATGTTCTATAGAGACAGAACACTAAGACTATGATGATGTCATACCCTCCATAATAAGGGTCTAGCCACATCAGCCTTCAGTTGAATATTTCTAAAGTAGTTCCAAAGAAAAAAATTAGACTAACACTATTCAATAACCACTAACAAATAACTTAAACTGTAGCAATCTGAGTATTGGTTTATGACTATGCACTGAAACTCTCAGCAATGAGATAGAAACTCAAATTTTGCAGGATGGGGGCCCGGACTGATACAGAAGATCTCAAAAAAGAAAATTAGCAGCTAAAGAAAATTTCTACCTTCTCTCTTAGTATGTTCCATACTAGTCCAGATATTGAAACCTCCCAAAGCAGTTAATTTTTGTATAGATGGGATTATCACTCATTTTTGCCCGCAATACCCTCCTGAAAAGGCCACAACTGTAAACCTTTTCTGTACTGTTTGACAAAGATGTGGGCAGAAACCCAGGAGAAAAATCTGCAACGCCCTATTAAAGAAGTTCCTTCTTTCTGCCTATGGAAAGCCTAGTAAATAGGTATTGTGACCTTTAAAGATCTGATGTTTCCTTTTCTGATCTAACATAAAAGTCTCTCTGATCAGTACCTTAATCCATCTACACATGGTGGAATTGGAGGCCACTTGACCTTTAAATCCTATAGGATGAAAGATCTTTGAGACTTTGGCCAAAACTGTGGCATCTTTTTAAAGAAAGTCTGTAAGGCCCTATGGACATCCAAGTAATGCAGTCTTTCCTCTTTAGGAATCTTAGGGGCTGAAAGTGGGTAGGATGGATTCCCTGTTCAGGTGAAAGGCCAGCAAGTCTTGGCCTTGAATTACAGCAGAGCACCCAGCAACCCTCTTATTCTGGTGAAAAATCATATACTATTGCTTGAAGATAAGGCCTTGCTCTCCTATTGCTAAACATACACTGCTACTAAAAATAAGAACAGTACTTAAGCATATTAATTATTGGGAAATCCTTATCCAATATTCAAAAAGGAGGAACCATAAAAACATTCATCACCAGTTTCAAATTCCATTCAGAAACCAGGGGATAAACTACCAGTGTTACCTTATTTGCTGCCTGCAGAAACCTGGCCACAATACTGGTGTGGCAGCCTATTGAGACCATGTCCATTAAATCTCTGAAATCCACAATAGTTACTGTAATGAAACTTAAACTCTAATGAAACTGACCCTCATGCCAAAGACTAGACCAGTTGTAGGAAATTCACTTATGACTGGTACCATGGCTTTGAATGGCACTGTCTTCACTTTGCCATATAAAGTTCTCCAAATCCTAGAGTATGGCTTTGAATCTGATGGCTTCCTTGATTGCAGAGATCACTTTTTGTGAAGAAACCACAGAATTAACAGGAGCCAGTGAAGATGTGAAGAGTGGAGGAGGGGAGAACATAGACATGTTCACCAGGTCCAGGTATCACAGGTTTCTCAGCCAGTCTGGGGCTATGAATGTGAAGACTCCTCTTGATCTGGCAACTTTCTACGTGACTCTAAGCAGAATGGGAGGGGGGAAACGGTGCAGTAGATTGACAGTCTAGGGATTTAATAGGACATTTGTTTTGCTCCTGCTTCTTTGTACCTGCTGAAATACTTTGGGACTTCTCTGCTTTTCCCGAATGCCATAAGAACCATCTGAGGCCTGTCCCACCTTTCACATACACAGGCAAAGACCTGGAGTGGGGGTGGTTAGCTCATATTTTCCTTGAGTATTTATTTTTCTCAGTGTGGACTGATGACAGAATGATAGAACTTTTCAGCCGAAGTTATCAATAGGTCTGATTCCCTGGAAATTCATTGACTTTTTGTGCTTCCTTGGTGACTGATGCATATTATGCATGTTATGGCATTGTGTAATTGAATTCTTATTGCTGAGATTTTTTAGCTTTTCTTGGAAGTGCAACAAAGCAAGCCTCACCACCTTGGCCTGCAGCATGTTTATAGACCCTTCCTTTTGACCACTGAACACCTGACATGGATTTCCTAAATGGGACCCTCCACGCATCCATGATCAAAATTTCCTTCTCACTAGCAAGTCCAGAGGATCTCCTTCTTGCAGTTTTCCTCTGCTAGACATCACCCGAGAAAGATTTGGACAACCTGTGCAATATTAAAAGGTTTGAGGGAATCTACCTATTCCACTTCAGTGCAAGAGGATGATGTGCTGAAGAGAGTATAGGTAATAGCATACACAGAGCACTTCTCCCAGGTTCACTGCCACCAATTCAAGAGCCTCCAAGCAGTAAAATACTGTGGTCTGTGACTTGGCTATATACCTTCGTTATTGTATCCTGCATAAGAAATATCTACGTAAAACGCTGTTGAAAGTTGCTCCCAGGTACAAAGACTCTGCTGTGGGATTGATGGAACACTTCTTGCTTATCACTAATCCATGACTTTCCAGTAACCACTGAACTCCTCCACCACAACTGGGATGAAGCTTCTGACACAATTTGTCCAGATATGGGATGATGCATATGACCTTTCTTCTGAAGGCTACAGGAGAAGACTTGGTACTAAAGGTGATGATCCAGGACAGCAAATTGCAGATACATCTTCTAATGAGACTGCAGGAGCAACACATACGGGTACATATTCTGGAGATTCATGAAGTGTAGGAGTTTGTCTGGGCTCACTTCTTAAATAACTGCCTTTAATGACATCATTCTGAAACTCAAGATCCTGAGGAAGATGATGACTCTTTTCAAGAGCAGGACTGGATGACAATTTCCCATTGATATGGAGACAGTGAAATAGATGGAATAGACTTTTGGGGCCTTCTGATCTCTCCGACTAAGGTGATGGCCTATATGTTTAGGAGATTGTTTAGGTTAGGGTCTCCTGAGCACCTTATCAGTTGGCCAATGTGTCACAGGCAATAGAATGAAGCAGTTGCCAAAAGATCTCACATTGAACTCAGTTGCATATCTGTGTGTGTGTGTCCAGGACTCATTGATAGGATGCTGCTTGCGCTCAGGTCTGAAAGAGTTTCTCCTGCCTTCCCCTCATTCTGGTCCTCTGCACTCAGACCCCTGCTTCTCAGGTTGACTGTTTAAAGTTTGAACGGATTCCTGATGTTTGTTACTTCTTTGCTAGTGAAAGGGACTAATCCAATTAAGTCTGCCTTCCTATTGAACTGGTTTTGTTCCCTAGGTGATAAAGTCCTAGTCTCTCTGGATCTGCTCCTGTTGCAATCCTAGGGGCCATCTGGGCTTCTCTTGGGATAGACTTTTGTTTTTTACTGTGGCTAAGGACTGTTGGCTCTTCTCCAATAATCTTCCCTGGAAAGATAGCTCCCTGTGAAAGGCAGAATTGCTAGTCTGGAGGAAAGATTCACTGCCCACTCTTTTAGCAACAGGGCTCTCCTGCCTGACACTGAGGTGATGTGGCAGCCATAATTCCAGAAGTCAACCAGATGGTTGACTTCACACCAGAAGTGCAAGTAGCTGAGCCCAAAACTAGGAGTTTCAGTCAATTCAAGCTCCTCATTTTTGGCCTCTGGATAATTGCCATGCTACAGTAGCTACCCCACTTCCATTTTTGAGGTACATGCTGCATAAACTGAAGTTAATATCAGGCCTGGGATCACAGAGGATATTTCCGGGGATGCTTCACTTTGCCAGTCAAAGAGATCCTTGAAAAGCTGCTTCTCTTTCCTTAGGAACCATCATCCTCTTTGGCACCCCTGATATGGCAGCATCCACCCTTAGCTTTTCAGTGAGTGTCTCTGCATTTGACTTTCTAACAGGACAGGAAATAAAAGTTACTTATGGGTACAGTAACTAGATTTCTTTGAGATGTGTTCTCCATATGCATATTACATTTATGATGTGCATGTGCCCGCACATGCCTGAGATTGGAGTTTTTTGGAAAGCAGAGTCCATTATGGTCACACGTGTGCACACTTAGTGTCCTCATGCTCAACACCAAGGACATAAAGAATGGAGTGGGCCAAATGCCACTCGCTTCCTTCTCCACCATGGAATCTGAAGGATATAGGACTCCGAAGCACAGGAGAAGCAGGATGGGTAGTGGAATGATGGAATATGTATATGTACAACACATCTTGAAGAACTCCAGTTACTATACAGGCAAGTAACTTTTCTCCTTCAAGAGTTACCCATATGCATATTGCATTTATGGTGACTTGCAGTGGAGCAATGCAGTGGAGGTGAGAGCTCAGAATCTAGAAGAACAGAGATTGGAGTACAGGCTTTCCAAAAGTAGCATCTGATTCAGAAGACTTGATGATAGAATAGTGCTTTGTGAATGTGTATGCAGATTTCTGCTGACACCAAAAGAAAAATCTTGTCCAATATACCAAGTAGATTTGTCTCCTAAAATCTTTTCTACTATATACTAATATATTTTGTACATATCTGGAACAAGATTTTTCTAGGTCTGAAATCCATCCAGTAGCTAGGCCATGAGATGGAGAGCTGCATCAGCAGGTCTGGAACAAGAGGTAACTTCTTTGGCTGACAGATTGAGAGATTCAGCATGTTAGGGAACCAAAATTGTCTTGGCCATGCTGATGCAATTAATATCGTTTTGGCTGAGTCCAGTCTGATTTTCTGCAAGACCCTTGGGATCAACTGAATTGGTAGGTATCCATACATTAGGGTCCTTGACCACAAAATCAGAAAGTCATCTGAGAGGAAGCCTGGGCTGAAACCCACTCTTGAACTGAAGGCCTGAAATTTCTTATTGTATATTGCAAACAGGTCCACCCGAAGATAGCCTCTATCTGAGAAGATGTCATGAAAGATCAAGTCCTTGATCTCTCATTCATGATTTGAGAAGTGTCTGCTCAGTTTGTCCACCAAGCTGCTCTGCAGAACTGCTTAGTACACAGCTGTGAGGAAGATTCAGTGTCAAATATACCAATTTCATAGGCTGATTGCCTCTGGACACAATGGGGAAAATCTTACTCCTCCTTGTTTGTTTCTATAAAACATGATTGAATTGTCAGTCATTATTCGGATGGATTGATTTTCAATGTGAGGTATGAATGTCTCATAAGCTCTGAACATTGGTCTGATATTCAGCAAGTTTATGTGCATTTGTGCTTCCCAAAGAGTCCAGAGGCTTTGATCCATATGTTCCATATGGGATCCCCCTCCCAACAGTAAAGCATCCATTAGTCGTTGATGGCAATGGTACTCCTTTGCATACATTCTTGGGCTACTTCCACCATTTCAGGGAGGATAGAACCAGTGGAGGCACACACAGAGACATATCCAAATGACATCTGGTGGGAACATAAACCAACCTTACAAAGCCCTGCTTGCAGCAGTAGTGTGGCATTTGTCGTTAAAAAGGTGCATGAAGCCATGTCCCCAAGAAGACCAAAACACATCCTCACTGTGGAGTTTGGGTTTGACTCTATGTGAGATATTAAGGAAGACATGTTCTCAAACCTGTCCTAAGGTAGATACCCTGGGGGATCTAAGTGTAGCTCAAGAACCCTTCAGGGTATGAAGGACACTGTCCACTTTGAAACTTAACAAGTCTGGCCCTTAAAATAGCAAATCCTCCACAGTGTACTGAACCTCCCACGAAAAACAAGACTTCTGAAGCAATGAGACTCCCCTCATTACTATTGATCTTGAGGTGGCATGTGCCACTTCAAGTTCAGCTTGCAGATTGGTTCTGGCCATCAAGTGATCCTCAGTGACCAGTGAAGAAAATTCTCCTTTAACGTCTGGTGGTAGTTTGTCTGAAAATGCCATTATCCTTTTGTAATTCCAAAAATTGTATCTGGGCAACAGATCTGATAATTCATCATTCTAAATTGCAAACTAGGTAACAAGAATTATTTTTGACCAAGCACTTTGGTTCCTGTTTTCTTGATGTTGCCTTATTTTGTTGCCTTTTTCATGCCTGACTAACCACTGGGTGCCAGGCAGAGGATATGAATTCAACCTCCGTGGAAGGGACATGGTATTTTTATCTGCTTTCCAGAACATAGGAGCTGCTGTAGCAGGAGTCTGCCACAGGATTCATGCAGAATCCATTATAGCTTCATTAAATGGGAAGGATATTCTCCCAGCAGCAGAGGACTGAAGAATGTCACTTTATGTGCGGGATCCTGCACCTCCTGAGGGATATGAATCCTATGCCCCCTTGAGTAGATCCTGAAACCCTTGAGAATCATCCAGCTGTGATATGCTAGGCAGGACTACTGTCTCATCTGGATAAAACAAGGAAATAACCAAAGGGCCCAATATGTCTGCTTAGTGAGATGGATTCTTTTCACTGGATCCTCAGGCTGAGCAGATGGACGAAAGTTTACTGAACAGAACAGGTTGAGTAGCAAAAACAGAGGAAAATCTCTTGAGAGTGGAGATCTCCCAGTGTGAGGTTCCAGCCCATGTGATCCCCAAGGTTTCCAATACAGTCAGACAGGTATGTTGGGATAAATTATAGGTAGCCATGGAGTAAAAAATCATGATCCATGTCCAGAATAATGGACTCCATAGGTTCTATCACAGGAGGAGTCTCTAGAGTCCCTGCGTGATCCATACAAGACAGGAAGAGACACCCTTGGAGAGTACCTATGACAATCCCTCATACTATCCTCAGATGCTGATGAAAAAGATCAATCTCTGTCTAATAGTGGCATAGAGGTAACAGGTGTAAAGGATTGAGCCTAGAGGTACTTGCTACCATAGAGAAAGATGGATCTGGTGTCAAGCTGTCCTGCTGTGGATCAAGAGTATGACTACCAACCTCAGGGAAGATTGTTAAGAACCAGGGCAGAGAGCCCAAATCGGTGGTAAGTTCCATACTTAGATTTCACCAATCAATTATCAAGTGTAAACTCCTCATGCACTATTATTTGAGTTAACATGGAGCCACACACAGTCCCCTTGGGTACTCTGATCTGTCTTGCCACCCAGGTAAGCTTAACTTTGTGACAGATGGTCCCTTTCACCAAGTATCACAGCAATATTCAGGTTACTCCCAATCCCAAAGAACCAGTCACTTACCCCAGGTCAACTGCACTTTAGATATCACACCAAGGACAACGCTTGGGGCCAATCCTACAATAAACTATATAAAGATTTATTATACAGGAAAAGGAAACAGAGTTATTTATAAGGTTAAAGCAGATAAACACATACATAAATGAGTTACAGTCTTAAGTTTCCAAGGTAATAGAAGCTTCTATAATAAGCAAGCTCTATATGTCTTTTAGGACAAACCCAAGCTAAGCACTGGGGATCTTTTGCTTATGCCTAGTAATCCTTGTACTCCAGAGTCCAAGCAGCAAAAAGATACAGTTTCTCTTTGTTAGGGGTTTTTATTCCCTTCCCCACTTCTACTTTAAGCTGCAAACTCAGCTGATGGGAGGAATTTACTTGCAAGATGCATCTTCACTGGGTGGGAGGAGGTTAACCAACAAAGTCTTTTGTCCTCTTTAATGTTTCACTATAGTCCATCTGGTGTCTATGGACCTTTCTTCTTGGTCAAGAGAGAAAACATTCTGTTGCAGATCAGCATTTTAACCTAACTAATGTCTCTGTGCTGTCTGGTGATTTATACAGTTACAGAAGCTTACAAGGCAAATACTCAAATATTATCTTATAATATGGGATACAGATGTTATAAGTGAGATTAATGCATGCAATTTACAAGCATTCCATAAAATACTAAACCCGTTTGTATAATTCTAATACTTATTTTAACAATACTAATGAGCCAGACTGATTTCAGCTATATATTTGTCAGTATTCAACTGAGGCTTGGGGACCTTAGCCTGAGCTAGCACCTAGTCTGCCAGCATCACACCTGGTACTGCAGGTGCTAGAGCTGAAGAAAGCAATGTGGACTCAGGCTCTTGCGATACCCTGGTACCGGGCATGCTTTAGTATTGTGCGATGTGTGGTTGTGGTTTATTTGAAAATTGTTGGAATTATAGACTGTCACTTTGGTCTGTAAGGAGTTTCTTGGTCCTGCTTGCAGGCTAGTCAGGAAAGTGTGTGATCAGAGTCAGTCAGCAGACAGCCAGTCTAGAGTTGGGCAGGCTGAGTAGTGGCTCTCTGTTTTAGGGAGCAGCCTGCTTTGTCTGTCTCCATTTTGGGGTTTTGTGTATTATCATTTTGAATCCTAAGAAATAAAGTAGTTTTACATTGCAACCTTCCAGCAAGAGTATTTTTTTAATCTAACTTCTCTGTGTGTATACCATGAAAATAACAACAGTGAGACAAACAGCAGAGCCAAGGGGAAAGAGTGGAGTTTGCAGTGCCTACATAATCAGTACCAACATAACCAGTAGTGGAGCAACAGTCAGAGTTGTTACTGAAAGAGCCATACTGCACTTCAATGGTATAACGAGTGAAGCTGAAGGGACAACATGAGATGCTGCTGCTGGAGCCATCATCTTTGCATACCAGTTCAGTGCCCAAGCCTCAGTACCAAGACCTCATCAAGTTTCAGCAGTAGCTATACTGAGATGCAAAGTCTCTTTGCCTCTCTAGGAGTAGGTCTACACTTACCTCCGGGTCCGGCGGTAAGCAATCGATCTTCTGGCATCGATTTATCGCGTCTTGCTAGACACGATAAATCGGTCCCGGATCGATCCCAGAAGTGCTCGCCGTTGACGCCAGTACTCCAGCTCGGTGAGAGGAGTACGCGGCATCGACGGGGGAGCCTGCCTGCCATGTCTGGACCCGCAGTAAGTTCGAACTAAGGTACTTCGAATTCAGCTACATAATTAACGTAGCTGAATTTGCGTACCTTAGTTCGAAATGGGGGGTTAGTGTGGACCAGGCCTAACAGTCCAGGGAAGCCACTCACTTTGTTGAGGAAATCTTAGTTAGGGATACACCTCCCTAATACAAGCTCTGAATTTTCTTTTCAGAAAGTTTTTTATCAAACTTTCCTGAGCTTGGAGCTGAAGTCTCAGCTGAAGCGGCTCAAAGGGGGGTAGACCACATGCTGACATTAGCACTTCTGGAGATAGGTATGTTATGTACAGGGGGATCAGACACCCTATGGTCTGAAGACAGTCTCATAGATTTATCCATTTAAAACATTTGGAGATTAGCCTCTTTTAATGTCTTCTTTGAAAAGTATCAGAGGGGTAGCCGTGTTAGTCTGAATCTGTAAAAAGCAACAGAGGGTCCTGTGGCACCTTTGAGATGCAAGTCATCTGAAGAAGTGAGGTTCTTACCCACGAAAGCTTATGCTCCCAATACTTCAGTTAGTCTCAAAGGTGCCACAGGACCTTCTGTTGCTTTTCTTTGAAAAGGACTCACATACAGCACATTTCCCAGAGATGTGATCCCCCCAAACAGAACAGACATCTTATGTTACCATCATTAATGGGGATAGCACCCTCATGTGAGGGGCTGTTCTAGAATCCAGGAGATTCAGGATTAGGTGTTTCTAAACCCCAGTACCAGGAAAGAAAAAATATAAAAGTTTCAAATGGAAGGAAACCTATCAAAAAATTGTTGTCAATGGGCAAAAAACTAACCTATTGTACTAGGGTAGTTCTATATACATAGGAAAAACAGCCAACCATTAACGAAAAATGGATAGTGAGTGTCTTTATCTCAGAGCCAGCAGCTGTGAGAAGGAACTGAGGGCTCCATCCTTTATGCCCTTGGCTTGTGGCACAAGGACACTGAGCACGCATGCACAGTCACAACAACTGATTCGGCTGGCCAAAAGACTCTGCTCTTGGGCATATGGGCACATGCATACTATAAGTGGAATATGTATATGGACAGTCACTCGAAGGACAAGCTTTTAATGCCATGCTAAGGGCTGTTTTCCTGTCTGGGGTGCCCTATTCATTGTCAATCTGACGCAGGGTTGATAGACAATACCTATTGCACCCAGAGTCAGAGATTTTATGGTCTGACAGCGACCACCAGATCATCTAGTCTGACCTCCTGTATATCACGGCCACCAACATCACCCAGCACCCACACACTAAACCCAACAACCAAAATCAGATCAACGTATTACAGCCCACAGGAGACTAGACTATTATATACCACAGGCAGAGAATAGGAGGGACCTATGTGTACCAATGCTCAAGGCCCCTGCAATGGAGGGAAATTATTAAGTGAGATATACCCAGATAATCCTGGCAAGTGACTTGAATCTACATGCTGCAGAAGAAGGCAAAACCAAAAAATAAACAACAACAACAAAAACCAAGGTCACTGATCAGGGAAAAATTCCTTCCTGAACCCACAGATGATGCTGATCAGTTAGACCCGGCACATGTGAGCAAAAGCCAGGCAGCCAAGCACCTGAGAGAGAGAATGCGCAGTGCCTCCTCAGACCACTGGCCCACTGCATCCAGTGTCCCATCTCCAACCATGGCTATCTCTGATGCTTCAGAGGAAGGAGACCAAAAAGAAACACTCCAGAATACATTTGTGGGGGGAGGAAAGACTCTTTTCCTAATCCCTGCAGGCAGTGGCTGAGTGAAGGCTGAAGCATAAGGTTTTAGGAACTCAAGATATAAACTTGGAAGTGAGCCCCAGGGCTGCTAAGCCTTACCATCACAAGCAACCCTATCATATAATCACACTCATAAATTTGTCCAACTCTCTCAAAAATAATCAAGTTATTTGCCACCAGAACTCCTATTGGGAGGCTGTTCCAGAATCTCATTTGTCTGGTGGTTAGAAACCTTCTAATTTTCAGCCTGAATTTGTTCGTGGCCAGTTTATACCCATTTGTTCTTGTGCCAACACTGTCCTTTAGCTCTTCACTTCTCTGGTTTTACCTTCCTGATCCATTTATAGATAGCAGCCTTCTTTTTGAAAGCTAACCAAGCCAATCTCTAAGAGTGTCCTCTCATAAGATAGGTCATCCATTCCCCTATCATTCTATTAGCTCTTCTCTGTACCTGTTCCAGTTTGAATTAATCTCTCTCGAACATGAATGACAAGAACTGTACATAGTATTCCAGATGAGGTCTTACCAGTTGACTTGTACAATAGCATTAATATTTATCTATCTCTACTGGAAATGCCTTACTTGATACATCCTAGAATTGTAATAGGTTTTTTTTGCAGCCACATCAGATTGGTGGCTCATAGTCATCCTGTGATCAATCCACACACCCAGGTCTCTCTCATCTTCTGTCTCTTCCAACTGATGATCCCCCAACTTGTAGCAGAATGTCTTATTATTAGACCCTAATTGCATGACCTTGCACTTTGTACTATTGAATTTCATCCCTTTTCTGTCACTTTAGTCTTCAGGGTGATCCAGATCTTCCTGTATAATATTCCAGTCCTCCTCTGTACTGACAATGCCCCTCAACTTTGTATCACTAGCAAATTTCGTTAGCACATTCCTATTTTTTGTGCCAATCTCATTAATAAAAATATTGAATAAAATTGATCCCAAAACCAATCCTGGAGGAACTCCACTAATAACCTTCTTCCAGTCCGATAGTTCACCATTCAGCATAACCGGTTGTCTTCAAATGCTTTACTGAAGTCCAAGTATATTAGATCTACTTCACTTCCCTTATCCAAAAAATGAGTTATTTTCTCAAAGAAAGAAATCGGATTAGTCTGGCATGATCTACCTTTGGGTAAACCCAATTGCATTATATCAGCTTTACCATTTGAAGGCCAGAAGAGGGAGTTCAGGAAAGATTATTATTATTACAACAATCTTTTCTGAATCCCCTCTTCTGGCCTTCAAACAACCCCCAGCCTCTCCAAGCTCAATATCAGAAGCAAACTTCCCACAGACCAGGACACACGAACTCAAAGCGGCACCAGACCCTGTCAGAACAACTGATAGAAAACCTGCAGACATATCTCCAAAGCTACAATGATCAATAACCCCCACAAAACACTTTTCAAGATCCACGAGTCCTACACATGCCTATCACAACATGTGGTGTACTTCATTCAGTGCACTAAATGTCATCCTCCAACTCGGGTGGAATCTTGCTGAGCAGTGTCTGGTTGAGCTGACATCTTCCAAGTGGTATTCAGTGGCTAGTGCTTGGTAATTTCCCCTCTGCAATGAGGGGAGCTGTGCTTGTCCTTTTGTCTCATTCTTTGTGCAAAAGGCGCAGTGCAAAACTCTATGATCTGGACTACAGTTTCTGGAAGGAACAGTGGGGACCCAGGCCTGGAGGAACAAGAGGAGGAAGCTGAAGACAAGGCCCCACCCCTAGTGGCAATGAACAGGCTTCTGTTCCATAGTGCTTCAGCCTGAGGAGGGAAGGGACCGCAGGCATCCTAACTGGGTTTGCCGAGTTCTTTCCTTTCCTTTGTTCACTCCTCCCTACTCTTGGGGGAACATAAAAGTGACACTGGTTCTTTGTCCCCAGTCTCCTTCCTGCCCCTGAGAGAAGCTAGTTGCTGTCATCTTTCCAAGCTTGGTGAGCATCTGCTGTAGGCACTGCCTCTCCAGCTACAGTCTGGCAGCTTTCAGGGATTGGTTTGATGGACTCTAAGGGAGCTGACAGAGGAGCTGGAGCAGCTTTTCTTCTCTGGATGCAGTGTTCTGCAAGTCAGGAGCAAGTTGGGAGCCAATTATCTGGGCTGCTGCTGTCTGAGTAGTCCCTGTGCTTCCTGGTTCCTGTTCTCTGATGGAGTATGAATACTCCAGTGGATAAGCCTCTGCTGTTAAGGCTGCTCCTGCCTCATTGAGAAGGGTGGGGGAAGGAAGCAGGAGGGAGGGAGGAAACAAGGGCCCTTGTCAGACTGGAGCCATATTTCATGCAAGAAGTGATTGCACTAGCATGTCCCTTACCATTCCACTGACAATTATTTTTTTTTAAAAAAGCATAAAAAATTGGGATATATAGTACTCATAGACTGGAGAAAAACAAATGAACCACTAATCTTCAAGAAAAGAAAGAAGACTGATCCTGGTCAATACTGTCCCATAATTCTAAGGTCTATTCCCAGTAAAATAATGAAACAAATATTAATTGGAAAAATCAGGAAGCATTTAGAGGCTATTGGAACCATAAACAAAAATCATCATGAAAATACAATGAACAGCTCTTGCCAGAAAACCTAATTAGTTTTTAAGATAGAATTTTAAAATTGGTGGATGAAGGGAAAGTAGTAGATATAATATATTTGGATCTTAATAAACTATTTAATACAATGTCTCACAATCAAATAATTAATATAAGTTGCCTTGGAAAAAGAACACTAACATGGACTAGAAACATATGGAAATATCAAAAAGGAAGGGTTATGCACTAGGGGAACTGATGTGTTTAGTAGCTACTTTGCTGATCTATGATAGTTCTAGTATCATTTAATATATATTTTTAATGGTCTAAAAAGTGCTTAGGATATTAATGAAATTCACAGATGGTATAATCTGGCAGGAGTTACAAACACAAGTGACAATTAATGCAAAGAAACCAAAAGAGATTAGCAATATGAGATCTAATTCACCATAGTGATCATCCAGTTTAATGTCAGTATAATTGATTTTAATTCCAGTCCACTGGCATAAAACTGGAGCATGTATTGGTGAATTAAATCCATGGATTGAAAAAGAGTGAAGGAGGTGCTAGTAGTCAGAGAGTTTGCAATATGATACAGTAACAAGTTAAAAAGACCACTGCATCATTGGGATGCCTACACAGAGGCATTATGTCATGAGACAAGGAAGCAGATACATAGATTTTAAGGCCACAAGAGACCATAATTACCATCTATTCTAACCTCCTGCATAACACAGGCCATAAAATTTCACCTAGTGTTCTTACATCAAACCCATAACTAAGAGACAGCCCCTGCCATGTTTCTGGAATGACTACATGTCTAATACTGTGTTCATTTGTCAAACAACTCATTTCCAGAATGATATGGATCAACTGGATTTCAAGAAGAGTGCAACAAAATGTCTAAGATAATACTACATGTAGTGGAATGAATATAGTAAAAGTAAACAAACAAAAGGCCCTACAAAACAAACACCCAAGACTTTAATTTAGGCTAAATATCACAAAAGACCTTCCAGACAGTGAGGTCTGATAGGCTGTGGAACAGTGTCCCAAATGAAGACATGGACTATTACATGGCACAGTTAAACCTAGACATGACAATACAATAGAAATGTACTATAGGGTGTACAATCTTGAACTGATTGACACGGACTTGTACAAATTGGTTGGTCTGGTAGGTCTTTTCTATTTTTAACTTTTGTGAATCCATGATATATAGCTCCAAGATAGTGTTCAATAAATTCATTTGTTTGTTGCATTGGAAAATTGATTGTGTTCCCAGAAATCAAGATCACAAATATGTTTGTTCCCTGGCTGAACATGTGCTAGTGCTGATGGCACTGAATTAGCTAAGCCACTGCTTGCCCCCTAAAAAAAGTCCTTCCCAAATATATATATATATTATCACATAAGAACATAAAAACGGCCATACTGGGTCAGACCAATGGCCCAATATCCTGTCTTCCAACAGTGGACAATGTCAGATGCTTCAGAGAGAATGAGCAGAACAGGTAATCACCAAGTGATCCATTCCCTGTTGCCTGTTCCCAGCTTTCGGCAAACAGAGGCTAGGGACACTTTAGAGCATGGTTTTGCATCCCTGCCCATCCTGGATAATAGCCATTGATGGACCTATCCTCCATGAACTTATTTAGTTCCTTTTTGAAACCTGTTATAATCTTGGCCTTCACAACACCCTCTGGCCAAGAGATCCACAAGTTGACTATGTGTTGTGTGAAGAAATACTTCCTTTTGTTTGTTTTAAATCTGCAGCATATTAATTTCATTTGGTGACCCCTAGTACTTATGTTATGAGAAGGAGTGATTAATATTTCCTTATTTACTTTCTCTAGACCAGTCATGATTTTAGAGACCTCTATCTTATCCCCCTCCTTAGTCATCTCTTTTCCAAGCTGAAAAGTCCCAGTCTTATTAATATCTCCTCACATGGAACTTGTTCCATACCCCTAAACATATTTGTTGCCCCTAGAATCATAGAATCATAGAAGATTAGGGTTGGAAGAGAGCTCAGGAGGTCATCTAGTCCAATCCCCTGCTCAAAGCACCCACTAAATCATCCCAGCCAGGGCTTTGTCAAGCTGGGCCTTAAAAACCTCTAAGGATGGAGATTCCACCACCTCCCTAGGTAACCCATTCCAGTGCTTCACCACCCTCCTAGTGAAATAGTGTTTCCTAATATCCAACCTAGACCTCCCCCTCTACAACTTGAGATCATTACTCCTTGTTCAGTAATCTGCCACCACTGAGAACAGCCGAGCTCCATCCTCTTTGGAACCCCCCTTCAGGTAATTGAAGGCTGCTATCAAATCTCCCCTCACTCTTCTCTTCTATAGACTAAATAACCCCAGTTCCCTCAGCCACTCTTCATAAGTCATGTGCCTCAGCCCCCTAATAATTTTCGTTGCCCTCAGCTGGACTCTCTCCAATTTGTCCACATCCCTTCTGTAGTGGGGGGACCAAAACTGGATGCAATTCTCCAGGTGTGGCCTCACCAGTGCCGAGTAGAGGGGAATAATCACTTCCCTCGATCTGCTGGCAATGCTCCTACTAATACAGCCCAATATGCCGTTGGCCTTCTTGGCAACAAGGGCACACTGCTGACTCATATCCAGCTTCTCGTCCACTGTTATCCCCAGGTCCTTTTCTGCAGAACTGCTGCTTAGCCAGTCGTCCCCAACCTGTAGCGGTGCATGGGATTCTTCCTTCCTAAGTGCAGTACTCTGCATTTGTCTTTGTTGAACCTCATCAGATCTCTTTTGGCCCAATCCTCCACTTTATCTAGATCACTCTGGACCCTATCCCTACCCTTCAGTGTATCTACCTCTCCCCCCAGCTTAGTGTCATCTGCAAATTTGCTGAGGGTGCAATTAATCCCATCATCCAGATCGTTAATAAAGATGTTGAACAAAACCAACCCCTGGGGCACACCCGCTTGATACCGGCTGCCAATTAGACATCGAGCCACTGATCACTACCCGTTGAACCCAACAATCTAGCCAGATTTCTATCCACCTTATAGTCCATTCATCCAATCCATAGTTTATATTCTTGCTGGCAAGAATATTGTGGGAGATCGTATCAAAAGCTTTGCTAAAGTCTGTAGCCTTTCTGTAGCTTTTCCAATTCCAATATATCTTTTTTGAGATGGAGTGACCAGATCTGCATTTTTGACTTCTGCTGCACGTAGAGTGGGTGAGAACTATCCACAATGACTCCAAGATCTCTTTCTTGAGTGGTAACAGCTAATTTAGATCCCATCATTTTATACGTATAGCTGCGATTATGTTTTTTATATGCATTACTTTGCATTTATCAACATTGAATTTCATCTGCCATTTTGTTGTCCAGTCACCCAGTTTTATGAGATCACTTTGTAACTCTTTGCAGTCTACTTTGGACGTAATTATCTTGAGTAGTTTTGTATCATCCGCAAATTTTGCCACCTCACTGTTTGCCCCTTTTTCCAAATTATTTATGAATATGTTGAACAGTACTGGTCCCAGTACAGACCCCTGAGGGACACCACTATTTACCTCTCTCCATTCTGAAAACTGACCATTTATTCCTACCCTTTGTTTCCTATCTTTTAACCAGTTCCTGGTCATGAGAGGACCTTCCTTTTTATCCCATGACAGCTTACTTTGCTTACGAGCCTTTGGGGACCTTGTCAAGGGCTTTCTGAAAATCTAAGTACATTATATCCAATGGATCACCCTTGTCCACATGCTTGTTGACTCCCTCAAAGAATTCTAGTAGATTGGTGATGCATGATTTCCCTTTACAAAAACCATGTTGATTCTTCCCCCAACAAATTGTATTCATCTATGTGTTTGATTACTCTGTTCTTTACTATAGTTTCAACCAATTTGCCTCTTTGTCTGTCTTCTACACTGTAAACTCTTTGGCAGAGGACCCCTCTTCATTTTATATCATATAAAGCACTGAGCACATTGTTAGCACTTAACATATATTAATAATTCTTTTAAAAAATAGAAGTAAAATCCTTATGTAGCCAAAAGGGCAAAATATAATTCTAGATAAAAATCATCGATACTATTGTAAGATTCTAATGTCTAAAGGTATGTCATCCTGTCTTATGAACCTATCTACTTTCACAAAATGTATCTAAGGGCATTCCACAGAAGAAAACAAAAGGCATGGAGGATGAGGACAATCAAATTTGACAGATTATAGGGATTGATCTTTGATGCCCTCTTCAGGCTGCTTTGCACTGCTTAGGTCAATCCCAAAATCAGCGGAGCAGAAAGGTAATTAAGAGCCACTCTTCTGCCCCCATCCCTGTTTCCTGCAGTAGAAATCCCCAGTTGTTGGAGGACCAGTATATATAACTTTACACTTCCTGCTCCTGGCCCCCCATACATAGGATGTCTGAGCGGGGTTGGCCAGATTATCTTGTGCTCTAGGAATCACAAGGCAATGGAATGTCCCACTGGTGGCCACTTCCACTACTAACAGCTCTGGGGGGGGTTGTAAATTGCACTAGGGGCCAAATTGGCCCTGGCCATCCTTGGGATTGGGAGAGTGGAAAAGTTGCTTCTGCTCTCCCAACTCTTGGGTTTTGCACTACGCGCATCTCAACCATACCTAAGGATCTGACTCATAGTGTAAGAGCTTGCAACTTTGATTTGTGTGAGTAGTTCTTATGCAAATAATTCAACTGAACTCAACTGATTTAAATACATTCAGAGAAAATGTAGCAATGACAAGTTCCAATTGAGTTGCATTTTCTGAAATAAATTATGCAACAGCTAATTAGAGAGGCAGGGCCCAGAACTTCTCAGGATTCAGCCATAACATTTTTTAATATTCATACAGGGGAACTGCAGAATAGTTTCAAGACTCTTTTACGAACTACCGTGTATCATTCAAAGAGACAACCATTGATCTCACTAAGGTGAAATTTCTACCTCCTTCAGGGTTCAATCACTAGTTGTTTTTCGTTTGTTTGTTTGTTTGTTTTACTAGGACAAACTTTGAAACTTGTTAGATACTCTCTTTTCCAAAACAATATGGTATTTTAATCAGATCTTGGCCAGTACTCAGATAAACAAAACAGAAATCTATACCTGACATCACTATGCATTTAACAAAACAATCCTTATCACTAACCTTAAAAAAAAAAAAGCCCTCTCACCTCTATTCCCCATCCATAGTTAAATATAAACAGAACAGTTCAAAAAGAGGGATGGGAAGGGGAAGCACTTTCCACAACACAAAGAAATTACCTATGATGTACAAGTCAGCAGTAAGTCACCATATATTTACTCATTTTACAGAATGTGAATTAGTGTAAATCACTGTATCTCTACCAATTATTTATTCTGATGAGTATGAAATTTTGGAGCAATTCATTATCTCTCTCCAGAGATTACTTACTCTAAAAAGCTGGTGATGTAATCCCGGCTACAGGCTGACCAGGAGAAGGGGTTGGTGTTTGCTGTAATGTGAGCTGCCATAAGTTTTGCTGCTTCATGACCTTTGGTCCCACAAGAATTTCCAATTCCATCATGGTTCATACCAAAACTGTCCAAAACAGAAGAAAAATGTATCCCATTACATTCCTATGGTACCAGAAAAAAATAAAGTTTGGAACTGGAAGGCCATGCTCAGTTAGTGTAGGAGGACTAAAATAAGATATGTCTGATTAATTCAGATTAAACTCTGTACACTCAGAATACTATGCAATTTTGCTGTTTCATACAAAGATATCAAAGCATTTTACTACATTGCGTAAATCTCACAATAGGCCTGTGAGATAAACAAAAGGGACTCATACTTCAGTCCTTATTTGGGAGTTTGGCCCATCTAAGAACTACAGGTCAATACCTGCTCTTGCACTCAGATCAGTAAACACAGACACAGAAAGGCTGGGTGATATTGCCAAGATCACACAGTGAGTCAATGACAATCCAGAATAGAACTTAGGCAGCCTAACTACTAAATAACCTCTGCTCCCTATATTGATCCATTTATAAAGTGGCCTTGATCCTCTGCTGTTCTAAGTCTGCTTTGTGGTGGTCCTCAAATGCAAAACAGTCTTAAACTCAGCAGAAACAGCCTCCTCAGAATTCCACCCGTGAAGGAGAATCCTTGGGTGGTGCAGGGTCAGCAAAATGATTCATACATCACCCCCTTCTTAACATCCAACATAGTTCACATGGTCACAGAAAAAGGGGTGTACCCCAGGATCCTTGGATGTTGGAACAGCTCTTTGGAGCTGTATTTGGCCAGCACAATGTACAACAGCTAAATCATCACCAAACTAAAACTAAAAGCTAAATCCATAAGAACTCTGCTTTAACAGACTATTTAAGAGCAAATGTTTAACTTTATACATAAAATTAACCTTTAAAATTAAATAACTATTGCATTTTACATATAACACGTTAGTGAAATATTCAGTTTGTCAGCACTGTGACTGATATGACATAAATTAATCATAATAATTAAAGATAACATACAAAAAGGTGCTCTATTTAAGTAATTGTATAGTTTTTAAAAAAGCATCTCTCCTGTATGTCTTTGAGTGAGCTGGAGTTAGTTTGGGGTATGGCAAATTTTCTTAAATATTCATCTATCACGAAGGAATTTCTCTTTTCCATGCAAATATCGTTCAAGATCATGGGCTTGTTATATTCAGTTCTGGATCAAGTGACAAAAGATCATGATATCTCATGAGCCATTTGAAATAGCAGATTTCATTACTCATGGGAAGAGACAGAATGATTGTTAGGGAAAGTGAAATATTCATAACTCTAAAATACAACCTTCCCACCCCTACTGTGAGAAAATATTCAAAGCAAAATCAGAATATGTTAAACAAGTTATCTCTCAGACATGGCGCATTTATTCTGGCTTAGTTCTTAGTGGTAGCACTTTTTACATTTTTAGGCAAAAACAACATCCTGAAAGAGGAAAATGCACTTTTATTTTCACTCTTTTTTTAAAATGTAATGCTAATCACAATCACTTCTCTCGGCTCTGCTCCTGAGTTATACAATCACTTAAGTATTGTGAAAATTCTGTAAATTAATTCATCAGTGTACATAAATGTAATTTATGCATGCAGTCTGAAGATTTTCTGTAATACTGTAAATTATGGTTACTCACCTGTATCTGGAATTCTTTGAGACGTGCTCTGTATAGTCACACCCATCGGATACAGCGACTGGGCAGCTCTGATGGTAGAAACTTTTGATAATATTGCCTGCTGGCGCACTCTTGTACACCCCCCTGCTCTTTCCCTCAGTGTTCCTGAATGTTCTGAGAGCAAGATTATAAAAGGGGTATAGCACTCTGACCACCTTAGTTTCTTCTACCACTTCCCAAAATCCTGATGCTGTAATTAGGACTTAGGAAAAGGTGAAGGTACATGGGGAGCGTGAATATGCTCCACATTACATCTCTACACAGTTTTGCTAAGTGGAATGCATCTAAGCTATACCACTGATGTTGCCTTGGCCTTCGTGGAATGGGACCTAATCCCTTCAGGAATAGGAACAGATGCCAATAAGCAGCCATCCTCTATACACAGTCTAGCCCATTTTGATGTTTGAGAAGCAATTGCTTGACCTCTTTTGTTATTACCATAAGATATGAGTAAATCTGGAGATTTTCTGAATTGTTCCATCCTATTAAGATAATACACTAAAGCCCCCTTAGCATTTAAACTCTGTAACGTATTTCCATCTGCATGTGCATGGGGTCTTAGAAACACTGGCTGGTTAATTGTCTGATTAATGTGAAATTCAGTCACTACTTTAGGTAGGAACTTGGGATGGCAATGTAGCATAACCTTATCTTTACGGAATACAGTAAATGGCAGGTCAGCCATGAGGGTTTCACAGGGCACTCACTCTTCTTGCTGATGTTGTAGCTATGATGAAAGCTGTTTTAACTGAAAGATGAAATGAAGAACATTCTCCCATTGGCTAAAAGGGAGGTTTCATGAACTGCATAAGGACTATGTTAAGGTCTCATGTCAGTGGAGGGCCCTTGAATGGTGGATAGATATTAATTAGCCCTTTCATAAATCTTTCAACTGTCTCATGTGTGGATATAGATTTGTTTTCGATAAGTGAGTGATACACTGATATAGCTGCTTATCAAACCTTAATTAATGCTTAATTAATCATTTTCTAGAGCTAAGAAAAACCTGCTGTACCCGTGAACCACATTTTAATAATCCTGATAGAATCCTATATCTCAAGTCATCAGGTGTAGGAAATATGAGTCTGTATGATAAACTTTTCCATTCTGCTGAGTCAACAGATCAGGAGTGAGAGGGAGAAATTGGAAAACGCCTTTGGATAGCTGAAGGTGGTCCTGGAGCCACAGTTGCCTCAGCCTTGCCAGAGCAACTATGATTACTTTGGCTCTGTCCTGTTTTATCTTCCTTATTACCCTCCGATTGAGAGGAAATGGAGGGAAGAAATATAGAAGACCTCATACACAATTTATCCCGAATGTGTCAGATGGTATGATGCTATACGATTGAAATATGACCATGTATATCATTAATGTTGCCAATGTAAAAAGTATGTCATGTAAGGTATCAATGGAAAAGTTATGATTTGCTAAATAAGAGTATCCTGTTTATATGCATGTATCATCTTTGTATCTAAAGTTATGAATATTGGCTATATATCTATAGTTCAGATCGGTTTATTCCTGGGGTAACACCGACAAGCTAGTTTACATCCAGTCTAGCCAGCCCATTGTGAATGAAATATTCAAGTTTGATGGTCCATTAAGGATACATCACTCTAACAATGGTCCATAGAAGAAACTCATTCTGCCCAGATATCAATTCCTGCGAATGCCTCAGCCTCCAAGGGGCCAATGGCTATCCCCGTGAGTCATCCGGCCTTGTAAGGACATGTGATATGCTCATGTGACCCTGGACTCCATCTTGTGCCAGTAACTTTCCACAAACTGGACTGTGAGCTTTGTTTGAAACAAAAAATTTACAGGCATATGGCTCGGTATAAAATACCCCTGGGACGATTTCGTTTTGCCTCTTTAGTGCTCTGATTCTCTGGACTGTGGATTTACAACTAAAAGGAACATACTGAACTATGGACTGATAATCTCCCAATCTTTTGGAAGTTACTGGAGAAACTTCGCAAGCCAGCGGTCTATAACATCACTGCTACCAAACCTGATATAAGAACATTGCAATTATTGTATGTATATGATCTGTTAACCATTTTAGCTCTCTTCTTTTCTTTTATTAATCTTTAGTTTTTAATTACTAAAGGATTGGCGGCAAAGTGATTATTGGGTAAAATCTGAATTATATATTGACCTGGCTATGTGGCTGATCTCTTGAGATTAGAAGGACCCTATATGTAATGAAACTGGTTTTCAATAACTACTCATCATAGAGTCCAGTGTCTGGGAGCTGAGGTAAGGGCTGGAATGTCTAAGGAAAGTGCATTTTTGACTTCTTGCTAACCAGTATGGTGAGGCAGAAGTTTACTTTTGTTACTGGCTTGGTATAATCTAATGATAGAATAACTACCAGTTTGGGGTGAGTCTGCCCTATTTTTCAGCAGTTTGTCCTGAATCTGGTATTCTCAGCTGTGACCGACTGGGGCATGGTGACAGATGGACTGACTGTCTCTTCCTGCTCTTCAGCAACATCTGGGACACCTTTGTGTTTTCCTTTGTCACAAAATGTCTTCCTCTGGACAACCTCATGCACTGATGTTCTCTTGTATCACTGACAGCTTGAAAGACCATTCATGGAGTTCTGTTGTATCCCTGCTCAGGCGGTTGGCAAGGCTGTTTTCTTTCACTACTAGGTGTAAAACTACAGGTAGGTCTTGTATTTAATTTACCATTCCCACAGAGATATTGCTTCCTTACACAGCTACGTGTAATGAACTCTTCCTCCTTCTTTATATAATACATTGACATTGTATTGTCCATAAAGACCTAAATTATCTTATGATGATGATAGGCAGAAATGATTTCAGAGCCCAATGTATTGCTTTTATCTGTAGCAGCCTGATGTGCAATTTCTTTTCCTGGAAAATCCATTGGCCACAAACTGTCAATTTGTCTAAATGTCCTCCCCAACTTAGGTTGGAAACATCTGATGTGATTGTTGCTGATAAAGCTGGAGCATTGAAAGCCATTCCTTTCATTTTTTTTGAAGGTTTTGAGGTTATGAGGCCCATTAATCTGAGAAAAAATATGATTATTTGACATGTGAACTATGCAATAAGGCTATGACTGGCTGAATCCTTATAATGGCAGAAAGTGCCTGACTTTCTGAGAGACCAAATTGCCCCTGTAAAGGGGATCTTTTGAGTGGGTAGTATGATTGACTTCTCCCAAATTATCTTTCGTCCCAGCTTCTTGAAAAGGGAATGTGTGTAGGATATGACTTCTGATAGATTTTGTTCTGACAATGTTTTGATTAGCCAGTGATCTAGCATCTACATATATGTGAATCCCTTGGCTTTGTAAATGCACTAACACTGCCAAGAGGCATTTTGTAAAAACTCTGGGGCAGGAGAAAAGCCAAAGGGAAAGACTTTGAATTGAAAATGATCTTTCCCAACTAGGAAACAGAGATATTTGCAATCTGATTGCAATATATGCCCTTCAGGTTGAGAGCTCAAACCAATCTTGTGTTGAGAGGAAATGTTTTATATACATGCCAAATTCAACATGAAATCAGAACTTACTGATGAAGGAATTGAATTCTCTCAGGTCTAATGTAGGTCAAAGACCTCCATCCTTTTTTGGGATTGGGAAGTACCTTGAACAGAAACCCTTTCCTGCAAATTCCTTCAGCTCCACTTCTGTTAGCCCTGCCTCCACAAGACAGGGAACCTCCCATTTTAACAGGCCCTCGTGAGAATAGGGATGGGGTGAAGGTTGGGAGGAGAGGGGGAGTCAGATTGGATGGGGTATCTGGTGTGAATTATTTCTAATATCTATCTACCCATAGTTATAGCACTCCGGTTGCAGAAACAACACAAGCAGTCATCAAATGGGGTAAAGAATAATCCAGATTTGGTTTGCAGGTCTCAGACCTTATGTCAAACCTGAGGATGAAGGTCCAGCACAGATGTTGACACTGAGATGTGTTTGCCTTTTACTTGAGGCTTAAACACTTTCCTCCTTTGCTGCCAATGTTATTCAGCAGACTGTTGTTGATGGTAGAGGATCTCTGAGAAAATAAAGACTAGGAAGATGAAGATGCATATTGTTGTCACTGATACCTGAACACAGCTACCTACTCCCTCTCCTAGGTTGCTGATATACTCACAAAGATCTGGGTGCAGATCTAGTGACTGTCACTTCTTCAAGAACCTTATTTTACTGCTAAATACACCATCCCCTTTAAAGGGAAACTCCTCCACTTTAGTGTTTCTCTCTGAAGGTAGTCCATATGATCTACAACAAGATGGATTCCTGAGAGAGATGGCTTCTAGGAGAAACATCCAAGGAATCAAACGTTACTCTTAGACTGTGTTTTGCAACAATCTTTAGACATGAGGGCATTGCCTAATTTTCTTGGAGCCTCTGAGATGGATTTTGCAAATACCACCATCTTTTCCCAAAGACAGTATTGGCTGCATGCAATTACAGTCTGGTAATCTGACATTCTTACACCCAATGTTTCAGGTTAAAATACTTTTTTCCCCTAAAATGTCCATTTTCTTGCTTTCTTTATCAGAAGGTGTAGACTACATCAAGCCACCCTAAGACCTGTGGGATGCAGCTTCAGCCAAATGCAAGTTCAGAACTGGATGACTATGAAAAAAGAAGGGAAAACCCTAATGCAGTAATTGGCAGCTACCTTTTTCAATACTGCCTGAACAGACATGGAAGTGAACCGTATTATTGTTTTGCTGGCTGCCAGAGCCCATCTAAAACTGGCAGTGTAATTCTATCCTGGGATGGAGAGTCAAGAATGTTGAAGATGATGAGAAGTCTCCTCTACTATCACAGAGGGGATTTTCAAAGTAGTTGCCATTCTTTTAACTACTTCATGAAATAATACTGCACCCTCTGATGGGGAACACACAGTTGTAATCCCTACACTCTCACCTGGAGAGGTTTTACTCTTCCAGTTGAGGGTTCATTTGTTGGTATTCTTCAGGCACCCGAGGCGCCTCTTCTTCCAAAAGTGTGTCTTTTGTCCAAGGGGAGGCAAACTGTGCAGGATGAGGACTGGAATCTACCAGGGTCTCCATAGGACTGATGGGAGGCCACTGGAAGCTTAAATCAGTGTTTATACTTATATTGTTTCCTATGTTTTCTTTGTATTGCTTTTATCCTAAAATAAATGTTCTCTGCTTTGAAAGAGCTGTTTCGTTTCTTGTAACCACAGGCATACATTGCACATAGCTCTTGGATAGAAAGCAAATATCAGGTGCTGGACTTTAATCACAGTAAAGAAAAAGAGGGATGCAGCCTAAAAACTCAGTCAGAAGGAAGAGGGACCTGGATTCTGGCCCAGAGAGAGGTGATGTCTAGAGGCTTAAGACCTAAGGGTGCGTTCCTTGAACAGGCCGAGGTGGAGGAGGGTCAAAGGTGCAGTTACCCCCAAAACTGTGACAGTCCCTTCTGCAGAAGTGTCTGCTGCTGGCTCTCTCTGGAAGTATCAAAGGCTGAAGCTAATCTATGTTCACTCATGGATCAGGAGATGTACCAGTTCTGGAGGGCTTGGTTTCACAGCCTGATGCAGCAGTAGAGCTTGAAGTCTATTTTGCTACTCTTTCTGTGCTCTCAGGTAAAAGTACTGCAGATTGAGCACCCTGATGGAGTGTCCCTTCCTGAGGCAGGCTAGGCATCTTGTATGAACATCTAAAGCTGGAAAGACTGCTGGGCAGGAGGCAAATTTCTTAAATACTCAGCGTCTTGAACTTCCAATCCACCGTCAGATCCCAATAGCAGAACTAAAGTCTTAACTTCAAATAAATACTCAGAAAAAATAAAATAAATAAATAAATAAAAAGAAATAAAACCCAACACTAAAAGCTAAAATCTACCTTGTAAAAGTAATAGACATTATTCAAGCTAAGAATCTGGGCCAAAGGCCCAAATACAGTTCCTGATCCAGCACCTACGGCAGTTGAAAGGAACTGATGTGGCCAAGACATGCTCCCTTTTATAGCCTCATCTTCAGAATCTTCAGGAGCAGTGAGGGGAAGGGATGGGGCACAAGAGTGCTCCAACAGGTACTGCTATCAAAAAGTTCCACTGTAGAATCAGCACCACTGGTGCATTTTATGGGGGAATATGCAGAGGACAGTAAAAGAAGAACAGATGTTTTCAAATTAGATACAGATTCAAGACAACTAAAGAGAATCTTTAATCTAATTCACTCTTTGTTCTTAAGCAATCTGGATGTAAAACACTGTCAACTCATTATTATTAACATCATTGTTTGTATTAAACAAGTTACACTTTGTTTTTCATAAACTTTCTGTTGCATCATTCTTCACCGTAAAGTTTTAAAATACATTGTGCTTGTTCCAGTATTGTACAAACAGAATAATTAAAAATTTCAAAAATATAACATACTTTCTATAACTGAGAAATATCATATTAACATTATTTAGGATAACTGAATTCTACTTAAGGACTAAGTTGAAAAAAAATCAAGGGATTGCTAAAATCAAAATTATTATTATTTTAAAATGTAAACTGGACTCTAAATTATGTCTTTTCGTAGTGACAATGAAAAATTTGCAAGGAGAGGGAGGGAGAAAAAGGGGAATGAATAATCATTAATTAATAATCTGTTCCAATTAGAAAAAAAAGTGTGAACTTGCACAAAAACACCAGTATGGAGTACTAGGATCTCTTCTACCTGTCAGCTCAGTCAACAAGACCTCTATGACCATATCCAGCAAGATTGTTTATATCAGTGGTTCTCAACCTTTCCAGACTACTGTACCCCTTTCAGGAGTCTGATTTGTGTTGTGTACCCCAAGTTTCACCTCAAGTAAAAATTACTTGCTTTCAAAATCAGACAAAAATACAAAAATGTCACAGCACACTGTTCCTGAAAAATTTCTTACTTTCTCATTTTTATCATATAATTATAAAATAAATCAATTGGAATATAAATATTATACTTACATTTCAGTGTATAGTATATAGAGCAGTATAAACAAATCATTCTCTGAATGAAATGTTAGTTTGTACTGACAGTGTTTTTTTACGCAGCCTGTTGTAAAACTAGGCAAATATCTAGATGAGTTGGTGTACCGCCTGGGAGACCTCTGCGTACCCCCAGGTGTACGCATACCCCTGGTTGAGAACCACTAGTTTATACGTTATTTTTATGCCAGCTAATAGAATAATTATTTGTAAACTGGTGTGATGTTATAAATGGTAATCTCTTTGAAGCAGGATCCATCTTCATTTTTTATTCATTTATAGCAATATATTGTCAGCACTTGGTTTTTAACATACTCTCCATATCATGATTTAGAGTAGACAGTGTCCTCTCCATTATATTTATGTAGAATTAATGACAGCTATCCATGTGAATTTGATGTAATACATGCCTCTTGGTCAACTTAACTTATACTCTTCACTGTATACCACAATACAATCTTACTCTCAAAATAAAATGCATATGTAACATATTCATTACATTCAAACATAACACTACATAATATTAATTTTCTTATATTTTATTTGTTGATGTCTTATGATCCAGAAGCAAATACCTACAAAGTCATTTCTAGTTTTCTACTTAGTAATATGTAATATTTGAACCTGCATATATCCTTTTGTCTGATATTCAACATTTTTACTACCCTCATGTATTTCCAGAATATACTGTGAAGGTGTCAATAATGGCTCCATAGTTAAGGCTGAGTTGAATTTTTCACTTCTGACATTATGAAGAGAAGAAAAATCTAATATGGTCTTAAAAATCATACTAATTTAATTTGTTACAACAAACATTGATATACATTAATCATAATTCTAGGGATGTTGCATGGTGTCACTTCAGAGCAGAGTTAAGGTTGTTTGGGGTGCCTTCACTCGGCATTTTCATGCTTTAATATACTTGTATTTATTTTAAGTTTTACCTTAACTGTGAATTTCCTGGGTTTGTAATGCACGTTTTGGGGTTAATTATAACAGCTCTTAGACTAACAGATGTATTGGAGCATAAACTTTCGTGGGTGAATACTCACTTCGTCAGATATATGCATGCATCTGACGAAGTGAGTATTCACCCACGAAAGCTTATGCTCCAATACATCTGTTAGTCTATAAGGTGCCACAGGACTCTTTGTCGCTTTTTACAGATCCAGACTAACATGGCTATCCCTCTGATACAATATCTCTAATATTTTCCCTTAAATTACTATAGGTATTCTCAACTTCAACTCTCTTAACATAGTTTTTCTCTGAAATTTTAAAGTAAATGAACACAAACATAGTTGAACAATGCTTCTTTTTAATGCTCAATTAGGTGACCACTATATATATATATATACTATATATATATATAGTGGTCACCTAATTGAGCATAATTCTGTGTTGTGCTACTTATGAAGCACTTTAAAATACAATCAAGTCTGATTCACTGAAAAAAATGATAGTCAGCTCAGAAACATAAACTTTGCAACAGGGCAATGGCAAACTCTCATTCACATCTTAATGACATAGGGCAAAATTATCCTCCCAGATCTGCATTGTGGATAACTAGCCTGCACATATCTCACAAGTGGAACACCTAGTAAAGTCAGTGAAGGTGATGCACAAGGGAGTGTGAATATGCAATAGTGATCATCAGCACTGTGGGTCAGAGAAGTAAGCTTTGCCTTTAATCATGAAGCAAACTTCTGTGCTTAGATTTCCTTTGGAAATATGAAACCGGCATTCATGTTGCCCTGAATGTTACTATAACCTTTCTTTCCACCTCCATTTATTCAACTCTACTTATGCTTTTGTTAAGATCTGTGAAATGTTACTGCATTCCCTTTCCTTGAATATTTTAATGTATTTTAATGTAAGACTAATGATTTTAGTATCTTATAATTCTAAAGTTTAAACTATATTTTCCACATATCACAAGATATTAATCTTATTTCACATCACAGAAACCAGAATTGTTTTTCTAGCCTCATGTTTATGACATTTAAGTCTATTTGGACAATTAATCATTAAAGCTAAAGTCCCAATTAAGTTTTTTTTATGTTAACATAAATTGTGAGTTTTTACAACTGCAATATAACATGAGGTAGACACAAGACATAATAAAGGAAATCACCATTTCTTGAACTCCAAAAGAAATATAGAAATGAATATATTGTTATTTAATGATTGTTTTATATGATTTTTCCAGTTAATTCAGTGCCTCTTTAAGGTGAAGTGATTATTCTATATGCAACAGGGCAAGAAACTATTGCTTGGGCTAAGTGGAACACTGGAATTCCAGTGGAGACTGTCTTAAAATGGCCTCATGGACTCTCAGTGGTTGGGCTGACCTTAGGGGCCAATTGTCTCTTAGCGGAGTTTCTCTTTCACACATGGATCGTTTAAACCATCACATACTGTTGAGCCAGTGATCCTGGTAACAGGACTTCAAATATCACCCATAGGTTTCATATGGTCTTTCAACCCTCCCCGTGATGGAGGACATGCTCTTTCATTCATAATTAGGTACTAACCCATCCATCATGGACTGCGAGGAACAGGTTTATTGGAGACCCAAGTGCCAGTTGGTGGTAGCTGGTGCTAGATGTGGTTTGGGCTGTGATATGCATGCCCCTATTCTTTTAGGTTGGAGTCTTCTATGCCATTTGTAACTCCATTCCCCTGTCATTATTCGAACATGCCTCCAACCAGCTTAAATTAACCGCTTTTTGCAGAGCCATACCTATACGCTCCCCTTGGATGAGAAACGGATTTCCATAATTTAGGGCACTCTAGGGAACCTCTCAGTACCAGAGTTAAGGACCCATCATGCAGATGGGATTATGAGGAACAGGAATATACAGGAACAGGAAGAATTGAGGACAACTTGCTAAAATTCAGGAAAATGTCTCTAGGAGGACTGTTAGGGACAATGGATCAGCATTGCTAGCCCATCAAATGGTATGTCTACGGTGCAATGAAACACTCACGCTGGCCTCTGCCATTTGACTCGGGCTCATGGAGCTTGGGCTAAGGGGCTGTTTAATTGTGTTGTAGACATTCCAGCTCAGGCTGCAGCCTGTGCTCTAGGACCCTCCCACCGTGCAGAGTCATAGAGCCCGGGCTCCAGCCAGAGCCCAAATGTCTACACCACAGTTAAACCGTCCCTTAGCCTGAGCCACACGAGCCCAAGTCAGCAGCGGGTTTTTAATTGCAGTGTAGCCATACCCAAAGAGACAGCATAGGTAAGTAGACCATTTGTCTACCCTGAGTATAGAGTGAAGAGGAGTCCCACAGCTTCAGCTAATACCCCAAGCACATCCTAGTGGTATTAGCTATTTCAAAACTGGGTGTGCATTAGCTGTTTTAAGTTCCATCTCCAAGAAACTCATCAATACATGTTCTCTCTCTCTCTCATTCCCTCCTTGCCCTCAGCAAGATGTGACTGCTGATATCCTACCTCCCTCCACTCACTCAAACCTCACTTTTTCCACATCTATCCAGCTGTTTTCTTTCCTTCCCTATTCTCTGACTTGGATACCTGGCTATTTTCTCTGATACTAACCCACCACCCTTATCCTTGGGGTTGTCAAATTCCACATTAACAATCTAGTTTATCTGCCTCTCATTTCCTCTCCTTCACATTCTCCAGCTCTCGACCAATCTGTCCATCAGTTACCTTAACTGTTCTTTTGATCTTGTCTTCACTCGACATTTCTCTCTTCTTATCTTGTCTTTCAAACTTTGATTCCCTGTTCTCTGTTTACCACCTTATTTCCTTTAAAATGACTCGTTCTCTCTCTCCTCCAATCATTCACTCCTTTTGAGTATATCTAACACTGCAATGTAATTCCCAGCTCAGGTAGACATACATATGCCAGCTCTGATCCAGCAAGCACACTAAAACAGCAGTGCAGCCACAGCAGGTAGGGTTGGCCTTCTGAGTTCATTTCTAGGGTCTCAGACAGGCTTGTTCTTGAGCAGCTAGCCTGAGCCACCACCCATACCACCATGGCCACGCTCCTATTTTTAGCAAGCTAGCTACTCCTGGGGGAATTCTGCGCCCCTGTAGGGGTGCATAATTCATACCTTCTGCAGATTTCTTGGCTCCCCCACAGAAACATGGGGGAGTCAAGAAATCTGTGGGGAACAAACACTCCTTCCTCGGCAGCCTGGGCACGAATTCTGGGAGCAGCAGGCAGCAGAGAGCAGATCACCACAGGGGGGAGGGGGAGGAGGTAGGCTGGGCATGCATCCATGGAGAGATGTTAAGCGGGTGGGGCTGGGCGCGTGTCTGCATGCAAACAAGTGAGAGAGACTCACTCTGTCCCTGTCACTTGCTGTTGCTGCATTCCAGGCTTGGAGGTGTAGGGCTGTGTGAAACAGACTCTGTCCCTGAGGCAGAGCAGAAATGTAACAACTAAGCAGGCAGGCTGCTAATGTTCCTATTGTTAGTTAATTGTTCCCATTCTTAGTCAATTAAGGCTCCTTTACCTTGCCAGAGTGGTGTAAAGGAGCCTTATTGTAAATGACAGTAACAGAATCATCAGGAAGGTCTATGTCAGGGGTCGGCAACCTTTCAGAAGCGGTGTGTTGAGTCTTCATTTATTCACTCTAATTTAAGGTTTCGCGCGCCAGTAATACATTTTAACATTTTTAGAAGGTCTCTTTCTATAAGTCTATAATATATAACTAAACTATTGTATGTAAAGTAAACAAGGTTTTCAAAATGTTTAAGAAGCGTCATTTAAAATTAAATTAAAATGCTGATCTTACGCCACCAGCCTACTCAGCTCGCTGACAGCCTGGGGTTCTGTTCACCTAGGCCAGCAGTGGGCTGAGTAGGGCCTGCGACCAGGACCCCAGACCTGGGGGTGGGTGTTTCAGGGGTCAGGGCAGAGGGCTGGGGGAGGGGGTGCAGGGCAGAAGGCTGGGGTGTGTGGGGGGTGTAGGGCAGAAGGCTGGGTGTGTGTTAGGGTGTGGGGGGTTCAGGGCAGAGGGATGTGGCTGTGGGGGTGCAGGGCAGAAGGCTGTGTGTGTGTTGGGGTGTGGGGGGTTCAGGGCAGAGGGCTGGGGGCATGGGGGTGCAGGGCAGAAGGCTGAGTGTGTGGGGGGGTTCAGGGCAGAGGAATGGGGCTGTGGGGGTGCAGGGCAGAAGGCTGGGTGTGTGTTGGGGTGGGGGCGTTCAGGGCAGAGGAATGGGGCTGTGGGGGTGCAGGGCAGAAGGCTGGGTGTGTGTTGAGGTGGGGGGGTTCAGGGCAGAGGGCTGGGGGTATGGGGGTGCAGGGCAGAAGGCTGGGTGTTGGGGGGAGGTCAGGACAGAGGGCTGGGGGTGTGTGAAGGTGCAGGGCAGAAGGCTGGGTGTTGGGGGGAGGTCAGAGCAGAGGACTGGGGGAGGTGTGAGGGTGCAGGGCAGAAGGCTGGGTGTTGCGGGGAGGTCAGGGCAGAGGGCTGGGGGGGTGTGGAGGTGCAGGGCAGAAGGCTGGGGTGCTCGGCTCGTGGGGGTGCTCCCAGCCCCCTGCCCTGAGTGGCTCACGGCAGGGGGCTGGAAGAGATATGCCCTGTTCCACCCCCTTCACCCAGGCTCCATCCCTACCTCTCTCTGCCTCCTCTACGGAGCTGTGTGCACACTGCCACTTTTCCCCCTCCCCCTCGCTAGGGCCATCAACTGATTGGCCAGAGACGGAGAGGAGGCGGGGCAGGGAAGCACCACTCCGGGGGAAGAAGCTGGGGAGGAGGGAAGCTTGGCTGCTGCAGAACCAAGCTTCTGTCTCCTGCCCCCGCAGGGGAGAGTGGTGAGCGGGGGGGCTGAGTGGGGCTGGGGGCCAGGACCGCATCAGGGGAGCTGCGTGACACTCAAAATCGGCTCATGTGCCGTGTTTGGCACGTGTGCCGTAGGTTGCCGACCCCTGGTCTATGTGCTTTCTTGCTTTTTTCCTGTGCCAGAGAACCACAACGAGGTTAGATTACAGCTCAGGATCTATTTTTCTTATCCATTTAAAAAAAATGCAGGATGATGATTAGCAAAACTGTATGACTTTTGTGTGTGAAAGTCTGAGCAATTTAAAGCGACATTCTACTTTACAGAACACCAAACACCAAAATAAAAGTAATATAATTTAAATGAAAATCCAGGATTATAACTGGAATGCAGGGTATGGCGTACCAAGTATTTGTAATTTAACTTTCACGTGTTTAGGAAATACTGAACAGTTATTGTGATTTTTTTTCTGTATGGTAGTTTAAAGAAATTACCAAAATACATGAAACTGGTGTGATTATATTGCATTATTTTGACAAATAAAATACGCATAATGTTGCAAAATTTTGGATTTTTTGGCGCAGAATTCCCCCATAAGTAATGCTAGCTCAATCACAACTAGTGCATGTACGTAGGGTGACCAAACAGCAAAAGTGAAAAATTGGGACGGGGTGGGGAGGGGTAACAGGAGCCTATATAAGAAAAAGACCCAAAAATCGGGACTGTCCCTATAAAATTGGGACATCTGGTCACCCTACATGTACATCCACCAGAGCTGGGAATTATACCTCCCCGCTGCAGTGTAGATGTATCTTTTGTGACCTCAGCTCCATCAATCCACTGATTTCTCTGCTACTCTCAGCTCCCTCCTATATTCCCTTCTGCTGATTCCATAGTCTTCCTTTAATCCCAACTTCTCTTCCACACTTGTTTCCTTTCTTTTCCCCAGTAGTCCCATACTCTCACTCTCTTCTCATATCCATTTCCTCCACTTCTGCTCCTGAGCTACTGAAAGACTTTGTATAAAATCTAGAAACCATCCAAACATCTTCCACTACACATTCATCTTGCCTTCCTTCTACTCCATTATCTTTCTCTATGCCAACGACTCCCCAGTCTACCTTTCTATGCCAGACCTTTCCTCTTCTGTACAGTCTCACATCTCTGTCTTTACAACATCTGACATTAGATGTCCAACAGGCAACTCAAATTCAACATGACAAATGCTGAATTTTGCTTCTCTTGTGATGAAAGGGAGGGACATGCTAGCCATGCTACATTTATGTTACTCAGGAAAGAAAAACAAATCCCTTCCAATCTCAGTGTTGTCTATGTCCATAGTGAAGAATCTAGGTTTGGCTTTCAGGATTCCAGAATTATCAACTCAGGGGTGTTTCTAATAGGGTTTGGTAGGAACTGGTGATAAACTCAACACTATTCAACATTTTCATCAATCATCTGGAAGTAAATATAAAATCATGAGTGATAATTTGCAGATGACACAAAGATTGGTGGAGTGATAAATAATGATCAAGACAGGACAGTCATACAGAGCAATCTGGATTGCTTGGTAAACTGGGCCCATTAAAACAAAATGCATTTTATTACAGAGAAATGGAAATGTAGACATTTAGGAACAAGAAATGCAGGTCATATCTACATAACAGGGGACTGTATCCTGGAAAGCAGTGATTCTGAAAAGGTGGAGAGGGTGCACAAATATGATTAGAGGGTTGGGAAAAATGCATTACAGTGAGAAACCTAAAGAGCTCTGTTTAATTTATCAAACAGAAGATTGAGAGGTGACATTGATTACAGTGTACAAGTACCTTCATAGGGAGAAAATACCAGATACTAAAGGAATCTTTAATCTAGCAGAGACAGGCATAGCAAGGACAATGGCTAGAAACTGAAACCAGACAAATTCAAATTAGAAATTAGGCACATACTTTCAGGGCCGTCCCTAGCTATTCTGAGGCCCTATGCAGCCCCCACACACGGGGGGGGGGGGACGGATGGACAGGCCTCCACGGGAGTGAGGGGGCTGGCTTGGGGGCCGGGGGCTTGCACTTCCCACCACCAGTGAGTGCAGGCCCGGCCCTGCTGCAGTCCTCAGGGGCAGGAAGGGCCGGGCTGGGGCACAGTGAGGCGAAACAGGGCAGGGGCTTTGGGGAAGGGGTGGAGTGAGGACGGGGCTGGGGCGGAGTGAGGTGGGAAGAGGTGGGGCAGGGGCTGGAGCAGTATGCAGTTGTGCAAGGGCACCAGGAAATTTGGTGTCCCAAGTTTCCTGGTGCCCTACGTAGCTGCATACTTTGCATATGGGTAAGAACGGCCCTGCATACTTTTAACAGTAAGGGTGATTAACTACTGGAACAACTACCAAGGGAGGTAGTGGATTTTCCATCTCTTGATGTCTTCAAATCAAGACTGAATACCCTTCTGGAAGATATGCTTTAGCAAACCACGAGTTATTGGACTCAATACAGGGAGGGATATATGAGTGAATGTTAATGGCCTATAATATGCAGGATGTCAGATTAGAAGATCTAATGGTCCCTTCTCACCATAAACTCTATGAATCTATGAAACCTGTTGAGTCACACTTCTTTCAATGATATCTTAGAAGTCATATTTCAGAGAAAATATGTACAAGTCAGCAAAATATGTACAATTACATTACAATTTACATATAAACACAGCAGTTTATTTCATTCTTTGCTACTCTCTCTTCTCCTCAGTTCCACAGTTTTCACAACTTCTGTATGCCATGGCTACTATATAACTAATAAAAACACAGTATTTCAGAGTGAATTATTTCCTTTTTAATTTAATTCAGTTTTTTGTTATATTATGTACTCAGTCTAGACATGTCACTTAAATATAGTTATATGCTTCAATTTTCCATTTAATAAGGAAGCCAATTTCCAATTTCCCATGTAGTTATGAATAGTAAAGTGATCATCATGGCACAATCAAAGAAAACAGTTAAGAATGTTCTTTGTTATAGTTAACTTACTCATGCATTCAAGTACCCTCAAGTACACTCAGTATCAAGCTCTATCCAATTTGAAAATAAGGAGAAATAGGAGGAGAGGAAATTTGCACTTTCTTATAATTTAGTCACAAAACCTTTTGGGTGGAAGGTAGGATGATGGCTAGATGGCTCAAAATATTAGAACAGGTGCCACTAACTACTCTTTATAGACCAACTTTTTTCTCCATACATTCCTCCTGGTCTTCACTTTAACTAGCTTTTACAACCAGGGCAAGCTGTGCTGGATTGTGCAGTCACTCCATGCATTAAACAGCATTTCTCAAATGCAACCACTGTGGCCGCATGTGGCCATCAGGGACTTTTCTTGTGGCCACAGCCTCCAGGGCTTAATTTGTCCCCAGGTTTCCCAGGGCTGAGTAAGTCTGCTGTGAAAAGTGATACTTGTATGTTTCTTAATATCACTTTTCACAACAGACTTACTAGCTAGCAATAAATAAATTACAATGATTTGGACGTGTATATGTGCATATTTATTTGTTTTTCCTAAAGCTAATTAAGTATTTTAGGAAAAAGTGTGAGACCAGCCACCAGCAAGAGTTGGTGGCTGCACTCTGAGGCCACCAAAAAATGTGTCCTGAGAACCCCTGCATTAGAAAATAGGGGACAATGAAATTGGTGTCCACACACTTCTCAACACAAAGTTTGACAAACTCGGTCCATACTGGAGTGTGAGGTGGGAACCTCCAGTCAGGACCAATTCAGAGTTTTTTAAAAGAGACATTAAGTATAAAGAAAGGAGACAGTGCCAAAAATGTATGAGTATGGGTAGTAGCAAACATAGCTGCAGTTCAAAGAAAAAAAGATGCTGTGACCACAAGACATGCAGGATGGCTGCATTATTGTTCCCAGATTCTAATCCATATCCAAACCATATGCAGAAATCACTGTCATCACACCAGCATCTCACACCACCATAGATATGAATGATTTACCATTTAAATTTACGCGTGTATAAATAACCTCTTTAAAACCTATACCGCATGATTTAACAGCACTACAATACATACTGTATGTATGTAGATGTATCACCTGAAGATCTTTTTCTATGTGAATAGAGTACACTAAGTTCACAGTAGGGTTGTATATAATTATAAAAGACGTTAATGAGTAAGAATTCCAGGGCTTTTAGTGAATCATAGAAGTTATTCCCTCATGAGTGGAAATATATTTTCCTTTACTCTATCACTTATGTAAATAATTACAGAAAGAGAAGGAAAGATATAAAGAGAGAATGAACTACATGTGTTTTAAATTAGTTTTTCTTACTTTTGATGCAGTTTTGAACAATTGGTTTTGGATTTGTAAAAAATGATCTATCTCAGTGTAAATGCCTGTAAAAATCAGCCTTTTTTCACAGATAAAATAAATGAGGTAATACTTGCCTAACAATTATCTTGCATGATAGGTGGGCTGGAATAAGTGTGTACTTCCAATTGCTGATTCTGTTCAGTAGATTGATAGTTTCCATTTTAGTCTGTACGGGAACTTTTAGCTGTTGCATCAGTTAATGACTGGAAAAACATGTCATCCATAACTCAGCATTGGTCAACCCATGTAAACAAGGAAGGAGACCTGATGAATCATAATAGGAGGTGCCTAGTCATTTTATATTCATCAGAGGTTACTGGTGATGCTTGTTTTTGAAAGCAGACCTGAAACATTCCAAGATCAATCTTTAATCAAAGGTTATTGTTGTCCCAAAACATCATGTTCTTTCAAAATGATATATGGGTGCTTTGAAAATGCAAGTGATGTTATGACTATTGTGCATACTTCATGGTTAGTTCATTACTACAGCTGTACCAACAGTAAAAATAAAAATATTGTTTTAATCATAAAAACATAAGAATGGCCACACCGGGTCAGACCAATGGTCCATCTAGCCCAATATCCTGTCTTTCAGCAGTGGCCAGTGTCAGATGCTTCAGAGGGAATGAACAGAACATGATAATTATTGAGTGATCCAATCACTGTCATCTAGTCTCAGCTTCTGGCAGTCAGAGATTTAGGGACATCAGAGCATGGGGTTGCATCCCTGACCATTTTGGGTAATAGCCATTGATGAACCTAGCGTCCATTAACTTATCTGATTATTTTTTGAACCTAGTTATACTTTTGGCCTTCACATCCCTAGGCAGAGTTCCACAGGTTGACTCTGTACTGTGTGAAGAAGTACTTCCTTATGTTTGTTTTAAATATGATGCCTATTAATTTCATTGGGGACCCCGGTTCTTGGATTATATGAAGGGGTAAATAACACTTCCTTATTCACTTGTTCCACATCATTCATGATTTTATAAACCTCTATCATATCCCCAGTCACTCATCTCTTTTCTAAACTGAACAGTCCACGTCTTCTAAACCTCTCCTCATATGGAAGCTGTTCACTACCTCTAATCATTTTTGTTGCCTTCTCTGCACCTTTTTCAATTCTAATATAACTTTTTTGAGATGAGGTGACCAGCATTGCACACAGTATTCAAGGTGTGGTGTACCATGGATGTGGCATGGTAGTGGCATTATGATATTTTTTGTCTTATTATCAATCCCTTTCTGAATGGCTCCAAAAATTGTTAGCTTTTTTGACTGCCACAGCACACTGAGTTGATGTTTTCAGAGAACTATCAAGAATGACTCCAAGATCTCTTTCTTGAGTGGCAACAACTAATTTAGACTTTATCATTGTATATAAATAGTTGGGATTATGTTTTCCAGTGTGCATTACTTTGCATTTATCAACATTGAATTTCATCTGCCATTTTGTTGCCCAGATACCCAGTTTAGTGACTTTGTAACTCTTCACAGTCAGCTTTAGGCTCAACTATCTTGAGTAATTTTGTGTCAGCTACCAAATTTGCCATCTCACTGTTCATCTCTTTTTCCAGATCATTTATGAATATGTTGAACAGCAATGGTCCCAGTACAGATCAAAACAGAGTTAATTATGATTTTAAAAAAATGAGAAATAATAATCTTTACCTTTTAACTGCTTTTGATCCACTAAGAGAGGTAGACAAAGGAAAGAGGGGAAAAAGACAATACCAAAACCAAATCTTAAAAAATATATATGAAACAAGGTAGGCAATTTGTGAGCCCAGCCTCAGAATCACATTAAATTGGGATCTGAAGTAGAAAAGTAAGCAATACAGACTTAATTCTAAAGTAGAAGTTCTTGTTAAAATACAACAAATAAAATGTATCACCACTCATCATGGATAATGTTATCTACAGCAACCAGAGGCACTAGAGGAGAGATGGTACTGCCAAAACGCAAGAGATCATGATAGTAATTATTACATTGTTATTTCAAAGGTGGTATAATCAAATTTATTATACATATTTTAAACTCACTCACTTGTGACCAATCTCATGTGCAATGGTAAAAGCTGAACCTAGGCCAATGTCTTCATTAATGCTGCAGCTCCTTTCAGGCTCACACATTCCAGCCACAGAGGCCAAGCCTGAATAAACAGAAGGAGACACAAAGGGTCATGCCAAGGTGTTCAAGTCTTAAAAGCCCTAGTTATAAATGGCTGGATTCTTTTTAATAACCTCCACACACAGAAGGAGCAGTTGGCAAAAGGTTAACTTTCTAGTCATTTTCAAAATCACTGGGGGGAATTTCTCTTTGCCGGCTAGACATTAATATTTTTTGAACTACAGTCAGTGCTGGAAAATGTCTAGACTAGGGGTTAGATTTATAAATTTTACTTCGGGTAACTTGGGACCACCTAGTAACTTGAGCCAGGAGAGGGAATTCAAGAAAGCATTTCTATTTTAACATTCTTGAGGCTGCAGAAAGTAAAATGTATCCACATTATTTTTCTAAAGAGATCTGTTTAAGTTTAGTGGGTTCCTAAAAACATACAAGAAACTTTTTTAGCTACAAAAAGCCCCAAGGGGTACTTTTTTTTGTATAAAAATAAAACTGAATGCATCAATAAAGGAGAGGAGACATGTTAATACAAAGCATTCACTTAAATATGGAAGGCTTTTCCATTTATCATTGTATTATAAGTGCTTTTTAAAGATTCCTTAACAGGAAGAAAGCTACTGGCACTTACAGAATATAGCTCTGCTGTGTCATACACACTCTTCAGCATTAGAATATCACATAGAATATATACTATAGCCGAACGACTTTGCTGTCACTGGTGATGGACTCTAACCAGCAGCCTTACCTAAGGTATTCTTTCCTGAGGTCTGTTATCTGGAAGAAGCATTAACAGCCTCTCCAAGGGAATCACCTGCCCTGCGAAATACAGTACTCCAAAACAGTGACTGGAAAAATAATTACTTTGTCATGGAAGGCAAGTTGTTACCTTTTATGAGAAAATGGTGCTAAATTATGCCCTTCTGCCTAAAATAAGTAGGAATGAGATGACTAGTAACCACTGGAAAGAGAGGATGAGGTGACTGGGGAGAGAGGATTAGTCATGAGAGAATTAAGAAAAATGTTTAACAAATTTTTGCAGTCTACTATCTGTTGCCAGTCTAATAATAATGTTCCACCTGCCTAAAATTCTCTGTTGTTTTAATTGGATGAGGTATTCTTTACTTCCTGAATTTGAATGTAGTGTACCTAGCACTTTTATGACTGTCATGTTTCCCCACTGACGTGGCCACATTTCAAGGGTGTGTAAAGAGATCCCTATATGGTCAGTGTATAGAACTTGGTCCAGCAACCCTTACTCACAGGAATAATGGCCTGAGGATCAGGCTAATGATTTGTAATTCTGTACAGTGCTTTTATGTTTGCAAAAAACAGTGGAGGCCAAATCCAGAACCCAGACCTGGCCCAAGATGCTGAGCCAGCTGCTCAGCAGATGTGTAAGAGAGGGAGGAGAAATCCTCCACTGAAGCCACATAGCAGCTGCACAGCCACTTTGGGTATGTCTACATTGCAATAAAACACCCGCAGCTTGCCCATGTCAGCTGACTCAGGTTCACAGGGCTGTAAAATTGTGGTGTAGACATTTGGTCTCGGGCTGTAGCCTGAGTTCTGGATCCCCCCCCTCACAGAGTCTCAGAGCTTGGGCTCCTACCCAGGCCCGAACATCTACACTGCAATTTTTCAGCCCCACAGTCTGAGCCCTTTGAACCCAAGTCAGCTAACGTGGGCCAGACACAGCCATAGGTGGTTTATTGCAGTATAGAGATAACCTTGATGCAAGCTGCTTTTTCTACATAGCTCCTTATGCCAGAGATTGGAAGGGAAGAACTAGAAGATCTGTCTAGCAGCAGATCTTCTAGTCCCATTTCTCCCCAGGGTACCCAGGGTTCCTCCTACTCATTGTGCTCCTGTCTATGGGGACTTCGTATATATGCTCTCATTAAGCACGTGCTTCACTCCAACTTCTTGAGGTCAATGGCACTTAAGCATTTCTTAAGTGTTTTGTTGACTCAGAGACATAGAGGATATTGTCCCTACTCCCACTACAGTTCCCAAAATGCAAAGAAACTGCCATAGTTCTGTTGTCAAGATGCCCATTGCAGAAAAGGAGGAGGGGGGTAGTAATTGACTCTTTATGAACAAAAGCATCAATTTAAAATTTGTTCACTTTCTATTTAGTAAAGTATGCAGTCAAGCCTGGCCTCCAATGTGCTGGTTTCAAGTGGAGCAGAATTTGGCTCTATGCTGAAGTCTTATAAACTGAGGATTAGTGCACTAATAGTCAAATACATAAAATATGTTTTTCACTAAATGTTTCCTTTGATATTTTCCCCTTTTGAACACTTGCAGTGGCAATTCTGTGACATTAGTATGTCTTTGCTGTTTTGACATCTCTGTGCTGGCTTTAATTTAGAAATTTGTAGTCTGAAGGCATTTATGTTACACTAAAATATGTTATGCATATGGATTATGTTTACAGTGGGCCAGATTCCAACATCCTTTACTCACATTGACTATAGCTTAACTACACAAGTTTCCCTAGTGACTTCAATAGGACCACTTGTATAATAAGTTACTATTCAACATGAGTTAAGGTTATCAGAATCTGGTTCAGTGACGACAGTAACGGAGGAAACAGAAAAAAAAATACTATGGTTGACTCTGATCGGTGGAAGACCTACAAAATAATCACACACAAAATCAATAAGCCGAACTAGTCTGCAACTCAGAATTGGAGTGCTGATAGTTAATTACAAAGAAGAAGCTAATGGAATGATTTAAGGTTGAAAAAGTGATTTGTTAGGTACATATTAGTCTCAGTCCATGTATGAAAGGCTCTTTAATAATAATTTCTGTCTTTAAAACACTAGTAAACTGCAATATTTATGATATATAACACACACCTTTGTGGTGACAAATTTAGGGATGGCAAGGACAATATCTCTCCACCCTGTCCATAATATTGACAAATGTGCTTTCCACTGAGAAGGCACCAAGGAGTTCCAATATTGTTTTAATTTACATTGTTGGATTATTTTCCACAATGCTTTATAGAAGAAGCAGTCTTGATGTTGCACCTCGACTCATACAGTATGGCAACAATTTAAACCACAAAGAGTGTTTCCTGGGGCTGTGTCTTTTTTTCCCTTCCTCTCCCATTTGTATTTTTGAAATATATAATGGAAATAGATTATATGGAAATAAGCAGTAAGTTTTCTGCTTTAATTACTGCTTGGTAAGTTTGAATCATCTAGTAGGTTTTATCAGCATTACAGATGCCAGAAAAGAAACGCCCAACAGCAATTCACATAATTTAATCTTCTAGTGATCTAACAAAACATATACCCACATAAGTTACATTTTACTTCTTATATTTGAGAAGGCTCACTAGCAGAAGAGGTCAAAACTAATCAATCAATAATCAGAATAATGCAAACAAACAACAAATACAAGCTGAAGTTCCACTTTGTAAACTTACCCAGTGTTCCACAGGGCTTGTTTTTATAAGTGCAGATATCGTATCTGTTGAGGAGAAAAACAATCAGACACAACTTGTAAGAGGATCATATCTGTGAGATATTTTGCATATTTATCACATTTCTATATCATAGGTCAAGTTGTCAGACCACAATCAGTGTAAGTATGTGCAGCCAACTAGTGACGGCATTTTCTACACTCTGGTGTAAACCACAGGCTGCAGTATGCTCACAGCCTTTGGCCTCAGGCCAGTGGGACACCTGCCAGTAAGAAAAAAACAGTTAAAGTGGATCTTTGTAATCACCGGCTCCATAAAACAGTCTACCATGCTGTTAGGAAGTTACAGCTGCATGCCTGCAGACTGCTACTCCTTCAAGAGGCTACTAGCAATGTTTATATTTCTAAATCTGCTGAAACATTTTCTTATGGTGGACATGGCATATTTTACAACATTGAACAGCTTTCATTTTAATTGCTACCATTCTCTCTAATTTTCATTAAGAAGTTTAAGTGTTTAAATTATCAAAACTCAGGCAAATAAGAATCAGGTTTCTCATTTTGTTATCTTCCAATTATTATGTGTGCTTTAAAAGTAATGCATTGCAAGTTATTAACATTTTTTAATTTTTATGATATTTTCTTACAAACGGCTAAATAAATTGCTAAAAACTTCCCTCATTTTAGATACAATCTTCCCAATACTGAAGTTCAGACAATGAGTCTCTGTTCAGATGACATGGTGAAATAAACATATCAGTGTTTTGTAGCCTGTAAAGGAATTAAAACATGTTTCCTGCAGTACAGCTAATATCCAGTGTAAATAATGCGGCCAATGCACTATAACTGCATATTTTTAAATGTGTTACAGCCACAATCCTATAGCTAAGATATGCAGCATTATTATAGACTTATGTTTTCAGGGATTTATAATGATTTCCTTGCAGTATAATGTTTCAGAGCATGTGTTTACAAGGTTTTTGCACTATGAGAAAGTAAAACCAATAAAGAAGATGAGGAGACATGGATTCCTCTTTTCACTCTCATTTTTTAACTTAGACCTTTTTTTAATATTTTTAAAAACTAATAGTACCTGTTTTAAACATGGTTCAGTGACCATTTATGAGTAATGTATGAGATGTATAAACTCTTTAAGTGCCAGAATAAGTTTTTGTCTGCAACCCAACTCCATGCACTAAATTTCTGAGTGCAAAATTAGGCCCTTAATCCTGTAAATGCCCCACACATGTAGACCTCTCTGTCCAGGTGTAACCCTATTGATTTCAATAGGGCTCCACATGGATGCAAGAATCTGCTTATGTGGAGCAGTGGGCAGGAACATGGCCTAATTGTGATCTCAGAAATGTGTGTATTCAGTTCCCACTTGAAGTGGCTCAAATTGTGTCATAATATGTGCATGCAGAGTTCTTACCAATTTCAAGAGAAGCCCTATATGGGCATCCAAGGCCACATTTTAACCTAGTTCCTCTTATGCAATTTGAGGGATGGGTACTCAGATCAGTATTCTGCTATACAACGTGTGGGAACATAACTATCTAATAGGTCACACAAATATAAATAGGCAGATAGCGAGATTTTCACCACACACTTCATGTCATTTACATCTTTGAAGATGCAGGACTTATTATTTTGCATTCAGTACAGGGCCTGAACCTACTCCTATTGAAGCTATGGCAATACTTTTGTTCATCTCAAGGGCAGAAAGATTGGGTCCAGACATATTAAGTGAGAAAAAGTAACTTGTATGAATACCATGAATATGTAGCTCTGAACCCAACAAAAGAAAGTATCTGGAGTAAACAGTAAATATTTTACTATTGTGTTGTAGTATTTAATGCTACTGGGAACTGAACAGTTAGACCTGCACATGTTGAAACAAAAATATATTCTCAGGATAAAATCCTGCCTCACTGAAGTAAATCGGAGTTTTATCACTGACTTCAATGGGGCCAGCACTTACTCTTAGAGACTGATTCTACTCACAATTATACTGGTATGAATTGCACTCAGTGAAGTTCCACCAGTGCAACAATAGTGAGATCAGAGTAAAATCCCTACTTTCTCTCACATTTTTTAATAATCAACACCATTTATCATTCTGATTGTCCTGTGTACCTTCTATTATTCCATTGTGTAGGGTAGACTTAGAAGGAAAAGTTTTATGAAAAAGAAATTTCAGTGAGAAAACAAAATGAAATTTTGCAGAAAAATATTTTTCTGCTTTCTGATGAGCTCTAACCATTTTGTAAAAAAACACCTCAAACAGTCAGACTATTCTAAATATGGCCTCACTAAACAGTCCAATGGTACAGGCTAGAATATTGTCCTAATAACATTCATAATTTCTCTTATGAATCCCAAACCTTTGTTTTTTCTATTAAACAATGCCAAAGGATTTATTTTATCTACTATAGATCTTTTCCTTTTTCTATCCTTTGTGCCACAAGGTTCTGGATGCTCTCTTTTCATTTGGTTTGTTCTTAAACTCATTACCTAACATTTCTATGAGGTGAACGGCACAATTCATTCATCTGTTTGTGTACTATCCAAATCAATCTGAATTGTACTTGCCTTTTCGTCCTTTGACTCCACTTCCTCTAGCCTTGTTTTGCATTACAGTGGAATCCACTTAATCAGGAAGCCCCAGTGGATAGCTTTTCATCCTGATTAAGTGTAATTGTAATGTAACAGAAAAAGGGATTTCAGTAGTATTACTGTCTGGGGAGATGCATGTTACTGGAGATGCCTATAATGTTGGGAAAAGGGATTATCTGCATTGGATTGGCACTGAGCCAGGTGTCTGCTCAGAAATGGTAGAAGAGACTTCTATGAGATTTGCAATATTGTGGGCCAACATGTGTAATGGGCGTGCCTGAAAGGAACTGACTAGCAGATAGGAGTAAGCAGTGGTGATGCACAGTATATGTTTTCTGCATGTATCATAAACAAAAGAAAGACTGAAAGCTGTTGTTAGAAGGAAAACTGTACAAAACCAACATTAGACAGAGACACACAAAGACCAAATGCCAGTGAATGTTACAAAATCACCTGAAAGCATCCCTGTTAAGGGGATTACTTTACTCACTAAGCCACATGTATGAAACAGAGATGGCTGGTGATAGACAAGACTTGAAGGAAATGTGTTTTAAAGCAAAAAGCTGAAGAAGGAGAAAGTAGAAACACAGCAAACGGCATATATTCCAGGACCAGAAGGGACCATTGTGATCATCTAGTCCAACCTCCTGTAGAATACAGTTCCATATAAAAAAGAATGAGGAGTACTTGAGGCACCTTAGAGACTAACTAATTTATTTGAGCATAAGCTTTTGTGGGCTAAAACCCACTTCATCGGATGCCTGCAGTGGAAGATATAATATGAAAATATATATACACAGAGAACATGAAAAAATGTGTGTTTCCATACCAACTGTAATGAGGGTAATTAATTAAGGTGAGCTATTAGGTGAGTTATTATCAGCAGAAGAAAAAAACTTTTGTAGTGATAATCAGGATGGCCCATTTCCAACCATTGACAAGAAGATGTGAGTAACAGTAGGGGGAAAAATTAGCATGGGAAAACAGTTTTACTTTGTGTAATGACCCATCCACTCCCAGGCTAGGTCTACACTACCCGCCTGAATCGGCGGGTAGAAATCGACCTCTCGGGGATCGATTTATCGCGTCCCGTTGGGACGCGACAATCGATCCCCGAATCGGCGCTCTTACTCCACCAGCGGAGGTGGGAGTAAGCGCCGTCAACAGAAAGCCGCAGAAGTCAATTTTGCCGCCGTCCTCACAGCGGGGTAAGTCGGCTGCGATACGTCGAATTCAGCTACGCTATTCACGTAGCTGAATTTGCGTATCTTAAATCAACTCCCCCCTGTAGTGTAGATGTACCCTCAGTCTTTATTAAAGCCTAATTTAATGGTGTCTAGTTTGCAAATTAATTCCAATTCTGCAGTTTCTCATTTGAGTCTGTTTCTGAAGTTTTTTTGTTGGAATATTGCGACTTTGAGATCTGTAACTGAGTGACCAGTGAGGTTGAAGTGTTTTCCTACTGGTTTTTGAATGTTATAATTCTCAACGTCTGATTTGTGTCCATTTATTCTTTTGCATAGAGACTGTCCGGTTTGGCCAATGTACATGGCAGAGGGGCATTGCTGGCACATGATGGCATATATCACATTGGTAGATGTGCAGGTGAACGAGCCTCTGATAGTGTGGCTGATGTGATTAGGTTGTATGATGGTGTCCCCTGAATAGATATGTGGACAGAATTGGCAATGGGCTTTGTTGCAAGGATAGTTTTCCTGGGTTAGTGTTTTTGTTGTGTGGTGTGTGGTTGCTGGTGAGTATTTGCTTCAGGTTGGGGGGCTGCCTGTAAGCAAGGACTGGCCTGTCTCCCAAGATCTGTGCGAGAGGGATTGTCCTTCAGGATAGGTTGTAGATCCTTGATGATGCGCTGGAGAGGTTTTAGTTGGGGGCTGAAGGTGATGGCTAGTGGCGTTCTGTTATTTTCTTTGTTGGGACTGTCCTGTAGAATGTGACATCTTCAGTTCCATAGAACTTTCCCAAAATAATTCCTATAACATATATTTTAGAAGAACATCCAATCCCTATGTAAAAATTGTCAGTGATGGGGAATCCACCAGGACACTTCCTAAATTGTTCCAAAAATGGTTAATTACTCTTACCATTAAAAGTTTATGCCTTATTTCCATCTGGGAAGGGGACTACAAAAATGCTCAAATGTCAATGAGGATACCTGCAATGGAAAAAGTTCAGGTTGGAGGAAAGTAACTAGTGGGTATTGCAAAGAGAGGTGAGGCTCCCTTTGTCGTTCCTCTGAAAGATGGAATTTGCTGTAAGGTTAAGATAATTACCGATGCAATTTGCACCACTTAATTGAGATGTAACTTTATTGGGGGATCTATTTAATAGATGTTTGTCAGGGAACCAGATTAAACCTAATGATTGATATGGTACTAATTCAGAGGGAAGAGGGCCATTGACCAAAAATTATTAACACTACTTTCTTTTCAGGAAACATTTCTAAAGAGCATATCTATGAACTGAGGTTTTTTTATTTTACTGTTGTTGTTGTTAACTGAATCTTGCTTATTCTTTCCCTTGTTTCTCATCATCGCAACATCACAGATTTTGACTGTAAGCTCTTTAGAGGACAGACTGTCCCTTACAAACTTATGTAGTGCCTAACACAGGTGTTCTCAAACTTTCTTTGCTGGGCCTCCCCTTTCAAAATATTTCAGGCTCTGATGACACCCCAAAAAAGTAATGACCCCCTCACACATACCATGCCACCCTTCCTCTGCATTGCTACTGGTAGCAGCACTGCCTTCAGAGCTGGATATTTGGCTAGCAGCTGCTGCTCTCTGGACACCCAGCTCTGAAGGCAGTGCAGAAGTAAGAGTGGCAATACCGTTACCCCGTACAGTAGCCTTGTGAGCCCCTTTTGGGTCAGGACTCCCAGTTTGAGAAATGCTGGCCTAACACAACTGGGCTCTGAGCTCAGCTAGGACCTCTGACAATTACCATAATATAAACAAACAATCTGATTCCATCCACTTCTTTGCTTTTCTCACCCTCTTCTTCTGCCCGCATATCAATCATATTGCATCTTTACACTGGAAACACTTACTGCAGGCCCAGGTCACCTGTCTAGGTTTATACTGAATCTAGCTCCCTAAGTTTCATACTTCAGTGAACTAAAAAACAAAGCAAAACACCATTCAAAAAGGCAAATTCACCTGATTCCAACATAAAACCATAAATTGGTTCAGACTTTCTCAAAAGTGGGCCTTTGGACTCACAAAAAGGATTCACAAGCTTCACAGAATCATTAAACAAATCTGGGTTATATTTCAAAATCATTACACAAAACAAAAGCAGGCAAGTTGTGTGTGGTTTGGAGTTTCAAACAGCTATTGTCTGTACACACAAATGCAGTTTTTGCCTGCACAAAGTGTATGTATGTATTTTTGCAGGTGCAATTGGTGCCCTCAGTGTTAAAGGAGTTGTGTGGACAAATAATGATACCATAAATCTTATGCTTAGCACATTTAGACAGCTGCTGTATAAAAATGAAGGTTTTATAGCAATTATTCATCTGTTCATCATTTTTACAACATCTTAATTCATTTCATGTGCATACCTTACAAATAACAATACATTTTACAACACTAAAACCCTTTTGATTTCTTTCAAAAAGTTTTACTATAGCATCTGCTTAGTCTTACAGAAAGTGGTATACCACAACAGCATTTTGCCTTAAAATAAAGTACACATCTTATTTGGTTTCTTCCTCAAAAACCTCAAAACCAAAGGAGCTATTTAAACTAAGGAAGGAAAAGCATAATATACATGTTACACATCACTCAACAGAAATAACTTTTTCTATTATTAGTTTTCCATGTCTTTTAAAAACTGCCACAGACAATCAAAGTCTGGCTCTACTGGGCTTAATTTCAGAACTTAACTTGGTTAAATAAGTGAAATTCTGAGTTATAGTTAGGAAAAGAAGTTACTTATCTTGTACAGTAACTGGAGTTGCTTGAGATATGTCCCTATGGTGCTCCAAGTCAGGATGCACATGCATCCATGCACTCTTAATCAGTGATTGTTGTCTGTGGTGTCTGCGGTCTGTGCCTGGGTCCTAGACACCTTAGTGCTCCAGCACATGGGTAATATAAGGAAGGGACAGACCCTCTGCCACTCCAGTTCCTTCTCAAAAATGAAAGACTTCAAGGCAGAAGGGAAGGAGAGCAGGCAGTGGAGCAGCCATAGGGATGCACATCTCAAAGAACTCCACTTATTGTACAAGGTAAGTAAAGTCCCCTTTTTCTTTGAGTAGTGCCCCTATGAGTGCTCCATATCAGGATATTCATAAGCAGTACCTCAATTATGAAGGAGGGTGCCAAGGGGTCGGATTCAGTACAGAGAGTAGAACAGATCACTGACAGGTGCGTCGGCTTCAAAGAAGGCATGAGAGTGTAGTTCTGGGAAAAGCGTGTAACTGAAAGACCAGGTGGCTGCCCTGCAGATGTCTGAGAATGATGTGTTTTTCAGTAGGGCTTCAAAGGTAGATTGAGTCCTAGTGGAATGAGCCATCACCCTTGGAGAGAGGCGAGACTCCAAAGGCTTCATAACAGGTTAAAATACATCCTACAATCCATTTGGATAAGCTTTGGGTGTAAAACAGGTGTCTTTTCATTCATTCTGCAATTGAGATGAAAAGCCTTCATGAAGCGCTAAGGGGCATGATCCTGTCTACATAAAAGGTGAGAACTCTTCTTACATTCAGTGAGACTTATTTCTTCTTTGGAAGAGTGAGGTTTGGAATAAAATACCAGTATGTGAATCTCCTGATTAACGTGGAATCCTGACGAAAGTTGAGGTCAGACGCAAGGGTGTGGCTATAGCATCACTCTGTCATGACAGAACACTGGGGTCAGCCATCAAGGCTCTAAACACCCTGAACTGTTAAGCTTGCCTTACACAATCTGCAAAACAATTGGTCCTTACATGCAAGAAGCATAAATTTTAGTACACCTCTACCCTGATATAACGCGGTCCTCGGGAGCCAAAAAAATCTTACCGCGTTATAGGTGAAATCGTGTTATATCGGGATAGCAGCGGCAGGGCTCCGACGGTGATTTAAAGGGCCTGGGGCTCCTCGCAGTGGCCAGAGCTCTGAGCCCTTTAAAGTGCCGCCCGAGCCCCACTGCCGGAGAACCGGGGTAGCGACGGCAGGGCTCCAACGGTGATTTAAAGAGCCCCGGGCTCTGGCTGCTGCAGGGAGCCCAGGGCCCTTTAAATCACCACCTGAGCCCCGCTGCTGGAGCCCCAGGGTAGCAGCAGCAGGGCTCCGACGGTGATTTAAAGAGCCCAGGGCTTCGACTGCTGCGGGGAACCCCGGGCCCTTTAAATCTCTGCCCGAGCCCCGCTGCCGGAGCCCAGGGGTAGCAGTGGCAGGGCTCTGACAGTGATTTAAAGAGCCCCGGGCTCCGGCTGCTGCGGGGAGCCACAGGCCCTTTAAATCTCTGCCCGAGCCCCACTGCCGGAGCCCCGGGGTAGCAGCGGCAGGGCTCTGACAATGATTTAAAGAGCCCCGGGCTCCGGCTGCTGCGGGGAGCCCCAGGTCCTTTAAATCTCCACCCACGCCCCGCTGCCGGATGTAAAGCAGCCCCGCCTCCCAGAGCGCTGCTTTACCGTGTTATATCCAAATTCGTGTTATATCGGGTCGTGTTATATCGGGGTAGAGGTGTAGTGGGGAAAGATGTATATAAACTGTGTAGTGTGTGACGTGAATTGGAGTTGCAGTATCACCCTGTACCTAAACCCCCTGCATCTGGGCCTGGCCAGCATGTGCAAAGAGCTGTTATACACGTAATACACTAACCTGAATGATGAGCTGGAGTCAAACTGACTTTTTTGGATCTCAGAGTACTCAATGAAGTTTTCTTTCAAAACTGGACAAAGCGTTCTGGATAAGCCAAGTGGAAAGGTCTCAGAGGGAATGCCAATGTAGGTGAGTTTTTCTGTTGCGTGTTTTTGATTATTAAGCAGTGCTATTTGTTCCTCTGGAAAGCAGTCTTGTTCTATACCAGAGAGCCAGCTATTAGCCACGCCTTGAGGTGAAGCACCAACATGTTGGCGTGTGATGGACCCACACCTCAGTGAGGAGATTTGTAGGAAAGCAGAGAGTCACAGAGATATGCAAACCAGCTCTTGGAACCACACCTGTCTCAGCCATGACTGCTCTGAGGATGGCTACTAATTTTTCCTGTTTCAATTTGTTAGGACCTTGAGCAGTAAAGATGTTGGAAGATAAGCGTATAATAAAATGCAAGGTCAAGGAATCACTAGGGCATCTCCCATAGAGTTGCAGCTGTGCCCTCTCCCCAAGCAGAATCTACTGCATTTTGCATGGATGGTGTTGCAAAGAGATCTATCTTTGAATGACACCAGGTAAGACGTATCTCTTGGAATACCTCCCACTCATAGTCAATGTGAATATGCCTGATGAGACAGCCTGCTACTGTGTTCTGTAGTCCTGGTAGATAAACTGCTGAGATACGTGTGTGCTGTGATATGCACCAGTTACACAGTTTTATGGATTCACCACATAAGGACTGAGATCTTGCTCCTCCCTGTCTACTGATAGAATACATTGCTGCTCTGTTGTCCAGCATTATTTGACAGCTTATTTGACAGAGTTATTGGCCTAGTGGAAGGGGGAAATGTACATATGATATATCTTGATTTTAGTGAAGCTTTTAACACAGCCCCACATGACATTCTCATAAACAAACTAGGGAAATGTGGTCTAGATGAAATTACTATAAAGTAGGCACACAACTGGTTGAAAGACCATACTCAAAGAGTAGTTATCAATGGTTTGCCGTCACAATGGGAGGGTGTATCTAGTGGGGTCCTGCAGGGGTCAGTCCTGGGTCTGGTACTATTCAATATTTCCATTAATGACTTGGATAATGGAGTGAAGAGTTTGCTTATAAAATTTGCAACGGACACTAAGCTAGGAGAGGTTGCGAACACTTTGTAGAACAGGATTAGAATTCAAAATGACCTTGACAAATTGGAGAATTGGTCTGAATTCAACAAGATTAAAATCAAAAAAGACAGATGCAAAGTACTTAGGGAGGAAAAATCAAATGCAAATACAAAATGGGGGAATAATTGGCTAGGTAGTGGTACTGTTGAAAAAGATCTGGGGATTATAGTGGATCTCAAATTGTATGAGAGTCAACTATGTGATGCAGCTATGAAAAAGACTAATATCATTCTTGAGTATATTAACAGGAGTGTAGTATGTATGATATGGGAGATAATTCTCCTGCTCTGCTTGGCACTGGTGAAGTCTCAGCTAGAGTACTGTGTCCAATTCGGGCATCACAATTTAGGAAAGATGTGGACAAATTAGCAATCTAGAGATGGGATTCTCAACCTCTCTCTTTCTGAGGCCTCCCCTCAACATGCTAGAAAAACTCCAGGGCCCAGCAAGGGTGGGTGGGGTGGGGTGGCTCGGGTCCAGGAATGGGACTCTGGGGCATTGGCATACATTTACTTCTATTTCGGGGGATGGGGGGGACAAGGGCTGGCAGGGCTCGGGCCAGCTCTGCACAGCGGGGTCCAGGGAGGGAATGCCACCTCCACCCCCTGATTCACCTCATCAGGCCACCCACCCGTCTGGGGCTGTGTGCCGGTGATTACTCAAGGACTCTGCTGGGCTCGGAACTGCCTAGGCAGCTCTGATTGGCTGCTTGAGCAGTCAAAGGAGGCTGGGAGCTGAGGAGCAGCCGCAAGCCCAGGCACCAGCAGCAGATGTGGGAATGCCATAGCTGCCCACTCCATGGCACAACCAGCCAAAGAAGCAGCTGCCCCTCACTGCCTGGCTCTGTCTTCCTGCCTAGGATCTGGCCAGAGGGTGGGGCCTGAGGGGACTGAGGGAGAGAAAGAGGTGGGGGGTGTAGCTGCCCCCAGAACTACCCCACTTTGGGTAAGGCACTACGGTTTGGGGGACAACACCCTGGTGCCCCCTCAACTCTGCTCATGGGCTCAAGGCTTCTGCTTGTGGTGGTGGGGCTTCAGGAGGATGGGGGGAGCTTGGGTTTTCAGCCCCACACTGCTCCTGGCCTCAGCCCTGCGGGGGGTGGGGGGGGAGGCACCATGGCTTGGGGCTTCAGCCCAGTGGGGGGAGGTTGCTAGGGCTCGGGGAATCAGGTTTCAGTGGCGGGGCTCCACGCCTCCCTGAATGGGCTTGCAGACCCCTGGTTGAGAACTGCTGGTCTAGAGGACAGCAACAAAAATGATAAAAGATTTAGAAAACCTGACCTCTGAGGAAAGGTTAAAAAAATGGATATATTTAATCTTGAGAAATGAATACTAAAGGGGTATCTGATAGCAGCCTTCAAATATGATAAGGGCTATTATAAAGAGGATGGTGGTCAATTGTTATCCATGTCCACTGAAAGTAGGACAAGAAGTAATGGACTTAATCTGCAGCAAGTGAGATTTAGGTTAGATATTAGGAAAAACTTGCTAACTATAAGGATAGTTAAGCTCTGGAATAGGCTTCCAAGGGAAGTTGTGGAATCTCCATCACTGGAAATTAAAAACAAAAAGATTGGACAAACACCTGTCAGGGATGGTCTAGATTTACTTGGTCCTGCCACAGCACAGGTGGCTGGACTTGATGACTTCTCAAGATCCCTCCCAAACCTACATTTCTATGATTCTATAATTATTCTGGTCGGATGACCCCTGCTGTGGGGTAAGAAGTATTGGCAAACATAACAAATGACTCTGAACTCTAATATGTTGATATGGAAGATCACCTCTTGAAGGGTCTATTTGCCATGCGCTCTGAAGATTTGGAAGGGTGCATCTCAGCCTATCAGGAAGGAGAAGGATTTGTGAGAAGGTGGTGTTTCTTCTTCTTCAGCTGGCTCTTGCTCCTCTGTAAGATTCTGCTGGATGCCAGGTAGGTAGTTTTTGTTCCTGACATGCTCTCTTACAAGACAGGATCCTGTAGAACTGGTCACCATAAAGGGCCCACAGGTTCCAATAAGCCCACTATGATGAGGCATAAGGGAAGGGGCAGAGTGACAACGTTGTTCTTGCCAATGTTACTGGGTGCATCTCCTGCTGGGATTTTCCTCCTCAGAGTGTACTTTAAGGGAGAGCGGCTGGAAGGTGGAGGAACCTTGTATAGACACCTCAGAATTGGAAAGGTGTCAACCCCCATGTCTGACAGAGGGGCAAGTGGTGGTGCTAGTACTGGTGGTTGAGTCTGATTCCACGGGTCTTAGAGAGTGCTCCAACAACACAAGTTTTAGTCTGTTCTCCCTCAATTCCTTAAATATACATTTAAAACCCAAGCAGATCTTACATTTGGAGGAGATGTGAGCTTTTCCAAGGCAGGAGAGGCAGCTTGAATGTTCATCGCTGTGGCAGAAAGACCTATGACAGGTCTGGCAGGGTTTGAAGCCCAAGATCTTAGGAATAACCCGTATTTGAGGCCATGGATCAATGCCCAGGAAAAAAAGCAAAGGCTCAGATCAGGCAAATGAAGAACGAAAGGGCAACCCTCCCTTCCCTGCTCCCCTTGCCCAAGCACAAACTATGCTAAATAACAAAACAAAACAAAAAAGAAAGATTAAGCGAGAGAGATGGCAAGCTGCATAGCTAGCTAGCTAGTGGACACTGCAATGCTCTGTCTCAAGTTGCAGGCAGTTGAGAAGGAACTGGAGTCAAAGCGAATCTGCCCCCTCCCTATATACCCTTGTACCTGAGTATGAGGATGTCTAGGGTACAGAGGCAAACTACAGACACTGCTGACAAAAATCTCCTATTAAGAGTGCACAGATGCATGCACATCCTGACAGAGAGCACCCAGAGGGCCACTACTCGAAGAACTATTACCACTTTAAAGTTATAACTCACTAATGGATTTATATTAAAAAGGCTTTCAGGAGATGAATGCTTCATATTTAGTATATTTTACACTGTTTTTAAAATTACAAATGCAGACACCAGGGTTAAAAAAGATTCTAGGTGATACAAGCTCTTCTGTTCATATTATAATTTTTCTTTAACAATTTGGCATCATAATATTTAAATAGTAATTGTACATTTACCATACTCTACACATCAATGTATTCAGGGCAATTATACACAACCTAATTTTGTAATGATTGTATAGAGGTATTGTAATGTCAAATGTAATCCAAAATGTAATTTTTACAAAAATAAGATTTTACAAAACTTAAGTCCAACAAAAATGCAGCTATGATGTTTCCCTGAATTTCTTGCAACTCTGTCCTGAAGTATTGAACCAGTACATGACAGAGATGGTAGGAGGGCTATTGAGGGGATGAAAGTAAAGTAGGTTAGAGGTGGATGGGCAAAGGCAGATGAGAATATGGTTGGAGAGATAGAATGGGGATTTCAAGGCTTGAGGCATGACCCAAAAAATCATCAGTCAGACCCCAAAAGTCATGAGATTGTCTTAAAAACTGAGATTTAAAAAATAATAAAGTTTATGCTTATTTGTCTTCTGGTTTCTGACCTTTTAGGGTGCATTTGGGACACATTTTTATTCCACAACCATGAGGGCTAGAAAATTCCTTTTTTTAATTAAAGCTATGATTCTCACATAGTCACTTGCCTCCAGCAGCTGGGGTTTTAAGAAAAATACCAAGTATCACAAGATTCAGAATAAAATCACAAAAGTTGACAACACTGTTGAGAGCAGGTGTGGAAGTTAGGAGAAGGAGTGAAAAGAAAAACTGATTAAGGAGTAGGGAAAGAGAAGGAATAATGAAATAGTGCTAGACAAAACAAGAGTCAGAAAGAGATGAGGATGAGGAAACAGATTATAGGAGTGGAAAAAGTGAAAAGACAAAAAAAAAATTAATTAAACTGGAGTTATGGTTGAGACTACTAATCATAACTTACAGGTAACAAATTTCGTAGGAACATTGTAGTTATACAACCACCACCACCCATAATTTGTAACCTAGTAAATTCAGAGTTAAAGATAAACACAAAAGAAATCCAAACGTTTGAAAGTATGGAAATGCCCAATTAAAGTCACTCAAACAACCTTAACTCTGTCCTTACCAATAATCACATCCATCTTCATACCTACTTTGCAAGGTATATTATTTTGGGATTCAAGGATTTTTTCAGAGGGCTTAGAATTTTTTCAAACCTCTGATAGCGAACTTCTTGCATTTGGAGAAGACTGTACTTGTACAGTTTGCAGACTGTCAAAAATACTCAAAACACAGCACTGGTTTTATAAATCGTTTTTTGTATACTTGTTTCCAATACTAAGTGTGATACTTAGTCACAACACCAGCCATTAGTCTATTTATTAAAATACCATTTCATGGATTGAATCTAGAAGGTTTATGTATCTAGATATGATTTCATTGTGTCTAATGACATATACCACTGGTGGCACATGGAATCTTAATAAAGAATGGCGTGTAATTGCCTTCAGTATGCTATTTGTCTAATCAGTATTTTTCTATAGACTGTGTATGGTTGCAAAGGAGACTAGAGTCAGCACAGCTACTTTACCCTGAAGAATCAAGTACTCTATCTTTCTAAGACAAATGAGCAGCCTCCAATCTCATGAAACTACTTTGCTTGGCCATGCCCATTTTTAGTCTAGAAACAGTCTTTCAGAAAATTTGTATCTTGGTGCACAAACAGTGATGGGTGGATAGTGGCTGAGCTCCCCGGCATGACTGGCAGATCTCCTAGAGCCGATGTGGGGCTGTGCTTAAATAGTATGTTAAAGCACTGTGCAATACTATGCAAGTCCTCACCCAGCTCTGTGCCTCAGTTTCCCCTCCGGTGAAATGAGGTTGATGGTAATGAGCCACCTTGATAAAATGCTTTGAGACCCTCGAACAAGTTGTGCTGGAGGAGGGCAAAGTGCAAGGATTGGACCAGTAATGCTACTTTTCCCTCTTTTCAGTTTCTTCTTACTGGAAATTGTTTCATACAGCTCTCCCGGTTGCAGCATCCAGTGGCTACAGATCTAGCAGCTCTCTCATTCCCACTCCACCATGCATTTTTCTTCTGTGAGCCTCAAAGAACCATGGTTCCAACAGAGTTCACCACCACCACTTCAGGAACACGAGCAGCCAGAGAAGCCTGGCCTAAACAGTCATTAGCCAGGGTCCATACGTGAGCCTAGCCCATTAGTAAGCATAAGCTGGCCTAAGCCACAATTCAGGATGTGCACCAACCATGCCTTCCAGCCTTTATTGCCCACAATTAATTAGACCCAGCACATCTTCCTCAGAGTATGATAACTCCATTCTGAGCAAGACATACATTGGTTCCCATTCCATCACCCTCCATCCTCCTCCAACCTGTTCCCTGCTTGCCTTGTCCTACCCCTTTTTCCTCTGGGATGGGTGACTTGGTTAATTGGTCTACCTCTACCCCTAATTCCAAGTTAGACCCCCAAAAATCTTGATGTACTACAAAATGAATTTTTTCCCTCAGTTAAAGTTAAGAGCAATGATACTAAGACCCCTTTGCACCCTGCTTAAAGATCTTCTTCCTCATTGTCTTTTGCCTATGATGACTTTTGTGTCATGACATCTTTCCTCTCATTTTCTCCTTTCCTCCACTATGGGGTGACACACACTATCTGGCTCCACACCTGGATGCAGACTCCATCTCACAGTCCCATCTGAGCCAGGCACCTTTCAACAGGATCAAGCTGTTCGAGGAGACTTTGGATACAGCCATCCAGGAAGCCACTGAGCTCAGTAAACTTCAACTTCCTAGTCAAGAAAAGGAAAAGAAAAGGTTCACCTTCAGATACTGACTATCCAGAACTAGCTCCAGAAGGAGTTACAAGTATATTTTGTTCCTCCAGAATCAGAAGCAACTTAATTGTTCGTCAGCGTCATTCTCCTCTGCTCCTAACAGCAGTGGCTTCCTACCCAAACTCCATAGGTCAAGTCCCCTTTACTCTCCAGCCTCCTCCTGCTCCCCCAGACTACATACTTTGATCTCTGTTGCCCCTCTTAACTTTGTTTCCCTTTAGACTTTCTAAAGTCCACAGTACCTTCTGTGGACCTCTGTAAGTAAGTGGGATCCATGGCGAAGTCCACACTGGAGTCAGCAGGGAGTTAAATCTGGGATTAGGAGTGAGAATGAAGGCATGGAACCTAGGGAGAAGACAGGTTTGAGAACAGAGGGCAGATGATTCAGGGCAGCCAGTGGGGAGAACTATGGAAATAGTAGGAGGGGCTGCAGGGATTCTCTGGTACCAAGGGAATCTTGTGGTGAGTAGGTGCCTTGCGGACACTCTGAGCTGTGGGAAGGGTAGGTAAGCTCTAGAGAATTTAGGAGCTGTGTAGGTCTATAGGAATCAGAAGAGACAAGGATGATGAAGGACCGTTGCCTGAGTTGTGCTTAGCTGATGCATTGCTGCTGATGGCTGCCACCTTCCCACTATTAAATTGTATAAACAATTACAGATAGTAAAATACCAAACAGTAAAACCCTAGTGTTACATGAATGGAAAGAAAGTAGTTTTGCAATTGTGCCCAGGAAATCATGGTTCTACGTTTCTCCATCTTCCTTTTGAGCTCCATGACTGATTTTTTCTCCCGCTAGACTGAAAGAAGGGTCATCACCATAGGAAAAGACCTTGAAACATGTACATGGGTGTGACTGTGTATGAAAATATTGCTGCCTGCCCCTTACTGGTGGGTTGTGAAGATTCTGCCACCACAGCCACCCATGCTAGGGTGAGGGGATTAGAAGATTCTGCTACCTCCTGTCTTCTTCAGCAGGATTTGAAGTTTATATAAGTATGTTTCACCTTCAGAGGAAGAAATTTCCACCACTGGAAATCATCATCAATGTATAAGCCCCACACCAGGCAAGAAGGGTTAAGGACCTGATCTGGGCTGGATTGGCCCCACACCTCCACACCTACAGGTCATCTCAAAAATGGAGGAGGAGTTTAAGAGGGGGGAAGTTCAGCTCAGTATCAGACAGCTCTGGGAGGAGAGGAGAATGCTAAGCTTCCCAGCTCCCAGAAAGAGAACAGAGCCTATATCCTTCTACCTGAAGGCCCAAAGTCCCTCGATGAAAAGGGAGTAGTATCCTATTCCTTCTGCTGGTGAACCAGCAGACTTTGAGCCACACTGTGGCCAGTCGAAGGTCCCTCTGAAGGAACAGGGGCCAGTGGCCTGGCTGGAACAGTCTGTATATTTCTTTTTCCTGTGTTTATTTTGCTGCTCCTAAATAATTTGTTTGTTCCCTGGGATCAGAGCCCTGACAGGACATTAATGAGATAAGACTCCTGCTGGGTGGAGGATGTGGCCAGATGCCTCAGATTCAGTGGCATCGAGGGTTGGGGAGAGTCACTTCCTCTCCCCCACAAATATTGACTAGGCGCAGGGAGTCTCATTTCCTGAATTCTTCTCAGCACCCAGAAAAGTTTTCAGAAGACATTCACATAAGTGGGACTTCTTGTCACCAGAAAGAAATGGGGAAACCTGTATATGTTCAAGTACCAGGAAAGAGATATATTGACAGTTTTATATGGTGGCACTACTGGCACAACCACTGAAGCTAAGAGAATGCATGAAAAATAAATATTCTAATGATGTCTGTTTCCTTTGGCAGGAGGTAAGAGATGTCAGAAGCAGATAACTAAGTTAGGAACTCTGTCTGTTTGTGGTTGGGGGAAGCAGTAGTCTGTTATTACTCATTTCTTTCCTCCAAAAAATTCACCATTACAAACCTGCTTAGTGACTATTCAGTTTGAAGGCTTTCTACACAAGGGAAAGGGTTAGAGACCTGCTTTAAAAAAAAATTACGCCAGTAATTTGACACATTTTAGAAGTTAATGATAGCCTGATGAGACACTGTGACATTCCTAATTGACAAATATGCTTTTCCAAGTCTCAGAATTCATCCTGTGCTCTAGATCTTACCAATATATTTTAATTAATATCATTTGAAATTTCTATGACAAACCATTTTTGAGAAAAGTTGTAGCAAAAAAAAATCTTCAGAACATGACTAATGCCTTTTTTTTCTACATTCCATAACTCAGAATAATTGCTCAAATCTCAGATTTGAACAACTAATAGTCCACTGGCCATAAAAAATGTCTCCATTGAATTGCATTGCCTTCATTTAAGGAGATCACAATAATCTGGGATATAGCAAGACTCACAGTCAGGACACTGTAGCAGACTTCAACTTCAACCTGGGTGGAACCTATGGAAGAGACAGCCTCCTCAGTAACTGGGCTTCAAATATGTTATACTTCAAAGGTTTAACAACTTCAACTTCATTCAAAACTAAACTGGTAGGCTGTGGAGAGTGTGGCTCTCTGTTCATGATGACCATACCACTCAGAAGAAAAGCTATTGCATTCTGCAGCAGCACAGGCTCACAAAAGACTCCGAGTGTACCCAGTTACACATGAATAAATGTGACAAGGTTCATATACAAGAGGAAGGGCTGCTTTTCCAGAGATAAAGTGATATAGACCACCACTGCTATATCCTAGAAACAAAAAGGGATCCAACTAGGGAGGAAGTTAAATAGCAACTTCTAAAGTTAAACATTTTTAAATCTTCAGAGCCAGTAACTTGTGCTGAAGAGTGCTAAACTAATTGTCTGAAAATCTCTCTCAGCCATTGACATTGATATTGAAGTACTGGGCAAGACCGGAAGACTGAGAAAAAGCAAATAGAAAATACGTCTTGTCAAAGAAATTAGATAACTCTTTTGATGAAATCACAAGTTTAGTTGACAAAGGTAACTATGTTGACACAATACACCTGATAGAATATCACTCCCTTCTGAAAGGCACTTGACTTAATATTGCATGACATTCCATTAAGAAAATTAGCACCATACCAAATCAATAAAGCACAAATAAAATGGATTAAAAATTGGCTAAATAATAGATCTCAAAAAGGAATTGTAAATGGAAAATCATTATCCATTGGAAGCATTTCTAGTAGGATCCCACAGGGATCTGTTCTTGGCCCAATCCTATTCAATATCTTTATCAATGATGTAAAAGAAAATATAAAATTGTTGCTGGTTGTGCCTGCCCAGCACCAGGGGAAATTAATGTTGCTAGCACATGATTGTCCTTTTGCTGGTCATTTGGGGGCACTGAGAACCCACGAGAAGTTAAAGAAAAATTTCTATTGGCCAGGGATATAGAATGATGTGAAGAATTATTGCAGGTCTTGTGAATTATGTCAAAAAGTAAAAGACCTGCAGGGCCCCAGAAAGTTCCTCTACACTCCTTGCCTGTGATACAAGAGGCATTTTATAGGAAAGCAATGGAGACTGTGGGCCATATGCCATGTCCTACCCAAAGGTGGAAGAAATATATGCAGGTGGTAGTGGATTTTGCCATTACAAATCCTAATGCAGTTGCTCTAATTAATATAGAGGCTGATTTGGTGCAAAAGCCCTTTTCACTATTTTTAGCAGCATGAGTTTCCCTAAAGAGATTATCTGACTATGGGTCAAATTTTAAGTCTCAGCTATTCAGGGAGTTATGGAAGTTGTGTGGGGTGAAGCAACTAAAAGCCGCCCCATATCATCCAGAGAGAAATGGTCTGGTGGAGAAGTTCAATGAAACTCTAAAATCAATGCTTGGAATGTATGCAAATAAGAGAACCAAAGACTGGAATGAAATGTTACTGTACTTGCTTTTTGCTTATCGGGGAGTATCCCAAGAGCCCACAGGATTTGCTGCATTTGATCTTCTATACAGAAGGAAAGTGAGGGACATCTAGATCTTATCCAAAACTCCTGGGAAGGATACACTTAGGCACTTGAGGTTACAGGTTAAGAGGTGAGAACTCTTCACTGATCTGGATTGCACCCCCAGAATGTGACACATGTTGTCATTAAATTATCGTTACTCTTACTTTTATAGTGTAATGTAAGGAGGAGGTCATGGAATGTTTTTAACTTTGAATAAGGGGTCAACAAGATGAAATGGCTGAGAAATACTGGACCAGATTATCATTAAGTTCCCTTCTGGCCTCAAAATCTAAGAAAACAAGACTTAGACTATAAATATTATTTGAAAAGGCTATCACTATACTGACAAACACAATTCCAAATAAAAAAGGCCCTTATTACCCTAGGTGAGTCCCCTGACCAACCAGCACCAGTCTGTCTTATCTCAATCCAAATTCAGCCAGTTCCCTCCTATCCCTCCCTCCACTTACACAGGTCCATCAAATCTTCATCAGGTACTGAGAAAGCAAACAAATGAAAAAGATACAGAAAGCTAAATATCATCGACACACAGGTACTGTAAATCAACACCTTATAATATTTTTCAGTGTATTTCATAAACATTGAACAATAGGTGTGACCCTATCAAAATCTGTGGCATTTTGCCTGTGGGAACCCCTGAGGAAGATAAAACATTATTCAACAGCATCCTCTGAAAATTGTGGGTTCAAGTCTCGCTTGATCTCACACTGAAACGAAAGGCCTCCTCCAGTTTACCCAGCTGCAAAATGAGTACTTGATTTATCAGATTAGGTAGTCAGAAGCGATCAGATGTGATGCTGGACCACATCATTCCTTTGTGTACTGCTGGGGAATTTGGGGAAAATCTGGCAGCTAACCTATAGGGCCTCAGCCTAGAGCAGTGGTCTCCAAAGTGGGGTGCGCAAAGTGAGGCTCTTTGGGGGTGCGCGACAGGAGGAACGCTTTTCTTTTTTTTTTTGCTTTGGCAAAAATGGTAGAGCTGGTGCAGCACGGGGTGTGTGCTCAAGATTTTTTTACTGATAGGGGTGCGCGATCAAAAAAGTTTGGAGATCACTGGCCTAGAGGACATTCACACAGAACAGCACCAGCAACTTGTAGGGCAATGCTCTTTGGAATGTTCTAATGCACAGAGAGCTGGGAGGAAGGAGCATTGTCAAAACCACTTACACAGGCATCAGGGCCGGCTCCAGGCACCAGCGCAGCAAGCAGGTGGTTGGGGCGGCCAACGGAAACGGGCGGCACGTCTGGCTCTTCGGTGGCAATTCGGCAGAAGAACGAAGTGGCGCGCTGGAGCTGCCACCGAAGTGCCGCCGATCGCAGCTTCCCCCCCAACCGCTTGGGGCGGCGAAAACACTGGAGCCGGCCCTGATAGGCATGGTTGGGGGCATCCTGCCACACGGCAGAAAACAGTAATCTGAACAATATGTAAGAAGCCACTAACCTAATCCTCTAGTACATAGGTTCTCAAACTGTGGTCTGCGGACCACATTCATTCAGGTTAGTTCCCTCTAAGGTGCACGCCTGGACAGCTGCACACGAGAGAATGAAGGGCCACCCACCTAATTAGTGAAGCCGCGCAGGTATGGCTCCACTAATTAGGTGCCTGGACCCTGGAGAAGACGCACGTGTAAGGTGAGGTGGTGGCCTTTGGGGGAATAGGGAGGAGGTGGGATGAGGCAGTGGGCTGAGAAGAGGGGGTGGGGGGAATTTGGGACGTGCAAGGCTGCGGTGGCCAGAGAAAGAAGCGACTTTCCCCAGCTCCAGGGCTGTAGCTCCCAGGAAGAGATGGCCCTCCTCCCCAGCCTCAGCTCTGTGGCTGGTGTGGCGGGGGAGAGAGGGAGAGACCCCCCTCCTTCCCAGCCCCAGCTCAGGGGCTGCCGCAGCTGGGGAGAGAGATGCCCCTCCTTCCCAGCCCCAGCTCGGGGGTTGCCACAGCGGGGGAGACCCAACTCCTTTCCAGCCCCAGCTCAGGGGCTGCCGTTGCCGGGGAGAGAGGGCACATCCATCGCATTAGAAAGGTAAGACTACTGATATTAAAATATGAGTTGTGTGCTTTTATTTGTAGAACAAAAAATATTAATTATGATTAAGGTTTTTTTTATATAGCGCTTTTATCCAAAACGCTTTACAATAGTTAGCTAATGATACAAACAACATTTGGAAAGATCTTTAAGTGGTCTGCCGAGACCCTCAGCCATTTTCAAGTGGTCTGTGAAAAAAAAAGTATGAGAACCACTGCTCTAGCTGAAGAAAAACATGGGTAAGTGATATAGCTACTAATCAAGTTTTAACTATGTTGTGGGGAAACAAATCATATTTAGCTTAAACTATACCAGTAAAGGGTTACAAATATAGTTAGGCTTTGTCTACACTATGCAGCATTTAGTGACAGGGGTCTGCCGCTACATCTGTGCTGCTAAAAGGCACGCAGTGTAGCTACTGTTTGCGGGGGGAGAGACTCTCCCGCTAACAAAAAACTTCCACTCCCAACAAGCAGCAGTAGGTTTGTCAGCAGGACAGCGCTCCTGAAGACAAAGCTTTGTACACACCAGTGCTTTTCCTCGACAAAACTTTTGTCTTTCAGGGTGTGTGTTTTTTTAATACCTCTGAATGACAAAAGTTTTATCATTCACTTGCCAGCATAGATAAAGCCCTACAAGTTGTGCTGTGGATAGGACCTTTCTTCCTTCTTAAAATTTTCAATAAATTATGAGTGACTAACTTATTTGTCTTTGGGAGTACCAAAAAATTGATTTATTAATTGAAGGCGCAACTCTACCATTTTTACTCACACTGAATACTATCTTACATTGCAAGTGGTCCCACTGAAACCCTTAAGGGCCCACTCCTGTAGTGCTTACTCATATAAAACATCTATAGAAATCAGTGAAAGAGTTACCTTAGTAAAAAATGAAGGATCAGGCCCTCAACTATTATAAGTTATTATATTGAATATGCAAATAATAAAACCCAAGTGTGTTTTATTGTTTTCATTATGTAATTTTTCAATTATATAAATGTTTTACCTATTTGACGAAAATTGGTAAAAACATCTAAAATACAAGATGTAGACGTGGAGAACAGGAAAATATTTGTATTATTATTTGAAACATCACATGCCCCTCAGCATATGTGTGATATTATACTACCTGAATAATTAGTTACACCAAGAAGGGTCCTTAAAGAAACCAGTCAGGAATTGTAAAACAATGGCCTAGATAAGGAGCATCCCTTCAAACACAATAGCCAGGTTTACTGCCATGAGGAGGGGGAGTCCTCTTCCTCAATCCTGGCAACAGGGCTGTTTACAAGGCTGGAAATCTGGAGATCAAAAGACACAGATCTGTTAAATGAACTGTCCTGGGAGGAGAAGGGGGGAGAGTTGTCAGTGGATGTAGGCTGACACAGACACGGGCCTGCAGCAAGCAAGCTTTACCTTGGTCCCCAAGAAATCAGGAGACACCAAAGCTAAATCACGTCTATCTAGGGATTTGAGAGGAATGCCAGGCATAAGACAAGATGCCTACAGGTCTTTGCTGTTTTAAATCCATTTCTCGATGGCTTTGTACGTTTTGGCAAAATAAAGCACACTTTGTTTTCATGAAGCTGCTTTTGTATCACTGCACACTTACTATCCACATACTCCTGAAGAAAAAGTCTAGCAGGAGTCAAGCCCACTGGGACTGCTAAGTAACAGAGTTGGCACCCAGGATTAATCCGGACACCCAGTTGGAGAGTGGCTGGATCTCAGGATCCCACCCAGATCCCATTCAAAAGAGAAATGGAGGCACAGGCCTGCCACTTGAAAGGGATGCACTTGGGGGAAGTGCAAAGGGAGCAGCCTACCCAGGAACCATGACTGTGTATACACAAACATACAAAGAAGTAAAGGAAACTCAGCAAAATGTGGGACCAATTTTTTTTAGTACAAATAATGAGCCAGATCCTCAGACAGTATACATTTCTATAGATCCATTAACTTCAATTCATGTGAAATAAATTTTTCAAAAACAAGTGATTTAGGTGCTTATGTCCCATTTTCAAAAATGACTTAGGCACTTACATCTTAAATCCCATTGACTTTCGCTGAATGTCATGAAGGAAACATTTTCAAATGGACTTAAGTGATTTAGGAGCCTTTGTTTCACTGACTTTCCATGAAAATGTTATCCACAGGGCATAACTTAACCCAAAACTTACTGTAAACTTTTCTTTGTAATGTAACAAATCTGAGGTTAATAATTTATGATGTGAGATAGCAGGTTTGGTGTGGGAAGGAGATACTCTCTCATTTCAGACTCAAATGTATGTCATGAGGGATAGTAAACAGGTATAATTAAATATATTTGATAGAGCTATGTGAGAAACACAATTTCTATTTTGCAAGAAATTCCACCATTTCAAAAAATGTTTTGTTCTGAATCAAAATTAAAACAAAGAATTTTGAAATTTTCCATGAAAATTCTGACAAAATTTGTTTTTATTGTCAATCAAAACATTTCAATGTAAGCATTTTAAAAAAATCATAATATTCAAAATTTCTAAACAAAAAGTTGTTTTGAAATAAAAAACTATAATTTTCTGTTCTGAAGATGTCAAGATAGAACATTTGACTTTGTCAAAATACATTTTTTCATTTTTTCCCCAAAACAAAATATTGTTAAAAACAACACATTCCCATGGGAAGTTTCGACAAAAGGCATTTTTCAATGGGAAAATGTCCAGTAGAAATTTTTCAACCGGTTCCAATATATGCCCAGCACTGTGACTTTAATTAAGTCACCAACAAGAAAGTATGGTTCTTAAATAGAAGCCACTACAAAAACAAAACCTACACTCCAATTGAAACCACCACAGTTCATCCCTGTGCAATCTAGTTCAAGGTGCAATCTCTACCTATGATCCATTATACTATAATTTAATTTTTCCAAACCTGTATTAGCCAGCAGGACAAAACAGGGCATGTTTTATTGGTCTATTAATACACACTTTGAATATGTAAGGAGACATCCCAAAGCATGTTTTATCGGCATTATAAAACATCCTCTATGCTATTTTACTGCCTTCATAATATTATCCTTGATTCTGCCAAAAAAAAAATCGTTTCAGTTAAATTGTTCATAGTGATAAAAATGAGAAAATATAGGGGAAATAATACTCAGTACATTTTTCTATTATTTCCAAACATTTTTTTTACTCTAAGCTTCTCCACTTTCATAAAGGTGCATTAATGGTTTTACCATTCTCTCACTCTTAAATTATCATATGATTATCATTCAATTATCACATATCTTATTCCATTTATTTGGAAGTTAAAAGATCCACAGCATGAAAAGAATTGTTTACTACAGGCGAACAATAAGGAAAAGATGAAAAACTGGCTATCCACATAAAAAGTTCTTAGAATCTGATCCATAGTTTATTATGAATCAGTTTCACCGGATTAGGAGACTCACTACAGTCAATGAATACTGAGCACTAATGTGTAAGGGCAGATATAAAAGAATAATACTCACTTTCAATATCAGCAAGCAAATCTATCCAAATACTGTAAAATGTAAAATTCTTTACACTTAGAAACAGCTCATTCTTAGCTAATATTTAGCCCAAATGAGGCTAACAACAAAAATAGAGTCTGCATATGACCCTTTCCTATAGCTCAGTTGAACTGTGATATTTACATAATACAATAAGACATTTTCTATCAAGGAAGTCATACAATTCTAATCATTCTGATGTGGAGAAGAGCAGATACTTGTCTGGTGAGCCAACAATTCTCCTCATCTGACTCAAATCCTATATGACACATTATAATTTTCTCCAGCAGTCTGGAAGCTGTGTCTCCAAAACATGAAGTATTTGCTCTAATACAATGCCCTTAATTTACAGCTTAAATTGTTGCTGCTTCTACATTTACTCAAAGTTTTAATCAATCAAGCTCCATATTTACACTGACTGCTAAACAAAACATGCCACAAAGAAACATGCAAACCCACAAAGATACAGTAACAGTGTGACAAGACTTTCTAAATAAAAAAAAACAAGAAATCTATCATCAAGAAAGTTCCTAGGAAGTAACAAGAACATGGACAGTATGCTCACTCTAGCCTGTGAAATCTGTGGCCCCGTTAGTGTTTTTTGTTCAGCTTGAGTTCCTCAAGGAGCTGGATGTGTACAGTGGTCTTCCCTTTCAACAGCCGATATAGTAAGTTGTAATGTGATAGAATTCTACTATGCACATGCTGGAACAGCTGTATGAACAACATATGGAATCTGCCCTCTAGCAAAAGGTGGGAAATGAAAGCCTGATTTAAAAAATGTAAAAAAGTATGCAGAAAATAAGGTGTTGGATTTAAATTTACAAAAATTGAGTCCATATTTATACATTATAAGGATCATGAATACAATTTGTGTGTGTGTGTGTGTGTGTGTGTGTGTGTGTGTGTGTGTGTGTGTGTGTGTGTGTGTAAGAATTCACTTTTATTGTTTCTCTACTTCTAAAGCTTTTGAGATATCCTAAGTTCCTGAGGCAATAAAAATGTTATTTAAAAATGTTTTAAAGAAATGTTATTTTATATGCCTATTGGTCTCAATATTTTGAGACCAGACATGTCTTATTTATATGGTTGGGTCTTCATATGTTTGTATATTCTTAACTTGCAATATTCAAATTTTATTATTTCTCTTAGTTGGAAATATTAAAGATGAGAAAATTTATCTGTGCTTACCTGAAAAATTCCTTTCTTCAAGTAATAAGGTCCACAGATCCATTTCCATGGGTACTTCCGCCTGTAAGCAGTGTGTGGACAATCAGACCTGTCAATCACTGGTAGCAGGGGAATGTCGTTCCCCTTGAAATTCCCTCCAGTTGAGATAACTTCCACAGCCAGGATAAGTCAAATTCATTTTCCTAAATTACAGATTGTGAACTGTACTATAGGAATTCCTCACTTAACGTTGTAGTTATGTTCCTGAAAAATGTGACTTTAAGCAAAACGATGTTAAGCGAATCCAATTTCCCCATAAGAATTAATGTAAATTAGAGGGTTAGGTTCCAGGGAAATTTTTTTCACCAGACAAAAGATTATATTATTTATATATCTATACACACACACGCAGTAAAGTATAAGTTTTAAACAAACAATTTAATACTGGTACACAGTGATGATGATTGTGAAGCTTGGTTAGGGTGGAGGAGTCAGAGGGTGGGATATTTCCCAGGGAATGCCTTACTGCTAAATGAACTAGCAATTGATTGAGCCCTCAAGAGTTAACTCTCACAACACTCTACAAGGCAGCAGGAAAGGAGGGAGGGCAGACAGAGACACACACCCTGTGTGTGAGAGAAAAAATGTGCATTTCCCCTTTAAGTAGCTGACCCCAGGCTTAAGTACACTGCCTTGTTAATTAAATCAGCTTGCTGACACCTGAGACAGCAGCTACTGCCTAGAAGCTCCCTCCCTCCATCGTGTGTCCCCCCTGTTCTATGGAAGATGGGGTAAGCGGGGTGCAGGAGGAGGGGGAGGGGGAGACACCCTGACATTAGCCCCTCCTTTCCTCCCTCCCGCCGTACAGCAAGCAGGAGTCTCTGGGAGCAGCTCCAAGACAGAGGGCAGGAGCAGCATATGGCACTGGGGGGAGGGATAGCTGCTGCACAGGGAACTTAGGGGAGTGGGGAGCTGATGGGGGATCTTATAGGGGGGCTGCTGGTCCACCCTGGTTCCAACCACCCACCAGCTAGCTGCAATGGGCTGCTCTTCCTACAAACAGTGGACAAAACAGGCGGCTGCCAAACGACGTTAGAAGGAAGCATTTCACAACTTTAAACGAACATGCTCCCTAACTGATCAGCAACTTAACATCGAAACAATGTTAACCGGGATGACTTTAAGTGAGGAGTTCCTGTATAAGGAAAAAGCACAACAATTTCTCCTACTGCAGAGCATGGAAAATTCTCACTAATGACAACAAACCTAAATCTTGGCTGTCAATTTCCATCTCTATTCTAGATGAGCCCTATCTCTCTCCAAGGGAGTTTTCAAGGGAGACAGCTGGTGCTGAGATGCCCACACAGAAAATCTCTTCCACTTAGCTTTGTAAATCAGTCTAGTTGAGGCTTTTCTGTTTTGGAGCAGAACGTTGTGAACTTCAGCAGAATATCTTCTTTCAGTGGATGTCATGCACCCCATAACCTGCCTGTTAGAAATAACGATGCAAGGGTGTAGGATTTGACCACTCTTCTGTGAAAATTATATCAGGCAGACAAGGCAAAGTGATTGGGCACGGTGCTGAGAGATTCACCAGATCCAAATTCCACAACTGTCTGACCCATCCCAAGACTATCATGGTCATTGACCCAGCATCTTGTCTCAGTTTCCTCATCACCTTCAGATCATGGGGGCCAGGGGAAGGCATACATCAACCACACGCTCCAAAGGCATCTGACAGGGGGCCTGGACTAGAGCTCCCTCTGGAAAAGAACATTTGGCATTTCTTGTTCTGCTCTGTGGCAAATTAGTCTATTGATGGATATTCCTGTTTGCAAAAGATGCTCTGCAACGCTAGGTCCTTGATCGACCACTCGTGGTTGTCTGAGAACTGTGTGTTCAGGTGATATGATAGCAAAATCTGTATGCCTGGAAGATGCACAACCAGCAATATAATCTGGTGATGAATATAAACAATCCAAAGTCAAATAGCCTCCTGACAGAGTGGAGATGGCTCCTCTGTCAGCTGATATAATACACAGCTGCAGTGTTGCCTGCCAGCACCTGGAATCTAACATGGCTCCTATTAACTCTATATTTTTGAGTCAAAGTAGGTGTGGATTTTTCTCAGTTGACTTTGAGGCCCAGAGTAGTAAGGAGCTTTAAGGTCACTTGAACTGAGTTGGTCACTGTAACAGAGTACCTGGCCCCTTAAATGAAGTTGGTCCAGTCCTCCTGTTCCTATAAGAGATATTGGAGCCATATTTGTGTTGTTGATGGACTTTTCAGACTTGAAAGAGTGAATATACTGTTTGAACTGTGCTGGTAAATTCTGGATTATAGTTGTGGGACATTTTGTAATAAATTAACCCTGCAAAGAGTTATTTATACTCTGAAAGCTTTCACGGAGTTACTGGGGACTCTGGAAGAAAGGGCAAACTGAGGAAAAAAGCCACCTTATGACAGTCACCTGCTGAGATGATCACCTCAGATCAACCATTCATCAAGATATGGCTAGACATGGATCCCCTCTCTCCTTAGATGAGCTGCTACATCTGTCAAGCTCTGGGTGAATACCCTCAGGGCTGTGGAAAGACCTAAGGCAGGGCCCTGTATTGGTAGTGAGTTGTTCCTACTAGAAAACAGAGATATTTCCTGTGAGTTGGATGTATGGATATATGAGAATGTAGCTATGGTACAATCTCCTTTCATAGAGAGTACACATCTACAATTGGTCAATTCAGTCCATAGTTAGGAGTACTCTTGGATTCCTCAAGGACACTAAGCTTTCACATAGCATCATCGAGGAATAATGTTATCGTCTCTGGCTGGCTGGGAGACTTCATCTCATCCTGGCAGACAATAACCTGACCTCAGTTATTCACTCCTTTGTCACTTCTCAGTTGAACTACAACAATGTAATATAACTGCGCTCATAGCGTTCAGAGCTAGGGAAATGCCAGCTAATACAGAGAGCTGTGCTGTATCTCCTCAGAAGCACATCAAACCAAACCTCTGCTCTTTACACTGGAACCTACTTCAAGTTTTGGTCCTTATCTTCAAGGTACTCCATGGTCTGGGCCTAGGGTGTCTGAAAGACCATCTATAGCTCCAGGGCCAGATGATTTATGTTCCCCTGGATAACCCAACGAGGGATACGTGTAGGGATCCCCTGGGAGATATGTTATAGAGCTTCAGCAAGGGGAAGATGCTGTGCGCATAGGCCCCTTTACCACACTTTCCAACACTGGCAGTGTCCATGCTGTGTCTAATTTCCTCCATCCACAGCCTGAAGGGGAAGCAAAGGGGGAGACAGAAGCTAAGCCCTGCAGTCAGGGGTGTGGTTGCTGTCACAGGCTATAGATATTTAGGTGCAAACTTTCATTTGGCATGGTGGGGCTTCTGGCTTCACATCCCTCATCTTCCAGAAGAGCAGCAGGCCGAATGGAAGACTGCACCAAAATCCCTATAGCCAGTAGCCAGGCCTCTGACTGTGGAGCCAGTTTTTTCCAGTGCTGTCTCCTTTCTAGCTCGGAGGAGAGGATCTGTGATGATCCCTCTCAGACTGGGTTGTGAGGAGGAAACTGCACTCTGTCCACAGAGCCAACTGAGCTCCACAACAAGACACTTGATAAGGGAGGTAAAAGCGGGATACACAGACCTTTCCTTTTGCCTCTGACTTTCCTTGGCCTAGGTTCCTTGGTCAGGTTATTGTCTGCCAGGATGAGATGAAGTCTTTCCCTGAAGCCTGTGGGGGCAGTAGTTGCCAAAAATGGCTCAGAAGGGAAGCGAAGCTGACGGGACAATCTCCTCAAAAGCCAAGTGCAGCCCCCCACAGCTGAGAATCAGACATACAAATTATTGAGCTAAATTATTAGTCTAAACATTTGAAATAAAGTTCAAAATTTCCCTCAGAAAAGCTCTGTGGCAGGGAGATCTGGCTGAGTTGCTGACCATTAGACAGAAGAAAATGAAAGGAACTTCAGGAGGCTGTGGTGCTGCCAGTGACTGACAAGTCTGGGTCTGCCGCCAAGTTGCAAACAGGCTGAAGTACCCACTGTAACAGATTTATGGACTTTCTGTACAATATAGAAATATTACATTCACTTTGTGCTATTTACTTAAGGTGAAATTTACCCTCGTTTACAGGGCCTACAGGGCTGCCACCCATTCGGGTTTTACCCAGACAGTCCATTTTTTGGCTTCTGTGTCCAGGTACCATTTAGGGTTCTCAAGTCCCTGGTTTTCAACTGGAAAGTCTGGTCAAAAAGGCGACCTGGCAGTGTCTGGTCAGATGTACTGACCGAATACCAAAAGTCCGGTAACCACAGGGTGGGGCGAGCCATGAGATCATTAACTCACACCAGCCCCTGTTCAGCCAGGACCACCTCCTACCTGCAGGCAGGCTCCTTGTCAGGCTGAAGCAGCTCCCATCCCAGCCCCAGAGCAGGGGGAGCCCATCTGGGGTGTGGGAGGAAGGTGGAGATGATCCAGTGACCGACAGTGGAAAGGGGGAGAGGAGCGAGTGACGGGGGCGGGGCCTTGAGAGGAAGAGGCAGAGCAGGGGCAGGGCCTTGGCGGTTTGGTTACCAGCAATTAGAAAGATGACAGCCCTAGTAACCACTTAAATCCTGCTTAAAAGCTCAAAATAGGGTTGATATAAGAATTAGTTGGTGCAGAGGCCTTGTGCAGGAGTGAATTTTATTTTATGGGAATACCCCAGAGTGAAAAATATGGATAACAAAGATGCACTAAACAGAATTGCCTGCTCTTAAAATAAAAGGTAATCTGGTTTTATTGTACCAGAGTGTACCCGAAGAGTATAAACCCTTTGGAGCAGGAATATGTTACTGTTGATACAGCTCTCCAATTGTAAAGTTCAATGTGTACATACAAGTGCTATACAAATAATTAAAGATAAAGTTTACAGAACTTAAATTAAAAAAGAAAATTTAAAAAGTAATAGACAAGTTGAATAAATGTTTAAATATAAGATGTGTTTATTTTATTGCTTTTAAAATTATAAAACAACCATCACCGCAATGGTTATTCTCCCTATCATTTCTCACCTCCTCCCACAATCAGGCTCTCCAAATTCTGTCACTTCTTGCTCTATTTGATATCTAAAATCCATCCTGGCTGTTAAAATGTTTGACCAGGCCTTGGCCAAATCATCTGATCTTGACTTCTGCAACTCCCTCTCTGCCGTATCCCCATCACTTCCATCTATATAATCTACATACACTAATTTTGCTCTCTAATTTCTCCAACCATGACACTCCCTCACATTCTGCAAGAAGTCTGAACTTCTGGCCATCATCTTCAAGGCTCTGCAAAATCTCTCCCTCCCTACCTACCTTCTTGCCCTTGTTGCCTCCTATTACACCTTCCTCATCACTTCTGTATCCTTTTCCCACTCCCATCTTTACACCTTCTTCCATGCCCTCTTACATTTGGAACTCATTTCCTTAGGCTCAGCCATTCAGCTCTCAACCAAAGAAATGGTTACACATCCTATGCAATAACTTAGTTCTTCGAGATATGTCACTCTAGGGGTGCTCCTCTCTAGGTGCGCTTGCACCCCTTGTGCCTTCCATCCGAGTTTTCTCATAGCAGTGTCCATTCAGCCCACACATGTGTTACTCAGCCTCGTGCCCTGTGTTGTTGCTATAGCATTGCGTGGACAACCGTCCACAGTTCCTTCTCTACCGCAAAGCCCCATGACAGGGAATTCCAAAGCAGAGGGAAGGAAGGTGGATAGTGGAGCATCCATAGAGAAACACATCTCGAAGAACCACAGTTACTGCACAGGGTTAGTAACCATTTCTTCTTCTGCAAGGCGTCCTTGAAGAGTGACAGGGAAGGGTGATTGGCGGGTGGAAGAGAATTGACGTGGATGAAGTATTCTGTTAAAATGATCTCCACAACCCACTAATCCATAGTGATGGGCTATCAAGCCCTCTGGAAGTGGTAAAGACTGTTGCTGAAGGGAGGAAGGCCAGTGAAACATTGCAGCTGGTCAGAAAAGGGATAGCAGCTCAGGACCTCAACCATCCCACCAAAATTGATGCATCAAGGTGGAAGCTTGTGAAGTTGAAGGCTGGGACATGGGTAGTTTCCTCCCTTGGAACCTCTGCCTCTTGCAATGAGGTTCATATGGCCTCTGCAAGCTCATGAACTGGACAGGATGGATTACTGCGCTGTCTGTTACCTACTAAATTTTCCTTTCTGCACAGGTGTGTAGATCCCTAGAGGTCGTAAAGTTGCTCTGGAATCTTTTAATCATAGAATCACTGGGTTATCAGGGACAACAAGGGTTATCTAGTCTAACCCCCTTCCAAGATGCAGGATTCGTTGTGTCTAAACCATCCAAGGCAGAGGGCTATCCAGCGTCCTTTTGAAAATCTCCAGTGATGAAGCTTTCCCAACCTCCTGAGGCAGTCTGTTCCAATGTCTTACTCTTCTTACAGTTAGTAAGTTTTTCCTGAGATGTAATCTAAATGTGCTATACTGTAGTTTGAATCCATTGTCTCTTGTCCTGCCCTCTGTGGCAAAAGAAAACAACTTTTCTCCATCTATTTTATGACAGCCTTTCAAGTATCTGAAGACCATTATCATATCCCTTCTTAATCTCCTATTTTCCAAACTAAACATACTTGGTTCCTTCAGCTTTTTCTCATATGGCTTGCATTCCATTCCTTTGATCATCTTTGTCACTCGCCTCTGGACCCTTTCCACATTCTCTACATCCTTTCTATACATTGGTGACCAAAACTGGACACAGTATTTCAGCTGAGGCCTAACCAGCACCGAGTAGAGTGCCACTCTCACCTCCTATGACTTGCATGCTGTGCCTCTGTTAATGCAACCTGAAATCGCATTTGGTTTTTTTGCAACAGCATCACATTGCTGACTCATGTTGAGGTTGTGATCCACCATAACTCCCAGATCCTTCTCAGCAGTGCTGTTGCCAAGCCAGTTTTCTCCCATTCTGTATTTGTGCATTTGGTTTTTCTTCCCTAAGTGTAGCACTTTACATATGTCTTTGTTGAAATTCATTTTGTCATCTATAGCCCAGATCTCCAATTTATCAAGATTCCTCTGAATTTTAGCTCTATCCTCCAAAGTATTGGCAACACCCCTGCTAGCTTTGTATCATCTGCAAACTTGATCAGTACGTTCTCTATGCCTATATCCAGGTCACTAATAAAAATGTTAAACAACACTGGACCCAGAACAGATTCCTGTGGAACCCAAATTGAGGCCTCCCTCCAATCTGAATGTATGCAGAGATTCATCTGTGTTGCCAATGAACAACTTAGTGCCATCAAAAGGTTGGTCTTCTATCATGTTCTAAGACCTTCTTTGGGAATCCTGAGGACTGAAGCCAGGAGGCCCTCCCCATAACTACTGGAGTGGCAATATCAACAGCGTCGAGACAAGCCTGCAGAAATGTCCTGGAGAGAAGTTGGCCCTCTGCAATAACTGCCTGGAACTGCTCTCTGTGTTCTGATGGCAAATGTTCAATGGAGTTCAGCTTGGTATAATTGTGTGGTTGTACTTCGCCATTAAGGCCTGGTAATTGGGGATTCTAAACTGTAAAGTAGCCGAAGAATAAAAATTTTTACCAAGGAGGTTGAGACACTTATGATTTTTATCATAGGGTGTAGATTTAGCTTGGTGCTGCCTTCCATGTCCATTAACCACCTCAAGCACCAAGGAGTTAGGAGATGGTTGAGAAAATAAAAATTCTGACCCTTAGAGGGAACATAATATTTTTGTCTGCCCTCTTGCACATGGGAGGAATTGAGGCTGGAGTGTGTTAGATGACCTTTGCAGGATCCAGGAATGCCTTGTTGACTGGCAGCATAATGCGGGTAGAGGATGCTGTATGGAGGATGTCGAGGAACTTATGATGCAGTTCTTCAGTCTCTTGAGGTGGATCTGTAAAGAATCCGTGACCCTCTTGATGAGATCCAGAAACTGTCAGCCAGGGATGGGGGAGGTGACATGACAGCTTCATCTGGGGATGATGGAGAAATGTTTGCATTTGGAGAGACCTCCTCATCGGCCCTGGCCTCCTGTTCCTCAAAGGTCTCTTCCTGAGGCTGCAGTCTCCTGGAAAGGGAGGGGGAGGAATGGTGTCTATCTCTATGAAGGGCAGAGCTTGAGGCCCTAGGGAATTGATGGCAATAAGCTATCCAGGGGTCCCAGTATGACCGAGGGCGTGGCACATATGGCATTGGTGGTGGAATCCATGGATGCTCGCCCAAGCAGGATAGTAGCTGTGGATGTCTGTCACGAGTGAACTCAGGGACTTCAGGAAAAGAACCTTCAGAGGGGTGGAGTGGAGAGCATTGCACAGATATTTGGGAGGCTGAGGCAAAATCTTCATCAGAATTCCCTTCCTCTAAATCACTCGGTAATGGTGGGGCAGCATAAGAAGCCTGAGGTACCACCAACGGAACAAGACAAGTGTCCAGAGATCTGGAGGCTCTCAATACCAAGGAAAAGTGAGTACCACCACTGGTAATGGATGGGTGTCCAAAGATCTGGAAGTTCTTGGTACCAAGAAGAGATTGGAGCCGAGCAATGGAGTCTCAGACACCATGAAGTCTCAGGGAAACCAGAATGCTTGTGGTACCAACAGCGTTGTTGGTACCATGTCCAGGGCTTGAGCTGAAGTCAAAGGAGGTGACAATACCGTGAGTTTCCAACAACCCCAGGGAAGTCTGAACTCGGACAACTTGCTAAAGCTCTTTCTCAAGCTGGGGCAGTTGAGAAGGAACTGAGGACAATTAGCCCGCATAGTGCAGTATAGCAATGGCATGGGGCATGAGGCTGAGTAACATGCATATGCAGGTAGAATGGACACTGCTATGAGAAATCTCCAATTGAAAGTGCAGAGGATGCAAGTCCACCCAAAGTGGAGCACCCCTAGGGAAATCAAGCAGGACTACTTCTGCGAGTAAAGGGTGCAGGATCATGGAGGCCCTTTGTGCACCAAATAGACACATACATAGAGAGAAGATACTACTTTATGAATGGATCTTCACCCAGTCATCCAGTATATTATTTGTGTCTGAGCTGTATTCTGCCAGATCCCGACCTCAGTTACATTTGTGTAATTCCACTGAATCCAGAGTAACTCCACTGAAGTCAACCAAGTTATTCTTGAAACACGCTGGTAAATGAGATCAGAATCTGGCCCTTACAAGGTCAGCTCTTCAGGTACAGAATCCATCTCCTTCAAAGACTTGTATTGAGCTAATAATAATAATAATTAATAAACATACTACCTACTACAAATAGACCTGTTATTTACTGTGTTGCTGACACTGGTAGTGGGCACTAGACAATAAATCCTGTCAGATATTGGGCTATTTCTTTTGTGTCAGCAGTGAGACATTCTGCACACTGTAGAAGCACTTAAATGTATATTTATTCTTCCGGGGTGAAGTCTTGGCTCCTTTAAAGCCAAAGGCAAAACTCCCATTAACTTCAATAGGGTCAGGATTTCACCTCAATTAGTATTGAGTCACCACGGCCTTGATCCTGCTCACACTGACATCAATGGCCAAACTTCTATTGATTTTGATGGGAGCAGTTGCAGGATATTATAAAGAAATAGTGATAAGTGTAATTCATTGAATACTAAGCATCAGGAGGGGGAGAGCTCAATACTGTACCAACACACTCATTTAGTTAGGGGAATTTTTTGATAATCACCTGGTAAAATTAAATGTGGACTCTGCAATGCCTGTTATAATACAATTATCTTTTTTGGATTTTCAGTTTAAAAGTACAATATATCACCTGCTGTTCAAAGATGATTATTTTGTATTTTAAGTATTATCTGTATCTAATACTTTCCCTAAATTTTGAATTATTTTAGAAAGTCAGGGGGAAATCCGTTTGCCTGATCTAAGCTATTGTAACCTAGGATTTTTAAGATCAGAGGCAGACATTACACAGAGGATTGCTTTTATGCATGCATCTGAATTTAGAAAACCTCCTGGGTAGGCTGTATATGTTCATTTCTCTACTGAATTGGATTTCCTCTACTAGTTATGAAATCAAAACCATTGGAAATCCTACAAGGTACCTTAAGTTTCAGGACAAAGATTATGTTAAATAATTTCACTCCTCTGCCATAATGGTGCCATCTACTGTAAGGGTAAAGCTCATTTGTACAGGAGACAGCTTTCTGAGGGCCAGTCCAAAACTGTAGAATGACCTCCTACAGGATTTTAAAACTACTGAAAACCTTCTCCCTTTTCCATTCCAAGTGGAAGGTGCACTTCTTCAACCTGGTGCGATGAACTGGAATTATATCTGCAAGTTGTGAACTCTGTGTGAGGTTATAAGCCCTATGTGTCTGTGTGGGGCTGAAAACTCCATTTTGAATGTGCAGCCTTTTGCCTTCTCTGTAGTCTGTTTGACTCCATGTTGCATTGAAAATTCCAAAGGCTGGTAGCAAAAGAACAACAATAGAGGGCAGCTGACTCTTAAATACACAATTGTTGGAAATCTAGTCTCTCTAGACAGAAGACTGGTCCCAGAAAAACTCTTGCCCAGAAGAAGTCACCTTGGCAACAAAGTCACCTGATAGGGGTTTGTGCTCAAGTGAGGAAGATGGCAAGGGTGTAATTTGACACAAGGGACTGAAGGTTTTAAAAGGGTAGAGTCTGGTCTGCCTGGGGACCTTTCCTCCAATCCATGAGGGAGACCACTCACCATGTGACAGCCGGCATGAGGCAGGGCATAGACTGCCTGCCTGCCTTCCTAGATCCAGATGTTTCCTCTAGGACCCACAAAAGAAAGGTGAGCTAGAAAGTGAGGGACATTTGAGGTTTGTACTCTGCTTTGCTTTACATGATTAAGTATAAAAGAGCATAAAGGTGTCAGACCATGCAAAATGTCTCTCTATATAATAACTCCTTCACAACTACTGCATGCCACTGAGAGAGTTAAATCGTAGATCAGAAACTTCACACATTTGGGGTGAAGTTATAGAACAGGGGTGTGTTTAAGTAACAGATATTTCAGGGGTCAGTGCTGGTCCTCGGGGCCTATGGCAGCTGGAATGAGGAGCCCCATTTCTGAGAAGGGGTAACAGACTGACGGTCAGTGTGGGGGGGAAATGTGCCAGAGAGGCCAAGGAAGGAAACAGTGCTGCAGTTTGCCGAGGCTCCAAAAGCTTAACACCCCACAAGATCCAGAACACAGAAGTTTGGATTCCCCTCACAGTAGTCCTAATGGGTGGCCAGGCGGGGGCACTCACTAGGATCTGCAACACCTGGTCTTCACTAAAAAACACCCACCACAGTGCAGTGACCCAGGCCTCAGCTAAGCTATGCTGACTGAGAGGAGAGGTAGAGGCAAACAACACAATGGATATAACCTTAAAGTTTAAACTTTATAAAGGAAAATTCAGAAACTAGGCAGGGACAATATAAATAATATAAAGTAACATCAAATACTTGCTTAGGAAAATAATAAACTGTAAATTACCATCACAATAAAAGGGTTTTTTTTAACACCCCAAGAGGGAATCAACTCCTCCTCTCCCTGGCTGCGAAGTCCAACTTCACCCCAGTTGTCCTGCCTTCACCTCCCTCTGATTTGCAATGCTCCTTTGCTTTGACATTGCAATGACCGCATCTCTTTCCAACATGTTTCCAACAGGTCCACTTGCGAACGACAGTTCCTCAACTGGAGGGCTACACCCATTCCCCAAGCCCCCAAACTGTATTCCCTTTGTCAGAGTCCCAATGGTCAACCTCACCCTTGAGAAAGGAAGAGAGAGAGTAAGAATGACAGATGGTAGGCTTGTCATATTCTGGAGAGTGCTCATATAAACCAGTGATAGGTGTGGTATAAGAACTTAAACAGAATAGTATTATTACAAGTTATTTCTACTACATGGTCAATCACTATGGAGTGGCTGCTCCATGATGAACAGCCACAAAATTGTTTCTAATTTATAAATGGATGCATTTTGTTGTTGGACTCGTTAGGCTCCTGATCCTGGAAGCTGATCCACCAACACAGACCTCAGTACCTACATGGAGTGCCACTGTCTTCAATGCAGCTCTGCTGAGGCCCTGGGATCTGTTCAGATGGAACAACTTGTAGGTAGGGGGTCTAACTCGGCTAATGTCTCTTATTCTTATTGGGTTAAATCTTGTAATAGAACTATTACAGCTTGATTTATATCTGATATCCTGCATATATTTTTCCATGAGGAGATCCCAATACACAGAAAAATTGACCAAATTGAGGTTCATGTTTTCATGCATAGATTTTGCTTTTATCAATAATAATTCCACAACTTCATCAGGTTTGTGGGGAAAGAGCAGAGTCAGATTTTCTTCCCCTGCACTTTTTACTACTGTATTTACTGGATAGCCATTACAACACAGCACTATCAAGTAATCTGTTTTTGAGTTAGACTGGGGTCCTGTAACCACTGAATGTAAATGTAAATGTAAAATTTTCACCGACATCCGTAGACTAGGATCAAGCCTTTTTAGTGTACAAATAATGAAACTTTTTAAAACGAAATATTATAAAAATTTAGAAAGCCCATATTGAAATTATGCCAAAATGTACAAATAGAACAAACTTATGTTTTTATATTGTTAAAAGCTTCATGTAGATCTTGGACAAGGCAAGAGTGGACTGTGATCTTTGTTATGTCTTCTAAACTAAATTCCTAAATAAAAGAGAGGAGACTTTTTTTTTAACTCGGTACTCATGTCTTACTCATTTTCTTTGCCAGCTAAGCCATTAATCATTGTTATGCTTCATTGTTTTTCTAAAATAAATACTAAAAGCAGTTTGCGTATACTTACAGCCAGATCAGAGACTTCTAATACAACAATGCTGATTATATGTAAGGGTTACAATATGAAAAAGATGACTGTTGACTATAAGTGAGGATTTTTCACAAAAATTAAGATACTTTTAACTTCCAATATATAGTCAAAAATGCAATGAAAAAGAAGCACTCATTGAATGATATTACAAATGTCTAAGAAAATGATACTACTCACCATATATCCCCTAGAGATATATATTAACCATGTTTTTCAAAGTTTATTTTAAATATAAACACTTTAGACTGACATAAGGGAAACCCACTGCTATAAATTATCAGTTTAATTAACAAGGAGGAGGAACCCTGGCCTCTTTCCAACCTACATTTCCTATGTTCCCATTTTATTTAATTACTCACCCTGCCCCCAGATCACAGCCTTTGCAACCGGCTGAAATCAGCAACAGCTTAAGGTCACCAACATTCACATCTGACCATTCAAACATCTTCCTGCCTAAGGGAACTTTTTTATATGTAACCCATTGTTCAAAGGAGACAGTTTTAACATGAAACCAGATGCGTACTTTTGTTGAAAGATTAGCAGAACTCAGCTGTTATGACTGATTACCAGAGTGACTTTTCAAAGGTTTGTAATTACACCCAGGTTCCTGGTTCTCTTCATTTGCATTTAAAAGTTGGGGGAAGGGAACTATATTTTTACTTCTCATATGGCATATCAAATTCTACTTGTTCAGATATGTTTAAGATTGTTCAGCATTCCAAATTATGTCAGATACTTTGTAATCTAATTGGTTTACAGAACATTAGGGCAACCTTCCAACCTGCTGAGTTAGTAGCTTGATTGGCAAACAGAGTAAAACTTCATTTCTTGAAACAATCACACTTGCCAAAACCAAAAAATAAATGAATAAACAATGTTGGGGGTACTGGAAATAAGGCCAAAAAAGCAAATCATGGGACAAGAATCAGATCCTCTGACCCCAACTTCATTTCCACTCTAACAAGGTATGAATTCATCAGCTAAGTCAAGAGCAGCATTTATTTTTGCCTACCAAGATAAGTATTTAGAAAAGTGCCATCATTATCCATTTCTCTTAGTTGGTATTTTTTATTACAGTAGATCTCCCAGATATATGGGAATCGACCACTGCCTACCACATTTTCCTCTTTACTTTCTTACATTTAACCGCCACCTCTTTCAGATGGATCCTTAACGCTGATGCAATGCCTCTTTTGACCATGGAGTCAATGATACTCCATGTACTGTTAGTCAGCAGATGCTGACAGAAACCACCTAAACATAAAGATACATTTTTAAACACTGCACAGTATTCAAACTATGAAAATACTATCAACACAAGTGAAATGCATGTGTTAAAACTTTATGAACCATTTGTAAAATGTACCACTTAGAGCCAGATTGTGCCTGTAACCTGCACAACTTTCCAAGGTAGTATTAACTCTACACTCTCCAAAAGGGGACGGAGACAGGGTGGGGTCATGGACTCTTCCCCACTCTACAGCAGTCAACAAAGGATAGCTGTCACAGAGATGTGGCTGAGTGCAAAGGGGAGCAGATACTCTCCAAGAAGGCTCACTTGGCCCACTGGTCTATACTTCAGTTCCCATAGCTTATACACTACAGGGGATAATAGAAAACAACAACTTAGATGGAAAATGCCAGAAATTCCTTTGTAAAAGATGAGAGAGGTTAAATGATGGGATGCCATGCCACATCTAGTCACAACAATATGGCATGACAAATCATTGATCATGTTTGCATTTGCTGGAAAATAGATGCCATGGTTCTGTGACCAGGTAAGTGGAATTAGCTGTTAAAAGACCTGCTGCATACATGCTTCTCCAGAGCATCCAAATTCTTCAGTAAATACCACAAGTTATTGTTGCCCCAAGTAATAGCATATGTTGCGCCCCACAATACACATTGTTGATACTCCAATCTATGCTTTGTGGAACATGTTACCGAACATTCCTTGCGCTGTACCGCCGTCAGTGGACAGTCAATCTGAGGAAAATATACAATCTTAACATTTTGTTATAACAAAAAGCCATAACCTCAAATGGAACGTAACAATGGAGCTCCCATCGACTACATAGTTATTAACAGTTGTATGGCAAGGGTGCGTTCGGGATGGCTGCTTCTCGAGTGGTGCCCATTGATATACGTTCAGATTTTTTAAGGTATTTAGGCATTGCTGCACTCAGCACTACAACATTTAACTGTTTGAGGAGACTAAATCTCATTTTCAAAAGAGATTTAGGCAGTTAGGAACATAAATCTCTTTTGAGAATGAGACTTAGGATCCTAAATCATTAGGCATTGCAATGCTGACCACAGCAATGCCTATAATACCTTCAAAAATCTAGCTGTAATCTAAAATTGCTGACTGTTCCTACTCTCATCCAGGAGGTTTCCTCTGCTATTCTAGGTCATACCCACTGCAAGTATGTTTGATGGAACAATACAATGCAACTATACAGCCATACATCCTGCACACATGTTTGCAATTTACAGACACTGGGACCTTCCCATGCCTTTTACTATGGAAAAACTGCCACCATGCTGATCCTATTAATTATCTTTAATACAGTCAGCCTTATCTTTCAGTACATTTTTCTATCAACAAATTTACTATAAGAACTAGATGCTGGTGTTTCCATCAGTGGATTCATTATTAACAGCCCTGCAAAGCTTTCGACTGCATTCATTTAGCATTTCAAATACTCTCATACTTTTAATTATAATAATTTAATATTCAGAATATATAGAACAGTTAGTGAAAAACAGTTAAAGCTTGCTAAGGGACAGTAATACAAAACTCAAACCCACAAAACGAAGAAATACAATGTAAAGCCATATTCCAACACAAAGAGTCCACTTTCCTAGACAATCAACTCTACTCAACCATAATCACCAAGGTCAAACTCAGGAAGCTTTAACTTTGTCCTGTGCAGAATGCCATAGGAAAAAATGGACAAACCTTCTGGATAAAAATATTTAAAGTAAGATGCATTTTTTTATTTCATACTCGTACAGCACCTACCACAATGGGATCCTGGCCCCTGACTTGGGCCCCTAGGTGCTAAGATGTTGATAATAATGATAATAAGGATCAACACATCCACATTGCTAGTGACCTACTGCCAAAGGAGTCTCAATGAGATCTACTAAAACTATTCATACACTAAAAAAAATTTCATAACAGAGTTCACAATGCATAGCATATGCTACTTGTCATCATTTACAAATTAAGTCACAATATTCAAACTTTATTATTTGTGCAATTACTACTTAGCAAAAGTGAAGAACCAATCAAGAGACCAAAAAGTAAAATTGCCACATACATAGTATACTATTATTCAAAAGTAAGTTGCAGCCTACATTTGCCAGCTGAATATGTCTAGCTCAATGTCTAAATATAACAATAGCATTTACAAAAAGTATTGTAAGACTCATAACTTACCCACTTCCACATATAATCTTATTATACATGGGTTTCTCATCTTACACTTATGAAAGTCTGCAATTTTTTTATTCTACATTCAAGCAACATTTTTGAAGTTTCATTAATATTACTTGAAGGTGGTTTAGAGCTGATAAAGATTTTCTGAAGATGGACCAAAAATCTTTAGAATCTATGTCCACATGTATATGATCACATCCTAGGAGATAATGGTAAACCATGGTGTTTACATGCAAAAACAATGGAGATGTAGATTCAAATCTTCTCTCTGCCTGATTCAGAGGAGTGATTTGCTTCCACATCTCCTAACTCCCAGGTGAGTGCCCTACACAGCAGACTTAAAGAGTCATTCTCATTCTCTTGCTGGCCCAATGAATACGTAAATATTTATTCAAAGAACGGGTTCAACAAGAGAGACTGAGAACAGCCCACATCAGAGTGGAGTGGGCACTCAGAAGGGGGAGTGGAGAATCTGAGTTCAAATCCCTGCTCCAGAGTGGGATTCAAATCTGGATCCCATACATTGCAGGCAGTTGCCCTAAACACTTGGCTGAAGGGTTCATACCGAGTTTGCTGAGAAAACATTTTTCCCAGATGAAACTAATCAGGTCAAACTCACAAACAGTTTCTGGTCGACCAATACTGCATTTATTAGTGAATAAACTATTCAGCTGAAAAATTTCACCTAGCACTAGTTACAGGTTCCTTTACATAACATTTTAGCACCAGATAGTTAGTCGCTAGCTTTTGGATCTGTTTGAAAGTGTCTTGCTGTTGGGATTCCTAACACATTCCAGAATCTTATTAGTCAATGTCCTAAAGGGTTCACTGACCTAAGACAGATAATTAACAAATGCCAAAAAGCAGTGCATGTCTTGCTCGTTTCTTGGATGGGACATTTCAGAATTGCTTGTATCTTTTCAGGGTCAAGTTTTAAGACTCTTGTTGTTAGGGGTCTATTACAGTTACCAGATGCAGTCTTATATTTTTCTTATTCAGTTGGATATGCTTTACTGAGCAGTGCTATCAGCTTACAATCATTATCAGCATTAACATCCACAAGAGAGCCTCCACAAGCTAACACTAAGATGTCATCTGGGGGCAAGTACATCACCCCCCTCAAATCCTTCTAGCATGTAATGGTGACATCACTGGTTCTCTTCTGTTGTCAGAGAAATGTTAAATAGGATTCAGAGTCATCTATACCTTCCAAAACGAGTCCAGAAGGTTTCCGTCATCAAGTTTTACCTGTCAGACAAAACTGTCTTTGACATCTAAAACTGAAAAGACTTTTTGCCTTTCTGAGGACATATCTACACTACCACTTATGTCAGTAAGACTTACGTCGCTCAGGGGTGTGAAAAAAACACCCCCTTGAGCGACATATGTTTCACGGGCATAAGCATTTGTGTGCACAGCGCTATGTTGATGGGAGAGCTTCATAGCTACTGTGGGACCAACAGGACGTATGATCACCCTAGGTTGTGGTAAGAGCTACTGAGGGAGCCCAGACTGCTGTGAAGAGTCCCAGACCCTCCACCTGCCCAGGGTGGGGAGCCAGGGGGCCCGAGAGCAGTCCCTAGCCTGTGCCCCTGCCCCCCAGGACACGCCACCCAAGGCAGGTGGAAGGTCCAGGGCTCCCCACAGCAGCCTGGGCTTCCTGGGCTGCTCTTATCATGGTCTGACTCCAGCTTCTGGCCAGGCCAGGGGGTGGGGCCTTGCGGTGAAGGGGAGGAGCAGACAACTTAGCTCCAGTGAGGAGAGCTGGGGAGACTCCTGGTTAAGGAGAGATTGACGGACTAACTAATTCAGTCCAGTTCCAAAGAGGAGGGCTGGGTGCTCCTGTTTAAGGAAACACTGAAAAGGAGTAACTCAGAGAAGGAACCTGGAAGGGTTCTAGGAAGAGAAACTGTTTCCAGGGGCAGGAATGAAGAGTATCCTGAAAGATGGAGAAAGAGACTGCTAGTTGGACTGAGCCTGAGAAGACAAATGTCTCTAGGTGTAATTGAGTACGCTCCTACTTATGCTTATGGCTGTTGTTAATAAATAAATTTAAAATTAAATTAAAATGCAGAGTCCCCCAGACCGGTGGCCAGGACACGGGCAGTGTGAGTGCCACTGAAAATCAGCTCATGTGCCGCCTTTGGCACCCGTGCCATAGGTTGCCTATCCCTGATAAACCCAGGGAGAAAGGTTCCACCAGGACCAAGTGATATTGTGCAAATCATAGCTGATGGCCCAAAACAACCATAGCTAAGCTTTTTCCTCAAACGCAATACAAGAATGAATAGAGAAGATTAAAAATAGATTGTTTTTGTTTATATCAATTGGTCAAATGCAAAATAATGAATGCAGCTTACTGCTTCCAGTGCAGATTTTTTTACAACATACATTGCTGTAGAAAAGTCTGTGTTTATGGTAATAGCTTCAGCAACTGGCAAAAAGCTGCGGCAAAGGATGAAAGATTCCAGCAGAATGAAAATAATCAGATTTACAAGAGCTGTCAAGTGGTATGGGCTAGTCAAAAGTTGATGGTCTTTCAGTTCAATTGCAAATTACTGGTGCATATTTCGCTTCAATGCAAGAGAACCTCATGTACATCAAAGTTGTGGCAGATGTCACTAGAGTCCAGGAGCTTACTCAAAGTGGAAAAGAAAATAGTAAAAGCAGCAATGACAAGGGCAACTTCCTGAGCTCCTGACTCCAGGGGTAAAGGTGAACTGCAATGGCTGCTGTGGGATAGGATAGGTTTGGACACCATAACTGAGAACCGGGAGGCTGTCTTTCCTGTGATCTCAATGACAGCCCCTCCCTTGCTGGCACTTAAGCAGCGTGGAGGAGGAAGCCATCTGACTCAAATGTAGAGGGGACAAAAGCCAGACTTAGGGTATTGTGTGGAAGGATAGGGGGAGCCGATTAGGAGAAGGAGCCTGGGGGACAAAGGCTGGGACTAGAGGCTGGCAGCAGAGCATTTATTGTCAGAGAGACAATACTAAAGGCACAATAGCAAATTATCCCGATGCTAAGGCAGGACCAGTAAGAGGCCAATATGGCTGTGTCAGGGACTCTTTAATTAAAAAGGAATCCTACAAAAAGTGGAAACATGGACAAATTGCTAAGGAGGAGTACAAAAGAATAGCACAAACATGTAAGGTCAAAATCAGAAAAGGTAAGGCATAAAATTAGCTACAACAAGCAAGGGACATAAACACAGGGGTCTATAAATACATTAGGAACAAAAGAAAGATGAAGGAAAGTGCAGGTCCACTACTTAGCAGGAAAGGAGAGCTAATAACGGACAATAGCAAAAAGGCTGAGGTGTTCAATGTGTATTTGGCTTCAGTCTTCTCTAAAAAAGTAAATTATGAATGGATGCTTAATATAATTAATATTAATGGCAAAGGGGAAGGAACACATTCCAGAATAGGGAAAGAACAGGTTAAAGAATATTTTGACAAGTTAGATTTATTCAAGTCAGTAGGGCCTGATAAAATTCACTCTACAGTACTTAAAAAACTAGGGGAAGCAATCTTGGAACCATTAGCAGTTATCCTTGAGAACTCATGAAGGACAGATGAGGTCCCAGAGGACTGGAGAAGTCAAATGTTGTCTCTATCTTTAAAGAGGTGAATAAAGAGGACCCAAGGAATTATAGACCAGTCAATCTAATTTAATACCTGGAAAGATACTTGAACAAATTATTAAGCAATCGATATGTAAGCACCTAGAGGATAATAAGGTGGAAAATATAGCCAACATGGATTTGTCAAGACTAAATCATGCCAAACCAAGTGAATTTCCTTCTTTGACAGGGTTACGGCATAGTGGATAGGGGAGAAGCTGTATATATGATTTTATGTTGATTTTTAGTAGAGCTTTTCACACTGTCTGGCATGACATTACCATAAGCAAACTAGGGAAATGTGGGCTAGATGAAATTAGTATAAAGTGGCTGCACAATTAATTGAAAGACTACTCAAAGAGTAGTTATCAAAGGTTCACTGTCAAAATGGGAGCATGTGGGTCACATAGGGGTCTGTCGCTAGTCAATATTTTCATTAATAACTTGGATAATGGAGTGGAGACCATGCTTATAAAATTTATGGATGACAACAAGCTGGGAGTGGTTGCAAGCACTTTGGAAGATGGGGTTAGAATTCAAAAGAACCTTGACAAATTGGAGAACTGGTCTGAAATCAATAAAATAAAAATCAATAAAAACGAGTGCAAAGTACCACATTTAGGGAGGAAAAAAATCAAATGTACAAATACAAAACTGGAAATAACTAGTTAGCAGTAGTACTGCAAAAAAGGAACTGGCGTTATAATGGATCATAACTTGAATATTAGCTAACAATGTGATGAAGTTGCAAAAAAAAAAAAGGCTAATATTCTTGGGTGTATTAACCAGAATGTCATATGGAAGACACAGGAAGTAACTGTCCCATTCTTCTGAGCACTGATGAAGTTTCAGCTGGAATATTGTGTCCAGTTTTGGACACCACACTTTTAAGAAAGGTGTGGACAAATTGGAGACAGTCCAGAGAGCAACAAAAATGATAAAACGTTTAGAAAACATGACCTGGAAGGAAAGGTTAAAAAAAACTGGGGATCAGTCTTGAGAAAGGAAGACTGAGGGGGGACTTGATAATTTTCTTAAGAGATGTTAAGGCTGCTATAAAAAAGATAATGATCAATTACCGTATTTTCAATGTCCACTGAAGGTAGGACAAGAAGATATTACTTAATCTGCAGCAAGGAAGATTTAGGTTAGATATTAGGAAAAGCTTTTTAACTAAGGATAATTAAGTTACTGGACTATATTACCAAGAGAGGTTGTGGAATCCCTGTCATTGGAGGTTTTTCAGAACAGGTTAGACAAACATCTGTCCGTGATGGTCTAAGTATACATAATCCTGCCTCAGCGTGGGGTGGGGATAGACTCAATTTTTCAAAGTCCCTTCCAGCCCTATATTTCTGTGATTCTATGGTTTTATAATAAGGGCCAGCACCTTAGCTATTATAAATGACGACAGCTTCTGATTTGCCGTAGCTTAGGGTCTGGCCCTTATTATTTGATTATGAGGTAATGCCTTCTATCTAGAATTGGGTAAACACTGCCAGTTTAAGAATGCATGGCTGCAACATATATAAGAGGTGTCTACCATAGTAACATAGAGACAGTCTATCCTCTCTCATTATTATAGTCTGATCAAATTAGTAATTTACATATTTGCAGCCTTAGCTTTACCATTTTTCACCTAAGACCTTAGGCTCTCAGTTTAGGTCTCAACAGCTGGTGACATTGTTTTTTATTATTGAACAATATATGTCTAACACCTCAAAGTTACCAGCACTAATTCTTGAGATAGCTAGAAATGAAAACACAATCCTAAAAGATTTTTACTAGCTTGAAAAGTAGAACATCTGCTTTGTGGATACTGTAGCTCCAGGGCTGATTTCATCAGCGGAGGAGTCCATTTGCTAAGATCCATCTTCTTTAGTTTCAATTACAGAAACTGTTAAGAATTATAAAAGGGTTTCAGCAGATATTATTGTGTACTGTAACTAATTGTTATGATAATCAATTTGGATTTATAGGTAGGATTTTTAAATATAAATAAAGCCAGTATCTTTATTGCAATATTCTTTCCCTACATTCTGTTTGGAGGTTGTGTTATTCGGCACACTGTACTATCACTATTTTCTCCAAGCAAACAAATTTTCAGTGCAAGCCTCATGAACCTTACCTACAAAATGCTCCCAATTTATATTGACAGCTTTATTACCTTTATTACCATTATGTATTGTTGAAACACAAGGTTTTGAAACTAATCTTCTGAAAACTTTCTCTGGTCCCTCTCCCCTCCTACCACCTAAGTCATTTTGTTTGGGCAGTATGTGTCGAAGTACACATCTATGAACCTCAAAATAGTGCCTTATTTTCAAAGGTATTACTGGTAACAAAGGATATTCTGAAGATCTCCTGCATATTTGAGTGTGCAATTAAGAGTGTAAAATCATGTACACTGTGTGTGCAGTTTTTCTAGTGATTTTCAAAGATTACTAGCATGCAAATTCACTCAGCTATTGTATTAGTTGTGTAGTGGCTTACACTAAAGTCATTCACATATTGAATCACTCTATGTTTTCCTAATTGAGTTATTTTGTAAGGCACATAACTATGAAAATCAGTGTAAATAAGATAACACCCAATATTTTTCTTGATTTGTTTTTTTAAAAACAGCTTTTCTGCCTTAAACCTAAATAATGTGCATTTTTACATAAACTATTGGCATTTTCTTCATATAACCAAAACATAACACTATTTTTAATCACATTTTTCATGTTTAAATAATGAAATGATTTCATATTTTGATAGTAATTATGATTTGGAGGTTAAGTCAGATGCTTCAATACCTTGTGTACTTTCTAAAGAAAAAGGAATATGTTTTATTACAATTAAAAGTGGGCCCAAACAAACACCCTTGATTCAAAACCCCCTTCTTCTTGAAACTATTTGGATCTGTATCTAAGTTTTGCATCTGGTTGCAATGAGTGTAATGGGATCATTTAATGCCCTGTGCCAAAATACTCCCAAACTTCCTTGTTCAGATGCATCTCTAATTATATTTGCTTTATTGCTATCACACATTGTTTGCTATTGCACCTGTACACCCCAACTGTGACTAATTATTCTTGGAATGGACTTGGAGAAAGGACAAACTACAGACACAGAGTATATTCAAGAGCAATAAATACAGCCTATTTCCATTTCTGAGCAAATAGATAAGTAATTATTTTTCTGTTTGTATAGGTGCTAAAGACCTTGCCACCAAAAATGATTTCACTACAGCTGCTCTATCCATGTGAGATCTACACTCTGTGTTTCCCCAATGACTATGTGGTTCTAATGACCACAGACTTTCTTACTAAAGGTGAATTCCTCTTTCCACGCTTCAGATGAAATGATCTTTCCATCATTTTGTCCAAACCCCTGACATCATACAGAGGAGCTGTGGCATAATATGATTATATGTAGAGCACTAAAAAAAAAAAAAATCTATCTCAAGTGCACTGAATCAATAGAAGATCAGGCTCTCTGTTTTTGTCTTTGCACCTGAAGTGCCAAGGTCTTTGAGCATCCAAACTATACCAAGCCAGATTAATAAAGTTATTCATTATGGTGGCATACAAAGCATCCAATTAACCTATTCTTGAAAGAATTGGAGCCCCTCTGCAAGATCTGGAGAGCAAGAGTTTGTGCCTCAACTGAAGAAATCTGGAGCAAGATGGCCTTCTGTCAACACCTTTATCTAACATAATAAGGCAGAGTTTCTATTCCCAGCAGGAGGCCTCCTTCAGAAAGAAGGTGCTGCATGTGGTAAGCCAAAAACTTGCCTTTCAGACATTTACTTTCAAGAGGAGATGTCTCTATTTCAGTCTGTTTGTTTATCCCTCCCTACTTAATATTCATTGTTCACTATTTCCCATGACATTGTCACTGAGGGCTAGCTTCGCTGTCCTGAGCTCCAAGAGATTGATATTATGATTTACTACCATGTTGCTCCATGTGCTCTTCTGTTTCACAAACCCATGAGCTTGAAGCAATTCCAGTGTCTGAGTTGTAGCATTCTAAGCTGCTTCTTCAATTGGGGCCTCATCAAAACATCATCCAAGAATGGACATAGATAAGTACCTTGAGGCCAGAGTCTGGCTATGAACACCACCAGCATCTTGATAGACAGTGGGAGCTGATGAAAGGCCAGATGGGATCATTTTCTCTTGGTAGGGGGCCATGTCATATGCAAATATCTGTAGCTGATAGTGACATGGTCATATGGGGATGAGGAAATAAGCATCTGCTAGGAATACTGAGGCAAGAAAGCTCCTTGGGAGAGGGATGCTATGATCAAAGCTAGAGTTTCTATCTGAAATCTCATGTTCTTCGTCCATTTATTGAGTTGTTGGAGGTCTAGAACAGCTCTAATCCCCCTGTACACTTCTGGACAATGAAGAGTATAGATATGCTTGGCAGAATTAATTTATTTTTCAATTTCAACAACTAATATCAATTTTTATTTTTAATTTATTTAACCATTTTATGTTTACAGTTGTGGGTAATTAAGGGGAGTAGGGTTGGGGTTAAGGTTAGGGCAGGGCTGACAGTGGGACTGCAAGGGGCTCCCTGTGCGGTCAAGGGGCCCAAGATACCCAGGCTGAAGTGGGGGAGGTTGAAGTACTGGCCCGGAGGAGCAGAGATGCTCAGCCAGGGCTGCAAGAAGGACAATGAAACCTGGCTGAAGAGGAGGCCACCCTGCTGCTGAAGAGTTCCTGCCCAAACACAGACCCCTACATTCCTGGGTGCTGAGCGAGTGAACAATCAAGGCTGTGAAAGCAGAGTTGCAGAGGGCTCTCTATACATCCATGGGGTTAGTGACACCTGATCCCTGCAGGCACAGGGTGTGGTGAAGTCTCCAGTCCCAGTGGCGCAGTGCAAAGACCCCTGGCCAGGACTGAGAGGAGGGTGAGCCCCCAGCTGCAGGAGAGGCTACTGGACTGCTCACTGGCTCCATCCCTGGGCAGGATCCATTCAGCTGCAGGGTGGCCTCTGCCACAGCCAGGGACCCATCCTTCCTGGCAGCCCTGGCCTAGGGTTCTCTGCTCTGCTCCAGCAACATCTCAGCCTTCAACACACCTCGTGCCTGCAGCAATCAGGTATCACCAGCCCCACAGCTGTGCAGGGAGCCCTCTGCAGCTCTAATAGCACGACACTGCTCACGCATTCCTGTGATAGCAGGGCTGCGGCAGACGGCTCTTTGTGCTGCTGCAGAGCCTGGACACCCAATCCTTGAAGGCACAAGTTGCAGGGAGAGGCTGCTCTCACACCGACTATTACAGATGGATTTTTTTCCCACTGATTTCAGTGTCAGCTAAAATAGAAATTTACTGACATATTGACTTAATAGAATCCTGTCAAGCCTAAATATGGAGTATAGACCTAAGAACCTTTCTTCTAAGGGAACTGGTTCTATTGCTTCTGACCTTGGCACAAAAAGTGGGAATGTGCTAATAAAGTTTCCGGATGACATGAACCTGGGAGGTATTGCTAATACAGAGAAGGACCAGGATATCATACAGGAAGATCTGGGTGACCTTGTAAACTGGAGTAATAGTAATAGGATGAAATTTAATAGTGAAAAGTGCAAGGTCATGCATTTAGGGATTAATAACAAGAATTTTTGTTATAAATTGGGGACACATCAGTTAGAAGTAACAGAGGAGGAGAAGGACCTTGGAGTACTGGTTGATCACAAGATGACTATGAGTCGCCAATGTGATATGGCCGTTAAAAAAGCTAATGCGGTCTTGGGATGCATCAGGCAAGGTATTTCTAGTAAAGATAAGGAGGTGTTAATACCATTATACAAGACACTGGTGAGACCTCATCTGGAATATTGTGTGCAGTTCTGGTGTCCCATGTTTAAGAAGGATGAATTCAAACTGGAACAGGTACAGAGAAGGGCTACTAGGATGATCCGAGGAATGAAAAACCTGTCTTATGAAAGGAGACTCAAAGAGCTTGGCTTGTTTAGCCTAACCAAAAGAAGGCTGAGGGGAGATATGACTGCTCTCTATAAATATATCAGAGGGATAAATATCAGGGAGGGAGAGAAATTATTTAAGCTCAGTACCAATGTGGACCCAAGAACAAATGGATATAAGCTGGACATTAGGAAATTTAGACTTCAAATTAGACAAAGGTTTCTAACCATTAGAGGAGTGAAGTTCTGGAACAGCCTTCCAAGGGGAGTAGGCGGGGGTCAAAAGACATATCTCGCTTTAAGACTAAGCTAGATAAGTTTATGGAGGGGGTGGTATGATGGGATAGCCTAAATTCTGGCAATTAATTGATCTTTGATTATTAGCGGTAAATATACTCAATGGCCTCTGATGGGGTGGGATCTGAGTTACTATAGAGAATTCTTTCCTGGGTGCTGGCTGGTGAGTCTTGCCCACATGTTCAGGGTTTAACTGATCGCCATATTTGGGGTCGGGAAGGAAGTTTCCTCCAGGGCAGATTGGCAGAGGCCCTGGAGGTTTTTCGCCTTCCTCTGCAGCATGGGACACGGGTCACTTGCTGGAGGATTCTCTGCACTTGAGGTCTTTAAACCATGATTTAAACTCAGACATAGGTTAGGGGTTTGTTACAGGAGTGGGTGGGTGAGATTCTGTGGCCTGCGTTGTGCAGGAGGTTAGACTAGATGATCATAATGGTCCCTTCTGACCTTAAAGTCTATGAGTCTATATCCAAAATGTGTGAGAAGTCATTCGTCACCAGCTCATGTTTGATAGAGTTGCCCAAGATGAGTGATTGGATAAAGCAGGGATGGGCAGGACCCTTAGTTTGAGGGAGAACTGAACCTCACTACTTCTTTCACCTACACATCTATGTTGGAGTGGGACTATTCTTCTGAAGCAAAATATCCTGCCTTCTACACTCAGATTAGGCTGGAAGCAGTCTTTCATTGTCACCATGAGCAATTGGAGGTGTTGCTGCCTGCCACCACAGATTTTAAAGCCTAATCCATAGTTCCAGGGCTGTCCTCTGACATCCTTCCCTTGGTTCTTCTGTGAAGAGGATGGATGAAAAGAGAGTTCTCTGCCTGTTGTTAGACTTGTAGTACATTCCTGAGGCACAGACAGGAGGCACTGCTTCTGTATGGATGCATTGGTCTCTGTCATTTAGGGCTTTTAAGTCATCCAGCCAGGACACCACAGCTCTTGTGAAAAATGTGACCAAGGATCCAACAGGCAGCTGAGGAAATCACAAAATCCCCCTTAAGGGTGGCCTCCACCTCTGCAACAGTTGTGTCTTTGGGAAAGAAAACCCTTTCTGTTGCGATTATCATATCCTTCACTAATTGTGCCACCTAAATCATCTACCTTTGGTATTTCTGTGAGAGTACTTTTTGACTCTTATATCTTGTAGTATGTAAGTGCATGTCTACTTATACCCTTCCCCAGTCATTCCTATCCATCCCTGATTACTTCTTCAAAGGAAGTGTGCAGGGGAATGGATGTCTCAGGCTGGGTTTTGGCTTTCAGACATTTTCCCTTTCACTTCTTATCTAATACGTCATCCACTTATATCTGTACAGTGGATGACATTTTATTATACGTAGTTGCAAACTTATCAGAGTGAATTTGTTCTGATCAGAGCCTGAATGAGAAAGTTCACACTCCTCAGAGGCGGAGGAGTCTAAGACTCTCCTAGAACATTTGAATTTTGTCTTTCCCTTTTTGTGCTTTGTGTTATTTGGCTCTTTTTGCTTATTTTGCAGGGATTCCTGAGCGACTGTGGCCAAGTGGAATCTCTTGCAGCCCTTTTTATTTACGGCCTTGAGCTTGTTAGATATTTCTTCCTCCAACTCCTCTCACTCTAGGTCCCCGTCCCACTGGATGGATGCAATTTCTTCATAAGAATCCCCCAATTCAACTTGGGAAGAAGAGGAGCTGTGTAGAAGCCCTGCTTCTTTTCTGAAGGAGCTGAGGACCCACTTGAGTATCTGGGGCTGGGGGACTTCGGATCCTTTCTGGAGTTTTCCTCCAGCCCAGGTCTATTATGGGCCTTCCCCTTGAGCTGGCTGGATAGCCTTCATCCTTAGGACTCTCCTCAAAATGCTCAGAAGTTCCTGATTGGGCTTTTCTACATTGGAGCTGCAGGTCCACTGGGAAAGGGAAGGAACCCAACAAGCCGGTTCAAATCCAAGTCTCATGCCCTAGCAGTGCAAGAGTCACCTATGTGAACAAGCAGTGCATAATCTACCCTATGAAGAGCAGACAATAAATGCTGTTCCATGTATGGAACACCACTTTAATTTAGCTTAGTGTTTTTGCTGGACAACTCTGCTATTGCCTGAGAGGAAGCAGAGGATTCTCCGAGGGGAGGTGCTGCAGCAGATCCAGGTGGTCAAGACCACCTCACTGCCAATTACCCAATCAGAGGGGGAAGAGAGGAGGAGGCAAAAAAATGACAAGCTGCTTGCTACTGCCCAAAAAAGGAATTACAAGTAAAGTTGGCAAAGGAAATTATGAGGAGGAAAGCACCACTAACTGTTGCCAGTAAAATAAGTTTTGGAACAAAACCAAAGAAGGGGGCATGGCCAGCTACTTTGCAACAATGAATTACCTCCAGAACTGCAGAGAGGAGGGGAATAGCTCACGTGCCACAGAATTATTGTGGAAGATGTTCGGCTTTAGAAAAGGCACTGCTTTGAAAACTTAAGACTAATTTTTTTTATTTAGGCTAAGAAGTACATATTTAAACAACTAAATAAGTGGGCCAATTTTCAAAAAGAGCCAGCAGCTCCCATTGATCCATCCCAGATAACTTTTTAGGAGTCTAAAATAAGAATTATGGAGACTTCACCTTTAGGTAAAATTTTGGCCTTAGGCCCTAAAGTCTAGACTAAAGTGGAAAAATGGACAATTGTCAGTTTGGTTTCACTGTTCTGTATCAATTCCTGTTTCCAAAATTCTGTTTCCAAATTCTAATATTTTTCTTCAGATTCTATGAAAAAATTATCCCAAAGTCTTGTAACTAATTGCACGTTTGTTTTTAAAATGTCCTACATCCAAAGGCTTCTGATTTTATTCCACCCTGGACATTAGCTTAAGGCTGTTCCTATGACTATTCCCACAAGTCTTGTAATTTTTAAAATACTGAACAAACTAGGTGTTATTTCAAAGTCCTTTAATATTTGATTTAAAGAACGCAAACATTTGACACAAATGTGAATTTTTCTAACACAGTACTGAGGGATTGTGAATGGAAAAGAAAGTTAATGTATACAGCAAATAGAAGCTTTGTAATGTTCATAGTACTACTGATCAAGAGAAAAGACTTTTAATTACAGCCTAAATCAGGGAAAAAACAGGAAAAACAAACATTTGGTGCCCTTTTCCCCCTCTGAATTGAAATAGTCCTGTCTCATTTTTACAACTACCCATTAAATCTCATGAACCATATCCTGCTGTTAATGGGCTGTTAAGATTTCAAAGCTTCTGTAATTCTACTGTAAATCCTGGCCCCTTCTGCAGCACTGACAAAGCTACTAAAACCCTAACTGTAAGAGATCAGAAAAGTTCTCTTAGCTGAAAGAGGAAAGAACAGTTACTTATTATACAGTACTGTCATTCGAGATGCGTTGCCCACACAGATTCTTCATATGCACGAGATAATATTTTTAACAGTGTCCATTGGGACCTGTGCTTTGGGAACCCTTGTGACCACAGTCACCACAGTCACAGTATCAGGAGCAGGGCCTCTTAGTTCCTTTGCCAATACAGAATCCCAAGTGGTGGGACTCCATATTAGGGATGGAGGGTGGGTCATGGAATCTGTGTGGACAACACTTCTCGAAGAACCACAGTCAGGGCCGTCCCTAGGAGGGTGTGGGGCCCGGGGTGGAAGTGATGGATTTGTCTCTTCTGGGACCAATCGCACCGGCCCATGGGGCACCCTTAAGTGCAGGGCCTGGAGCGGGGCGGGCCGAGGCAGAAGTGACAGATTCGTCTCTTCCAGGACCGACCGCGCCTGCCTATCACACTGGCCGACAGGGCCGCTCAAAGTGTGGGGCCTGGAGTGGTCACCCCAATTTGCCCTACCCAAGGGACAGCTCTGACCATAGTTACCATAAAGTAAGTAACTGTTCTTTCTTTGAATGATTGTCTATAATGATTCCACACTCTTGGTGACTAGCACACAGTATTGCATGGTTGGAGGCAGGTAAGAGAAGTCCTACTTAAATATTGACTGAAGGACCACCCTATCAAAGCTTGCATCTCTTCTACAGGCCTGAACCAAAGCCTAGTGAGTGGTAGAAGTATGGACTGAACTCCAAGTCAAAATCTCAGTCAATGGGACACTATTCAAGGAGGTGAAGGAGACTGCCAGGGCTTGAAAACTGATGAATCCAGAAGGATCTTTTTTTGCAAGTGCAGACCAGTTACGGATGCAGTCTGAAACCCTCTAAGACAGCCTTTGTGAGAATATCAGTTGCCCTCTCCTCCGTTCTGCAAATGCAACAGATGAGGCTCTGATCGACCTAGTCCTGTCCAAGTAGAAAGACAATACTCTACCCACAACCAGCATGTGGAGTTTTGCCTTGGCCAGGAAAGAAAAAGGTTTTGGGGAAAAGACTGGTAGATAAATAGACTGGTTATTGTGAAAGTCTGAGACAACGTTGGACAGGAACTTTGAGTGAGGCCTGAGAGTGCCTTGTCTTTGTGAAAGATGGTATAAGGTCTTTCCATGGGATTTGAATCTCCCCTGTTCTCCTGGGTGATATAATAGCCAACAGGAGAGATGTCTTTATGGAGAAGTGGTAGAGGGAGCAAGTAGGCATGGGAAGGCCCATCAAACCAGTGGGCACTACACTGAGAAACCACATAGGAGGGGGTTATGACTGGTGGAAAGTAACGGGTAAGTCCTTACGTAATTTCGTCATGGTGGGGTGAGAAAATACCATGTGGCCCTGGACTAGGGGATGATTTGCTGAGATTGTGACCTTAAGGTGAAACTTAATTGAACTGACAGATAGTCCTGACTGCTTGAGTGAGAACAAACAGTCCAAAATAATGGGGATTGTCACTAGCAAAGGAGCATAGTGTGTTGTTTGGACCAAATGGAGAATAGTTTCCATTTGGCTTGATAAGTTCATTTTATTGAGGGGTTTCTAATTTGGTGTAGAATGTCTAAGACTGCTGTAGAGCAATTCTTTTCAGCAGATGTCAGCCAGCTAACATACAGGCCATCAGGCCTAGAGACTTTGGGTACAGATGCAGGACATGGCTGTTTTCCTGAGTCAGTAGGTCGGATAGAATTATCAATTCTCAACCAGAGACTCACCAAGGAATAAACTTCATGTCATGAGCTTCTGAATGGACGGTCTTACTAGATTCAAGTACCAGAATGGCCTGGCCTAAGCTTGGGTTATTAGGAGGATACTCCTTGCATTTTACATCAATTTCTTCAATATTTTGAGGAGCATGGGTATGAGTGTAAAAGTGTACATCGGACTGTAAATGAATGTGATGCTTTGTGCTGAAGTCTGTAGATTTGTCCTTGTTGACCCTGAGGCCCAGAGAAGTTAAGAAGTCTAGAGTCTTGTGAATGAATGAGTGACTAATTCAGGGATGAGGATCATATCAACCAGTAGTCCAGATAAGGATATACCTGGATTCCTTGCCTTCTTAGATAATCAGATGCTATGGCAAGAACTTTGGTAAATACCCTTAGAGCAGTGGATAGGGCTATGGGTAGGATCCTATACCAGTAACGTGGCAATCTCACCAGGAATTGAAGGCATTTTCTGTGTGCTAGAAGTACTGAAATATGAAAATAGGTGCATTGCAGGTTGAGAACTGTGAACCAGTCCATAGGATCAAAGGAGCAGATGATAGAAGGTAGGTTGGCCATCCTCAATTTAAAATGATGGATGAAACTGTTGAAACATTGAAGATGCAGGATGGGTCTCCATCCCCTTTTCTTCTTTAGAAAGAAGTAGTAATGGGAGTAGAACCCTTTCCCTTAAAATTTTTGAAGAACCTGCACTACCACTCCCAGTTGTAGGAGAGAGACAACTTCTTGTCTCAAGTGTCCCATAAGGAGGGCCCCCAAAGAGGAACAGGAGGTAGAATAGTCTCAATCTGGATGGGACACCCCTGGATCACAATCTCATGGACCCACCAATTCAAGGTAATCCCAGTCCAGGCCTCACTGGAATAAAAAAAGTAGTTGCCAAATTGAGTGGCAGAGAGTGGATCCATATCGGCTGTTTACAATCTCATCAAAATTTCTTCCTCTGCACTTGACTCTGTTGCTGGGCTGCCTTGGCTACTCTGAAGGGTGCTACTGAGGGTAAAACTGCTGCTAAGACCTGAACCTGAAAGAGGATTGTGGGAGTTGTTATTTTTCATCGGGGCTGGAACATTTAAACCCAGAGAGTGAAGGGTTGCTCTGGCATCCTTTATCAAATGTAACATCTTTTCAGTGCCAGTATTAAATAGCTTGTTTTCCTGAAAGGGTAAGACCTCACTAGTTGCTTGGACTTCACAAGGGATGCCAAGCACCTGGAGCCAGGAAAACTCCTCATGGTCATTGCCATAGCAATGGTCTGCCCTACCTGTCATGTCTGAGACATTAAGTCCTGCCTAATCAGAGTTTTGGCCAATGGGCAGTTAGTGCTTTCCCTACAGACTTATGGGTGCCTCTCAGCAATTCCTCCTTAGATTGTTTATCTGCATCCCACTGATTTATCCACAGCAGAAATGGGTCACATTCCAAGGAAGACAGTATGCTGCACTCCCCAGATGAGACAAAGAAATTAAAGTCCTCTCCAAAGGCACCATTCCAGTGTACCTTAGGCAGTCAGGTCTTTGACCAGCACTGATCAGTCAAAAGAAACCCCTTCTGTTTAGTGCCTCTGTCTGATCAGGATCAGAGACTTTGGTACCAGCCCCACTGCTAAGTCTGCCAGTGCTGAGAAGTGCTTCAGTGTAGGTAAGGTTTTGGGTATCAATGTGTCACTTGCTGCTGCATGTGCTGCAGGCATCACTGTAATCTGTGCCAATGAGTCTGGTACAATTTTCCTTGGCACCACTGCCATTGGCACAGAGTTACTGAGTGCTGGTGGAAGTGGTGCCTGAGCAGTACCATGGGCAGCACAGTGTTTACAGTAAGAAGTGACTGTTGGTACTAGTTTCACCTTAGTGCTTATGCAAGGTTCACCCTTGAGCTCTGATGGATCAGGATTTCTGTCTCCTGGCTGGGAAAGAAGATCTGTACCTTCCCTGGTCCTTTCAGCTGTGCTCCTTGTGACCCCTCTTCTTTGTTAAACCTGGAGTGAGATTTTTGATTGTCCCTCAAGCTTGGGGCGTCAGCTCAGCTCACAGGGGTACTAGAGGAGTCTGATTGAGATGGAGGTGATAGTCTCTCCAGCTGATTGCCAGGATCAGACAATGCTTGCATAGAGGTCTGCAGAAGATGTAGCTTTAATCTACCCTCTCAAGCCTTCGAAGTGCACTTCCAATATCTCCTGCACAGTGAACAGTGCTCAGGTACCACGTGTGCTGTTGTTTATGACCATTGCCATTTTGCACAGGGAGCAGATGTGAAATCCCGGAGACTTGCTTTTGGCCATGCTAGACTGTATATGGGAGGGTAGGAGAGCAAGAAAACTCATCTATGCCCCAAGTCTTACTAAAACTACAATAAATAACTTCAAAAAAATAAACACCAAAGGGTTGAAAATGAACTTATTGAAGAACTTACTACTAGAATAACAATACGTCTGCTAATCTCTTTAAATGGTGAAGCATTCCATCTCAGTCATAGGCAGTGGGAAAGAACTGAGAAAGAGGCTGTACCAACCCTTATACTCTTGGCTATGGTGGTCATGAGGGCGCACAAGGCACAGGTACAGCCCGACGGCTTCTGCTATTACCAGAGAATCCAATCTCACATGCATGTGTACCAAGGGTGGAATCAGTGTGAACAACACAACTCTAAGAAGAAAGTGTATTCCTTTTTTTCCAGTTCGCCAATAAGTCCTGAAAACTAGTATGGATGCAGCCATTATACATCAGTAAGCACACTGATTATGACTTCTACAATCAATGAGGAATTAACTTCCACTAAAATATTTAACTGAAAATATGGCTGAAAAATACAGAGAACTTCGATTAGCTCTTAACCAGAACAGCTTGTACTATGTAGCTCAGAGTTAATGTGCCTAATCATTGAAATGACAACTTTCAGCCCTCACTGTGCTGAACTGAAGCCCAATAAAGTCACTAGGAGACATGGGTCTTTGGGTTCTCAAAGAATAAAGTACTGGATGCTTGGTGGTAAGGTGGATAAAAATCAATATTTTTTTAAATAAAAATAATGGATTTTTAAAGTTAAATCAGAATTTATTTTAAATTCAATAACGTTTTCTTTTTAAAAATAAACCCGTTTAAAATGAAACTTGAAATTATGACAACCTATGTTAAAGCCTAAACTTACTATAGTCTATTAAAACAATTTAAGTAAAAAAATATGCTGCATCAATAAGATCATCTCAAATTTTAATGCGTTAAAGGGTGCTATTTTTAAATTATACACAGAATGGGGGGGACTATCTTAACATTTAAGATCAACTGAAGCTTTATAAATATGTCACAATATCATCTGCTGTATTAAGTATATATTATTTTCACTCTTTACACTGGAGAAGATGCCGGTATTTAACTTTTTCAAAACGTAAGTATTTTCAGTTTCTGTTGGGGAGAAAAGATTTTGCTCTAATTACTTTTGGTTGCTGTTTAACTAGCAGATGTGAAGAGAATATTTTCTTCAGTTGAACTAGTTCATTTAAAGTTGAGAAACCTGTTATGAGTTGAAAAAGCAGGAAAGTTTGTTTTCCTCTTCCAATCTAAGCATAAACAAAAAAAAAACAGGTGGGGAGGATGAGATCTACTAGTCTTAAAAATCTGAAGGACATAAGGCCAGATTTGCAAATTATTTAGGTGCCTACAGATGCAGAGCAGCGCCTACCGGTCTTTTCAAAACCACCTAAGCAGGTGAGGCACCTAACTCAAATTGATTTGAATTTCCATTTATATCTATGGAAGGTAGACACATAACCTGATGAGGCTCTTCTCAAAATCCCATGAAAGGGATCTATCTGCATTTTTAGGTAGTAATCCCCTTGCAAACCGGACTATGGGTGACCAGAGACATTCTTTCAATTCACTAACTACAGATAATCCTTCTCTTGTTTATTAAATCAGTTTGTTTGAAATGCAACACATGTTTTGATAAATGTATTTTTCTCCTTACATATCCAGCACATTTAAAGTAGCTTTATTAAATAATAAAAGGTATTTTAAAATGGTGGTTTTGTATCTTTTTAATCAAATTCCAATTTCTATCCAAATGCAGTTTGACACAAATCCCAAATAAAAAATCATCATCTAGCAAATACATGCATCATTCACCATTTTCTAACATAAGAAAAAATGTAAAAATTAAGAATCTTGAATAAATGTAAGTTATATAATTGCTTAAATAAATGCATATAGGCATAGTGTATCCTCTTAGTTAGCGAAAAGTAGTGCCAAGTTTAGTATATAAAGGCTATATTTGGTTGCAAACCAACATGTTTTAATCGTTACCAACCAGAGAAAATGAACCTTTCTTTATGAAAATAACTGAAGTACAAATGGAACATGAAATTAAAATCAGTTATTTAAATCCAGGGTTCCTGCTTTCTGATTTAAATCAGGATTAAAAGCAGTAATTTAAATAACTTCTTACATCAATCCTAGCTATTTTCATGACTTTTAAATTAAGTGATATCCAAAAATTCCAGACTCTTATATCAGAAAAAGATTAGTGGCATAAAAACAGTTGAAAATTAATAAAGTTAAATTAAGATTAGCAGGGGAGAATATATAGGCCTTTAATCTGAATAAACTGCACTAATTCTACTCATAGCTGTTTTTTAATGAGCTGGAATCAGAAAAGTGCACTTTTGCATGGGGTGTCATTATATAATACACCTTGTTAACTAGTGAAGGAATTTAATTTTGTACTGTAACTTGAAATATTTGCCTTTTTAAAATAAAATGTTGCTATTGTTTTCAACAGAAATAATCTTATAATATGTTAATGTCTGATGTTATAAATGCCTGACCTCTGTGAAGTGGTGGACGTTTAATAAAAGCTTAATAAAGTCATTGCATTACATTTTACATGTCTAGGTAATATAAAAAAAAAAACTGGAAAACCACCACTGAAAAACCCTGTACCACACAACATCAAACAGACTACCTTGGCAGTGGAGGTTTCCAAATATATTTTCCAGGATTGCATAATATATGACTCCATTTGGCAGGTTGTTCAAAGAGCTAGTAGGGTAGAGTTTGTTCTAAAATAATTTGGACAATGAATATTTATCATCATTACCTACACTCTTCCAATTTTAAAATAGGATTAAATGTACTAAGATTACAATGTAAGCAATATCTTTCATTACAGCTAAATTGATGTGTAAGTTATAGAACTTGCTGTCCCTTTTTTCCCCCTTATTTATCCCATCACTTAGCAATCCCTTCTCCAAGCTGCCAATAGAAATAAATGGGAAAATTGCCTGTAATCTGGTTGAAGTATGAAAGCCTCTCCAATTGCACTGTCAATGCCATCCAAAAGATCTTCCATTTAAAAGGTCTGGTAAGGTTTGTATAAACATGATACCCCTCTTAAGACTGATTGCAATCATTTCTGGGAAACACTGAGTTTCACTGGCCTGAAGTTTTAGAGTTAGTACATCAATGTACTATTCCTGAATAATAAAAGACTAGTTCTTGACTCCTAGCCACACAAATGTTATAATTTACATCTGTTTCTTAAGTGCTTCTAGAGACAGAACTGACAGGAAATGTAAAGAAGTAACTAAAATCATGATAGGTTTCAGAGTAGCAGCTGTGTTAGTCTGTATCTGCAAAAAGAACAGGAGTACTTGTGGCACCTTAGACACTAAAAATCATGATAGTGTTATGACTCATTACTATCACTATAATGTTACAGTATGTGCACCAGCGATTCAGCTGATATCAGCACTGAGTGGTCATGAAGCACTTCCTGCTCCCTCAGGAACATACATACCCTATTTTGAAGTTAGCAGTATAGTGGTAATAGGGAAGATACCATCTTTTGGTGATTTATCCCCTCCTAGTAAGTGACAATTAGTTATGTAAATTAAGCTTGTGCCAACTCTCACTTGTTTCCTAGCTTAGTCCCTAATCTTGCAAAGCAATCCACTCAGACAGAACCTTATGCCTGCCTGCCATCCCACTGATCTACGTGAGAATCTGTGCAGTTGTAAAAGTCTGCTACCACTGACCACTTAGCAGAAATAATGCATTGATTATAAAAATAACAGAACGTGTGTTAACTGTAAGTCACATGAGATAACTACATGGCAAGTTTGGAAGAAATCCAATCAACAAAGCTTATGATAACTGATATTCTAACTACATGACCTAAGTACTCTTCTTTCTCTTCTTAATCCAATGATTGATGCTATGATTGCTCAAACCATTTTCTTTATTTTGGATAACTCAAAAGAGGAAGTAAATTAAAGAGTTACATACATCGTTATTTAGTAATCTGCAATAGTTCACATTTTTGGTTATTATTGATCTTTACATTTCTAAGTATTCTTAAGTCAGTGTATTACTCATCAAAGGCACTAGATCGACTTCACTAGAAAATTATGATTTCCATTTACTCACAGAATGTGCACCACATTCAGACTAGCAGTGCAAGCTTCCCCACACCATTTCACAAATGTGCTTTATCCTCAACTTAAATTGGGCAACCTTAAATAGATATAAGGTTGCAAAAATAGTACAGATACCATGTCCATTAATTCTTGGGAATGTATAGTTTAAGGTGGAGAAAATAGTTCAGGTTCTGTGTCCATTAATTCTAGGGTGTGTATAGTTTGACTGCCAAAAAGAGCGCCAACTATGGTAATGAGTTCTGTAATGTGGACACCTGTCTTCTATGAACTGGATTAAAGCCAGTGATTCATTTCACATATGCCACAGAACAGTCTCAGGACTTGTCTACATGGTGGGGTAATACGCACTAGGGGCTGTGATTTCTAAAGTGCACTAACATATTATGCCAGCAGCAGGGTATACACGGACCAATTAATGCACAACATATTAGTGCACATAGAAATCACCCATTGTGTACATTACCCCAATGTGTACACAAGCCCTCAGAGAGTAATATCAAATGGTAACTATCTACTGATAGGTACTTATATGGCTTTCATCACTGCAGTATTAGCATCTGTCATGATGGCCCATGAACTGAAAGATTTGGTATCCTATACATATTAACTTAAGGCAGACAAAGAACTGTTACTTACCCTAGAGTAACTGTGGTTCTTTGAGATGTATTGTTCACATAGATTCCACTTGTGGTGTGCACGCACCCAGTGCACACAAAATCTGATTCTTTTAGACAGCAGTGTCCACTTGGGCCGTGACTGCGCCCTGGATGACTTTGTGATCCATGACCCCCAACTGAGGGCATACTGGGCAGCAATGTGAGCCCAAATATCCGTCATTCCTTCACCCATAGAATACAGATGGTATAGGGCTCGGAAGCAGAGGTGAAGGGAAGCAGGTCATGGAATCCATGTGCGCAACACATCTCAAAGAATTGCAGCAACTGTAGGTTAAGTAACTGTTCTTTCTACTTTGAGTGATTGTCCAGATTACTAATCACCAGTGCAAAATCTAAGAGACCTCAGAGTCAGGAGGTGGATGCTAGGAGTCCTCTTTAAAGAATAATTACAGGACAGCTCTGTCAAGGTTGGCATCAGATCTTGAGACCTCACTAAGGAATAGTGCTGGGTGACAGTGTAGACTGATCCCCATGTAGCTCCGGCCGGGGGTTGTCGTGGTCGCAGGTAGCCTCAATTGGCATCAGGAGCTCCCTACCTGAGTCATGTGTGGTCCCCGCTCGGTTGGGTGACCCTGGTTTCCCTGGATCCTTGGTTTATGGGTCTGATGCTCTGACACCTTGGTAGTCAGGTAACCTTTCATTAAGGAGACGGGCCCAACAAGGATCACTGGCCCATTGCACAAGGACCATTGCACCCATTCTTTCTCCCCACCGGGAAGGATCTGGGTAAACTGCTCCAGCGCTACCATCTCTGCCGCTTGGACCTTGGTCAGCTTCTCTGGTTCTAGCCATCGCTAGCAGTAATCCTGGGCTACTGCCTTAGGCCTGGCCCCAAGCAGGTACCATTCATGACTGAATAATTTGCAGTATGTCTCAGAACTGATGCCAGTCTGCTCCAGGATGGCCCCCTTCACTTTGCTGTATTCCAGCACCTCGTGGGGGGGTCTAGGCAGGCAAGGTAGGCAGTCTGGGCTAGCCAAATACAGAGCCAAGAGGGTAGCCCAGTGTTCTGGCGGCCACTATGCGGCGGCGGTGACTTGTTCAAACGTCACGAGGGTCCGGGTACACCACTTGTTCCCAAGCCTGGCTTAGGGTTGGGTCCTCCCTTTGTTCCTTCAGGAAGTGCCCATCGATGTCCAGCCACCCCTCTCCATCCTCCCTTTCATGGGGTGGCTTCGAACGAGCATCTTGGGTCAGTCAGAGGGATTTTGGTGGCCCAGGAGCACTCTTTTTGCTGGCTCCATTCTCCTGTCTGTGGGGAGCCTACTCCACTCTTGCAAGACCTGATGGAACAATTGCCAGTCACATCCCAAGATCACGGGGTAGGCCAGCTTCAGGGCCAGACTGACTCAACATAGTTCCTCATGCCAGGTGGTCTCCCTGGTACCCTGGTGGTCAGGTACAGCCGCGCATCCCCATGGATGCATTGTAGGTGGATATTTGTTTTTGCTGGATCTGGGGATTCTACCAGGCTGGCTTGGACAAGTGTTTGACTACATCCCCAGTTGAACAGGGCCATTAGTGAGGTTTCGTTCACCTGCACGGGGATTAGGAGTTTATGTGGGCCCCTCTTCTGGGCCCAGAGGCCTGCCACCCACACCTGGCCAATTTCAGCTATGCAGCTGAATGGTTGCAAGAATATATTTTTATACTGAGAAAAGTGATTTTTACCCACTCTCTTCCTAGTCAATAATAACTGAAATGTCTCTCAAATCTTCCCAAAATGTAAGTTTTTTTAAACATTTACAAACCTTAGGCTGGGAGTGCTCCCCTTGGCCAGGGCTGGCACCAGGTGTTTTGTCACCCAAAGTGGAAAACCTTCTCGGTGCCTCCAACCAAATAAACCAAAACAAAACAACAAAGCAATGTCGCCCTCCCTCCCCTTGCACTTGATTTGGTGCTCCTGGAAGTTGGCACCTAACCAATCACCCTGATCGCCCACCTCTAAATCCTGGCTCATATCAGAAAGGTATGACATTTCTGTTTTCTTGGGACCAGCAAATAGGTGTGTAGGGCACAGGACTATCACTCTTCTCTCTTCTTATATTATACAGAACCAGTGAATTTATAGGTTATAGGTTATATATTTTTGCCATTAGAAAATATAAACTCTCATTTACTGATCTCCTTTGTAAAGCACTTTGAGATCAACTGATGAAAAGTGCTGTATAAGAGTTAGATATTATCTGAGATACCAAGAATTTCTCATGTCTAGTTTGTAGTACATGGTGTTTCTAAAAATAGCTCCTGAGAGCAGTTTATAATTTGAAACATATACAATGGGGATATCCTTTTAATTATTTCTAATAGTACCTTTTTACATATTTATAGGGTAAGAGAATCTGGTACATGGTGTAAAGAAAAGGAAAAAAACTAGTATTTTATGTTTGCAGTGTTGTTGTAGACATGTTAGTCCCAGGATATAACTTTTCTAGACACAAAAAAATCATGGTCTTAATAAAGACACTGGGTTTATGGATGATTACAACAATCTGTAACCTACTAACCCCCCTTTTTTGACTGCAGAGGTGTTAACAGGCCACTTCACCTTGAATGGTCCCTTAAAATATGTGGTTTCAGAGTAGCAGCCCTGTATCCGCAAAAAGAACAGGAGTACTCCACAAGTACTCCTGCTCTTTTTAAAATATGTGCTAACTACTTATGCTAAACAATCTGTTCCATCTTTCCCAGACCTGAAGAAGAGCTGTGTAGCTAGAAAGCTTCTCTCTTTCGTCAATAAAAGAGATGATCTCATCTACCTTGTCTTGCTACTGTTATTTTAGACCATTAAAAGAAAATTCTGACACTTTCAGTGAGATCACCAACACAACTAGGCAAATAATGGATGCTTCAGTTTTTTCACAATTTTGAAAAGTTAAAAAAAATGGGAGCATGTAGCAAGCTTCAGTTCTTTGCAGTCTGTATACACAGCAACAAAGCATTCAGTCTTTTTCTTTCCAGTCCTGGACTACAGCATCTCTGGTTCAAATGAATAAAGAAATGGAACTCTTTGTACATTTAAATATACTAGGTTGGATTAATAACCAATAGCAAATCAAGAGTTAAAAAAATATATCTCGGAGCAGAAAGTTTAACTTTTCAAAATTATGAAAGAACTGAAGAATCCATTATTTGCCTAGTTGTGTTGGTGATCTCATGGAAACTTGCCTATTGAGCAACAAGATCTAAACACGATTAGATACCACTCCAAAGTAACAGAGATCCCCTAGCATCTCATAGGCTAAAATTAACTCCAGGAAGATAAGATACAAATGCAGGTGAATAAAATTATAAAGGTTAATAATCACCAAATTTATCACTGATGTCACATTCCCATTGGGCAGGCTGTCATAATCTCATGACCCAACAATGACCCAGTTTATAGGGCATCAACAGAAAGAAAGAAAAATAAAGAGGATGGTAAAAGGAGACAGAATATAACATAGTGGAAAGAGCAGCATCACACAAATCATGCCTGTTGTTGAATGGGCTACCAACTAACTATATACATAATTCTCTGCAGTGGGCCAGACTCTTCCATCCTTATTCACTTTGAAAGGCACTAATTTAAGCACAGTACAGGATTTGACCAAAATATGTTTAGTCTCTCCTTATAACTTCCGAAACATTTTCTATTAATAAATATAACTATAAACTCTATAAAAACGCTTGCAGAGCTAACTGCTAAAAACTTATTTGTCTCTATATTTCTATTGCACTCATAACGTTCTTTAACATGTTTACTTCACACACATGAGAATGTGCTGTATATGCTTTTCTAAAGCTCAGAGTATCAGTTCAGAAAAGAATGTATGTTCTCCCTGTTTATCATTTCAATTTGAGTATATTTTACATGTAAACAAATGTGAGTGTTTTCCATACTAACATTTACTATCTCAGAATACTAACATTACATCTCTAAGTTAAGCAAAGAAAAAAAAATTGTGTAAGTATCAGAGGCTGCCAGCTTAGTTTCTTATCAAAATTCTTTTGTTTAAACATGTTTTGACATGAGTTTAAACAGAAGCACCTTATCTTATCTACTGTAAAACAGATCTTTAACAATTATCATTGAATAAACATTAGTACCAATTAACAGACTGCACAGCCATCTTCATTTTAAAATAATGATGCACAATTATGAAACAGATAACAGTTAAATATAGGAATTTTTACTTTTTTTTATAAAGAATGATATCTTTATCATTCAGTTCCTTTAAAGACAGAATAACCTTCTAAGCTGTAGTCCATATTATAGCGTAATGGTGAAACTAAGCAGCCACAATTCCAATCATGAGCTGGGAGATAGTTTTCTACTTTAGACAACTCAATATCCTCTGCTCCTGCCTACTCGCACCTGCTCTCTGACTAGAAAATATCCAGACATTTCCTGTTAAGGGTCACCTCTTTGGTCTGAACTAACTCTGACCACAACTCATAAAGCAAGCCCAAACGCTCATCTGTAAGCAGTGCTAATCACATTGGAAAGTATTTACAACATATGAAATACAGTTTCACAATTAATTCAGAAGTGATCTATCTTCACTTAAACTGGCTTTTAATCTATAAGAACAGTGACTAGAATGTAATGATGGATGTAAATCAATTAAAAAGAAAACACCAGTCCTAATTAAAAAATGTTCAAGGCACATTGTGTATATTTATTATTTATTTATTTATTTAAGGGCATATATTTAACATATATATTTATTTATTTCAAGGCTCGCATACGCATGCGCGCACACACACATACATTTAATTTCAGTATCTTATCTTGTAAAGCTATGTTAAAATATTTTAGGAATTTGCTAAGTACCATGGACCAAATCTTGCTCACCTTCAATGGAGCTATTTTTATGAGTAAAGTGAACATGATATGACCCCAAATTGGAACTCAATCCTGCCCCCTTAAATCCAATCAGAGTTTTGCCATTGACCTCAAAGCATGAATGATCATTATCTATGTTACAATAGGTCTCTCAACTAGCACAAACTTCAGACTGCTGAACTAAAGTTAAATGGATGAGCGGTTAATCACTAGAATTAATTTGCAATGAATATACAATCTTTTAAGTAAAAACATATGCTTTAAATGTGTTCTTATACACAAGCAATCTAATACAATTTGGTCATAAAGTTATAGTAAATTGTCTACGCTGATGTTGAAAAAGTGAAGAAAAATGAAAATGCAGTACGTAGTTATGTGTGGTGAGAGGCAGAATTTATGCAAGAGATTGCAGTCACTTACCAAATTCATCTTTGGTGAAAATCCAAGGATTAAATTGGCCTAATATGTTTTTCTGGGTTATTAAGAAGGAGAAGCAGAGCTATTCACTAGCAGATGCATTATTCTGCCAGTCACTGTAACTCATGAAAATAAAATTAGTACTTTGCCTCAAAGTATGGGGCAGAGAAAGAAGAAAAAAAAAGAAAAAATGTTAGGATTTTGATTTAGTGTACCAAAAAAAAGTTATTTTAAACAAGTCTATGTTATTTAAAAAAGAAGACAAAAATATGACATTTCGGACTGCTAGAAAGTCATTGCTTATATCTGGCCAAGTATTAACTGAATGTTCTAACAGATATCCCAAACTATTACATCCAAACACATTTCCTGGAAAAACTATCATTTGAATAGTTTTATGACCCTTTGTGAGACTCAGAGTCAGAAGTTAAATGCCTGATTAAAAAAAAGTGTAGCACACAAAAGAGTTTTTCATTGATTTTTTTTTCTTCTGTAGTAAGCTCAGTGTGTAACAGGAACAAGTTTTATTTCTAACCTAAACCAGGCTTTAATACCATTGCTATTTACAGAATAATTAGTTTCTACTGATAATTAGTTTCTTATTAATCATCCTAATGTACTTTTAATCATTCAGTTGTGCTATTTTGACACAGCCTTAAACTGAGGACAATATGGAGCTGCGTCACCCCCGATGGGTCACTGGTAGGCATTCTGAAGCTCCCTAGCAAGTAAGAACAGCATTCCTGCTGCTACACCCCATCTAAATGTGCATCTTATTTTTCTGTATGTACCAGTCCTCCTCAGTGAATTGGTGAAGTGAGGGAAGAGGAGGCCTTGCTTTCTCTCCAGCCCCATTGCAGTACCAAGCAATCTGAGGAAGTGAGGAGAGAAGTCCCTGCTCCCATAAGTCCAAGGAATACATTTGTGCCTCGTCTTTAGCAGGGTGTACAAGAGATGAGAAAAGGTACCTTCTACCCATCAACGTACCTACAAAATGGTGAGGCAGTCTTGCTTTGAGTGATTAATTTGGCGCTGAATCCTGCAAAAAATTATTCATGTGAGTGGTTTTACTCAATGAGCAGTCCCATTGAGTTCAGTGTGTTTGTTTACATGAGTTAAGCTGAAGTGTTTTCAGTATTAGGTTCAAAGTTTCCATTTTAAATTGAGATGAAAGTATATATTTGTTTAGTCATACGGTGCATCTCCAGTGTTAAATGAAACCTTCAGACTTTCCTTCAGTTAAAATCACAAAAGTCTAGACTTTATTTTGTGATACTGGTCACTTTTCTGGATTTGGTATTAAATAAAACTCATTGTGGCCATCTGGAACGGATTATGCAGTCTATGGGTATACCTTCCCCCACCTCTCTATCCCTGTCACTGTGCACACACAAATTTTATAAACTAAATCTGAAGACACCTGCTAATCAACTGAAAATCACAGCTCAGCTAACTGAAAAATAACTCCCTTTTTAGTGATTAGAAAACATTCCACTCACATAATGCTCTTGTTAATTAGCTGCAAATCACCTGCTGGTTGACATTTGCCATGTAGTAAGCAGTTTTTCAGAATCACATTCTAACTTCTTTATTGTTCCATGTTCCCTTAATTCCCAGAGTCTGTTTTATTCCTTTCAGCTACAAAAATCTATGAGTAAGAAATGTTAAGGGTCCAATTTACACCTGCGGAAGCCCGGAAGTTCATAGGTAAGGATGAAAACCTGGGCTGTATCTCAGGGCTTTAGCTCACAAATGTGTACAAAAGAATAAACAGACAAATAAAATTATATAAATTCCAACAATGGAAATTAAGGCCAAAGTGCTGATTGAATTTCCCGTCTTTATTCTTAACTTATCTTCTAAACTCTAAGTTCTACAATCTAATTACACATTTAGTCATAATTCACAACCATACTGGTTTCTTTGGGTTAAAACTGATTAAAACATAGCAACATTATAAAATGTGTAATATTCTCTGGCTCAGTTCAGCAGTTGGTGTAAATACCTTGTCTGATTAGGTACATCTTTTTAAATGTTTGGACAGATATAGCCAGCAACACACATGCAATAAAGAGTTTGGTTCTTAATAAAGTAAATAACAGAGAAATCTAAAATGAAGCAATGCAAAATGCCAAAAGCAACTGGTTCACAACATATATACACCTCTACCTCGATATAACGTAACCCGATATAACACGAATTCGGATATAATGCGGTAAAGCAGTGCTCTGGGAGAGTGGGGCTGCGCACTCCGGTGGATCAAAGCAAGTTCAATATAACGCGGTTTCACCTATAACGCGGTAAGATTTTTTGGCTCCCGAGGACAGCGTTATATTGAAGTAGAGGTGTGTATATATATATATATAAAATTTCAGCCAAAACAGTTCAGCCATTTCTAAAAACAAGGCTATGGAAAAATACCTTTTTCAATATTAAAAAAAATTCTGGTGACCATTTGTTTGGAAAGTTCTAGTGCCCCTCTGAGCAGTGACTTGGCATTTGGTAAGCGGAGGCCTTTAGATCAGGGATGTGCCTTGTGCCATTCTCATGAAAATGTGGCCAAATTTGGCCAAGCTATAAGCCTTTGAAAAAGATTTCAGTTTGTACATTCTCAGTAGAGATTTACTAGAGTTAACAGCTAAAAATCTCTGAAGATAACATCCTCATTGAGCATTTTTAAGCATAGGTATCTGTTTTGGATGACTGGTATAGACATAAGTATAGACATGGCTGCCATGTAGCCACTGAGTTAGGGGCCTTTGTCCTTATTGCAAATTGCATCAAGCCAGAGTAAAGACAGCCAAGAATATTTTATACACCATTGCAAGAAGTTCTCCAGAATCTCAAGCTAAGACGAATCATACTCACTGCGATAAGCTAGTTGCTTGCCACCAAGTACATTTCCTAACTAACGATAAAGAATCCATTTAGTCCAATGGCCAAACTGAGGCTTTAAAATTTCTGCATAATTGTCCTCTCTCCTCTGATCTGGGATATTTTGGAAAGAGGTCTCCTGCTGAAGAGGTGAATATGATTTTACCAAGGGGGCTATTACTGTGCTGATCTTATGTATTTGCACTAGTTCTCATAACTTATGAAATTTCCTTAAGTTTTAACCGGCATCGCCTCTTCAGATCTTATGATGTCCTTAAAGGAGAAGAGTACAGGAAACCCTGTAGCTAATATTGCACTTTTCTGGTTTGGATTTGTTTTCAGGAAGGAGGTAGTAGGTCATTGGACCTGAACTGTAATCCCATGTGGGAATGGAGCACTTCTGTTCTGGGCAAGGACTGCCTGCAGTGCTCCTTACATTTTAATTGCCTGCAGAGACAGGGACAGGGGGATTCCTGTCTTTGAAATTTTGAGAACCTTTTTTCTTATAGAAGTAAGGGTCCAGGGGCTGAGAACAAGACAGGCACAATTCCTTTATGTTGCTGCCTGAAATTAGAGCCCCTTTCCCTGACAGAGCAAGGGTCTATGAGCTGAGAACCTAAGACAGAGCTTCATGTAAGTAGCAAGTTTGAGCAGGAACACTTCTCTGCAAGCCCAGACAGGCTTCAGAGTGGAAAAGGGACAGCAATCCTGATATGGATCACTGCAAGAGAGGCGGTGCGTAGGAGAAAAAGGACAGCAAACAAGTACTGAAGCCTATCAACACCGCTGGACTGCCTCAGAGCAGGCACAGGCATCACAGATTGGCGGGCAACACTGGGCTACATCACTGGCAGGAGAAAATGTTTATAACCAGTTTCTACATGAGCCGGATCATCCCCACCCCTCATAAAACATGAAGGGTCTAAAGTCTCCACAAGGATCCCCTCATTGATGTTCCCCCATATCACCTTATTTGGAAGGGAGAAAATTTTATGTCCCCCGCCCCCTTCCCAATAGAATATGCTTCAGGTCCCTCCCAGGGACAGATTAACACAGGGGCTTTAGGGGCTGCAGCCCAGCCCCCCAGGCTAAGGGGGGCCCCAGTGCAACAGGGCTTTGGAAGGCTGCCTGCATGCCATGGCCCCACGCCGCTCCTGGAAGCGGCTGGCTGCTGGCACTTCTCTGCGGCTCCGGATAGGGATGAGGGGAGGTGGCTCTGCACACTGCCCCCACTCCCAGTACCATCCCCGCAGCTCCCATTGGCCGGGAACTGGACAATGGGAGCTGTGGGGGTGGCACTTGTGGGCGCGGGTAGCACAAGGAGACACGCTGTTCCCCTCTCCCCAGGGCTGTGCAGAGACATGCCAGCAGCCAGCCGCTTCCGGGAGTGGCATGGGGCTATGGCAGGCAAGCAGCCTGCCTAAGCCCTGCTGCGTCGCCAGCTAGGCCACCTGTGGTAAGTGCCTCCCAGATGGAGCCTGCACTTCATACCCCCTCCTGCACCCCAACCCCCTGCCCCAGGTCAGAATCCCCTCCTGCACCAAACTCCCTCCCAGACCCCTGCACCTCCTCCTGCATCCCAACCCCCTGCCCCAGCCTGGAGCCCCCTTCTTCACCAAATTCCCTCCCAGAGCCCACACTCCTCACCCTCTCCTGCATCCCAACATTCTGCCCCAGCCTACAGCCCCTCCTGCACCCAAACTCCCTCCCAGAAAGAAACTAATATAACTGCTGTTATAAGATAAGAAGTAGGCTATTTTGAATTAACTTAACTATATTCTACATGTTTTAAGATTTAAATGTAACCATAGAATGGCTTTATGTTAATTAAAAGGCAAGTTTAGTATAGCATTAATAGCCTCAATGCCATAATTGTGATCATTTTGTTTTAAATTAGAAAAAAGACTTGTATACAAGGGCCCCGCAAAATCTAGTAGCCCTGGGCCCACAGGAGAATTATTCCAGCCCTAGTCCCTCCCCCAAACCTGGTAAATCCCAAGATATCTATGAGAGGCCAGCACCATCCTCACAGAGGCTCTGGGCTTCCACACCAGCCCTGACTCCCAGCAGTGCCACCTGCTTGGCTCCATTGGAGCTGTGCTACCAGAGACTTCCAGTGACTATAGATGCCCTGGGCCTTCCACTAGGTGGGTTCTGTAGAAAAGATAATACAGACTTATGCTGTATTATCTTTTCCAGTGAATCTCCATGGGGCCAGGGTGTGTGGAAAGACAAAGTATAACCTTTCCAGGTCTCCCAATCTTTCCTCATACTGCCCAGTCTCCACTTCCTCCCCCAAGCTTGGACCCCAGACCAATGGATGACTCTCTGCAGGAGCTGGGGTGGAGGGAATGGAGCCAGTGCGGTGATTCACCCCTCCCTTCTGCATAAGAGGAAAAGATCTGTGTGTGGAGGGTGCCTTCAGTGGCCTGAATAATTCTCTCTAGGATCCAGCAGACTTTGGCCAGTCCCCTTAGCCATTTTCACAGGAGACCAAACCCATCCCTCCCTATTACCCCAAGGGATCTCATTGAAGAGATTTTCTCCTCCAGACCCCTTGCACAGGTTTTACACTAGGAGAACAATCTGGTCCTGTGCATGAATTTTTTTAGAAGTCTTAAACATAAAGCAAATACTTGATCCAAACTTCATAAATGTATCTGCAGTAGCTTTCCTTTTCATTAATGTACTTCCTTAATCCCTCAGATAATCCTAGTTAATAATGAAATTCACAAGAGGAAAAAACAACTTAATTTTTTTCTGAAGTATATATTACAATAATTACTATAATAGATTTAAGTATTTCAATTCCATGCATTTCCTGATCTCACATATATGGAAGAAGTGTAATGGTTTAAAGAGTTTACATAAAAGAGAGCCAAGAAATGGATGCATTAGGCTGTTCATGCTGACTACCAAACATAAAACACATTCTGATAAAGAACAGTAAATCCTTTCTGTAATGTAAGTGATCAATGGTTTGCTTTACTACAATGCAAACTTGAAAATGGATTTCATTTTATACTTGTGACAGATGCTTTCAACTTTCAGCTACATGTTACTTTATAAAAGAAGAAATAGAAGTAGTTCCGGATATGGATCTCATGCCAAATTGCTGGTCTCAGTCATTCAAAATGCCAACTAACTTTTCCTATAGGAAGAGACTATTTTTTATAGCTTGTAAAGCTCAAAATACAAATAAAACTAATAAAGTTATCCAAATGGTTACCTATAATACTTAAAACTCTCTTATATGTCTTAAGTGTCTAAGAACTACTTGTGACTTGGACTACATACCCAAGCAAGGGATTAAGGGGGAGTAAGAACTCCATACTATACTCCTGCAGGATCCTGGACCTGTGAGGGGCAAGAAACATGTTGAGTTTTGGCTCTCCCCACATCCCTAGCCAATTCCCCAACTAACACATATGAATGGGTGCAGGGATATTATAAATTTACTGCTATAGGTCAGGGGAGGGTGTGAGTACATGTACTCAAACCCTTTGGCCAAGACATAATATTTTTCCTCTGCCCTTTTTGAGGTTGGGGGCAGAGAAGATGGGGTCTGCCACAGCACCTTAACCAGTTTTAACACCCAATCATAGACTGGTAGAGCAACCTTAGAAGGGGCTGCTGCAGCCAAAATATCACAAAGACTGTCCGTGGGCTCCTTTAGCTCCTCCACCTCTAGCCCCAAATTCGTGATGACCCATTTGGTGAGTTCGGAAATCATCCAGAGACAGTGGGTGGGAGGGACCCGTGACCACCTCATCTGGGAATGATGAGGAAGATGCCAACACTGCAGGAGGGGCTGGGTCCTCCTCCAACACCAGGGTCGCATTCACTGGGGCCACTGCTTGGGTCTCGGTACCAGGGTTGGAGTCCGAGCCTGGGTCCCGTACCAGTCGAGGCTGCACTGGGGCTTACCTCTCAGATGCTGCCGCAGATCACAGGGGGGAATGAGGACCTGGCATCGGAGGCAATCCCCAGGGGTCTCAATACTGCCAAAGCATCATCCACTGCCCCGGTGGCCAAGCACCTGCGGCAGGTACAGCACTGAAGTCCAGTCCATAAGATGAGCAGTGTCTCCTCAGTGGGAGGATGGATTCCTCTTCTGAGGATTCCTCCCTGAGAGACCACAGTAGAGCCATTGTCGCTTCCACCTGCTGGCTGTGATGCGGAACCAGGGAGAGATGCCGAGGAGGGGATCAGTGACATGGCTCCAGTGACCAGTGCCGAGAAGCCGGGGACCAGTGTTGCGAAGCTGGTGACCAGTGTTGCGAAGCTGGAGAGCGGGCCATGAAGCTGGGGACTGGTGTTGAGTTGGTGACCATTGCAGCAGACCCATGGGGGGTTTCCCTCTGGAAGGAGCTGCCTTCAATTACTCCAAGGTCAGTGGATAGTCTTGGGGAGTGGGCAATACTAGGAGAGCCATAAGGTCCTTTGCTGCCTGAAAAGCCTAAGGTGTTGAAGGGGCTCTCCAGAGTAGGGTGACCCGACCACTCCGAGGAGAAGGTGGTGGGGCCCAGACTGGGCTCAGAGCCCTGGGTGGAGGCTTTGGGGAGGACGAGTGGCCTGGTACAGGTCTCACCTCATCAGTCACTCCCCGCTTATCCTTTTTCGGCGCAGGGGAGTGCCCTCTTTTGGCACACTGTTTCTTGTGCCGCTTCCTTGGCACCGGAGATGGTGATTGGTGCCAAGAAATTCCCAATACTGGGGGAGCCCTCCATAGCAAGGCTGAAGTGCTCAGTGCCAAATTGAAGCAGGACAGCTCCGAGGCAGGTCTAAGTGCGCTTCCATTAACAGGGCCTTCAGACAAATGTCCCTGTCCTTTGTGTGCGTGGCCTGAAGCCCTTGAAGATCTTGCATCTATCTTTAATGTGATCTTCCCTGAAGCACTGCAAGCAGCTCACATGCGGGTCGCTCACTGGCATGGGCTTATGGCAGGTGGCGCATGGTCTAAAACCCGGGGACCAGGGCATATCCCATCCCTAGGATGACATCCCGTGATAGGGACTGCTATTCAGTCTAACTAATTAACTAACAGCTAAACTCCTAACTATACACAAGAACAACTGAGTGCAAAAAATCACTGGGAGAACTTGCAAGTGGAAGAGAGAAAGCTGTTTCAGCAATTCATCATGGACAGTAAGAAGGAACTGAGAGGGCACAGGGCAGGCAGAGCCCCTTATACTGTGCATGAGCATGGGGCTCCAGGGAGCACTAAGGCCAGCCCTATGGAAAATCTCCTGGGGGAAAAATCTCCGGCAACTGTGCACATGGGCACGCCCATACCTAACATGGAATTGACTGAGCAAGCACTCTAAGAAGAGCCCCCTGAGCAAAGGGGAAGCAGAGAAAGAGTAAGTTTGAACACCATCTCTTGGTTCCTAAAAGCCAAATCCAGCCCTAAATATATTAAAAATAAAAGGCCTGTGGTCAGCTCTGCACAGGTATGCATGAAAATGAAAGAAGCTTTTTGCCTCTCTTTTGTGCCTCTATGCAGAGGTCAAGAAAAATTAGAGTCCTTTAGTTCAGGAGCACAAAGACTAAGAGTCTAACACTGATGCCATAACCCTTTCCTCTCCCTTGAAAAGGCCAGCAAAGATGGCCCCATATTGGGGGAACACATCCTGCACTCTTTTAAAGGACCTCACTGCTATGCCCTCAGAGGGAGTTTTGTGGCATTATGCCTCGAGGAACTCTGATTGGGCCACTGCACCTCTGCATTAACCCCTACCATAGGCTATGCCCCTGGATACAATACTTTCTACTGTGCATTCTAAAATGTTACATAGTGTTGCTGTGTCCTGGAAAACAGCTGCCAAGTGACTCACTGAAGTAGGTCTGTCATTCAGTAGGTGAAGTGATTCTTTTGCATATACAATAAAACATGAACATATTTCTATGCATTTTCATTTGAAAGGATGTGAAAAATCCAGAGAAACAAATGTATAGCAATACTATTGCCTTTCCTGTGGATACTGGCAGTGCTGGGGATGCATGTTGCAGAGCATATTGGTTGGTGACAAAAGGAGAAACACAGCGTATTGCCTAGAAATATACTTCCTAAATAATAAGGACAGTAGTAGCTGGCAACAGTACAGAAGTGTCTAGTTAAGAAAAGTGCTCAGGGCCTCCTCAATGTCTCCAGCCCAAAAAAGTATGTGTAACTACTTGAAAATGCACAAAATATACCACATATGGCATTTTCTAGTTTTTCTGCAGTTTGTCTAAAATATAGATTATTAAAATACTTGGATTACTCAGTATAAAACACTATGGGCCTGATTCTTTACTCATATATGTAGTGTTTATTCTCACACAAGGAGTCCACTTAACTCAGTAGGATTATTGTGTATATAGAGTTGAAGGATTAAGGTATATATAAAATCATTATTTATAGGGATTTCAATCACTTTAATATTACAAACTTTCCAAAATTTCTAGGCATGATAAGGTACTAACTGCAGGGGCCACATCTGTGTCAATGTCATTGCAGCACTTTATTGAAGAAGTAACAATACAGTTTGTGAATAGGAAAAGAGAAACTGCCTCTAACTCAATAATAAGAACAAACTCTTCTTAAATCCTTTATGGCTGTAACAAGTTATTCTCTTATTTAAATCACTTCGTTGTTTGCAAACCACATTATATTTATATTTAATTCTAAAAGACAAAAAAAAAGTCCAAAGATGGAATACTATCAGTGGGATGTGAAATTTCATGCTCTTACTCTTTTAAACAAACACTATCCCTTTAAGTGAATGAAGTTCCAAATGTTTCTCTGTTTAAAACATTTAAATTCTAGGGGCCAAATTCTGCCCTTTGGAGATACACACGCGCATCTCAATTTCCCCCTAGAACTCTTTTCTCCATAGGTTGTTGGATATGTGTTTTACTTGGTCTGCTGCCATACCAGGGAATAAAATTAATGGCTCTGGATCTTCTCTCCCAGCAGGAGGAGATTCATTCCCTGAACATTTTATTCAATCAGTCATATATGTTATTTGAAAAAACAGCTTTTCTGTACCTGGGTATAACAAGCTAACGGTCTCAGGCTATGAGTCTATACCTTACAGAAATTAATGGGCTTGATTAAAGATCCTTTTGTTTTGTTGAGAGCGAAAATAACTTTTATTTTGTTTATTCCCCTCACACTGTGAGCGGTGATGCAAGCAGACCATGCAAGGGAGCAAGAGGACACTTCATGTCCCCATACTTTTCTGCACAGGTGACTAGGTCAAGCAACACTCTTGCACCTAATTTATGCTGCTATAGAATTAATCATGGAGTGGGGGAGGGTACAAGGGGGGGGCTAAAAAGTTGCCAGGAGGGTAAAGATATGGATGGTTTCAAACAATCTTTTTTTTTTCTTTTTTTTTTTTTGGCTTTCAGGCTCAACAGAGGAAGAGATTTTTTGAAACAGGGGAGGAAGTAGGGCCAAAAGCCCAACTCAGGCTGAAAGTATTAACTCAATCTGCCATAGCAAAAATAATTTGTAGTATAGTATATTGGGTATTTTAGCTTCTAAAGTTTCATATTTGGAAGAGAAACTATGTAGAACATGGTTCTTAGAGCCTCAGATGTGAGATAGCAGCTGGGTCACAGGCAGACAAGAGGCTACCAGGAAGAGGATGCTGTACGTCTACAAAGATATGGGATCCAACTCATAGGACGGAAAGAAACTGGATGGGTCTCTATGCTTTTTTGTTTTGCACAGAGATTCACAAAACCTAGGCCCAGTTCCACAGAGTTGACCCTACCAAGATGGAGATCATCTTGCTAAAATAGGATGATACCATTTATGACACCAACAATGTTGTATTCAAGTCTAATGACTGTAGTTTGTCCTCAAAAGGCACACACTGCTCCTGTGCACATTCAGAGATAAAATATGGACCTATACAAGTTTCCACACTATTTTTAATGTTCTTTTGTCAATAAAAAGAAAATTGCTAAGGCTCCATTGGGGTTTGCTAAAGTCAGAGTCAGTTTATGGGAAGGAGGAGATTGATTATCCAAACAATACTATAGTATTAATCAACAGTAGACTTTATATAGAAAACTATCAGCTCAGTATCCTAACATTATTAATATTTCTTTTTAAAGAATTCACTGCAACAATTACAGGATAAAATATTAGGATTTGGTATAGTGTCATACTAAAAATGACTAAGTGAACCATCCAATAAGGGACTGTGATAGAGAAAACAGCCTTTATTTGTTTAACATTTTAGTTCAACCACAGACTTATCCTGTGCACAAAACCAACACAAACAAAATAACTTCAGAGTTTTCAAGTAAAGAGATAAAAGCAAGGAAATGTTGAATAACGGGCACAATTCCTTTATCAAATATTCCCATTGTGTTTAAGTGAAATATGTTAACCACTATTCTGAGACTCTGCAATAAGTGTACAGTATTACAGTATTAGCTACCTGCACTTAGCTACCATGACATTTATTTGAAAGGAAATAAACTGCTGAGCTATTTCAAAAAGAAAAAAAAAATCTTCAAACTCAGCTTCACGCCTTGTGTCCTCAGGGTCTCCACAACAGTGTTGAGGGGGTACAGTTTTTGCTGCCAGGAAATACTCTTGCTGATCAGCATTCCTTTCTGGCTATAGCATAAACACTGGCATCGCTGATAGAAGCATGCCACGTCCCCAATCCTGCCTACAGTAAGCAGACCATGCAAATCTCTTTTATCAAGCTTCTTTTAATTGCTGTGAGAAAGAAAAAGGGAGGAGAGAATGCCTTACAGTCTCCTTCTCTATACCAGCTTGGTGCCATGCTCCAGGAGGGGGCTGATGTAACTGGGGACTTAAGACTAATGTTTCAGCCTTAGCACTGTTTACTAAAATAAATCAGCATAAGTCAGGGATTTCTGGGTGAGGAAGGTCAAGTCCTTAATATTATTTAGTGTAGATTTTGTGTGAGAATTTCATTTTTATAGTTTTATTAGATAGTTATAATCATTGAATGAAAAGAAGCACTCCCTCATGAAAGTATATAAAATCATTGACTTTGAGAATATTTGTTTATACAACAGATAGAGACATACATATGTGTATATAAATGGGACTATTCACATGTATAAAATTAAGCCTGCATATTAAGCATGTCTTTGCAGAATCAGTGCCTTAAAATGGAACATTATTAGGTTCTAAATTTGTACTTTATTTAAGGATGTTTTCAAAGTGATTTTTACCCATTAGACCAAAGCAGTTCTTTCAAGGATATTGGAATGTATTGTATCAATCTAGCTACTACATGTGCTCATTAATTGCATATATTAAAAGTAATTTATGAAATATTGATGAAAAACATATTTTGCACTCAAAATGGTTACATACAAGAATCCAGGACCTCTAGCATATTCTTTCATCGCTGCGCTGCTGTAATTCAAAAACAGATGAAAGAATTTTTTCAAAAATATCATCGCTTTTATGCTCAAATTCCAACCAGGAGTGAATTTTGTCTTATAAATCTTGAGGGCATTATTCTACACTGATTCCATACCTAAAACCTCCATTAAAATTTGACATGTTGAGTGAGTATAGAATATGCCCCTTGAAAAGGATATTTATAACAGAAACATTAACGATCCTTAGCTATATAGATCAATACTAGCATCACTGTTTTAATATTTAGAAAAAAAGAAAACTGTCCCTAAGAAACAGGTGCACACGAAATGCTATTTTAAGACAATCTATTTGTAGGGTACAATATTTGTTTACCTGTAACTACACAGAGAAAACGTATTTAACAGGATTGAAAGATTATAGATTTAGCAGTGTTGAACCTGCTCATAGAAATGGTAATATGTACAGCAAGATACCTTTACACATAAGTAGCCTTGATATGAACACTAAAAATTTCACTTTTTTCTTAAATTAAGTTAGATAGCACAGCAACAAATGCACAGCCAGATTCTCAGCTGGTGTAAATCTGCATAGCTCCATTGACTTCAGTGAAGTGACACTGATTTACACCAAGAATTTGGCAATAATGTTTTACACTGAAAACATTATACAGTAGTAACAAAACAATTTTTTTCTCCTGCTTGTTGATCTTTTTCCCAGAATGTTTAGAATTTTTGTTCAACTATAAAAGTTTGAAACGATCAAGCAAATTCATCAGATCTACTCCAAGATTTTTTTATGGGAGCAGTTATGAGAAGCACAGTTATTGAAGTTATTGAAATTGTAAGTACTGTAAGTTCTTAGACATTTTCTTTCCAATTTTTTAAAATCTATGTTTTAATGGTCTGATATATTCTCAAAGACAAGCAACATATTATCTTTTTACCCTCACAAGATTACCTACCCCTTAAATTACTTTAAATATAGGTTTTATACATAAGTAAATACAAGAAAACCATAGAAAGAAGATAAAATAAATACAAGACCTGCAATAAACCATACCTAGTAATAAGAACCGCATTATCGTGGTGGGCAATCCCATTTTCTGGAATGGTGTTTCCATCGCTTTGGTGGGAGAGAATGGATTTCTGCCACTTACAGAAGCTATCGAGGGACTTGTCTGCATGGTGGTTTATCTCCAAGTTTGGCTGCAATACAACATGCATACCAGAAATGTTCCAAACAAATTACTAAGGTCAGTTGTTAAGCTTTTTGAAGACTAAAATGGGACTATAATTAGAAGCAGTGGTTTCTAGGAATAATCTCTTCTTGCCAATTTTTATCTCTAAAATCTGACCCAGAGTTCAGTTAGTGTATTACTGAACAGGCATTCTTTCACTTCCAGCTTTAATAATGATTATGTCAATAAAAAAATTTTAGATTATAAAAATATAGACATAGAAATAAAATTGTAATTGTAAGTCTCTACCCCTGAAATCTCCAAAAGTAAGTTGAAGATATCTGTAACATTAGGTAAATATTAAAATGATAAATGAGGCATATTCCTTGAAACTATTTCAATCTTCCTTAAAAATAGCAAAAGATTACAGATGAGGTTTTATACTCAAATATAGCCTTTCTAAACAATAATTAGGTGGATTCTACAATGGTACAGAGTGAAGTATGCCGTAGTTTATTGGTCTGAAGTTTAATGTAATTGCAGCTCAGTCTTACCTGATCTTCAGTGAGAACAATTAAACGAGTCACTATAATATTCACAACGTTTCCTAGACTGGAATCACGATAAAGTTTGGCAACCTGACCTCCAGAAAAGAAGAAAAGACACAAAGTCAGACAAGAAACACCATTCATTTGACATATGCTTAAAAATTAGTCTGTTGTCTCTTACTAAATATAATTTCATAATTTGAACACTTCTTACACGCATCTAAAGAACTATTTCTAAGTCAGCCTTAATCTATTCAGTAAGATGAATCAATATTCCCTACACTATTTTCACTGCAAACACTTTATAGAATAAACTTGTTTCACAACTGAATAACTCATGACAAGAGATGTTCAGAGCGCTAGCTAAAGAAAAGAACCAACCAAAAGTGTAATCACTATAACTCGTAATTAGAGGGTCAATTTATTTAAAATGAAACCCGAAGGCATTGAAACATGATTTAACAGTGATCATAATATTCTCCCTGATGGAGAAAAGACAATAGTATTGCACATCTTATTTATCTCCTAATACTAACATTTTACTATATATCACTTTTTGCAGGCTGATACATATTTTAAAGCATTGTTTATTTCAAATCAGAAAACCATATTGCATAATTGCCCATCCTATAAAAAGTGTTAATTATGTTAATATATAGAGGGGTCAAACTTACAATATTCATTACACTCAAAATGTAATGTTCAATGTCTTTGCGACCATGGTATCCCACCATCATTTTGTCTGCTACTACCAGCGTCTCCACAAAGCGTTCAATGCTTACTGATCTCTTCTGTCGACGATGACTACTTAGAGTGTTATTAATTGGAAGTGAAGTTGGAAAAGCAGATGCATCATTCATCCACCAAGGTTTATTACTTCTTGTGAGGTCTTCTAGGAATCAAAATAATTAACCACTTCAGATGGGTCACTAGTTAAACATGTTCAAATACAGCTGTTTTATGTTGATATTATTATCTTAAAGCTTCTAAAATAACAAGAGTTTCTTGAGGGCAAGAAGAAATTAAATCTTTTCTATAAATATATAGTATATTTTACACTTTCATTAGCAAATATTTTTGCAGATTGAAAAGGAGCTAGATTTAATACAGAGAAATATTTTTTTAAATAAATATAAAGCAAGTTCTCTTGCTTTCATACATTGTTTCATACAGCTACTGCTAACAATATCAACTTGTTCTCTTAAAAGGCCTGATCCTGCAAAACTCTTATTTATATTCCCAGATACAAATTACATTACAACATGGAATTAAGGATTAATACATTTCAGTATTTAAATGGTAATAACACTACAGGGATCTTGTAATTATCCCAAAAATAAGCACTACAAGCCTAGGAAATTCAGAGTTAAGGTTTAAAGTTTAAAGAAATCCAAACATATTAAGGCATGGTAATACACAGTTAAGGCATTCAAAAAACCTTAATTTTGCCCTATAATGACATCATGCAATAACTGTACAATTAAGCTTAGTGCGTAATAGTGTCTGTTCTGACAGATTAAACTGATGTTTTAAAATATATTAAATAGTTTTCATTCAGGAGGAAGTTAATAACGGTCTGACTACACATCTTAATGGGCCTATTTTTTAATTAATTTTAACAATAAAATAAACTAAGGGCTAGATCCACAAAGAGATTCAGGTGACTAACTGGCATGCTAGGTGCCTCAGTCCAAAATTTAGATCCTCAAAACACCAGCTCAGCTGCCACATAACCTTGCAAACACCCAAGTTTCCGCTAGTAAAGTCCTCAAGGTACCTAAATTTCTGCTGCCGGGCATATGCATAGCCACCTAAGTCCTAATGCCCAAGCACCTAGCTCATGCCTAAACCCCAGTGGGACCTTCAAGATAGGCACTGCCCCACCTAACTCACCTGTGGAGCCCAATCAGGTAAGTATGGTCAGTGGGAGGAGACAGCAGCAGTACCCCTACCAACGTTAGCCCAGTGGTTACAGCACTCATCCAAGCTACAAGAGAATCATGTTCAAATCCTTTTTCTGGCTACAATGGCACAGGAATTTGAACTCCAGTCTACTTCTCCCATCTGAATGCCCTAGTTACTGGCCTATGTGGTACTCTGGGGTGGGTTTTTCTCAGTTTCTCCCACTGAAGCTATTCCATTCTGTATAAATAATCAAATAGTCATTGAAACGGGGACTTGCACTTGGATCTCCCAAATTCCAGGTGGGCACCCAAACTCCTGGGCTATCGAGTCATTTTCGCTCTCTTTCTCTGAATGAATATTTAAGTATGTCATCCTCAACTACGGAACAGCGACTGGCACGTCACATCCATAATGAACAGTCCGTATTTTAAAAAGTAGCCCTGTGGGTTTGGCTCAATTTAATAAAGTAAGCATATGCTTAACTTTAAGCATGTGCTTGAGTCTATTCTTCAGCAATGCACTTAAGCACAGGCTTAATTTAAGCACATGCTTATGTCCCATTTACGTCAATGAAATTTACATATATATTTAAACTTAAGCATGTGCTTAAGTTCTCTGCTGTGTATGGATGGACTTAAGCATGTAGTTAAAGCTATATCTGAGCTTAAGAGCTTTGCTGAATTGAGGGCTTAAAAGGATAGCTCATGGGAGTAATAAACATGGGTCTATTTCTGCATGTATCTACTGAAATTAGTTAATTTGTGATGGTGCCTATAGTGTCAATGGGAGTCAGTAGTTGCTTCAACTATACACCTCATTTTCAATGGTTAATGACTCAGCTATGAAGAAAATGTGTACAAGGTCAAAACAAGGACTCATTGTTGCAGTATATTTCTCATTTATTAAATGTTTACAGTTCATAGAATATATAGCTTTATCAGAGCCATTTCTTTAAAAGACCCATATCAAATTGTAGAGACACTGCAAAATGAAAATAAACTTGGTTACTTCAAACCATTGGGTTTATTGATATCATTGTGACATCCCTTAGGCAAGGTTATAGTCATCTGTTAAAAAATCAACTTCAGGTATTAAAGACTGCTGAAGTTTCTATAACCAAAAAAAAGCATTTTCCTGTATTTCAATCACTGTTCAAGGAAATTAAAGTTTGTTTTAATTAATCAAAGATTCTAGTCTTACTGAAGCAGTGAATTAGGAATGTCTGGAATCTTGTCTGATACATTTTGTAATAAGATGGGAAAAAAAACTTTGTTTGGCCGTATTCAAGTTGCATAAGTTCATCAGTTTGAGGATTTTTCGTGCTTCTATAATATAAAAATTATTTTATAAACATGAAATGTAGACTAGGAATTTTTTTCTCTTTCATAATAAAAGATATAAATAATTTGAAAATCATTTAGTGTGCACTTATAGAAACCTTTTAAAGAGTAAATAACAAAAAACATTTTGCACATAAAGGTATGGCTTTCATAGCAAGGTAACAAAGTACTTATATATATATATTGTGACAGAGCTTCCTCTCTCCCTTGGTGGGTCCCGCGCTTCCATTTAACAGTGGGCTGGTATTCTTCTTTTCCCTCAGGATTTTCCCCACGCCCCTGGGTTTACTGTCCACACCCTGCCAGAGCAGGATTCCTCCCAGCCTCCCTGATGGGTAGGGTTGCCAACTGTCTAATGGCACTGTGATGGTGCACTCCACATGTTTTATAAAAATATGCTTATGAATGTGAATATAATGTAACTGGAATATGCTTTATGCAAAAGGTCTCTTGTAAGGTATCATTACAAAGGTTATAACCTACTGAATACATTCCTCTTATTTGTATGTATGTATCATTTTTGTATCTGAAGCTAGAAATATGAAGTATAACTCTGAGGTCCTATTGTAATTATGCAAAGTGTGGGCCATTAATGGTGGCTTAGAATCTTGATGGCTCCCATTAACGAGGACAATTGGTTGTGAATGGGTTTATTTACCTGAAAGCCTTCCTGTGTACATGTGGGCAATGAAAAATGGGTAATGAAAAATGAGGTCTCAGAGGACATGTGACCATGTCACATGATACTGGAATCCATCTTAAATTTGGTACTTTTCCATTTAGAAGGGAGAGTGGGGATCCAGAGAAACAAAAGATTCCTGCCTTGTGCCAAAGCTATGAAAGGGGGTGGAACAGAACAAAGGGGGCTGCCAGTCATGAGAACACCCCTGCTTTCCACCTAAGATGTCTGCTGGAACTAACAAGGGCTCTGGGAGGGAATTTGGGTGCGGGGTGCAGGCTCCAGGCTGGGGTTTGGGGGGCAGGAAGCGTTGAAGGGGGCAGCACTTACCTCGGGCGGCTCCTGAAAGCGACCAGCACATCCCTCTAGCAGCAGTTCCTAGGCAGGGGGGCCAGGGAGCTCCATGCGCTGCCCCTGCCCATGGGCACCAACCCTGCAGCTCCCAATGGCTTCTGTTCCTGGCCAATGGGAGCTGTGGAGCCAGCACTCAGGGCACGGGCAGTGCACGGAGTCCCTGTGGCCACCCCTATGCCTAGGAGCTGGAGGGACATGCTGGCCGCTTCCCTGGAGCCACACGGAGCTGGAAGCCTGCCTGCCCTGCAACAACTGGACTTTTAATGCCCCAGTCAGCACTGCTGGCCAGAGCCTCCAGAGTCCCTTTTTGGCCAGATTTAGGCTAGGTGTTCCAGTCAAAAACCAGACACCTGACAACCTACTTGACACATGTACACTTCCCTCACAACCACTGACTCATTACAAACAAGAGAACTGCATCATGCCAATTAGCTGGAGAAGAAGATCAATGATTGGCTAAGTAAATCTTGATGGCACAAAAGCACTAATGAAGAGTGATATGAATTATTGACCTGGCCCTGTCTATTAATCTTTAATAATTAATTCCAGCCTAATGTAACCTATGCATAAAACTAATGACTTTTGACTCTATGTAAAGTTCGAAGAATCAGTATTATTCTGTTATTAATATAATTTGGGACACAAAAAGGTCTGACAAGTACTAAATTTCTAAAAGAACAAATTTAAAATTAATTTTAACTCAAATTAACAAATGTTATTGCAAATTCTTAGCATTTCAGTGCACAAAGAGTATATGCTGTCAGTTTGGGAAGAATATTCTGCATTCTTCATACATAATGTAGATGTTGAATACCTGACTAAGTGCAAAACTTGACTAAACCTAATCGGTGGATTCATGATCGCCACAACATCTCCATAATAAAGGGCCAAATCTTGTTCACATTGAAATTGATGCGAGTTTTACTGTTGATTTCAGTGATAGCAGGAGCAGGCCCAAAAATCACAAAAGTTTCATTTACTGAATGATATATTAGATTAATTCTTATAGAACAGGGGTCGGCAACCTTTCGGAAGTGGTGTGCCGAGTCTTCATTTATTCATTCTGATGTAAGGTTTCGCATGCCAGTCATACATTTTAACGTTTTTAGAAGGTCTCTTTCTATAAAAGTCTATATATAACTAAACTATTGTTGTATGTAAAGTAAATAAGATTTTTAAAATGTTTAAGAAGCTTCATTTAAAATTACATTAAAATGCAGAGCCCCCCGGACCGGTGGCCAGGACCCGGGCAGTGTGAGTGCCACTGAAAATCAGCTCACGTGCTGCCTTCGGCACGTGTGCCATAGATTGCCTACCCCTGTTATAGAATGATGCAGCAGAGTATAAGCATTCATTAGCAAGTGTTGCTATTCAATTGAATAACACATGAGAAAGCATAAAGATTCTTTAAAAAAAATAATGTTCCATAGATACCACTTTTTTCCTAACTTTGACAAATACTTTAATAATGCTAATATCATTTTAAATGTGCAAGATAAGGACATATGAATGTGAGCTCCCCCTCCCCTTCATTTTAGGCTAGACTATGTATATACAATCTGTTCTGGGTATGGGGAAGCACATAGTTGTGCCATCCCAGGATTATATACTTGTCAATTTTCAAACTTCAATTGTTTTTACAATCAGTGGATTCAATTCAAAAGTTTTGTTTTGTTTTTGCAATGAGAAAAGTGTACTCTTTTTCACTCTCTTATAACTCTAAAATTGCTGAAGGAATTTTGCTAAATTCTCAAAAAACCACAATAATTCACCTTCAAGCAAAAATCTAATATAAAACATTTCAGCTAAGCTAAAGCGGTGTGTATATTTAAAAATTATGAGTATGCAAAAATAGCAGGTTACAATGAAATCTGTTTTGCAACCTTAACAATACAGCATGCACTGCTAGGCATCTGCTAAAAAACCATTTAAAAAATCATTTCAACAAACTATGCAGCCAAGTGAAAATACCATGAAAGTAAATTTGCAATATGATCTTTGTTGCAAAGCTAATAATGGAAGACTTCAGCGTGCTGTCTATAGAACTCTTACATTAAGTGTGATTATAAACTGAGCCAAATTCTGCTCTGGCATAATGCAGTTTCGCCTGTTTACCAATGCTTAATGTGGTCCTGCATTTGGACAATGTTAGTTATATATATGAAAGAGCAGTAAAAATTGATAGAAAAATTGAGATAGCTCTAAGGTCTTGATCCTGCTAGATGTTCAGCACTCCTGCAAAAAGTTGAGTGCCCTCAACTCCTGGTGAAGTCAATGGAGCTGAGAGTGCCCAGAATTTCCCAGGATGAAGCCCTTAATGATTTTAGCTATGTATTCAGGGGTATACAGGGGGGCCTGATCCAACTCTAAGTCAGTGGGTGCTTTGCCACTGTCTTCAATTGAGTAGGACAAGGCCCATAATGAGGAGTGAGGAACTGAATCAGTTTGGTGGGGACAGGATGTTTAAGAGATGAAATAGTATTACTCTTAACTCCTTTTTCCTGAAAAATAAAATAAATCTCATTTATGCTGTTCAAATTTTTGATATCATAACCTTTATACTGAAATAATGGAGTTATTCTGGATTTGCACTAGTGTAATTTAGAGCAGAAAAGTGGTCCTATTGTATATTGACTTTGTTCATGAAACACTATTCTCACAACCAAACTCAGTTAATGTTGTGAGTGTATACATACTTTAAAATGAAATGTTTATTGAACATTATAGTTAAAAAAACCAAAACTCTAAATATTAGTTAGAAACATGAATGAGACTTTTCTTTCTTAACTTTGCCCTAAATCCTTGTCTACACCACATCTAGGGGCCAGAGACAGAAATCTTTATATTTTCCTCAAATGTTATTTTTCAATACAAGTCACAAACCCCTCATGATCCTTCACCCATACTGCATGTGATCCTCCACTTACTCACTGAACAAAGACCAAACGGTTACTTACCTTACAATAACTGCTCTTCTTTGAGAGGTGCTATGCGCATACACATTCCACTGTAAATGTGCGTGCGCTCAGTGCACTCGAGTCAGAGACTTTTGCCAACATTACCACGAGGTGGTGCACGTGCCACGTGCTCTCAGGCGAGGGCATAAAAAGTATGTGTCCATTACCCATCTCTCTATTCTTTTGCACCACAGTAAGTAATGTCCGAAGTAGCAGGGAAGTGGAGGGCAGCAGAATGTGTATGTGAACAACACATTTTGACAAACTTTCTGTCAGGGTAAGTAATGTTTTTTTCTCCTGCAAGTGATTGTGCACATATACATTCCACTGTAGATGATTCATCAGCACTTCCCTTACAGGTGGAGGGACTTCGGATCATCTGAACAGACCGTAACACTGACTTGGCATCATCACAAGAGGCTTGAGTGATGGCATAATGAGTTGGAAAAGTATGCACAGATGACTATGTCGCTGCCTTGCATATATCAGTTATTGAAATATTACTCGGGATAGCTGATGTGAAGAGCATAAGAACGGCCATACTGGCCAATGTTTCATCTAACCCAGTATCCTTTCTTCTGACAGTGGCCAATGCCAGATGCTTCACAGGGAATGAACAGAACAGGGCAATTATCTAGTGATCCACTGTCATCCAGTCCCCGCATCTGGAAGTCACAAGTTTAGGGATAACCTGAGCATGGATTGAGCCATTATATCTAATGGAGGAAAGACTTTAGCAAAAGCAGAACAGATTTTATTAGTCAGAGTTCCAATGTGAACTTCATTGAGATGACATGACTGATCTTTAATCCTTTCAGCATAGTTTATAAACAGCCTGGAAGAAGACCTGAAGGATCTAGCGTGGTCCAAGTAAAATGTCAGGGCTCTACAAAGATCCAAGGTATGGAGTGCTTCCTCAGCCTTAAACAAATAGGGTTTTAGGGAAAACACCACACAAGTAATTGTTTGATTTAGAGGAAAGACTGACACTACCTTAGGCATATACTTAGGATGTGGCTGTGACGGGTTGGATCACAGAACCCACCTTGGGAGCTGCCACCTGATGTGCCAAGACTATTTCTGCCCTTGCTTTTCCTGCCAGCTCGGGACCCCAGCACCCTGTCTTGCTGAGCCAGACACTCCCGTCTGCTCCAGCAAAGACCCAGGGTCTGAATTACATGCCCCAAAGCTGCAGGTTCACAGAAGTGTTCCTGTCTTTAACACTCAGATGCCCAACTACCAATGGGGTCTAAACCCAAATAAATCCGTTTTACCCTGTATAAAACTTACACAGGGTAAACTCATAAATTGTTCACCCTCTATAACACTGATAGAGAGATATGCACAGCTGTTTGCCTCCCCCGAGGTATTAATACATATTCTGTGTCAATTAATAAGTAAAAGGTGATTTTATTAAATACAGAAAGTAAGATTTATACACCTATTGCATAGAACTGGAAGGGACCCTGAAAGGTCATTGAGTCCAGCCCCCTGCCTTCACTAGCAGGACCAAGTACTGATTTTGCCACAGATCCCTAATTGGGCCCCTCAAGGATTGAACTCACAACCTTGGATTTAGCAGGCCAATGCTCAAACCACTGAGCTATCCCTCCCCCCCAGGTGATTTAAGTGGTTCAAGTGGTTCCAAGTCCTAACAGACAGAACAAAGTAAGTCACCAAGCAACATAAAATAAAACGTGCAAATCTATGTCTAATCAAACTGAATACAGATAATCTCACCCTCAGAGATACTTCAGCAAGTTTTTTCCTCAGACTGGACACCTTTCAGGCCTGGGCACAATTCTTTCTCCTGGTACAGCTCTTGTTTCAGCTCAGGTAGTAGCTAGGAGATTCTTCATGATGGCTCCTCCCCTTTTGTTCTGTTCCACCCCTTTATATATCTTTTGCATAAGGCGGGAATCCTTTGTCCCTCCCTGGGTTCCCACCCCCTCCTTCTCAATGGAAAGACACCAGGTTAAAGATGGATTCCAGTTCAGGTGACATGATCACATGTCACTGCAAGACTTCATTGCCCACTTGCCAACACACACGTATACAGGAAAGTAAAACACAGCCATCTGTAGACAATTGTCCTGGTTAATGGGAGTCATGAAGATTCCAAACCACCATTAATGACCCACACTTTGCATAATTACAATAGGCCCTCAGAGTTATATTTCATATTTCTAGTTTCAGATACAAGAGTGGTACATTTATACAAATAAGATGATCACACTCAGTAGATTATAAGCTTTGTAATGATACCTTACAAGAGACCTTTTGCATGAAGCATATTCCAGTTACATTATATTCACTCATTAGCATATTTTTATAATACCATATAGACTTCAATGTCACAGTAGCATAGGGGATACTTTGTCCTTATGAAAGACCATGAAAGAAGGATCAGCCAAGAGTTCTGAAACCCTCCTTGCAGAAGTGATTGCCACCAAACATGCAATCTTCATGGATGATACAGGTAATGAAGCTGTAGCCATAAGCTCAAAGGGTGGTCATATCAGTTTGGAGAGAACTAGATTTAAATCTAATGCAAGCACAGGAGCAAAGGAGGATAAACATCAATGAGACCCTTCAAAAAAAATAAAAAAACAAGAGGATGAGAGAAACTAGAAAATCTGTCTAGTGGTGGATGTAATGCAGAAATAGAGGCTAAATGAACTCCAACAGAAGGATCTGAAAGACCTAACAGTTTCAGGTGCAGAAGATAGTCCAGCACATGTGAAATCCCTGTGTGAAGGAACGATAAACTGTGAGACTGCACACAAATGGAAAACTTCTTCCACTTTCTGCATATATGGCTCTAGTGGACTCATTTCTGCTGCCCACTGTAGGGTGACCAGACGTCCCAATATTATCCGGACAGTTCCGATTTTACGGGACTTGTCCCGCGTCCCAACTTTACATTGGTCAGGACGCCCTTTTGTCCCAATATCGGGGACCGTCCGGACCGCAGCTGTGGCGCCACCGTTCACTGCTTCCTGGGGCAGCTCCCGGCGCCCGCCTGCCGGCAGGAGTGCCACATGCTGCTGGGCGGGGCTTGCAGGTGCCAGGAGTGGGCAGAGAGCTCTCCGCCCCCCACACCCGACCTGACCCGCAACCCTAGGAGCCAGAGGGACCAGCCTGCCGGATGCTTCCCAGGACGGGAGCTGCCCCAGGTGAGCACTGCCAGGACTCCCCACCTCGCCCTCTGGCAGGTCCCTCTGGCTCTTAGGGTGGGGGGGCTCTGCATGCTGCCAGCGCCTGCAAGCCCCACTCCGCAGCTCCGGAAGCTCCCACTGGCGCTTTTCCCGGCCAATGGGAGCCACGGAGCTTGCACTTGTGGCGGGCGCAGCACATGGAGAGTCTGGAGACTCCCCTCACCGCTCTCACCCTAGGAGTCCGAGACCTCCCAACAGGGCTGGTGAGTGCGGCCAGGGAAGGGGGCAGGGTGTGATGGAGTGAGTGTCTGGGTAGGGTGTGTGGGGCGCTGGGCTGTGAGGGTGTGCAGAGTGCTGGGCAGTGGGGGAGGTTTGTGTGTTTTGGGGTGTTAGACATTGGGGGTCTGGGGGGGTGCTGGGCAGTGGGGGAAATCTGTGTGTGTCAGGGCACTGAGGGTCTGTGTGAGGCATTATGTAGTTGTGGTGGTGGGGCTGTGGGGAAGGGCACTGGGAGGGAGGAAGGAAGGGAAGGAGGGGAAATCTGTGTGTATTGGGAAACTAGCGAGTGGGGGGTTCTGTGTGGGGTGCTGGGCAGCTGTGGTGGGGCTGTGGGCAGGGGGGCGCTGGGCAGGGTGTGTGTGCACAGCACTGTGCATTTGTGGTGGAAGGGTTGTAGGGGGGCTCTGGGCATAGTGGATCCAGGGGGCGCTGAGCAGGGTAGCTGTGTGGTGCAGCATGGGCCCACCCTCAACAGGAAGGGGCACGCTGGTAGCACAGGACCAGGTGGACCAGTGATGCCTCTGGCTCTGGTTGGGGCTGTGCACCTGTGTCTGTCTGTCCCCCGCATCTCCCTCCCTCCCCCTCCCCCATTCGACCAATGTGTCCTGATATTTCACTCTTGCGATCTGGTCACCGTAGCCCACTGAGATGGTCTGAACCTCACTGGAGCACATCTTCTCCTGGGTGTTCAACCACATATCATCCACACAGTAAGGTGGAGAGATCTGAGGTTGGGATGCAGAAATTTGCCCTGGGTTTGAGACAGAAGATCCTTAATTAGTGTAGAGTTTTCTGTGAACAGATACATAGGTAATGTGGATCTGTGAACCAATATTGTCTTGACCATGCCAGTGCAATGAGAACTAATTATGTTTTGTCTTGTTTCAACTTCCTGAGTATCCTCGGAATGAGAGAAACAGGAGGGAATGCATTTAGGAGGTGACCGACCAGAAAAAAAGAAAAGCATCCGTGATGGAGCCCAGCTGCAGTCGGCACTGGAGCAAAACATTGTGCATTTGTTGTTGAGGTTGGTCGCAAACAAGTCTATTACTGGGTATCCCCAGCAGTGGAAAATCTGGAGGTGAATATTCTTCTTGATTGACCACTTGTGAAAACCCTGCTGATGGAATCTACTAGTGTGTTTCTCATTCCTGAAAGGTGAAAAGCATTCAGGGAAACATTGTTATGAATACACAGATTTCACAGGACAATAGTCTCCAGGCACAGTGGAGACAATCTTGCACCTCTCTGCTTATTCAGGTAAAACATTGTGGTGGTGCTGTCTGTAAGAATTTGCACCGTCTGGTTCTGAATAGTGGGCATAAATTTTTTTCAGGCTCACGAATAGCCCTGAGCTCCAGGACATTTATGTGGAGGGAAGCTTCCTGAGGTGACCAAAGAGTTTGTGTCTGAAGATGACCAAGATGGACACTCCAGCCTTTAAAGATGCATCTGTTACCAGAGTCATAGTCAGTTCTGGAGATAGAAATGGAATTCCCTTGCGTATGCTTCATGAATCCAACTATTATTTCAGAGACTGAAACACTGAAGGAGGTACACAAATGGGCATGTCCAGAGGATGCTTGGAAGGGCAATATACCAAATGAAGCCAGCCCTGCAGAAAGAGAAGGTGATGTCTGGCGTGCGGAGTTATGTATGTGCACAAGACCATGTGGCTCAGGAGCTGAAGGCAGACATGCACTGTTGTTGCTGGGTTGGACCTGAGGCTGTTGGAAAGGGCAGCTATAAATTGATACCCCCACTTTTGGAGATAAGCTATGGCTGATCTGACGTGGAGGTCTGCTTCTATGAAAGTTATATGTTGAGTGAGTTGTAACTGACTTCTGCACATTTAGTTTCAGACCTACTTGGGAGAACACTTGGGGATATGTCTACACTAAAAACTTAAGTGGACCTATATTAGATTGACTTACAAACACCACAGTAATTACTGCAGTGGTTCATGTCCACACTACCCTCCTTGGGTTGGTTGTGTGTATTCTCACCAGGAGTGCTTCCACCAACCTAAGGGGGCAGTTGGGGAGCTCAGAGAACGGTCTCATTAATTAATCATTTTTGTTGCCCTTCTCTGTAACTTTTCCAATTCTAATGCTTACAGGCATTTCCCTCTTGTGACTACTCCTTTTAATTTCCATTTCACTAGCTTTCTCATTCACTAACTTTCTGAAGTTAAATGCTACTGTGGAGGGCTTCATTGGTATTTCACTCCCCTTCCCCCCCCCCCAAAGATGTTAAATTTCATTATATTATGGTCACTATTTCTGAGCAGTTTAGCTATATTCACCTCTTGGACCAGATCCTGTGCTCCACTTAGGACTAAATCAAGAATTGCCTCTTCCATTGTGGATTCAAAAACTAGCTGCTCCAAGAAGCAGTCATCAATCGGGTCTATAAACTATTTCTTCATCCCATCCTGTGGTGATGAGGTGATTGTAGCTAGTCAACATGGCAATAGTTGAAATCCCCAATTATTATTGGATTTTCTATTTTTATAACCTCTCTAATCTCCTGACTATTTCACAGTCACCATCACCATACTGGCCAGATGGTCAGTAGTATATTCCTACGGCTATATTCTTATTATTCAAACATGGAATTTCTGTCCATAGAGATTTTGTTGTACAGCTTGATTCATTTAAGATTTTTACTATATTTGACTCTTTGCTTTCTTTCACAGATAGTGCCACTCCCTGACCAGCACAACCTAGTCTGTCATTCCTAAACATTTTGTACCCTGATATTCTAGTGTCCTATTGATTGTCATCATTCGACCAGGTATCTGTGATGACATGCTGCTGCTTCTGGGAGCTGCTTGAGATAAGCACCACCCGGAGCTTGCACCCCTGACCTTCTCCCACGCCCCAACCTCCAGCTCTGATACCTCTCCTGCCCTCGAACCCCTCGGTGCCAGCCCAAAGCACCCTCTTGCATCCCCAACCCCTCAGCCCCACCCCAGAGCCCACACCCCCAGCTGGAGCCCTCACCCCTCCAGCACCTCCTAAGTGGAGGCATGGCCAGGCAGCTCTGCACGCTGCCCCATCCACAGGCGCTGCCCCTGCAGCTCCCATTGGCTGCGGTTCCCGGCCAATGGGAGCTGCGGGGGTGGCGCTTGGGGCGGGGGCAGCATGCAGAGACCCCTGGCTGCTCCTACACATAGGAGCCAGAGAGGGACATGCCACTGCTTCCAAGAGCCGTGCAGAGCGGGGCAAGCCCCCGACCCCGCTTGAGCACTAGAGCAGGGCAAGCCCCGGACCCCGGAGGAAGCTCGAGGGCTGGATTAAAACGTCTGGAGGGCCGGATGTGGCCCCCGGGCTGTAGTTTGCCCCCTCCCTGGTCTAACCCTTGCCAAAATGCAGGATTTGTTGTATCTAAACCATCCAAGACAGATGGCTAGCCAGCCTTTTTTTTTTTTAAACCTCCAGTGAAGGAGCTTCCACAACTTCCCTAAGCAGTCTGTTCCATTGTCCTATTGTTCTTACAGTTAGGAAGTTTTTCCTGAGATTTAATCTAAATCTGCTATGCTGTAATTTGAACCCATTGACTCTTATCCTGCCCTCTGGCAAGAGAGAACAACTTCTCTCCATCTTTTTTATAGCAGCTTTTCAAGTATTTGAAGACTGCTATCATGTCCCCGCTTAATCTCCTCTTTTCCAAATTAAACATACAACATAGTTCCTTCAGCCTTTGCTCATATGGCGTGCATTCCATCCCTTTGATCATCTTTGTTGCTTGCCTCTGGATACATTCCAGTTTCTCCACTTCCTTTCTATACATTGGTGAGCAAAATTGGACATAGTACTCAAGCTGAGGCCTCACCAGCACAGAGTAGAGCAGTACTATCACCTTTTGTGACTTGCATGCTATGTCTCTATTAATGCAACCCAAAATTGCATTTACTTTTTGATGATGCCATGCTTGACTGAAGAAGTGAGCACTTCCATTTACGAGGCCTTGAACCAGCACCAGAGGATTTACCAGATGATTTTCAGAGAGCAGTCTGAGACTTAGAGGTAATGTCAGAGCCTGAATGCTTAGAACACTTCAATTCAAATAGAGAAGGGGAAGGATGATGTTTATTCCCAGACTTACGTTTGGAGTCAGAAGTAGCTGGAGTAGCACTCTGAGTTGATTCAGAATCCTCTGGGTCATGACTGGGGCTTGGTTCAGTTGCAGGTCTTATCACCTCCTTCATGAGGTGAACTTTTAAGATGATAGTCACGCTGCTTCTTAGTGTGGTGCAAAAGAAAATACAAATAGGGCATTTGTCCCCCTTCTGTCCCTCACCCAGAAAAACCAGACAGCTCTTGTGCCCATCTGTGACAGAGATAACAGCCCTGCTCATGGCACACTGTTTAAAACCTGGGGATTTTTTCATAATAAATCCTCCAGGTACTAATAAAGCTACACCTAAACTAACTATCTTATCCTATCCTAAATACTAACTACAACTATACTAACTATACAGAGAACATTTTCCAGAGCTGGCTAACCAAAGCTAATGTTACAGGGGACTCCAACTCTCGCCACAGGCGGTAAGAAGGAAGTGAGAAGGAGGTGGTGGACACGCCCCTTTTATGCCCTCACCTAAGAACACAAGGACAATAGAGATATATGTGCTATGTAGGGGTACAAAAATTTCCCACTCCAGTGCACTGAGCGCACATGCACATCCGGTGGAAAGTATATCTACACAATCACTCGAAGGAAAACTGAACATCCTCCAGACAATCTGCCCACTTCATGCCACATATCTGAACATCTTTCTCGGATGAGTCAGAAATATCATCTTCCCCATGTCCACCAAATGCTATCGACTGGAGATCCCTCTATACCTGTCTATTTTGCTGATACAGGCTAGGTGTCCTTTGGTACTTTGGTCTAGTCTATATTAGAAATATAGCTAAACTGGCAAACCCTCCTAGCGTAGACACAGTTTATATCAGCCAGAGTGCTTTTACCAGTATAGCTCCTTGAATATATAATAAAGCACTTTTTGCTGATGTAACTGCATCTACACTACAGCTTTTGCTGGTTTCAAAGTGGTATCTTTTAAAAAAAAAAAATCACAACCTAACCAACATTACTATATCAGCAAACGTTTCTAGCGTAGACCTGGTCCTGGGATTTGGAAGTTGAGAAAGGATGAAAAAAAGAGATCTTGTCAGAGGTCCTGAGGAAGTTTGAGGGTTTTACAGTTGTGGGCGGGAGGAGGAGTGGAGTGGGCAGGGTGGAAGACACACACATCTGGGAGAAATGTGGAGAGTATGTCAGGAGAAGGAACTTGGGACAAGGAGGTTCCAAGGCAGTGAGGGGAAGTAGAGAGGAATCTGTTGCAGGTGATGGTTTGCATTTGGGGGGGGAGGGGTTATGAATGTGAGGGACTTGAGGGTGGGAGGGATTTGAAAGCTGTGGGTAGTATATGGACACTTTTAAGAGAGTGCAGGGACACATTTTATAGGACTGCAAGCTCTCAATATACACATTTGATGAACTGTGTGTGTGATGATCACCTCTTAGAATATGCCCACACCAGGCTGGTCATCTCACCTCCCCTCAGTTGTCACGGATGACTTTTTGGGTATAGTTAATTATCTTTCTCCCCACATGGTGTCCTTAGGAGGGGCTGATATGTCTTCCCTGCTCTGGGGCTGTGATAAATGAAGGGGGAGATAGCTCCTTTTTATGGACACCCAGCCAGCCAGTACCTATAAAATCCCTCTTAGTAGCTGTTCTCTAATTGCTCTACCTATAAAGGGTTAAAAAGTCTCACTGCTATGCATAGGTAAAAGGAAGTGAGTGGGCACCTGGCCAAAAGAGCCAATGGGAAGACTAGAACTTTTTAAAATTGAAACAAGACTCCCCTTTTGTCTGTCTGTTGTTCTCCGGGGAGAGGCAGATAGGGCTGCAGTTATGCTATAAGAAGCTTTGGGCCAGATATGAAAAATCGTCAGTATCATACCTAGAAACTACTCATCTAAAACCCCAGATATGTAAGTAGATGAGGAAATGTCTAGGAAGACGCAATTAGGTTTATCCTTTTTATTTCTTTATGGCTTGTGGACTCCTCTGTGCTAACCCCAAATGCTTTTGTTTTGCTTGTAACTTTTAAGCTGAACCTCAAGAAAACTATTCTTGATGCTTAATCCTTGTAGTTACTCTTTTAAAATCTAGCAATAGCCTAAGTTTCCAGATGTATGTTCTTCTTTTTTTAAAAAATAAAATTAATGTTTTTAAGAACATGATTGGATTTCTGTGTCTTAAGAGGTTTGTGCACATGTTGTTTAATTAGCTGGTGGCAACAGCTGATTTCCTTTTTGTTCTTTCTCCTTCTTTTTTCTTTTCTTTTCCGGAGGGGGGGGTGAAAGGGCTTGAGGGTACCCCACAGGAAGGAATTCCCAAGTGCGCCTTCCTGGGCTCTCAAGGGGGTTTTGCACTTGGGTGGTGCAAGGTAATTGAAAAGCTGTAATCTTGGAAGTTTAATACAAGCCTGGAGTGGCAAGTATTAATTTTTAGAATCCTTGCGGGCCCCCACCTTCTGCACTCAAAGTGCCAGAGTGGGAAATTAGCCTTGATAGGGGCTATGATCATGGGGAAAAAAGCAGTAACCTACATTCCATGATCCTTTCATTAAATAGGAGGAATTGAAGGGTGCTGTTCCCCACACAGAGGAAGAACACAATTAACTGAACCACTCAGGAAAGCTCTTCTCCAGGTATGGGTTTGTGTGTTGTAATCTCAGTCAGATGGTGCCAGCAAGTTACAGTCTCCAACAATAGCAGCTAACAGAGATTACGTCAATAATGAATTTGTTACCTTTTTTTATTTTGAAATTAATATTTGCCAAACCTGTCCTATGCACAAGATCTTACTGAGGACTAATGCCCAAGATTAAAGTGAACTTTTAAGAACAAACTATTCTTAAGATGTACATAAACAATAAAAGGTTAGACCATTTGTCAAAGATGTAAAAAATATTTTTTTAGTTCCATAAATCTAAAACAGCTTGTTAGATTTACTCTAAACTGACCTAAAAAAAGTTATCTTTTGGCATCAGTCTAAGCAGGGAACATTGAGGATAATAGAAGAGTTTTGAAAAAGTTTAAAGTGGATGGAAAATTGGGCTATGAATGGAAACATCTTTCAACCAAAACTATGATTTCACTCCCATGACACGCATAATTAAATCACCTATGCAACTATTTTGGGAGTAACCTTAACAAACTGAATCAATAATCAGTATCAAAGAGTATCAAAGAAAAAATTGGTCACTTCCAGCTCATTTCCAAATATAGTATTAATCATAACATCAACACACATTTATCATGTGTCAAGTTTTTTCAAATGAGATACACAACAATTACTAAACATTCAGCTGTAATACTTAGTCACTCAAGTCATGCCTTCCAGTCAGGGATGAGGTACACTTACAGCACACTGTGAGGAAGCCTGCGCTCATCACTACCACTGTACTCAATACAGGAATAAAATAAGACTCACTCCCAGTGCCTTAGCCTTCAAAGACACTACATTCTTGACTTGAATCTGAAAAAAATGCAAAGCTACTTTTCAAAGGGGTGAACAGCATCATCCAAGAGGAGAGTTCCTAACGCAAAACTCACTATAATAAAACCCTATTACATACTGTACATGGAACTAATGTAGAAATAATATAAAGGTATTTTTAGTTTTAAATCTTAAATGACACTTTTTTTAAAAGAGTGAAAGCATAATTGATGTTCATGCTTATTTACCTGAGACGCCACAATGAGCATGATCATAGAGATGTCGTTGGTGCATGGCAGACTTCTTGTAAATAACATGGGGACGACCACTTTCATAACTAAAATGATTGGAATTTTCAGTTATATTCCTTAAAGGCTCAATGAAATACTCTTCATCTTCTGTAGCAATAACGCCATGCTTAAAGGAGAATAAAAAGACAAACAAAAGCAACTAGTTACTGTTTCTCTGCAAATATCCTTCATTATAAGACAACATACTAAACAGAGCAAACTCCAGCTTTCCTCCCATTGAACTCACAGCAAAATCCCCATTGACTTCCATGGGAGAAGGAGCGGGCTCTTATTAGCAACACAAAGAGAAAATGAGGAAGAAATTACTGCCTTCCTTCCTCAATTCTTTCCCACCATTTTTGGCCAGATGTGGTAAGACAGCAAGAGACATTTTTGGTGTGTGACAATCAGCCTTTTTTTCCCCTCATGAAACAATCTATTGACAAAGATGTTCCAGAATTATATGATTCATATCCATTAAAAATGATGCCAAGCCAAAATGGCCTTGTTCAAAGAGTGAACACAGTGTCTCTCTATGATGGCATACCAAGAGATGTTTTAATGCAACACATTGCATCAAAAGAGAAAACTTACATAACAGATTTATTTTAGGCAAATATTATTCAATGAAACCACTGTGTTTTGTATCCAAATGCTGAATTCTAACACTATATTGCACTTCTTTAGGCTCAAATTAATAACATTCATTAATTTACACTATTTATGAGGTACTTTTTAAATATACATTTTTACCTCAGAATTCCACTACAGATCTTAGGCAGATCATGATTGTAGCAGATTATTCACTAGTTTGGATTCTCCCCAGGAAACTGATCATTTTTCCAAATTTTACAATGCATGAGAGAAGACCTTTTATTCTTCATTACTTCCATGTTTGCAATCTCAGAGTCTCATGAAAGGGGAAGTGGTTAAGGAAGGAAAGGAGACATGTCAGGCCAACTCCACAAATTCCTACATGCCTTAATATGTGGATTTTCAGCCATTAAAACTGAATTTAGAAGAAATAACTCCAGCTTTGGAGCTCCTTTGTATGTGGAAACACTAGGGAATTGCCTTATAGACATAATTCCACACTATATCTGCCAATCTGAAGATTCCAGTCCCTACATCAACACCTAAGGGCTTTGGAATTGATGACAATCTTTACAATACGAGAGAGAGAAGTATGGAACAGCAAGAGGATTGGGAAGCAGGAAGTTTCAAATTCTAACCCTGGTTCTGTGGTCTTAGGCAAGTCACTTAGGAACTGATACTATTTACATTAAAGGCATTATAAAGACTATCTTGAAGTCAACCAGAGTTAGACATAGTTTTAAATAGTCCATTAGGTATGTCTACACTGAAGGAAAAAGAACCACACTGCAGCGGGTCTCAGAGGCTTGGTCTACAGACTTAGGCTTGAGGGGCTTGCACTACGGTGCTAAAAATAGCAGTATAAACATTCCTGCTTAGGCTGGATGTTGGGCTCTGAGACCCACCCACCAGGTGTCTGTAGACCCTGTCTCTGAGACTCGCTGCCACGGGTTTTATTTTGCAGTGTAGATATGGTCTGACTATTTAACTGAGCATACTCAGCATCTCCCAGGTGGTGCTCAGAACCTCTATTTTCAAAAATTAACACATAAGCTATTGTGTCTCAGCAGGCAGTGTAACATGCATACAGCAAGATTGTAAGGGGTCATTTTACAAGGCTGTAACGTTCACCTAATGACTTATAAAAACTGCCAGAGGTACCCTGTACATTTGCACATCCATATTTCAGTAGTTTTTATATAGCTTGTGAAGTGCTGTGGGACACTTTGGAAAGGAAGGTGCTTTACATATGTACCTTATACATTTATTTTCAAAGAATATGAGCACATATCCTAAACTGCACACACAGCTTTCAGTTGCCTTTTCCTACATGGAAACCATTACCATAAATGCTCCTCTTCTACAGTAGTTTTCACTACATGTTCACTAAACTGAGTTACTTCACAAAAGAAATAACATCTGGGCTCAAATTTAGCCAGCATATGCTGGTACCAGACCTCTTCCATTCCACCTTCTTCTTGTTCCACATCTAAGGCTAAGTCTACACTGGGGGGTGATCGATTTAAGATACGCAAATTTAGCTACATGAATAGCGTAGCTGAATTCGACGTATCCGAGCCGACTTACCCCACTGTGAGGACGGCAGCAAATCGACCGCCGCAGCTCCCCCATCGATGGTGCTTACTCCTACCTGGGCTGTTGGAGTACGCGCGTCGATTCGGGGATCGATTGTCGCGTCCCGACGAGATGCGATAATTTGATCCCCGAGAGATCGATTTCTACCCGCCGATCCAGGCGGGTAGTGAAGACAAGCCCTAAGTTTTCATTTAAAATAAAAATGAACGGCTAAATTCACAAAAGGGGCTCAAGCACTTAACTACCCTTTTAGGCACCTAAGTACAACATTTAGGTGCCACTGGCATTCACAACCCCCCCACTCAGCTATTACCTAACCTAAAGTCACTGTGTTTCCACCAATAAAAATCCTTGCAACATTTCTGCCAGTGGGCATGTGCAAAGCCACCAAAATCCTGACATTTCCAAGCTGCTCAGCATCTAATGCTCATCTAAGCTCAAGCAGGATTCATAAGCTAGACATTCCCCTTCCTGTCTTGGCTGTTGGGCCCAATCCAGTAGGCATGCTCTGAGTGTGCCTAACCCACACCAGACAGACAGGAGGAGATGGTGGCCACCCCTTATATACAGTAGGCCAATAGTTAAAGCACTCACCCAAGATTGTGGAAGATCCAGGTTCAAATCTCTCTTCCTCCCCCAATTCTTAAGAAGGACTTAAACCCAGAGCTTTCAGCTACATGCCCTAACCACAGGGCTATGGCATCATTCTCACTCACTAACTGCTCCAATGACTATTGAAGTATGTCATACAAAATGATACAGGAGCGACTGAAAAAGACCCATTCAAGAATATCCTCCTATAGCCCAGTGGTTGAGGGGGGAATCCTTCACCTAGGAGGTAGAAGACTTAGGTTCTAGTCTTCGCTTTTAATCTGGTCAAAGCGGCACTTCAGGATTCCAGCATCCGAGATGAGTGCTCTAATCACTAAGCTAGTGGATATACGCAGGGTAGCAGCAGCTCCTCCTCACTTTTTCTTTAGAAAGCACTGACCTGGCTTAGGTGCCTAACTCCGGGCACAGGTTCATGATCGGGCATCCCAAGCAGAGACAGATGCCTCACTTCCTTTGAAGGGTGGGGCTTAAGCAACACCCCTCCCCTCAGCATTTCCTACTGGCTAGCTTAGGCAGCTCCCCGTTCAGCATGCTGGCTTCTGTGAATCCTTGTTTTAGGCACCAACACATAATGTAGGGAGCTTAAGAGCCTAAGCTGAGGTTGTGAATTCCACTAGGCAGCAGGTTGCCTAAAGGTTAGATGCCTATATCCTTCTTATAAATCTAGCCCTAAAGCCTGGTGTACACTTAAATTTAGGTTGACATATCCCTGATAGACATAGCTATGTCAAGCTAACCTCCAGTGTAGATAACCTCCAGCTATGTCTCTGGAAGAATGCCTCCACTAATCTATCTACTGTCTTTCGGGGAGGCAGTGTTCCTACACTGATGGAAAAACCCCTTCTGTCACAGTAGGCTGTATCTATACTATGGGGTTATGCCAGCATAGTTACGGTGACGTATCTATGCCAGTATAGTCCACATAATGTATAAACTGAGTCTCTAGCTGTTATATGGTTGCTGAGATACACTAGGGTCATGTTTTTGAGGCTAACAGATGGAGTGATATCTGCCTGTGTTTACAGAACCTAAATCTGAAAGGCAAGATCTGTTCCATTCATTTCAAAGGGTACTAACTCAAATATTAATGATAACACTTCAAATTTCAACATTAATTCACTGCTCAATGCATGTAAGAAAAGAGAGAGAAAATAAATACTACAAAGATCTGCAATCTACTGTGAGTAAAAAACCATAGCACCACCAGTGAGTATTGCCATACTTTTCTACCTCAAATCAAGAAATTCAACAGTACGTATCTGGCCTAGCCTATACATAGGTTGCACTGGTTTAACTAAAGTTTAGTTTTTAAAGTGATTTTGTTAAACAAGGACAAAAACTCTGTCTATATATCATGTTAAGCCTGGTGTAGATCATTTAACTTGCATCAATAAATTTATATATGCAAACAGTTATAACCAGTTTGATACAGGTGTACCCACACAAGGGGTTTGCAGTGATTTAACTAAATTGATTCTGAAACATATTTTAGATAAACCAATGCAGCCTCCGTACGTAGTCAATGACTATATCAACAAGAATACAGAACAATTATGATCTTTGCAATATTAGAAAGTATATGCATTTAGAAATGTTTCCAGTTTGTACACCTTTAGTAATTTTTGGCTAATGAATTCTAGGAATTGTGCTATTACATCCGAAGTGAAACTTTAAAGCACACTTTGGGCCTGCCCTTCCACTCCTTAGTCAGGCAAAACTTGCACTGACAGCAATAAGAAGCTTCTTTGAATAAGGAGTGTTAGATTGAGCTGACCATTAAGTAATTAAACTTTTTTATGTTTTTTAATTAATTTTTCATTTTGTGTTTTCTATTCTATTTCTATTCTACATAGGTTTTTATACCATATTCATCACCAAAGAATGTGAGTGCCTTCCAGTAATGCACTAAGCAAAATGACTACACATATGTCACATGTTGTTTGTTCTCTCATCCTCACCCCAGAAAGAAAAGCATGTGGAGTGGGGAGTCTTGTTTTGGTAGAGTGTATTTTTGCTTGCTTGAATATATACAGTACATGAGTTAAACCTCAAGGTCAAAACACGAGTAAAGATCATCACAATGTAAAAGTGACCTCTAAGAAATTTAATAAAATGTTAATCAAGGTAGTTCTTTAACTGATGAAACATCATCAGCATAGCATATTCTTAAGCATCATTTGGAGGAAGAGATGGTGATCTGGAGAGGGACTGGCACATTGTGGAATCTAAACAAGGCCATTTTTATAGACTCAGTGTCCTGCTTACTCTGGTTTGGGGAGAGGCAGCCAGCATATATTTCTTAAGGGTATGTCTACATCACCCGCCGGATCGGCGGGCAGCGATGGATCCAGCAAGGAGCAATTTATCGCGTCTAGTCTACACATAATACATCAACCCCCGAGCGCACTTCCATTGATTCCTGCACTCCAGTGCCACGAGAAGGACAGGCAGAGTCGACAAGGGAGTGGCAGCAGTCGACTCACTGCGGTGAAGACACCACGGTAAGTCGATCTAAGTACGTCGACTTCAGCTATGTTATTCACATAGCTGAAGTTGCATAACTTAGATCGATCCCCCTCCCCCTAGTGTAGACCAGGGCTAAGCTGATGGAACTTTGTTAAATTTTTTTGCAGATCACCATTAATAAACTTAATTTATGGCTTGCAATTAAAGCTGTCTATCTAATGGAAAAGAAATATAATTTTACTAATAAAATAGTTTTTCTTAGGGTTTCAACCACTTTCTATTATAAAACCCTAATTATGGAGAGGCTACCATTTCTCCATAATGGGTGATACTCTATTTTAGCCCCCTATAAACTTCAGCTTTGAACACTGGTTTGGCCTGAAAATTGTCAGATATCTGTGAAGGCAAAAGAAAACATTTTTGCCCAGGGAGGGTAGGGGAACCACATCACAGTGTTTTTGAATTACGGATTACTCAAAAATTACCATGATTTCAAATATTGTCTTTTTAAATGTTTTTGTCTTTATCTAGTTTACTAACACTCCTTCAAACTTTCCATGTGATTAAAGTTCCTTGAAAAAACTCAAGTGCTGTCCATATATGGAAAAATATTTCAAAACTAAAAAAAATATATGGCTTTTCTGGATAGTTTTGGTCCAATCCTGTTCCTACTGAATTCAGTAATAGTTGTAAACCCAGTCCTGTATCTACTGAAAACCTATTTCCTTGTTTTTATGAATTTGAGGTTTCTAAATGATGTTATAGGTAACTATGTTGTTTGGTAGCAATCTTAACTGGGTTTTGAAACAAGTTTTTTGGGAGAAGGTGTTTGTACGAGTTACCATTTAAAATACACCTATTACAAAAATATTATGGATGACATAATTTTCTCCATTAGGGGTAAAGCATAGAATTAATATCTGACTTTTCATATCTTCCTGAAGAAGCCCAACATGTTACTTTTCTCTTGTTCTTCTGTGAGGACCAGACATGAATAAATAACGTATTTCTATGTATTAGGCTATTTCTAGATTACAAGCTAGGAGTATGATTCCCCTGCTCATGTACAGATACTCACACTAGCTCTCACAGAGCTAGCCACTGCTGCTACCTGTGCTACTACAGCTACCCTGCTATTTAGATTCACGCTATGTTTGTGCACACGAGCAGGGGAATCACCTCACCAGCTGCTACTGTAAACGTAGCCATAGTTTGCTCCTTGTATTGACTTTGCTCTTTCTGAGACTTTCTAATCCACACATCTAAAAGCATTTTAGCAACTGAGTAAATAGTAGCTTTCCTACTTTAATTTGTACACATATGTATTGTTGCTTGACAATAATGGAAGCTTCCTACACAATTTTCCACTGAAAGTTACAAATGTGCCAACATAAATACAGCTCCACCCACTCCTCAACTGTTCTTGCACAGTACATAGATAGTTGCACATTCATGCTGCAAATGACTATGTTTGTATGTGTGCGCTCATTTCCCAGTAATTACATACACACACAGGACAGCCTTTATAGGATCTTGTGAAAGCTAAGCCCACACACAAAATACCCATTTCCATCAAAGGGAACTCCACTCAGACAGATCTAGAACAGGATATGGTCTGGGTTTTAATCTTCATAAATCAAATAATATTTTTAAATGTCATCCAAGGTGTCATATTTAAAATTGATTTCACGTCTATGAAAATATTTAGTTGTGTTAAATGGTAATTACTTTAAAAGATGGACAAGGCGGGTGAGCAACTCAACATGAGCTCCCAGTACCAGATGCTGTCACAAAAAGGGCCAATGTGATCCTTCAGTTTATAAACAGGGAAGTAGTAAGGAGGAGTATAGAGAGGATTTCTCCTCTGTATACTGCATTGTTGAGACTGGCACCAGAATACCATGCACAGTTCTAGTCTCTGCATTTTTAAAGGATGTTGCTTGACAACGGTGCAGAAAGGAGTCTAAAAAATGATTCCGAGGCTGGAGAAAATGCCTTACAGTTAGAGACTTAAAGAACTGCTTAGCTTATCAAAAAGAAGAATGAGAGGTGACTTGATCAGAATGGGATCAAGTGGGAGAAAATACCAGGTACTAAAGGATTCCTTAAACCTAACAAAGAAAGACGTAACAAGAACCAATGGCTGGAAGCTGAAGCCAGACAAATACATATTGTAAATAAGGTCCACATTTACCAGTGAGGGTGATTAACCATTGAAACAGACTACTAATGGAAGCTGTGGATTCTCCATTTCTTGATGTCTTCAAATCCAAGCTGGATGCCTTTCTGGAAATTATGCATTAACCCAACTTTAGTCAAATACAAGTTATTGACCTCAATGCAGAAGTAACTGGGTGAAATTTAAGTGCCTGTGATATGCAGGAGGTCAGACTAGATGATCTAATAGTCCCTTCTGGTCTTAAACTCTATGAATATGAATCCTATGAAATGTTAGGATAGAAGAAATGACAGTATATAATATTACTCTCTGTTTGCACTTCTAAACAGGGTCTTTATGAACTTAGTGTGTGTTACTTTGAAAATGACAGGTTGTAATAAACAAAAAATATTTTTCTTACAACAACAGAATGAGGCTTTCCTGCCATTATACCTTGGAAGTAGCTCAGTAAGAACATCTCCCCTTACTCCATTAGAGACTTCTTTCTCCATATTCATGACATGTTTACTAAAGTGAGACTTTAAACTGAGACTCTTGGAAAAGGAATAATTGGTCACCTGTAATTCTGTTTCCCTGAAGATATCATTTGACTGTATTCCTATTCTTGGTTCTCAGCTTGCCAGCCTGGGACAGGGTAGAATTGTCTCAAAGGCATCTGGGCCTCTCAGGCACAGCCTTATTCTAAGATCAAATGCTAGTGCCTCAATACCTTCAAGAACATTTTGTTTTAGTTCCTTGAGGAGGCGAAAAACAAGGCTCCTCACATTCAAAATATAATAGATACTAAAGGCTATTTGTGATAGGAGGAAACTTTCAGGAAAAAAAATTAGTAATTGAAAATGTAGGCCCATCCACATATCTAAGAGGAGGAAGGCATGTGAAGTAGGAATTCAAACAAATGACCTCTCCAGAGAAGCAGAATTGTCAATAAGTAATTATTCTTTCTTTATCACACTGACTTGGTTCCTACTCTTAGAGGCTAAAAACCACAGGGCAATCTCCAAAAACCCCAGTTTTAGAGGAATAAAAGAAACTATACAAAATAGTTTCAGACAGTCCAGAGAATGATGGAGACTTCCCAAATTTCCCCCAAAAAAAACAGATGCTGGGAGAACTAGAAGCAGGGCAAGATTAAGGCACAAGCTAGAGCCCCAGCTCCTGGAGATTTGTGATTACAGTAGAAATGTAAGCTTTCAATGTAAGAAGGGAAGTTTCTACTCTCAGTGGTGGGAAGGAAAAGTTTGAAAATATGACGTGACTGTAACTGATTCAGTGACTTCTGCCTGAAATGGCAGAGAGCCTGAAAAAATAGCTGTGGGATGGGTTCATCTGAATGGGGTGTTAACTCCAAAACCCACTGCTCTGGAGGGCCCTGCCATCATCATCCAGCAAAGGAGTCTCTGTGTGGCAGGAGAAGTGTGCAGTGAGCCCAGCCAAGAGTGCAGTGAGATATCCCAACAGCTGAAGTGTAAGTGTGGAGGGTCCCCACCTCTTTTAAAGAGAAGGGGAAAGAGAGCCTTACTTCCACCCCTACTCCTGCTTCTGGGGAGTGAAAGGAGCCCCATAACACTGTCTCAGCCTTTCTGGGAGGGGTAGTGGGCTTTGTGACACGGCCATTCGAAGTAGGAGACATGACCCTGGTGAGGGGCAGACCCACAAGAGAATAGGCCTTGAGAATCCCTATCTGTGGTGTGCTTGGGGACCCAGAATTACCTTAATCCAGCCCTGGTTGGAAGAAATCCTGAACAAGCATCAATAGCCAGACACCAAAGATAATGAATTAAACGGGAAACCTGACACTTAAAGTTAGGCATCAATGCTCTGGAAGCACAGTGTGCTGAGAAGGTCAAACTACTGACAAAACACTGAGACTATCAACCTACTGAGAAGCCAGAGGAATGTCTGAGGGAAGTGACAAGGCCAGTGACCAACAGACACCTGCTGAAGACACTGGAGCATGTGAACCATGCAAGTCAAAAGGAGCTCCCTATCTCAAGGAGATGCCAATAACCTCAAGATGTCCCCAGCTATGCAGCTAAAAGTTTTGAAGGAAAGCTAGCACCGATGAATGAGATGGCTAGAGGAGAAATCAAATGGTATAGAATGGTGTTAACACCAGTGTCAAAGTCTGTAGGCGTGGCAGACAACAGGGATCATCTGCAACGACCCCAGCTCTGACAGGGAGCTTGTGAGCTGGCCAAGACCAGACAGGAACAAAAATGGAATGTCCAGAAGGGCTCTGAGGCACTGTCAGTTGATCTCAAAATGAGGTGAGCCAGCCTGTGCCTCAAAGGGCAAACATTTCTGAGTGTCAGGGCATTCGGGCATGTACACTAGCAAGCTGAGACCCAAGAGTGGAGCTGCAGTCACTACAGTATCTTTAGAATACAATCTACATGCCGATAACTCAGTGTATTAGCATAAGACACATCCTTAAAGATGAAAACACATCCTTACAGATGAACTGCAAAGGTAAAGTGAAATTGAAGTTAAGCCCAGAAACATGTATTGTATGCCCCCACTCACCAGGCTGTGGATGCATTTAAACACAGAAATACATTTTAACTAAGCTTCTTACATTTGACTTTCCCTCTTGAAATCCTTCTGGGGGAGAAGTGCCCCAGAATGCATCACTCAGATAACACAGATACAATTAGCTAAGTGAACATCAATCTATCTAGTGAGCTAGGTTATCATCTGGCACTCTGTACTGTAATAGTAGACTTTTGTTATCAATGAATATCACAGGATGTATTATTCTATGACACCTGCAGGGGAAGAAAGGAAGTGCTCAAAGTAATTCAGAGAAAAAAACATTTCAACATTCTGCACCTAATACAATAAAATCCTAATCTTTGTTGGGGGCCTCTACAGGCTACTGTAATAGAAACAGTAAAATAATAATATTTTTGCAGTGGATAATAGCAATATGTATTTTAAAATTTACTACAGCACTCAGTAGACTCTTGGTTTAGTACTTCCCAGTCATGATCTTTTATTTTATCACTTTGTAATTCCCTAGCCTATTGTTATTTTTAGGCTTCAATTATAGTATTAGGGGGTAAGACTTTTTCCATATAAGAACTAGTGCTGAATGACCAAGAGTTTCATCAACAATGAGAGAATTTTTTTCAAAAACCATTGTAAATACTTGGATTTCTAACACTACTGTTACTTTAAAGCATTTTTATTTGATTTATAAATATAAAGATCCTGTAAAAAATGTAAATAATTACTTTATGGCTTTTCTATTTGCAAAGGATTCTGTTTTCCTGTTCACTCCTTGGAACTGTAGCACAGAAGACTTGAAGGCCAGAGAGTTTTCCTTCCTCATTATTTATTTCAGGCCTTTTGGACACAATACTGAGAGGTGCTGAAGTTCATGCCAGTCAGTCAGTTGCAAAAGGCACTCAGCACCCATAAGACCAGACAATTTTATTCCTGGAGTTTGCAACAGTCCTGACAAATCTAATCTCACTCCATAACTAATCTTGCAGCCCTAATACAGGCACTGGCAGCACTAAAATTTTGTCTGAAATAGGACTACAGGACTGGGCCTTAGTACTTAGAATAAGTACTTTTCCTCAGGAGCCAGAATTCAGTTCCTTGCCTTTCTGTGTGTTTGCTTCTTGCAGGAACTCAAAGAACATGAACATATGCTAATTAAGTTCTTCCTCTATATTTTAAAGGGGAAAGTACACTAAAATATATAACATGCACTTACCAGACCATTGCAGTTGCTTAAAGCCACTTTAGTTGTGCTATGTTGGTCTTGCAAATATCCTGTGTAATGACAGTGGTCTAACAAATCATGTTTCCGTTTAGGTCCATCTTTCCCCCAGTATTCTACTGTAAAATGTTTGGACACCAAATCTGTGTTGAGAATCAGGTTTAAATGAAAGTGCTTGCCATAGGCAGAAAGTTTAAAAAATAATTTAGATGCTTGGTCATAAAGGTCTGTACTCCTCTTCCTTCTGCTTGAGGGTTCATCATCTTTCACAGTAAAGCTGAGGAAGGCTCCATTTTGATCAACCCTTATTGGGACTGTTAGTTGGTAATGTTCAAGGTCAGACAGGAATTCCTCTTTGTAATCACAAGGTAAGCCAGTCCAGGAAATGGGCATAAAAGAAAAGAAAATATAACAGGAAACAACAAGTAGTAGTATAAACATTAACCACAGTTGGCTAAATCCCATCACCCTCATGAGTGAAAGTTGAATTCAGGTATATGCAAGGTGAAAAGTTTTGCTAAATAAAATCAAGGAAAATATTCTATTTTTAGAAAGAGTCAGCAAAATTCACGCAGGTCCCTGTTAATTTGATGTCACTAGAAATGCAAATATTTCAAATTCACTATATATTTTTCCTATTTAACCTACTATGTAAACATTTGGGGCTACATTCTACACTGTGAAGAATGTACATCTACCAATGATTTCATTTAAAGACAAAAACTATTAGATCCACCTGCGAAAATAAAAACAGTTGCAATGAAAAACTATCTTTGCAAAAACATTTAAATGTATCCTCATTTCACTAAAAAAGGCTATAAATGCAAATATTTCAAGATATGTTTTAGACTCTTATAGTTTCTGCAATTTTAAAAAATGTTTATGAGAACATGGCCAGTCTTTAACGTGCTATTCTCTGCACCTTGAAATCTTTAAGCCATGATTTGAGGACTTCAATGGCTCAGACACAGGTTTGATACAGGAGTGAGTGGGTGAGATTCTGTGGCCTGCATTGTGCAGGAGGTCAGACTAGATGATCATAATGGTCCCTTCTGACCTTAAAGTCTATGATTCTATGATTAAATTTAATTTGCGGGACTTTGCTATAGTTAAAGTTAGAAATAAAAGAAATTAAAACATCAATCTCAAGATAGACTTTGACCTAATGGGTTTCTCTGTAAATGAACTTTCATCATAGGTGCTGGAACTAGGAGTGCTGGGGGTACTGTCACACCCCCTGGCTAGAAGTGGTTTCCGTCATATACAGGATTTACAGTTTGGCTCAATGGCTTTCAGCACCCCCACTATACAAATTGTTCCAACACCCCTGACTTTCATGATAATAAATCATGAGAAAACTACATAAGTGTCAATATGATTACTAGCTATTTATATAACAATGGCTTAGGAAAGCATTACCTGAAATTAGTGCAAAAGGGATATATCTTTCCAGCTATAAAAGTGGGACCCCTACCTTGAGAATTATATGAAAGCCTGTTGTCACTGTGAAATTCCGATGAAGCCATGACTAGGCTCAAAATCCAGGTCAACGTCTTCCACAAAATTTCCATAATTTAGAAAAACAGAAAGGGTTTGGGGTTTTTTGGAGGGCTACCTATGTGCTATAGAGTTAACTCCACTCCAGAATCGCACCATAACAGGGATATTTATTTTATATTTCTTCCAAAATAATTATTGGATGTTCCACTTTTTGACAGGTACTCTTTTCCAACAACCTGTGCTTTCTTCTATATCTGCAGTCATTTTCTCAGTTCAAAAACGAGTATGTTGTAAAATTCCTTTAGATATCAATAAGGTGTCAGACTTGATAGTTATTAAACTTTGTCCATTTCTTTACCTGAAAAAAATAGAAAAAAAGGCATATCAAAGTAAGGTCTACTTTAAATTGGAAGATCTATACTGCAAAAATGCTATCCAAGTGTCATGAATTACTACATAGTTGGTAATCAGATTTGAACATTGTTGCTTGTATGGTCTAAGGCCCCAATCCTGCAGAAACTTATACACACACTTTAAGCACGTGTCATTCTGATTGAATTCAGTGGAACTACTTATCCAATTGACGTATGTAAGTGTTTACGGGATCAGGGCTTTAACAAACATTTACAAAGCCAAACATATTGCTTTAAATATAAATGCTTGGCTCACTGTAGTCAGTGCAATGTTTTGATTGATTTCAATAGTGGATAATTAGACCCAATATGCTGGCAGACAAAGGAAGAACCTGGAATGCATCGTAACATTTTCAGACAGAGAAATGTGTGGTTATCTGATCTACAACATGAACGTTATTGTTATTATTATTCATTCAGGGCTCACCCTGAACCCCTTATGCAGGCAAAATTCAGTTTAACTTCAATGGAAGTTTCCCATGTGTTTCTGCTAGAAAATTAAGTTAATCATTTGAAATTATTAATTGCATTAATTTTGTGTTTTAAATATTAACAAAGACATTTTGTACATACAGCTCATCATTTAATGTATTTGTACATACTTTAATAATTTTAGTATGCTGGGAACTGTACAAATTGTTGATAATGACACATTACAATTTACCCATTATTTTGTTTTGAATAAAATGCTGGTCTTAAAATTTTATACAGCAATCTGTAACACCTGCCTCACACTGGGCTCTGTGGGTCCACCAGTAGTCACAACAAAACACATGAAAGGTTGAAAACATCTTAAATAAAAATACCCAACACCATATGAAGTCACTCTAACATCTACAGCTGGAAGGAACTTATGTTACCTCAGAATTGTAGCAAAACAGAAGGTCTGCTCTTACAGCTTTTACTCACACAGAAAGTCCTATTGAAGTCAATGGAATTACTTGCATGAGTAAAGGTTACAGAATCAAGATCATAATGTCCAGCACAGTTCAAAGTGTATGTAACAGGTAGCTTAGAGGGCCAAGCGGCCTAGTGGTTAGAGCACATGGCTCTCAGCCCAGTTTGGTTGAGGAGACTCAGACTTTAAGGCCAGGGGATGGTAGGGGGACCCAGGCCCTCCCGCTCCACCGGGTTCCAGTCCAGGACCCTGTGTACATCAACCCCTTAACAGGGCAAGGCCCTCCCAGCAGGGAGTCAAAATCCGCTGTCCTGGGTTACTTCCTACCAGTCTGTTTAGTTTGGTGCATGGCCCTGCTAGTCCAATTTGCTGGGCAGCTTGTTTCCTATAGGGTCCCCTCGTGGGTCTTGGGCAGCCCCTTGCCACAATCCCAAGCTCCTTGGGGCAGGGCAGCCGGAAGTTGGTGAGGGCGAGCCCCACAATGTCACTGGGGTTCACTTACTCAGTTACCTCAGGTGCTGGAGGGTCCTAAGTCTTCCTCGCAATCTCCCTTGTCTGGGGAGACAGCGTTTACTGCCTGGGGGCTTCCTTGGCTGGCGGGCTAGTGCTCCTTCCCCTCAGGTAGGGAGGCAGCTGGCTCCTGCCTCTTTGCCAAACTGAGCCCCGAAATGAGCTAGGCTCTCTCCTTTTTTCCCCGCTCCAGGCCTGGCATTGGCTGCAGGTATAACAGGGCAGAGTTAGTTGGGCCCAAAGACTCTCTTTAACCCCTGCTGTGCTGGTTGGCAGTTTCTCTGCTTCATCACAGTGTACAACAAATTTCTCAACAAACTCAACATTTAGTTAGGTCAATTTATTTATTAGCACTGTAGTGAAGACTAGCCATGTTCTGTAGCCAGTGTTTAAATTGTAGCTAATTATTGCTACATATTATACACATTATATTGTTATTTTAGCTTTCTTCTCAAAATAGCATATAGTATTTAATTATGGTATGATGAGGAAATAACAGTGAGATTAAAGGATACTTTTCAAGTAAATGGCAAGCCTAAGCTAGTAAGGTTTTTTTCAGAGAGAACAGGGGGATTTAGTGTTGTAACTCATAGATTTTAAGCCCTGAAAGGACCATAATGAGCATCTGATCTGACTGCCTGTATAATACTGGCCTTAGAATTCATTTAGAAACATGTTGTTTATTAAAACCGCTTGGTTAAATTACAGTTTATGTTTTAGATAGATAGTTAATCTTGATTTGAAGATTTCAAGAGATGATAAATCCACCACATTCTTAGATAAATTGCTCCAATGGTTAGTTACCCTCAGTATTAAAAAGTGTACCTTACTTCCAATTTGGATTTGTCTAGCTTCAATATCTAGCCACTGGATTATGTTCTGTCTTTGTCTGTTATTAAAGAGCCCTCTAACTATCTGAAATCTTCTCCAATGCAGGTACTGATAGACTCTGATCAAATTGCCTCTTAATCTTCTTTTTGATAAACTATGTCTCCATCAGGAGTTCTTTAAAGACCTGAAAAATCAAGAAGGAATCCTAAAAAAGTAGAAACAAATGGACAAATTGCTAAGTAGGGAACAAAATAATAGCACAAGTATGTAGGGGCAAAATCAGAAAGGCTAAGCCACACAATGAGTTACACCAAGCAAGGGACATAAAAGGTAATAAGAACAGGCTCGTTAAATACATAAGGAGCAAGAGAAAGATGAAGGAAAGCGTAGGTCCTCTACTTAGCAGAGAAGGAGCACTAATAACTGATTAAATCAAGAAGGCTGAGGTGTTTAATGCCTATTTTGCTTCAGTTTTCACTATAAAAGGTTAATGGTGACTAGATATTCAACATAATTAATATTAACAAAAGGGAAGGAACACAAGCCAAAGAGAGAAAGAACACATTAAAGAATATTTAGACAAGTCAGATGCATTCAAGTTGGCAAGGTTTGATTAAATTCATCCTAGGGTAGTTAGGGAACTAGCTGAAGCAATCACGGAACCATTAGCAATTATCTTCAAGAACTCATAAAGGACAAGTGAGGTCCCAAAAGACTGGAGAAGGGCAAATGTTGTACAGATCTTTAAAAAGGAGAATGAAGAGGCTCAGGGAATCTCACTTTTAATACCTGGAACAAATTATTAAATAATTTGTAAGCACATAGAGAATAATAGAGTTATAGCACTGGCCACCACAGATTTGTCAAGAACAAATCTGATTTCCTTCTTTGATGTGGTTTCTGGCCTAGTGGATGGGGAAAAGCTGTAGACATGATATCTCTTGATTTTGTAAGTCTTTTAACACAGGCCCAGATGAGATTCTCATAAGCAAACTAGGGAAATATTGTGAATTAAATTTCTATAAGGTGGGTGCACAACTGATTGAAAGACTATACTCAAAGAGTAGTTATCAATGATTCTCTGTCAAACTTGGAGGATGAATCTATTCCAGGGGTTGGCAACCTTTCAGAAGTGGTGTGCCAAGTCTTCATTTATTCACTCTAATTTAAGGTTTTGCGTGCCATTAACGTTTTTAGAAGGTTTCTTTTTATAAGTCTATAATATATAACTAAACTATTGTTGTATGTAAAGTAAATAAGATTTTTAAAATGTTTAAGAAGCTTAATTTAAAATTAAATTAAAATGCAGAGGCTCCTGGACCAGTGGCCAGGACCCGGGCAGTGTGAGTGCCACTGAAAATCAGCTCACGTGCCGTAGGTTGCCTACCCCTGATCTATGCAGTCCTGCAGGGGTCAGTCCTGGGTCAGGTACTATTCAAAATTTCATTAATGACTTAGATAATGGAATAGAGAGTATGCTTATAAAATTTGTGGATGACATCAAGCTGGGAAAGGTTGCAAGAACTTTGGAGGATAGGATTAGAATTCAAAATGATCTTGACAAATTGGAGAATTGGTATGAAATCAACTAAATGAAATTCAGTGAAGACAAGTTCAAAATACTACATGTAGGAAGGAAAAATCAAATGCACAACTAGAAAATGGGGAATTACTGCCTAGGTAGTAGTACTGATGAAAAGGATCTGGGGATTACAGTGGATCACAAATTGAATATGATTCAACAATGTGATGCAGCTGTGAAAAAAGGCTAATATTATTTTGGAGTCTATTAACAGGAGTGTCATATGGGCAGTAACTGTCCTACTCTACTCATCACTGGTGAAGCCTCAGCTGGAGTACTGACCTATCAGAAAAGGTTAAAAAAAACTAGGCATGCTTAGTCTTGAGAAAAGAAGACTGAGGGATGACCTGGTAACAGTCTTCAAACATGTTAAGGCAATAGAGGACAGTGATTAATTGTTCTCCGTGTCCACTGAAGGTGGGACAATACATAGTGGGTTTAGTCTGCAGCAAGGGAGATTTAGGTTACATATTAGGAAAAACTTTCTAAATATAATAGTTAAGTTCTGGAATAGTCTTCCAAGGAAGGCTGTGGAATCCCCATCATTGGAGAATTTTAAGACCAAATTGGACAAATACTTGTTAGGGATGGTCTAGGTTTACTTAGTCCTGCCTCAGCGCAGGGGGCTGGACTTGATGACCTCTCGAGGTCCCTTCCAGCCCTACATGTCTACATTTCCATTGAGCTTCTTAAATCTCTCACTGTCAGGCAGGTTTTTCAGGCCTCTAATAATTCTGTAGCTCTTTTCTGAACCCTTTCCAGTTTGTCAACATCTTTTTTAAAATATGGATAACCAAAACTGGATACTGTATTCCAGTAATGGTCTCGTGAATGCTGTATACAGAATTAATATCACCTCTCGACTCCTATTTGATATTCCCCTCTTTATAAATGCAAGGATCACATCAGTCCTCTTAGCCACAGCATCACAGTAGGGAGCTCATATTCTGTCTGTGTGTATGACGTATTGTCCTAACAGCACAGTCTCCTTCAACTGTAGAGCCAAAGGGGACTAGATGGCTCAGAATACTACTTGTAAGATATGGTACCTTTTACCTCTAGGACACTTGTTCAAATTAACATTGGTCAGTAGTAGTGGCCAAAATTTATTATTATTTAATGTCTTTTCAGTGGCCTGCGTGAAACGGTCTCAGTCTAAGGGCTTGTCTACATGGCAAGCCAAGGTGTGAATCTACTGTGTGCCAGCTTGCAATGCAGTAACATCCTGTGTGGACATTGCTACAGTGTAGTGAAAGTCCTGAATAGTCCCCTTACTATACTTTAGGGGACAATTGTTCACACAACAAGATCCCCAAGAGAGTTAGTACACTTGATGGAAATGTCACCGACTTTTGAATCTGTTTTCCAGCAGCATTGCAGTTGGTGTACGCACTATCTGAACAGGCCATAGGTGTTTTTACTACTGCTCCAAGCCTTAAGACTGAGAATGGACATGGAGGCTGAACCACACACTCAACCCTAGACTGGTCCTTCCAAAGCTGGGGAAGTGTGTACAAGCTTCCACTGGCTATAGCATACCTGTTCTGTGAATAAATTGAGGATTTCAGTCTCCACTCTTATCAAGCTGATACCTTTTGTCAGCCCTAAATGTTCATTAATAAATAAATAAATAAATTGTATAGGGAATGAACTATATGCATATCCAAGGTAATAGTTTGTGATTTCATTTTCTTAACATTTATCAAAATGCAACAGCTACCACATACATGAAAACACCATGCTAGAGTGGTGAAGGAAAAGATACAAGAAGTATTTCGAAATCTGAGATAGAGCTGGTAAAAACTGTGCACACAGCAGGGAGCTCTGTGGGCTATGGGGTGATCGGTTTAGCAGCCTTCCACTGGTTCCAAACTTCTATTTCTTCTTCCTTGTTATGCTACTGTTCAAATGCAATAACGATGCGTGGCCATAACACCATATAGCTACAATGACACACACGGGTTTCCTTTTTCACTCAGTGAGGGCTAGTTTGTAGAGACGGAGCCACACGTGGTACTACTTGTCCCGCTGCAGGCTCACTGTGGTCCAGGGAGCTTTGGTTTCGACTTCTTAGAGGCAACCATCCTGTACTTTCAGCGGGTGTGTAGGTGAACTAAGGGACTCCCTCCCGTGACCTAAGAGGCACACGTCTCATGAGATAGGTAGAGCCCACGCCCATGTCCTTCCTCTTCCCCTCAGCCTCTGCCGCTGGCAACAGTGCGGAGCTGCCTCCGCTCAGTCACCACGCCAAGCTCAAACTTCTCCCACAGCAGCTGTTCATCCTCAACAGCATCTCCAGGCTAAATCTGTCCTCGGACGGTATTAGGTCTTGCGGCAGCACCTGAGGTCCAGTAATAACCTCTCATTAAACGACATCAGGGTATGTCAATAAACAAACCACAGGTTTCAGTTTGGGGGTGAGGGGGGATAAGGCATTATCAGTAAAGAGCCCCACGTAGAAGAAATTGAGGGAAATGACATATTTGGAAGTTATGCCTACAGTTAAAAATAACCTACAGTTATTGCTGATCACAAAGATAAACCACATCTCCTCTCCTCAGGAGTAACGTCTCTCGCTTCCTGAGCAATCTTCAGGTTAGACACACATGGTTGGTCGTCAGCTATATCTCTGGGTAAGGAGCAAACATTGTTTGGTCTACGGTCGTGTTCTATAGTGATCAAGGTGCAACCCCTCCCCCTTCCTTCCGCTCACTCCCGTTCGCTACTTCTCACACGCAAGTCACAGAGACGGGTAAGACTTGGGACAGAGCTGTGTCTTGAAAGGACAGGAGCAGTCAGTGATCACTGGTAGTATGATTGGTTGCTAAGGAAATGCGGCGGGAGGGGCAAAAGAGGACAAGGAGGGGGTGGGAATAAAACAAAAACAAATTCAATTACAGGTATTGGGCTAGCCATGAAAAGCATTGCCCCGCTTCAAAGCCCGAGGATTAGAGAGAGATTTGCCCCTGGGAGTTAGCGGGCTTGTTGAAAAGAAATGTGTGGGGGAGGAGAAAATGCAAGAAAAGTAAACACAAAGGGAAAGAGGGGGCTTTGCAACCCACTTATTAATCAAAAACCAAAGCAGGAACAACCAAAGTGCTGCTGTGTATGTTGTAATGTAAACCACCAGATCAGCGACCACCTTGGGGGAGAAACAAAACTGCAGTTATCTGAACGGCATTTTCCTCCTTAGTCTGCCCCACTCCTCCCCTCAAGTCATGCCAAACTTTCTAGGGGGATCAGCTGTCAGTTTTATGTCTAAAAACCCGGACTAGCAACTAAAAATATTCTTTAAAATAACCTCACGTGAAATATCAGCATGAAAGAAAATTAGAGATAATCACACACACACACTTAAGATTATAAAGAAGAACAATTCTCTTCCCCAGAGAGATTGAGGGGAAGAGTCTAGCTGCTCTGGTGGAGTTGATCCTAAAGTTAACATTCAGCAGCTCATTTCCAGACAGCAGCGCTAAATCTATTTGGATAAAACGCGTGTGACCCAGACACTTGGCATGTGGCCCAAATGCGTTGCACCGGCAGCCCAAATAAAAACAAGAGTCTGAGACGCTCGCTCTCTGTGTGTGTTTCTCTTTTTCCTCTTGTACAATGAAATTAGCAAATACAAGAACTGTACACACATTATCAGGAAGCGGGATTTCAATTATTCCCCCTCCAAAAAAAAAAAATCCTTTGAACTGTGTGCCATGCAATATATACATAGCCACACACCGATAAATAAGGCTCCGTGGGGTTAAGAGTCTAGCAAATCCCAAATGGCTCGAAGTAAATCAAAAACACACGCTTCCATCTCGCTGATTAGCCTATTAAGAGCTTAACATCTCCTAGAGCATCAGGCTGCAGCTATCACATTAATGCGGACCCTTTGAGTCCAGACACAAAATATGCACTTGTCTGACCGCTTAAGTAGACACTGACATGACACGACAAAATACTGGATTTTTTTTTATCGAATCTTTTTTTAAAAGGTTTTGACTATTTTCCACCAATTTTTTAATCTAAACCTGAAAAGGTTTTCTATACAATATCACACTATTCTTTGCAATAGAAAATATCTCCCCCCTCTCGTAATCCTCAGCCTCAAAGGTTTTTCTCTCTGAAATTATTCCAAATCCACCTCGCTTAGTGCCGTATAACCTCCCCCATCCCCCAAAAGATCTACATGCATCATTATTCAGCACACAAGAAAAGCACAAGGAGAAGTTTCATTGAACAGCGTGAAGTCTTTTCTTACCGTTTTCATCTTCAATTTCTGATATAAAGTAAATTTCAAACAATAGAGATAGCACTGTACGAGTCCCGTATTCCTCTCTGCTTTCCCCCTTTTTCAAGCCACACCAGTTATATTCTCCAACAAAGTGAAATCCTCCAGTCTTCCCAAAAGGGATTTTTAGAGAGCGGACTGACTTGGCAGAGAAAGGGATGCCATCAATTCACCCAATCTATCACCCTGCACATTTTGTCTTTCCAACCGAAAAAGTTAAAAAAGGGAGGGGGTGGAGGAAGGAAAACAGACTTATTTTGGGGTGGGGGTGCGTACCCTCTTCTTGGCCACCTTCTTCTGGGCAAAGTACCATGTGAATCTCATCAGAGTTGGAGGGTGAGAGAGAGAAAGGGAGATAGAGAAAGCAGGCAGGGAGGACTCAAGAAAGTTTTGTTGAAGTAGCTCTAGGTCTCTTCTCACTGCCGGCCTGCAGCCAAGTTTAGAGCTCCAGCAGCAGAGGGAAGTTTTGGCAGCTTTGCCTGGGAGGCTGAGCGCACACTGACGTCAGTCTGCAGATGTGCCTCTGGCTCCCCTGGCGCTGCTGCGCATGTCGGGCCCATCACGTGGAGGGGGAGGGGGATGCAGAGGTACAATCAGGGTAACCAAAAAGGAAAAAAAAAAAAAAAAAAAAGAAAGAAAGAAAGAAAGAAAAAGCGAGACAGAGAAAAATCATTCACAAGGTACAATGTAAACTTGTCCTCTAAGTGAATGGGAGAGAACCTGGCTCTCCAGCCCTGCCCGTGCCTTGGCACCTCACAGACAGCTCCAGGCTGGGGTGTTGTGGCTGGGCGGCAGGGGGGAGGACTATGAGTTAATGTCACTGGCAAGCCCTCTGGGCTGCAGTGCTCTAGTGTGAGTGCAAAACCAGCGAAAATGCTGCAAGTTGTACAACACCGCTGCCCAATGAATGGGGCTGGGGGAGGGGTGAGGCAGAAGGCGTGTAAGTGAGGCTGCAGAGCGCTGGTTGGAGTCTTTGGAAAGGGGTCTTATTAAAGAGTGGCTCCTCAGTAAACAGACGTTAAGACCCTTATAAAGAAGCCTTTTGATCTGATCCACATAATATGTACAAACAGATCGTTATCTGTGGCTCTGTAAAGGGTTGTGTAATAGCTCTGACACTATATATACTGGTGCATGTGTTTCATATAGGGACATAGAGTAGATATTATACACCTATCTTCTTTACTAGTAAGAATAACCACGAAAGAAGAAACTAGAGCAGTCTGAAGATTTATCACTGAAAACGGCTCATTTGCTGTCTGTTCACTGACCCTGGGCTCTGTGAAAGGCTTTACAAAAAGTTGCATTATTAGCGATCCGTTGGTACTTGACAGGGTGGGTATTTTTTTTAAAGCAAGTTCATTGCATGAAATATCAGTGACTGCAGCAATGAAAACTAACTTCGGAGGCATAGAGAAAACAAAAACCAAAGCTCAGCCTTTCACTGAAAAAACGACAACAAAACAAACATTTGGCCCGCACGCACCACATGCGTTCAGCCATGACTTTACAGATCAAATAATACAACACGTAGCACAAACACTTTCACTTTCATTTGCAATGAAACCAGCTGGCACCCGTTGGGGGGGGGGGGGCGCAAATATGTTTTCCACGTAGTTGGATCGTAAACAAAAATCTGACATACAAATCGGAAACAGGAAAAAGGTGAAAATAGTATAGGACAATGTTGCCTTTGAGCAGCGTGCTCTGCTGAATCATTTATGTTCAGCGAGACTAATGATGAATATGGGTTTTTTGGGGGGCGAGGGATGGAATTGGTGCCTTGGAATTCCAGTTCGTATAACCGCCTAGTCCATTTCCGATAGCCAAAAGAAGAGAGATCAAAAATCCTTCCAGAATCTAGACTCTAAGGTTTCAAGCTTCTGCTAACATTATTTCCCATCTGATGAGATTTGTTTTCATCCTACGCCGGAGGTAGTAGGTGTAATTCTTCTGGTGAATCCATGAATAGTTGGCTGAAGTATGAAATTATTCAGACTGGAAAGGTCCAAGAATACAGTTATTGCGATTCTTCTTCGAGTGCTGAAAGGGAAAAGCATCTGTCTGCAGAGTCAATAGTCCTCATCGTGACCTTAATCAGGATTTGGCTACGTGCCATTTAAAATGTAGAAATAGGTCCTGTGGTTGGCATTGACAGTTTCAAATAAACACACTCCATATGGCGCAGCACGTTTTATTTTTGAAGATAAAGAGCCATTATAGTGAAATTGGATTTCTACACTTAATTATATTAAACTGCTTTTAACAGTAGCTCTAACGACTAACACAAAAACCTGGGGGAAATAGTTGGCATTTGTCGTACTGAAATACTACCTGAATGGCCGTTGGATGTATTATAAACACTTATTGGTGCGATCCTGTCGTAGTCTTTAACCAAAGTAATGTGACAGCGTCTCTACACTACTAATAAATAAGAGTGTAACTGCATGCCTTAGCTGAACTGTGCCTCTAAGAAATACCAGTATTCAAAATAAATGTTTTGTTCTCGAGATATGAGCTTGTTGCCCTTGATATAATTGCTTATTCAAAGAGCGCCATCCTGCGTCTGAAAGCAGTAAAGGGAAGATTACGGTGGATGAACTTTAGGAGACAGAAATTTACTCCTTCTGTGTGCATTCTGTGTATGTATTTTGTGTTCTTTATGCTTTGCGTGTTATTCTGTGGGATTTGTGCCTCTCTCTGTGTTGTTTTCCAATATGTATCCAGTTTTCCAGGGTGTGCCTGGTGTTTCAGTGTGTGTTTATGCCTGTGTGGGTTCTGTTTCTCTGTGGTGTGCATGCAACAGCTGTGTAATAAAGGATATGGATAAACATGATTTTGTTTTCAGTTGATGTATGTAGTGTTTATATAATAGATTATTTCAAAACTTCAGCTGCAGCAAATTATTTATCTTGTGATCACATTCACTTGTCACACAAGAACCATTCAAAAAGCAAAAAGAGGTGATGAGTAGAGCTGGTGGAATAATGGATTTTTTAGTTTATTGGCAATTCTGGAAAAAAAAGTTTAATTTTGGGTTGAATCAATCAGTTTTGGCTCATTCATAGTGGGTTATTCAAAGTAGCAATTCATAATGACAATGAATAGTCATTGGACCAAGAAATGAAAGTGAGAATGACTATATAAGGCTAGTAATTAGGGCACTTACCTGCCATGTAGGGGACCCAAATTAAAGACCCTCTACCACTGACTATTTAATTATACAAAATAGAAGTACTTCAACAGGAAAAACTGATGGATTGCAATATCAGTATATCCCATAGTTCAGTGGTTAGGCCAGTCTCCTACAACCTGAGATCTGAATTCATGTTCTTTCTGCTCATTAGGCAGAGGAAAACTGAAGCATAGTCTCCCATATATCAGGAGAGCAAACACCCTAATCACTAGGCTAAAGGCTATAATGGAGATCTGTTTCCTTCCCCCGTGTTTTGTGAATCTTACCCTTCTGCAAAAATGTCTAGAAACAAAAAAAAGTTGCATGGAAACATTTTGTTTCAATATTACTGAAACATTGAGTCTTTTGGTTTGGTCAAAACTATTTGGCAATCATGAATAGTTTCAAGTCAACTGAAACTGCATTTAAAAAAAAATTACTAAACTTTAGTGGAGAGTACCACTCTACTCTGCTACAGCACATGTCTCAGTGGACTATTCTTTATCACCTTTCCTTCAGGCAACAGTATGGAGAATGTGGGGAGGTATTGGCTCTTACTTTGCTCTCCACTTCTGAAAAGATCAGATTGTAAGGAGAGACAGCTAGTTTCCTCCCCACCTTCCTGAGCCTGGGGCAATGTGCAGGGCCGGCTCTAACTTTTTTGCTGCCCCAGGCAAAAAAGAAGAGCACCGCCCCGCCGTGCCCCCCCGCCCAGTGCCGCGCCACCGAACACACACCCCCAGCGCCGCCGAAATCCCCGCCCCCCCGAGCACCACACCGCCCAAAGCCCCCGCCCCCCCTCTGAGCGCCGCCCAAAGCCTGCGAAGCCCCCGAGCGCCACGCAAGCCCTCGCCCCCCAGCGCCGCGCCGCCCGAAGTCCTCGCCCCGCCCCCTCTCCAAGTGCCGCGCCACGCCAGCCCCCGCCCCCCAGCGCCGCGCCAAGTCCCGCCCCCCTCCAAGCGCCGCCCGAAGCTCCGCTCCCCCAGCGCCACGGAAACAAAAAAAAAATACCCTCCAGCGCTGCCCTGACAACCAAAAAATAAATAAATAAAAACCTGAAGTGCCACCCCGCCCCAAGCACGTGCTTGGTCGGCTGGTGCCTGGAGCTGGCCCTGGCAATGTGAGGGGAGAATGCTGGTGTACTCTGCTCCACCGTGTAATGGTAGTAGCATTGTAAAGTAAACTGTTGGGTGGATTGCTGCTCCCACTCGACTGCATAAAATGGATATTTTCAAAGTAAGCCTTGCTTCAAATTTAATTCAGCTAAACTAAAATTAGCAGTATGTTTATTTAATGTTTGTCTATTTTTTGTTTCAACAGCCAGTATCTGAATAATAATCATATGGAATTTTTGAAAGCCTACAGGGTTTTTTTTTTAAAAAGGAACCACACAGCAAACAGTATGCAGAGTCACTACATAGAAGAGGCTTTGCTAAGTGTGACAGGCACTGTTGTACTATCACATGGCAAAGACAATAATTCCATTTTGGGGTTCCGGTGACATTAATAAACAACTTGAGTAATTATGTCACCAGAAACCCTGGATGGGATTACATATTTATTGAGCATAGTGTACTTTACTCTACATGTTAACTTGTGTGCCAGTCTTTTCTAATCATGAGAGTGATTTGCTGAAGCATTAAGCACCCCTGACTTCACTTTAGGCCTTTAAATCCTCTAGCCTGCCTGTCACTGACTACTAAAGATTGCTACACAGAGTTTGTGATTAAACAAACATTTGTTTTAAACTTTATGTAAACAATGTTTTATATTTAAAAGGTATTTTTGAGCCCAATCCTGGAAATTTTGCCATTAACTTTAGTGAGACCAGAAGAGAAATCTTTAAGTCTTTGGTGGGCTGTCCATGTTTAGTAAAATGAGCTTCTTGTTTCCCACGCATTTAGATATGTATGCTTGCATGTATGCTTCTTCCGAGACATTTTAATTTCCTCTCCTTCTGGTCAGCTCAATGGAGACATGAGGATGATCACCCAAAATACATGGAAAAAATTCCAACAATATATAGTGAAAGAATAATACTTCATAATATTTAAATTTTAGCAACCTGCTGTCACTAAAGGACTTGTTTATAGCTTCATACTGAAGAAACCGAACTTACAAATTATTATTAATTCATTATTGTAGCACCTAGGAGCCCTAGTTATGGACAAGGACTCCATTGTGCTAAGCTTTGTAAAAAAACAGAATAAAAAGTCTCTCTCTGTCCCAATTTAACATGGTATAATTCAATTGACTTTAATTTAATTGTCCTTTATATTTCAGAACTTTCCTTCGCATATTTGCTTAATATCGAAGAAATCTCTGAACGTCTGTTAAAGGCACTTGAAGAAAAAATACTAACGAATACTGTTCAAAGATATAGATAAGACATTCAGACACCATCATACGACCTAATCACATCAGCCACATCATCGGAGGCTCATTCACCTGCACATCTAGCAATGTGATATATACCATCATGTGCCAGCAATGCCCCTCTGCCATGTACATTGGCCAAACCAGACAGTCTCTACGCAAAAGAATAAATGGACACAAATCAGAGGTCAAGAACTATAACACTAAAAAAACAGTTGGAGAACACTTCAGCCTCCCTGGTCACTCAATTACAGACCTAAAAGTTGCAATTCTCCAACAAAAAAACTTCAAAATCAGACTCCAACGAGAAACTGAAGAATTGGAATTAATTTGCAAACTGGACACCATTAAATTAGGCTTGAATAAAGATTGGGAGTGGATGGGTCATAACACAAAGTAAAAACTATTTTCCCAGGCTAATTTTCCCCTACTGTTACTCACACCTTCTTGTCAGCTGTTTGAAATGGGCCATCCTGACTATCATTACAAAAGTTTTTTTTTCTCCTGCTGATAATAGCCCTCCTTAATTGATCAGTCCTGTTAGAGTTGGTGTGACAACACCCATTTTTTCATGTTCTCTGTGTATATATATCTTCCTACTGTATTTTCCACTGCATGCATCCAATTAAGTGGGTTTTAACCCATGAAAGCTTATGCCCAAATAAATCTGTTAGTCTCGAAGGTGCCACAAGTATTTTTCGTTCTTTTTGCTGATACAGATTAACACGGCTACCACTCTGAAACCAGATATTATGGTGATGGGCACATAAAAATGACATACTGTGGATTTTGCAGTACTATTTTGAGATACTGAGTACTACAGAATTTAGGCTATAAGGTACTACCACTTTTTTCCATGCTGTGTATACAGTTTGTACTGGATATGAGGACTTTAGGCCAAAATCATTCTCTGCATAGTAAATTCCATGTAAGGGACTAGAAACTCTGCCTTACACATTCTTCTGTCAAAAGGCAGGATTTGCCCATTTGGGAAAACAGGTGGTTTGGCTTCCAGGCCCCAGGAATCTCAGGAGATCTGCCAGAGGTCAAGTCTGTTTGCACATCTCCCCAGTCGATCTGCTCCTTATACATAGATCCCAAATTCTGTGGAGAGGCTTCTTCAGGGTAGGGCAGGTTGATATTTCAGCATTCCCTCCTTCTACTCCCTCTAAGGAGGCTGGACCTCACATGTACATTCCCATTGTATTGTATTTACCTCCCCATGCCATTTTAATTCTGACCATACTATCACAAGCATGGTGAGCTATCATGATACTAGAGTTATTTAAACTAATATTACTATTAATGTCTTGTAATATTTGTTACTAGTGACCTTTATTGAATCTCTTGGTGTGCAATATAGACTAAACTATATGTTTTACTGCTTGTTAAAAGATTCAGCTTGGTCATATATGTGACGTTGCACTCCATATGTTTATGGAAATATGCTTATGAATGTGAATATAATGTAACTGGAATATGCTTTATGCAAAAGGTCTCTTGTAATCTACTGAGTGTGTTCATCCTATCGGTATGTATGTATCATTCTTGTATCTAAAACTAGAAATATGAAGTATTACTCTGAGGTCCTACTGTAATTATGCAAAGTGTGGGCCATTAATAATGGCTTGGAATCTTGATGGCTCCCATTAACGAGGACAATCAGTTGTAAATGGCTCTGTTTACTCACAAACTTTCCTGGGTACCTACAGGCCAACCCTGAAAGAATGGAGAATATGGTCTTATAGTGACATGTGATCATGTCACTTGGAACTGGAATCCATCTTAAACCTGGTGCTTTTCCATTTAGAAGGAAGGGTGGGAACCCAGAGAGGGACAAAAGATTCCCACCTTGTGCCAAAGCTATAAAAGGGCATGGGAAAAAACAAGGGGGGGGGCTGCAATCATGAGAAATCCCCTAGTTATCACCTAAGCTGGAACAAGGACTATACCTGGGGAAAGGATTGGGCTCAGACGAGGAAGGAGTCTAGTCTGTGAAAGAAGCTTATTGGAACATCTCTGAGGATGAAATTTACCTGTATTCAGTTTCTTAAATGTATTAGGCTTAGACTTGTGTGTTTTGTTTTATTTTGCTTGGTAACTTACTTTGTTCTGTCTAAAGAAGAACAGGAGTACTTGTGGCACCTTAGAGACTAACAAATTTATTAGAGCATAAGCTTTCGTGGACTACAGCCCACTTCTTCGGATGCATATAGAATGGAACATATAATGAGGAGATATATATACACACATACAGAGAGCATAAACAGGTGGGAGTTGTCTTACCAACTCTGAGAGGCCAATTAATTAAGAGAAAAAAAAAAAAAAAAACTTTTGAAGTGATAATCAAGCTAGCCGAGTACAGACAGTGTGATAAGAAATTTGTTCTGTCTGTTACTACTTGAAACCACTCAAATCCTACTTTTTATTCTTAATAAAATCACTTTTGTTTATTATTAAACCGAGTAAGTGATTAATACCTGGGGGAGCAAACAGCTGTGCATACCTCTCTATCAGTGTTATAGAGGGCGGACAATTTATGAGTTTACCCTGTATAAGCTTTATACAGAGTAAAATGGATTTATTTGGGGTTTGGATCCCACTGGGAGCTGGGTGTCTGGGTGCTGGAGACAGGTAACCTGCTTAGAGGTTTTCAGTTAAAGCCTGCAGCTTTGGGGATGTGGTTCAGACCCTGGGTCTGTGTTGCAACAGGCTTGCGTGTCTGGCTCAACAAGACAGGGTTCTGGCGTCCCAAGCTGACAGGGAAAACGGGCTCAGAGGTAGTTTCAGCACGACAGGGGACAGTCCCAAGGGGATCTCTGTGACCGAACCCATCACAATACATTTGAAAAAATAATACATAAAAAGCATTCCCAAGATTATGTCCACATTTTAGTTTCCAGCAGAACCACTGCTATGCACAAGAATGCCTTTCTTTAAACACAGCTTTGGAGATTTGCAACTTTTCTAAGGACTAGTTCCCTTTTCAAAACACTTGCGTAATGCTGATTTTGGCATGACACGGACATCCAAGCCTTCTGCTTCTATGAGGTGGCGTAACAGAGTACGACTAGCCCAACAGCCCTGGCAGTCAATCTTGGAAATGAAACTGGGAGTGTCACTGTGTATGTGCCCAGTACATCCCCCATCATCTTAGTGTGGGACAGGTTCTTCCCTAGTGGAGTGAGAAATGAGAAAATTAGCTGGAACATGTGGTAATTTGTTTGCTAGAAAACAAGCGCTCACTCAACAAATTGAAAGAAAGGACTGTTCACAGAATTGTAGTGGAAGGGACCTCGAGGGGTCATCTAGTCCAGTCCCCTGCACTCAAGGCAGGACTAAATATTATCTAGACCATCACTGACAGGTGTTTGTCTAACCGAGTCTTAAAAATCTCCAATGATGGAGGTTCCACAACCTCCCTGGGCAATTTATTCCACTGCTTAACCACCCTGACAGTTAGGAAGTTTTTCCTTATGTCCAACCTAACCCTCCCTTGCTGCAATTTAAGCCCATTGCTTCTTGTCCTATCCTCAGAGGTTAAGGAGATTAATTTTTCTCCTTCTCCTTGTAACAACCTTTTATGTACTTGAAAACTGTTATGTCCCCTCTCAGTCTTCTCTTCTCCACACTAAACAAACCCAATTTTTTTCAATCTTCCCTCACAGGTCATGTATTCTAGACCTTTAATCATTTTTGTTGCTCTTTTCTGGATTTTCTCCAATTTGTCCATATCTTTTCTGAAATATGGTGCCCAGAACTGGATGCAATACTCCAGTTGAGGCCTAATCAGCGCAGAATAGAGCAGAAGAATTACTTCTCATGTCTTGCTTACAACACTCCTGCTAATATATCCCAGCATGATGTTTGCTTTTTTTGCAACAGTGTTTCATTGTTGATTCATATTTAGCTTGTGATCCACTATGACCTCTAGGTCCCTTTCTCCTTCCTAGGCAGTCATTTCCCATTTAATATGTGTGCAGCTGATTGTTTCTTCCTAAGTGGAGTACTTTGCATTTGTCCTTACAGAATTTCATCCTATTTTCTTCAGACCATTTCTCCAGTTTGTCCAGATCATTTTCAATTTTAATCCTATCCTCCACAGCACTTTTAACCCCTCCCAGTTTGGTATCACTCGCAAAACTTTATAAGTCTACTCTCTATGCCATTATCTAAATCATTGATGAAGATATTGAACAGAACTGGACCCAGAACTGATCCCTGTGGGACCCAACTCAATATGTCCTTCCAGCTTGACTGTGAACCACTGATAACTACTCTCTCGGAACAGTTTTCCAACCAGTTATGCACCCACCTTATTGTAGCTCCATCTAGGTTTTATTTCCCTAGTTTGTTTATCAGAAGGTCATATGTGAGCGTATCAGAGGCCTTACTGAAGTCAAAATATACCACTTCTACCACTTCCCTCCTATCCAGAAGGCTTGTTACCTTGTCAAAGAAAGCTATCAGGTTGGTTTGACACCATTTGTTCTTGCAAATCCATGTTGACTGGTACTTGTCACCTTATTATCTTCTAGGGATTTGTAAATTGATTGCTTAATTATTTGCTCCATTATCTTTCTGGGTCTGTAATTCCCTGGGTTGTCCTTATTTCCCTTTTTATGGGTGGGCACTATATTTGCCCTTTTCCAGTCCTCTGGAATCTCTCCTGTCTTCAGGACTTTTCAAAGATAATTTCAAATAGCTCAGATACCTCCTCAGTCAGCTCCTTGAGTATTCTAGGATGTATTTCCTCAGGCCCTAGTGCCTTGAAGACATCTAACTTGTCTAACTAATTTTTAATTTGTTTTTTCCCCATTTAGCCTTTGATCCTACCTCATTTTCACTGGCATGCACTATATTAGATGTCTAATCACTACTAACCTTTTTGGTGAAAATTTGAAACAAAAAGGTAATTTAACACTTCTGCCATTTCTACGTTTTCTGTTATTGTTTCTCTCACCCTCATTGAGTAACAGTCCTACCCTGTCCTAGGTCTTCCTCTTGCTTCTAATGTATTTGTAGAATGTTTTCTTGTTACCTTTTAAGTCTCTAGCTAATTTCATCTTGTTTTGTGGCTTAGCCTCTCTCATTTTGTCCCCACATATTTGTGTTGTTTATATTCAGTCTTTGTAATTTGACCTATTTTCCACTTTGTATAGGTTTTTTTTTTTTTTTTTGAGTTTCACATCATTGGAGATCTCCTGGCTAAGCCAGGGTGGTCTCGTGCCATAATTCCTATCTTTCCTACGCAGTGGGGTAGTTTGCTCTTGTGCCCTTAATAATGATCCTTTGAAAAACTGCCAATTCACGAACTGTTTTTCCCCTTAGATTTGATTCCCCTGGGATCTTACCTACCAACTCCCTGAGTGTGCTGAAGTCTGCCTTCTTGAAGTCCATTATCTTTATTGTGCTGTTTTCTCTCCTACTATTCCTTAGAATCATGAACGCTATCATTTCATGATCACTTTCACCTAAGCTGTCTTCCATTTTCAACCAGTTCCTCCCTATTTGTCAAAATCAAATCTAGAACAGTCTCTCCCCTAGTAACTTCCTCCACTGTCTGACCTAAAAAAATTGTCTCCAATACATTCCAAGAACATTGCTGGACAATCTGTGCCATACCGAATTATTTTCCCAACAGATGTGAGGGTAGTTGAAGTCCCCCATCACCACGAAATCCTGTTCTTTGGATGATTTTGTTTTTTTAAACAACTAAGCCTCATCCACCTCTTCTTCCTGGGTAGATGGTCTGTAGTAGACGCCTACCATGACATCACCCTTGTTTTTTTACCCCTTTTATCCTTAACCAGAGATTTTCAACAAGTCTGTCTACTATTTCCATCTTAGCCTCAGTCCAAGTGTATACATTTTTGATATATAAGGCAACACCTCCTCCCATTTTTCCCTGCCTGTCCTTCCTGAACAAGCTATACCTTTCAATATCAATTGTCCAGTCATGTGTATTTAACCAATTTGTGATGCCAACTATGTCATAGTTGTTTTCATTAACTAGCATTTCAAGTTCTTCCTGCTTATTCCCCATACTTCTCACATTAGCAAACAGACATGTAAGATACTGATTTGATTTCCCCCCTATGTTCTCTCTCATCTGTCACCAATCCCTGCTCTAATGGCCTATACTCTTCCCAGTTTACAACCCTTCTCCTGGGTCTCCATGTTTTGGATTTACCTGTGGGCTTTTGTCACTTGCCCCCATCAAACCTAGTTTAAAGCCCTCCTCACTAGGTTAGCCAGTCTGTATCCAAATATGCTCTTTTCCTTCCTCGATAGGTGGACCCCATCTCTGCTTAGCAGTCCTTCTTCCCAGAAGAGCATCCCATTGTCAAGGAAGCCGAAGTTCTCCTGGTGACACCAGTCTCGCAGCCAGGCATTCACCTCCAGGATGCATCTGTCTCTACCTGGACCCTACCCTTCACCAGAAGGATCTAAGAGAACACCAGCTGCACCCCCAACTCCTTCACCCTTACTCCCAGAGCCCCGTAGTTACTTCTGATCTGCTCAGGATCATACCTTGCAGTATCATTAGTGCCCACATGGATGAGTAGCATGGGTAGTAGTCAGAGGGCTGGATGATCCTTGACCTTTCTTCCATAACGTCTCAGATACAGGCCGTTGGCAGACAGCATACCTCCCAGGATGCCAGGTTAGACTAACAGAGGGTACCTCAGTCCCCCTCAGAGAGTCACCAACCACCACTACCATACGTGTCCTCCTAGGAGTGATGGCTGTGATCCTCCCAGCCGTTGGTGTAGATGGCTTCTCCTCCTCCACCTTGCTGCGAGGGCAACATAAAGGTTCTTCATCACTGTGATGGGTGGGTTGGGAGTAGAGGTGGAGCACTGCCCGCTTCCAGACGTAACCAGCAGCCACTGAAGGAGCACAGGTTAAATGTCCCAGTGGCAGACCTGATTAGGGGATCCAACATACACATTGGTTAGACTGATCGGGGGATCCCTCCTCCTGGACTCTGATATATGCCCAAGATTTTACCTTCCTTTTAGATTGCCAGGTAAATTGAGGGAGCTGGTCCTTTCCTTACCAGGACTGATGCAGAGTAGTTAGAGAGTTACTCCATCTCTTCATGATATTAGTGGGGCAAGAAAGAGGGACGTAAGCTAGGAAATTGTTTTGTGCAGAAGGTGGGGAACCTGTTTTATTACTTTGTCTATTTTCAGTTTTCCAAGTCAATGGATTTACATCAAGGATGTGTTTGGCCCAATGAGCCTATTCATGTGATGAAGGAGACCAGTTTTTGGCTCACACTATATGTATTCCTGTTTTGTTGTAGTCCCATTTCCAGAATAAGTTGTTTAGCAGTCTTCCGTAAGAGCCATAAAAAGCATATTTGAGACAAATTCTACAAAACTTCCCTCTGAAAAAATCTGGTTGGCAGCACTGCTTGGGGCTAGGGTATATAGATACATGTGCAAACTATGTAGACATTCTCCATGGACATGCAAAAGTTAAAAAGTCACTTGTTAGTTTTGATTGTAGGATGAAAGCTCTGAAGTACCAGGCTACAACTATTAGAAATATAGATTTGATTGGAATTAAATGAATAGAACTCACATGACTTATGAAAAATCTGTCTGAAATATTTGGATTGAATGAGGATTATAGCATTCACATGGATAGGCATCTCATACTCCCAACTAACATTTCCTGAAGCAAGTGGTGATCCCTCACCTGTTTGTATGATTTATAATAAATATGAACATGAATGTGTACACAGGCAGTCCTCGACTTTATGACATTCGAGTTATGATGAACGGCACTTACGATGTTTCTAAATTTACATCCAGTTTCGACTTTCCGACATCAGTTTCAACTTTCCAATACTCGATCCGACATTGTTCCTATGGGAAAATCAAGTTATGATGTTTTGACTTAAGACGTGATTTTCAGGAACCAATTGTGTCTTAAGTCCAAGGACTGCCTGTATTAAATGTCAGATTTGAGAATGAGCATGGATTTTTAAAAATAGAAAGGAATTGAACATACCCAATTTGGCCCTTAATTGGCAAACTAACACAAGTTAGAACAAAGATTATATTTCCTTTGGTTAGGATTTGGACCTGTTAACATTATGGTATTCTACTGAATATTCTTGAAATGTTTTAACTCATGTATACATTTTGGATTATTATTTGGTAAACTCAGATTGCTATATTTTAAAGATAAAACTAAAACAAAGACCGTTTCAAATAAAGTTAGAAGACCAGTGAGTTACACGCAAGTGTTTCCTGAAATCGCTGGGAACCAGAATAGGTCCCTCTCTGAGCTACAATTATTATGTTTCATGTTGTTTTTTGTTTAATACTGTTCAAGATACATTGAGGGAAATCTTTTACGTCAAATTGCTAAAGAATCAGCTATGCATCAAATCCCAAAACAACTTTTCATTTCTAAAGAGTTAAAAATGAAATTTTTTAGTTATAGGTCTATATTCTGGGCACAATCAGTGACCTGAAATATAAACTGGGTTCAGCATGCTGCTGTTCCTGCTATAGCCATTAAGTGATTATTTGCGTCAATAGACAAGTTACTGAAAAAGGATCAGATTCAATTGTTCTCAAAAACTTTCAGAAAGTTTAATATTATGGCTCAGCAGACTTGCTCTCCAGACTTCTGGAGATTTCCATTACTTGCATCTGAAGAAGTGAGGTTCTTACCCACGAAAGCTTATGCTCCCAATACTTCTGTTAGTCTCAAAGGTGCCACAGGACCCTCTGTTGCTTTTTACAGATTCAGACTAACACGGCTACCCCTCTGATACCAGACTTGCACAGTATGTGCTAACAGTTTTGCAGTCTAACATAAAATAGCCATAGGACAGCCAGAGCAATTCTTTTTCAATGTGTCAGATGATGGGGGGTTTCTTTCTGGTCTCTGTACTGTATGGCTATTCAGGATCAAAAGAGGCCTCAACCTCCTTGTGATCATCTTTGGAAATTGTTAGAAGGGATTTAAGTTGTCTATTGCAACAATCCTCTCCCCATGAAAAACACTGATTTATAGGAAAGAGTCAACTTTCCATGTGATAAATATCCTACTCTATGGTCTCTGTTAACACATGCTGAAACTGCTAGCAAAAATCATGACTACATTATTTATTTCACACCTTTTTTTTTTTTTAACATTTAATTGACAAGATCAGGCAGAGAAGAGAGGGCACACGAAGTGGGGATACATTTATAGATACAGAGGATTAACTGGGATGGAAAAGCAAACAGAAGCACAGTGCATACTGTGGTGCATCTGATACAATGGGGCCCAATGAAGCTCAACTATATTGTTCATGCTGTGCTGTGCATGCTGCTTTTTTAGTTACACATTTTTCAGGAAAGGAATCATAGTTGTAAGCATTTATTTTTAGCTGTTTGCACCCATAACCACAGCCATTTTGAAGCCTAACTACAGGATTTCACCCACAAATTAGGCACTTAGACTATTAACTAGATGCAGTTATTGGTGTAAATGATTGCACCTGCAGTTTTGTGCCTGGATTTCATTACAGACACGAAATTGCCCCATTAATATTGGAGGCTGGCATGAGGCCCAGCTAAAAATAAGTGCCTAAAACTATTATTATCCCTTTATTTATAAACTTAATTACTTAATTTGTGAGGGCATATGACATCTAATAAGAATAAATGCAGGTGCAAATATCTTGTATGTAAATTTCTATCTACAATTTAATATTGGAGGCCATTTTTTTTAAAGTAAGCATTAGAACTTGCTCTTCTTTTAGTGGTTATAGGACAAGAAAACCTTCTATCAACCTCCATATAAGCTGCCAAATCCCATCCCAAGGAGTTTTCTAGGTGGTAAACAACTTCATCAGTGATTACTGAGTGTCTGCAGCCTGCATCAGAACTGATTATCAAGTCCTGCTAAGAACTATCATCCTACTTTCCCAAAGAGGTCACAAACATTCCAGAATGTTCCAAACAACCTGGATCTGTCCCATCTGCACTCACCAACCAGTAGTCCAAATGCATTCCCAGAGTTCAAGTACATTCACTCATCAAGAAGTTCTGGTTACCATAAAGGAGACTTTACCCAAGACTTGTAATTCTGACCATACCCTTCCTAGCTCGTGAAAGAGAGTGATGGACACCTTTTGCCACTCCTAACCAAAACAGTATATGCATCAATTTCCTCCTTCAAACATACAATAGTCTGACCAACATTGAAGAAACCCATTCTGGATACATCACTTCTAGCGAAGTACCACCCAATGTCAAACTTCTCATTCCTGAGCAAGTTCACAAAGAAGCTAGCCAACTTCAAACTCTAATTTAGAGTGAATATTCTAGACCCAGCACAATCTGGACACAGGCCATGACATGAACGGAAACATTTTAGCAGCACTAATGGATGATCTCTTCCTGTCAATAGATAGAGAGCAGACGTCCACTCCATCCTTCTGGATCTCTCTGCAGCAACTGACACTGTCAACCAAAATATATTGCTATCTTGCTTGAGAAAGGTGGCAGGGGTCCAGGGTAATGTGCTAAATTGGTTTGAGTCCTACATGGAAAGATGTACCCAATTAATAGTGATGGGAAACTGGAACTCCACCACTAGACCCTCAAGTAGAGTCCCACAAGGATTAATTCTCTTTTCTTCTCAGCGTCTACATGCAACTGCTAAGTGAACTGGCCAGAGGACATGGACCAGTGATATGTATGACACACAGCTCTACCTATCCTTCAGAACATATGACCACACCATTACCACCCAGATGGCCCAGTGCTTGGATGAGATCAGCTCACAGATGAAGAACACCTGGTTGAAACTGAACCCGAGCCAGGGCCGGCTCTAGGCACCAGCAAAGCAAGGAGTTGCTTGGGGCGGCAAATTTGCAGGGGCGCAAGAATCCAGCATGGGAGCCGAGAACCAACAGGGAGCCCTGGGAGCTGTAGTTCCTTGGTTAGCTCCCTGCCTATAGAGCCGGCCCTGGAGCAGGGAAAGAACTACATTTCCCAGCATTCCCTCGGCTGCAATTAACAGGAAAGGGAGCGGGAAGGAGTGTGGAACTGAGACCTCATGCTGTAGTTTGCTGTGAATGGTAGGGACAGAGCCAGCTCTAGGTTTTTTGCTCCCCCCCCCCCGCATCTCTGTGTTGCCCCAGCCCTGGACTCTCCCCCACCCACACCCCCTGCTGCCCCAGCTCTAGCCCCCACCTGCACCCCCCCACCCGTACCCCCTGGCACCCCAGCCCTGGGCTCTCCCCTCACCCGCATCTCCTGCCACCCCAGCCCTGGGCTCTTCTCCCCCCCCCCCTGCACCGGCACCCCCTGCCACCCCAGCTCTAGCCCCCACCCGCACCCCCCTGCTGCCCCAGCCCTGGGGGCTCTCCCCCCACCCGCACCTCCTGCCGCCCCAGCCCTGGGCTCTCCCCCCCCACCTGCACCCCCTGCCGCCCCAGCCCTGGGCTCTCCCCCCACCTGCATCTCCTGCCACCCCAGCTCTGGCCCCCACCTACACCTCCTGCTGCCCCAGCCCTGGACTTTCTTCCCCCTCCTCCCCCCGCACCCACACCTCCTGCCGCCCCAGTCCTGAGCTTTCCCTCAAAGAAAGAATTGGGTGGACTAAATAGACAGTGCACCTCTCTATCTGAAGCCTAGCAAGGGAGATCCCACTAGAATTTAAAATAAAAAGTAAGGGAGGGGAGGCTCTACTAGTACCTGGGCAGCTTTAGATACAGTACCAGGCACGTCGGAGGCTTTACACTTCTGAGCCATGGAAGCAGAAACTGACTTTTCTTTTCCAGATTTAGCTAATATTCAGAAAGGGAATCTAGCACCTGCTTTCCAGATTTGAACACCCTCAACATTCAGGAGTGCTCAAGCTCAATTTGGGAAGCTGTTACTTCATTTCTCCCAAATCAAATATACTGATCCACTGTAACTTGCTGTAGAAAAAGTAGAATAAATTGAGCAAGAAATGCTTCCCAGTGGTTATTAGGACTAGAATTGCTATTTTCAACAACCATTGCTTTTTTTTTTTTTTTTTTTTTTTTTTAAGTTTTAGTTTTATTTGTTTAAAAGGAAGACAGTGATATTGCATTGGCAAATTCCCCATAGAAACAAAGAATGGAACAAAAGAATAATAAAGGCACCTCAACTTTTCCTCATTTATGTAGGACAGTCTTATAATATGCATCCAGATATCCTCCAAACACACAAGCTGAAAATTGTTCCACTTTACTGCAGTTCTGTAACCATATGGGAACCAATCCTGTCTGTTTTCTGTGCACATCCAAAATTCCTGCTAAATGACCCGCCCTGGGAGCGAATTACCAGTGACCCAGGGCTGGGGCAGCAGGAGGGTGCAGTTGGGGGGGAAGTGGGGGAAGGGGAGGAAGAGAGAGAGAGAGCCCAGGGCTGGGGGCCGGGGGCAGCAAATTTTGCTCGGGGCAGCAAAAAACCTAGAGCGGGCCCTGATCCGAGCAAGACAGAGGTGATGCTGGTGGCAAGAAGAAACAATTTGAAGAGTTTGCAGCCAAGAAAGCAGTCTCTTTGGGCTGAAGGCACACACCCACAACTGATCAATTTGATCCATAATTAGAAGTGCTCCTGGATTCCTCATGGATGCTAAGCTCTCACACAGCATCTGCACTTTCTACCATCTCTGGTTGACTAAGAGTATAGTCAATGCCAATTATTTGGATTTAATGTAATGAACTTTAGCTCAAGAAACCTCACTAAACCTGAAATTTCCTGCATATTGAGTAGCATCCATAGCAGTTTTTTAATGGTGGTAAATGGGAAATAAAGATCATCATCCATCTGCTTAGGAAAACCATGCTAGCAATTTGCTATTAACCAACATACTTAAACAGAGATATTCCTATCAGTGTCAACCAGTATATGAATAGATCCAAACAAATCCATCTTTAGCAGGACTGAGCACTATCTTGTTTTGAAAATGTCCAAAAGTCACACCCTAATAGCAAATGTCAAGTATATCCAATTTGTCCCTTTCTGCAGTTTAAAACAATACAATTTCTTGAAGAGAAACTCCCAGATGCCCTAGATAAACTTCAGGTTTCTCTGTTATTTTAATTGCACCATTACACTGTTCCCATTTGTCATTTTAAAATAAATATAATTAGCCAGCTGCCAAGAAAACTCTGGCTCCTACACACTTAAGCCTTACTCAAGATTGACAATTCCAGGGCCAGCCCACAACATTTTGGCACCTGAGGTGGGGAGCTCAAATGACATCCCCATGCCCCCTTGCTTGGGCCTAAACTTTGAAAGGTCTCAATTCTGCCTTCTTCCTGTTCTACTCCTCTCATGGTACTTGCTCTGCTACCTGCCCCAATAAAAGAGAACTAACAACTTAAAATACATTGTTCAACATTTTTAAGTAACACTTAACTTTCAAACGCCTGAACAGCAAATGTAACTTTTCTTGTCTGCATAATAAACACTGGCATTTTTATCTGTTTGAATAATCAAAGTGGTGCTTTCCGTGCCTTTTGGTTGCAAAGATTTGAACTGTTTCCTGCTGAAGGTTCCCAGTCTGGGCCAGCTCATGCTCTATTGAGATGGTTGCAAGGCCAACAAGCCTCTCCTGTGTCATTGTGGAGTGTAGATGTGTTTTTGTTAACTTCAGCTTGGAGAAGCTGCGTTCTCCACCGGCAACTGTTACAGGAAGTGTTAGAAGTATGCGCAGAGCAACAAAAGCATTTGGAAAGAGGGTGGTCAGCTTATTTGTGCACATATATTCCAGAACTTTGGAGTTGATCCTGCTGAAATGTATCTTGAAAGGGCTTTCAGTTCATCACCTAAATCACTCGCATCAATATCGTGCATGTCATCATGTGTCAACATTGTCTCTAGTGCCCTGCATTGCTGGTGTAGGTCTTCTTCAGGTATAGTGAGGAGTTTTGGAACATCGTACAACATCCCAAATATACTGCTGTGTTCCTTGAGCTTCATGAAACATTCTTCAACTGACTGTATTGCACAATCTAGCACCTGGTTAAAGAATTCAACTTTGAATTGTTGTTTGGGGTCTCTTACGGCATAGCGGAGCTCCCTACTGGCATAAAGATGCCACAGCAGACTCCAGCTGCCTCACCAGCTGCTGACATACGAAGCATGTCAGGGTAAAGAAGGGGTAAAGAGGAGCAGAGCTCCCCTATGTCAGTGGAGAATAGGCATAAGGTTTTTCACAGACAAGTGATATAACTTAGAGCATTCCTTCAGTTGCACTAAACCTCCACAAAGCCATGGATGGTGCAGACCATTCATCAAAATCAAGGAGCCAGTTTCAGCTCCCTGAGCTCCCCACCTCTTCCTCACACCAAGCAGAGCTTGGTTACAGAAGAGATTCTGGCGCATAGGCTTAAACTGTGTTCTTCCCATTTTGAATATCCGCAGCAATAAAAAACAGTTTCTACAAGCCTTTCAAAGGGGAGAGTTAATGGTGTGCACTGAACCTTAATTTTGGCCTTCCCTGACTGAGTTCTTAACCATGCCACATATATGGAATTTCCTAGAGTTTTGGGTCTGCTTTTCTAGATCAGGGGTCGGCAACCTTTGGCACGCGGCTTGCCAGAGTAAGCACCCTGTTGGGCCAGGCCGGTTTGTTTACCTGCCGCGTCTGCAGGTTCGGCTGATCGCGGCTCCCACTGGCCGCGGTTCACTGCTCCAGGCCAATGGGGGCGGAAGGAAGCAGCGCAGGCCGAGGCATGTGCTGGCCACCGCTTCCTGCTGCCCCCATTGGCCTGGGATGGCGAACTGCAGCCAGTGGGAGCCGTGATCGGCCGAACCTACGGACGTGGCAGGTAAACAAACCGGCCCGGCCCGCCAGGGTGCTTACCCTGGAGAGCCGCATGCCAAAGGTTGCCAACCCCTGCTCTTGATAATGAATCCCATGGACGAGGGCCTTTTCTACTGAATCAACATATCCTTAAACTTATTTAAGGGTGTTCACACAAAAACTTACATCAACTTTTGGGTGCAGACTAGACCTAGATCTGTTGGAGAGAAAGTTGTATTCCCTGAGGGAGATGAGGAGGCAGAACATAGTTCCTTTTGCTTCTGCCATTTCTCTATCCTCCTCCAGCAGTTTGTTCCTCTTCTCTTCCTCTCTCCTGTGCTCTGCTCCAAAGAAGGAACTATTTAAGGATAGCAGGAGGTAGCTGTGGAGTGGTTACTTGTAATCTACTGTGTCTGCTGCTCACAGCACTCAGCCAGCTTGTTGCCATCTTTAAACTGTACCTTCCAGCATCACTATTTCTTCCTCCAAGGCTGCTGATAGGAGAACTTCAGTAGCAGTGTCCGTTGGACCCGGACAAGCACTCTCTCTCCTTGTGCTGTGCCATGAGTCTAGTCAGCACATGAGGGCTAATCATCCTCAGTTCCTTCTCTACCGCAAAGTCATAGCGAGAACTCTGAAGTAGAGAAGAGGAGGGTGGGTTGTGGAGCACCCATAGGGGGACACATCTTGAAGAAGCATTGTTTCTGTACAAGATGAGTAATTTCTTCGAGTAGTGTCCCTATGGGTGCTCCACTATAGGTGACTCTCAAGCAGTATCCCCTTTGGAAGGCTGGAACTTCAGAGTCGGGTTAGTCACAGATGATGGTACTGTGGAGCCAAAGATGGAATCAGAGGCAGAGTCCCTAGTGATTGCATAATGTTCTGCAAAGGTGTGGACTGATGCCCAAGTTGCTGCTCTTCAGATCTCTGAGATCGGGCATCCTTGAGGATGGCGACAGAGGAGGAGATTGATCTCGTGGAATGTGTACATATTGAGTCCAGTGGGGTCATGTTATGAATTTGGTAGCAGTGTCTGATGCAATTAGAGACCTACTTGGGGAGTCTTTGGGCTGATATCCCTGAGCACTTAAATCTTTCCACCCTAGAGAGAAATAGTTAGAGGACTTCCGGAAGGCCTTTGTCCTACCAAGGTGGGACAAGGGCTCTTCTAACGTCTAGGGTATGCAGTATGACCTCTCTACTGTCTCGGTGAGGCTTGGGGTAGAAGGCAGGAAGGTGAATAGACTGATTCATGGGAAACGAGGTCACTTTAGGGATGAACCTGGGATGCGGCCAATGTGTAACCTTGTCAGGGAAGAATACTGTGTACGGGGGATATGCCAGCAGAGCTACTATTTCCCCTATTCTTCTAGCCGAGGTGATTGCAACCAGAAAGACCGTTTTCATCAGTAGGTATGCTAGCGAACAGGTGGCATAGGGCTTCACCCCATCAAAGGGGAGGTCCGCCACCATGGTTTGCACCTCCTTCAGGAATCCCGAAACGTGAAGCCACGACTCCCATTTCATCACCACAACTGTGGAGATGGTCCTGGCAGCTGTGTCAGCGGTGTTGAGGGCCAACTGCAAAGCTGTTTTTGCCACCAGTTACCCTTCCTGGATGACGGCCTTGAAGGAATTCCAGGAGCTCTCCGGCAGTTTATCAATAAAGTCTTGTAGTTTCTGTAATTCGTGTAGTCACACTTTGCCGTGAGCACCCAGTAATTGGCAATTCAAAAAACTGTCAAGTGGCTGAGGAGTACGTCTTTGTACGAAAGAGATCAAGACTCCTCCAATCTCTGTCGTAGGGCATTGTCCTAGAGTGGTGTTGTCAGCCACGAGAGTTCAGAGTGTCCACCAAGATGAAATTGGGCAGTGGGGTGGGTAAATAGGAACTCTGATTCCTTTGAGGAGACATAATATTTTTTGTCCACTCGCTTGCATGTTGGGGCCACTGAAACCGGAGTTTGCCACATCCTCTTAGCTGGGTCTAGGATGTCCTTGTTAATTGGGCAATTTTGGAGGTAGATGATGCATGGAGGATATCGATGAGCTGGTGGTGCATATCTTTAACCTCCTCCAATGGTATGTGGAAGGTGTCCGCCACTCTCTTTGCCAGCTCTTGGACCAAGCGAAAGTAGTCTGCCATGGAAGGTGGTGATGGCATAACTGCTTTGTCTGGTGAGGAAAAGGGACTCAATGCTTTTTTTGGCTCTGTCTTCACAAACAAGGTCATCTTCCAGACTACTGCATTGGGCAGCACAGCATGGGGAGGGGGTGACCAGCCCTCTGTGGAGAAAGAAGTGGTTCTGGGCTATTTAGAAAAGCTGGATGAGCACGAGTCCATGGGGCCGGATGCGCTGCATCCGAGGGTGCTAAAGGAATTGGCGGATGTGATTGCAGAGCCATTGGCCATCATCTTTGAAAACTCAGGGCGATTGGGGGAGGTCCCGGATGACTGGAAAAAGGCTAATGTAGTGCCCATCTTTAAAAAAGGGAAGGAGGAGGATCCGGAGAACTACAGGCCGGCCAGCCACACCTCAGTCCCTGGAAAAATCATGGAGCAGGTCCTCAAGGAATCAATTCTGAAGCACTTAGAGGAGAGGAAAGTGATCAGGAACAGTCAGCATGGATTCACCAAGGGCAAGTCATGCCTGACTAACCTAATTGCCTTCTATGATGAGATAACTGGCTCTGTGGATGAGGGGAAAGCAGTGGATGTGTTATTCCTTGACTTTAGCAAAGCTTTTGATACGGTCTCCCACATTATTCTTGCTGGCAAGTTAAAGAAGTATGGGCTGGATGAATGGACTATAAGGTGGATAGAAAGCTGGCTAGATTGTCGGGCTCAACGGGTAGTGATCAATGGCTCCGTGTCTAGTTGACAGCCGGTATCAAGCGGAGTGCCCCAAGAGTCAGTCCTGGGGCCAATTTTTGTTCAATATCTTCATTAATGATCCGGAGGATGGCATGGACTGCACCCTCAGTAAGTTTGCAGATGACACTAAACTAGCAGGAGTGGTAGATAGGATACGCTGGAGGGTAGGGATAGGATACAGAGGAACCTAGACAAATTAGAGGATTGGGCCAAAAGAAATCGGATGAGGTTCAACAAGGACAAGTGCAGAGTCCTGCACTTAGGACGGAAGAATCCCATGCACCGCTACAGACTAGGGACCGAATGGCTAGACAGCAGTTCTGCAGAAAAGGACCTAGGGGTTACAGTGGACGAGAAGCTGGATATGAGTCAACAGTGTGCCCTTGTTGCCAAGAAGGCTAATGGCATTTTGGGCTGTATAAGTAGGGGCATTGCCAGCAGATCGAGGGACGTGATCATTCCCCTGTATTCCGCATTGGTGAGGCCTCATCTGGAGTACTGTGTCCAGTTTTGGGCCCCACACTACAAGAAGGATGTGGAAAAATTGGAAAGAGTCCAGCGGAGGGCAACAAAAATGATTAGGGGGCTGGAGCACATGACTTATAGGAGAGGCTGAGGGAACTGGGATTGTTTAGTCTGCAGAACAGAAGAATGAGGGGGGATTTGATAGCTGCTTTCAACTACCTGAAAGGGGGTTCAAAAGAGGATGGCTCTAGACTTTTCTCAGTGGTACCAGATGACAGAATGAGGAGTAAGGGTCTCAAGTTGCAGTGGGTTTGATATTAGGAAAAAAAAATTTTTTAGGGAGATGGTGGAATCTCCTTCCTTGGAGGTTTTTAAGGTCAGGCTTGACAAAGCCCTGGCTGGGATGATTTAGTTGGGGATTGGTCCTGCTTTGAGCAGGGGGTTGGACTAGATGACCTCCTGAGGTCCCTTCCAACCCTGATATTCTATGATTCTATGATATTGCCTTGAGAATGACCTCCTCCTCTGCATCCACCTCCTGCTCATCCATTTCCTAGGGTTCTTAGATCCACGATGCTGTGGCTGAGGGAGCATGGCTGGGAGGCTTTTGAGTGATACTCGGTGCCCCTGAGATAGGCTGTTGGTGTGCTGCCTAGGGGTCCCAATATGGCCACTGCGGTGGAATACGGCCTCGTGGAGGTGCCCACAGGTGGCTGTACTAAGATAGTGGCAGTGCCATCTGGTGGTACATTCCCAAACCCTGTTGATATTGGGTCCCATATGGAGCCTGGGAGGAGTACCGAAAAACACTTTCCGGCTTGCTGTCTGATCCCTCATTTGACATTGGAGGGGCATGGCATAATTGTGGGGAAATACCCCTTGGTCGGCCATGGCTCGGTGCCAGGATCTCGGTAACAAGGGGCGGAGAGTCAGGTGCTTCCAATGTGGCCAGGTCACTGGCTTGCGGGGATTCTGCTGGTACCGTGTATCCTGGTGTCTTTGCCTGCACCAATCTCTCCGGTGACAGATGGGCTGATGCTGCTGTCAGTACTGAGGTCAGCTTGTGTACCAGGAGCATCTTAGGGCGTTTCCCTTATCTGTCTGTACTGAAGATTCAGTGCCTGTGTCCAAAGGGTCCATGGGCCTATCAACGGTACTGGACACTGACGGTCGCTGTGAGACCTGGGTGCCGGACAGTCTCGGTGCCGAGGATAAGAAGCGAGAGGGTGATCGCTTTCAGCTATCGCTAGGCTCACTGAGGGGACTTCCTGCTCCTCTTTTCAACTTGGGAGAGGACTCCCCAGACCATTTCTTTGGCCCACAATGCTTTGAAGTCGAAGTTGAGGGAAAGACTCGCCTGCTGGAGGGCTGTGGTCAGAAAGCCTCCTCCATAAAGATTTTATGGCAAAGCTCTCTGTCTTTGCGGGATCTTGGTCAGAGCTGCTGGCAGAGGAAGCACTTCTGCTGTTGGATGTGGCCCTTGCCGAGGCAGTGAATGCACTGGGAGTGCTTGTCCATGACAGGGATTGCCTTGTTGCAAGTACGACACTTCTTGAAGCCCAGAGAGCTGGGCATACCCTTGTCCCGGGGGACACAAGAACAAAGTATTTTCTTTCTTGTTTTTTTCTTCTCTTTTTTTTTTTTTTTTAAAGGCATGGCCAAATAAAAGTCAGAATGACAAGCTAAAAGGTTTCTAAAAGCTAAAATTAACAATGAAAAAGAGAGTTAATGATCCGCTAATGGACAGCTAAAAGTGCCATCTCTAGCATGGGGCAGTTGAGAACGAATTGAGGACAGTAAGCCCAGGTGGCACAGCAAGAGGCGAGACAGCACCTGTGCGGACCCAACAGACACTGCTACTGAAGTTCTCTAATCGGCAACCTACAACGGAGCTCCCACAGGGACACTACTCGAAGAAGAAGAAACACAGAGCCACAGGAGTGATCCTTAAGGTACTGTAGCTCTGACACAATACACATCTGTCCCCCTCCATTGGTTTGTTTTTGCAATCAGTGAAATCAAAAGTACTTTTGCCCTTGACTTTAAGGAGAATAGGATTGGTCCTCTTATCTTCACTAATTAAGTTTTTCACGTAGCCTAATAACTTATACCTGTCTCCTGTCAGAGACCCTTACCCCTAAAACCCTTGCACATGGAGGCAAAATGGAACTGGATTACAAGCCACTTGTTAAAAAACATTACAGCCAAGCCAACCTATCTGCTTCCTCAGTTTATTGGTACTAAACTGAATGCAAAGAAAAAACATGGTTGCCAGATGTTCAGATATACAGAGGGCCTTCAAATTAAAAAAATAGTTTCTCCATTGAGAGTATGGCACCAGAACCTTTGGGACCTTTCTGTGGTCAGAGGTTGGCCTTCTCAATAATGCATACACATCAGTGGCTCTCAACCTTTCCAGACTTCTGTACCCCTTTCAGGAGTATGATTTGTCTTGTGTATCTGCTTTAAAATGATTTGCTTACAAAATCAGACATCAAAATACAAAAGTGTCACAGCACACTGTTACTGAAAAATTGCTTATTTTGTCATTTTTACCATATAATTATAAAATAAATCAATTGGAATATAAATATTGTACTTACGTTTCAGTGTATAATATGTAGAGCAGTATAAACAAGTCATTGTCTGTATGAAATTTTAGCTTGTACTGACTTTGCTAGTGCTTTTTATGTAGCCCGTTGTAAAACTAGGCAAATATCTAGAGGAGTTCAGTACCCCTTGGAAGACTTCTGCATACCCCTGGGATATGCGCACCCAATTGAGAACCACTGATATACATAATATATGAATGTACTATGCCTACATACAGCGGAGGCCTTATTAATTATATTTGTTAATAGCATAAGCGTTTAGCAGAAAGCGACCCTTGTCAATATTTTGCTAATAAATCAGATATCTAGAAGAGCCACTTCTCCCTCATTTGGTTTGGGGTTACTTGATCCTTTAAGTCTGGGTAGTAAAGCAAACTTAAAAAAAACACAAAGCATCTCTTCAGGATGCTTTCCTCCTGTGATTAGTCTTACTGTCCCTCACCCCTTTTTTGGTGTCCTAATTAAAATAATCACTCAAACAATATTGATTTCCATTTAGCAGAGGGTCACACATTTGACGGAGGGAAGGATAAGAATTAAGGAAAATAAAGAGAAGAGCATATCCTAGGTTACTCTTCTCAGTTTGGTAGATGCCTTTCTAGGAATATTCCCTTTGTAGGAGGCCTAAAGCCCCCTTTCACAAGAAACAGCCATCCGTTCCATCTTCCAACTACCTAATAGACCACAACTGTCAACTCCTGCTAAGCTTGAGACCTTAGCCCAGTGGTTCCCAAACTTTTTACGAAGGTGACTCACCATTACCCCTGCTTCCCCCTTCCCCTCCCCCTCCACAAGCCCCCTGCTTGGCTCCTCTCAGCCCCTTGTTCTCGCTCTGCCAGTCCTGCACCCTCCTGCACCCCAGCCAGCCCCTCTCCCGCCATGGCTGGGCTGTAATTGCTACCAGGCTGTTGACGTCTGCTTGCTGGCTCCAGACACTTCCTGCACACTGCTGCTGCTGTCTAGGACAAGTGAGAGCAAGATCCAGGAGGCAGCAGCTGCAGCAGAACAGTGGAAGTGGGCAGAGCCAGAGAGTGTACAGAGAGTGTCAGCAGCCTGTCCCTGCCCTGTATGAGCTTCCTCCGTGCTCTCACTTCCCCTGGGGAGCACTGTGGAGAGTGGGATCCGGACAGGGGACAGGCTGATGATTATCCACTTGCTAGCTGCAGCTGCTTCCTCCACACTGCTGTTGTCAGGATCCCACTGCCTGCTGCCCAGGGGAAATAAGAGTACTGTGGGGGGCATGTCTCTGGGGCATGTCTGATGCACCTAAGCTCTTCCCATGACCCAGGAGTGGGTCAGGCTCCAGCATTTGGGAAACATTGCCTTAGAGAGTGTCTGCAGTAGAGCTGGGCAAGTAAAAAATTTTTCATTCCACAAAATTTTTTCAGATTTCAAGTATTTTCCTGTTACACGTTGAGACAAAAACCAAGACCTTTTGAAAATTTTCACAAAAATTGAGACAGATGCTGTAGTCTGGTGGTTAGGGCACTTGCCTGGGCTATGGCAGACCCAGGTTCAAGTCCCTGCTCCTATTAGTAGTTATTTATACAAAATGGAACAGCTCCAGCAAAAGAGACTGAGGAAAAACCCACTCCATAGCCAATCGCCCAGTGGTTAGGATACTCACCTAGGATGAGAGCCAGATTCAAGGCCATGCTCTAACTCAGGCAGAGCAGGGAATTGCATCTGGGTCTATCATATCCCAAATGAGTGTCCTTGTGATGGGGGGCCCTGTTTGTCAAGTGGGGCTTTCCCTATTGGCCCAGTCATCTGTACTCCTTGTGGGATCAAATAATTGTAACAATGTGGTCTCAGGATCCCTGGTGGGAGACAAACAAATATCCACCTGCGTTCCCCAGGCGGGGTAGACCAAACAGTCTGTAGCCTCCAAGCCTCCTGGCTGGGGTCAACAGTAACAATTATGGTTCCTGGCCTTCTGGGTGGGGCAGAACAGTCAGTCTATAGCCCGTAGACAGGGCTGATAAACAAGCTGTCTCGGGCCCCTGACCTTCCTGGCTGGAGCAAGCAAACAACAACTGGGGTTCTGACCCTCTGGACAGGAAAGAACAGTCAGTTTCTAGCCTCCAGGTGGGGCAGAGCAAACAAGCAATTGCCACACCTAGTGGCATGTGGAGAGGGGAACCCAGGCCCACCCTGCTTCACTGGGCTCTGACCCAGGGCCCCACGAAGCTGGGAGATTCCCCGTTAAGAGATTAAGTGTTGACTTCTACTACCTTCCCTGGGTCACGTCCCACCACAAGGTGCTTCTCATGCATCTCCCTGGCTGGCAGCAGCTTGGCGTCCCCATCAATCTCTGCAGTTGGCGTCCCCATCAATCTCTGGTCGCTCACAGCATAGTGAGGCATGGTCTATAGTTTTCACTGCCTGGGGAGACTCTGGTGTCTCTGCAGGAGCTTGCAACATGCGTCCTTCCTCCTCCTCCTCAGCCAACCCAGACTGAGCTGGACTGCTTCCTTTTATCTGCCCCATCCACCTGCAGCATGTGCAGCAGGGGTGAGGAGGTGTGGCCTCCTGGGTCCACAGTGATTGGTCTGTCCCCATTGGTCCAGTCTGGGGGTGGTACATTCTGTCACAGTCCTAACCAACTGGCTTTTCTGGGTTGGTTCTTGCTTTCATTTTGACCAGAAGTTTCACCCTGAGAAGCCTTTCCAATGAAAGTTTCGTCAAAACTAATATGTTCCTGCAGAAAGTTTCAATTTTGATGAATCAACATTTTCCAACAGAACTGTTTGATTGAAAAATTCCCAACCATCTTTTGTCTACAGGCTGAGTTTTTATCCTGCAATCCTAAAGGTACTATTACTAAACAGTTTAGGGACAAAAATCAGTGAAATAAGGCACCTTTTGTGTTACTTGAGTTTCTAACAATTCTACTGCTATCATCATGGAGACTTTTCCCAATTCAAACCATTGCAAAGTTACTTCTATTTTCTCCCACCCTCTAACCTTTCAAAAGTGTGTCCTGAAATTTGCAACATGGGAGAGGGAATATAATTTAGGTTCTGATCCTGCAAGCAGAACTGTTAATGGAGCTCCAAACATGCACGAGCTCATTTGTGGGCTAAAGCATCAGCTCATCCTGTCTTTTCTTCTACTTCAATAAGTAGAGATGAAATGAGTTTGTGCTTACGACATGATCAAGGCTGACTGCCTTTGTAACACTGAAATCATCTGTCTTATCAGTTTCAATATGCCATACTTCTGAAGAATCATCTGCTGGACGTGGTGGGCCAGCCTAATGGTTTATAGCTGCATGTCACCACTCCTAAATTACATAAAAGTCTAATTCTGCCCCACTTACGTGGAGTCTAGCAGTATTGAGAACCTGCCTCTCTGGCCTCAACATCAGATAGCATGAAAAGTCTTTAAGATGAACTCCTCAAGAAATGTTAATACTGTATCTGGACCAACAGCTTTATAGAGTGATTTTCTGCCTTTACAGGCTGGAAGAGAAACGGTAAACGTGCAGGGTCCTCATGTGAAAGCAGATCTATTAGAAGTTATTCATGCATGAGACCTGCAAGCCCCAAGGTTGAGTCGGTGAATTTAGTGTAGGAGGGATATGTCAATGTTTGACAAATCAGATACACTCTTGTTCTGTCTTTCTTCAGAGAAAGAAACTGTGTGTTGGTGACCAGAAAAACCTGTGGGTGCTTGTTCCATGAAGGCTGTAATTGTCCATTATACTCGTTTACTTAAAAGTCATGTTCTTGAAAGCATCTAACTGCAACTGCTAGTTCCTTCAAAGCTTTGACCTGCATGAGTACCTGATGAGATGATCAGACAGAAAAAGAGTAGGCATCAATTCCTTTCTCTTAGAGGCAGGTCAGCAGGACAATTTGAGTCAAAACCTTAAGAAAGGAGTAGGGGGGAATGTTGTGCCCTGGGAGGGCTATCAGACAGAATCCGATGGCATGTACTGTGCATGTCTCCTAAGGAAAAGAGTAGCCACTTTACCACCTCCTACGGGACCTCTGGAGGCTAGAAGAGGAAAGGGGGTAGGATCATACCTCTGAGCAAGGGATCTGAATCATTCTACCCCACTGATCCCTGCTGCTGGGTCCTGGTCAAATGGGGGCTGTAAGAACAAAGAGAATAGAGCTGAAGCCACATAAGACAGGATGACTCAACAGGATCTGATAGGCTGCCAGAGAACCTGGCACCTTGCTAATGGGTGAGACCTCCCAGGAGAGGATCCTTTGCAGCCTTCTCAACCATCTCCACAGCCTGAGCGCTGGCTGGGAGAGGGAATTTCTTCTTCCTGGCTCATCTGAATCCTTTGTGCCTACTTTGCAAGTTGTGGGAATAAAGGTCCCCATGGGGGGGGGCAGGGGAGGGCAGGAAATGTGCTTTCAAAATCTTGGGGGGGAGCAGGAAAGTATCCCTTGTTCCATGCCATTAGTTCCTGTCCTGTTCTCAGTAAAGGAATCTTCCCTGTAGCCTGCTCAATTGTCTCAGGCTGGACCATGTCCACAGAGTGGCTGGGAGCTTTAACCTTTGCCCCTGGCAGCTTACTTGATGGGAAAAAGTGAGCAAAAGGAAACATTTCTTGCCCTTTTTCTTCCCTGACTGTCTCTGTCTAGCATTTCTGAGAGGAGAAGGGAAGGGTGTTGTGCTTCAAACTTGCCTCAGAAACCAAACAAAAATATTTCTTTCAATGTAGTAGTTTTGAGGAGAAAAATCTTCAAAGCCTACTCTGCCAAAAATGGAGATTGTGTAGAGTCCTTCCTGAGGGACCATCCTAAAACCTGGCTCAGAGCCAAAGATCTGGTCTGCCTGTAGTTACTATGGAGATAAGGAACACCCCACTGCGAATACTGTTTGACATAGTGGGGAATGAAAAAAGAGTAGCACAGTATTGAGAGATTTTGGAAGGAGAAATAGAAGACAGACACAAAATATAAGGAAGACAGTGGAAAACAAGATAGGGAAAGAACTCTATAACTAGATGGGTAGGGAAATGGAGAAAGAACGAGGAAATAGGCTCTGGATACTTTGCAATAAAATATATAAGAATCAAGGGGAAAAGAGCTAAAATATACAAGGGAAGAAGGCATAATAAAATCAAGAGACATGGTAAGTTTCAAAAAGGGGATAAATTAAAAAAAAGATTCTTGCAACTAAAGATAGTACACAAAAAATACACTATTTAAAATTATCAGAGGTCTGACTTTAATAGCACGGTCTATGGTGAGGCAATTATTTTTCACTCAGTCTAGTAGAGAATGGGTAAATATTTCAAACCCTGGGTGAAATATAATAAGAGGAGCATGTCACTTTCTATGGTATAACCTGATTACCTATCAGCAATAAATTACCATGCTATGAGTGGGGAAACAGATTTTCTTTGTAAAACGGAGCATGCCTGTTACTCTTTCATTATAATATATTTTGGTCAGAAAAGAATTAGTGCAAACAAAAGTACTCAGTTTTAATATCTGGCAGTATTGCAAAGTATTAGTAAGGCCTTAAGATGATTATTAAACTGCTTAAGTTTTAATCAAACTATGCTAATGAAGCATGACATTTTAAACACTGTGGATTTACACAAAGGATTTTTCTACCTATCAAAAACCAGAGGTGAAATTCTCTGAAATAAGCATTGCCATAATTGAGAGTAACAGCCTAATTAGGATATCAAAATATTCCATACATTCTGCTTGTGAGATTTGTTTGTAGTTAACAAGCAACTAGGCAATGAAATACAGATATTTATATTAAATAGTGTATAGCTTTGGTGCACAGTGTATCATGTGCTAATTTGATAAACTGCACACTACCATGTCTGATAAGGTTGTTTCACAAATACAAAAATCCTTGCTGACACAAGACACTGAGTTATAAACTCGCATATTTATTTTTAAACTACATATTAATATCATGTTAATCATTTGGCCTCTTAAATTAAGTGTGTTAGAACTGCTGCTACAATTTAAATGTTTAAAAACCATAAACACATGGACTTTTTGGGTTTGTCCAACTATCTCTCTACATTTCTCTTCTTGTTTGGAACTTTTTTTAAGTTGGCAGTGTGTGTCTGTTTTCACTCACAGAACTAACTACACTCTGACCACCTTGCAGATTTGGATTCATGACCAATAGTAGCCTGAAAACAGCTTTGATAAACCATTGCAAAGATAATTTTGTTAAACTAACGACAATGCTCCTTTTGAACTATTACTTGTAGACATTCCTACTGCATTTGGTACAATGAGCCAATTTCATATCTGGTGTAAGTCCATCGATGTGCATGTCCCTGGTGTAATGGAAGAATACCAGAAATAAATTTGGTCCACTAATTAGTTCCCTATAGATTTAAGATAGAAGTTTCTGTATAATCAAGATCTAGCTAGAGTTAGATGATCTCTTAATGTATTTGGCATTGTATGAGACTTCCCATTTCAAATTCTATTATAGTTCACATAGTGATTCTGCCCACCCTCCCCAGTCTAATTTGACTTAAATGACAGTTGGCATCCTTAAAAACTTGTTTTCCTTGTGATTAATTCATAGTCAATATACAAATGTAATAATATTCCATAAAGTATCTGTGTTCCATTATAAAATTTGAACACTGCAGCAACTATACTTTCCTTGATGTAGAACAGTCACTGTTTGACTAATTCAGTCAAGACAGAGTTGTTATTCTCAAGGTTAGTTTCAGTGTTATTGAACTGTAACCCATATGTGAGAGCTTTCTTTCTGAGTTAATCATCTCAAAGTTAGCAGTCAAGAGACTCTCAAGCATTTTTTTAAAATTCAGCTGTTGTTATTGCTCACAGCAGCCCTATTTGTAGAAGAAAAGTTACATAAGAACTCATGTTCTTCTTAACAGAATTCTGCTGAGACCCTGACACATGCAGTTACATTATTATTTTTTATACTTTTGCCAGCTTTTCAGTATTATATCTTCACAAATAACAGGCTATTTGCAATGCTGCCAGATTCCTGTCATATATAAGGGACTTTGATCAGGTTACACTATTTTTGTCAAGCTTGCACTCTGTCAAAGCATGTATTGACTGTGCAGCCTCAGCCTTTATATGCAAAGAACATCAAAACCAAGCTCCTGCTCACAATCAGGAATTACTCTGTGGGGTTGGAGGTGTCTGGGAAACTACTTACTGGTTTAACTTCTCATAAGCTTTAATTGCAGGACACATTGTCTACCTGTTTCATGACTTTTACAGCAACTGTAATTACATTCCAAATCTGAGTATTTCTAATACATGAATATACCTACAGTAAGTGCATTTTAAGAGATAGCAGGTCTAATTCTGCTCTCAGTGTAAATATGACAGCAGTGTAAATATGACATAGTGCCATTGATTTCAACTGAGTTACTTCCTGTATACCTGGTATGACTGACAGCAGAATATGGTTTTCTTTTTAAAAGTTCCAAACGATAAAAAATGAGGGTAATAAAATGAATGGCATTATTGTTAAAAAGCACTTAACACTATAAATGTGTGAGATAAACATCCAGTAAAACAAATTCCCCGCCCTGAAAAGCTTTTAGATATGATAAAGAAACAGAACTAAACATTGCATTTGAAAAAAAAAGTTTTGCTGTATATTTATTCAGAATACATGTACATTAAAAATACTATACATAGAGGTGGGAGGACTATTCGAAACGTTATTTAACTCTAAATTCAGCTCACTTGAGCAGCTTCACATTTTTATGAGGAAACACAGTTCTGCTCCCTTTTTATTAAGCAACTTTATTAATGGTTACTTTAGCCTTTGGGTTCTTCTCTTAACTACAGCAAAGTCATTATTCTTAAGACTCATTTCAGTGTTGTAGAACTATAACCAAACATGTTTCGGGACCTAATCAAATATATAATTTTAAGAAACTGTGAAGGCTTGCCACAAAACAAAACTCTCCATATTAATAAAAGAGACAACAGCTCCATTAACATTAAGGGAAAATACTAAAAGAAAATGATGTTCCACTTTTAAATTAGAGTTGGGTCACTGAAGCCGGACATCAGTGCACCAGGTTTTACACACACACACACACACACACACACACACACACACACACACACACACACTGTACGATAATACCTGCTGTTTGGCCACATTCAGTGGTCTAACAATTTACTCTTAGGAGCTTTGCATGAGGTGCAAAATCCACAGAGGAAAACTGAGCAGTTCTACTCCTATTAAAGAAAAAAGATATAGGAAAGATGTACGCTGATATGTACCAATGTATTTTGAATAATGGGATTATTTTTCTGAGTTTGGATTTTTTGCAGCTAATTTAGAATTCTGGAAAAGACATCTCTGGAAGATCATTTCACCAAGAATAACAACTTAACTCTTTGCCAATCAGAAATCTCCAGTGTTTCCTTTAGAAAACAAAAGCACTTCATAACATTGGGGAAACTTGAGCAACTGATTGATGAGGAAATGATTTATTATAAATAGTAAAGGACTGCAATTACCACGTATATTTATCAAGTATACAACATTAATTGAGGATAATTTATATTTTAAGTATGTCTGCCTGAAACAGCCTCCAGCTACTCATGTAAATGAGTCCTAAATTACAGTTACAATAGAAATACCATCAAAATTACATTTGTCTTGGCTCTCTGCTCACTATAACCCAAAAGCTCATTTGGAAGCACCTGCAAACAGATTTTTTTGCCAAAAAGGGAAGGCAAGATTAAGTTTCATTTGACATAATAAACTTTGTAAAGTACAGAATTTTAAACTTCTGCAGAACAAAGAAGTTTTTGTAACTATGGCTGATTATAATTATGGGTAGTTCGGCACTGCCGAGGTGCCTTGGAATGTTCATTGTTTAACCTGGAAACAATTTGAACTAAGACATAGTGTTGCCCAAGAATATTCGAGGAAAAAAGAGGCTTGGTGGCTTAATCACTGGAATTTCACCTTTGGGAACCAGAAAAAGATGATCTGATCAATTTTTAAAAAAAATGTATGGTTAGATTGCAAAAAGGCAAAAAGGAATTCAGTAATCACGGCTCTCTTTCAAAAGCACATTAATTGGGTGTCTCCAGTCTAAAGAGGGCCAGTAGGGGGTGCAGTAGAGACTCAATATGAACAGGTGAAAATTTAGTGCATGCCTTCAATACTATATTTTATCTATGATTTCATGGACTCTAGAGAACATGTTTTTAAAGGTAAGGTAAACAAATTTTTGAAGAAGTTACTGCTACCCTTTTGAACTGCTGCAATGTGTACTGGAACATAAGGCAAATTGACTTTTTTTAGGCTTATGACTGCCTCACAATACCGAGGCTCAACAGCCATCATACTGCTTCATTACCACCACTTGTCCTCTCTCAAGAAAGCAAGCAAATAGCTCATTCAGGTATCTGCTATAAACTTTACAGACACAAATGATGACAATCAGAGCCACACACTTCCCTGATTTGCAGTCAAAATGAAAACTGTAGCAACTTGCTAAAAATTCAACAAATGTCAAACAATTAGCCAAAACCATTTACTGGTACGATTTCATAACAATTTAAGAGAAAACTTGGTGCCATGCAGAAGACATGGAAATAATACAACTGAAGGGATGGCCTGAGGAATACAGGTAGCATTATAAGAGTGTGTGAGATAATCTGTAAACAAGATATATCTTGCTAAAGTCAATACATTGCAAGTTACCAAAAGCAGCAATAACAGCAGCTTTATCTCAACTGTGCATTATATAAACTCGTCAGTAGAAGTCTAAGACCAATACTATTAGTAAATAGAAGAATCTTTTAACCTCATTTTGAACAGAATTTTGTATTTTAACTAAGTTTATTTTAATATAGAGAACTATATTTAACTAGGGTGGGGCAGCATAGTTGAATCCTGGGATGGTGGACGTAAAGCCACCCAGAATGAAGGCCTGCCCTCTCATATTTTTTGGGGGGAAGGGGGAGAGGAGACAGAGTCCAGAAGACAACCAGGGGTACAAAAATGAGAAAACAGGAACAGGGGTGAGGGTCATAGATTTAGAACAAGGGACTTGGAGGGGAACACTGAGAAGAGAATCCCAGATAGTGCCCCCTGTTCTGCAAAGGAGTCGAATCAGTGGACACCACCCAGAGGAACTCTACCTGGTGATGAGACACGATAAGGGAATGGAAGTAGGCCCCGCAGTCTCAGAGAACTTCTTTATTGAGTTTCCTTCTCCTGGATTGGAGGATGATCATCTTGGCCAGCACCAGGAGAAGGTTGAGAAGGTCCCACAACTTTGTGGGCCATAGATACTATGTGTGTATATGAGAAATGGGGAATTCAGATCAATTATTTATATCTAGTAGACCAGAATATAAGGCTATTATTTGGAGACTGAAGGAGCCACTACCAAAAAAAAAGCCACGTGGTACCCATATGTTCTGACAGTTTCCATTAATATGATTTTCTCTCTATTCCTAATATGTCTGATTTTTAGTTAGATCATTTGAACATTTGATTGATTTCAGGTAAAGTCACTGTGGTACATTCTTGAAGAAGACAACCTTCTGACCTTTTGAGAGAGGCAGTCCAAGAGAAAAATGGTACCTATTTTGGCCTTTAAGGTTATATCTACACTGCCATTAAAAACCTACAGCTGGCCCATGCCAGCTGATTTGGGCTCACAGGGTGGTTTAATTGTGGTTTGCAGACATATCAACTTGGGGTGGAGCTAGAGCTCTAGGAGCCTGCAGGGTGGGAGGGTCCCAGAACCCGGGCTGCAGCCTGAGCCTGAACAGCCCTGTGAGCCTGAACCTCATGAGCCCAAGTCAGCTGGCACGGGCCAGCAGCGGGTGTCTTTTTGCAGTGTAGATATATCCTAAAAGTGCTGCCCTGCTAATGGCTATTGTCAGCAGTGAACACAGAGAAAGCTAGTTGACCATGGTGGTAGAAAATGAAGGTGGTGTTGGATTATATTATCATGTGGAGTTCCCTAACAAATATTCACTGCCATTGGCATATTAAGGGTACCTGGGGATTAGGCAGAAGGGTAGAGAAATATTTTGAGATCTGTGAAAAAAGGAACTAACCTTCAGGATAAATTCTGAGTCTGTTCTAAGGACCAAGTTTTGTCCTTGTGAAAGGTATAATATGGTTTGATTGGAAGGTTTCCAAACTCAGGAATTTTTCTGGATGATGTGACAGCTGAAACTTTGAGGAAGAGGAAGTACCATGGAGAGTGTATTCAAGAGCTTGAGTATAAGATGGCTCAGTGTTTGGAGTACTCAACAGATTACATGAATAGAATCAGAGAACTTGGATGACAGATGAGGAACCTGGTTACACTGGAATGCAAGTAGATAGTAGCAAGGTCTAGCCCAGCATTTATGTTGGCTATTGCTGACATGCTTTCTTAGGTCACTACTCACTTTTACCCCAGTCTTACAGAGGCCACTCTGTAAGATCTCCAGAATGGTTTTGAACTGATCTGTTGAAGTACAGATGTTCTTTTAGAACATACGAGCATAAGAACGGCCCTACTGGGTCAGACCAAAGGTCCATCTAGCCCAGTATCCTGTCCAACGACAGTGGCCAATGCCAGGTGCCCCAGAGGGAGTGAACCTAACAGGCAATGATCAAGTGATCTCTCTCCTGCCATCCATCTCCACCCTCTGACAAACAGAGGCTAGGGACACCATTTCTTACCCATCCTGGCTAATAGCCATTAATGGACTTAACCTCCATGAATTTATCCAGTTCTCTTTTAAAGGCTGTTATAGTCCTAGCCTTCACAATCGCCTCAGGCAAAGAGTTCCACAAGTTGACTGTACACTGTGTGAAGAACTTCTTCCTTTTTTTGTTTTAAACCTGCTGACTATTAATTTCATTTGGTGGCCCCTAGTTCTTGTATTATGGGAATAAGTAAATAACTTTTCCTTATCTACTTTCTTCACATATCTCATGATTTTATATACCTCTATCATATCCCCCCTTATTTTCCTCTTTTCCGAGCAAAAGTCCTAGCCTCTTTAATCTCTCCTCATATGGGACCCGTTCCAAACCCCTAATCATTTTAGTTGCCCTTCTCTGAACCTTTTCTAGTGTCAGTATATCTTTTTTGAGATGAGGAGACCACATCTCTTTGAACCTTACTGAACTTGTTCCAAATCCCATTATACACTATTCATTGTTCATTTTCTACTGGATGCCAATAGACAGTTAAATTTTTGCAATAGCCATTTGATTTTAACTTCTTCCTTTCAATTTCCAAACTCTCAATTTTAGTTGTGCTACAGTTAGCTAGTTGAGTTGGCCTTGAACTGGCAAATCTGTGGTTCGGTAGCTACACTGGTTTTCTTTCTGCCATTTGAATGAATCCCAAAAATTAAAGCTTCCCTTTACCAATAGAGACTACCAGAACAGCAGAGGCTTTTTCAGTTTAAATTTTATTACTTCGGATATATGGGAAATTGGAGGATGTGTGGAAAAGATGTGAGATTGCTTCTTGGAATACAGCCTGCTTCTCTGGGGTCTCTGAAGGCTTGAAATACCTAAGCATTTTCTTGAACTCTATAGCATGACGCCTCTGAATTATTTTCCACACCTATCTTTCTGGTTATTTGCCATTGAAGGAAGAAGTTCTGTAGCCCCTTTTCCCTTGAAGAGCTGCTTCCTCAGAAGGGTCTAGATTAAGTCATGCTGATTGCTTACATGGACAACTCCTGATCAACAATTTCTCTGTAACAGGGCATGCTGACTTGGGGTTGAACAAGTTAATTCTGAGAGATGTAGTTCCCAGAAAAATCCTGGGAACTGCAGGTTGCTGCAAGGTATACTGGGAAGATGGGCCTGGCAATAATAAGTAGCAGCATTCCATCATGATTTGAGCTGCAAGTTTGTCACAGTGGAGGAAAAAAAGTCACAGCTAGCATGAGTTTCACGTTTGTCCGTGACTGTTTTTTGTGTCTGTGTGACTCACCCCACAGCAGCAGCTCCTGTATTCTGCAGGGCTGGGCCCGGTTCCTCATTCAGCTGACCCTCCATCATGATAGGGGACAAGGAGGCTGACCAAACCTGAGTGGTTCCGAGACCTGGCACCCCAAGTCACCACTCAAAGTGTGGAGCCAGGCACAGCCCCACAATACACAGGAGATGCCACTGCTCAGGCCTGAAGTGAGTGCACAGCAAGCTCCCTCTCAACCCTGGGACACAGTCCAGTAGCCACTGGTGCCTGGGGTGAGTACAAGGAGGGTGGGCTCATGCTTCAGCCCAATCCCACCACCAGGCCTTCCCTCTACACGAGGTTGGGATTAGGGTTGCAGTGCAGGGCAGATGGTGTTGTTACAGGTGGTTGGTGCTGCCTCATTTGTCAGGACATTTTTTAATAAAAAATGGCACAAGGGTTGTCACTAAACCAATGACTTTTACTGAACTTACATGACTTTATGTGATTTTTGATAAAGATACCACAAAAAAGCTGCAGCCTTGCTCAAAGTAGAGACCAGATCTGGAATAGGGCTGTCTCATCAATAAAGCTGGGAAAGACCCAAGAAAAGATCTAAAGGCAGGATGTAGAAGGACCACAGGGAGAGGTGTAATGCAAGTGAAGGACATGGACCAGCACAACACTGTAAACGTTTATCTACAGTTTTTGCTTATGTTGTAACTCCAGTTAACTGACTGTCAGATAACACTTTTGTAAATGCTAATCTCCACATGTTCTGGGACACAAAATTTTGTTGTTCATCCAGGCCTTCAACTGCACAAAGTAAGTAGTAAAAAGTAGTAACTGGAAATCAATCAACTTGAAGACTCATAATAAAGCCTCCATTATACTGCAGTGAGGATCTCCAACTTTTCCTCCTAATTAGAAGAGCACCTACCTGGGATCTCAAGGAGCCAAATGAAAATGTGGGCATAAGAGAGTCATTGGTTCCAGGTTTCCATCAACTATTTGAATTCAACATAGTTAGCAATCAAAATCTAAAAATGGGAAGAATGGATTAGCAATGTTATTTGGGCAGCAATAATAGAATTATAGGACTGGAAGGGACCTCGAGAGGTCGTCTAGTCCAGTCCCCTGCACTCATGGCAGGATTATATTATCTAGATTCTAGACCAAGGGAAAAGGGAAGTGTAAAGCAAAAACTCATGAATGCTAAGACATGCAAAGAGATAAGTAAGTGAGATAAAAATGCTATATCTATCTATATGTTGATATAATGTCACAAGCCTAAAGATGCTAGCAAAAGAGGTGACCTTACAACTTTGTATCAGACAATCAGCCAGCTAATAGGAAAACTTTTAGCAGTAATGGAGGTCCTATTAAAGATGCAAATTGAAAGACACTTGGTACAGAAGAACAAAGGAAAAGATGGGCAGAACATTTTCAGTCTGTTTTAAAACAGACCAAGCCCAAGTGAACTACTAGAAATACGTGATGAAGATCTACCATCATACCTGGATATCGATTTAGGAGCTATTACAACCTTCAAATCAACTATAAGAAAACCCCGATCTGAAATGTGCATCCCAAGCAAGGGGAAAAAACTGACAGGGAAATACTCCAGACCCAGGTGGATGAATAACTAACTCAAACATGTTATGAGGAGTAAGCAGAGAACCTATAGGGAATGGTAAAGGGTGTTGGATCAGCAAAGAAACCTACATCATGGAGGTTAGAAAATGTAGGAAATAAAGTGAGAATTGCTGAATTAACTCTTGCTAAGGAAATTAAAATAAGAATAGGCTTTGTATTTATATAAATAAAAAGAGAATAAGGAAGGATGAGGTTGGAGCCGCTATGCAGTGTAGATACGAGTACAGATAATCTATGTATGGTCCAAAAACTAAATTAATACTTTGCCTCAGTTTTCAGTAAGAATGATAATAGGGAATATAGGCATGAAAGCAGTCCAGCTGATGGAAATGACTGTTTAGAAATGAAAATTAGCACATATAAAGTAGAAGAAAAACAAAGAGTGTAATGTGCACAAATAAGGGGGATCGGATAATTTCCCTTCCAATATATTGAAAGAACTGGCACATAAGATTGCTAGTCTGATAGAAAGGATTTTTAATAAATCAATTGATGAAGTGGTGGCACTACATGAGTAAAAGAATAGCTAATGTGGTACCTACATTAAAGAAAGGGGACAAAAATGTTCCAGGCAATTACAGTCCTGTTAGTCTGATCTCAGTAGTACATGGGCTTTAGAATAAATTGTGAAAGAAAAAATAATTAATTCAGGGAGGAAAATGGTAAATATGATAATGCAACATGGATTTACTAAAGGGTAGATCATGCCAGACTAATCTGATTTCCTTCTTTGAGAAAAATAATTTTTTTTAGATAAGGGAAGCAAAGTAGATCTAATATGCTTGGACTTCAATAAAGCATTTGACAAGATACCACACAGGAAATTATTAGGTAAATTAGGGAAGACAGATTAATACAAGTACTGTGAGATGCATAAGGAACTGGCTAAATTGGAGAGGGCAATGGGTTGTGCTGAGGGGTGAACTACCAGACTAGAGGGAGGCTACTAGTGGAGTTCCTCAAGGATTGGTTTTGGGATCAATCTTATTCAATATTTTTATTAATGAGGTTGGCACAAAAAGAAGTCAGAGAATGAGATTTGCTGATGATACAAAAGCTGGGAAGGCAAGGATCAGAATATCATATAGGAAGATCTAGATGACCTGAAGGCTGGAGTGAATGGGATGAAATTCAATAGTACAAAGTGAAAGGTCATGTACTAAAGATCTAATAGTAAGAATTTCTTCTACAAGGTGGGCCTCAAGTTGCAACAGACAGAAGAGGAGAGAGACCTGTGTGCGTGGGTCAATCACAAATGACTATGAGCCTCCAATGTGATACAACTGTGAAAAAGGCAAATACAATCCTAGGAGTAGTCAGTAATTATCTTGTGCCTAGGATGTTTCCAGTGAGGCATTTCCAGGAGAGAGAGAGAGAAGTATTAATACCATTAGTGACAACTGGAGTAAAGCAAAAGTTTATTATGTCCTCACTGTTGTTTGCACTGGTCATTGATTATGTCATGAAGAAAATAATTATAGAAGGTAACCAACGAATTTTATGGAAAAATGATAAAGCACAATTAGATTACCGTTTTTGTGCTGATGACATCACCCTGCTTAGTCCAACACATTGTTTGATGGAAGACGAGACCCAACTTTTTTCAGGCACAGCAAAACAAAGTTGGTTTGTTCAACAAGGGGAAGACAAAATATATGGTTATCAATGTCCCAAAAGCAACCATCAGAGCAGAGGAGAAATATTAGAAGTAAGCAAGCCATTCTACCTGTCTATGGAGTCAGATGTACAATGATGGTGACACCATACTAGATGTCAAGCAACAAATACCAAAAGCAGCAAACAACTTCTGTAAACTTGAAAAGATTTGGAAAAGTAGCACGGATTGGCACAGATACAAAAATACAAATTCTACAACAGAATTACTCATTCCAAAGTAAATGCACGCGAAAGATCTTCAGAGTTAATTGGAAAGAATTTCTGCAACATCAGAAGTTATAGGACCAAACCAACCTAAAACATCAAACATAGTAAGAAGACACGATGGACATATTTAAGATATGCTTTAAGGATGCCACGAGCCTGATTTTCATGTCAAGTGATAACATGAACAGCACTGGGGTAGAGAAAAAGAGGGTGACCTAGAGAAACATTATGCAGAACAGAGAAAGAAGCTAAATCTATCAACATGACACTCAGAAGCCTGAACAGACCACCACAAAACTAAAATGAAGGTTGGAAACTGATGGACGGCCTATGCGCCTGAGGGTGTCGGAGAATAAAGAGAAGAATAGTTAGCAAAGGAATACAACATTACCAGGATATTAAAAAGCAAATTTTGGAAAATAAAGAGCCAAAGGCTGAACTGGGAAACAGCTAAGCATCCTTGAAAAAGGGGGGTGAACAGTGAAGTAGCAAAATTTGAAGGTGATAAATTTATTTAGGTTAGTTAAGACTTGAGCTAGACTTCGAGGCACTTCAGAGGAGCACTGCTGAAAGGACAGTACGATATCAGTCAAAATTCAGACAAAAAATATCTGTACAAGGTAACACATTATGAGGATAACACATTCTGTTCTATTCTATGTAGTGTGACAGACCCAGATCAGTGGGGTACAGGAATCTGGTACAGGGCAAATATACTGGTCACTGGGTGAGTAGTTTTCTGTTCCCTGAGTGACCAGAGCAGGGGCTGCACTAGAGTAATCAGGAACCTGCTAGAACCAGTTAAGGCAGGCAGGCTAATTAGGACACCTGGAGCCAATTAAGAAGCAGCTGCTAGAATCAATTAAGGCAGGCTAATCAGGGCACCTGGGTTTTAAAAAGGAGCTCACTTCAGTTTGTGGTGCGAGTGTGAGGAGCTAGGTGCAAGGAGCTGAGAGTGAGAGGGTGTGCTGCTGGAGGACTGAGGAGCACAAGTGTTGTCAGACACCAGGAGGAAGGTCCTGTGGTGAGAACAAGGAAGGTGTTTGGAGGGGGCCATGGGGAAGTAGCCCAGGGAGTTGTAGCTGTCATGCAGCTGTTATAGGAGGCACTATAGACAGCTGCAGTCCACAGGGCCCTGGGCTGGAACCTGAAGTAGAGGGTGGGCCTGGGTTCCCCTCAAACCTCCCAATTGACCTGGACTGTGGGTTCTTCCAGAGGGGAAGGTCTCTGGGCTGTTCCCCAACCCACATGGTGAATCTCTGAGGCAAGAAAATCCGCCAATAAGCGCAGGACCCACCAAGATAGGAGGAACTTTGTCACAGTAGGTTCTTATACTGTGCTCGTCAACATAGTATCTGAGAACCTTCTAGTAGTGTATTAAGCAATGTGACTAAACATGTTTCATGTATTATTTGTTTCTCATTTTCTTCCCAGAAAAGTAGTGTCTTGTTTTGGCAGGGTTTTAGGTTTTCTATCTTGTAGATATGGTGGAGAAGGCAAGGTCAAAGAAAGGCACCTTGCACTTGAATCGGAAAGTGGGGAGCTTTGTGGTGGTCCTTAGTTTCTACAGAGTTCATCCTAGTTTTAAACCACCCCCTGGGAAAATTCTGTCTCCCATTCAGACACGCTTTTACCCTTATTGTGTAGAGTTCCATTATGCCAGAGGAACATCTCTGTCAATCAGTCTTTATTCTAGAGTTTTAGAGGTCTTTGCAATATCCTGGACCCAGGCCATGAAGCACCTTGAAGTATTGAGACCTTGAACTTGATTGTCAGTTCTATGAGAAGCCTATGTGAAGAATGGAGGACAGTTTTGATATGTTTGTAGTAGCCAGTGTTTCTGAGAATATGCACTGCAACATTCTATATTAATTGTCGTTTCCTAAGTGCTGAAGGCTTCATGCTCAGATATATTGTATTGCTGAAATCCAGCTGAGAAGTGATGATGGTATGAATGAGTATGGCCATGTCATATCTGTCAGGATGGAACACCGTCTCCTACCAACTGGAGATGGTAAAAAGCATTACTCACTGATGCTGCTATATGAGAGCTTAGCATCAGTGAGAAATCCAAAGTACTCTTGAACTACTGACTGAATTGACCAGCTGTGGATGTGTACCTTCAACCAAAGCAGACTGTACCATGGCTGAGGACTATTCAAAATGCTCTTCTCTGCCCATCAGCATCACCTTCTGTCTTGCTTGGGTTCAGCTTCAGCCAGCTGTTGTTCATCCAGGAGCTGATCTCATCCACCCATTGGGCCATCTTGGTGGTAGTGGTGTGGCTGTATATTTTGAAGGATAGGTAGAGCTGTGTGTAACTGCATATTGAACAGTTCACCTACTTGCATCTATATGCTGAAAAGGACCAGAGAGAGAATTGATCCTTGTGGATTCTAAATTAACTGCAATCACTCACAAAAAGTCCTGAGAATAACTCAACAAAACCCTTGGCTCAATACACAGTAGTGCTAACCAGGTCCCCTCTCCCATAGTTTGTTAGGATGTATAAAGGATGGGACAGAAAATTATACTGACGCTTTAATGCCATTGTATAAATTGATGGCAATACATGTGAAATACTATATTCCGTTCTGTTCAAGTCATTAAAAAAAAAGCTGTAAATTCAAGGGAGATTGCAGGTATTTTCATATACAATTCTCTTACATTCCATAGTAATTTTAAGATGCTACAGGAGCAAACCATGCAAAATAGCCTCTCTAGCTTCCTCTCATAATTATTGTAAAATGTGGTTTGTTTCTCTAAGCCAGCACAATACTTTTTGTATTACTTAAAAAGCATGGGGGTTGTATCATATAGTGCTAAACACTAATAAACTGAAATCTGGTTAACCAAAAGGCAGGTTATATCTCCCAATGTTACACATGTTGCAGGCCTACAGGCATGGAACCTCAGGCTTCAATTCCAGGATCAGTCACAGGCTTCCTGTGTCACCTTGTGCAAGTCATTTAATATCTATTCGGGCACTACTGTGATCATGGGTACACTTAAGAAAATTATGATCAGACAGGCGTGGTTATCCAGAAGACTTCTCGCTGGATTAATGGATTCCCTGTGCCAGATATAAATTATAAACTGTTGACAAACACAAAACACAGATATTAAGTATTACAAGCCTTGCTAAATTAATTCTGAAGAGTGTAGACAATGTAAAATACAGTGTTATTCACAGAAGTGGTACACTACATTAAGGGGATCATTTTAGGAGAAAAGTCAGAGTTTAAGGCCAAAAGGGCCCTTAGATCATCTAGTCCAATGGTCCCTAAACTTTTCAGGGTCACATTCCTCCTTGCCCCTATCCACACCGCCCCCCCCCCCCCGCGCTAGCCAGGAGTGGGGCTGCGGCTCCAAGGGTGGGGGGGGGGGACTGAAGACAGAGGTGAGGGGGCTGAAGCTGGGGCAGGAATGGAGCTGCAACTGGGCCATGGTAAGGACCAGCAGTGGTGTAAAGATTTTGCTTTGAATGTTCTGAGATACCTTGCAGCACTTTTACAGGGGCTTGCAGAAAAACCCCAGAGGTGGCTTAAAAACACCATAAAACTTACTTCTCTTAATTAACATAATTAAGATGTGATAGTATCAGGACACATTATTTGCACAAAATGTTCTAAGATTAAGGCTTTAAATAAGTAGAAATTAATGATAGTTTAAAATTAGAAAAATCCAACATGGCAGACCAAAATGGTGGAGATGGGGATAACGCAGTTTACATTTAGAGTGGAAAATTCCATCTTCAAAGGGAGGAGCTCTGCTGAAGATGGTAAGAGGGAGGAGGTCCATCCAAGATGGCATCATAGGAAGGAGCTTAGCTTTCCAAAGATGGCATCATAGGGGAAGAGCTCTGTATCTAAAAATAGGATGACGTCAGAGGTGGAGCTAGAAGAACTAGAAACTAATTAGCTGAGATGAGCTGACCTTTAAAGAGCAACCACTATATAAGGCCGACAGCTAGCAGAGTGAGTGTAGTGGGTTTGAAGCTTTGTGGAAGAACAAAAGCTGCCTGAAGAGAAGAACAAATAGTTCCGGAAAAAGCAGCAGAACTCTAAAGGCTTTCACGGCAACGGCTTTCATAGTAGCTCAATCAAACAGCTACCTGGAGGAGCAGCAGCAGCAACTGAACCTTCTAGAAGGCAGCAGCTTTAAGGCTGCTATGCCACCCGAAGACAGCTACCTGTAAAGGCAACCACCAGCAGTTTTCAAGATACACAGCCACGGTGACTTTCAGAAATAACAGCAACCACCATCTCTGGCACTGGTACCATTTAGACAGAGCAGAAGGACCGAAGATGAGTCAGAGGGATTTTGGTGTGAGAGTGTAAGACTAATTTTATGTTTTTTTGTTTTGTTTAAAAGAGTGCCTGGGTGTGTCTGTTAATAAAGTTGAATGCCTGCTCCTGAATGAGATATCTCCCGTACCCATCCTGCGACCACTTGGCCAGTGCTCACAGGATGTTAAATAAATATTAAATGCTAAATGTTTAGTGTTAAATGTTAAGGTTTGTGTTAAGTAAATTGTTTTTCAATCTGTGACAATGGTTTCTTATATGTGCATATAGAGGCTGCGTATACTGCATTGTATTAAGTATGGTATTAGATTGTAACATTAAGACTAAAGCCTTTGTGTATGCAGGATCTTTATATGATTATTACATTGGAACTACTGTATTCTCAGTATGGGTTAGATATTTTATGCAGTCTCTTATTTTGTTGCGTTGCTTTATTGTACAATTCTTAAATGTAATTCTATTGTGTTTTAGTAAATTCTATGTATCTTTTCTTCCTTTATTAAAATTACTAATTTTTTAAATTTCTTTTACATAAATAATCCTTGTTTTCAAAGAATTTCTGCGTGTGTGTGTGTGTGTGTGTGAGAGTGAGAGAAAATCCTTGAGCGGAAGGCTGTATCCGTGTCCTTTCATGGGTTAGCAAGCCTAGCTTGCTCTGGGGAGCCCTCTGCAGATCAGAGATAAGTTCCCTGATAACACTCTGGCAATTCCTTTAAGGCAGGCCACAACCTTGTTACACTCTTGTTAAATTAAAAGTGCAATTGTAGACTAACTTAATTGGCGTCTAAAATTTACGGTAACAGTGGCTCTGCATGCAGCCGCGGACCCAGCTGCCAGCCCTTACTGCGGCCTCTGGCTGGGGCTCCATTCCCAGCCTGGGGCCAAGGCTAGGGATTGGGTCAGATATGGGGCCAGGAGCTGGGGCCAGGGCCAGAGCAGAGCTTGGCTCCCTCCCTACCCCTCCCCCCCGTGTGGGCTGGCCCAGGCCCACCACACACCCATGAACATTTCTTCACGCTCCACAATTTGGGGACCTCTGATTAAATTTGACCTCCTGTATATCTCAGACCACCAACACCACCCAGCACCCGCACACACAACCCACCCACCCACAGTTGCATGATGAGCAATTTCCAACTCTTTCAGCACAAAAAGACCTATGGATTCTCTTGAATGTTTATCTCAAACCCAACACTAATTTCTGCCATTGGTCACAAGGCATCCTGAATGCAACATCCTGAATGCAATTTCTTCATTTTTTAAAATTCACACTGCTAATCTTCAAACCTACAAACTGAACTGGGATAGTTCAAGCCTAGCACAGAAGTGTAGCATAAATGTTAAAAGGAAGTAAGAGGATTGGAGCCACACAGCAGCTTTTGTCTACACTACAGACCTTACAGTGGCACAGCTGTGCCGCTGCACTGCTGTAAGGTCTCCCATGTAGCTGCTCTATGCCAACAGAACAGAGCTCTCCCATAATTAAACCACAGCAAACAAGTGAGAGTAGTTCACTCCGGCACTTTTGTCAGTCTGGGGTATTTTTTTCCACACACCCAACCAACAAAAGTTTTACCAACCGAAGTGATAGTGTAGACAAATCCTGAGGGAGTGTTACATAAGAAAACAAATATACCATATGCAAAGCATTATTTTTTTAATTAATCAACAAAAACCAAGCAACTTTAATAATTTTGTCTGCAATTGAATTTGAGTCTTATCTAAGCAGTCTGAAAATTTTCCAGAATACAAGCACTACCTAATTTCACAGTACTGTAACACCTATCATAAAAACAACAACTAATGGGATGAATGGCCATCACAATTTGAAGTTAAAAGAAAGTTGTGTCATTTCACAAGCTTTGTAAGTAACTGCACTTAAAACAGGTATGGTTTGTCAAAAAATATTGTCCAAGCAGAAAAGATTAACACCCAAAGACTTACGATAAAATATCACAAAGAATATATATATACACACACACACACACACACACACACACACAAATATATTTTTAAAGTATGATTATTGGTTCAACACATTTCTGTTTTTTAAATAGTCACAAAGGTGTCTTTACTGATGATAGGCTTCTAAGCGTATTCTGTTTGGATCCTCTGGATGTCTCAGTGCAATTCCATACCGCAGCAGCAGTTCAACATAAGGTGGCCAGAACGAATCGCTGATTGTCAAATATGGTTCATGTGGTGTACTCATTAATTTGTTTATAAGACGCTGGAAGATCAAGAGAATGAGATTCAAAATATGCATAAAATAGGTTGATTTTAATAAATTTTAATCAAGGAAAGGTGAACACATTGATGTCATAAGAATTGCTTACCTAAAAGATACAAAGCCCGTTCCAAATAGAAATTATTCATTAAAGAATGTTTAATTGATCTTTTAAAATATGAAACTGTTGAATATAAAATTAAAGTTGATTATCTTCCCTTAATCAACAATATTTTAATTTCCCCCCAATAAAACAAAAGCATATATTGGATTTTAGGTATGTATCTAGTTATGCAAGCCGCTCAGTCAAAAGATAATGGAATGTAACTGCAATTTATTTGGTTTTTAAAATAAAAGCCCACAAAGACAATGTAGCAATTTAAGATTTAGTATTTGTTTAACAGGCTAGAGAGAAAGTTAGGCAAACCTTCATTTTAGATATTTTCTCTTTTTCATACCCACCAACAGATATCACCCCTCTCTCATTTCACTGCAATATAATTCCCTAAGTGATCTCTTCTGCCAACAAAGGCTCCTTCTCCCTCGCCTTTCTTCAGACTTAAAACAATGGAATTTCCATTATCTGACCATGAGCCAAGAAACTGCTTTCTGAGTCCCAAAAGGTTCTATTTTTGGCTTTCGGCTCCCCTTTTCCAGTCATCTTCTATTTACTTTTAACCTTAACTACTAATTTTACAGTTATGATACTCAAAGATGCATATCTTTTCACATCTTTAATGCTTTATCTCCTCGCTATCTACTGCACTTGCTTGTCTTGAGCAAGTGAATCAATGTATTAATCAACTTCCTTCAGTTATGTATCTCAAACAAATCCCTCCGTCCCTCCCAAGCCAAAATAAGTTCCTACAAACAATTCCGTCTTTTTTTTTCTCCTTGACCTAGACTTTACAGACAGTGGAGTCAAATGCAATCTGAACATCAGCCTGGTGTCTCTGTTCCTGATCTTAGAGCCCATATATTTGTAAATCTGCCTACTGCCATCTTCACAATATTGTTTGTGAACACCACTGCCTTGACAGCCATGTTAGCCTAAATCCTCTCATGCTTTCATCTCTACTCACCTTAGCTACTGCAACTCCCTTCTTTATGGCTTCTACAAGTTCTAGCTCTCCAGACTTTAGCATATACAGAATGTTTCTGCCTGCCTTGTTCCCAGTACAAAGATACATAATAATCTTCATCTCCAAATACCCTCATTGGTGATTCATTCATTTTATATTCAGATCAAAATTGCCTTCCTTCTTTCAAAACACTCCACTGATTTGCTCCAGCCTATCTACCAAAATGTTTGCTCTGTACTTCCCTGCCCCATATCTTCTATTCATCTCTCACAATATTAATTCATGATCTTTCATAAACTGTTGCTGGTGAGACTTCTCAGCAACACCCATATTCTGAAATAACCTTTACCATCATTCACACTCTCTCTCTCTCTCCCCTGATTTTATTTAAATTATTTATACTTGTTTTTGTACCATAAGCATCATGTTAGTTCTTTTTCAAAATAATTCTTAGTTTAACATGAATGGGAATCATCACTGAAGAGATTTGAAGGAGGAATGTTACACTGTGCATAGAAACATGCAACATCCCTAGAGTATGAAGCAGCACAAGAAAACTTACTGAGGCCTTGGCTACACTCAGGAATGCTGTGACTACAGCTCAGGCTACAGTAAATGCTGTGAAGCGCAAATGTAGTTGCGCCGCCAGCGCTGCGAGACAGCTCTCGCAGCGCTGTATGTACTCCACCTCTCCGAGGGGAATAGCTTGCAGCGCTGCGAGCGAGCGTACAGCACAGCAGGCTCTGATTACACTCGCACTTTACAGCGCTGTACTCGCTGCGCTCGGGGGGAGGGGGCATTTTCACACCCCTGAGCGCAGCAAGTTGCAGCGGTACAGCGCCAGTGTAGCCAAGGCCTGAGGCACTTCTGATAAAAATTTACAAAGGGAATTTAAGGGAACAGTATTGGCGGATTACATGTTCCTACAGGGGGAGTAATGGAACACGTAAGCAGGAGTCTATGCAAAGTTGCTATACAAAATGAAGTTAAATCCAAAGATAAAATAGAATGTAACACTTATAGGAGTGTCTAAGAATGGCTGCCACAGTGGACTGTGGGTTTAACTAATTTTTATTTTTTGTATTTATGCCTATTCTTTGCCTTGGTAATGTATGTGATTTCAATTAAATAGTTGTCACTATTGGTATTGCTCTATAGCAAAAAAAATATATACAGTAAGAAACAGTTACTTGCTGTAAGTGTGGTGCTTCAAGATGTGATGCAGACATGGATACAGACTGTATTCCACTCTGCCGTTTGCACGCCCAGCACACCAGAACTGCAGAAACTTGCAAAGCAGTACCTATAGACAGGTGGCACTTATGCCTCGTGGCTGTAACTCCTCCCCTGGCTACATTAGGGGGCACCACCCCAACCCTCCCTCAGTTCCTTCACACTGAATGCCCAGAATCAAGACTCTGATGCAAAAGGGGACAGAGGGTGGTTTGTGGAATACACATTTGCATCACATCTAGAAGAACCACATTTACAGCCAGTAACCATTTCTTTGAGTAAATGCAGCTGTGTATTCCACTTAGGTGACTCTCAAACAGTCCTCCGCAGGAGGCAGTGCTCAAAGTCTACCTAAACAAGGACTGCAGGACCATTCTACCAAAGCTTGCCTCAACCTTGGAAGATGCGGTTATGGTGTAATGGTTCGCAAATGTATGCATCGAGGACCATGTAGCAGCCATGCAAATGTCCAATATGGAAACGTCACTCAGGAATGCTATGAACATAGAACATTGAACATTGAAGAATGAGCTCACACCCACTGATGGGGATTAGTTGAAGCTGTTTCATATGCAGTCTTGATGCATGATGTTATCTATTTGGAGATCATCTGTGAAGAGACTGCTTGACCCTTCATGCATTCTGCACATTACGCAAATGAAGGAGGTTAAGCACAAACCGGTTTAGGCCTGTACAGATAAAAGGTTAGACATCGCCTGACATCTAATGTAGGGAGACACTGCTCCTCCAGAGATGAATGCTGCTTAGGAAAGAATGCAGGTAAATATAATGAAACTGAAAAACCACTTCAGACAAAAAATTTGGACGCAGTCTTAAAGCCACTTTGTCTTTGGAGAATTGTATATATAAGGAGATTCTTTCCTCAGAGCCTGCAACTCTCTCACACTCCTTGAAGATGTTATTGCTACCAGGAATGCAGTTTTCTGACACAAAAGCGGGAAGGGACAATAGGTCAAGGGCTTGAACAGTGGTTCAATTAAGGCCGCTAGGACCATGTTAAGATCCTGTAGAGGAACCAGCTCTTGGTCCGGGGGGATGTAAAAAAATAAGCCCTTTTAAGAATCTGGCTATTGGAGAAGACTGAAGGGGCGGGGGGGGATGAAATACCAATATGATGAAATGCCAGATGCACTTTCAATTAACTAAATGCAAGCCCCAATGACCAAAAGATGCAGCAGATACTCCAAAATGTCCTGGATAGAGGCCAGCATTGGCTGGATTCCACAAGCTAATGACCAGATGGTCGAGCAAGCGCGGTGTGGTGCTGACATGAGCACGAACTTCCTCTCTGGATCCATCCCTCATAACCAGTCATCCCTTCCTCTTGAGATGCACCATAACAACGGCCATGCATTTGGTAAAGTCCCGAGGGGGAAGGAGAAGAGAGGCCAAATGGAAGTATTGCATACTGAAAATGGCGTTCCACCATGACAAATAGAAAGTTCTTTCTGTGGCTTGGCAAAATCCGCACATGAAAGTAGGCATCCTGAAGGTCCAAAGAAGCAAACCAGTCATTCTGAGACAATGTAGGGAAAATGATCAATAGAGTGGCCATTAGGAACTCATGTACCTGATATATTTGTTGAGGTTGTGAAGGTCAAGGGTGGGTCTTACACCTCCCTTAGTTTTGGGTATCAGGAAGCACTGGGAGTAGAAGTCATGACGTGATGTTCCTGCAGAACCTCCTCCACTGCTCCCAAAACCAGCAGAGAGCAGACCTGTTTGAGGAGCAGTATCTCATGAGAGGGGTCCCTGAAGTGAAGGTGTGGAGAGGAACTGGATGGCATAACCTGATCTGATGGTGCTTAGGAAAGCAGGCCAGCCTGTCCCCAAACTGGAGAGGATGAGAAGAGGGAAAGCAATGGCTGAAACAGTGCTCTGGAACAAGGAATCAAAATGGGTACTGGGATGTGTGGCGTGTGGACTGGATGAACTCAGAGCCTAACTGCTTTCTGCTGTGGGATCTATCCCTCTTTCTGGGGTAGTCTCATTGCCAAGGAGGAGGAACAGGCTGGACAAATGTATGCTGTAGACAACACTGCTGTTGAATGCCGTATTGGTGCCTTTACACTGCCGGCATGTACATCCCCAAGGACTGAAGGACTGCAGCATCTTGTCAGTTTTGCCCTCCTCTTGGTGACCGCAGAGGCCATCACCCTAGCCGAGGTGTCTGCGAGGTCTAGTTAAGATGTCCTTGGAGTCTGCGTCACTTTGACATAGCTGTCCAGTGAACAAAATCGTACTTGGACAACAAGGCTCGCTGGTTAGCAATTTGCATCTCTAAAGAAGAGAAGGTGTAAATCTTTTTGTCTATGAGGGCCAATAATTTAGAGTCACTATCATTAGGGATGGACATAAACCTGCCCTGTCAGGCACTGTGGTTCACCGCAGTTGCAACTAGGGAATTTGGGACCGAATGAGAATAAAACACCTCAAATTCCCATACGGGAATGAAATGGAGCTTTTCTATGTACTTAGCCGCAGGCAATACCAAAGCTGGCATGCTCCAGAGTGCCTTAGCCAATTCAAGAAGCCCATAATTGATAAGTATGGCGACTCTCCCAGGGGCAGATGGCAACAGGATATCCACTATTTGTGCGTGTTCTCTTGCAAGAACTCCACTTGAAAACCGATGGAAGCAAGTACAAACCACAAAAGGTCTTGCTATGCCTTAAAATTCTCTGGTATGGAAGAGGAGAATGAGACAGGCCACACAGAATCATCCAAAGATGAAGAGGAGGTCCTTAACTGATCCAAAACCAGATTCTGTTCCAGGGCTGATAGACCGTGGCAGGATGACTCTGGAGGCTCCACAGGGAGGATAACAGATACCTGGGCCTGTGGCAGATCAATAGTCACTGCCAAAGCTCTGGCTGGAGATCTTGCCTTCAAGCAAGACAAAGTGTAGGACCTCACCAATAAAGGAGTATCCCACAGATTCCATGGAGGCCACTAGCATGGATAAGGCATTGGTAGTCAGCCTCTGTCCTGACCATGAGACGTGTACCAATCCATCAATTCCCCCTGAGGCTGGTGAGGTGATGGCGAGTGAGAGGATGACAACCCTGACTCAGATGCTGAGGAGCCTCAGGATCCCAGTGATGAGGACAGAGAAAAACTAGAGGGAGCGAGTAACTGATCGGACTTGTCCATCCCCAGAACGAGGCAGGAAGCAGTGCTGCCAATGGAAGCAGTACCATTGGTACCGAGCATGCTGGTCCCAGAAGTGGTGTCAATCCTGATCAGCAGTGATATCTGAGTGTCTGACAATACCAACATTGAGCGGTGAAAGCCACCATGGTGCCAACTGCAGTGGTGCTGAGGAGATTCCTGGTACCAAGGTCCCCTGTACCAATCCTGGCATTGGACCTGCTTCCATAACCTGTGGAAAGGGAACACTGGGGTGTAGTGCTGACAGACCCAAGAGTTCAACAGCTTGTTCAATCGATGGGGCTATAGATGACGCAGACATGGCAAACTCCTGGGCCAAAGGAGAGGTTGGGACCAAAAGGCAGAGGAGATCTGTTGCTGCCTGGTACACTGCTGATGTGGAAACAGTCAATGCCAGTATCTCCCTCATCGGTACTGGACTCAGCAGATGCTTGGTGGCCAGAACAAGAGTCAACAGTACAGTGTTTCTAACCTCCCTACTCGATACCGGGGAAGGGTTAGAGGTATCTGTGCCATCCTATACACTGGCACCAACTTTGTGCTAGTTCCTGCTTTTCCTGGGAAGTGGAAGAATTACCTGAAACCTGGAGTGGTTTTGATTGGTCTTATGCAACCTTCTCCTTGGCAGAGAAGACAGGGAACAGCTCTCCTCTGTTTCTTTGCAGAGGCACCTGCTCCGGAACATGAAACCGCAGCACTCTTGGAACCCAAGGGCAATCTCCGACTTGACGAGGGCTTCAGTACCGAAGCAGGCCGCATAGCCTGCTCCAGCAGTTGCAGTTTCAGGAGAAAGTCCTGAATCACTTGAGTCCATTTCTAACACTAACATAACTAACACTATGGTACTACTAATTATATACTACAAGGGAAAAACTAAACTAATTGAGAGGTTGTGAGGTTAAGACCACACAGAGCTCTGACTCCAGCCATGGAGGATAAGAAGGGACTAAGGGAGGATTGGGGCGGCGCCGCCTTGTGAAGCCAGGGAGGTGCTATGGCCACAAGGTGTGAGCGCACCTCTCTATGGGTACTGGTAGGCAAGTTTCTCCCTCTCTGGTGCACTGGGCGCGCACACACCTAAGTGAAATACATGGCTGCATCTACTCAAAGACGACGCTTTATAGGGCCACATAAATGAAAATCAATACATTGATAATTTTAAAAGATAAAGTAAACATGGATGAATTGTGGAAACATGGATGGGAATGGATACATTATTTGGTCCCAGTTCTGAATAGGAATAGCTTAGATTTACACAAACAATAAACCCTAAATTTGTGATCACAAAAGCAAAATGTGCCTCGCTTTGCATTTGTCTCTAAGAAACTAGTCTCTAAGACAACAGTTTTGAAATTTAACAGGCACTGAAACTAGCACTAAATGGCTCAACAAAAACATAAAACAAAGATCAGTGACACTCAAAGTTTAGGCTATGATAATTAAAATTAAAAACAAGTCTGAATTTCTGGGACTAGTTTATTCTTTCAAACAAATCAGACATCTGGGTCTTTTAGTACTTTGCAGGTGTTTAAAATTAGTTAAGGGAATATGAAGAGTAATTTTAAGGTATAGGTTTTTTGAAATTATATTTCCACAGGCCTTAACTCATTTGGCTACTTTAATTTCTGATTTGCTTTCAAGCCCTACCTAATTTGGCACTAAATGGCATGCTGAAATACTTGAGGCATGTAACATGAAGTTGAAGTTAATGACATAAGTACAAAAACCTCACAGTCTGCACTTTCAAGTAAAGCATAACAATGTCATAGTGACCGGATTTTAGCATCTAAACACCAGAATGTTATAATTCTGCAGGCCTTCCCTCAGAACAACTGCTGTTCTTCATGGAGGTCTCGCTCAGACAGATCCCTATTAAAAAAACCTGTATTCCCAAATACTAAGTTTAGGATAGAGAAGGTGCTGTCATCCATTAGCTCTATCAGATTTATGCCTTGCAAATTCATAATTTATTTGGGTTTTTACAAATTATAATAGGAGTGTCCATTCAACAATAGGAGCCTGCTTGGCAATTAAAAAATATATATATATACTAAAAACAGAAGTATCAATTCCTGTAGATCAAATGAAATAACCCAACAATATGAATATATTAGAAATTAATTGACTTGTTGCTGCATTATATTTCAGAACCATGTACATGCAAATAGTACAAAATATAAAAAAGTTAAACATTTTAGTTCAGGGTTTTTTTTTAACCAAACCATTTTAATATTATTTTCTAATGTGAACCATTAAGTTAAGAGTTATAAAACCTGACTTAAAAAGTAGTGAATATAAAAATGACTTAAGTTTGACTTTGTATCTTAAAATTAGAAGTTTAAAAGCCTATAATTTTCCAATTCAAATTGTAGGATCAGTTTGCTAAATTATGCTTACATTTTTAAAGCGTTTAGTACCAGAAAGTTACTTTGGGTGTCCCGGGGATTAAAAGAGGAACCCAGTAAGATTTTTTTGAACACTGTTTCTATTATCTTAGTTATTTTAATTATATTATCACACACCATCATTCATTTTGCTTATATACCATTTCCGATTTTGAGCACTGTAACAAACAAACAAAAAATGACATCACACACAAAACCATTTTACCTCTAAAATTTCATGTAACGTTACCAGTTGTACAGTTGGTTCTTCAGCTGGACTCTACAAAAGCAACACAAAAGATGTTCAAATTCTAACACAGTCAGAAAAGAATCTTAATTGACAAAGAAAAATTTCAATGCAAATAATTCAGAGTAATGAATAAACTGATTTTTTAAAATTTAAAAATATTGAGTCATCATATTAAAGTTACATATTTTAATCCTATATTCAGCAACAAATTCAATGTAAACTCTAAACATAAATGAATGTTTCTCTTAAACTAAGTTGAAAAGAAGATATTAAATGTTACATCTGTCAAGAATGGGATTCACATTTTATTAATTCAAACATATTATTAAACATGACTGCGAGTATAAAGTACTCATTCTGTGTCTAAGATTGGTAAGAAAAGTCACAAGATCAATGCCTTTAAGTAAATTTTCTAAAGTTCTGGGCAAAGAGATGTAAACATGTGATTACTGCAAAAATGTTGTAATCTTGTTTTAAGAGTTCAGTCCATAGTGCCTTAATGTTTACTCTTAATTTATATTGCAATTTAATATTTTTTGGATTAAGCCTCTAGAGGTTATCCAAATACATTTACTATGTTCAAGAAACAAAATTCAGTTTTGCCATAGGATTTTCTTTAAATGTTTTCCTTTTTTAATGTTTAATGTTATTTGAAATTGTCTTCATTTATTAGAGGGGTAGCCATGTTAGTCTGGATCTGTAAAAAACCAACAGAGAGTCTTGTGGCACCTTTAAGACTAACAGATGTATTGGAGCATAAGCTCCAATGTGAGTGAATGCCCACTTCGTCAGACGCACGTATTCACCCACAAAAGCTTATGCTCCAAAACATCTGTTAGTCTTAAAGGTGCCACAAGACTCTCTGTTGTCTTCATTTGTAACAGAGCCAGTTCACGAGTCTTACAAGTTAAAAGATGGTCAGGATTTATGATAAACCCCAACTTTGGAGTGGAGGAAGAACTTATAAAAATTGACATAAGGCCAAATCCTATCTCCTTCCTCCATGACTGTGGAGGGTCCCCTGACAGCATCACTTCTGAGACTCAGCTATACCAGAGACCATATTTGGTAAGGGCCACAAAGGGGTGCACACACATCCCATTGTGCTACAGAGCCCTCCTCCTTGCAATATGGGAGAAGGGGATGTGGAGATTATATTAGCCTATTGGCTGTAGCAGCCTCCATGGAGTGGTTCTAAAGACACTCTGCAGCCTTGGGTGATTTTTTTCTTCCTGCTCCCCTGCCCAGCATCTCACTTCTTGGGCTGGGCACTGGATTCAAGATTTGCCTTAAGGCTAGAATTGGCATATGGAGTATCAGCATGGGAGACATTTTAAACAATTGTACAAAGAGAAATTATTGGTTTGCTACTTTTAAGTCCTAAGGATGTTAGCTCAAACATTAAAGAAGTTTTTATACTTGCAAAATTAAAAAAAAAAGAAAAAAAAAAAGGGAGAGATTTGACTTTATTTTTGGTAGACCAATGGTGTTAAATATTTACAGTTTCTTAAATTAAGTTCAGATTCTGTAGTGTGACAAATTTAACCAGTATCATAAATTACATCACTTTAAAGCAAGATAGCCATCACCACATGGGAAAAAGTATACTTTTTCCTTCCCACAAGTACAATTGACATATAAAATATTTCTTGTAACGTGAACTTTCAGACTGCTGTGTGTGACAAAAAGGGTGCATCTTTCTTTTGAGACTGGAGAGTTATCCTGCATTTTCAATTTAATTCTCATGCCTGCCCATATTAAGACCCCAATCTTGAATCACATGCTTCAACATTAGCAGAGATGCTAACCTTGCACTTAGACTTTTATGGATGTTTATGAAAAAAATTAAGGAGGTTGCTTGAAGTGGTCTCAAGTGCCAAATTTGCAAAGCCAAATACAGATAGGGTGTCTCAGGTAGGACCATGAAAGTTTGTAGTGCATTTTAGGTCCATTTCTGTGAATGTTAGAGTAATAACAGCGGTACAAACTGAAGTGACATTTAGTAACATCAACAGCCATGATCAGGTCTGACCATGATATTGGCTATATCCTCGGTCCTTTGCAAGCATTTCTAAAACCATTCCATTTTTATTTTGCCATATTTGGCTCATTTTGTCAGTGGGGTTTGGAGTGTGGATTCACCGCACAAGCCACAGGTTGTGTGTTGCACTCCAACTGCCCCCATAGACTCTGCTGGACTATATTACTGTGCTCTAGATACCTGGAGTGTGCCAGCAGGGGTACATAGAGCAGTTAGAATGCAACACGCAGCCTGTGGCTTGCTTGGTTGCAGTGTGCCAACCCATTCAAAATGGCCACAGCTTGCCTCCTATCAGAATGATCCTCACTCTGCAGTCTTTGCATGTGCCACAGGGACAGGAATGCCCTCAGAAATTTCTCTCATGGTATGCTGTGAGGGAGTCATCCTGCCCTCAGGGGACGGAGGGACACTGGATGCTGAAGTGGAGTTGCTGGCTGGGCTGAAAGGATTAGGTGGGTTTCAGAAAGCTGGGAAAGGGACTTGTTAGGGTGGAGTTGGGGGATAAGAGATAGGGATGAAGAGGGCTGTTTGGTGGGGTTGGGGGGTAAAAGAGGAGTAGCTGCCCAGTGTCAGCTGGCTCATGGAGACGAGGCACCAATACCAGATGTAGGCAGTGCTTGATGGGTGGTGGTTACTTACTGGTGCTGCAGGCAACTGCTTGCAATGTCACATACCCAGAGGTGCCCATCCAGCCCCAGGTACTGGCAGTTATGCTGAGGGAGAAGTTGCAGGGATGCCAGCATGTCATCCCTGCCACATGCTGCTTGTGCTCTCAGCTGAGCTCCGTGCTCCCTGTGGCGGTTGGTTATGCAGCAGCCACTTTTTGGGCTCCTGCCAGGAGAACTCACCCATGCAACTGAGGAGCTACCCTGCAAGCCTCTCCCAGCCCGACTGACACAATGGTGGCACTTGACATGTGTACGGCTAGGCTGCAGGCACCCTTGCACAGGGGTGCTGGCAATGGAGAAGAACACCCCTGCAGATGCAGCACTGTGTTCATCAGACCCAAGTGGTGAATGACACGCAACACATACATAATCTTCCTAATTTTTCGATATATTTGCAAAATTCATAGATTTATATCTGATTTGATAATTTTGTAATCACATTTAAAAATCGGGAGAATTATTAAAAATTAGGGAGAGTTGGCAGCTCTGCATTAGGCATGCAAGAGGCCTCTAAGATCAATGGGATTACTCATGCTTAAAGTTAAGCATATGCTTAAGAGTTTGCCAGATTGTGGCCTATGAAACGAACCAGCTGCTGACAATGGTTGTCAATAATGGGTCCCTCTGAAGCAGTGTGGAAAATGGTTTAACTACTAATTCAGACAAGGACAAAGTATGTGAATTACATTAAATTAAGGTTACAGCTATAACATGGCTGAAAGCAGCTGTCTCTCTTTTTCGGTTCAGGGGCAGTTCAACCATTCCCTATACTGGTTCTGGGAACCTGATGCTGAACAGACAAGGCCCAAGTGTCCTCAAGAGCCCAACTGAGAACCTTACTAGTTTTTTAGTTTTTGTAGCTATTCTTTTAAACATTAATGATAAAGTATTTGATTTTACTATGGACTTTGATTTTATTATTTAAAATGCTCCCTGATTGCCTATTTTCCCTAAAGTTTAAAGATGACTTTTAGCTCAGTTTCCCTGAGTAGGAAGTTGAGGTTAATATTCTAAACTATTCTCTGTAACACTTTTGTGCCAACAATATTGCTGAAGAATTAAAATTTGTCTTTGAAGAAAAATATGAAACTATCCAGACGGGAGCAGGGTAGACTAATTCAGAACTTGTTTCACTAAGCCCCCATACCAGCCCTCTATGATATAACCAAACTTTGAAAGGTATCACTTAGACAACAAGAACAGTTGTAGGAACTGACTTGGACATTAAGGTCAGAAGGGACCATCATGATCATCTAGTCTGACCTCCTGCACATTATAGGCCACAGAACTTCACCCACCCACTCCTGTAATAGACCCATAACCTCTGGCTGAGTTACTGAACTCCTCAAATCATGATTTAAAGACTTCAAGTTACAGAGAATCCACCATTTACACTAGTTTAAACCTGCAAGTGACCAGTGACCCGTGCTGCAGAGGAAGGCAAAAATCCCCCAGGGTCTCTGCCAATCTGACCTAGGAGAAAATTCCTTCACGACCACAAATATGGCAGTCAGTTGGACCCTGAGCATTTCAGCATGACCCAACAGCTAAGTAACTGGGAAAGAATTCTCTATAGTAACTCAGAGCTCTCCTCATCCAGTATCCCATCAACAGCCATTGAGGATATTTGCTACTAGTAGTCAGCTATATACTACTGCAGGCAGTCTCATCATACCATCCACTCCATGAATTTATCAAGCTCATTCTTGAAGCCACTTAGTTTTTTTGCCCCCATTGCTCCCCTTGAAAGGTTGTTCCAGAACTTCACTCCTCTGATAGTTAGAAATCTTCATCTAATTTCAAGCCTAAATTTGTTGATGATCAGTTTATAGCCATCTGCTCTTGTGTCAACATTGGCACTTAACTTAAATACCTCCTCTCCCTCTCTGGTATTTATCACTCTGATGTATTTATAGAGAGCAATCATATCTCCCCTTCAGCCTTCGTTTGGTTAGGCTAAACAAGCCAAGCTCTTTGAGGCTAGGTCTATACTACCCGCCTGAATCGGCGGGTAGAAATCGACCTCTCGGGGATCGATTTATCACGTCCCAACGGGACGCGACAATCGATCCCCAAATCGGCGCTCTAACTCCACCAGCGGAGGTGGTAGTAAGCGCCGCCGACAGAAAGCCACAGAAGTCGATTTTGCCGCCGTCCTCACAATGGGGTAAGTCGGCTGCGATACGTCAAATTCAGCTACGCTATTCACGTAGCTGAATTTGCGTATCTTAAATCGACTCCCCGCTGTAGTGTAGATGTACCCTGAGTCTCCTCTCATAAGGTAGATTTTCCATTCCTCTGATCATCCTAGTAGCCCTTCTCTGCACATGCTCCAGTTTGAATTAATCTTTCTTAATTGTGGGAGATCAGAATTGCACACAGTATTCCAGATGAGGTCTCACCAGTGCCTCGTATAATGGTACCAAAACTACATGTATGACTTAAATATGGATTCCACCTTTCCAGCATTGTGACTTTAAAATTATATAAAACCAAGTTAAAGAAAAATTAATAAAACCTTTTCAAATTTGATAATTTTAAAGAAATCATACTTTTTTCTTCTTTTTAGCACTTTCATCTTCTTCCGGGAGAGGAAAATGTTCTTCTAGGAACTCCCCCAGAGCACTCAAGAGCTCTTCCTTATATGCCCTTATTTTCAGCATTTTACTTTTCAGTTCTTGTAACGTTCTAAAAACCCAATGTAAAAATAAAGTTTAACTGATGTGACATGTAATTCAATAAAAAGGTACTGTTCCTACAAGAATGGCATTAATAACCCAAATATCACAAAGTGCAAGTGCAGCCTGTAGCATATTTGCAACCTAGTTTTCAAATGTATTTTATTACTTGATTATTTGATCTTTACCAAAGATATCAAACATTAATATTAGATTTTTAAAATCTATTTTAATTGTCATCCTAATATTCAATCCTTTCACTCTTTTTGCTGGAAAAAAGCACTACAAATACCTTTTTTCAGAAAATTGTACCACTTGATTTTTCATTTCTTCATGTGTTACATCAAGAGCATCTACCAATTGCTGCTGCTCATCCAGCCACTGCTGTTCTCTTTAAACATAAAAGTGAGAAAAAAAATGAGAGAGGGAACAATGGATAATTAGAAGTTTTCAGACCTACTGAAACAATGATTCTTACTTGATTTTCTAACAAAATTGTATGGCATTCATAAGCTCAATTCACTTTATACCTTTTCATGTCTTCCTTCAGCTTTTTATTCTTTGACTGAACTGTAGACAGCACCATTTCAAGATCATGGTCTACTTTCTGCAACTACAAAATTGGAAATTGAAGTGTATATTATGGAGAAATGCAACTCTATTAGTGCTATGTAAAACAAAACTTGATAGTGCTGTTGTGGTATCACTCAGATACCACAGTGACAGGAACCAAAATTATCTTGACAGACAAATCAGTAACAACCCACATCTCACATAATAGTATACTGAAAAAAAAGACGGTTACTCACCGTTGTAACTGTTGTTCTTCGAGATGTGTTGCTCATATCCATTCCATTAGGTGTGCGCGCGCCGCGTGCACAATCGGAGAATTTTCTACCCTAGCAACACCGGCGGGTCGGCTGTGGAGCCCCCTAGAGTGGCGCCTTCATGGCGCTGAATATATACCCCAGCCGACCCGGCGCCCCCTCAGTTCCTTCTTGCCGGCTACTCCGACAGTGGGGAAGGGGGGCGGGTTTGGAATGGATATGAGCAACACATCTCGAAGAACAACAGTTACAACGGTGAGTAACCGTCTTTTCTTCTTCGAGTGCTTGCTCATATCCATTCCATTAGGTGACTCCCAAGCCCAACTTAGGTGGTGGGGTCGGAGTGAGACATTGCTGTGTGCAAAACCGCTGATCCGAATGCAGCATCGTCCCTGGACTGCTGCACTAGTGCATAGTGAGCTGTAAACGTGTGGACTGATGACCAAACCGCCGCTCTACAAATATCCTGGATCGGAACTTGTGCCAGGAAAGCAGTCGAGGAAGCTTGGGCCCTCGTGGAGTGAGCGGTGAGGTGCGGTGCTGAGACACCTGCCAGGTCATAGCAAGTCCGGATGCAAGACGTAATCCAGGAGGATAGGCGTTGTGAGGAGACCGGTGAGCCTTTCATTCGGTCGGCCACTGCAACGAAGAGTTGCGTCGTCTTCCTAAAGTGCCTTGTGCAGTCAATATAGAAAGCCAGGGCCCTGCGTACGTCCAGAGAATGCAAACGTTGATCCTGGCGAGTAGCATGTGGTTTAGGATGAAAGACCGGGAGAAATATATCCTGGTTGATATGAAATGGAGAAACCACCTTAGGGAGAAAGGCAGGATGTGGACGAAGCTGCACTTTATCCTTATGGAAAACTGTATAAGGGGGCTCGGATGTAAGCGCCCTGAGTTCAGAAACGCGCCTTGCTGAGGTGATGGCTACGAGGAAGGCTGTCTTCCAGGATAGGTACAAAAGTGAACAGGTGGCCAGTGGCTCAAATGGAGGACCTGTGAGCTTGGAGAGAACCAGGTTAAGGTCCCACGTCGGGACGGGCTGACGTTGTTGTGGGTACATCCGGTCTAAGCCCTTGAGGAATCTAACGACCATCGGGTTAGAGAATACCGAGGACGCGAGTTCCCCTGGGTGAAAGGCTGATATAGCGGCCAGGTGAACTCTAATTGAAGATATCGCCAACCCCTGCTGTTTTAGGGAGAGGAGATATTCCAATATGAGAGGAATAGGTGCCTGTAGCGGGGACGTGGCTCGTTGTTCGCACCAACAGGAGAACCGCTTCCACTTGGCCAAATACGTGGCTCGTTTTGAGGGCTTCCTACTGCTCAACAGAATCTGTTGGACCGATAGTGAGCATTGTTGTTCTGTCTGGGAGAACCATGGAGCAGCCACGCCGTGAGGTGAAGAGAATGCAGGTCGGGGTGACGCAGTCGGCCGTGGTCCTGAGAGATGAGATCCGGACATAATGGAAGCGGGATCGGTGTCCGAATCGAGAGTTCCAACAGTGTGGTGTACCAATGTTGTCTCGGCCACGCTGGAGCGATCAGAATTACCTGTGCCTGGTCTCTGCGCAATTTGAGCAGTACCTTGTGGACCAGAGGAAACGGAGGGAAGGCATAAAACAGGTGGTCTTTCCAGGGAAGGAGAAACGCATCCGAGAGGGAGCCCGGAGCTCGACCTTGTAGGGAGCAGAACACGTGGCACTTCCTGTTGTCTCGAGATGCAAACAGGTCTATCTGGGGAAACCCCCACTTCTGGAAGATGGAATGTATGATGTCCGGACGGATGGACCACTCGTGCGTCTGAAAAGACCTGCTGAGTCGGTCCGCTAAAGTATTCTGGACTCCAGGGAGGAACGATGCCGTAAGATGGATTGAGTGGGCGATGCAGAAGTCCCACAGGTGAATGGCCTCTTGGCATAGAATTGACAAATGTGCTCCTCCTTGCTTGTTGATGTAAAACATGGCCGTGGTGTTGTCGATGAGAACTAACACACAACGGCCACGTAGGAGATTGAGAAATGCCTGGCACACCAGGCGCACCGCCATCAGTTCCCGAACATTGATGTGCAGGGCTAACTGAGATGCAGTCCACAGGCCCTGAGTATGGTGTTCGTTGAGGTGGGCGCCCCAACCCAGAGATGAAGCGTCTGTAACCAGTTGCAGAGAGGGTTGTGGTGCGTGAAATGGCATCCCCTCGCAAACTACATTGTGATCTAGCCACCAGGTGAGGGAGGTCAGGATCGAGTTCGGGATCGTGACCACCATGTTCAGGCTGTCCCGATGTGGGCGGTATATCGATGACACCCAGGTCTGGAGTGGGCGAAGCCGAAGTCTGGCATGCCTGGTTACGTACGTGCAGGAAGCCATGTGACCCAGTAGGGTGAGGCACGACCTCACCGTGGTAGTTGGGAAGGCCCTGAGCCCTTGAATGAGGCTCGTGATGGTACAAAAGCGGTTGTCTGGCAGGATGGCTTGTGCACGTCTGGAGTCTAGGACTGCGCCGATGAATTCTATTCTCTGGGTAGGTTCTAGAGTGGATTTGTCCTTGTTGAGAAGGATGCCCAACTTGTTGAATGTGTACCAGCCAGTCGTCTAGGTACGGGAACACCTGTATCCCTTGTCGACGAAGGTACGCTGCCACGACAGCCATACATTTCGTGAACACTCTTGGGGCCGAGGATAGGCCGAAGGGAAGGACTGCAAATTGATAGTGCACTCTGCTTACCACGAATCGCAGGAAGCGTCTGTGAGGCGGGTAAATTGCGATATGAAAGTAAGCGTCTTTCATGTCGAGGGCGGCGAACCAGTCTCCAGGATCGAGGGAAGGGATAATGGCCCCCAAAGAGACCATGCGGAACTTCAACTTTACTACGAATTTGTTGAGTCCGCGCAAGTCCAAGATGGGCCGCAGACCTCCTTTGGACTTGGGGATCAGGAAGTAACGGGAATAAAATCCCCTGCCCCTTAACTCTATCGGAACCTCCTCTATGGCCCCCATGGCAAGGAGCGTAGAAACCTCCTGTATAAGAAGTTGCTCGTGAGAAGGGTCCCTGAAGAGGGACGGGGAAGGGGGGTGGGAGGGGGGGGATAGAAGAAAACTGGATAGCGTATCCCCTCTCCACCGTGCGGAGGACCCAACGGTCCGAAGTTATAAGGGACCAAGCACGGTGGAAGTGGGAGAGGCGATCCTGAAAGGAGGGGGCTGGATCCTGGGGGATGACTGGGGCGCCGTCCTCGACCGCACCTTCAAAAGTTCTGTCTAGGACCTGAAGGTGGTCTTGGTGGCCCCTGGTTCTGACCGGGTTGAGGGCCAGCCCATCTTCTCCTACCACCTCGCACTCGCCTTCTGGCAGGGTCCTGTCTCTGACGAGGTGGAGGGGGGTAAAAACGTTGAGGCTGGGGCCTAAATGGTCTGCGCTGGGGACCCGCAACATGCATCCCCAGGGAGCGCATGATTGTCCTGGAGTCCTTGAGGCTCTGCAATCGAGAGTCCGTCTTCTCCGAGAACAACCCCTGTCCTTCAAAGGGCAAATCCTGTAGGGTTTGCTGTAATTCAGGGGGCAAACCCGAAACTTGGAGCCAGGAGGTCCTTCGCATAGCGATACCTGCGGCCAGGGTTCTCGCGGCCGAGTCCGCTATGTCCAGGGAGGCCTGTAAGGAGGTCCGAGCCACCTTCTTACCCTCCTCAACCAAGGCCCCAAACTCTTCCCTGGACTCTTGGGGAACCAATTCCTTGAACTTCCCCATAGAGTTCCAGGAATTAAAGTTGTAGCGGCTCAGGAGCGCCTGCTGGTTAGCCGCTCTAAGTTGCAGCCCTCCAGCTGAATAAACTTTACGGCCAAACAAATCGAGTCGCTTAGCCTCCTTTGATTTGGGAGCTGCAGCTTGTTGACCGTGGCGCTCCCTTGCATTCACTGATGACACCACCAGCGAACACGGCTGGGGATGGGTATACAAGTACTCGTAGTCTTTGGAAAGGACAAAGTACTTTCTTTCCACCCCTCTCGCTGTAGGTGGGATAGAGGCAGGGGTTTGCCATATCGTAGTTGCGTTCGCCTGGATCGTGCGGATCAGGGGCAACGCCACTCTTGATGGGACATCCGCCGCGAGGATATTTACAATGGGGTCCTGCACCTCCACTATCTCCTCCGTCTGTAGGTCCATGTTACGGGCCATCCTACGTAACAGGTCCTGATGAGCCCGAAGATCTATTGGGGGTGGACCTGTGCACGACGTGCCCGCCACTGCCTCATCCGGAGAGGAAGAGGAAGATGCCTCTGGTGGTAAGGGATCCAGGGGAGGATCCTGGTCTCCCTGTTCCTGGGTCGGAGCATCACCTGCCCTTGGGTCCGGGACGTCAGGTGGTGCAGATACAGAGGCCTCCATGCCCCCTGGAGGAGGGCGAGAGATGGTGGACTCTGGGGCCCTTGTATCAGAGTGACCCGAGCGAGAGGTTGTTGGAGCCCCTTGCGCCTGGTGGTATGCCCACGGGGTCCAGAATGACCAGTGAGATGGGCCATGGTCAGGGTCCTCTGCTCCCTCTTGCCAATGGCCTAAATCTTGCTCCCGGTTTGCCCCTGAGGGGGGTATGCCGATCTTGACAAGTCCTCAGAGGAGCGAGACACCGATCTCGATGGCCATGGCGGTGCCGACTGCGCCGAGACGAATCCCGTGGGATACGGTGCCGGTCTAGAGATGTTCTATCTCTACGCGGTGCCGGCGATCGGTGCCGAGATCGCGATCGGTGCCGATGACCTCGCCGGTGCCGGGAGTCGGATCTGGATTGAGACGATGACCTGGAGTAGGCCCGGTGCCGGGAGCGGCCTCTCGACGTCGAACGTCGATCGTACCGGTGCCGAGAACTACGTCTCGACGTTGATCGGTGCCGACGATCATAACGGTGCCGCGATGATCTTGGCCGCGAGTACGACCGGTGCCGAGGTGATATCCGGCGCCGGGACTGCGAGCGGCGTGGGGACCTGCTTCGGGACCTGGACCGGTGCCGTGGTTCCAGCCCTTGCGATGGAGGGCGCATCAAGGCAGGTTTTCCCCTAGATTGGACCGGGCGAGTCAACGGTGCCGGTGGTTGGGGCGGTGCCGGCTCCGTGAGGGCGATCAAGTCTCTCGCCGTCGCGAAGGTCTCCGGTGTCGACGGGAGGCACTGTATCACCGCCGGTCTCGGTGGTGATTCTGTCTGCACCGGATTCAACGGCCTCGGAGCCGGAGTCGACGGTGCTGGAGGCACCTGTTTTCGGTGCTCCACAGGTGGACGCGGCTCTACCCCCGGCACCGGGGGAGCCGGCGTCTTCGGCACTGAGGTCCCCGCCTTATGGGATTTTTTATGTCCCGGGGATAATGAACGGCGCCGAGGCACTTGCTGTGAGTGCGGTGCCGATGAGGTCCGGTGCCGTGGAGGCTTGTCCGACGTGGTCGGCATGGTCGGTGCCGCCAGGGCACTGCGCACCGAGGTGCTAGGTGCCGGGGCCTGACGCGCCGATGGAGCGTCCGGGCTAAGTGCCGCCTCCATAAGGAGTTGCCGGAGTCGAAAGTCCCGCTCCTTCTTGGTCCTCGGTTTGAAGGCCTTACAGATCTTGCACTTGTCTGTTTGATGGGACTCTCCCAGGCACTTCAGACACGAGTCGTGCGGATCGCTTGTTGGCATAGGCTTAGCGCAGGAGGCGCACTGTTTGAAGCCGGGAGTCTTGGGCATGAGCCCGGCCACGCGGCCGGGGAAAAAGGGGGAGACAACCCCCTGAATCCCCTTTAACTATATAACAACTATAAACAAGTGAATAACCAACTATATAACTATAAACAACTAGAACTATAACTATAACTGTGAATAACTGGATAAGCTAGGGAGAGTGGAGAACAGCTACGCCGCGCTCCACAGTTCCAACGACCGTCAGGGGCGGTAAGAAGGAACTGAGGGGGCGCCGGGTCGGCTGGGGTATATATTCAGCGCCATGAAGGCGCCACTCTAGGGGGCTCCACAGCCGACCCGCCGGTGTTGCTAGGGTAGAAAATTCTCCGACGATCGTGCACGTGGCGCGCGCACACCTAATGGAATGGATATGAGCAAGCACTCGAAGAAGAACTAATAGTTGGCAGAAAAAACAATTACGGCACTCCAAAGTGAGAACATCTCAAAGAAAGGGTGATTACTCTTACTAATCAAACGGACGATGAATGAGGTATTCATATCTTGGATAGGGAAATGGTACAAGTAATAAGACACTGCATTCTGGTTCACTTCAGACTATTTCTCAGTAAAAAAATTTAGAGCTTGACTCTGTCAGAGGCTCCACGCCATCCACTCCACATAGGAGTGGGCAGTATCCAACACCTTATTGGACTGGGTCCTTAGTTGATGCATGGCTTACTGAAGACTAACACTGAGATGCTCTCTGTCCTTTTGAGATTGATGTGGCTCCCTTAATAAGTTTGGGGCTGTCCACTACACACTATCTTTAAATGATTGTGTGTCCCTGTATTGGAGTTCCCTGAGGTTTGTCTCTCAGATGGTGGGAGAACCTGATCGCGCCCAGTTACTTGCACTGGGAGGTTCTGGCACGGCCCTAGTTCCTTACTTCTTAGCTAGGCCCTTACCCTTTGCGGGACTTCACTCCCCGTAGGGACAGGGTGAAGAGCTCCTAGATGGGAGTTCCTCCTGTGGCTCCAGGAGTAATCCCAGCAGTCTCCTTTTCAGCAATCCTGCTCCTTCACCTCAGCTGACTGCAGCTGCCTTCCTTTTAAAAGCCTTCCATCTAGCCCTGCCCCCATACCCTGTCTAGCACCTTCCTCATCAGTGTGGGGTCTATACACCCCATCACAGTCCCTTTATTATGTAATTATAAAATAAAATAAAATTTAAATTTAGCTCACAACAAATACAAATGAAATATAGAAAATATTCCCCAGGAGCAGAAGGGTTTTATATACCCAAGATTTATGAGAAATGCAGTATCCCTCAGCTAAACTAACCACAAAATGGAATGTCAAACCAAACATGTATTGGAGAGGATATTCACTCAAAGGAAAATACATAGCCAATCTTTTCGTTAAAAGAGCACTTGTATTGGCAGTTTGGTTCCCTGGCCTGACTGATCCAAGGCAGAGGAAAGTTGCTGGGAGGTAGCCAAACCAAAAAGGTAGGTGAAGCAAAAGTTATTTTTAAACAAAACCCATATAATCTAAATGTGTCTTTATGTGTTAGCCAAAGTATAACTATTCATTTCAATGTTATAGCCACAAGAATATTCCCAGCTAATGTTACATACCAATGTCCAACCAATATATTAAAATGCTACCACTAACACATTCTTTATTTGTCCTTTCTCCCCCAGTTTGGAAGAACTCAAATAGATATTTGCATATATTATTCCTACAGAACTCAGAGTACTGCCTCTTCTGCACAGCACATTTTTTTAAATCATATCTTAAACATAAAAGACACCATATAATAAGTTCTGGTAAAAAGATCATTTTCACTACATCTAAAAATATTCAGTACTAACAACAAGGTTCAGGAAAAAGCAAGTTAAAAAATTAATAGTGCTCAAATAGACACACAATTTCTTATGGCTAGCCAATCATATGAAAAGAAACTAGGAAGTAACGTCTTACAAGTAGGTTTTTTACAAGTAATGAACTAAGACACTTACCTCTTCCTTTCCTAATGCTACCAGAACATCTGGATTGGTGGAAATTACTGAAAAATAAAACAGATTGTTTTCCCTGATTTTTTTTTTTAATATAAACAAATATTAATAAATTTAGCAAAATATGCACATCTGACTTTTGAGGAAGACATACCATTTGCATTATCATAGGGATGAAGTCAAATCTCAAAAAAAATGGCCCTATCAAATGTCTAATCTGCACTGAGGAAAATATTGTTTTAATATCAATTTCCCCTATGGTCCAAACTGCACACATTACTTTACAAATATCACAAACTAAATTCCAATTTTAATAAAACTTGCCTCATCAATAGGTATGACAGAACTTCCTCCTGGCTACAAGCCAAAGTTTTTGCAAAACATTTTAAATCCATGTAAGAAGATTGTTTGATACAAGGCACCTTTCTCAGGGTCTTAAGTCTTTTTTAAGAATAAGAGAAACTGAGGTAATTAGAAGAACATGAGAAGACCCTCCCCTTTGTTAAAAAAAAAAAATCTTCCACAAGGAATCAATCAACATATTCTGAAGTCATTTATAATACTTCTCTCAAAACCATCTGAACTTAGTGTTTTAGGTTATGTTTACACTAACAAAGTCACCCTTCACTCAAAAACTCCAGTTGTTCAACAGAAAGAAGAGGTAATTGGACATCATTTAAAAAAAAAAAAAAAGGATTATATTATGGAGAGAGCTGATTTTGTCACAGAAAGAGAGATTCTTTTTTAAAAGGTTCAAATGCAAGAGATCATCTCAGATTTCATTAATTCAGAGCTTCCAGGTTTGTTTGATAGGTCTTGCAATCCCCTTCAGGAGATTTGAAGAGTTGATTAGGTGTGCCATCATCCTCCCTGCTTTGCTTATATATGAATAAAAACACGGATTTTGAGAAACTAAAGCATGCATTTGCAACTTTTTATGTAATGAGAGAAATTAAAGCTACCATAGCAGCTTCAAATTGTTATAGCACCAGAAGCATATTTGTATGTCAAAATTTGGGAGATCCATAATATCTCATCCTAACATAAGCAATTCCCGTGATAAAGCTTTCTTTTTACTAAAGGGGAAAGAAATTATAGCTCCTCATATAGAAGCATTAGATGTCTTCCAAAATACATAGTGCGCTTGATACATTTGCAAAAATAAATCTATTTGAAAAGATTTTTAAATAAAAGTTTGGTTAAACCTCTATGATTATTGAACAAACGGTGAAGTAGTGATTTCAGCAGTGATCAGAGTATGAGCTGATACTGAAACAAGGAAGATTTCTGCACCCAAAGTGTGTTCAATTAAAGTGTGATTTAAAAAAGTGTCAGATAAAGAATTACGAGCATGTGAGACCGAAGTAAAATCATATATATATATATATATGATTTTACTTCGGTCTCACATATATATATATATATATATATATATATATATATATACACACACACACACACAAAAGTTGAGTAGAGCACCCCTGAACTAAGCTGATGTTAAAGAGCTACTGGAGGCCCTGTACAGTGACTTTAATCATCATCATGGCTATATTTCGTGATGACAATGACTTGAAAATGTCTTAAATGCAGAATTAATTTCGTTAGAGTTCTGCTCTTTCCTTTCAATAGGCCAAGTTCCAGTCAATGACATTTGATATGAAGAATCCAAAGAAACCAATTTTCTATACGTTGTGATGATCAAAAATCCTTTCTATCTCGAATTATCCACTTCAGTCCATTCAAAATCACTTGTTTCCTATCGCTTCTTTCAACTTTAAGCATTTCTACACAAGTACTTATATGCCTCCTTTAATTGTAATATCTGAGTGCCCATCAAGTATTTAAAAATAGAAGTAACAATCTCCTGCAGAAGAGAATTCAATAGTCCACATGCAGTAAATTCTGTCTCCTGCGCTATGACTTGTGGAGGTCGTGGTTATAGAAGGAGAGGGAATCTCTTTAGTAGCTAGGGCCAATCCCATGAAGGACTCTGAATATCAGGATAGAGACTTTGAATTGTTCTGTATTCAATGGTGAGCCAGTGCATAGCAAGGAGCACTGGGGTGATGTGCTAAAGGCAATTTTAGTCACTAGGCATATATGCTGATGCATCTTCTACCAGTTGGAGCCTTTTCCTGGTGTGTGGTTTTATTGCTACATACAAAATATACAAAAAAATCAAGCCTGGAGGTCACAAATGGAATAGCATGCCAATGTATAGCATGATTGCAATGCAAAATACTACCAGATGTTAGCAATGCAAGGAATCATTACTATGCAAGCCTTTGTACGGAAACTCCAATTCAAGTGATAGGAGTCTGGCACAATACTGATACTATGCACACAAATAAGGTACTATACATAGACCACATATGTTTTATAAACTTTAAAATGTGGTTAATTCTTATTTTGAAAAGAGAAAAATTCAAATCTATTTTAAGTGCCAACTGCTTGTTAAAAAGTTATAATTCAGCTGATTAAGCATCTCTAGAGCTATATATAGAGTATCAGAAACCCAGAAAGAACAAGAGACTAAAGAGTCTTGGAAAAATAAAAATTTGCATTGTGGATTCAAGCCTGTGTGCCAAGATTTTGCCCAATGAAATTTGTAACTGCCAAGTTATAACCCCCAAAAGCAAGGTTTATAATGGAAATGCTGACAGACTCTCAATTATAGTAATTGTACTGGTTATTGCTAAAAATATACAGCAGGGTACAAGACAGCCTGACATTCAGGCTCTAATATTGAGTTGTGGCAACTTGACTAATATTCCTATCCCATATTTAGCATCATTCAGACAGCATTTTCTATTAACGAAGCATCTTCTCTCTCATAGTGAGGAATAGGTACACTGAGAAAATTCCAGATGGACACAGAACAATGAAAGCATGGCAGTTCTTTATTTTCATATAATGGCCATAATCTTATGACATCTCTTAAAGTTAACCCCCACCTCCCATTCTCCAACGAAGTGGCTCAAAAGAGAGAATTATAAGTAACAAGGGAAAGCCTAGACTGCAAAAAGATAAGTTATTTATATGTTGTATGGAATATAGTTGTAGCTGTGTTGTTCCCAGGATACTAAAGAGACAAGGTGGGTGAAATAATATTACTTCACCCACCTTGTCTTTTGAGGTTATTGATACATTATATACACAACATTTCTGTACTATAAAATTAACATATGTAATAAGAAATCTAACCAGGTGCAAATAAATTAGAACATTATGGGCCAACTAATACTCAAATATAATGCTAAAAATATTTAATGCCACAAGAATCTATTTTTGTAACACAAATAGATTAAGGTTTTAAAAATGATTAAATATTTATAGTAACAAAAACATCAGCAGTTATCTTAGCTAGAATAAAAATTAAAAGTGCTTGCAATCCTTATGTTACAAGGATGATCATCAGCAGTGGCCAAGAAGAAATATTCCCCCATAGGGAATAGCATTGCATAGGATAGCATTGCACAATTTGGTACAATTGGTCTAATTTTGGTCTATCCTTTGTCTGAAGAATTTGGAACTGACCACTGCTAGAGACAGGTTCCCAGACCACACAAACTACTGATGCTTTCCCATTATGGAAATTTTTATCACCCTATATACTACTTTTTTTCTCCTTATATGTTTAGGAAGAGATGGTTAGGTTGCTGGTATACTGTGACCACTGCCTACCACCAATGTAGTCTCACTGATTTCTTGTACTCCTTCATCTGTCTGTATCCATCTGTTGCTTTGTCTTATATTTATTTAGCTGTAAGCTCTTCGGGGTAGAGACTGTACTTTTGTCCTGTGTTTGTACAGTACCTAGCACAATGAGGTCTTGGTCCATGACTAGGACTCATACCCAGCACAATAATACAAAATCAAAGCTATGGTGTCTTGTGGAAAGTTTAAAAAAAAAACATTCTATTTAATATTTATTCAGTTGATATTACATAAGGAGCAGTAACAACACCTAAATTAAGGTTGCCTAGTACTTCCCATTATAATTTTTTTTCCTTCTTCCTTCGAAGAACTAACATTTCCAAGGTACACCATACATACCTGAAATTTAGAAGAGGAGGAGAGGTGCTATTACAATCTGTTCAGATATTGCCGAGTTATAAAATGTTGAAAGCCACGATACACAGTTTGTATTGTGATCCAATCACTTTGGAAGCAACATAAGCTAAACTAGAATAGCTCAGTGGTTTGAGCATTGGCCTGCTAAACCTAGGGTTGTGAGTTTAATCCTTGAGAGGGCCATTTAGGGATCTGGGGCAAAAATCTGTCTGGGGATTAGTCCTGCTTTGAGCAGGGGGTTGGACTAGATGACCTCCTGAGGTCCCTTCCAACCCTGATATTCTATGATAGAAAAAGCACTCTTATTCCGCGTGTGCACGTGGAGCATGCACGAGGAGAGCTATACCAGTATAATCATGCCGCTAAATTTCTTCCTGTAGACAAGTTCTAAAATAAGTTTGTATGGAAAAAGGATCTTTGCTGATTAAGAATTCATCTGTTCTGCCTAGAGCCAATCTTCCATTGTGGAGAATAAGACAACATTTTGGGCTATAGTACTATCAGAGGATATTCAGTTTTGTGTCTTCTTGTCAAATAGATTCTGTTGGATCTTGCTTTTCCAATGCCTGGCCAAATTAGGGTCATGGGTAAATTCAAGTTAACTACAATTCAATTCAGACCAAAATGGTGCTGAAGCTGGTGGGTAGAAGAGGAAATCTTGAAGAATTGATAGGGCTATGCATGTTTTGTCTGATAATGACTGCTAAGAACACAGGAAGGATGCATACCCTTTATCTCAGGGGATCTGCAAATGTTACGGAATTACTGGATCGGTAACTGCTCTTGGATTCCCAGAATGCTGTAATGGCCCAAACTGTTTCTTATCTTTGTTTGACCTGGTGTCTGTGAACTCTAAATCCAAAAAGGATATTGTAATGCACTGTAATTGAGTTACCCTCAAAGTTACCTTGAAAATTTCAGCTAGTAGACACTATGACAGTCCACCTCTTGACTGGAGCAGGCCAACATGAACACACCATACATATAATAAATGTTTTGCACTGCTTCTGAATCCAACACTGGATGCATTTCAAGGTATTGGTTACCTATAAAACCCTCAACAGAACAGGAGTTTTCTGCCAGAATGCTCCTGTAATTTCTATAACTAAGGGCCAGAATTCTTGATGGAGGCCCTTCAGAAATTGCTATAGAGGCTTCTTGTTAACCTCCTGGAATATTATTCATCTCTTTGGTGGCCTGATTTTTAGGAGTGCTGAACACCGACAAATCCCATTCTAATGAAAGGGAGTGTTAGGCTATGTTTACACTAGAGAGCTTACAACGACAGAGCTGTACTGATGCAGCTGCACCACTGTAAGATTTCTCATGTAGCTGCTTTATGCTGACGGGAGAAAGCTCTCCCACTGACATTGTGCTGTGCAACGGCCACTTATTCCAGTGAAAATTATGTCGCTCAGGAGGTGTGTTTTTTCACACCCCATGAGAGAGACAAATTTTGCTGACATAAGCGGTAGTGTAGACATAGCCTTAAGAGAGAGAAGCAGTAGTTCTAAGTTGTGAACTGCCTCAGTCATTTCAACAGGTGCTAACTCAGATGTTGGTGCTACAAGGAAGAAAGCACAGAGACAAAAGTGGAAGGACACTATTGTAGGCAGTACTGTAGTTCATTTTGATTTCTGCAAGGTACCTAGGTGTGATGATGCATGCAATATAAATATTCTACATATGCACACTCAAATGCTTGGATGAACGGTGTGTTGTAAAGCCAAGATAATCATATAAACTTTAGTTTAAACGAAGTCTATAAAAATACTAATAAAAATCCTTACTCTCAGGACTTCGTTTCTGCCATTGATGATACTCTGCTGTTAAAGCCTTCACTCGCACCATTAACAATGAAAGCTGTAAAACAAGAAGGGAAAAAAAAAAAAAAAAAGAGTATTTAAAAACTAATTCTTGAAATGTGCTGAATAGTATTTGAGTAAGATGAGACAGAACATGGTAAAAAATTATTTAGTATTCCATGAGGAAGAATCTGGAAGATACAATGGAGCACATTTTACTAGTTTTTAGAATCACTATTGCTTACAGTCTATTTCTTTTGATAATGTACAACTACTTAGAAGTTAATTATTTAGATTTATACAGAATAAAATAAAAGATCACCCAATCCAGTGCTCTGAGTGCCCTGGACAATATTTAAAAAATACACTAAAAAAAAAAAAAAAAAAAAAAAAGAGACCTGTCAATTCCACCAGATCAACTCAAATAAGATTGACAACATAAGTATAACTGAAATCAATCAACCCCACACACAATCCCCAGAGTCCCACACCCAGCTGTAGCTATCTTCCATTTCCTCATGAACTGGGAAGAAAAGGCAGACCTTCCAGCATGCCCTGAAAAGTGACAAATTTGGGCTGTTACGACCTGGGCAGGTAAAGCCCAGTATCCTAATGGAGAACACTCTGCCAACTGCCTACTATGACTGATAGAGTTTAAGGTCAGAAGGGACCATTAGATCATCTAATCCAGGGGTTCTCACAACATATTTTTTGATGGCCTTAGAGTGCGGCCACCAACTCTTGCTGGTTGTAGCTCTGAGAATTTTTCCTAAAATACTTAAGGAACTTTAGGAAAATTAAAATTAACTATGCACATATACACGTCCAGATCATTGTAATTTATTTATGGAAGGTTTTTTTTTTTGCAGACTCAATAACAAAAATAATGTACAGTTGTTTCTATTCTTTACTGGACCTAAACAGAATAGAAACAAAAATAAGGTGCTTTGCATATTTTTTTTTATTATATATATCTCATCTATCTATCTATATAGATTGCTAGTTAGTAAGTCTGCTATTGTGAAAAGTGATATTTGTATATTTGTTATCACTTTTAACAGCAGTCTTACTGAGCCCTGGTATACTGGAGGACAAATTAAGCCCTGGATGAGGAGGTGAATAAGGCAGCAGGGGGGCCAGTGGCAATGGGGGTCTGGAGGAAGCACCAGGGGTCAAGGTGATGGTGGGGGGGTGAATCCAGGGATGGAGCCCAAAGCCCTGTGGCTGGGGGACAGAGCCTGCCGCCCACCACCCCAGGGCAGAAGCCTGAAGCCCGAGACACACTGTCCCTGGGAAGGTGGGGAACTCACACTGGTTGCTTGCTCCTACAGTGTTTGTTGCTCCAGAAGGGGGTAGGGACCAACCCCTGGGCAGCCCCAGAGGAAGAGCTGGTGCTTTGCCTCTCCTCCTCCTCCTCCCCCCGACCCCCAAATCACAGCCCAGTATGCTGTGGCCACAAGAAAAGCCCCTGGTGGCTGCATGCAGCCACAGTGGCTGCATTTGAGAAACGCTGATCTAATCTGACCTGTGTATCAGACTATTGATTCTACCCAGTTACCCCTGTATGGAATCTAATAACTTGTGTTTGACTAAAGCATAACTTGTAGCTGGCTAAAGCACATCTTCCAGAAAGACATCCTCTCTTGATTTGATTACAACAGAAGATGGAGAATCCACCACTTCCTGGTAGTTGGTTCCTATGGTTTGTCATTCTCACTGTTAAAATTTGAATTTGTCTGGCTTCAGCTTCCAGCCATTCTCCACTAGATTAAAGTAGTTCTAGCACCTGATTTTTTTTATCTGTGATGGTACTTGTACACTATAATTAAGTCACCTCTCGATCTTCTGTTTGATAAACTAAACAGATTGAGCTCTTTAAACCTCTCACTGTAAAGCACCTTCCATAGCTCTTGAATAATTTTTGTGGCTATTCTCTGCACCCTCTCCAATTTGTCAACATTTCTTTTAAAATCTGGATAACAGAACCGTATACCAGTTTCACCAAGGCCATATACAGAGGTAAAATCACCTCCTCACTTCTACAACACTGCTTATACATCCAAGGCTTGGATTAGCTCTTTTTGCATCACCACCACACTAGGAGCTCATGTTGAACTGCTTGTCCATTCTGACCCCTAAATCCTTTTCAGTGTCACTGTTTTGCAGGATACAGTCTCCTACCCCATTCTATAGGTATGGCTTTGTTCCTAGCTGTCGAGCTTTGCATTTGGCTGTATTAAAATGCATTTTGTCTGAATGGGCTTAGCTTACCAAGGGATCCAGATTGTTCTGTATGACTCCCTCGTCCTCATCATCATTATTTACCAACAATCATGTCATCTGCAAATTTTATCAGCAGTGATTTCAGGTTTACTTCCAGATCACTGATGAAAAGTCTTCAGCTCACATGCCTCTGCTGATCACAACTGTGGCAGTAATGTCATGGAGAGAGAGAGGTGGATTCTTTGACAGGTAAGTCCCAGTCTTTTCTGAATCAAAACCAACAACTTAAAAATCAATCCAGAAACTAACAGGCAGCCAGTGCAGGTCACAGAACACAGATTAGTAGCATCCATGACAACTTTTATAACATTTAAGTATACTACCTCTTATCTATAGCAATTCAAAATCCAAACTTTTAAGTCTTCACTTTATGTGTAAGGGCCTACATACACCTCTACAACGATATAACGCGACCAGATATAACATGAATTCAGATATAACGCGGTAAAGCAGCGCTCGGGGGTGGGGGGGGGGGCAAGGCTGCGCACTCCAGCAGATCAAAGCAAGTTCGATATAACGCGGGTTTCACCTATAACGCAGTAAGATTTTTTTTTGGCTCCCAAGGACAGTGTTATATTGGGGTAGAGATGTATTTGTATCTGTGTAAAAAAGGACTACTCCTCTGATTTAACAGAGGTTTATTATAGTGGTGTTCAGCTGCTGAAGAAAGGGCAATCAGCCCCCAGTGTACTGCTGCTGTTGAGATACACTGAGAAACTGCAGCTGGAAAACACAAAATACCATTTCAGGAGATAATATGAAAAATGAAGCTAAACAATCTTTGCTTCCATTTATCAAAATGTTTGCCGTTCCCAGTTGTAGGAGAGATGGAACAGTAATACTTTCCTCTATTTCCAGAGCATTTAAATACACTAAAATAGGTACAGGCTTTTGAATTAAAAAAAAAAAAAAAAAGTAATTTAGTAAGAAATGAAGTGTACATTTAAGTACAAAAGCTACTGTAATGATCATGCATTCCATAAAAGGTAGGGCAGACTCAAATTTGGCTTTCGCTCAGCTAAAAAATTCAAGATTAATATGCACCATGAATCATCAGCCAAGTTCACATAATAAAAATATCAGGAATTGAAAAATTAATGTCAGTTTTTCACTGACTGAGAGAACCCATTATAGTAATTTTAACCAAAGGAAAAAAAAACATAGAAAATATAGCCACCATACAAATATCCTGCCTAGAAAGTTACTTTTATAGGATAGACAATGCCCATTCTTCTGCAATACTGTAGCACTGTCTCGGGTCACAAAAACAGACAATTCCCTTATCAGGTCTTTATTTATATTTGACATGAAGAATGCACATACAAAAATCTGAGTACTTACAATACTAGTATACAAATAAATTCTGCCAGCCAGTAGCCTTAAAATAATCATAGAGATAATTTACTTCAGCAACAGACACTAAAAAAGAAAAATTCCAGAAAAGCCCCTTACCCAAATCATACTAAGGAACACCCACCTTTATTCTTCCCCTCAAGCCCTATCAGGCAATTGGCTTTTTCAGAGTGCCCATGTGGTCATCAAATCTATTTTGGATGGGGAGCATGTTCCAAAGTCCCAGGGCCTTCATACATAGAGAATGCCCTGCTGGCAACACCCTTTCTTTTATAAGTAGAGGGTTATAATTTGAGTGCCTCCAGTGACTGCAGTTGGGGCAGTACGTTGTAGGGGAAGAGGCAATCTCTCAGGCAGGCAGGTTCCAGGCCACTGAAGTCTTTACAGATCATGAGCAAAAGGAAGCCAGGTAGATCCCAGAGCACTGTTATGTGCCCTGCTTAATAAAGTGAAGTCCCAAATAGAGCACATTACAGTAATCTAATCTTGAAGTGACAAAGGCATTGACAACAGTGGCAAGGTCAGCATCTGAAAGAAAAGGTCACAACCATTTTGCCAGCTGTAGATAATAAAAAGTAGACAGGTTACTGTTCTAATATGATCATCTAAAGCAGCTGAGAGGCTAACATCACCCCACAAAGTTGCAAACTCTGATGGCCAATGATGGAAGCACACTCTAGTTCCATTACCTCCACCATCATCACATCAGTCTTATATGGGTAGAGTTTCAATCAGCTCACTCTGATCTATGCTCCAATCTCAACTGCTTGTTGGCTGAGATACTAAACCACATCATCGCCAAGTTGGATGAGATAGACACATACTGTTGGGTGTCATTACTGTACTGAGAAAATAATACCCTGAGCTTGCGTACTAATCCTCTTAAATTCTATATACACGTTGAAACAGGAAGGGTGCCAGGATAACATACTGAGGCATCCATCACACAAGAGCCCTTTAGGAAGAGTAGCAATCACCCAGAACTACCCACTGTGATTTCTCTTAGAGAAAAGAATAAGGCTGCTGGAAGGTACCCCATCAACATCAATTCATGATCAATGGCATCAAATGACAGATCTAAAAATACCAGCCTGGATACCTGATTTCCATCCATCAACCAATCCAGTCAATGCATTCTCTATGCCAAAGCCAGATTTACACACAGAGAAGGTACAGAGAACAGTCTAGAATCTGATCCATCCTCTTTGGAACCCCCTTTCAGGTAGTTGAAAGCAGCTATCAAATCCCACCTCATTCTTCTCTTCTGCAGACTAAACAATCCAGTTCCCTCAGCCTCTCCTCGTAAGTCATATGCTCCAGCCACCTAATCATTTTTGTTGCCCTCCGCTGGACTCTTTCCAATTTTTCCACATCCTTCTTGTAGTGTGGGGCCCAAAACTGAACACAGTATTCCAGATGAGGCCTCACCAATGTCGAATAGAGGGGAATGATCACATCTCTCGATCTGTTGGCAATGCCCCTACTTATACAGCCCAAAATGTTGTTAGCCTTCTCGGCAACAAGGGCACACTGTTGACTCATATCCAGCTTCTCATCCACTGTAACCTCTAGGTCCTTTTCTGCAGAACTGTCCCTAGTCTGCAGCAGTGCATGGGATTCTTCCGTCCTAAGTGCAGGACTCTGCACTTGTCCTTGTTGAACCTCATCAGGTTTCTTTTGGCCCAATCCTCTAATTTGTCTAGGTCCCTCTGTATCCTATCCCTACCCTCCAGCGTATCTACCACTCCTCCCAGTTTAGTGTCATTTGCAAACTTGCTGAGAATGCAGTCCACGCCATCCTCCAGTTCATTAATGAAGATATTGAACAAAATCGGCCCCAGGACCGATCCTAGGGGCACTCCGCTTGAAACCGGCTGCCAACTAGACATGGAGCCGTTGATCACTACCCGTTGAGCCCGACGATCTAGCCAGCTTTCTATCCACCTTATAGTCCATTCATCCAGCCCATACTTCTTTAACTTGCTGGCAAGAATACTGTGGGAGACCATATCAAAAGCTTTGCTAAAGTCAAGGAATAACACGTCCACTGCTTTCCCCTCATCCACAGAGCCAGTTATCTCCTCATAGAAGGCAATTAGGTTAGTCAGGTGCCCTTGGTGAATCAATGCTGACTGTTCCTGATCACTTTCCTCTCCTCTAAATGCTTCAGAATTGATTCCTTGAGGACCAGCTCCATGATTTTTCCAGGGACTGAAACTCAAGACCACAGTTTTGTTTTTATCCCCATAATTAATTTTTATTTGTACTGGAGAGATTTTTTCCCCCAGAGTTCTACGGTGGGACAAACATATTTTACTCATTTGTCTCATCAGTTACATTTCCTGACTCTATTTTATATAAATATATGAACTGTGTGTTAAACTATTTTATTTTTATTAAGAGATTGATATAAGAAGGTAAAAACAGATTTTAATTAACAATATGGGCTTTATTCAAGAGATACCGATTCTATTTGTTCAAAAATAATTTTTGTAGCATATTCAATTTTGATTAACAAATTGAACAGTCTGACTGTATTTTATACATCCACTTTATGTTATTGCATCCTTAAGTAACTTACACATGGAGAATGGTTAAATAGAAGTGTTATTTTGTCAAATACTTGTTCTCCACTTGGCCCAGGATTAGCTCCCCTGGCATTTTACATTTATAAAACTACTCCCTTCCAGAGCTCTGGGTGCATATATAAAGTTTATAAAAACATACAACAGATTAGGACTCAACATCCGCCTTATGAATGGTCCACTCGCTGCTTATCCTACCCTCCCAAACACTACAAGGACCAAGAAGTCCATTCCCACATGCTCAAACTTGCTCCTTTGATATCCAGTTTCCTAGTTTGTGGCAGCATTACTCAACTATTTCTGCTTCCTTAAAACAGTCATGAACAGAGAGCAGCAGAGTTCCCAAGTAAACAGTACTTCTCAAGTAAACAGAGCAGACAGTAAAATACTTCTATACATAATCTCTCAGATCCCACACACACAAAAAACTCAGCACAAGACACACCTTCCCCAATAAACAGATCCATTAAAGTCTTCTCCCATTCCCTAGCAACCAACACGCCCAAATGGCTGTTAGAAAGACCTGCCTATCCCCATATTTCGCTAGGGACAACATTAAATAGTCAATTTGGTTGGCTAGCTTTGCCCATAATCAATTTGGTAAATTTAAATGCAACTTTCCTGCAATTGCTGGATAGGAGCATACTCGGAGAGTAAAATGTTCACACATTATTAACAGAGTCAATAAGGATAAAGTCGACAACTTTGTATAGGGTAAGTGAAGAATGTTAGCCTATTTCCTAAAAAAGCAAGATAATTGGTATTTGTCTGATAGAAAACTAAAAATTGTTCAGAGTCATAGGTGCCAACTTTTCCCGGTGCTGGTGGGAGCTTGCGCCCTCCCACCCCTGGCCTCGCCCCGGCCCTGCCCCCATTTCAACCCCTTCCCCAACGTCTCTGCCCCGACTCTGCCCCCTCCCTGCCCCTATTGGACTCCTTTTCCAAATCCCCGCCCCGGCCCCGCCTCTTCCCTGAGCGCGCCACGTTCCCCCTTCCCCCCCCAGCGCTGCCGCTGTGAAACAGCTGTTTCGTGGCGGCAAGCACTTGAGCTAGGGGCAGAAGTGGCACGCTCAGGGGAGGAGGCAGAGGTGAGCTGGGGCGGGGAGCTGCCGGTGGGAGCAGAGCACCCACCAATTTTTCCCTGTGGGTGTTCCAGCCCCGGAGCACCCATGGAGTCGGCGACTATGCACTGAGTACAGAAAAGATGGACTTACCTGAGCATCTGATTCTGGAAGTGTTTCTATTCCTAGCAGTGTTAGCTTGCTCTGACACTTAGTAGAAAGAAAAAACAGTGATTACTTATCATTCCTTCCCTTCTTAGGCCAGCCAAATAATGATTTAAAATTCCTCCAAAATAATGTTATTGTTTTATAGTTAGAAGTATTAACGTGGCTCCCATCACGTTGCTGGAGGCCATGCCTGAGAGGACAATGACAGAATGTTTCAACAGCAGATCACAACAAAAGGGATAGGGCTGGGCCTTCACTAACTGAAGAAGTGGAAGTGGAGGCACTGGAAAAAGACGGTTGGCCACCTGGAAAGAGAGACAATAGCTGGGAAATGTCTGAGAGCAGGAGGAAGACAGAGTTCTGAATATATGGGGATCAGGTGGGAAAGGGAGGCTCAGAGACAGGACTGAAGGGAAAACTAAGAAAGAAAGGTGGGGACAAGACTGATTGGGAAAGGAATTGAGAGGGAAGTTAGTGAATCAGCGATGGCTCACACTTTAAACTAGCACTTCCCAGACTTTGTTTTCCTGAAGGAGTTCAGCATTCAAATCATGTCCTGCTTCAATCACACTGTGGGTTGTTCAAGCTCTATCCATATCTTAAATCTTTATGCTATGATACATCCTATCCTTTCTCACTTGCTTTGATAAGTCATGAAATTGTTAATGATGTTGGCATACAAAATATGGCATTGGCATCTGAGTTAGCACCCACTGAAATGAATGAGACAATTCTTGTAGAGCTATTGTTTCTGGTTCTTTGGAAACTTGGACAGACATTGCTGCCTCAATTACACTGGAGTCACATTTCAAAGTTTTATTGACTAGCATAACAGCTAAAGACTTTATTTTTCATGAAAGCTAAGACTGGAAAGCAACTGAAAACTTCTGTCCACATCCCCTGTAGTCTTCTGCACCCCCACCAGGGCAGCATGCCTCATAAATTGGGAAAAACTGATTTGAACACAAATGGCCCAATTTTCCAAGGTGCAGACATAAACACAGAAGGGGGTTAATTTATTAATTTGCCAGGGTGCCAGTTACAGCTTTAAAGTGTAAAAAGCAACAGAGTCCTGTGGCACCTTTAAGACTAACAGATGTATTGGAGCATAAGCTTTCGTGGGCATTCACCCACGAAAGCTTATGCTCCAATACATCTGTTAGTCTTAAAGGTACCACAGGACTCTCTGTTGCTTTTTACAGATCCAGACTAACACAGCTACCCCTCTGATACTTGACTTTAAAGCTGAAATCTAACAAACTCAGTTTGCCAATATACAAGATAATCCAGTAGGATAACTCCTTTTATTGAGTACAGAGAGAGCTAGCTTACTAGTTTTAACACTGGATTTTTTCAGGTCAACTTTTAACTTGAACAGTATTTCTCAAATCAGCGCACTTACTTATTTTTAACCAACCAACCAACCATTTATTAATTGACCCTGTACCACACTAACATATAATCAACAGTAAAATATAGGCAATGCAAATTACCAAGATTCTTATTCCATTTACTTACAGTCAAATTCTCAGTTCCTCACACATTTATCATACTTCCAAGAATGCACTTGTCTTTAAGACCTCTTTTAAGAATATGGTTACTACATTTTGACAGGATTGGTCCACACGGGATAAATTTCGAATATTAAAAGCAATTGCTTAAAAATTCTTTTCAATATCTTTTAGGCCAGTGGTTCTCAAACTTTTGTATTGGTGACCCCCTTTCACGCAGCAAGCCTCTGAGTGAAACCCCCCCTTATAAATTAAAAATACTTTTTAAATATTTAACACTATTATAAATGCTGGAGGTGAGGCGGGGTTTGGGATGGAGGCTGACAGCTCACAACCCCCCATGTAGATCACAACCCCCAGTTTGAGAACCCGTTTTAGATCAATTTGCATGGACTTATAAAGGAATTAAAATCTAAAATATGGTTACTTGAGCTCTCGCTAGAGAGTGAAGGCTTAGCAAGATAACCTACAGGCATTTATATTAAAGACCATAAGGGTAAATACAATCTTTGAAATTAAATCTCAGCACTTCTTTTTATCCTCTTAACCCTGTGATGCAGGAAGAGTCCTTTCCACCTAGCTGGTTCAGGTGTCAGATGCATTTAGGATTCTGCAGCTGCTTGTGTTGGGTTCAGTCAACTCTCTTGAGCACATGGTAACTTCAGTTTTATATATCATAATTTCAGGGCTGGTCGGAGGCCCATCTTCTGATTCCTATTGGACATGTGCCAAATGAGCGCTCAGATTTCAACTTAGTTTCTCTGCTGCTTCCCTTGGTATCCAGTAGATGGTGATGGTGTACAAACACATTTCTTTAATCCCTTTCTTATGAGAGGCTTTGCCTGGTCCCCACTTAGTCCGGACTTCGGACTAAGGTACGCAAATTCGAAGTACCTTAGTCCGAACTTACCGCGGTCCAGACGCGGCCGGAAGTCTCCCCCCGTCGACGCCGCGTACTCCTCTCGGCGAGCTGGAGTACTGGCGCCGACTGTGAGCACTTCCGGGATCGATCCGGGATCGATTTATCGCGTCTTAACCAGACGCGATAAATCGATCCCAGAACATCGATGGCGTGCCGCCGGACCAGCCGGTAAGTGAAGACTAGGCATTAGATTCATTTCACGGGTTGTATTGCACTATTTGCCCCTATTATCAATTGGGATCCCCCTTCTAAGCATTTTCTTTTAATATACCACAGTTATACCCTGGTTTATATTTTTTAATATTTCTTCTTATTTGTGACACACAATTTCTATTACTGTTAGAATTCAACAATTATTTACAATGAAAACGAACAAAATTCTTATCTCCTAAATTTGGAGGACACAGATGTAACTCACAATGCAAACAAATGTGCAGATTCTAATCTGGGGTGAAAAAGCTGTTCATGGTATATCTGATTTATAAGAAACACAATGTTTACATTAGTTTGGGATTGAAATACTGCATAGGAAAGCAGCGTATGACTCTTGTCTGGTAACTTGGAGATTTTTTTAAGCTAGGTTGGGAGGGAGAAAGAGGTTTATACACCTGCAAATTATGAGAGATTTTTGCCTTGGTGATTGACAATACCCTCATTTAGAGAGGCAAGGTGGGTGAGATAATATCTTTTATTGGACCAACTTTTATTGGTGAAAGAGACAAGCTTTCAAGCCAGGCAGAGCTCTTTTTCAGGTCTCATACTCTCATTTAGTCATTTTGGTTTCTATAGTTGAGGGGGAATGACCGACCTTGGCTCACGCATGGGCCCTTAGACAAAGTTTATCACATTATGTGAACATTTTCCTATTGTCTTCTTAGGTGGACCCCACTATGGGATAAACAGGTGCATAATATTCCAAGAAGTTAGTAATGGGCCTACAGCATCTTCACTATTAAATTGTATGTCAGTTTCCCCTGAGAACTGCATATTTTCTCCCAAACACTACATGACTCAAGCAGTGGTTTCAAAACTTCATCCTTAATGTTTTGGAAATAAATAATAAAACATATTATATTTTGCTATGCAATAAAGGGTGAAAATGATTATAAAATAAATGGAATGTTAGATGATAAACCACGCAATCTGAGCAGGTAATATGCTAATCATTAGCTCTCTAGAATTATCTGATACAGCATACAACATGCATTGGTGATGTTATGTTGACAAAAAGGAGAAAGAAAGTGGTAGCTGCAGCTATCAACTGCCATCAAAAACTGTGTGCAAGCATTTCCTTTATTGTTCTAAAGAGGTTGGGAAATCATTACACTGAACATCTTTGGTGAGGTGTAATCTAAACTGATAAAAATTTTTGGATTCTCCTCAGTTTCTGAAAAATTGGTGGCAAGAGAGATCACATCATCCTAGATAAAAAATTTTAATGATATTTCTGTTGATAGGAAGAGTACTTGATAAAGCAAGAGACATTATTCCCTGCAGCTTGTTTAATCCCAAGTGATGCACTATGCCAAATTATGTACATATAGTAAAGAATCCTACAGAAAAAAGGAAGTCCTAGAATATACTTATGATTAGACATTATTTCTTTATGTACAGCCCCCAATATTTACATATATTTAACATATTTTATTGTAGGTCACAAGTATTTAAACCATTTTTTATTTTGATTTTTTAAAGAGGTGCTTCCTATTTCAAAAATGTCAATAACGGCGCGAAAATCACTGAAGAAAATATTGCAAGTAGTTCTTGAAGTAAAATTGACAGCACAGATTATTCATATGTATTAGTTGGGTTATCGTTTTATTTATCTTATTACCAGTACACAGTACTCAAAATAATATACTATCATATATGAATACTACATAAAATCCTGTTAAACCATTCAGAATCAAAGTACCATAATTTAGAACATCACTGTTCCTTTCACATCCAATTTAATTAGAATGGGTGTATTAGCATCTTTCAGAATGTATAGTGATTCCTCAAAACCATTAAAAAAAAAAAAAAATCAGACAAAGGATTCTTTTTTTTTTTTTTTAAGTAACAATAAAAATGTGGATAGGCAGCACAGTTTAATGGTTAAGGCATTGGCTTGGAAGTCAGAAAACCTGAATTCTATTCCTAGTGTTGCCACTGACCATTGACCTTTGGCAATTAACATCACTGCTCTGTAAACCTCTGCCTCCCTCTGTCTATCTCTCATCTACTCAGTATTTGTACAATGTCTAGCACAGAGTCTAGCACAGGGGTCCCCAACATGGTGCCTGTGGGCATCATGGCGCCCGCCGGGGCATCTAAGTGCACCCGCGTACTGGCCAGTGGACGAGCATCAGCCGAAATGCCGCCGAGAAGCGGCAACGTCAATAGGTGTCGCCGCTGGCGGCATTTCGGCGGCGACACTTCTGGATGACGCTGCTTCTCGGCGAAGACGCCTATTGACGTTGCCGCTTCTCGGCGGCATTTCAGTGGATGCTCGTCCGCTGCTACGATCCTCCGTGGTTCGTCGTCTGGCGCCCGCCAGACAAAAAAGGTTGGGGACCACTGGTCTAGCACAATGGAGTCCCAATCTCAGCTGTGCCCACTAAGCACTAATTCAAAACAAATAATAATAGTTAATATTTTTATTTGTTTTTAAACTTACACTACATTAGATTCTGTTAATCTAAAATAGACATAATATTAATACTGCAAACAAAAAGTCACATTATAATGGATCCCTCAGTGCCATTTACACTTTCAGTTTTGGCCTGTATTTTGTATTATTTTCTCCCAGTCTTCTCTGAGAGAATACATTGTTTTGAAGATGACATACAATAAACTTAGTCTATTACTAATGATATACATACCTCTTCCATCTGCCTCCATATCTCCTCACATTCATCCAAGAGTTCTTCTTTGGCATCTATAGAATACACTGTATTACTGGTGATTGTTGGAGCCAGATCATGTTGGTATGATGACATATGTTTTGCCAATTTCTCAGACTACGAACAAGCAGAAAAGAATTGTCATTGTATGGAACTGAAATAATTAGGAAAGGATAGAGAATCATATCCACAGCAAAACAGGGAAAGAAGTATGATTTTTCTTAACCCTTCAGTTATTAACACTTAATAGAAATCCTGGGTAGCGTACAAACATTAATTAACAGCAATTAGCTCTATTAGTGAAGTAAAATTTTAAAACAAACAAAGCACCAATATGTTGAGGTTCCCTCAGAGACCTTTTCCATTTGGCTTATTCAGGACACTTTGTCAGTTCTGGAAGAAGACTTCATCTAGTTCTCTGGGACCAAAAAACTCAGTTCAACTACAGGTATCTTTATCTGGCATATTGCAAAGCTACACTGAGCTGATTAGACTCAAGAGCATACCACACTTCCCAAGTTACGCAGAAAATCTCTTCTTTTATACCCATTTAGACATTACATTGCATTTACTATACACTGCATCACGTGTGCAGCATGCTTTAACCATGCATTGTCCACACTCGACCTCATCTCTACATTCCAAACTTATCTTGTCCAGGGAACCATTTCCTAACAATGTGTGTTCTCCCTCTTAGCTGGCTCAGATATTCTCTTTTTAGCATGACCTTTTAACGTATTTTATTTAGCACAAACATTCTGTCTTCAGTTTAATGATCTGCTTATCTCCCTAATTCTATCCTCCAAGAAATAAGGCCTCCCTCCATGTGTTACTCACTCACGTCAGGCCAGGCCTCAGCTACATAATATAGCTATATATTGTATTCTAACACAAAATTCCCATTTTTCAAAGTGCTTGACGTCATCTGTCCTCATGTTTTCCTTTGTCCTCTGTTGGGAGACTTTATTAATGAAACAATGAGATGGTAACAACAGGTGAACACCTACAAAAAGGTATTTTTTTCTTCCTCAGAACTGAAATAACCACAAGTTACCTTCAAGTGCCATAGTATTACAGAACACAGGGTGACTTGAACTCTGGATTCCCATAAAATCTACATATTTCACCATTTGTTAACATTTAGTATAGCCACCACATAATCTTCAGGGCCAATAATTACTACAAAAGTACACAATCACCATACTAGAAAGTAATGTAATAGTTATGTATGCCCTAATAATCAAGAAGATGAGAACTATGCTAGTCTGGTTCAGCAATACATGAAGCCAGAACTGTTTCAGCCTAACAGAGTTGAGGGGAAGGATGGAACTAGACTGAGGCCTAGTCTACACTACAAAGTTCAATTGACATATGCCACATTAGGTCGAGTTAATAATGTATGTGTCTACACTACCGAGTTCCTTCCACCAACCTAAAGCGCTTGTAAAGTCAACTTCTGTACTCCACCTCTGTGAGAGGCGTAGTGCTTAAGTCGACATCCACATGTCGACATGGGGATAGCGTAGACACTGTGCCATGTAATTCGAATGAATTGGCCTCCAGGAGGTGCTCCACTGTGACCGCTCTGGAGAATACTTTCAACTCCACTGCACTTCTGCCAGGTACACAGGAAACAGCCATCCCCCTGTTAAAGCCCCAGCAACTTTTGAATTTTCATTTCCTGTTTAATCGGCATAGAGAGCTCGTCAGCACAGCTGATCATGGATGTTCACGGCCGCAAACGCACTCCAGTGTGGAGCACACAGGAGGTGGTGGATATTATTGCTGTGTGGGGAGAAGAGTGTGCAGGCAGAGCTCCGATCCAGCAGAAGAAATGCTAACATCTATGCCAAAATTGTGCGGGGCATGGGAAAGAATGGCTACACCAGGAACACACAGCAGTGCCGCGTGAAAATAAAGGAGCTTCGGCAAGCGTACCAGAAGACAAGGGAGGCAAACAGTCGCTCTGGTTCTGAGCCTCAGACATGCTGCTTCTATGAGGAGCTGCATGCGATTCTTGGCAGTGACTCCATCACTACTCCAAAATGCTCTGTGGATACCTCCCAGGAGCCCCGGGCGACAACGAGGAGGACATTGTTGAAGAGGAAAGGGGAGAATGCATGGCAGGCAAGCAGAGGACCCATTCTCCCTGACAGCCAAGAACTTTTTCTAAACTCTGGAACCCATCCCCTCACAGGACCAATTGTCAGTGGAGCATGATGCTGTGGAATGCACCTCTGGTGAGTACACATTTTCAATCAAACTCTGGGGGTTACATGATATTATTTTTAATGCTGAATCTGAATAAAAAAATTGGGATAGTGGTTATCGGTGGCCACTCCAACTATGCAGAGGGTGCTCTCCGAAAAAGACTGTTTATGTGCACGGGGATGGCCCTGGAATCCTCCACAGAGATCTCTAGGAAGCTTTCATGGAATTACTCTGCAATCCTTTGGGATTACTCTGGGAAGGGCTGCCTTATTTCATTCACCATGGTAGGATGCTTTCCCGTGCCACTCCAGTATTTAACTCTTCTGGCATCATTGCGGCACACAGAAGTGCAGTATAAGGACCAGGTCTGTACTCAGATGCTTGCAGCATCTGCTCCCTTTCTACCTCTGTTTCCCTCAGGAGAGAGATATCGCATGTGATCACCTAGGGGAAACGGGGGGAAGTTTTAAATGCTAGCCCTTAAACTGCAAGCGATTCAATAAGTAATCCACCCGTTTGGTGAATTCTGTGTCACACAACCACGCTTTCCCGAGCCCTGGTTGTGGTTGGAAGGGATCACCGTGTATTGCAGCCAGCATTTTAAGAAGCGGGGGGAGGGATCACGACGCTTCCTGTTTGTCTCCCTTCCACCCCAACCCAATGCCGCTTTTGTAACAATCAAACTATCTGTGGGGCTTTACACTGGTGCCTGTCCTCAAGCACCATCCAGGTTGCTATGGGAAAGGGGGCTGTGTTGAGGTTGGAACCACTGATCCCAAGGATGTCTTAAAAAAACTCCAGTACAAGACCTCTCGCCCATGCCTCATGGCATCATTCACCATGGCTGTAGCAGCAAACCGACTCTTGCAGTAGCCAGCGGTTCTGATTACGTTGTGGCTTGCAGGGATGTGCATTGAGGGGTGTTTCTTTTATAAAAACATTTAACCTTGCACCAGAAACAATGTATGCACTGTCAATGCTACCCTTGTACTTTGTATTCTTTGCAGATGAAACCTTGTCCATAGACGCGTCTTCCAAACCGGAACAGAGACTTTCCCAGATTAGCAGGTGGAAAAAGAAGACTCTGGAGGACATATTCAATGAGTTAATGCATGCCTCTGAGAGTGACAAGACGGAGCTCAGCGCATGGAGGATTGCCCTGTCTGACAGCCTGCACAACGACTGCGAGGACAGGAGAGCATGAAGGGAACACGAGCGTGACATGCAGGACAAAATGGTGCGGCTTATGAGGGAGCAGATAGCCATGTTGAGGCATCTGGTTGAGGTTCAAGGCAGCTGTACACTAGAGAACCACCGCAGCCTATGCTGAACCTGCTGCCATCGTCGCCAACTTCCATATCTTCCTCTCCCAGGCGTCCTAGGATGAAGGGTGGGGGTGGGGGGAGAGTCCGGTATCCCTTGCACCAAGGGAGGATACAAGGACCAGAAGGCGCCCATTCCTACACCTTTGATTGTTATTGCAATGCAATTGTAAGCAAGCTGTCATTGTCTCCCTCCTTCCCCATCCACGTGTTATCAGCCCTTTTGCCCCAGGTTATCTTACTTTTCTTTGCTGTCTCTCAGTGTTTGTGAGCATAATAAAAATTAATGGATTGAGGAGAAAAGGCTCTTTATTTATTCAGCACACTGTGGTTAGCGGGGGTGTAGTTTACCGGGGAGTATATGCAATGAAGGGGACATCTTGGTAAGGAACAACACACATAAGTGTTATATTACTGTGAGTCATTGATTAAATGAAACTAGTTTTCAAAGCCTCACAGAGACGTAGTGTCCCTCAATGTGCTCTTCTTATTGCCCTGGTATCTGGCTGCTCGAAATTGGCTGCCAGGCGATCTGCCTCAATTCTCTACCCCACCGGAAACTTTTCTCCCTTTGTTTCACAGATATTACGGAGCACACAGCAACAACAATGGGATGTTGCTTTCACTGAGGTCTAACCTAGTAAGCAAATTACACCACCGGGCTTTTAAACGTCCAAAGGCACATTCCACCACCATTCTGCACTTGCTCAGCCTATGGTTGAACCGCTCCTTACTGCTGTCCAGGCTGCTTGTGTACGGCTTAATAAGTCATGGGAGCAAGGAGTAGGCTGGGTCTCCCAGGATCACAACTGACATTTCAACATCACCAATTGTTATTTTGCAGTCTGGAAAGAAAGTTCCTGCTTGCAGCTTTCTGAACACACCAGAGTTTCTAAAGATGCATGCGTCATACACCTTTCCCGACCATCCCACATTGATGTTGGTGAAACGACCCCTGTGATCCACCAGCGCTTTCAACACCATTGAGAAGTACCTCTTTGGCAAGATGGTCTGGTGCCAAGATAGGGATATGTGTTCCGTCTATCACTCCAACACAGTTAGGGAATCCCATCGCGGCAAAACCATCCGCTATGTTCTGCATGTTGCCCAGAGTCACTACCTTTCTTAGAAGTGTATTGATTGCCCTGGAAACTTGGATCACAACAGACCCCACGGTAGATTTATTCACTCCAAATTGATTCCCCACTGACCGGTAGCAGTCTGGCGGTGGAAGCGTCCACAGTTATCGCCACTTGCTTCTCAACTGTCAGAGCAGCTCTCATTTTAGTATTGCTGCGCTTGAAGGCTGGGGAAAACTCTTCGCACAGTTCCACGAAAGTGGCCTTACACATTCATAACTATGCAGTCCCACCAGTCAGTGCTTGTTTACCGAGCCCAGAAGCAGGGCTCTACCGTGTCAAGGTGATGAGTGAGTGTCACCAGCATTTGCGAATTGCTCCGCTCCATGGCTTCCAGCAGAGCTTGGGTGGCATCACATTGTTCCACTGGTGGCTCCTGCCTCAGCTGAGCAAATACTGCAGGATAAGGCGTGAGGTGTTTGTAATGCTCACAACAGTGTACAGTTGACCAGGGTCCATGCTTGCTGTGCTATGGCATCTGCGCAGGTAACCCAGACTTAGGAAAAAAGGCTTGGTTTGTTTGCCATTGATTTCAGGGAGGGAGGGAGAGAGTTAGGTAAGTGCAACATGGGAGGCTAATGCCATATTTCCATAGCCACCCGCACAAATGTTTTGGTCCCATGAGGCATTGCAAGCCCAACCGAACATTCCACTTGGCTCCAGGTACTGTGGGATAGCTACCCAAAGTGCAGCACTCCATGAGTCAATGCAAGCCCTGCTAGTGAGAATGTGCTCTGCTGACACAAAGAGCATAGTGAGGACATGCAAAATCGACTTGCTTAAATCGGAGGCGCAATGTCGACTTAAATAAAATAAACCTAATTTTGTAGTGCAGATATATCCTGAGTCTCGGATCTCGGTTTGACATCCTGTGTGACCTTGGGCACTTCACATACGCCTAGTCCTGTTAACTCCTATGCATAACTAACTTTGTGCACATGGAAATTCTCAATGAGCTCAGGTCTACACACAAAGATAAAGTTACTCATCTATGTAAGTGTTTGAAGAATCAAGGCCTTAATCTCTGTGCTTCAATTTCCCATTTGTAAAATGGGAAGCATTACTAATACTTCCTTTCTTCACAAGAAAGCTGAGGACAGAAAATATGACTAATCATTACATTTTTTAATGAATGAAAACATGTACTTTGCCCTTTATAAAAAAGGTAGGTAAACCAAAATAATTATGCTGCTATAAAATGTCTAAAATCCAGGAGTGAGATTACTCAGTAAGAAACAAATGCTGTTCTTTTTTAAAATACTTCAATGGACACCAGGTTAAAAAAAAAAAATGGATTTAGTTTTCCCTACAAAGATAATTTCATAAGTAAAAACTAGTGAACGTAGATAGTGAGATTTATAGTCCCCTTGGAACGGCAAACAAATTCAATGACAACATAAAAATATACAAGAGTTTAAAGTAATAAATTTTAAACTTGTGATATATAAGAACATTACTACTTTTATTATTATTATTTCCTATAATAAATCTATCTCAAGTTTTTAACCGGAACTACCTGACAGAAATTGCCTCTTATATCTTCAAGGAACATTTTCTTTAAACTTAGCTTTATGTAGAACAGCCACAAACAATTTACTTAAATTTAACAAATAACCTAATAAATGAACCAGAAGTGTACATACCTCCTTTAAAAGTTCATCTTGTTTATCCTATAACAAAAGCACAAAAAATAAGTGATATTGACTACTAAAGTTTTGTAATGTCTATTTCTTTTACAATATATGGCTTGTGACAAAGCAACACAGAAAGATTGTTAGCTTCACATGACATCCTTTTGGCTCAGCTAATTCAGTTCAAGTCTATATCCACACTACTTTAATAATTATTTAGGCCTAGATCCTCTGTGTATTCCATGCATGTACACCCCTACATCCTTGCAGAACCACATTAGCTTCAGCTAGGCTCCTTAGGGACATAGGGGCCACCTACACTGAATAACTTGCAGGACTGAGGGGGTGGGTTTCACTGTCTTCATACAAGCATATATCCTGAATCAGATTCAGAATTCTGTATTCTTACTCTGAATGCCAACATAAGGGAAGACTACGTATGAGAAGTATGTCAGTCAGAAAGCAGTGACAATAATTAAAAGGAAATACCAGGAACATTTTTTTTAAAATATACAAGACTGTTCCCAAACTAGTTGTAGAACACTGCAGATTTCAAACAATTAAAAATCGAGACATGGAGCTGCTTTCACCCTCTCCTAAAAACAGAAGATAACCGGTGTTACCTCCTAATAGTCTTGTTAAATTCCAGATACAGATTATTACAGTGCTGTAAAGGAAACAGCTTCAGAATTATTAGCATGCATATATGCAAATCTCCTGTGTATTAATATGGTTTTTAAGTGGCAGGTTTGAACACAGAAAAGCTTGTGACCAAAACAACAGATGATGATGATGATGATAATTAAACAAAAAAAACCCACACCAACCTTAAGACAGACTAAATGAGAAATGCAAATAGTTTGCCTTGGTTAAGATCTGCTCTAATCTTACAGAGCAATAGGGAATTCTCAGTCTTCTTCTCTAAATACATTTGGCAGTATGGAAATTTGGCAAAAAATCCAACAACCCTACATTCTTCAACATCAAAAACTCAGTAAAGTAACAAAAAAAAACCACTTACACTAAACTCTGGAAAAGGAGATTTCAGTAAAATGATAGTCAAAATGGCTCTAAAGCTAAAAGTAAAGCAAGTAAAATCCCTAGAAGTGGCTAGGATAGTATCTCAGAAGTTATTACCGTTAAACAAAAAGGGAGCCAAACAGAAATCCGCAAAATTTAGAAATCTGCCTCTAGTGAAGCCAATAAACTAAAGCAGCATTTCTCAAATGCAGCTACCAGCGGATTTTTTTGCTGCCATGACAGCCTCCAAAGCATGGGCAGAGATTGGGGGGGGGGGGGGGGGGCAAAAACATCAGCCCCTCCCTGCAGCGCCCAGTTGTTGCTCCTGAATAGCTGTTATCAATGCCAGTGAGATCTGCCGTCTTGGTGTTTGCGCTGGCGGCTGGGATCGGCACCCTGCACCCCTGGACAGCCCACCATGTGCACGGCACCGGAGGTGGCTCTCGTCAGCGGAGGTGGCTGCAGCATTTGGTTGCCAGGATGCTCCACTGGACAGCTCCCCTGCTCCCGCCCAGCTGGGGAACAGGGAAACTGGTGCCCAGTGAGTTCCCAACCCCGTTCCCCAGGGCGGGCTGTCACTGAAGGGCTGGGGGAGGCAGAGTCAGAGAGATAGTTCGGTAACAATCAAAAGTTATGCACATTGGATGGAAAAATTTAACTACTCTTTCACCTTACGGGTACATCAAAAACGATATTAATCTAACTAGGGGGTTACTAGAGAAAGTTCAATGAAAATCTCTGCTCAGTTCAGTCCAAAAAAAAAAAAAAAAAAAAAAAGAGAGAGAGACCAAAATGTTATAATGCATAAGAAGACTACCTAAAATTTTATAATAGACAAATCAATGCTGTGACCGCCATGGAATACTGCACGCGGTACTGATCACCCCATCTCAAAAACACCATTGTGTAACTAGAGGAAGGTCTGGGAAGAGCATGGGGAATGATTAAAGGACTGGAAAAAACTCTCATATGAAAAGAAAATGAAAAAAAAAAAAAAAACCTTTGTCCGTCCAAGATAGAAAACCTTAATGCTTATGCAACTTACTGTGGGGAGACTTGACTGAACCTGTAAAAACCAAAGCCTCCTTTGCTTTGCATGGACATAAGACCAAGCCCGAGTCCTTTGCCCCTTCCCCCGTACTGCTGCACTTCAGTGGTGCGTTTACACACCGCCTGAGGTGCTGGGGTGAGGGGTGACGAAAGGGGAGACAGAGAGCGGCACCCGGGCGGCAGCCCCAGCAGGGCATTAGCCCAGGCGACGCAGGACGGTGGGGAGGGGACACCCATGGCGACGGAAACAGACAGCCTGGGAGCAGCAGGGCTGGTGGGTGGTTACCGGGTTTCCCAGAGAGCGGCCGCCTAGGCATAGCCCCCGCCTGCGGCCTTTGGGGGAGTTAACGGGGACTCCACGCAGCCTGCGCGGCCCGGGGCAACTGAGTCGCAGACACTCGGGACGGGGCCCTAAGGATGGGGGGAAACAGCCCGTTACCATGGCGAGCTCCAGCGCCCTCCAGTCCTCACGGCGACCTGAGCGGGTTCCGACGCGCCTCAATCTGCGCGCGCTGCGCTCTCACTGGTTGTGTCCGGCTGACGGCGAGAAGCGCGGTCGCCCTCACTGTCGGGCGCCCGAGCGGGGCGTGTCGCAGGAGTGTGACGCACATTAACATGGCCTCCGCCGACTCGGAGCGCAAGAGGCGGAAGCTCGAGGAGGCAGCGGTGGGCGCCGTAGCTGGGGATGGAGACGAGGAACCGGAGGAAGAGGAGCGCTGGGTCGGGCCCCTCCCGGGGGAGGCTGCGCAGGCCAAAAAGAGGAGAGGTAACGTGGGGAGCCGCGCCCTGGTCTGGACACGGGGGAGCGGGGCGGGGCGGTCCGGGCTGGGAGTCTGGGCGGCGGGCGCCGGGACACGGGCTCCGGTCGGGAAGGGTGCTGGAGTGCGGTGCCGGAGCGATGGTAAACACTTACTCCGTTGGCATTTTTGAGGGAACAGAATCAAAACTGCCCCCAAAGTGGCTGTGATCCAGCCTCGTGCGGGATCCCATGTGCCCATAATAAGTAGCTCCTTCTTCTCCTCATGAATAAAAATACCTTTGTTTTGTTGTTATAAAAGGTGATCGGGAAAACGCTGTGCCCCAGCTGGTGGATTTTCATGCCAGTGCTGTAAAGTCTGTTGTCTTGGGTGTAGAATTGGCTAAGAGCAGTACGTGAATATGCGTTTTGTCAAAGAGTGGTTCCTCTTTCATTAATGCAACAAAGGCAAATATTTAAGATGCTGCATTCTCTGACTTGTTTTGAAGGTTGCACAGCACAAGAACTTGAAACTTGTCCTTGTTCTAAATCTCACATGCTTCTCTTGGCCTTAAGAAAGAGGGTTATAGGAACAGATGCTTCAAGATGTCACTCACTATGGCTTTGATTGTGCAAACAGGCACAATCTTAACTTTACCTGCTATTCACAGTATGGAAGTTAAGCATACACAACTGAGGCCTACAGTTTGAAATGCTTTCACTTATGAAGATTAATTACTATTCCACCCAAAAGGAAAAGCTTAACTTCACTACAAGGAAGATCACATTTTATTTGTAAGGCTAGGGTAAAGCAACAGACATACTTCTTGGAGAACACCTGCATGAACAGATTCTTTACAAAGCTTAAAATCTCAAAAATAGACAACTACTGGCAATCAGCTGCTTGTTATTTTGTTGCTACCGTTTTAACAGAGTTGCCTGATTGACATCTCCATCATGGATTCTGCTATAATACAAACATGGGATTGACTCTTCATGCGCACACAGGCCTACTAAATTAAATAGCAATGAGTGCAGTAGCCTCCAGCTAGACAAATGGTCATGGTTGTCATTTAAGGAGTTGGACCATAAAGAATCAGATTCATTTTGCAGTCTGTTAATGAAATGGGTAGAGATGCAATTGTTAGATCTTAAATAGTGACACACAAATGATGACGCTGATTTAGTTGCTTAATGAAAACCACCAAAAATGGAAGAAGAAAGATGATAAAAAAAAAAAAAAAAAGGAACTTTCAAGAAATATATTTGTCCTATTCAATAATTGTGTGATATCATTGTCACATTTTTCTCTCCTTTCCCTTTAGTCTGTTTATGAATCACACATTTTTGTCATGTCAAACTTACACTACAAACTCTTCAGGACAGGTACAATGTTGTTACAACTTTTGTGAGGTACCTGACATGTTTTTGAGTGCTCAAAAGTAGCAGTGATTACATCTGTCCTGTCAGTAAACACATTTCTTATTGTTCAGATATTGTCATCTTGTAACAAAGATTGAAGATTTGTTTGTTTTATGAGTTCTTTCATGACTGTAGTTATAGACCACCTTTTCTAAAATTAGATATTTTTGCTGTACTGTCCCTAGATGATACCTTCTTGAGAGGAAAAAAACAAGAATATGTTCAATTAAAATAAGAAGCAGTAACTTCAGATACCTATATAAGTGGACTTTGTTTTCAACTAACATATCAAACAGAGGATAATGATGTCCATGACTGTAGCAAATGGAATGACCCAAGGCTTAAGGATTTATGCCCCTTCTAAACATTGTTTTTCTTTTAATCCTTACCAGTATGTGACTGAATGTTCTCATTATCCATATAATGTCCAATCTATTTTGAATCTTGCAAAGTTGTGTGTGTTCCAGAGAATAACACAATACTGGTAAGGATTAAAAGAAAAACAATGTTTAGAAGGGGCATAAATCCATGAGCCTTGGGTCATGACTAATTCTCTCTCTTCTTGGAATAAATTCTGACACCTCGACCTGAGATGTATTGATTCTAAACACGTCCCCAAAATTCTGAAAATTATAAATATTCTCTAACAAAAGGATTTTTTCTATAGGCTTCTTCGTGAAAGTTTTCCTTTATATGAGAAATAATAAACTTTAAAGAAGTATTTGCATAAAGCCAAATTCTGACCTTCGATGCTCAAGTTAACTTAATTAGCGGTGGGGCAGAGGGAGGGAGAAAATGCATGTAGGGACAGACTTTGGACCTTTGACATTAATATTGTTTTATCATTTCAGAAAACAGATGTAATTATTTAAAACGGTGTGCTTATTTAAATATTGATGAAATGAGAGATTAGCTATTTCTAGCATGCCAGCAGTTGGGAGATTCAGGTTCAAAAAATAGTGGTAGAAATCTCATTCATAATGTTAGCATGATGCCCTGGTATCTTACCTTTTTGACTAAAACTAATGCAGGTAAACTAATCCAAGTGTAAATAATAATAGAGAGCAGAAGATGGGATATAATATTTATTAAAAGGAAATAATTTGTGCTTTTCTCTTATTTTGTTCAGTCCTTGAATTTGAACATGTCTACCTTGAAAATCTTCCGAGTGCTTCAATGTATGAACGCAGTTACATGCACAGAGATGTCATTACACATGTAGTGTGTACTAAGTGAGTCTTTTGTTTTTCACAGTGTCTTGCAGTCCCAAAACTTTTATGTGTATATGATAGGAAGTTTTTTTTTTTTTTTTTTTTTTTAAATAGAAACTTTCCTAATGGAACTTGAGGATTTTGGAGGTGGGATTTTAAATTCTTCAGAGCTACTTCAAATAGATTTGATTTGGTTAAAGAGAGAGACATTTGAAATCTCGTCAATTTAAAAGTAGTACTGTGTAATCCCTTGCTTAGTTTTGTGGATTTAAAACCCCATTTTCCTATTCTTAAATTACTTTTTTTCATCCCTATTGCTATGTGAAATAACTACTTTTTGATGCATTTGATGGATAGCTTCTCCTGCTTGTGTAAACAACTGCAGAGACAGAAAAAAATCTCTAACCTATTATAATTGCATGTTACTTCTAACAATATTAGCATGAAAAAAATGACTGAAGTGTGTTGTTTAAGTTGGTGTAGTCTCTTTACAAATCAAGTCACAGAGTGTGGGAAGGTAATATCTTGCTTTTTAATGATTAATACTGAGATCGAACTGCTACTGCACACTGACAGACTCAAGATTGTTTACAGTAAGATATAAAGAATATTGTACTAATATGTAAGGTCCTGATACTAGCTGTTACCCACTAGTTGCAAATACATTATATATTCATGTTGTACTTTTCTGAGTGAGGAAAAAGGAAAAAAATGCATATCCATCGCAATAGCTATGCTGTACTAGTAAACTGGTCTTGTACACCATTATTGATTCTTCCCTTTCACTCTCTAGTTCTTAATGTTATGTTTCAATTGATACACTTATCATTGCAGGACAGATTTTATCATAACTGCCAGCCATGATGGACATGTCAAATTCTGGAAGAAAGTAGAAGAAGGGATTGAATTTGTTAAACATTTTCGTAGCCATTTAGGTAAGAAATCATATTGTATTTGATCTGTTTTTATTAGAACACAATTTTTCTTCAACTCTACTATCTATGTTCTATATTTGCAATATCTAGTAGTAGTTAAATATTTGTTTCATCAGGTGTTCTCCAAAGCTGGATAATCTGGTCCTACTCCATTATGTAGTAGGATTCTGAGGGATTAGGAGTTAGTGTGGAAATAAACTTTAATGTTTGTTAGGTGTATTGTTTACAGGATTCTTAACAATTTATTTTATAATTTTCTATGCTTCATTTTTAGAACTTGATGATACTGATTGTTCATGGTAACAGTAGAACTTGTAGATTGCTATTTTTAATTAGATGTACCAATCAACTTATCCTTTAGAGTCCTTCCAAAAGTTTAATTGCTACCATTGACTCAACAAGTATGTTTACACGTTCAAAATTTGATCCTTTCTGAGCCAAAAAAAGCACATTATTTTCTTAAGTGGGATTAGTGGACCAATTAAAAAAATAAGCAATTTTATGTTGGGTCACTAATTCTCTGTACAGTGGCTAACTACTCCAAGACAATGCAGACATGAACAGTGCAATGTAGAACTCTTTTTTTTATTATTATTATTATTATTATTATTATTCTGTACTATGGCTTTAAAGTACAGATAGTATATACAACAATTGCAGTCTCTAAAATGTTGTTCAGATCTGAGAACAACATTTTAGAGCCTGCAATTGTTGTATATAGTATCTGTATTTTAAAGCTGTAGTACAGAATGATAATTGAATAATCCTTCAAAGTGGTAAATATAACTTTCAGAACAAAGCATGAAGCGTATCTGTCTTTTCCATGTTTTAATATTATATTGGGTTTATTGTAACAGGGGTCATTGAGAGTATTGCAGTTAGTTCAGAAGGGGCATTATTCTGTTCTGTTGGGGATGACAAAGCAATGAAGGTGTTTGATGTAGTGAACTTTGATATGATCAACATGCTGAAACTTGGGTAAGTCATGTCATTCTGTAAAAACATTTTTGGTGATCGTAAGTGTTTTGAGTACTTTGACATTTTTTTAACTTAAAATGATCAAACAGAATTTAGTTTAATTCACTCTTATTCAATCAGCCTTCATTTAACTAAGTTAAGGGAGTGTGTGCTATTAGAAATGTGCCCAGCAGTTTAGAGATTTCCTGATATATGTAGAATTGTACTAATATGTGGCTTTAATCTCCTGGTGTAAAAAGTGTGCAACAAAGTTTTCATATTTTTCAGTATGACATGCACCTGACATTCAAGGATATTTGTCATGTAGCATCTGACAAGATACATGATGTTAGTCATATCTCATAAGAGAGCAAAAACAATGAAAAAACAAGAGTTCTGTAGCCCACAGAAAATTCTTGTCAGGTCTTTAGTTTTTCTCATTCTGAAAGTATCATAGCAACATAGGCATTTTGTACCACACCTATTACTGCGATGTTAACATAGTGAAATTAACATAGTGTTTCTATTAGGGCTGATTGGTTTTTTTGTTTTGTTTTAATCCTATTCTCAGTTTACCTTACCGTTTCTACTTACTTTAATATTTAACAGTGCACTTGTAACCAGTTTTTAAATCAACCCAGTTAGGGTAGGAGATACTGTTTTTAACTGGAGAGCCAATCACAGTCTGGTATCTGTACTGCCATTGTGACAGCTATTCTCTTGTTTTCTGCCTCTTAACCGGTTTTTAATCCATGACAGAACTTTGCCTTTCATGCCACAACTACTTAATTTCCTTAATAGCGTCTTTTTTGAAGATCTTTACCAAAAGTATTTTGCAAGTCCAAAATAATTTTATCTACCAATTCTTAGAGATTTGATAGTTGAGTTGTCGAAGAATTCTGGATAGCATAGTTTTCCCCCGGAGGCTGTACTGGTTCTTTGTATTACATAATGTTAGTTTTTGTTTTTCATAATTCTAGGTTTAGTATTGTTTCAACTAGCTTAGCTGATACTGAAATAAGGCTCATTGGTCTATGATTCCCAGAGTCTCTGTTAGCATCCTTTTAAAAGATAAGCATAACGTTGGCTATTCTTCAGTCCTCTGGTTCATTTTAATTAGAGTACATATCTTTGCTAGCAGCTAAACCATTTCATTTTAAATTCCTTCAGAATTCTTCATTAATATAATTTGGTCCTGGTGGTTTAATGCAATTTATAATCTATTGAACTTTTTATTAATCACTTTGTAATTAAGTCCTGGTGATTTATTGCAGGACCCGATCCTGCTCCTGTTGAATTTGATGGCAAAAGTGCCTTTGTTTTCATTTGCACCAAAATCTGACTTTAAATGATCAATTTCAGGACAGAGAAGAAATGCCATTGTCATGAAAGTTTAGTAGTAATAGATTTCCACACCAGATATTGTAGTGGATCACATCCTTATTTTCCCCACCTACCTTCTGTACCCTAACTTCCTGTCACAACTACTTTGTGAAGCATTGTGGAAAAGCAGAGATTAGGTAACTGGCACATTCCTTTGGTAATACACCACTGAATTTTCATAGACCACATATTATCAAAGCAGTAAATAATAATTCTACCCCAAAATTGCCTCTGCCATTTGATTTCAAATTGATAGTTCAGTTGACTTCAAAAAATTGAGGAGGTAACTTGCTACATATGATAATTGAGGAGGTAACTTGCTACATTATTGATCTCTCTTTATCTGTAATATCGAAAATAATACTGAACAGAAATCTAGCCCTTAGACGAATGTGTAGCCAAGTGTTATTTGCAGTATTGTTATAGCCATTTTGATCCTAGAATATTAGACACACAAGTTGGGTGAGGTAATATCTTTTTAGTCCTATAAAAAATATTACAACACCCACCTTGTCTGTTTAGCAAATTGTTATGCAGATCTATCTAGGTAAATCAAGGCCTGCTTACTTTGTTTTTGTTTTTTTCCTCTACTTTCTGTTCCAGCTACTACCCTGGCCAGTGTGAATGGATATACTGCCCTGGAGATGCCATATCTTCTGTTGCATCTTCTGAGAAGAGCACAGGAAAGATATTCATATACGATGGTCGAGGAAATAACCAGCCACTTCATGTTTTTGATAAACTCCATACATCCCCTCTTACTCAGATACGGCTGAACCCCACCTACAAAGTAGTAGTGTCTTCTGACAAGTCTGGAATGATTGAATACTGGACTGGGCCTCCTCATGAATATAAATTCCCCAAAAATGTGAACTGGGAGTATAAAACAGACACTGATTTATATGAATTTGCTAAATGTAAAGCTTACCCATCCAGTATATGTTTCTCACCTGATGGCAAGAAAATGGCCACTATTGGTTCCGATAGAAAAGTTAGAATTTTCAGGTTCTTGACTGGGAAGCTTATGAGAGTCTTTGATGAATCCCTGAGTGTGAGTTCAATTTTGCTTCTATATTCTGACTTCTATTCTTTTTTTGCATATTAATTTACTCACCAGTACCTTTATCTACTTTATCACCAGTTTCTATAAAGATGGGTTTTATTACTTTATCTTACAAAGGAGTTTTTTTCTATATTAGCATCTTTTAATCTTATATTTCTATGGTATCTAACTTCTACATATTAATCTGTGCTGAATATACTTTGAAATTTAATTGCTGTTTTTCATTTAGGAAATTTTGTAATTTTTGTGCAGCTAGACTGCCCATTTGCTAGAAAGCATTTGGAAAAAATGTCTGCTTTAATCAAAATCAGGAGAAAAATGTAAGGGAAAAAATCCTTTTTAAAGATAGCTTTGCTAGAGCAAACATACTTTTTTAAATTTGCCCAGGGTCTTGGATGCTAACTACAGCTCGTGTTTTGATAGTCAAAAGAAAAATAATTCTAATTGTGTATATTTCAGTTCCTGCTTTAGCTAAAGGAAATACTTGAATGATTCATTCAAACATTTATTTAATTTTGTGAGTAGTTGAGTAATCCTACTGAAGCGAAAGTTAAGTGTATGTTTCAATGCTTTGCTAGATCACAGCATTATTGTACGTTCATACCACTGGTGATTGATTGTCTTGTTTCTGTAGATGTTTACTGAGCTGCAACAGATGAGACAACAGCTGCCAGACATGGAGTTTGGCCGACGTATGGCTGTTGAGCGTGAGTTGGAGAAGGTGGATGCAGTCAGGTTAATTAACATAATTTTTGATGAAACTGGACACTTCGTGCTCTATGGAACAATGCTGGGTGTTAAGGTCATAAATGTAGAAACTAACCGGTAAGTCTTATTCCAACTGTGTTTATGCACCTACATATAATAGTTAGTCTCAAAAAGTCTCATTTCAGACAATTTTTTAATATTCTTGTTCCATTTAAAATTTTGCATGTTAATAGATCTTTCTATTTCTTCAGGAGGGGGCGGTTGTTAAATTAGGTTGAAAATGAACTGTTTGTATGCAAAATATTGAATTTTATGGCTTAAAACTTGGTAAAATGAGAGAAGATATACATAAAAATCCTTGGAATAAGTATTTTGCCCAGGCAGTCCATTTCTGGCTAATAGTAAATACAATCAGAGCCTAGTTATGGCTGGAGGGGAGAGACTGTATAATATGAAAGTTTAACAGTAGTCAGCCTTTTTTCGTTTTTGTTTTTAAACACCATGTACTATAGGTGTGTTCGTATCTTAGGGAAACAGGAAAATATCAGGGTGATGCAACTGGCTTTGTTCCAAGGCGTGGCAAAGAAACATCGTGCTGCAACCACTATAGAGATGAAAGCATCTGAAAACCCTGTTCTCCAGAATATCCAGGCAGATCCAACAATAGTCTGCACATCTTTCAAAAAGAACAGGTTTTACATGGTATGTATGGTTTCTGTTTGAATAATTTCTATCTTGGATTAGTCTATTTTGTGTGTTTTGTTTTTTAAACTTCTTCTCACAGACTTTTTAGTGCTTTTTGACTTGAAGAATTTTGGTAGTGACAACTTTCCCAGACAAGACTTCTTAAATTACAACAATATTTCAGAATTTCTAGCTTGGATTTATCTGAGAGTAGCTTCATGATCCTTCAGTTTTTACTGAGTTGGTCAAGAAATTGTGAATCTTGGACTCCTTTATATCTTAGTAAAGTTTTAGTTCCTGTGTTTGGTAGTTAGGATTTCTTTTGACGCTATATATATATATATAATGTAATTACTCTACAGTGCCTGGGAACCCCAATGAAGGATCAGGGCTCATTTGTGCTAAGCACTGTATAGACAAGTAACAGACATTGGTTGCAGAAGCCTGACTGTCATTTGCTTAACTAGTATTTGTGCTTAACCTTGATTGTTACCATACAGCACCAAGTGTGCGTACTCTAAACTATCAGAAGGCAATTATAGAACTGAACACACAACTTGCAAAAGTACAGACCAGGAAGAAAAGTTTGACAGGATATGGGACCTTTGTATTTATCAAACATACAGAAAATATACTGTATTTCAGTGACTGTAATTGCCATCTGAAACTTTATAATGTACACTCTTGGTGCTGTATGCTGACACTCCTCTACTGTTTGACCTTTATTGTGGGTTTTCTCTAACTAGTTTTGTCTTCTGCCTTTTGAGGACTAGTCTAGGGATCATATTGCTGTGGATGGGAACGGCTCTTTGAATTAATCAATGTCTTTTGATAGTATTATATTAGTATAAAGACAGAATAAGAGTACTTACTATACCCGTGTAATGAAATCAAGAGAGACTTCCAACTCTGTCTGATCCTAGCACAAGGAGCATTGCCTGAGAATTAGTGTACGTTACCTGTACAAATTTTACATTCTTCCCTTTTAAATAAAACAATGTTAAAGGCAGGCGAGAGGTCTAGGGGAGAGAGATCACAAAAGAGTACTGTATATACTCGTTCATAAGCCAGATTTTTTTAGTAAAAAAGGGAAGCATCAGAGAAGGGGGTCGGCTTATGAACGGGTATAGAGAGGGGGAGAGGTGAGACAACCTCCCCTCCTACAGAGGGGGCAAGGAGAGGCAGCAGAGCCAGCAAGGAAGAGGCGGGGCCAGAGTCTCTCCACTTCTGGGCATGCTGCTCTCCTCCCAGCCTCCAAAGCAGCTGCAGCTCCAGGACTGGCATGCTGTGGCCACGCTGCCCGCTATGCCGGAGCACTCTGCGGCCGTGCCACCCAGCCTGCTGGAGCAGCTCCAGCGAGGCCAGAGACATCCTCCCCTGGCCCGCCCCAGCTAAGATGGGAAGGGATGGAATGGGGAGAATGTGGAGGTCCTGGACTGGGGTGGGGTCATGTGGGGAGTGGTCATGGGTTACATGGGGGGTCAGCTTATAAACTAACCAGCTTATATCTGGACTGGAAATTGTGACCTTTAATCTGCAGGTGGAAGGACTGTTACTTTATTTCACACATACTGAAATGCAGGAAGATAGACTTTTATAATATGATCTTTCTCACTGATTTTTAGCTTTGTATGGTATCTAAATAAGAAAAAATAAAGGTAGCAACCTTTGTCTTTTGTTCTTCAGTTTACTAAACGTGAACCAGAAGATACAAAGAGTGCAGATTCTGACAGAGATGTATTTAATGAGAAACCATCTAAGGAAGAGGTCATGGCAGCCACTCAAGCTGAAGGCCCCAAAAGGGTTTCTGATAGTGCCATTATCCACACAAGTATGGGAGATATTCATGTCAAGCTTTTCCCTGTTGAGTATGTATTTGGTACCTTTTTAAAAAGAGTTTTGCTTTTATTATTCCTTTCTTTGAGGCTGTTTGTTGTCGATTACCAGGGCAGAAGGACTGTTTAAAATTTGATTTCCCCTGCTCCCCACCCAATTACATAATTGCTCCCCATCTTATTACATAATATTATTGCTTGCATATTTGCTTAATTAATTATATAAATTAAGCTGCTGGGATGTTGGCAAGCACACTAGGGCAAAAAATAGCTTAAAGCAGTAGCAAGGGCAGTGGTTCTCAACCTTTTTTGTTGTTGGAGTATTCCTTAGAAACTGTAAATCCTCAAGTCTGCTTGTATCATGTCTGACTAAGTTGTCAAATCTCACCTATTTTTCCTTATCTTCTTTTCCTTTCTTCTGTGTTCTTGTTTTATTTTTCATTTTCTGATTTATGGATTTGCTCTTTTTACCTTGTTTTGTTCTTTTTCTGATTCTCCCCCAGATGCTGGTGTGATACAGCACTGTTTTGTGCAAGTTATGTGTTACTGCAGAGATAGCAGAGCTGTGCTATTTCACGCAGTCTAGGGGAAAGGAGAATAGAACATGTGGGTGGCAGCAGCAGATCTGCCAACAGCTTTCTAAACCAGAGGGATGATGCATCCTGCAACTCCGAAAGAAATTGCTTTAGGCATAAATTTTGTGCTATTGCAAACCTGAAACCACTCATGAGAGCTACCTTCTCCGTCAAAATTGTATCCTACAATGGAGAAAGTTTTACGTGCAACTATGCATGAATTTATGCCATTTATGTTCAACTGCTGGCACACAACTGAGAAGGGTTCTGTGTACAACTGTTGATGAATAAAATCTTCTGTTCACATCTGTACTTCTGTACCCCAACGTCTGCTCCTTCTCAACTTTCCAAGCCCACTTAAGCATTAAAAATCCCTAGGAACTTAATATACAAAAACTTTTTGTTGTGAAGCACTTAAGGTTTGTTGTATGTGTAGCAGCCCTGACGGTTTCACAAACGCATGGACATGAAAAGTAAAACCACTCAACAGTACATACTCTATGCTCCTCCACCCACAGACACATACGTGCCTTACCATTATCACAACTGCCATACAGCACTGTGCAACACAACCTTCACTCTGCCCCCAATAATGCTAGCCTTCTATCACTTCCTTTACCAACCCACACTGTCCCTATACAACGCCCTACTACAACAAATGTCCACAACTAATAGTACTTAAGAGTATGTAGGTTTGTTGAAGAGGACAGAGTTAAGGTTTGGAATGCATGGTTTGTCATATACAGCATTTGTGATAAATGGTATTTTGTGTGCCTCTGGGTGGATAAGCCAGGTATGTATGGCTAAGTGGCATAACTTTTCATTTTCATGTTTCTGTGGATCTGAGTCAGGTACGTTTGTATGTGTAAAGCAACCCTAACTGCTTTACAACAGAGTTTTTGTGTAGATTAAGTGTAATGTTGTTACATTGTTCTGTAACTCTGGTAACAATTTTGTCTGTGTCAAATTCAAGCCATGATGGTGAAAGGTTCTTTATTCTGTTAGCAGTAATGTATAATCTAGTCCCTCTGTGATCCAAACAGTATTTGTATGTTGACAATCAGCAGTTTCAGTTTTAAAGAAGGGGTAAAGAACTGTGTGGCTCTGTGCTGATCTAGAAGTTTCCTTTAGCACTAAAGCATTTAATCCTCAAATTCCTTACATCTATTAGATGGTATTGAACACGTCACTTGGTATACCCATTCATGTTGCAGGCCATTGTTTGATAGAATTACCTTGGTAAAGGGATGTTAATTTATTTTTCTGCTTGTGAGTTGCATACTACTGCTGTTGTGAACATTGGTTCCACTTTATACTTGTTAATACTTTGTAATTTTATCTACAGTATGTAAGTGGAACTATGGGGAGGACATACTGTCTAGTGGTTAGGGCACTAGACTTGGGAGAACTGGCTTTTTTTATGGCCCTGCTGTTGACCAGCTGTGTGACCCCAGGCAAGTCATTGCACCCATCTATGCCTCCTGCTTTTTGTCGGTTACCTGTTAAGCTTATGCATTCTTTGGGGGTAGGGTCTGTCTTATTATGTGTTTTTTATGTAGTGTCCAGTACAATGGGTCCCCGATCTCAGGCGGAGCCCCTAGGGCACTACTGCAGTAAAAATAAGTATTATTTAGTCTTGCCTTAAATTTGTTATGCAATTGCAGGTGCCCCAAAACAGTGGAGAATTTCTGTGTACACAGCAGGAATGGTTACTACAATGGGCACACATTTCACCGTATTATCAAGGTAATTTACAAAAGACTAATGCTTTTCCTGTTGGTTTGTATGACACAAAATACAGAGCATAAGACATTTGTGCCAGTTCTATCTGAATTCGTCACTTATATTGCTTTTTTGTTATATTTAAGCATGGTGAATTATTATATTTAAATCAGTTAAATTGTGTGGGTTTTTTTTTTTTTTTTTTTTTAAATTATTTCATAGAGACCTTCAGCCTTTACAGGGAACTGTTAGATTTTGAAGAATGTTATGATTCAGGAAGGTTATAGTTCAGTTTAAAAGTAGTAGTCTTGCTGGTAAACTGCAGAGCAAACCTGAAAACTGAAATTTTGAGTTAAGCACAGATTACAGTAGAACCTGAGTTACGAACTGACCAGTTAACCACACACCTCATTTGGAATCGGAAGTACGCAATCAGGCAGCAGCAGACCAAAAAAAAAAAGCAAAAACAGTACAGTACTATGTTAAACAAACTGCTAAAGTAAAGGGAAAGCAGCATTTTTCTTCTGCATAGTAAAGTTTCAAACCTGTATTAAGTCAATGTTCAGTTATAAACTTTTGAAAGAACCACTATAGCGTTTTGTTTAGAGTTACAAACAACCTCCATTTTCAAGGTGTTCGTAACTCTGAGGGTTCTACCTTACTATACTGAATGCCCTTGCTACCCAGGACAAAACCAAAACGAACAAGCAAACAAACTCTCTGCAAAGTCTTGGTTGTGCTTAGTTCACTGAAGATATTGCAGAGTGCATTACTATGCAACATCAGTAGAAGTAAGTTGCAATGGGACTACTGATATTTGTGATAACACATTCTGAGATCTTCTGTGAACTAGGATGTATCAAGAAGATTTTGCAAGAGAATTTTTTTTTTTATCCTGATCCTTTCCCTAGTTGAAATCACTTGAGTTGAATCACTTTTCCTGCAAATACAGAAGCTCTGACTTGTCCTTGAAGGCTCCAAGGTTGCTCATCCATTTTTCTTGTAAAGGATGAAATATTTTTAGGGATTATTCCCTGAATGTGACCACCCCAGACCTTCTCCCCTTCATTTCTGGCATGGTGGAGTTGGCCCTAAAGAGCAAACTGAAGGCTAAGAGGAGCTTTGACCTATGAGGAAGCATTCTCGGGAGACACAAAACGGAAGCTCTGCCACAGTTGCTCCCCGCACTCGAATCCTTGCTCTACCTGGAGAATAGGTTCGGAGTCTGGACAGCTTGTTCGCACAAGCTGAAAGTCTGGACATCTGTGTCATCCCCCCACCAGCTTGAGACCCTTTGCAAGGGCAGGTTATAGCTCTTTGCCATTTGAAATATAGCAGCAAAGTCTATCTTCAACCATTGGGAGTTTTTTGAGGGAACATTCTAAACTTCCCCAGCCCTTGTCCTCTGGAGAAAAGCTATCAAGTAATAGTCCCTTAGCAAGGAGTCTGGCATTCTTGCTGACGCTTCCTCTGGGATGTTCCCTTGTGTTTACTTTCCAGCTGAATTCGACAATGAGAAACAGGTGCTAGATTCCTCCCTGCAGAAAAAGTGCAAGAAGACAACACGAGCTAGGGAGAGGGATCGATCTCTAGTTGGGAACAAACAAACAGATAAAAACAAAAACCCTCCTTCCAAAGGATAAAAGAAAAGCAAAGAAAAAAAATACAAAGGGGCCAGACTGCACAAGTGAAAAGCCAAGAGGCATGCCAGATGCTCATCCCTTTCCACTAGCTCTGGCGTGCAACAGGCTGATATGACATGACTTAGAACTCAAAGCAGGAACGTAGGGGTTAGGTAGGTCTGTGCTTTCTGCAGGAATGGGCATCTTGTAAAGCTTTAAACTTCTGATGTATGGGATAGAAAAACAAGTTGATAAAACTGAACGCTTTTGCGGAAGGTACAGAATGACAGGTACATAACCCCTACAGGCTCATGTTCTCTCACCCACAGGATATGTTAGAGGATCTTATTCTGATGATGAGTTGGCCATCATTTAAAAAAAACGTTAAGTCAAAAAAAACCCTATTTGGGGCACTCTGGATTTTATTCTAACACTTCCATATCTTATATAAAAGTCTGTCAGTTTTTAAAAACAAATCTTGTCTTGAATTACACAGCCTTGCAGATTTGTATGTTCTATAGCGAAACGTGATGGTGTGTTTAATTCCTATGCAGGGTTTTATGATTCAAACTGGTGATCCAACTGGTACAGGAATGGGAGGTGAAAGCATCTGGGGAGGAGAATTTGAAGATGAGTTTCATTCAACTTTACGACATGACAGACCCTACACACTTAGTATGGCTAATGCAGGATCAAACACCAATGGTTCCCAGTTCTTCATAACAGTGGTACCAACTGTAAGTAATCTTTAAAACCCAGTTTAAGGTCTGATTTGAAGATCAACTATGATGGTACTATGTAAAGAAGCAGTTGTGCCAGTTCTGTAGTGAAAAAGGAGGATGCCGTTGTCCAGCTAATTTTATGTAGTTAATGATGTGACAAAAGCACATCGCTTAAGTTTAACTGAAAAATGTCCTTTAGAAGGCGTGATTAGCCTTTGACTATGAAAGGCTTTAGACACAGTAAAAGGCACATGTTAAATTTTAAATCTTATTGTAGACAATGAAATTTTATATTAACCGGAGTTACATCTTCTGCTGTTAACATCTAAATTTAATTTTCGTTTATTAAAAAATATCCCTCTCACTAAGTCTGGCAAAACTTCTGCATTGGTTGTGAAGATTTAGCAGGTATAGACTCTACTACTCCTATGGCCTGTTGTATTCTGGCTTTGCACAGAGGGTCAAGATTTGGCCCCAAAATATCTCCATTAATACTTTCATTTTTGTGTGACTTAGTACACTATATACTAGAAGTAGGAAACTTTGGTATGTGAATCTTTAACAAAACAAAAACCTTCAAAGGTTAGCCTTTGGATGTCCTTAGAAGCAATCTGCATATGCATCATCATTTTACTATTTTAGAGACTTGCCATTTTAGAACTGTTTTAGGGGCATTTATAAACAATTTAATAGCTGATGTTAAGATAGCTGTAGTGGTATGCAGGGAAATGTTATTAACATAAGACCTAATTCTTAATTGCTTACAAATATGAACTTTACCCATTTTCTAGTGGTGGTAAAAGTAGAAGATTATAATTGTCACAACTGAGTTTCAAGCATGTGAAAGCATTAGTTTTCATATATAAATAGGTTGGAATGGAATTTATGCAAACATATTCCATTTAAAAAAGACACTTTTATATGCTTTCACTGTATACTTGTTAGAGTAATTAACAGTGAATACACTTTAAAGTGTAAAGCTTAAAATTTAATAACCTTAATCTACAATTGCATTTGCGTTCATTTATTCTAGTACTAAATCTTTCTGTCCTACTATTTAACCTACAGAATTCTTTATATTTTAACAAAAATTCTGCTTCCTCTTTTCGTTCCAACCATCTAAACAGCCTTGGCTGGATAACAAGCACAGTGTATTTGGACGAGTAACTAAAGGAATGGAAGTTGTTCAGAGAATCTCAAATGTGAAAGTAAATCCCAAAACTGACAAACCATATGAAGATGTCAGCATCATTAATATCACTGTGAAGTAAAATAGAATTTGAAAAACCTACCTTAAAAATAATGTTGTGGGATCCAGAAGCAAACAAACTGAGCAGCGGACTTCATTTTTTAATAGTTCTCTGTTCTGGAAGCCCCCAGGACTGAACATACACCAACCCCTCCACCAATCGTGTAGCTGAAATGCCCCAAACTGTATTTTTAATAACTTTTATATTTTAAAATAAAAGGTGACCATGTTTAAGTTTTTTTGTCTCTTGCATCTTTTCTATGTTAAATTACGTGTATTTGTACATTCAAAATGTCTGAAGGGTACTGATTTTGCATAATCATGAGCATGTTAATCTAACTTCCTATTACTCTTGCTAATGTCTTCTTTACTGAATTTCTCTATATGTTTGCATTTTCCTTAGAGTTTATATTTCATGCCAAAAATAGGTTCTTTCCCCATCAAAATTGATATTTTTGGAAGAGCAAATGTGAGCATTTCATGTAGTCTGCAGAGCAGTTTCTAGTCTGCTAATTAATACAGTCTTTCATGCACATCCATCCCAAAATTAGAAAAAAAAAAAGTTATGACAGTACATGGGATTTGCCTCTGTCTTTTAGAGACTGCATATGTGTATCCGGCTAAGTATCCTTAGGGTGGCAAACTAAGAGTCAGGTACTGAAATACTAATGCATAAGATCCAGTTTAGGTTGACATGAGCTGCTTGATTTTAGGCTGTAGTAGAGCACTAATTGCTAGCATTAGACTTAATGGACTAATAAATTTCTAGTTCCGCCTAAAATTCTACACAAGTATTTCTTTCCACTAAAATATCTGGTTGATTGAGATCTCTTCACCATTTCAGGTGTTCTCGTAATGTCTCTTATCAGTTATCTGCTCTTCATTTAAATATCACCTTTACAGACTTCTAATGAACTTGTGTCAAACGTGATCATATCACTAAATGCTCTCCTTACAAAGTAATTTTAACTCTGTCAAAAACTATTTGTTGGGTTCATCTAATCCTAGGCCATACCACAAGATTTAATTGGGTTAACATTTAGGGTAGCCCATTCACAAAACCTATTGCAGCATGCCAAATCTTTTTTTCCCCCTGTTCAATTGAAATCTCTCTTCACCCAGGGGATCTTTATAAGTGAGTGCTGCATGTAATTTGAACTTCCACTCCTTATGAAGGTTTGTACTTTCCCCATTTATTTTGGGTAGCTGAACTCAGCACTTGTATTAGGTTGTTTCTGTCATTACAGGACTTCGGAATAATGCAATACAGGTTGCTAAGAGGTTACACATAATGACTTTTGGGGAGAGTCAGGCAGAATATGGAATTACTGGTTATTAGAGTTAGCCTTTAAAAAAAAAAACACATGCTTTTTCAAATATCTGATTTCTATAAATTCAGAGTACAAGAGATTATAGCTGTAGGTAGCATATTGAATTAGGGTAATATCAGGCAAAGCAGCTGCATTCAATAGTTTGAACAGTTAATTTTGATATGTAGAGATGAATAGAAAGGTTCTAGGAGTTTCAGTAGCCTGAAGCCTAATTAAGACACATTTCTGTACAAAAGGGTAGAGGGCTGGGGCTAATCTACATGGTTTACAGGTAAAGAGTGTTGGGGGTGTGGACAAAGTTTAAAAATCACCTTTTATAGTTCCACAATCCTTGGGCATCAGCCTAATTTCTTGGGTTAGAGCAGCCTGAACACACCTCCAACTTCTGCCAGTAGCAACTAACCCCAAGAAGCTGAGGACTTCCATGGTGTAAGGTCATCCCACACACGCTTTTCCTTGCTGTGCTGCCAGCAGGTGGATACATTGAGTAAGAGCCAAATGATGCTCTATACATATAGTTTCATCCTCCTTGGAATCTGCCAGCATGGTGTACAGTAGTCATACTACAGTATCTTCCCTCTATTCTCTACAACACCAAATACACCTCTACCCCAATATAACGCAAATTTGGATATAACGCGGTAAAGCAGCGCTCCGGTATATCAAAGCAAGTTTGATATAACACTGTTTCACCTATAACACGGTAAGATTTTTTTTGGCTCCCGAGGACAGCGTTATAGCAGAGTAGAGGTGTAGGTCTTATTTCTTCCAACTTCTACAGGAATACAAGGCTTATAGTGACATTAGTATTCCCAGAGTTAGATTAATCGAAGCCCCCATTTTGGCTTACAATTTTCCCTTAATGTCATGCTGACAACCAACACATTTTTGCCTCCCCTGGGAAGGCCCTAGCTTAGACTAAATTCAATGCAACAGGACTAGTGTAGCAGATAGGTAACAGCACACTGAATGTAAACTGTCACTTCAATAGTCCTGCATTAATTCAAAAATAGGTTTAATTATATTAGAATAATCAATGCTACATATTTATACTTAGAGGGTGTTTTGTTTTTTTAACTCAGCCCTTTTCAATGAGACAAGGTGAGTGAGGTTGTTTTTTGTTTTTTTTTTTATTGGACCAACTTCTGTTGGTGAGAGAGACAAGCTTTTGAACAGAAGTTGGTCCAGTGAAAGTTATTACCTCACCCACTTTGTCGCTCTAATATCCTAGAACTGATGTGGATACAACACTGTATACAATCTATTTTCATTGTCAGGGTTTTTTTTTTTCCTCTGTATTAATATAACTGCAGTCTTGATGTTGTCAGAGGAACCAGGAAGTTTTTTTTCCTGAGAATCACCCACCTGGATTCAACCTCAGATTACAGAACAGGCACAGCAGCAGTATGCTAAAGCACTGCCCATCCCACAACATGCTCTTCTCTCACTCAGGGAGTTACAATAGTATTAATAATGAGAAATAGAAATTCCCGGCACACAGGTAGGAATACAAATCCAGTATGGTAGCTGTATTAAAGCAGTGATATCATTTGTGACTGAAGTCGATGACACAAATGTGTAAACACACATTTAGATAAAATACCACTTCTGAGTAGAGCTGCACTTCAAACTTGCAAAATGCATTTACCTCAGTCAAGGTCTTTTAAGTGTTGAGATTTGTGCCCGATAGTCACAATAACCTTAGCTGAAACGTATAGATAGATATTTTTCTGCTAGTATTAAAAGTGAAGTCCCTGAGGCCTACTTTCTAAATATTGTTACTTTTTTTTTTTTTTGTAGGTTGGTTCTAGTCTAATCCAATCCAATCCTTGAATTTTGTATACCAGTACCAACATTTTCAGCATCATGAAATGGTCATAACCTTTTCATTGTGAACAACTTCCAAATTCTAGCATTAGACTGACTATCAAAATACTCACACTCCTATTCTTAGATTAACCTGCAACAAGAGTGGTTTAAATGAAAGTGCTCAAAAGAAGGATAGTACCCTAAACCAGAGGGTTAAAGTATTCTCTTTATTGGAAAAAAAATTTCAAGGCAGTTCAGAAACTCCATCAGCTAAATCACTCTTCTATTAGATCAGAGCTGTTCCTTTGTGAAGTATTACCATACCCAACCCTGCTCCAGTAGCCTAGAACAAGAACTGTTGGTGAATATCTTCCTGCAGACAGAACCTCAGTCATCATTCAGTCCACAAGCAGAATTAGAAAAAGTTCAATTACATACAATGAAAGTTAGACTATACCAAGAAGTCAGGCATTACTGCTCAAATAGCTTAGCTATTGTTTACTATTTTGAAACAAGATGAATTTAAAAACACTTTTCTTCAGTCACTGCACAGGTTATGTATACTCAGTTTCACAATTAAGCCAAAATCTAGACCTGATAGCTAAATGCTATAGTTAACTTTTTAAACAAGGTTTTAGTTTTACCCAGAAAATTCTCTCCAATACTTGTAATTTTTTTTAATTCTAACAGAATGCGAGAAACACATCCCAATCATAACTTGCATAAGTTAGTACACTAAAAACTGAATTAAAGTTCAAGACATTTAAAATTTACAATTGAAGCAGTTTATATATAGTATTAACTTATATCACAAATAAATCTAAGTTTACCTGATAACACCTGAAGAGTTCACAGACAAATGCAAGACCTATTTTCACAGTTACTTGAATCAGTCACATTAGTTTCCATTTAAAAAATAATACTTTTATGCAAGTACATTGCAACTACATTGGCAGCAGAACTTTGTTCTGAAAGTAAAAGATGAGTAAGTGAATTTTTTCCCCAAACATACTCATCTCTACAAGCCCTTCAAAGTACTGACTGGTTCTGATGAGTGTTTTAAAATAACGAGAGAAAACAAAAGTAGTAACAGCCTAGTGGGAGAGCATGTACAATTGAACCCACTGAAGATGTAGAATGTGCCAACTAAAATGACAAATTTCATATTAAATCTTCCAACCAATGCATGCTTTTTTCATTAAAAATCTTCCAGCTAAAGTGTCTGTTACTTAGAACTTGTTAATATTTGAAAATAAAACTATGAAAAGGACAGTCAAAGAATTATGAAGGTCTATGCTGGGTTTGCAATATAGGCTGAGCAGGTAGTCAAAGGGGCAGAAAATGTCTATGGTGCAAGAGGTTGCAGGCTGAAAGGAACAATTTGGGCAGCAAAAACTCTTCAGTCCATGTAAATTATATACAATATTATCAGGTGTATTCTGAATGAGAATATAGCTTTCAAATACAGTCTGAACTTAGTGTCTGTAAAATCCTTCTCTTAGCATTCCAGTATGGGTGCAAGAATTTGTAAGATCACTTCTAAATGTGAAGACAAGCTTAATTTGTATCTACACCTTTGAAAATAGTGACACTTGTCACTTGAGCTACAATTCAAACCATTCAGTTTCAGCAAGCTTAAATGTACATAACACCATTAGTATGAAATGTAAAGAATGGAGGTGATTATAAACCAGTGTATCAGGAGGGAGCAGTTACCACAACTGCTTCCTTCTGAAGTGCAAATGTATTAAAATAATTTGTTTATATATTCTTTGCTTTAACTACTGTACGAAGTGGGAAAAATGCTACAAAATACATACTAATAGCATAGTATTCCTTCTGCATGGTCTTGTCACTTTCCAGGGGTTACAGTTACAGAAGGGAACAGAGGAGTCATACCAGGTGTGCTCTCCACACAGATTTATGGTGATCAGAACTGTGTGCACAGCAAAAGAGGAGACATCAATAAATTATTCCAATCTTCCCTAAATTTAAACAGAGACACAGCCCCAAGATTCTGAGAGTTTGTGAATTAATAGTCTTTGAATACAGGCACTGGTGATAGTTCCAAGTATATAAAGAATCTGAATCAGACACTAAAAGTTTAGATCAGATTTTACCATCTGCTGTTCTAAGTAAGAGTTATTAAGCGTGCGATGCTTTTACAGCAGGTTACTCAATATTTTAAGGCTGCTACCTTTTTCCGGAAGCATAACTCACATAAAAATACATAGGTGGGCTGATATTTCAATTGCTTTCTTTAGGAAGTTCTTAGGTTCACTTGATTTCTTAAGGATGAAGTTTAATCTCTAAAGACACATTATGTCCTTGGGCAGGCACAGGCAACTCCCATCTATAATCAATATATTTTGTATTATTCATGGAAAGAAGACATTTCAATGTGTCTAATTTTGCTTTGCTTTCATTTAACTGCATCTTTTATTACTAATGGTAGTTAATGCCTACACCCATTAAATCTGCAAGGTCCTAGAAAGACTGCTATGTTCTTACCACTTTCTAGCCCTATACACATCCCATGGCATGCAATAAGGCTAATAAATAAATGACTGGGGAATAACTTTCCTTCTTGTAGTGTCTATATGGAGTTTTCAAAGCAAAGTTTAAGCTAGTGCTTTTTTAAATGTACTACAAGTGGCATAATGTGTTACCAAAGAGCAGCTAGAGTTTTGGTTGCTTTCTAAATAGCTCAAGGGTTTTTTTTGTTTTTATTTTTTTGAAGTTGCTTTTTGGATAAGTATTTAAGTCGCTAAGAATTTTATTCTAATAATAAGTAACTTCTGTGACCTTATGCTGAATATTGGACCAATTTAGATACACAACGTTTTAGCAGAAAAGCTCGCTTAAATTGGAAGTAACAATCTAGTTTCACACACAAAAAATCTAGGCACCTTAGCAGCCAGACCACCCTATTAATCTGTTGCATTACCAAATTTTAAAAACTGTAGCAACTGCACGTTTACTGTATCAATTCCACAATCTTTGATAAGCAGATGCCACGTACATTTTCTTCTATAACCAGAGCTCTAGATAAATCTCCATCTTCACAATGCAGACCTTGTTACAACATCCTAACCCGTGCAAATAAGTGAATTACAAATTTAATTTGCAACTGTCGTGAAATTAAGCCACATCCAGTACACCTGCAGCCACCAGTTGCCTTGAAAGCCAGTCCAATCCTTCATATAGTCCCATGCCACTTTGTGCATCACAGCCCTGAATATACCAGCTACGGCCACAGCAGAGTTTATGGAGACTCAGCATTTCTGTGATTTCTTCTACTGAAAGAGCCCCCGCTACATCCTGCAAGAGAGCCAGGCATTACTTTAAATGCATATGGTAAATTTTCTAGAGATTTCACTTTCACTGATAAGAATATAGATTATTTAGAACTGCTAGAAAATCTCTCACATCTTAAAAACTGCAAACCAAATGAATAATCTTAAGGCTGGACAGAAGGTTTTACTGACCTTGTCACCCAGGCAGAAATAACTGTTGAATTCATTAAATCAGTGACTAGTCTGTTCTTATAATATTGTCACTAAACATTAAGGAAAAACTTCTAAATTTTATTCCTTCCCCATCCCCACTTTTTAATTATGGCAGACAGTTCACAAAGTTTGTGTTAATTACAGTTTTAAAAAGAAACAAGAGGTAGAAAAAAATTCACCAATACCTGCTTATTGGCAAAGATCAGCAGTAGGGCATCCCGCAATTCTTTCTCTGTTAATAACTTTGCAAGTTCACTGTGTGCTTCACTAACCCTGTCTCTGTGACTGCTATCGACAACAAATACCACCGCTATGAAAAAAATAGCAACACATGTTACACACACACTCAGACATAATACCCAAATGCACTGACTCAACTCCATAAACTCTCATTTATTTTCAACATAGAACCACCTACAATGCACAGATTGCATGTCTCAGAATTGCACATTTACTCAAACCTCAGCATTAAGATATTGTACATACTTATTTGAAAAAAAAGATAGACATACTTATTTGAAAAAAAAGTCTCCCCAAAAGCCAGCATCTTAGACCCTGTCTACAGAAGGAAGTTGCAATGGTTTAACTTAAATCTGTTTTTAAACCCATTTAGTTAAACTAACTCAAAGCCCTGTGTGGACACTTGTTTCAGTTTAGCTTAAAGCAATTCCTAATCAATTTACACTAAATCAAAATAAGAGAGTCCACATGGCTTTGCACCAGTATAACTAAATCAGTTTAAAATCACATCTTTATCTAAACCAGTGCAATTTTCTCATCTAGACAAGCCTTAAGTTAAGGTTATGTATACTTGTAGGAGGATTTTACATGCCAAAGAGGCTGTAAGATGGCATGAATGAAGGGGTGGCATAGAGTCATTTACTATTAGGAACTCATGGGGGTTGTAGACCATGGAAAATTAATGAGCTAAGGAGGCAGAACTGGAGAACAGTAATTCTCTGTATAAATTTCAGAGCTTCTCAGCTTTTACAGTGGAAAAAGAAAACAGTTATAGCAAAGAAGCAAATTAACTGTTGGTATTTTCAATTCTCACCCTAGTCCTGCCCATCTTCTTCTCTCATAGGAGAAAAGACCTATGTTGGTGATCACTACAGTCTGAAAATGATTTTTTTAAAAGAAGAGTGATTTAAAATGTCACAGAATTCTGCAAAGGCGGCTCTGAAGAATGCATCTAGAAAACTGAAGTTTGTTGTCCTTGAAAGAGTCTGTGTGTTTAGGAATGATTTCATGAAATATTTAATTCAGGAATCTGAACCCCACTTTAAATAGAAAACAAACTTAACTATAGACCACTTAGGACATCGCCATAATTCAGTGCCCAAAAGTATAGTAGGCACTTTCATGCCAGTAACATTCAGAAGAACGTTTTACCATGTGGACAGCAAACCTGTTCTGATAGACTTGTTTTTATCTGTATTAATGTAACTATGATTGGATATTGTGCTGCAGTACTGGGTCAGAAGTTACATTACTTTGTAAAGCTGAGTATTTTAATTTCAAATGTTATCAAATGTTTACACATGTAAAGTGCTACTTATCACCATGTGAACTTCTGGAATGCTACATCTTTGTCCACTGTCAGCTAAAACTAATTTAACAGAGGTTCTAATTTTTGTTATGGCTCCATGAATTATGGAGCTGATGAATTTACAAAGAATGCAACTTTTTCCAGCAGACATCAAGATCTACTGGTCCAAAATATTTTCTTAGGCCATGAATCTAGCACCCATACTTCACCTTACACATAACTACTTATTTTATGTCAATTTTCTATGATTAAATGATTTCTAGTCATATTCTTTTGGCACTAATGAATGCACAAACTACAAAACCAAACAAACAGTCTAAATGTTTTAGCAATCCTACCTTGTGTATTGAGGTAATAATGCTTCCACAAAGGCCTCAACTTGTGCTTCCCTCCTACATCCCAAATAGTAAACTTCAGATTTTTATATTCTACAGTTTCAACATTAAAACCTAAAAGAGAAAAGTTCACTTTTTATACTGTTATTCCTAACAATGAATCAGTCAAACTTTTAAATCACTCAGTTACATACCTATTGTTGGAATAGGTTGCATGAACTCATCCTGTTTTAACTTAAACAAAATAGTTGTTTTGCCAGCTCCGTCTAATCCTAGGGTCACAACTCGAATCTCCATTTTTGGTCCAATATGTACCCTGTTGTCCTGGTGAAAAAAATATATAAACACTGAAAACAAGCTAAAAGATACATCTTCACTGTCTTTATAGGAAACTCCAGGATCTCTGTGGCATGCAACGTCTCACTATTTGTAAAGTTAAAAGAACGAGGAGTACTTGTGGCACCTTAGAGACCAATTTATAGATTAATAGATTTTAAATCCAGAATGAACCATAATGATCATTTAGTCTGACCTACTCCCTACACTACAGAACCCCACTCAGTAAATGATGGGGGAACCATTTGCCAGGAATTGTGGAAAGAGGAACGTGCCTTAAACAGAAAGTTTCTGGAGCTATAAGAAACCCTCACAATGCCACCAATGTGGTTCTTGTACAGATAGGGGAACTAATTCCAAAACCTGCCTTTTGGAGCTAATGGTGACTAGGAAGGCCAGCCACTGACTTATGTAATCTGTCATTCTGATTAATGTTGGCATCTGATGATACCAAGATGAAAAGTCTGATGTAGCTATCTGCAGAACACCACGAGTCCCTGAGCTCTCATTTCTATGGTGCTTGGTTGTACAGGAATCCATTGTAGAAATGCTAATGTAGCAGATATCCATCAGTACTTCATAACTATTGTTACATTTGTATTATGGTAGCATCTAGATGCCAGGGCTCCCCTGTGCTGAGCTCTGTACAAAGAGGCAGTTCCTTCCCTAAAGTTTCTGTTTCCACTGACACCACAAACATAAATTTGATATCAAGGAATGAAATTTCCTGGTTGAGTTCTGTCTGTATACCAAAATATAACTGGTCTGGATTAAAAAGTCCTTGCTTCAAATATATCTGGGCTTTTCTGCAGGTGCAGTGTGAGTTCCTTGGCTATCTAGTAAGTCCATTATGGCTTCTAGGTCAGTGGAAAACTAGGAGGACTTCAACTTTCCCTTTCCCTCTTTCCTGTAACCTTTACCTTTACTGTCTTGAAAGGTAGCAGATTCTTCTCTGCCCAGGACATTATTTTCATTGCCATGGGGAAGCTCTGACATCTGGTTGCTCTCGCTTTTGGAAGGGCTAAAAACACTCTTGTCTTAGTCACAGACCAACCTCTAACAGAAGGTAGCAGGAGACTTCCCTTTTGAGCAGCTAATTGCTTCCTATGTACTTACTTGTACCCTCTTCTGAAGCAGATGGTATTGGTTGCTGTCACAGACAGCGTATTGGAATAGATGGGCCTCTGGTCCTATCTCATACAACCATGTTTGTGGGGTGCTTTTTGTTTGTTTTGTTTAACTTTAGATACACCACTGACAGGGGTGTCGAAGTGAACTAAAAGGATGTATACTCTGAAATGTTGTCCTCCAAATATGCTTCCCCATCCTGCAGAGATTGCTTCCATAGTGAGTATGCAAGGTCTTGAGTAAAAACTGGGTTGCCACTTAAAAAAAACTGGGTTGGTTTTCAGCAACAATCTACAGAATACAGTGTCATTCTCTAATCATATCTGAGGGACACTCAGATATGATTGGAGAATGACACTGTATTCTGTGCTGTATCAAGTATGCCATTCCATGACCTCAAAGAGTTTGGATTCTTTCTGTGGTTCCCCGCTCCAGCCCAGGTCTGCTGAGGGACATACCCCCTGAGCTGGCTGTCTGGTGTCCTCATGGTGGTGTCTCCCCAAATGCTCAGAAGCTCCTGATCAGACTACTCTGTGTTGGAATTTTGGTTCCTCAGGGCAGGGATGGACCCAAATGCTGGTCTTACTCTGAGCACCATGCCATGGCAGCAAGAGGGTTGGCTGGCTGGGGACAGACAGAGCATAATTTACCCTCTAAAGTATGTAAATGCTGCCTCACATTGGGAACACCACTTTAATGTACCTGGTATTTGTGAGACAGCTCTTCCATACCTGAATGGGGACAGAGGAGTCTCAGAGAGGAGGTACTGCAGCAGCAGATCTGGGTGGTTGAAACCACCATGCTGCCAAATACCTGATCTAGGGGGGAGGAAGATATATTTTAACTCACTGCCACGTGAAAAATTGAAAATTATATAACAAAATGGTCAGGAGAAACTGAACTGCCAATTTGTTCCACCACCAGAGGCAGAAAAACCTGGTGGCCTGAGCTGAGGGACAAGATTCCGTCCTGGAGCGTCCAACAACTACACTAGACAGCTTCCAAATTCTCTCTCCCTCCTTCCCCCCCCCTCCGTTATTTTTAGTAAAGTCACGGACAGGTCAGGGCCCCCATGAATTTTTGTTTATTGCTCACGACCTGTCCATGACTTTTACTAAAAATAACCGTGACAAAAATCTTAACCTTACCCATCAGTAATCAATGAGAAAAGCTGTGCAATAGAAATTATATGTTCCACTTCTGAATCACTGACCTTGCTGCAGAAATACTAGGAATACATCTGAAAATACATACTACTGTCTTCTTGACTCTTTCATGCAAGTTCACATGAATATCTTGCACAAAGTAGTAAAGATTCCAAGTCATGAAGTATCTACTAATAGTAAATTAAAAGCAGTACTGAAGTACAGTAGAACCTCAGTGCTGAACACCAGAGTTATTAACTGACTGGTCATCCACACCCCCCATTTGTAACCAGAAGTATGGAATCAGGCAGCAGCAAAGACCCCCTTCTCCCTCCCCCCCACCCCCAAAGGGAAAGAAAAAAAAAGCAAATACAGTACAGTACTGTGTTAAATGTAAACTACTAAAAATAAAGGGAAAGTTTAAGATTAGACAAGTTAAGGAAACTTTCTGTGCTTGTTTCATTTAAATTAAAGTGATTAAAAGCAGCATTTTTCTTCTGCATAGTAAAGTTTCAAAGCTATATTAAGTCAATGTTCAGTTGTAAACTTTTGAAAGAACAACCGTAACGATTTGTTCAGAGTTACAAACAACCTCCATTCCCGAGGTGTAACTCTCAGGTTCTACCATACAGATTTTGATAGTAACCCTAGTAATAACACAGTACACAACTGAGACAGTCTCCAGACTGAAACCCCTGTTTCCCTGAAGGAAAGCACTTAATTGGCATTGTTATTGCTACTTCATAATGAAAACAGCAGCAAGTCACTCAAAACAACAGTGTTTCCTTTCCCTCATTAACAATGAAGAGATGAAGATACAGCCAAATATACAAGACAAACAAACATCATCCTTCAATATTCTCAAACTTCTTGTCTTTTTGTTCAACTGTGATCCAAAGCCCATTTAAAAATTCTTTAATTATAGAATTAGGAAATAAATCACTTAACGGAAACTCTAGTGTATTACCAAAATTTCACAATCATCTCAACCTTCTTTCAAAAACAACTTCATATTATTTTGAGATGCACATTGAAACTCAGCAATAAAACCTACTCAGAATCTGAAGGCTGCCAAGTTGGTACCAAATGCTAAGCTATGAGAGGAACAAATTCACCATTAGAATCATGGAAGAAATACATCAGTTTGAATGCTGTAAATGGAAATATGCAATGGAATTATTATTTTGTATTTTTAATAGGCAGATAAGAAATTAAATAACCAGCATCCAATCAGGCTTGGCGTTTGTACAAAACCACTCCCCATTTCAGGGGGAGGGGGGGAACGGATATAGGGGGGAGGGCTGCTTTCTGGAGAGCATCTCTTGTTTTTTCAGAACTCCTGACCACTATCTTGATTAAAATAAAATTTAAAAATAGTGAAAAATATAGCAGTTGAAGTAAAAAACAGCTATCTATGTAGCAAATATATTATATATTCAAATGGACATAGAAACAGCACTCATAGTGACTGTTTTTTCCCCATCTATTTCAACAGAGAGTAAGTATCTTGTGTCATAGTGCAAGATGGCAGCCTCCGTATTCCGAAATCAGAGTCAGTCTCAGCTAGAAAAAATGGTTAAAAGGTGTATTTGTACACATTTTGAATTTCAGAAAGACGACAGTTCAAGATTCTGTTGAAAATAGAAGACATATGAAAAGGGTTTTGAAGACTATACCTTTGTAAAAGTGACAGGAATGCTAGCATCAAGCTGTATATGATCTGCAAGTTCTGTAAATTGCTGCTGCTGTTTTTGTAATGTTTCTAGTAGCCTTGTAATCTCCTGTTTAGCCAACACTACTCTGCAGTCATCCTAAAACAGACAAAGCAGAAGCACTCTTTCTACTAGTAAATCATTTAATGGAAAAAAAGGGGCAGATAATTATGTATGGCAATAAAACTATTTTCTTTTTTATTTCGAATAATCTAATAGAACAAAATTTATATTTACAAAAAATGCATTTAAGAAATTATAATGACACATTTTCCACTTTTATACTGCAAATATAATCCTAATAGAGCTCAAAGAGCTTTGCAAAACAAAAAAAAAAAGAACACACATATCTATCTTTCTTTCCCCTAATCCCCCCAGTGATGTGAAAGAACAATATCTAATACCATTCACAGAAACGTAGCTTACTCAGACTTGGAATATGGCAATTGGTTAATAGCATACAGCAACACTATAACACGGTGAAAAACTGTACCTAGGTGTTAAAACCGGGAAATTTAGTTAAGTAGAATGTCAGTATTTAAGATGAAATCTGACCAGAGTTAGTTCCCAATGGCTTAAAAGAGATAAAAGCAATTTAAAATCATGTTTAAAAAATAAAAAGCTGTCTTACAATAATAGCATATTAAATAGACAAAACTGAAAAAAAATTAAAAATAAAGTTTCCTTTTTACTAAATATGTTTATTTACTTTTTGCTCTTTACTCATCTTGGACAATGAAAACAGACTGGTCAGTTTTATCTTTAGAATGGTAACTTCCTTCTCATACTTAGCACAATGCTGCAATGTTTGGGTTGCAAACCTTCCAGAGAACCACTTAATTCCAAGCAAACATTTTTCCACCCTGACTTTATTTCCAATAAATTATTCATTTTAGTAACAGCAATTTGTAAAACCTTTCCCCAATAAAACCTATATTTTTAGCCTGAGCTACACATCTGTGTCTCCATATTCACATCACGAATAATTACTATAATGTTTTCAATCTCACTTTATAGTAGTGTGTTTCTAACACGATAAAGAAAATTTAAAAGCACAGCATTGTCCAATTTAGCAGTTTATAACCTAAGCTTCATTTATGGACCGAACTATGCACTTGCTGCATGTTACACCTCACTTAATCACCTACCTGCTGTAAAGTCTTTTCACAGTGAAGACAAGCAGTTGAAACCTGTGACAACAGGATAGTCATGTCTTCTTGCTGTTGTCTGAGCCAAATCAATTTCTCCCGCACATGTGCGTCAACTACACTAAGTGCCATTTCTTCCTGGCGACAAAGGGTTTCATGAAGATCAGAAAAATAGGCTCGGATGCATGAACGGGCATTTTCTGCAGTACCTGGGACCTACAGTGTAAAGTCATAAAATCAAAGAGAGAAAATTAACAATCAAAAATCATTTTATCCAAACAGTATAATACTTAGTGCTGTGTTACATTCCAACTCCTAACTTCTAAATTATTTTGACCAGCAGATTCAGATCTCAACAGGCAGAGTTTTGGTGAGGGTTGTATATCTGCTCCCAGCACTAAGGCCCTTGCATAGGTTATTCCAATAAACAATTACTTATTACACGTATACAGTGTATGAAAATAAATACTATCAGGGAGAAATAACGTGAAAAAAATACAACAGCATACGAGGACACATGGACAAACTACTTGCCATAGTACCTCAATGCTGTATAAGTATATAGTTCTCCCCACAGCCGCTCTAATTTCAGGAAAATCAAGGAGACAATCAATGTGATAGAAGTTCTCCTGGAATCTCTCTTGAGACTCAGTCTTTCCAGGTGTGAGCTAGGGTGACCAGACGTCCCAATAAAATTGGGACTGTCCCGATAATTAGGTGTTTGTCCCGCATCCCGATATTTCGCGGCACTCCATTTTTGGGGTTTTTTTGCTCCCAGCACTCCAATTTTTTTTTTTTTCCTCCGCCGGCAACCTTCCCTCCCCCATGTGTCCCAATATTTTCTTCCTCTTGTCTGGTCACCCTAGTGTGAGCACATTCAATTTCCACTGACTTTGCAGAACTGAGGGTACTCAGTAACTTTCAGGACTGGACTCTGAGTGAACTCTTATGTATAATTCTTATACAACACTCCTAAAAGATTTTGATTACTACAGAAAAAATTATGTTGTGTTTGAGAAAAACAATTTCTTACATGTTCTGTATGGGCCATTCCAACTCCATCTTCCACTATTTGTTCTCCTCCTTCAATTTGTTGAACAATTCCAACTAGTTTTCTGGAATAGTCTGAGATTTCTTCTGTGAAGGTTCTTATACAGTGTGCCATGTCTAAAATGGATGCACGGATCTGGTTTGCTTCTGGTTCCAAAACAGAATGCTACAATCAAAAGTAACACATACCAAATGTCAGTTCTAAGTTTCCCTTCCAGTCACCATCAGCCCAGCTAAAATAAGGTTTTCCCCCATACTGTGCAAAAGAATTAGGGAAGGAAAAAGAGAGGAAAAATGTAGACTAAACGTAATCTTTGATAAATTAAATAAATCAGGTATTATTCATTTTGTTATGCGACTGAAACAGGGATCTAGCAATCACACAAATAACTATGTGTGCACATTTGTCTTTGCCCACTATCTTTAATAAAATGTAAAGCGAAAAAGGAAAAAAAACTATTTAGACGAGCTTAAATTGTCTGGGTGATGTTGCAACCTCTACATCATGAACAGCTAACAACTATCAAAACTGGTGGCTCGCATAGATGATGAGCCTTTCTGCCTTAATAAATAGATGAAGAACAGCACTGTGGTTTTACAGATCACAATGATTTTTGTTTGTTTGTTATTGCACTGTTACCACAGCAGTTGCATGCAGTGAAGGAAAGGAACAAAAAGGCAGTGACATTCTTGATAAAAGGCTCAAAGATCAGGCATAAACTCCCTCCCTCTCTTTGTGTGATTAATAATGGAAAAAAGTATTATTTTCTTAAATCACCCAACAGCATGAGTGTAATAGAAAAATAACAGTACCTTATGACCCTGATGCTTTCCATATTCTTTGCAGACACAACACATAAGGGGACTGGTCTGACAATCTTCTTCTAAACAAACAAATTCAATGGCATGCACCTGGTGCTGGCAACACATGGTCTTCTCATGAGGTTTTTCAGCAAGAGGTACACGCCTATGTTTTGCTAATGTCTTCGTAGAATGGGTAAGCTGGGAACACTCTGCACACAAGTGAGTGGCACAAACAGTGCAGTATACAGATGCAACATGAGCTTCATCTTCATCACAACGAATGATGCTCTTTAACAAAAAAAACCTTATTGCGTTAATATTTTATTCCAATAATTGAAAATAAATTAGATTAGATACTTTCAACTTGTTCAAGCCTAAAAATTTCACTCCCCTTAAAATCATTAATTGCTGAGGAACGTTCACCTTACTCCAAACGGGTGATTTTAAATTCTGCACTCTTTCACCAAGCCCTTCTTTAGAAATAAAAAATTCAGCATTTGAGTGAACCACAGGAGACTGATTTTCAGAGGTACTGAGTATCCACAACTCAAACTGAATTCAATAGGTACTGAAGATGCTCAAAAACAATGAAAGTCAGATCCGAGACCTTTCTCCAATGTCTCTTTTAAAAAACAAAAACAGGGTATCAACGGGTGAGCACCTCTTTTAGACAATACATTGTTTCTAGGACTGATTATATGGTACTGGCTCAATCACAATCTCACTGCAATAACACTGGTGTATAAGCAGCCATCAGGAAATGCTCAAAACAGCTAATTAATGCATTTACCAAATTAATGTAAAAGGATGAAATTTGGGAAAGAAAAAAATTAATTTCAGATTTTTAGGAGGTGTTGCAGCTTTTCTTTTTTTGTAATACTGCAGCTAAAAGACACTTATAAAGAGTGGCAGTCTCCAAAAGAGTTTTATGACCTTTTTCAGTGAACGTAAGTGTGCAAGATAAGTGGTAATTTTGGTTTTTCCTCTACTTGAGTCTATATGTATTGGACCATATTCATTGCACAAATTAATTATTCAAGTTTTTAGTACTTCTTTATTCTGAAAAAATGCAAACAATTAAACAGCAATTCGTTTATTAGCTGGGTGAGATCTAGGATTTGTATAGATACAATACATACACTCTGCAACCATAGGAACTTTTAATTTGGTAAGTGTTTGGTTTTAATTTTTGTTAAGCTAAAAACGAACTCTCTCTTCAGTTTTAAACAAAGATAAGCATTCTTGAATCAATACCTCTCCAGACTGGCCAATTACTTCTTCTGTTGTTCCACATTGGCCAGCAGGGCCATTCTGCAGTCGTTCCAAAAGCTCCAGCAAAGCAAAGTTTTTTTTCAAGCCCCACACACCTGAATCTCCTATTTTTGAAATAGAAAATTTGATTTAAAAACAACCACCACAAACTGCATTTGCGTTTCTGCCAGTTAGAGATTAAAAGAAATAAATATTCCCACTAAACTACTAGAACCAGTGTCAGTTATAAAAACAATTCTGGGTAGTTTCCACAGCACGGAAGCTGGCAAGATTACTGTAAGAATTTACAGTATTTTAGCAAAACCAGTGGTAAGGATCTGCAATATTTTAAGCAAAAAGGTAAAAAAAAATAGCCTATATTTATGACTGCCAAAAATCTGTACAATACAAAGCTTTTTCCTTGATCACCCATTATAAATATACTATTACCAAACATTGAACAGTAAAATACGATTTGCACCCATCCTTAAGATCCCTGCATGACCACAAAAGATCCAAAGGCAGCAGAAAATATATATTTCTGCTGCCCTAGCAGGTCCCGTAATGGAAAACCCACGAAGAACAACTTCATGCTTTATTGCATAACACAGACGTGAAATCTGCAGCAGATCTCATACTGGGTAAATGTTTGAGATCTGCTGCAGATTTCACAGCTGTGTTATGCAATAGGAGAAGTAGATGTGTCATCCAAAAACAAGGGACCACATAGAGCATTGATCCACATGGCCAAAAACACTGGAGGAAAGCGGCAAGCCACGTCCACTTCTCCTACATCATCACCGTTTTGCAGAAGTCAGCCTGTGGCTGGCCACCTGGAAGCACACAGTGATGCAGAGCAAAGACAGGGAATCCCCTACAATTCCTTGCCCCTGGGGCCACCCCTCAAGGATTATCCAAAATGTGGACAGGAACTGAGTATTTGCTCCTAAAATCCCAGGAAGGAAGCCACTGTCTGTGGTTCCCCTCTGCATCCAATACCATGGATGTGATGAGGCTTTCACAGAGGTGCCCCCTACAACGCTCTCCCTGCCAAGACCCTCAGGTACTTTTCACTCAGCAGGCCATATCTAAATAAAACCTAATATATCATTATACCGATTGATCTTCTGAAAAAAGAGGTAGGCAAACAAACGTAATCATCTGTCAATTTAACTTGTATTCATTACTGGGGAAGGGAGAAAGACATTCTGGAAACTGTTTCTCAGAATAACAATAAAAGTTACATATGATCAGCAAAGGGGGAAAAATGGATATCTGAGCTGACTCAAGATTTGTCTAGACCAGAGGTGGACAAACTACGGCCCGTAGGCCACATCCAGCCTGCAGGACCCTCCTGACCAGCCCCTGAGCTCCTGGCCCAGGAGGCTAGCCCCTGACCCCTCAGCTCAATGCACCACTGGCACAATGCTCTGGGCAGCGGTGCTGCAGAGCTGCAGCCTGACCTGGTGCTCTGTGCTGCGCAGTGGCGTGGCTGGCTCCAGTCAGGTGGCACAGCTGCCTGTCCTGGTGCTCTGGGCGGCGTGGCTGTAGTGCCGCCAGCCACCGGTGCTCCACGCAACGCGGTAAGGGGGTTTGGATAGAGGGCAGAGGAGTTCGGGGTGGTGGTCAGGGGGCATGGGTGTGGATAGGGGTCAGAGCAGTCAGAGGGCAGGGAACAGGGGGGTTGAATGGGGGCAGGGGTCCCTGGGGGTCAGTCAGGAAGGAGGGAGGTTGGAGGGGGTGGCAGGGGGCAGTCAGGGGCAGGGGTTCCGGGGACAGTCAGGGGACAGGGAGAAGGGGTGGTTGGATGGGACGCGGTCCCAAGGGGGCAGTCAGGAAGGAGGGGCGGTTGAAGGGGGTGGCGGGGGGGCAGTCAGGGGTAGGGGTTCCAGGGTCAGTCAGGGGACAGGGAATGGGGGGGGGTTGGATGGGTCAGGAGTCCCGGGGGGCCATCAGGGGCAAGAAGTGTGGGGGGGGTCGGGGCCGGGCCACACCTGGCTGTTTGGGGAGGCACAGCCTCCCCTAACTGGTCCTCCATATAATTTCGGAAACCTGATGTGGCCCTCAGGCCAAAAAGTTGCCCATCTCGGTCTAGACTGTAAAACTCCATAAAGGTATAATGTGTTGATGTCATTAAACCAACATTTCTCATTCCAATCAAGTCTGTTCACACTGGTACAGTTACAGCAATTTTGAGACATCATGTGTCTGTTCTGCACCATGTTAAACAACAAACAAAATCATCCAAAACACAGGACTTCTTGGTGATGGGGCACTTCAACTACGCAGACATCTGCTGGGAAAATAATATAGCAGGGCACAGATTATCCAACAAATTCTTGGAATGCATTAAAAACAACTTTTTATTACAGAAGGTGGAGAAAGTGTCTAGAGGAGAGGCTATTCTGCATCTGATTTTGACAGACATCAATGGGTGAGCACCTCTTTTAAGCCAGCATACTGTTTCTAGGATTTGGTTAAGGAGGAACTGGTTGAAAATCTGAAGGTGGAAAGCAGCTTGGGTGAAAGTGATCATGAAATGGAGGGTTCATGATTCTAAGGAATGGTAGGAGGGAAAACAGCAGAAGGGAGACATCAGCAAACTCAGAGAACTGGTAGGTAAGATCCCGTGAGAAGCAAATCTAAGAGGAAAAACAAGAGTTCAGGAGAATTGGCAGTTTTTCAAAGAGACATCATTAAATGGCATAAGAGCAAACTATACCAATGTGCAGGAAAGACAGGCAGTACAGTAAGGCTCTGTTTACACTACCAAGTTTTGTTGCCAAAAACTGCCTTTTGGTGACAAAATAGTGAATGTGTACACACTGCAATGCGACTTTTGTCAGAAAAAATGCCCAATTTCAGTGACAAAATATTTCCACCCCTACCAGAGACTTTTTTCTTTTCCCTTCTCTTTATTATCGACAAAGAGCCAGTGTAGACACCACGCATGCTTTAATCACTTTATTTGGCCTCCAGGAAGTGTCCCACAACCACCATCCTGACCGCTCTGGTCAGCAGTTTGAACTCTGCTGCCAGGCAGCCAGGTAAACAACAATCTGCCCCTCCCCTTTGCAAGCCCCGGGAATTTTAAATTCCATTTCCTGCTTGCTGGCTTGGCATAGGGAAGTCTCATCGCATCTTCCCAGATGACCATGGCTGGCTATCGCATCAAACGCTCTCCTGCCTGGACCACAGCAGAGCTGTTGGATATGATCAGTATATGGGGAAAGGAGTCTGTGCAGTCCCAGCTGCGCTTGACCCGTAGGAATGGGATACCTATTGGCACATTTCTTGAAGCTTGTGTGAAAAGAGCTATGATCGGGCCATGCTGCAGTGCAGACTGAAGATAAAGGAGCTGAGGCAGGCATACCATAAGGCAAGGGAGGCAAACCGTCGCTCCGGTGCTGCACATAAGACCTGCTGTTTCTATAAGGAGCTGGATGGTATCCTCAATGGTGACCCCACTTCCAAGAGCCTCGTGGATACTTCGGAGAGAACGGAGGAAGCGGAAAGAGTACCTAACCAGGAGGATGAAGTTATTGATGAAGAGGTGGAGCTAGACTTGGATGTGGAGCTCCCAGCAGGTCAACCAGTGGGGCAAGCAGCCAGGAACTTTTCTCCACTGCTGAGGTGCCTAGCCAGTTTCAGCAGTTGCTCTCCGGTGAGTAAGAAACCGATGAGACGCCTGGCAAGTGGCTGTGGCTTGTGTAGTGCGGAGGTGGGTTCAGGGCATAGAAATGTGAGAGGCTGGCCGTGTTTCTGTGAGCTGGACATTTCCCCGTGTAGCTAATCAGTACGGTGGAACAGGGTGTTAATGCACGCTGAGATCTCATGGGAATCCTCCAGAGAGATCTCCAGGAAAGTTTTCTGGAGGTACTCGATAATTCTCTGGTGCAGCTTGCATGGCAGTGCAGCTTTGTTCCTTCCCCCATTGTAGGACACTGTCCCGCGCCATTCGGCAATCACTTGTGCAGAGACCAAAGTGGCATATAGGTGAGCTCCATATAGAGCAGGGCAGAAGCCACAAGCATGCAGCAGATGTACCCTGGTTTCCCTGCTTACCCTCAGCAGTAAGATGTCTGCTAGAATGATCCCTGCCTGTGGAAAAGTGTGGGATAATTTTAGAGTTATTTCCCTGTAAAGCTGCACCACAACCCCTGCAAAGACTGCATGTTCTTCTGTCCAGGTGCAGCACCCTCCCGTACCCCCACCCAAAACTCACCATGTTTTGGGTGCTTGCAGAGATGTGTGCCTGGCGAGGGTCAGTGAGAAAGTGATTGGTACGTTGAAAAAGGTGCATATAAGTGAAATGTTTCAATGTTGTGCTTGAATTTAACAATCCCGCTTCTGTGCATTGTCCCGGGCTTCACCAGATGTGGCCTTCAGGGACACCCCATGCACCCCTGCCGACCATCTCTGCCAGATAAGAAAGAGGCCAAGATACAGCAAAGAAGACATGTTCTGGGAGGTACTGCAGTACTCCAGTACAGAGAAAAGGGAACGAAAGGAGTGCTGGGAAACCAAAAGGCAGGACAGAAAAGAGAATCAAGCATTTGCCAGGGATGCAACTGAGCGGATGATAAAAGTAATGGAGGAGCAAACAGAAATGCTCAAGTCTTTAATAATGCTGAAGAGTGAGCAGATCCGGGCTCGACCTCCACAGCAGCACATGCACAGTTCTTTACCAGCCTTCCCTCGCGCCCCCCCCCCCCCCCCCCCCTCCACACACACACACACACACACACACACTCTCCGCCCGCACATTCCTTTCCACTGTCTGGGACTCCTCAGTTTCCCCATCACTCCACCCCTTCACACAACTTTCACAATGACAGCTAGCTCTACACTCAGTTGTGACGGTCTGCCCTTTCCCAGTCCCTCCTTTCCCAGCAAGCATGTGTTTTACTGAGTGTCACTGTGCTTTTTCTTGGTGAATAAAGGCAAAAAGTTTTATAATGGTAAATCATCTTTATTTTGTTTTCTACAAATTCACATTGCAATCACATGTACACGTACAGGCATTTTAATAATTTTCTTACTGGGATATGAGGCCCCAAATGTCAACATAGTCTCCTAGGGAAAAAAAAAAAACATGGAATGCATCATGGAAGCTACTCTAAAGAAATATGTTGCTGCTGCTTATTGTCAAAGTGCTTCCTCAAAGTCTCCCTGATTTCAATTGCTGCCCTCTGGGCTCCTCTGACAGCCCTGGTATCTGGCTGCTCAAACTCAGCAGCCAAGCACTCTGCCTCAGCGCTCCACCCCTGAGCAAACATTTTACCCTTAGATTCACAGAGATTATGCAAAGTGCAGTATGAGGCTATGACTATGGCAATATTCTCCTCATTAAGGTCTAACCAGTCATAAAGGCAATGCCAGCGCATCTTTAATCTGCCAAAGGCACATTCAACTGTCATGTGGCATCTACTCAGCCTGTTGTTGAAATGCTCCTTACTGCTGTCCAGATGTCCCGTGTAAGGTTTCATGAGCCAGGGCTGAAAGGGGTAAATTGGGTGTCCCAAGATCACTGTGGGCATTTCCACATTCCCCACTCTAATCTTGTGGTCTGGAAAGAAAGTCCCTGCTTGGATGGTCTAGATACAGCAGAACCTTAGCGTTTCGAACACCTCGGGAATGGAAGTTGTTTGTAACTCTGAAATGTTTGTAACTCTGAACAAAACATTATGGTTGTTCTTTCAAAAGTTTACAGCTGAACATTGACTTAATACAGTTTTGAAACTTTACTATGCATATGAAAAATGCTGCTTTTAACCATCTGAATTTAAATGAAACAAGCGCAGAAACAGTTTCTTTACCTTGTCAAAAAAAATTTTTTTTTAAACTTTCCCTTTATGTTTTACAGTACTGTATTGTATTTGTTTGGGTGGGGGGGGTTGGTCTCTATTGCTCCCTGATTGTATACTTCTTGTTCCAAATGAATGTGGATGACTGGTCAGTTTGTAACTCTGGTGTTTGTAACTCTGAGGTTCTATTATAATACTTAGACCTGCCTCAGTGGAGGGGACTGAACTAGATGACCTACTGAGGTCGCTTCCAGTCCTACATTTCTGTGATCCTATGAAGTGTTATGCACAGCCATATGGGTAGGTAACCCAGGCCTGCTACACTCTGGGCAATTTTCACATCACACTGTGGGATATTTCTAGAGGGCCAGAGGACCTGTAGGAAGCAGTCAAATGCCTATAATTCCCCTGACTGTGTCCCAGAACTCACATCATGTCATTTCTAAATTGATTTCCCAGCCTGGAGGCAGCCCAGAATACTGTGATCCCCTGACCATTGCTAAGACAAATGCAGATCCTACAATACTGAGAACCTATGAGCATGGCACTAGCCAGAAAGCAATTGGAATTTTTGCAATCATTTGGGCAGAAATACAGAGAGCAAGAGAGAGACTTGCAACTGTCAGAGATCCAATCTGCCTGGTCTGATGCTATCTTGAGTTTTCAAAGGTTTCTATGAACTATTCCTTGATCAACTGCGTTAGGCTAAGTGCCACTCTTGGGCCAGGCCAACAGGCAGATTGTTAGGACAAGATAGGGTTGGGGACCTAGGACAACCACCAGTAGCCACACAACTTCAGAACATAGAAGGCAATTTCCTGGAGCTCTGTGATGAGCTCAACCCAGCACTACAGCACCAGAATTCCCAGTGGAGAGTTCACCCCAGCATGAAGGAGAGAGTGGGTTTCACCCTTTGGAAGCTGGTCACTCCCCAACTGCCACCAGTCAGTTGGGAACAAGTTCAGGGTTGATAAATGCAGTTGATGCTGTTGTACTGGAGGTATATAAGGCTATTCACCCTATACTAATGCTGCGTATGAGGGAGTGGCAGGACATCATTACTGGTTACGAATTGTTAGGGATCCCCAGTTTTTCAGAGGCAACTAATAAGACCTGTGTGTCCATTCTATGACTCCCATCCCACCAAACCTCAGTGTATCAGCTAAAAGAGATACTTCTCTATTGCTGTTCAGGCCTTGGTGTGTCAGTGTGACCAATTCACCATCAATCTTTGCAGGTCAGGAAAACAGGACCTAATCCACACAGCCACAATTTTCAGACAGCCACTACTTCCCCCTCAAACAGCACAGACTGTACCAACAGTTATCCTGGGTAACAAAGCTTACATACTACTGCCCTGGCTTACACAGCCATATAGTGGGAATTTTAGAAGGCTCAAGAATTTAACTGCACTCTGAGTAGCTGCACAATGTCAGTGAAATGCACATTTAATATGCTGACGGGCAAGAGAAACATCTCCTCTTCCACCCATTATTTCTGTTTGTTGTATTTTGCGTATTTGTGGAAGCAAGTGGGAAGTGTTTGAGGACATTTAAGCAGAGGTTCACCACTAGCTCTGAACAGCCTAATAGAAGACCTACTGTTGGCAATGTGGCCAATAGAGATAATGCTCTGTGCACATACTTAGAGAAGGGGACACAGTAATATCTTACTACATTTTAGCAGAATTTATTCTACTGGAAAAATTTACTTACTGCAGTGATATCTTTACTACTGCACTTTTCTGTCACAACCCCATAGAGGTAAGATGAGTATCTAGAGAGGCACAGCTACTTGCTGATACGCAGTGCAGTAAGCAGAGTCACTGTCAGAATATGTATCCTGCTTTCATGCTTCACATATTTATTATGTACACAAGGTACAGGTTTAAAACAAACGAAAGGAAGTATTTTTTCACACAACGCACAGTCAACCTGTGGAACTCCTTGCCAGAGGATGTTGTGAAGGTGAAGACTATAACAGGGTTCAAAAAAGAACTAGATAAACATGGAGGATAGGTCCATCAATGGCTATTAGCCAGGATGGGCAGGGATGGTGTCCTCCTTTACCTGGGGAACTCCCTCGCAAAACTCCCATTAGTCGGTCCCATTCACTAGCTCCTCTGGTCACTTAGGAGCGGGCTTTTTAAAGCCCTGGTCTTCCTAAGTAACCCTGCCCCCAGGTAAGGGCTGATGGGTGCTAAACGACTTAGGGATCAAAGCCTCATTAAGAAGCTCTCAGCCTTGCTAGCAGGTCACTAGGCTCAGCACACAATCCCCCAAACATCTTGTGCCACATATCTAAAAACCACAAAGTAGAATGGACAGGAAGTAAACATTTAATTTTTAATCTGCTAAAGTAGGTGGTTGGAAGCGTACGTCTTCAGACAAGAGATCAGTTTCGTGATTTCAGTATAATTTGCCAAGTAATCAAGATGTTTGAAGTCAGACCGAATTACTTTCACACCGTAACTTAATTACAAAATTATTCTGTATTAAAATATAGACCTTCAAGAACACTTGATCAAGTGTTTGTTTTATAAATAAAAAAATGTTGCAGGGATTAAGTCATGTGGTGTATAAATAGATTCTCCTTTAATTTCTCTAACACCTCAGTTCAAATGCTGCTTGGGGCACAAGGTAAAAATTTAATAATCTCATTCTTGTGCCTAGTGGGGATGTTTGTACATTACAAAACGACTACATGATCTGGCAGTCTCCCCTCAGAAGAGGCATAAGACAAATACCAGAGAGTATGCAGATCAGGAATGAGACATAGTAACAGAGCAGTGTAAGGAAATCTGGACTGATTCTAATCCAGTGACATCAATCTGTCACTTTCAAGAGCCTCAAAATTTTAAAAATTCCAAAGCTTACATATCTTTAGACACAAACTGCCTTAAAGGCAACTGACAATATGGTACAGAAAACTTAGGATATAACTTAATACTTCCATTACACACAAAATTCTAAAACTAAAACTGAACCCGAGTGCTCAAATAGTATCGGACATGAAGTGGAAACTTTGGGAAGGAGATACAGTCCATGGAAGGCCTTCTGCAAGGTCCAGGGATCTGCATGTGGAGATGGGTCAAGTCCTGGCAACAGTAGCTAGATTTTTGCCTATTACCACCTCCATGATCTGGAACACCAGGACTTTTGGTGGTGAGGGCGCACCCAGCGGTAGCCACTGGTAGAAGCTGCCTTAGCAGTAAGGCTCAGCTGAAGCACTACTTTATGGAAGCAGGTGAGGACAGGTGAAAAGACAAGGACGCCAGAACTGGTACAAAGACTTCCAACAAATCCCTTGGGAGCAATCCCTTCAGAGAGGTGGAACTCATGTTAATTACATGAGGGGGAGAAAATAACCATCCTTTACCCACAACATTTTGGAGGGCAAGAATGTTGTTGTGGAACTCTAAGAGTTTTCCTTCCAAGGGGCCATTTTGCAGATTTTTTCCAATGGTAAGGGATGAGGGTAAAATCACCTGCACCAATATTTAATCAGGAACTTCCAAATGTAACAAGCTTTACAGTGACTCCTTCACCCAATATCTCATTTAACAAAACTGTGTGTAAGAATTTGCAGACACCTGCTAAGACATGTTCCATATACGAACTTAAGAGACCTATAACACATACATTTCCAATTTTAATTTTCCACAGCAAGGTTGGTCGAAGCCAATTTCATTGGGGTGCTATAAAAATATAGAAGACAGAGTAATTTCCAATGTAAAGTAATAGTTTGCACAATTGTTTTTAAAAGACTTTGGTTTTATCTGTCCATTTCTGTAAACTGCTTTTGTCTTGTAATGTACTCCTGACAGAATTCTGCACCCCATAATTCATATGGCCTGCATATCTCTGTGGCCACCCCCCACGCAGAAAATTGCAAAAAAACAAACGAACAAAAATTCTGCCAGGGGACACACGTCTCTTCCCCGGCAGCGCGTCTGTTCCAGCGTGTCTGGAGCAGCCTCGGAGATGGGGGTGGGAGGCTGGGCATGCATGCCTGTGTGGTTAATCACCATTGGGGGGGGGAAAAGGGGTGAGGGGAAGAGGCTGGGCGTATGTGCATGCTAACAAGCGAGAGGGGGAGAGAGAGACTCTGTCCCTCTCACTTGCTACTGCAGCTCGCTGTGTTAACTGTTCCCATTCTCAGTCAATTCCCCCAGAGCATAAAACCTGTAAAAGTTTTAAGGCCCCTACATTGCCAGAACGATGTAAGGGAGCCTTATTATAAATAACAGTAAGGTAATCCTCAGCTAGCAAGATGTGTGTGCCTTTCTCGCTTTTTTCCTGTGCCAAAGTGGCACTATGGGGTTAGATTACAGCTCAGGATTTATTTTACTTACCCATTTAAAACAAACAAACAAACAAACAAAAAAAGACTTTGAGGGCAACATTTACCAAGCAGTCAATAAAATGTCAGGACAATCAAAACCATGCACTTTCCAAAGTACCCAGCCAGGTCCAGGACAATGATTAGCAAAACTGAATGACTTATGTGTGAAAGTCTGCGCAATTTAAAATAACATTCTACTTTTTGTGTGTGCACTGTTTGGTGTTCTGTAATGTAATTTAAATGAAAATCCAGGATTATAACTGGTATGCAGGGTATTAGTTACCAAGTGTTTGTAACTTGACTTCCATGTGTTTAGGAAATGCTGAATAGTTATTGTAACTTTTTTCTGTATTGTAGTTTAAATAAATTACCAAAACAATTGAAACTGGTGTGATTATATTGTATTATTTTGACAAATAAAATATGCAGAATTTTGCATAACTGTGAATTTTTTGGTGCAGAATTATGAATTTTTTGACATAGAATCTCCCCAGGAGCAGTAATGAGATTCTATGAACAGCTAACATATACATTTAGTAAAATACTTTTCGCATAGCATTATCAATAAATACTTTCAAATCCCACATTATTTCATCTGCTACTTCAGCAGTAGTCAGGAATTTCTAAACATGCCTTCCCAATTTGCTTTCTTTTAGCAGGAACAGTAAATGCATAGGCTCCATTGTGGGTAACTTCAGCAGGAGTACAATACAAGAAAAAAAAAAATCTGATTCTTTAAAATAAAGGAAGTCTAACTTGCATGCAGAGCTATGGATGTGTACTTTGGGAATCTACCTGAGACTTCCCCATAGAAGCTGGATAAATATTTGAGGTATCCTGTAGTAGCTTAGCTTCTCTTCTTTGGTTCTTTTATACACCAAGGCACCACATTGTTTCAACAACCAACTGAATAGAAAATCTGCATAAAACTCACTGTTACTAATAAAGGGCCTTTATGAAGTAGAAAGCAGCTCCACACAGCCTCACTGGCTACAAAACTTCCTTTATGAAAATACTTCTCCCTAATAGTGAACCTGTGATGTACATTTAGTCATTAAGCAGCTGGCTCAAACTACATCATTATAAGGGTAGAAAGCCCAATTACCATATATAGCAATCACGGTCCTGCAAATGGGGGGCTCATTGAGTCTATACTACCCGACGGATCGGCAGGCAGCGATCGATCCAGAGGGGGTCGATTTATCATGTCTAGTCTAGATGTGATAAATTTACCCCTGAGCGCTCTTCCGTCGATTCCTGTACTCCGACGCCGCAAGAGGCGCAGGCAGAGTCAACGGGAGAGCGGCAGCAGTCGACTCATCGCAGTGAAGACACCACGGTGAGTAGGTCTAAGTACGTCGACTTCAGCTACGTTATTCACGAGCTGAAGTTGCATAATTTAGATCAATCCCCGCCCCTATGGTAGACCAAGGCTAAGTTGGGTTCCTCACTGGCTGATTGACATTCAGATAGCACAAAACTTTAGAATGGGCCACAGATCCCAGAGAAATCTCACTGGCAGACAAGTTCTACTCTTAAGTTCAGTCAAGGAAACAGGAGAGGAAATCTTAAGCAGCTCAGTAGGCAAGCCCCCTCCAAAAGCAGCAAAAATAAGGTGGATAGAGGAAATGTAATAGATGTGGTGGACCTCTTCTAGTAATCAAGGAGGGGAAACAGTAAGAGAAGTACCCCACAGAACTCAAGTTTTACCTGGCCCATAGGCTGGCTAACTCCCCCTTCTCACATGGGACAACAGATAAGCTTCTTCCTCTGACCACAGAAACTCTAGGCTTTATAATGTACCTGCCCCTCCTTCTGCCCCAAAATAGCTAGTTGCTAAGCATGAGATTTTTATTTGCATAAGCTTCCTTACCTCTGAGTTCCTTTGCTACACAGAAGTCTCTTTCCTCTGATTGGCATGCCTGTGAGGAGCCCTCACCGACAAAACAACCTCTCTCTAAACTGAGCAAGCCTTCTGTTCAGCTAGCATCTGGGGCGTACAAGCTGAAGAAGAACACAGCGGGCTTTGTTTTCTCTTCTTTCTGGATCATGGCCAGTGAGTGTTCAATTGTATGTGTAGTTAAGAGGTCACGAACAGTCTTATGCCCAATAGGACAACATGGATCTCAGAAACAAGATAATGAAATATTTCTTCATACAATGATTTGAAAGTACAAAAGAGAAACTTTCACTAAACATGTAGACTATTGTAGAAAAAATGGGGGTTTAATTGTATTAAGGAACTAAGTTTAACCTATATGATTTTAACATTGCAAGAATATTTTAAAACTATTAGAAGTTCTTCCACATTTTAGAAAAATTCTAAGTTTCAGTGAACAAGGGCAGCATATAGGAGTTTTGCCAGGGAGTTTTCTAGGTAAAGCAGGAGTGACTATGTGACCCTTGGGATAGGTTTGTTTGTTGTCCTGTGACTGCTCGATTGAAGTTCATAGTGTTTGGGGGCTTGTATGCTGAACCTAGCTCCATTAGGCAAGGCTGAAAACTCTTCCTAATGAGGCTCTAAATCAGCTGCTATAGCAGATGACTGGCAGATAGATAATGTAATGCCGATTTTTAAAACAGACATGATCCTGGTAAGTACAGGCCAGTAATCCCAACTTCAGCACCAGGCAAATTGGTTGAAACTATAGTAAGGAACAGAATTATCAGACAGACAAACACAATATGTTGGGGAAGAGTCAACGTGGCTTTTGTAAAGAAAAATCATGCCTCAATCATTTATTAGAATTCTTTGAGGGGGTTAAACATGTGGACAAGGGTGACCCAGTGGATATAGTGTACTTGGACTTTCAGAAAGCCTTTGACAAGGTCCCTCACCAAAGGCTCTTAAGTAAAGTAGGAAGTCATGGGATAAGAAGTAAGGTCCTGTCATAGATCTGTAACTGATTAAAAGATGTAAACAGAGGGTAGGAATAAATGGTCAATTTTCATAATGACAAGAGATAAATAACAGGGTCCACCAAGAATATATATTGGAACCAGTGCTGATCAGCATATTCATAAATGATCTGCAAAAAAAGGCAAACACTGAGGTGGCAAAATTTGCAGATAATACAAAATTATTCTAGATAAATTCAAAGCAGACGGTAAAGAGTTACAAAGGGATCTCACAAAACTGGGTGATTGGGCAACAAAATGGCAGATGAAATTCAATGTTGATAAGTGCAAAGTACTGCATTTTGGAAAATATAATCCCAACTATACATACAAAATGATGGTGTCTAAATTAGCTGTTAACCCTCAGGAATGAATTGCCGGCAGTTCAGCTGTCCCTCCCACCACTGCCATGTGCTGCTCCTGCCCTCTGCCTTGGAGCTGCTCCCCGAGACTCCTGCTTGCTGTGCTGGGGGGGAGGGGAGAGGAAAAGGGGGGCAGTCAGAGCGTCCCCCTCCCCCCTGCTTACCCCATCTTCCATAGAGCAGGGGGGACACACAACAGGGCTCAGGACGGCGGGAGCTTGCTGGCAGCAGCTGCAGTCTCAGCAAGCTGATCTAATTAACAAGGCAGTGTACTTAAGAGTAGGGTCAGCGTACTTAAAGGGGAAATGCGCATCTCTCTCTCACACATGGTGTGTGTCTCTGTCTGCGATGCTGTCTCCCCTCCCTCCATTCCTGCTGCCTTGTAGAGTGTAAGAGTTAACCCTTGAGGGCTCAGCCAATTGCTAGTTCATCATTTAGCAGTAAGGCATTCCCTGGGAAATATCCCACCCTCTGACTCCTCCACCTCTACCAAGCTTCAAAATCATCATCACTGTGTACCAGTATTAAATTGTTTGTTTAAAACTTATAGTGTGTGTGTATATATATATATATATATATATATATATATATAAATAAAAAACTATAGTCTATTGTCTGGTGACACAAATTTCCCTGCAACCTAATCCCCTCATTTACATTGGTTCTTATGGGGAAATTAGATTCGCTTAACATCGTTTTACTTAATGTTACATTTTTCAGGAACATAACTACAACGTTAAGTGAGGAGTTACTGTACTAGAACTGGAAAAAGTAAAGCGAAAGGCAACAACAACAAAAAAGATAATGGGTATGGAAAGCTTTTATATAATGAGAGACTAAAAAGACTGGAACTATTCATCTTAGTCCATTTAATTTAACACAACACATCTCAGGGTGCATATTCTCAAGAAAAGTATGTTACCATGTTAGCTAACACATGGTAAGTAATGTGAGGTAAAATCCTAGTGAAGACAAAGCAGTTTATAGTTTTCATGTTAACAGGTCAAGTTAAAGGGGGAGGTGGGGGTGGGGGTGGGAGCCAACCTAACATAGGGTAGAAACACTTTTCTTAGTAAAGAGAAGGTCTCAGAATTATTACCTTATTGTATCATTTTCCACTCCCTTTGCTCTATCAATGTTCACAAGTTTTGCCACCCATTAGTCTACCTCTCCTACCATTCCTTATGTATAAACTCCCTCCACCCCAAATTTGTAAAAGCACTACCTTATCCTTCTTGAGACACACGTCTGACATGATGTCTACATAGCAACGCTGGCCCAATAATCGCTCCATAAACTTATCAAGCTTAGTCTTGAAGCCAGATATGTCTTTTGCCTCCACTGATCCCCTTGGAATGCTGTTCCAGAACTTCACTCCTCTGATGGTTAGAAACCTTCATCTAATTTCAAGTATAAACTTCCTGATGGCCAGTTTATATCCATTTGTTCTTGTGTCCACATTGGTACTGAGCTTAAATAATTCCTCTCCCTCCCTGGTATTTATTCCTCTGATATATTTATAGAGAGCAATCATATCTCCCCTCAGCCTTCTTTTGGTTAGGCTAAACAAGCCAAACTCTTTGAGTCTCCTTTCATAAGACAGGTTTTCCATTCCTCGGATCATCCTAGTAGCCCTTCTCTGTATCTGTTCCAGTTTGAATTCATCCTTCTTAAACATGGGAGACCAGAACTGCACACAGTATTCCAGATGAGGTCTCACCAGTGCCTTCTATAATGGTACTAACACCTCCTTATCTCTACATATAGTTTTCATCCTTACCTAGTTCAGTAACTTGTCGATCAAAAGGACAGCGAACTGCTCTGCCATGGAGAGGAAGCCGAGTAAGACAGTCATGGCAGACGGTATGACCACACAAAAGCAGTCTGGGAACTTTATCACCTTGCAAAGAAAATACATCTTCACAGACTCCACACTCAAGAACCTATAAATCAAGAAAGCATTTTGAACAGATCAGAAGCAGTCACACATCAAGAGGTAAGTGGCCCATCTTATACTGGTAGCTCTTGTATAAAGAAATCTACCATGCAGCTGCACTCAAACCAATTAACCCCAGCAATCGTCTCATTAGACCAGGGGTAGGCAACCTATGGCTTTGGCGTGCGAGCTGATTTTCAGTGGCAATCACGCTGCCCGAGTCCTAGCCATCCGTCCGGGGGGGCTCTACATTTTAATTTAATTTTAAATGAAGCTTCTTAAACATTTAAAAAAACTTTATTTACTTTACATACAACAATACTTTAGTTATATATTATAGACTTATAGAAAGAGACCTTCTAAAAACATTAAAATGTATTACTGGCACGCAAAACCTTAAATTAGAGTGAATGAATGAAGCCTCGGCACACCACTTCTGAAAGATTGCCGGCCCCTGCATTAGACAGTTCTTCCTTCATGGATTCTAGTCACAATTTGCTTTTGTACAGCCCTTTCTTTCTGCAAATGAACTGAAACTGGACCCACTTACAGCGAGCCCCGGGTAAAAGGAACCATGGGCCAGCCCCGCCCAACTGCCTGTCTGATCTAAGGCTCTTGATGGGGAGCCACTCCATGGCCCAGCTGATTCAGCGAACCCCAGGACTTCCCCATCTCATAGGTAGTGCCCTACCAAATTCACAGCTATGAAAAACACATCATGGATTGTGAAATCTGGTCTCCCCCATTAAATCTGGCTCTTGTGGGGGAGTGCCATAGTATGGTATTACTTTTCCACTCCTGCTGGCATCAACACAGCCTTCAGAGATGGGTTCTTGGCCAGCAGCTGCCACTCTTTGGTCACCCAACTCTGAAGGCAGTGCAGAAATAAGGGTGGCAAAAACCTCCTACAATAGCCTTGCCCCACGGCCCTCTTTTTGGGTCAGGACTCCCATAGTTACAACACCATGAAATTTAAAATTTAAATATCTGAAACTATGAAATTCAATTTCTTTTAAATGGACCGTGAATTTGGTAGGGCCCTACTCAGAGGGCCAGCCATTGGCCTGACACCCCACCCGCCTCTCGACAGGCTGTCCCCTACGCTCGCACGGGCCCACAGGACCCAGGGCCGCCCAACACAGCAAATCATCCACTCGTGCAGGATTCTCCATGTCCCCACCGGTGTCGCCCCCCGAAGCCAGGGGAGGCTGCTGCTGCACAGGCTGTTTCAGTCGCTAGGAGAAGCCCATTAGCCGACACAGCATCGCCACCCTTTGGCAGGATCTGTTATGTGAACCGGGCGGACGGGTGCAGTTCCTCTCACCTTCACAGCAGCCCCGGCCGGCCCCCGACTGCCGCTGTGCCGGGGGCCGGCATCGAGCCCCGCTCCGAGGCCGAGCTTGTTTACACCTATGGCCGCCATCTTGAAAAAGGAAGGAGGAACGAGCTACCTACGCACCGATAAGCCAATGAGCCAGCAGAGAAAGGGGAGCGGGCCACGCGCTGACGCTACACGCCTTGCGCTGTGATGTCACCACACGAAGCGTCCGCGCAGGAATGAAAAATAATATTAAAGGAGTTATTCCCCAGCGGCCGCCGTGATCACCACTGCGCATGCGTCTCCTCGCAAAGCCCACAGTGACACCCAAGGGATGCATGAAGACTACAGTTCCCATCATTCAACGGGTCACATTGACGCTCAGCGGCTCGCGAAAACTACAGGTTCCAGCGTGAAATGCTCTAACTTCATCTCAGTCACCTCAGCGAAGACTTCAAATCCCAGCATGCAACGCGATTAGTCCAGATCCCTAGAAGACTACACCACGGGTCCCTCTTCGTCCAGATCCTCCGTGAGCAGCTGGGATCAAGGGGAGCAGTGCATGCTGGGACCTGTAGTTTCTTCACGGTCCTGCTTAGTCCCAGATGGCGCGTTGCATGCCGGGAAACGCACCTCCGGGTTTTCTGGGACCCGGGCAGCTGGGCTCGGGCTGCCTGTGGACCTTTATCGTGGTTCCTTTCGCCATTAGTAGAATCTTGGCCTAGGTGAATCCTGTAGGCGGCGAAGGCCCAGAGAGGGGAGGCCGAGGCAATGGATGTGAATCAGCCGAAGCAAGAGCATCTGCTAGCCCTGAAAGGTACCGAGACGGGAGCTTACTGCCCCTCCCTCCCCCCGCCTGGGCCCCAACCTTTCGCGCCAGCCTGGGGCGCGGGGTGGCCCCTGCCCTCGTTGCCCTGGGTAGCCTCAGGCCGGGTCTCTCCGCCGGGGGAGGGGGCGAATCCAAGGCGCAGGCCCCGGTGTGTTTGTACGAGAGGGAGTGTGGGCTAGTGGGTAGCGCGCGGAAGCAGGCCGTGCCCAGCGCGGGGTGGGCCGGCGACGGTCAGGAGGGTGTCCTGTTAAGTTCTGGGAGGTGGGCATGACGAGCCCAGAAGACAGGCCCCTGCCTCCCCCCACACCCGCCCGCTAGCCCTGGCAGTGGCTGCACTGCTCAGGTTGAGCTGCGGTTCCGTGCACCGAGTGAGATGAAGAGCGGGCCGGTGAGATTAGCGCCTTTCGAGGAAGAATGAAACACTTAGTGTATTAAAGAGAAAATACTGTATATAAATATTGTCCTGATGCTGCCCGTCTACAGAAGCACTTGCTGTAGTCACAGAAATATCATCGTGTGGTAGCAAATGGGGGAGGAAGTGGTTCACTGGTCACTTTCTCAATGAGACGTGGGCAACGCTTGTGCTAGACGTTAGCTATGTAATCGGGGGACGTGGGTTCTGCTTTTGGCATTGTCAAAGAATCTGTAGCCTTAGGTAAGTCCCTTATCCTTAAAAAGAACAGGAGTACTTGTGGCACCTTAGAGACTAACAAATTTATTAGAGCATAAGCTTTCGTGGACTACAGCCCACTTCTTCGGATGCATATAGAGTGAAATAAATATTGAGGATATATATATATATATATATATATATATATATATATATATACACACACACACATAGAGAGAGCATAAACATATATTACAATAGAAAAACTTCAAAAACAGACTCCAATGAGAGACTGCTGAGCTGGAATTGATATGCAAACTAGACACAATCAACTCAGGATTGAATAAGGACTGGGAATGGCTGAGCCATTACAAACATTGAATCTATCTCCCCTTGTAAGTATTCTCACACTTCTTATCAAACTGTCTGTACTGGGCTATCTTGATTATCACTTCAAATTTTTTTTTTCTTCTCTTACTTAATTGGCCTCTCAGAGTTGGTAAGACAACTCCCACCTGATTATGCTCTCTGTGTGTGTGTGTGTATATATATCTCCTCAATATTTATTCCACTCTATATGCATCCGAAGAAGTGGGCTGTAGTCCACGAAACTTATGCTCTAATAAATTTGTTAGTCTCTAAGGTGCCACAAGTACTCCTGTTCTTTTTGTGGATACAGACTAACACGGCTGCTACTCTGAAACCTCCCTTATCCTTCTTAGCTTCACTTCCTCCAGCTGTAAAATAGGAATAACCACCTATCTTTATATAGTACTGTATACTCTTGGGGGAATTCTGTACCACTGCATGGGTGCAGAATTCATGTCCCTTGCAGATTTCTTTGCTTCCCTTTAAAATGACTTTCTGATTGGGAAGCTACAAGAATGGTCACATGTCCCTCACCAGCAGCATGGACGTGTCCACAGATGCTGGAACTAGCTGTGAGGATGGTGCTAGTGCCCCCTGTGGCTTGAAGTAGTAATAACAACCCAAATACATGGTTTCTGCCTTCAGCACCCCCACTATAAAAATTGTTCTAGCACCACTGGGCACGTCATTTTGGGTGCCTAGACCATCCGTCGGAGAGGAAAATCACCGGGTGCGGGGGCTGAGGATGCCCTGTCTGGTGGCTCCTACCCTGCGCCAGGCTCAGCTGGTAGTTCCGGCGGGGCTGGGGTTGAGCGAGGACAGGACTTCCCCTTCTCCCTCAAGGAGCGACCGGCGCTGGGTCAGACCCACCCCCAGAAACCTCCCCCAGCTACAGGAAGTTCCACACCCCCTAACCCCATTGCTCCTCAGGTGCGGAGGGAGGGGTCACTGTATGGGGAGCTGTTCCTCTGTCCACCCAGCCCCTGTGTAATCCAGCCCCCTTCCCCCCACACCATACTCAGACCTCTCACAAAGCCCCCTTAGCCCCCACTCCAGTGAGCCCCATCCCACTGCACCTGGACCACCCCAACAAGCCCCCCGCTCCTCTGAGCCCCAGCCACCTGCACCCTCACTCCAACAAGCCCCACTTCCCCAGCACCCAGAACCTCCCTATGATCCCCTATGCATCCAGAGCTTTTTGTGTGTGTGTGTGTGTGTGTGCACCCACAATTTTTAATTTTCTGGTTAAGGATTCTCTCAGGAGTAAGTACTGTGAGCTCTTTGAATGAAAAAATATGCAAGTACAGAATGTTGTATTAATTGGAGACTGATGTGTTTACAGTCTTGACCAAACAGATTGGAAGAGAAACAAAGATATAGGTGGTGGAAAAGCTGTGCAATGCTTTGAAGGTGAAGAGGAGAAACTTGAACTTTGTTAGGAAAAAAGAGGGTGAGAGAAGATCTTGTCTGGAAGACAATCTTGGTGGTAGTGTTCCTCGTGGATTGGAGAGGGAAGGGCTAGAAAGCTTCTGGAAGTCACAGAGCATATAAATACCACTGACTTATGGGGGGTGAAAATCCTGTGTTCTGCAATACCTGCAGTTAGCAGATGAGTTTTAGCATGTTCAGCAGAGTGCTTACATTTGCTATCCATTGGGCTTATAGTATATAAAATACAATATTTTTGTCTTCTAACTCTTTGCTCAACAGATAATTGCAGACTTAATTGATTCCTTGCCTCCATAGTCCAGAACTGATAAATTCATGTTTTCTACATTCTTTGAGTCTAATTTGCATGAGAGCACAACTCCACAATGGAGTGCTGACCATTTTTGCCAGTAGTGAATTGGGACCTGTAACAATGAGAGAACAGAGCACTAAATAATCTTTATCTGCTTTTCCCTTTTCTGAGTCAATAAACATTATATTGCTTCTGGCATTGTTTGTCTACCATTGTGCTTTTGTGTTCCTATTAAGTAGCAATAATGAGCAAGATGAAGTCCATAATCCTGTAATAAGTTGAACTCAATGGGGCTACTCAAGTACATAAGTTATACATCTGCATAAGTGATTGCAGAATTGGGGTTTTAGGCCATGTTTACATTAGCGAGCTTATAGCGGCACAGCTATACCGATTAAACTGCACTGCTATAAAATCACTTGTGTAGCCGCTCTATGCTGATGGGAGAAAGCTCTCCTGTTGACATAATAAAACCACCTCAACAGGTGGCAGTAGCTATGTCAGTGGGAGAAGCTCTTCTGCTGACGTAGCATTGTGTGTGCTACCACTTATGCTGGCAAAACTTATGTCACTCGGGGGTGTTTTTTTCACACCGCTGACATAAGTTTTGCCGACATAAGTGGTAGTGAAGACATAGCCTTAGTTGAATCCACCTCATGTTAATACGCTCACTTTTAAAACACTCCAGAAGACAGTATATTGGTTTTAATGGTGTTACCTTATTGCTGTCTAAAGCAGTTAGAGATTTCAAATGACAACATCAAGCTGCTTTTCCACTTTTCCATAATAAAAAAAAAAAAAATCAACAGTTCTGCTGTTGTAACAGCTCATTCAAAGCAAAATCTTTTCTTAATACACCCTTGTTTGGGGCATAGAGGACTGATAAGAGGTGTAAGTAGATCCCTGGGCCTGCAGAGAAGTGAGTGTAGCATGTGTCCCTTTCAACTTCTAGAATTCAGTCATTGCAATGCAATAGTTAAATGATCAGAGTCTAGTGTCTGTTTATTGTTGGTGTCTGTTAGAACTCAGAGAGTAAAGGATGCTATGAATTCATTCCATAATTGGTAATCCTGTTTGTATCCATTACCTAACATGCAATTTAACCTTCATCTGAGCGATAGAAATGTTGAAATTTGGAAATTAAGGAGTATCGTATTTAAAGATTTCATATAATAGCATGACTGCGATGTGTAGAGCTAAGACTGGTTGATATATAGTTATGCTTTGGAATGGAAATAAGAAAATCTTTATTATATATTGTTTGGCATACTTGGAGTCCAGAACAGCTTCTTGGCTAATCGTCTACTTTAAATTGTGTATTTCTGTTAGTCCTATTTCAGAGAGTATTTTTTTCATCATCAGTAACTGTAATCTGCAGTATATTATTCAGTTTCCTTCATGGGAGTAGAAGGAAGATATTGTTTTGGATTTGTATTTAAAATTAATATTTTCTTTTCTTCTCTTCTCCCCCGCCCCCTTTTTCTTTTTGGCTTGATAATTTAAGACGATATAATAGGTTTTAACTTCAAGCTGGTGGTAATTTTATCGTATGACAGTTAACGTTTTAAATGAAATCCTGGTACTTTTAGTGGATAGCATTAGATATGTGTGTTAAGAACATAGTACCATAGATGCATGGTAATTTGTGGGTAAATACAGTGGCATACAATCTGAGGGTTCTATTGAGGCATGATTAACTGGGCAAAACTTCTTCACATCAATTTCATATGACCACAGAAATGGGTGGATAACAGGGAGGAGAATATTGTTTTGGGGGGGGAACAGCATAGGTTTTTCCATGAAAAGCAGATCATCTAAATTTATGTATGTTTTGTTTTGTTAAAGTTTAAAATGTACTTACCTGGTGTTTTAAAACACTAGCAATGATTAAATACCAGTAAGTAATCACTTGTGGTAAAGTATGAAGCATTCTGTTACATAAATATAAATATTGCTAGTTTATCTTTACAGCATTTTGTTTTACTGTAAAATATTCTAGCAATATATGGCTTAATATGGTGGTATCTTATTCTTTACAATACTTCTGCTTTAGGTCCTGTTTTCTTCTGATCTGTGCATCACATGCAAGAAGAGATTCTTGTAAATAAGATGTATTACGCTTTAGAGTCGAGGATCCTAATCAAGAGACTGTTGCTTTTATTAAGAATAACTGGATTCCTACAGTACCAGCATGGAAGTAGTTTTGCACTATCGACCATTTCAGAATGACCTCACAAAATTGCAGAAACTTGCAGAAGAAACACTGAAGGAGTTTCCTATTCGGCAACTACCGAGATTTGTTCCCTGGTTTCCAAATGTTTCACACAAACTTCCACTCAAGCCTAAAAGACAACCACCTATTATTTCTGGTGAGAAAGCAGAAGAAGTGAAACAACTTGTTGCAGCTTCAGAACCTCTTATTGGGCGATATTATGACTGCACAGTGGACCTTCTGGAGTTTCAGTCTAATTTGAAAACTGGTCAAAGTTTAATTCAGGCACAAACAGTGCATGCACAAATTAATTCAAGCAATTTGGAAGTACAGTCAGCAAATGAAAAACCAAAATTGAGAAGGTCTTGGAGTATCTCTGTCCCTAGTTCTAAACTTAAAGAAAAAATTCTTCCTTTATCTAGAGAACTGCAGAGTAATTTAGAAAGAATGAAGCTACATGCATTTTATAGAGCAAAGTGGACAATTGAGCAATCTATTTGTAATAATCAAACTCTAGAAGACATTTGGATAAAATTGAACACAATGATCAAACACAATGAATTGCCGTCTTGCAATGCTACAATCCAGAGATGTGTGGACCAGATATGGGTTTTCTGTGACCTATTATACAGTGAATATGTTGGCAATCTTCTTAAAGAAAGATTAAATCTTACTGGGAGAATGAACTTGCTTGTACATAAATATGGAATTATATTTAGTTTGTAACTTTAAAACCAAAGGAAATAGTAATATTACTGTCTGGAATATTAGGGTTTGTATCCACAAAAACAATGAGGAGTCCAGTGGCACCTTAAAGGCTAACAGATTTATTCGGGCATAAGCTTTCGTGGGTGTAAAAACCCGCTCTTCAGATGCATGGAGAAGTGGGTTTTTTAACCATGAAAGCTTATGTCCAAATAAAACTTAGTCTTTAAGGTGCTACCGGACTCCTCGTTGTTTTTATTAGTTTGATTAGAATTGTTTGTTTACATATAATTTTGTTTGACCATGAATTATATCACTGTATTTTGTAGTTAAGAACATTAGAATAGCATTTGTGTAACTTTTCCCCTCCCCCCATGCATAGAGTCAGAGTCCATTGTCCAGTGACTCTTGCAGATGATCTGTGTTAGGAAAATGAAATCTGTACTTCTGTCAGAGGACTTCCTTCCTGTACTGATTGAGTTAAAATTAGGAGGAGAGAAAAAGCACAATATATTTTTTTAAGTGAGTCATCATTGTCACCATGATGGATTTTGATTTTGTCCTAGAGTTCCAAGATGCTGATTATCTCTAGGAAAAATTCTCATTAGGATGAATAGTTTACATTTAAAATGTAAACTGACTTCCATTCCACACAAATCTTGTCATCTCGTGCTTATTTGCTCTGAAATACCAAATAATAAAGATTAGAGAAAAGTTTATATTGTAGCTGAGGGGTGAAAACATTGTAAATTCTTTCACCTCCATTATTTTATGCCTTTTGCACTGATATTTTTCTGGTGTCCCTGCTTTTTGATTTCATTCCTACAGCCTCAGTAGCTTATAATTATAGTGGTGAACAAAAAGAAAGTGCTAGGTTAATGGTTATTAAACCATCAGCATCTTGGAAATTAGTCTGACTAGCTTGTGAAATTGTACATATTGATAATATAACTGGATGCATTGGTATGTTAAGATGTTTGAATGCAGCATGGCTTGCAGTGACATGAGAGAAGAGACCCATCTTCAGTATGAATGTTGAGTATGCTCTTGTTCTCTTCAGAGGGTTTGTGATAAACTAGAGCAGGTACCTTGGGACCCTGTAGGAGTGTATGGGCATGTATTTCTCTTGGGGACCTCTGCTAGGAAGTTTACAGTTATGCTAGCTGTCTTGGAAGAATCTATAGCCTAGCTAGATGTAAATTGTTACAGTAGGCTTTAGCTATGAGGGAAGAAGGGAAAATAGTTAGTGAATGAGGATCCCAGGATGTTGGACAGTGTCCTGAAGGCCATTGTGTTGGATTAGAGTACAGAGAAAGAAAGTCCCTGTTTATTTCTCAGAAGACCCAACTATTCTAAAAGTTAACCATTTGTAACTATTGGCAAATGTTGTTTCCCACTTTAGAGGTCTGAGTAGTAATTTTACATTGCAAAACCCTTTGGGAAACATAGTTCCACAACTCCATTTCTAACCTTATTTATTTTCAATAAACACACACAAGTTGCTATCTAAAGCAAAAATCTGAAAATTAATGTGATTTTGATTTAATTGGTAAATTAACAGTTTAGATGGGAAGTGTCTATATTTTGCCTAATGCTTCCATCCTGCCTCCTCCATTTTAATGGTAAGTTTCATTGTGAATACTACTGATTTAATCTGATTGCAGTTCTTTTGGCATCTCTTACCTCTGTAAACAAATCAGTTAATCACTAGCCTAACCATTTGCCATCACACTGACAGGACAGATGTCCGACCCAGCAGTATAATTTCTTCCTTCTGATTCTCTATAAGTACTTCTTGCTCTTGCCTGAATGGTCAGTGTTTTCTCTTGAGGTATGAGTTTTTTTAAAATCTTTTAATATTTCTGTTTAGTACAACTGCATTGAGAGTTTCATAGGATAACCCAGGGTCTGTATTAATTTAAAAGCTTGCATAGCTAAATTGCATAGTTTAATTTACTGTTCTTTATAACAACAAAATTAGTAATAGAGATACAAATAGCCCTTGTCTAGTCAGAATTTTCTTCCTTTTAATATACTGTATAGAAAAGAAACGTTGTGGTAGAGTGCAGTATAGAATAAGCTTAAGTACCTCAGACTATCACACTTCTTTGATCTTGGGCTATAACAAGAAAATCCAATTTTGGGCCCAGATCCTTCAAAGATTTACATAGGCAGTAGCTTTATTTAAGTCAGTAGTCCCATTGAAGTCAGGTCCTGACCCTGCAAAGATTTATGCATGTAACTTCACTCACATGAGGAGTCCCCACTGAGTAAAGTTACACACATGCATAAATCTTTTTAGGATCAGGACCTTTAATTTATGTTTGGCTTATGATTTCCCAGTGTGACAGGTTATATCATTGTAATCTGTGTCTGTTTTATACATGTAATTAAAATTGGACTAATTTTCTCTAGCTAAACATGTTTGGTATCCGTTTTCTGACTTAAAATTCTTGGTAAGAACTTACTGTGAGAATCAAATAATGTTAGGACTTTTATTCTATGTCCACTTTCTTCAGTGCTTATAGTTTTCTGGATAACTGCCGTCAAATGGATTGTGAACCCCCAATACTGTCTATTAAGAGGATTATTTCAGTTAGTACTGATTTACAGTCTTAAACCCGGAACTTTATTTTAATTTGTTTTAGAAATGCTTAGCTGAAATGCATATGTATTTAAATCTCCTTAGTATTTTGCTTGCCTTCATTCTGGCCCATTTCTCCATTACTGTGTTACGTACACTCTTTACAGGAAATGGGATTGGGAGTGTGGGAAGATGACTTTAAGCTACTTGCGTGTTTTCCTACACTGTGGGCCTGGCCGTTAGTGTGAATTACTGTATTCCCAACTTCAAGCATTCAGGGATCATAAGTCAGGCCCCCCAAAAGTCATGAGATTATATTAAAATTCATGTCGTTTTTTTAAATAATACATTTTGGGTCTTTTTATTTGCCTTCTTGTTTTTGAGCTTTTAGAATTCATGTTTTTTAGTTCTTTCTATGTCTCATCATTGTGGCAAACTTTTTTTTTAAATGAAAGCTGGGATTTTCATATAGTTGCATGACTCAGGAGCTGTAGTTTTAAGGAAAATGCCATATATTGTGAGACTTGTGATAAAATCACAAGAGTTGGAGGCAACGGTGAAATTAGAGTAGTCCTACGACTTGGAATTAATTTTACTTGACTCCTGTGGCCCTCAATTGTCCATGGGAAGCAGAGAATAGCCAGAGTTCACCAGCAATCCAGATTCATCCATCTTTCCCATGATATGTTCTGGGTATGTGGTGGATAGTATGACCAGATGTCCCAATTTTATAGGGACAGTCCTGATTTTTGGGTCTTTCTTATATAGGCTCCTATAACCCGCCCCCCCACCCCCCGTCCCGATTTTTCACATTTGCTGTCTGTTCACCCTAGTGGTTGGGACAGGCGTAGAGCTGTTGCAGTAGTTCTGTATTAGAGGCTGCTCTCAGGCTATTTTCCAGGGAAAATTTATCACCCCTTTATGCTAGAGTTGTGTAAGGAGGCCCAAAAAAAAAAAAAAAAAAATCTTACCAGTGTTTACAATGGAGGGATACTGTCCCATTGACTTCAATGACAACAATACCTTATCTCCAATGGGTGTAGTAAAAGTCCCCATATAATATTTGGAAGAAACCTTAAAGCAATCCACACATAGCCTGTGCATCAAGAATGACATGATGCCCAATGCTACTCTTTCAAAATCACACTCGTGATGTTTGAACAGGCCTAGACTTCTAAGGGTTTGTCTACACTCGCAAGTTTTGTCGCCAAAAACTGCCTTTTGGCGACAAAACAGCAAGAGGATACACACTACAATGGGACTTTTGTTGCGAAAAATGCCCAGTTTTGGCAACAAAAAACTTCCAACTGTAAGAGAGACTTGTCTTTTCCCCTCCCTTTATTGTCGACAAAGAGCCAGTGTAGACATTGCTGATTGTTTTGCTGACAGAACTGGCTTCCGCCAGTATCCCACAATGCCTGCCCTGATTGTTCTGCTCAGTGTTTTGATCTCTGCTGCCCCCCAGGCATGCACCCCTCCCCTTTCAAAGCTGCAGGAAGTATCTGTGTGCTGCTCTGTTTGGGGAACAAACAAAGAACAAATCATGGGAATGCTCCTGTTCTGCCCTGCACTAGGAACACAGCGGCAGGCAGACTGCTGCTGCAGGAGGAGGGGAACAGACTGCTGTGCTGCTTTGCCATTCTTCAGCATGGAGAGCTCACAGAGCTGCTCATGATGCTGCTCTCGGCAGCTGAGGGGGCTGCGGGAGAAATCTGAGAGAATCCAAAGATGTGCAGTGATCAGCTCTTCCTTCCCACAACACTGCACTGTGGAATACATACCCATGGTGCATTGCTCACCCTGTTGATGATGGTGTCCCCAATGTGGACATGATCTGTTGACAGAGGGAGCAAGTGTGAACACTCTTTGGCGATTTTTGTTTTGTCGACTTTTGGGTGTTGACATAAGTTTTGTCAACAAAACTTGGTAGTGTAGACAAGCCCTAAGTGCTGAAAGTTTTTAGAAGCTTGATGGAAAAGTTAAGTTTGGTGGGGTGGTTAATCATAATACTTTCAATGAAAATTGCAGGAAAAGTGTCTGGGATTTCACTATTGATACTCTTTGTAACTTTATGGCATGAACAAATTACTCAGCTGAGCGCAATTTAAAAATATGGGCATCACTATAGTGGCATTGCATTTCTATAGGAGGTTTAACAGTTTTCTAAACAAAAGTAATGCTAATGTAACTGCTGCAGTGGTTGTGGAAGTAGCGATTACTAATCCAGCTGCTCCTCTTCCCAGATGGACTTACCTTCATTTGGATCCTGTATTTGTCTTATGGTGTGAAAAGGCATGTTATTCAGTGCAGTGCTCCAGTGTCTCATCAACTTTTTTACATAGGTTACAGTAACTGTTCGCCAGCTACTAAATGTTCCACCTGTAACACTTACTATGCTGCTGTATTTGCTGTTTGCCTAATATTGTGCTAATTTCAGTGGAATGTTGATAGTTGTCAGCAGAGCAATAAGGAAAATGAAGGGTGTAATATTTGTTGTTGTTTCTGCACTTGCGTAAGGAGGCATCCAGTCCCTCTTGATGCAGATCTTATGGAATATACCTTAAATTCTCATTTATCGCTGATGCTTACTCAAGACAACAAATCAGGCTGAATGAAGTAAGATGTTTTCACACTTCTTCATTTTATGCCATTATTATTCCTGACAGGGGTGCAGAATTCATATGGCCTGCATATTTATGTGCCCCCCACACACAGAAAAATGCAAAAGAAATCTCCGGGGGGACACGCGCTTTTCCCCTGGCAACCCAGACAGTGCGTCTGTTCCAGTGTGCCTGGAGCAGCCTCAGAGAGGCAAATCCCTGTGGGGGAGACTTTGATCACGGTCAGGGGATGGGGCTGGGCATGGGTGCCTGCCAATAAGTGAGCGAGACTCTGTCCCTTGCTACTGCGACTCGCCAGGGGCATGGAGGGATAGTTCTTTTCAGGAGGAAGGCTCATTCTCTGAGGCCGAAATGTAGCAGCCTGCCTGTATAGTAAGGTTGTTAATGTTCCTATTGTTAGTTAACTGTTCCCATTCTCAGTCAATTCCCCCAGGAGCATAAAACCTGTAAAAGTTTTAAGGCCCCTACATTTCCAGAATGATGTAAAGGAGCCTTATTATAAATAACAAGTAAGGTAATCCTCAGCTAGGAAGATCTGGGTGTCTTTCTCGCCTTTTTCCTGTGCCAAAGTGGCACAATGGGGTTAGATTACAGCTCAGGATTTATTTTACTTACCCATTTAAAAAAAAAAAAAAAACTTTAAGGGCAACATTTACCAAGCAGTCAATAAAATGTCAGGACAATCAGAACCATGCACTTTCCAAAGTACCCAGCCAGGTCCAGGACAATGATTAGCAAAACTGCATGACTTATGTGTGAAAGTCTGCGCAATTTAAAATGATATTCTACTTTTGTGTGTGCGCTGTTTGGTGTTCTGTAATGTAATTAGCAAAAACTATGAAAGTTTTGAACAATTTAATTTTATTTTTGTTTCTGTTCTGTAATGTAATTTAAATGAAAATCCAGGATTATAACTGAAATGCAGGGTATTAGTTACCAAGTGTTTGTAACTTGACTTCCATGTGTTTAGGAAATGCTGAATAGTTATTGTGACTTTTTTCTGTATTGCAGTTTAAATAAATTACCAAAACAATTGAAACTACTGTGATTATATTGCCTTATTTTGACAAATAAATAAAATATGCAGAATTTTGCAGAATTGTAAAAAAATTTTGGCACAGAATCCCCCCAGGAGTACATTATGCCTTCTTCAGCTAAAATCTCCAATTTACACCGTCCTATTAAAAAAAGCTTTATGCATGGTTCACTTTTGTAATATATACATTCCCTAAAGCAACAGAGTGTGTCTCCACTAACCATCCCATGTAGGTATCTTGTATTGTAGCATAAACTACCACATGAACCATTGCATCATGCCCAAATGCATACCCAAAACAATCAGTGAGTTTACCAAGCTGGCATCAATGAATGCTGAGTAGACTAATGAATATGAAATGAAAATTCATCAGTCTTTCAAATAGCAACTTTCAATGCAAGCTTGTCCAGTTTATTTTTCTATAGCCTGAAGAGATCCTGAGCTGAAGGTTGCCTTGATCTGCTACATAAAATGTATTTCCTATTTTTAAATGGTAAATAATACATTCTATATGAAAAAATGAAGGAATATTATTTGTATTTTGGAACTTCCGCATTCTCAAATTACTTTGCCTGAGAAGCAATGACTTACAATGTAATATTCAATAGCACAATTATCAGTATTTGTTTAGTCTTGTGAGTCTTATTACACTTATGAGCTAAGATCAAGTTTAGAGGTAAAGCTTAACCAAAAATATATTGTAAATGAGGGGAACACTGGTTTGCAGAGAGGAACTGCAGATGTTGGTCCTAGCAAATAATTTTATGCATTTGCATTTAAAAAAAATACTGAGCCTTTGTCTAGAATTTTACATCTTCAAAGCAGTTTTCAGACAATGGTCCTGATCCTGCAAACATGTATGCAATAGAACTCAATGGGATTACTGTCATGTGTAAATATTTGCAGAATCAGGATCAGTGTTTGTTGTTGTATGGGGGGGGGGGAGGGTTGGGTTTTTTTTTATTTTTATTTTTATTTTTTTTTCCTATTCTCCATCTGGAAAATAATCTCTCTTGAGGATAAATCGCAGGCACCATGATATAGATGAGGTTACATAATTTGAGTAAGATGGTTTACAGCAGCCTTGCAAAATTCTATTTGTCCCCTTTCCTGGGGCAAGATTATTTGGTTTGTTTGACAGGTAAGTAAAATCTCATTCATTTAGTTTTGATCATTTTGCAAGGCTGATTTAAAGTTTGTGACTACAACTCTACCTCGATATATGCTGTCCTTGGGAGCCAAAAAATCTTACCGCATTATAGGTGAAACCGCGTTATATCGAACTTGCTTTGATCCACCGGAGTGCACAGCCCCACCCCTCCCAGAGCACTGCTTTACCGCATTATATCAGAATTCGTGTTATATTGGGTCGAGTTATATCGGGGTAGAGGTGTACAAGAAATCAATTGTATGCAATGACCTAGATCCCTATTAAACTTTAACTCCATACTGACCAAAGATATTCACCAGGAAGTGCTGGTAATGTGATAGTTTGAAAGAGGGTGATAAAAGCAGACTTGAAAACAAGAAAATGAAAAATGTGGTGGTGGTTTTTGTTTCTTACTAAAACTACTAAATATTTTTGGATCTTTTAATGTTTGCATTAACTTTTCCTTTCCTTTCTGAATTCACAGTGATGAGGTTAACCAAACCTACGTTATTCACCAATATTCCAGTGACTTGTGAAGAGAGAGACTTGCCAGGTATATGATGATCTCCTGATAATTAATTAATTATTGTTTATATATCATCAGAGGTGTTCAGTTGCTCTACTTAACATATTTTTTAAAAGAAAAGCAGGTTCATCCCCTGAGGAGTTACAATCTAATAAATACAGAACACAAAAAAGGATGAAAAGGGTGGATGGTACTAGAAAGGCAAGGACATCTGAGAACATTTAGACTAATTTAGTAAGCAACATAAACTGGAGTTTCATCCTGGCACACAAAAGCAAAAAGGATTAAAGCAGCCCAGAATGAGCATCTGAGACTTCTACACCACACATCTGCAGTCAGAGAGGTTACAATGTATTATCTGAAGTAAATATTCCCCTTGTAATGCCCATAAAAAAAATAGCAAAGTTCACCACCACAGTTCTCACTCCAAGGCTTTGGAAGCTTGGTGGATAACCTATAAACATGTGCCCTAAAAATCTGAGGAATTAGGAAAATCATAACACCCAGTGGAAACTGTTTTTGGTGTTTTGAGATGATTGTATATGGAGGGAAGGTTTCAGAGAACCAAATGCACACTGGGGAGAAAATAGAAGCATGGAATCACCGTCCATATCTGGAGACAAGGCATTCTGTATTACTCCCTCATTACAGCCATTAGTTTACCCAGCACCCTATTTCAATGGGCAGTTGAGAATGATTTTTCAGGACTTGTTGCCTGATAGATTCCCTTGTCTTTTGGTGTTAGCACAGCCTTCAAAGTTCTCCCCTTGAAATGGCTGGGTTCTCCCCAGATATTGACTATATTCTAGAGGCCAGCCAAGGTGGAGAGAGAGGTGCCGTGCAGCCTAAAGATTTTTTCCTCCTCCCCATCCCAGCAACTGTCATTCTCCTTCCCCCATCTCCTTCCAGTGCAATGGCAATGTACCTTCAAAACCACGTATCAGGATAAAAAGACAAAATAAAGAAAGTTGTATAGGAATGTAAATAGAGTAAAGTAAAGAAAAATAAATGGGTCAGCTATTTCTGATATGATGTGCAGTAGGTCTTATGCAGACAGAATTCCCATTGAGATTAATGTTTAACCTGAGATATGTTTTTGTGATTGAGCCCTTCTGTGTATCTGTTGACTGAATTATTAAACACAACAGGTGGAATTTTCAGAAATTCTCACTGTGTTAAGGGGAGTAGAGTTAGACCAACATTGAATGCTTTTGAAAATTCCACCTAACTTGTATTACCTCAGTGAGGAAAATATGACCTAGACAAGTCAGTCCTCAAAGCCTTGGTCACCCAGATTTTTTTTTTTTTTAAATGTATCTATAGCTATTCAGGCAAAATCCAGTTTTGCTTGCTTTTCATTCTGTAAGGAAGCATGACATTTTATGTAAGATTTAAAGATATTTAAAAGGGTGTCATGAGGAGGAGGGAGGAAACTTGTTCACCTTAGCCTCTAAGGATAGAACCAGAAGCAATGGGTTTAAACTGCAGCAAGGGAGGTCTAGGTTGGACATTAGGAAAAAGTTCCTAACTGTCAGGGTGGTTAAACACTGGAATAAATTGCCTAGGGAGGTTGTGGAATCTCCATCTCTGGAGATATTTAAGGGTAGGTTAGATAGACATTTATCAGGGATAGACAGTATTTGGTCCTGCCATGCAGGCAGGGGACTGGACTCGATGACCTCTCGAGGTCCCTTCCAGTCCTAGAATCTATGAATCTATATTTTTGCTGAATTAATATACGAGATAAACTGGTGCTACATCTAATATGAAAGACTGAGTAGTACTAAGATCAGTGTATAATGATTATGATAGCTTTGCTGTTGCAGGTGTATTCAGGTGCCCTTTTATTTATAACTTAATTTTACAAAATCACAAAGTTCCTAATCTGCATACCCTGTTCAAGAACTAAACAAAACTCTGCTAATGCTTAGAATTTAGCATGAGTGTAATTCAAGAAGCAATAAAGAGTTTAACATGCAACTATTCAATCTGTCCTTTATTCTGGGGTCACTAAAGGAAAATAATTTAAATTAAGCAGTCATATCAATAACATTCAAAAGCAGCACTGTATTATCAATTTCCAAATACATAGGGAGTAAACATGTCATTTATATGTAGGCAAGGATCTCGTTTATGCAAATGTTTTTGACCTATGCCATTATATATTATTACAGGAGATCTGTTGAATCAACTCATGAAAGATGACCCTTCCACTGTAAAAGGAGCAGAAACTTTAATGCTAGGAGAAATGTTGACTTTGCCTCAGAACTTTGGGTAAGAATCAAATAAGCAACTGTAAGGTATGAAGATTATTGCTACACGAATCCTGGAACTTGGATTATTTGTGCTTATTAGCTCCCTTTCCTTTCTTTACAAATATACATTGCAGTATTTCGGTGATGACTGTGTATAACTTGTTTATTTCATTAATAACAGGAAATTATTTATGAAGTATAAACACACAGTACTGGTGTAATATAGCCTGAATGTATTCTGCGATACGTACCTGCCTCTCTGTGTAGTAGGGTCTAGGGGAGACAGTAGACAGCATGGCACTGTGTAGTGCCCTGCAGTATGTGCAGCAATTTTTAACTTCCAGGTGAAATATAACCCTTTTTATCGCAGACAGTCCCTTAGTAATGTGCCTGCATTAGAGAAATTTACATTCATGTACACACCCCTAAGATATGCTGTACCAACGAAAAGCAGGATTTATACTGTCGGGGACTTGAACCCAGACGGCACGGTTTGTTATCTGACCGCAGAGAGACAGGCAACACCAGCAAGGTCCAAACACAAGCTCTTTATTGAAGAGTGCACACAACAATAGAGAGCGGCCCGTCTCCAAAGAGAACCAGCCACGGTTTTAACAACTAGTAGGGTTATATAGACAGTTCCGTCGCGTTATAGTTAAAACAACCCAACCCCCCTTTATTAGTTAGAAAGCTTCTAATATTCATGCATATCTATCTTCTTTGACACTACAAACATTCGTGATGCCTCAGCAACTTCTTATCAGCTTTGTTGTCATGCACCAGAAACTAGGAGAAAGGAGGGAGTTAAGAACAGAAACAGGGAGTGGAGACTGCAAGTTTCCATATGTCCAAACAAACTGTTCCTAGCACTTCTGGTACAAGAATGTGGCCCCGCCCTCTTATTTCATTCTCTGCAGCTCAAGCAAGCATGCCCTCAGGTTTCACAGAGAGACAGGAATGGCCCAGCAACTACTGTTAGCCTAACTTTGGCTAAGCTGGCCAAACAATGTTCTATACTCCATATTTTTGGGCCTAACAATACCAACAGTTTACTCCAGTGATTTACTTTATTAAGTTGCACAGGTGTAAGCCTCACTTTAAACTAGTGCAGTGCACATACATTTAAGGTTTTAAGGGACCACCTCTGTATATCTTGTTGCAGGATTGGAACTTTAGTTTAACAGCTATCACTGAGATTGTCATTTTCAAGTAGGAATCTGACGTGATTTATTTATTTACTTATTTATTTTGGATAGTTAAAATTAAAAAAATTGTGTATAATAGGAAATTGCTAGGGTATTTTTAGGGCCACGTTTTCCAGACATTTACGTATGTGAGTAACTTTATTCATACATGCAGTTCCATTGGCCTTGATTACAACAGGCACAGCAAAATTTCCCACTATTACTACGCCTGGTTCAGCTCCGCTAGTGGTAACAACGTTGGGATTCCTAGAGTAGAGAGGGGTTGCTTCAAGGAATTAGAGCACAGTGTCAATTAGACATGTTCTGAGCAGGGTTAGATGAGACAGTTTTTAAAATGCCAGTGGCCCATCTGTGATCAGATTTTTAATATTGCTAGCACTGATGGAACTGAACTGGTCATAGCATAGACAAGATCATTCTAGAATTTTAAAATAAAACATTTACAGTAATTAAAGATGGACTCTAAAGGATTTCAGTGGGTTGACTTGTTGAGAATCATTGTTAAAAAGTACTGTTTTCTTTGAACAGAAATATATTTCTGGGAGAGACCTTTTCCAGTTACATTAGCGTACATAATGACAGTAACCAAGTTGTCAAGGATATATTGGTAAAGGTATGTGAAAAGATATATCTATTTTTTGGATTTATAAAATGTGTCAAATCCATAGTATCTGGTGGATTTTTAACATAATACACAGCATGTATTAAGAAATAACCATTAAAAGGTTTCCTAGCTCAGGGGAAAAAAAAATCTCAGGTAGTCTGGAATGAAATCGTAAAGAGCTTTAGAGGACAAAATTAAAGTTAGGATTGCATCCAGAAGCAAATGGGAAGAAAGTCTTTGTAGTATTAGTGTGGCATGATTTTCACAGCTAAGACGAGCAGGAACTGTATTCTGCACTAGCTCTAGCTTCCCAAATGGTCCTCAAAGACTGTCCCAGTTAAAGCATACAAATCTCTGAAATTATTTACATAGCCAAAGACTACTATGCCACTGACTGAAATCTAAATTGTCTTTATTTTTAACCATTGCAAGTATGGAAAAGCTTACATAGAAGCATTGCAAACATGCAGTATTCTGTTTCTTAAGTACAGATGAAAGATTGAAAATGGTTCAAAATTATTAAAATGCCTGTCTTTCATCTTAGTGTGTGCAATAATTAGCTGGATGAAATCTTGTTGTGGGTTGAGTTAAAAGCTCCATTGAGATTGATAGATACGAACTCACCCTTCAGTTAACATATCTGTAAACATAAGCCCCCACCAAAGACAAGAGGAGTATGTGTTTCCACCAAGGAGCTTTTGCTGAGTATTGTTGGGTTGGATGTGAGGTGGATGGGTTGGTGGTTCTGAGGGGGGCAGTCAGGGGTCGGGAAGTGGGAGGGGGCAGATGGGGTCAGGGGCCAGGCTGTTTGGGGAGGCACAGCCTTCTCTACCCGGCCCTCCATACAGTTGCGCAACCCCGATGTGGCCCTCGGGCCAAAAAGTTTGCCCGCTCCTGCCCTAAATATTTGGCCAGCTTCTCTGGTCAAAAGGGGCAACAATATATACTTAACACACTTAGCAAGGTTAGTGGTGATTCTCCATTACTAGCAATTTTTAATTCAAAATTGGATGTTTCTCTAAAAGACATGCTCTGGGAATTATTTTGGGGAAGTTCTGTGGCCTGACTACATGATCACAGAGGACCCTTCTGGCCTTGGAATCTATGTATGTGTATGTGTGTATGTGTATGTGTATCAAATGGAAAGTCCACTTCAAATGAGAATAATCTCAGCAAGTAATAACTGCTCTCATATTGAACAAACATGGGCTAAAATCTGAATCATGGAAGCCCTCTACATTTGGAATTATTTTTGAAGTCAGTGGCAGTGCTGTGAGCCAAGGCCATACAGAAGCAGACCTTCTGTATGTGTCATGAATATTATCCTTGGCTTTGAAAAGCTACATATTATATATATTAGTTCTATTGCAGGTACAAATGCATTTAGTCAATCTATAACCAAATAAAATATATTTTCTGGTATTCACACATTCCCAGCCTTTTCATTTATCAGCATTTAAGGGGAAAAAAACCTTCTGTACTATAACACTACTCATGCCATGGATCTAATTATGCTGCAGAAAAAAAACTGTTGGGCCATAAATAGAAATGGTAACTAAGATCTAGTATGTAGTGCTTCTCTTCTCCCCTCCCCACCCTTTTTTTTGGGTCCCTTTTCAATACTGCACTTATTAGACAACAATAGAACACAGTTCCTCTTAAAACAATATGGGCTTGCTGTCCTAATTCAGGCAAAATTGTCATTGCTTGCAGGCTCCACAGGTCATTCTCATGCATTAATGTTGCTGCAAATATTGCATGAGTTGTCTTTTACATTCCAATTAATTTAAAAAAAACATGTAATGTATGTGACTGTGTCTGAAGACAGGATTTTTTTAAAAAGACTTTAAAAAGTAGATTCATTTCTGGCCATCCGGCTTTCATAGTATCCTGTAGATTATTTGAATTAAATGTAGTGCCTCACAAGGTATGTTTTGGTTGTTTTTGTAATGCTTTGCTCTTTAGACACACTGATGATTTGACAGCATTGTAACCTGTGTTGTTTTTCAATTCCAAGGCTGATCTTCAGACAAGTTCTCAGCGATTAAATCTTTCAGCTTCCAGTGCTGCAGTGGCAGAACTTAAATCTGACTGTTGCATTGATGATGTTATTCACCATGAAGTAAAGGAAATAGGAACACACATGTAAGATTTTATATCTCCTCCTGACTTAGGCATTTTCTTACACATATCCCTGAAATTATTTACATAGCAAAAGACTAGCGTGACACTGACGAAAATCTAAATTGCCTTTATTTTTAACCATAGCAAGTATGATAAAGCTTACATGGAAGCATTGCACACATGCATTGTTCTGGTTCTTCTTAAGTACAAACAAAAGATTGAAATTTGTTCAAAACTATTAAAATGCCTGTCTTTTTCAGCTTAGTATGTGCAGTAAGTTATACTACACAGACAGGAGAGAAGATGTACTTCAGGAAGTTCTTCAAATTCCAGGTACTGTGCATAAAAATATGCAGTGTCTGTAGCTAACAGGTACTGTTTGTTTACTTTCAGGACTGGAAATCTAAAAAATATATTCACTTTTTTATTGAAAATAGACATTTAGAATAGTCTGTTTAACACAGTATGTCTTTAGGGCTGGTATATAGTGTTGTAGAACTTGCTTTTATAAGACATTTAACAAATGCAGAAAAATATTCAGTGCTATGAGATACAGTTTTTTTTTTTTTTTTATGGGTGATGGAGTTCAGTATTGTCCCACCTTTTAGAATTTTTTCAGTGTTGGTTTTTTTTACAATGTAATTTCCTATGTTTTCAAGTATGTAAAAGATTGTTACAAGAAGGAGGGAGAAATATTGTTCTTCTTAACCTCTGAGGATAGGACAAGAAGTAATGGGCTTAAATTGCAGCAAGGGAGGTTTAGGTTGGACATCAGGAAAAACTTCCTGTCAGGGTGGTTAAGCACTGAAATAAATTGCCTAGGGAGGTTGTGGAATCTCCATCATTGGAGATTTAAGAGCAGGTTAGACAAACACCTGTCAGGAATAGTCTAGATCGGGGTGGGCAAACTTTTTGGCCCGAGGTCCACATCTGGGTATGGAAATTGTATGGTGGGCCATGACTGCTCATGAAATTGGGGCTGGGGTGCAGGAGGGGGTGAGGGCTCTGGCTGGGGGTGTGGGCTCTGGGGTGGGGCCAGAAATAAGGAGTTCAGGGGCCCGGGCCCTCTGGGCTGAGGCAGGGGGTTGGGGTACAGGAGGGGGGTCAGAGGTGCAGGCTCCAGGCAGCGCTTACCTCAAGCAGCTCCTGGAAGCAGCGGCATGTCCTCCCTCCAGCTCCTATGTGGATGTGCAGCCAGGCGGTTCTGTGCGCTGCCCCATACTCAGGCACCGCCCCTGCAGCTCCCATTAGCCGCAGTTCCCGGCCAGTGGGAGCTGCAGGGGGCTAGCACTAGAGGAAGATGAGACACTTTGCCAGTGTGTTTCACAGATGTTTGCTGAGAGGAGAGGAATGGTAAGATTCAGGAATCTTGGGTTCCATTACACACTCTGGAGGACTGTATTGAGCACAGACTCTTCTGTCTATTTCCCCTAAGTTTTTTGACCCCTTCTGTCGCATCCCCTCCAACATGTCCCAGTCCTCTTTTCCCCAGTCCCATTTTCCTTGTCTGCCCAGCCCAGTTTCCAGTCCTCTGGCTTCTCATTCCAGTCCTGGTCTCTTTGCCCAACCATTCCCAGTCCCACCCCTACATCCACCCCACTTGTTGTCCTGAGACTCCTTGCCCAGCCAGTCTCCCCTCCTCCCAGCCCTTCTCTAACCCACACCCATGTTCTTCATCTCTCCTGGCTTCATTTCTCTATCCTTAATTCAACTTCAGCAATTCCCGCCATCCCAGCTTTGTCTGTCTCCTTGTCCAACCAGTCCCATTCCTCCTCGCCCTCCATGCTGATTCCTCATTAGATCTCTCTCTCTCTCCCCACTTACCCCACTGATTACTAGTCCCAGTCTCTCTCTGGTTCTTTGTCCAATCTTAATCCCCCACTGTTTCCCTCCCTGGCTCCTATTCCTAATCTCCTTGCCCAGCCAGTCCCTGTCTTCCCCCAGTCCCAATTCCCAATCTCAGTGCTCCCTTCCCTTGCCTTCCCCCAGTCCCAGTCTCTCCAGCTCCTTGTCTAAGTTTACTCCGGCTCACTTCCCACAAGGCTCTGGACCCTTTTGGATTCAAATTGGGCAGCTTTCTCCATCATTGCCTGAGTGCCAGTAGGGGTGTCGTTGAGAGCACAGGCGTGAGAGGCTGTCTGCATTTAGCATAGGGGCCTGGGCCTGGCACAGCATGGCATGGCATGGCCTTGAACAGCCCAGAGCTGCAATTGCAGCGAACATCCTGCTCCACCCCAGGCAGGAACATGTCCACTGTTGACAGAATCTTTTGAGATCTTAGCTACTAAGTCTCTATTGATCATGTGCAAACTGCAATTTTTTTTTCCAAAGATAACTTGACTAAATTTGGATTTCAAGTCCCCTGCTCCAAACGTTGTTGTTTTTGAACATGGGGAAAAATAACATATTTTTCTCTAACTTGGTCTTGGAAATGGCTGAAACATTTTTGGTAAAATTTTCCGGAAAAAATTCTGCCTGAAGAAGAAAACCACCATCTAATATTTCACCTTGAATGGTTAAAGTTTGTAAAAGTTATAACTAACTGAAAAGAATGTGTTAAAATGGGAAATATTGGGCAACTTTAATAGTAGGCTGCCCAGCCTATAATATATTAAATGTGTACTCTTTCCATTGACAAATAGTGAACTCTTTCCCTTATTTTTGTTTGTTTTGTTTTTCATGGACCTGTTGTTACCATGATTGGTTGAAAACAACCACATTTCGAACCCCAACCCAAATTATCAATGTCTGTCTGTTAATTGCAACAAAGAGAGGGAGCATTGGAACACATTGGTGTGTTGTGGGTTTTTTTGTTTTTTGTTTTTTTTTTTTTTGCAGGGGGGAGGTGCTGTTTTTGGTGTGTGTGTGTGTGTGCATTCAGTCACTTTTTGTTTATTTGAAATGTTACATGGAAAATGAAGGACTCTTGGTATTAGACCACCAGAAAGAAGTTACAAAATTTAGAAGTCCTTGGGAGCCAAAAAATCTTACCGCATTATAGGTGAAACTGCATTATATTGAACTTGCTTTGATCCACCAGAGTGCGCAGCCCCGCCCCCCCGGAGCACTGCTTTACCGCGTTATATCCGAATGTGTGTTGTATTGGGTTGCGTTATATCGAGGTAGAGGTGTAGTCTGAAGAAACTGGTGTGAGCTCATTTATCTCAGTCATTTAAAATAGGACTGGTGAATATATTGAAAGAAATAAAACTGACTAGTTGCTGGAAATGTAGTAATTACCTCATAGGTCTTTTCTGTCTTTGATTTTCTGGTTCTGTTGATAGTTACTGTATTTTTAAGGTAAGTAAAATTTGATCAGAAAAACTTTGAGAGGTGTTTATTGATTGTTAAATAAAGTAGAATAGGAAGAGGTCTTGACACCAAAACCAGCCATCCAGGATAGAAGAAAAAGAAAATGCACATAGGTAGTCAGCTACTGTAAATAATAAAACATTCCTCTATTGTCCTACATTTTGGGATTTTTAGATGGGGGAGAAAGGGGAAATTGCCAACATTTGCATAAAAGAAAACACATTTTATAGCAGAGAGAGGGGGATCTGCAAACAAGGTAGTGACACATCAGCTGTATGTAATTAGTTGCTGTCTTAGTTTTTCCTCATTTAAATACACACAACTGTTACAAATCTATTGATGATTAAAATACATTCTTAAGTTTTAATAATCACAGCTATTTTATACACAGCAATCAGAGATCACATACCAAAAACACAAACATTAAAAAAACACACACTATTTGCTTTACATATGATATACCCATCAAAATGAACATCCACCTTGGAATTTAAATATGCTCCTCAGGCCTTGTAGGACACAGGATATAGAGAGAGACTATTTTATGATTGTGAAAAGATGGTAGAAACTTGTAATGTTGCAGAAACACCAACTTCACCTAACTTCTGCTGTTGACGGGCATCTTCAGGGCTTCATTAGGAACATGTGGAATAATTTGAGGAATTAATTGCTCCCAGGACATATTATGAGAAGCAGTGATAGTTCTATAGTTAAAGGTTTGTATCTGTGTTCCAACAGTGTATATAAGGCTCAAGAAACAGGCACATTTCTCAGTATCCAAAGCATGAGCTATCAAAGAGCACTCTAAAACAGAAGGTAGCATGTTGACTTTACTGTTTAAAAATAGCTTAATAATCAAAGTGTGATATGTGACATTTTTAATACGTATTGGAATGCCCTGACATGATCCTAGGATATTTTAATGGTCATAAATATATGGGTATAATCTGTGAGCTATGTTGGTATCTGGCTTATAGAAAGACCTTTTTTTTTTTTTTTAAACTAATTGGCTATGCCTACAAAATACCTGGGAATTTCAGATGTGATACTTTTATGTTTTATAACTCTGCTATAAAGAGTTTGAGCTGGGTTGGCTCTAGGCTTTCTTGTGTAAACATGGCACTAATGGTAGAACATATATTTATGTAATACGGAGTCCTTATAAGCAACAGTATGTGGAGAGAATTATAAGGGAATTCAGGGAGATAGTATCTGAACACATGCAAACAATAAAAAATGTGATATAAATGATCTAATAATAAGATATTATGTAGAGAAATTTGCAAGCAACCCACATAGTTTAAGAATTATGGGTACTGAGAAAGATGATAGCCCTGAGGTAATTGGGTAAAATCTTTGAAAACAAGAATAATTTCAAAGCAGCTTATACGTAATGGTGTTGGCAAAGAATTAGATTGTGACCATTTTCTGAATAAATTCTGGGATTTCTAGCTGATTTTATAATATCACAAAATTTTACAACTATATCAATTGAAAGTTTTGGTTGTTTTTTTTAAATAATTTTATGTAATACAAAATTCTCAAAACTCTGCGTAAAAGAAGTAAATCTTTTTCTTGCTCTCTTTGGCCTCAATTGGAGAGCAGATATAAATTCTGTGCTTGAATTCATCAACTGATGTGAACTAGGATGAAATATAACTTCACAAGCAAACTGTGTATGGTTTGATATGAAATTTACATAACATTTGTGGCTTTTGGCACTAGTAATTTGTATCTTTATTGAGGAGTGTCTCTTCTGATTGTGTATATAATGGCTCATCTTATGTGGTTAAAATGCTCGTTAGCTTGTTTCTAATAATCTTCACTGCAGATGTAACAGTTGTTTTTTAAATTAGAAGGCTGAGCCAGAAATTGATTAGTTAATCGCATACAGCTGATATTTCATTGCTTTGTTTGTACTTAGTATTTAAGTTCCTAGGCAAGCTGCATTTCCTGTAAAACTCTGGGGGAAATGTTATGCAAATCTTACACATTTTTGTTTCTTCAAAACAAAAAAAAACATTTTTTAAATAGGGGAGAAGAATGTATCATTATTTTAAAGAGACTGATCAACTGCATAAACTAGATTTTTTTCTCCCAGTGTAAGAGGACTTTTTCTTATATGAAAGCATTTTCCAACATCTTGTCAAATTATTCATGCATTTAGCAAAGCAGTGAAGTATGTAGCTAAGAAGCGATTGTGCACAAGAGTAGTGCTGCATCTCTTAACTGGAAGAATCCTAGGAGCTAGCTCTTATGCATTACATTAACATATTGTTTTTCTGCTAGATCAGAAACAAAAACATTTTTATGATTTGAGTAGATATCTCAATATTTAAGAACCTAAGAAATAACAGTTTAAATCAGTATCTTTTTTTTAATAATGGCAGAGAAATCTGAGAAAGCCCTCTTTAATCTGTATTCTTTTTTCAATCAGGTTCTCAAACCACTAGATGTGAAAACAAAGTTCTATAATGCTGAGGTAAGTGTCTGCATAGCAAATAGTGTTAAGGTTAAATATGAAAAGTTTCTTTTAAATAAATGTAGTAGCTTGAGGTGCTAGTTGTTCCAGCCTTGTTTATATCGTCTATGAAAAAAGACTAATTTACTTTGATTTCACCCTTTTGTTACAACAAGCTAGACATGGAACGTCCATTTCATCATCCATTTTCAATGTTGGAGTGAGAAGGGGAGAAATAAGTTCAGATTTAAGGAATATGTTTGTTTTTGATCCAGTAATAATATGCGCATATACTGCTTTCTCCTTACGAAGTTTAATAACTGCAATCACAATTGTCTGTATTTCTGTTTTGTAATAAATATTTTAAGGCTGACTGGGAGAGTACTGTTTAAACTGCCATAAAGAGGATTAATTGTGCTCAGTATCAAAGTACTAATTTGGCTGGCTTCAGGAAAATTTTGTTTAGCTCTAATGTGAACGTGGTTTTTCTGAAAGTAAATGTCTTATAAATGACACAAATATATAATAAGTACATGCACAAAGTACTTCAAAGATATAAGACATTATATAAGTGCTACATATTTGTATGTACTTTTAGATTTTTATGCTTTTAATTAGAGACTTATAGAAGATTTTACTTTTTTTATTTGACTTTATGGGCATTGGAAACTCTTTTGCAAATGGAATTTCAGTGTATTCTGTACATCTAGGGATTTCCCTGTGGATTTTTGTATTTTCTACATTTTCTGCAGAATTTAATCTTCCGTGGTAACCTTTAGGAATAGAATACAAGACATGTAGTCAGGAAATCTGGCTTCTGTTCCCAGCTTTACCCTTTATTTGCTGTATGGTGTTGGGCAAGTCACTTAATTTCTTCTTAATATTCCCTACCTCTGGCATGAATTTAGTACTATCCTCAAAGCAATGTTGTACAGATAATTAATGCTTGTAAAGTGTTTCAAGATCTTCTGTTGCAAAGTGGGTGTTAAATTATGTTTGAGTTACTAAATAAAGTAACTATTTCTTTGCTGATCATTTCATCAGAAACATCCACCTAATGTGCTTGTCTCATCCATTGGCTCTCAACCTTTCCAGACTACTGTACCCCTTTCAGGAGTCTGAATTATCTTGCGTACCCCCAAGTTACACTTCACTTAAAAACTACTTGTTTACAAAATCAGGCATAAAAATACAAAAGTGTCCCTACCTACTATTACTGGAAAAAATTGCTTACTTTCTCATTTTTACCATATAATTATAAATCAATCAGAATATAAATATTATACGTACATTTTGGTGTCTAGTAAATGGAGCAGTATAAACAAGTCATTGTCAGTATGAAATTTTAGTTTGCACTGACTTCACTAGTGCTTTTTATGTAGCCTGTTGTAAAACTAGGCAAATATCTAGATGAGTTGATGTACCCCCCCCGGAAGACCTTTGCGTACTACCAGAAGTACGTACGCCTGGTTGAGAACCACTGGTCTAATCTGAGGGGAGTCAATGGAAAGGAAATTCCACAAGAATAAAGTTGAAGATACTTACTTCATTCATTTTAGGACCTAAGCATAGGATGAAGGAAGGGGGTGGGAGGAACTGAAATACACAGAGCTGGAGAAGATTCCTTCCCCCCACCCACACACACACGCACACATAAAAAAGAAAACCTCTCTGCATGAAACTTATTTAAACTATTTTGCTAACATATAAAGTCCTTAAATGTATTTATTCATATGTACTGTGAGTGGATTTGATAAAAGAAAACTGTAGACTTTCTAGAGGTGTAATCATGCACACTGATACCTAAAAGCTGCAAACAAGATCAGGGCTACATTGTGCCAGGCACTGTACATACACGTACTAAGAGACAGTCCTTGTCCCAAAGAGCTGGCCGTCTAAATAAACAAGACCGGTAAATGGCAGGGGAAGGGAAGGATTATTCTTCCTGTTTTACAGATGGGCACCTGAGGCACAAAGATTGTCTTCTTGTCAAGGTCTCACAGGAAGTCTGTGGCTGTTTCCCCTGAGCTGCCAATGAATAGCACACTAATTACTAGGTTTTTACTCAGATTAAAATTCAGAAAAGATGTATAAAAAGTTGAAACTGAATTAAAGTTTTAAGTCTTCTTAAAGTATATGATTAAATTTAATCTAATCTTGCAAGGCTGAGTCCTTCTACTTTGACTAAACTCTCTAGGAGTGAGGTATTTAAACAGTATCAGAATCTGAGTGGGTAAAATGGATTATTTCAGAGAACTGGGATTATCTTCTTTTAATTTCCAGTGACAGGAGTATTTACAGTATACTCTTGCAAGGCAAATATTTGTGCCATTAGTAAAGTAAAGTAAAGTTCTCCAGGGGGCAAAATAAATGCTTCTACTTTGTATCGTGGATTTACTATTGCTTCAGTAGCAGTATTCCAGTTGGAAAGAGCACAGGGGTAAGCCATGGATATCTGTGAACAAAAGTGTCATCTAACTCCATAAGTGGAATGTCCTATTGTCCTGAAATACCCTCGTGAAGAATGGAAACCGAATCTCTACAGTAAATTTTTAAAGAGCAGGTATTTTTTTCTGAATTACACGAGACTATAAAAAACTTCATAAATCTGAACCCTTATATTAAGTGTTAGCTAGGACCAGTTATTTTTAAGGCCCACTAACAAATCGCTGAAAATATGGGTCTGCAATAAAAATACTGAATTACCATATGATGGTATAACTATTACAGCCTTCCAAAATTCTGTTTGCCCACTTGTCTAGAGGAAGGGGGAAAATGTTAACAGGTGAGTGAAATATCTTCCTTTCCCCCCTCATTCCACTATTATCTATCCATCCATCCATCCATCCATCCATCTGTCATAATCACGGTAAAAGGTGGCCAAGTAGATTTGGTGCTTGAGCTGGTAAATTTTTAAAGAGTGTTGCAAGGCTGTTATAATACATTCTGTTCTATCTGTCCAGGAATTCAGACAGCTTTATTATCATAGTATGTCACCACGCTGTATCTATCTGAATAAATGGAATAATTTCAATAAGAAAACTTTGAATAAAAAGTCCAAATTTATTAAGAATTTTGTTTGCATAGCAAATACAATTAATGGATTTGTCTGGTTTGTAATTCCATTTATTAAAGTATAATTAGCACTGCTGTTTGTGATAATTGGAAAGCCAAATCAAAATGAAGAGCTATCAAAAGCAATTCTTTGGTTGGAAGTTCCATGTAGTATTACATTAATAGCAACATTGTTGTTGGAAGGATGAAATCTGAAGCCTTCTCATTGTGAAGAAAGCAAAATGATCCTTGGGTATAAGAGGGAGCTACAAATAAGTTATTTTATATGTATATAAGGTCTAGTAATTAAAAGTTTTAAAGGGTGACTAACCTGCTAAATTACTGCAAGGACTACTGCGAATGGAATATTACCTATTCATAAGGTCTCCCGCTAAAGAGACTGGATTACCACTCTCCAATAAAAAGTTATAACAGTTATAACAACATGTTTCCTGTTGAGACAAGAGAAAAGGTAATATGTAAAGTCTTTGTTTGTATTGCAGTAGCACCAACAGTCCCAAATCAGGATCAGAACCAGGATTTGTTACTTCTTATATAAATGAATAGGAAGACATTATCCCTTGGAATTTTAGGGCCTGAACCAGCACCCAGTGAAGTGAGTGGAATGGTTCTCATGGGCTTTGGATCAGGCCTGAAGGATCCTGGTCCTGCAGTCATTTGAGTACAAGTACTCTCTTGCCTAAGTATTTGCTGCACTGGGCCTTTTTTAAAAAAAAAAAAAAAAAAAAAAAAAAAAAGCTTACAGTTGCAATTAGCCTTGTTGAGGAACCTGTCTGTAGTAATAGGCTTTTCCTGGGAACTTGCTATTCTGAGTTTTGCCATTGCTAACTGTAGGTAATGAGTATTTTGCTAGCATATATCACATTTTTCCTGGCCTTTATATATGAACAGTTCCATTCTTCTGGAAAGATGACAAGGATCCTCATCCATCTCAGAAAAAAATCATAATATGGATTTACACTAGGGATAAACTTGGCCAGTTCAGTCTTGCCAAAGGACTAACCACCTTTGATTTCATTAGCTTATCCCACCATACGTTTATCTGTAGCTCACTCACCTTATACTCAGAACCTATCCCATATTGGATTTGTTCTTCAGCATTCAGAAAAATTAGAGGCATAATCATAAGCAATGCTAGTTAACTATTTAACAATACTACTTGTACCTTGCTGAAGATATAGTTGTCATATGTTTGTATCTGTTTTTATTTACATTCTTCTCACTAAAGCTGTCTTGTTTAGAAGGAACAAAAAATGCAGAAATGCATTTTGTTTGAAAGTTAGTTATCCTCCTTTTTCTTTAACATTTAACCCTAATTTCTCTAATGCTGTCTTTTTTTTTTTTTTATTTTCCCATTAGAGTGACCTCAGTTCTGTGGTAATTTTTATTTATTTTTTATAAATATGTATGCTTTTTTAAAGTGTCTTCTATTTGTCTCTGTTCCTGTTAAGATTATTTATTTTAAAAACATAATGGAAAAGCAATGTTCTGCATAAAATTAACTGATATTTTCACATCCATTCTTTTTTAATATATGCAGCTATATATAATCCTTTAAAAATGTTAGCTCTTTCTTTAATACCCATTGTTTAAGCCAAAAGTTGAGACTTTTTTGGAATGGTCATTCTACAAATTATTTTACCATAATTTTAGCAGGCATATGTATTTATCTCTTCCTTTTTTTTTTAAATATTATTTTTTAACTAGACAAAGAGATTTGTAATGGTTTCTTTCATGTTTGGGGAAACTGAGTTTAATCCCTTTTTACATTTTCACTTTCGGGAGAATGTAGAACAGTAGTAATCAACTGTTGCCAATATCTAAATTCAGCTACAAGATTACCTTCTTGTTTAAGCTGTAATAGATCCTTTCCTATTTGCAGCAGGTGGAGACAGTGGGTTTCAGGAGAGAGCACCAAATGTCTTCTATCCTCCTTCATGCTAGTTAGAACTATGCTTTCAAACTTTTGATTGCATGCAGTGATGATTTAGTATGGTATTTCTGCAGTGTTATTTTACTTCAAGGGTTAAGGTATGCATTGTGTTAAAATGAATTGAATTCCTTTATAAGCACTTGAATTTAACCATATTATTAAACTAATCCGCCTTGGCCTTATTAAACTAACTTGCTTTTTCATTATGCTGCTTTTTTTCTTTTCCCCTTCAACATAGCTCTTTCTAAATTTTTGCTGATGGTTGCTGCATTAAAAATAACTGATGTGATATTTGGGTAAATGGAGATTTTAAGCAATGGATTTATGGGATTTGTTTGAAACAAACAAACAGTAACAGTTTGTCCATAGAGATACTTGGGATGATAGTTTAAATTGACACACACACTATATTAATTGAGAAATGTTAGTTAAGAGGACAGCATTTTACTTGAATCCCTCTCCACCTTCTCCCACAAGTGTAGAACCTGTCCATAACATGTGGATTTGGTGAGCTTTCATTATTGTACATATATTGTTACCATTCCTCAGTTTGCATTTTTAAAATTTTTTAGGACATAATGGAGGTCTCCAATGCCCTTCCATGCTTCTGCTTTTAATATAGCATCTTTTGAGGGTAAATCATAGGAGAATGTTTATCCCATTTTGTCTGCTTTAATTTACATGCAAGAACGTATTTGCATAACATAAAATGAAACTTATTTGCAGACAATCAGAAAAGTAAACAAACAAACAAAACACCCTGTAAATATAAGAGAGAAAATATGTACCCTTTCCCTAATCCTAACAAGGGGTCCAGATTATTTCCTGCTGAAATCAACGGCAAATCCCGTTGACTTTAGTTGGTGCAGGATTGGTCCTTAACTAATTACAAAAGGAATTTCTTTTCAGTTCTCCCAATGCTTTCTGCCTCTGATAACCTGGACTTTCCAGCAATTATTTTAGTCTTAAGACTTTAGAACTCCAAGGTGTTGTCACCTATGTGGGACTCTAGAGGAGCCATAAATATACACACACTCCCAGTTCCTTGTTTTCTATGCTGAAGGGTAAACCCAACCTTCCTTGGTGACAGAAAACCTCCATCTGAACTCGCACAGTTGAAACTGTGTGGAGGCTGATTTCCATTCTAGAACACCTTACATGTACCATTCTTGGACATGAACACTAAAGGAGACCTGATGTTTCTCATAGAATTTTTGGAGATAGAGTGCCAATGATATGATGGATTTACATAATGTTAATAACTGTTGTATGATGTTGCTGAACAAGGGAGGAGATTGGATTGCTTTGTAGCTAGTACATTTCAATGTCCTTTTAAAGTAATACTAGAAGCTTAGAGCATAAATCTAATCTCTTGTATTTCAGTTCAATAAATAAACTACCTGTATTAAATATTCTTGTAATATTTATTTTTCTTGTACTTAGCTTGATGCACCAGTAATTTGGCATGGCATGTCTTTTATGTGCATTGCAATTCCCTAACTTCAAAAACTTCAAAAATTATCTTAGATAAAACCTAAAGTTGTTGCTGACTTGAAGAAGGCCTTGAGAAGTTATAATTCAAAACCTTTTAAAAGAATAGGTGATAGAATGTAGTACAGTATCCCACATCCATTGTTTGGCAAGATAAATTAACTAACGCTTTTGCTCCCATTAATTGTATTGGGATGGAGATTTTTTTCTTGCATTTAATTACTGTAGCTTTGATTTGCAGGCATGAACTAATCACATTTGTGATTTAATATTTTTCAAACAATAAGACACTGCACTTTATTTACAATCCTAGTAACATTTTTATAAACTTGGTCCTCTGCTTTTTCAGACAGATGAAGTATTTCTGGAAGCTCAGATTCAGAATATTACAACCTCTCCGATGTTTATGGAGAAGGTTTCATTAGAGCCATCTATTATGTACAACGTAGCAGAACTAAATACTGTCAACAAAGCTGGGGAAAGGTAAGGAAAAATTCAGAGAAAAGCTCCTGTTTGACTCAAACTACTATATTAACTTTTCTTAAGATAAAAGTATAAAATTAGCCTAATGTTAGTAGTCTATAGCTCAGTTGGCAGTACTCAACTCTCCTTTGGGGAACTAAAGAATTGAGCCCCTACTCTGACATGTAGAGCTAGGAGTGGGAAAGGGTACAACAGTTTTCTTTGTATAGATGCTATTTTTAATGATTTCCTGACTACTCCTTACATGATAAATACAAACTAGATGCGTTGAAAGTTTACTCCCTTCCCTTCTTGGAGTTTCCTTTATTGTTTACTTAAACACAAACGTTAGCCTGAGCTCTTTCTAACCTTGCCTTTTCCTAGGATTTCTCCCTGCAGGACACCTTTGACCTTGCCCCTACTGCTTTCTGCTTTTGAGAGCGCTTTAACCCTTTTATAGGTCTCAGTTATAACTAATAAGACTCACTAGAGCCAGCTGCCAAAGTAGATCAGCAGAATGGCCCTGCAAGACCCTAGAAAAATGTAGTATTTATTTTAATATACCTGATAGCAGGAGTTCTCAATCTTTTCTGGTCCATGAACCACAAAATGACTGAAAAATCATCCTGTGACTCACCATATCCCAAAATCCTACTGGTGCAAAAGATTGTGGGATTTGAATAATGGATGACGTTTTGGTCACTTTGTGTGTCAGATCTAAAAATGTAAGTAAGGTAGGGATTGTGGTGCTGCTGTGGGGTAAAGTGGGACTTCTCCTTGCCTGTACAGGGCTCAGATCCAGGGCAGAGGAAGCATTGTTCCTATGGACTGTAAAGCCTGCTCCAGCCCTCCATGCAGCACTGTTTCCCTTGTCCTAGAGCAGAATTACATGCAGGGCAGGGAGGGTGGAAGAGATGCTCTGGGATTGGGTGGGAGGGGACAGAGGATAGCAGAAGTAGAGAGAAGAGTAGGGATTGAGCTGCTGTTGGATTTTAAATAGTTCTCAAACAGTATGATGTAACCCACCAGGTGCACTCTTGTTCTCCACTTCTGGATCAGGCTCCTCTAGTTGAGCAGTGCTATAGTATGGCATCTAAATGGTATAGCAGACCAGCTCAGGAAGGCATTAGTGTGTAGGTACAGCATGGAAGAGCAGAATAATGGGGTATCAAGGCTAGTGGCAATGGCAGAGAGGAGGGGACTAAGGATCAATGCAAAGAAAGACAGTCATCTGAGATTTTGCAGGTGGAGGAGAGTGGGGACAGTGTTGATGTGTTTCTTCACTAGCAGCATGAAGTGGTGATACTAAAAGATAGGAAGAATTGCCAGTGCTAGGTTTTTAGTATACAGTTCTTAAACCTAGCTGTCCTTGGACTATTGATGAAAGCCATCAGCTTTCACCAACTTGAATAGGTCTTCCTCGGCTAAAATACCTGTTCCTTCTGGTTGGAAGATAGCTCAGCCTCTGGTAGAGCAACCAGTTCCAGTAACATTGCAGGAAGTTTTTGAGAAAGGGAGTGCCATTGTGCTATTACCAATTCAATTCTTTGGTGCTACTGGATGGTGTTTAGCCTAATTTGCTCTTGAATTTATTAATATTACAGCATATTGCTCTAGGCTATAGAAGTGAACTGCTAGGTTATTAAAGTGACCAGGTATGTGGATTATTTTTAATGCAACTTCGAACACTATCAGTACTGTGTAAGCAGTGAGTGAATCCAGTTTCCTAAAATAGATTATTATCCTTTTCCCTTTCACTATAAAACCTTTCAACAGACCTTAGTATTGTTGGAAGAGAGTCAGTTTGGCTGACATGTCATCTGTAGAGTTCCTTGCTTATTCACACACTGAAGTGTTTTTTTTCCACAAGGGAGTAGAGGAAGCCTCATTAAACTTTATTATTTTTTTTAACATAAATGTTTTGGCTAGAAATACTACTGATATTTAGAATATTTATTCACATTCCGCTTTTGTCTGTTTATATTAATTTTAAACAGATTTAAAGACAAAGCAGGCTTCCCTGTTGCTCTTTGTACAAATATCACCATTTCCCATGATCATATACTTAGTTAAGGTTTTGAGATCTGCTCCATTCCTGTACATAGAACGCCTTTCTCAAATTATTAGGACAAATATTATTAGATGAAATATAGAAGTTACATTTTTGCACATTATGTTGCCACGCTCTTATTTACCTCTCTCCCTCTCCCACCCACCTCGAACCCAGGCTGAATATAGTGCAAATCATCTCTCTTACTTGATATCTGTGATAAATGAGGCAGTGTTACAGCTGTTTGTTTGAACTTAAAATGAAGCTGATGTTCTAATACACTGGTCTAAAATGATACTTAAAACTTTCATAGTGCTTTACTTTTTCAAAGTTGTGTACAAACCTTGTCTAAATTAGATAACCCTGTTTAAAAAAAAAACAACACAGTGTCACCAGAAGACTATGATTTAGGCTAGAAACTAATGGACAATCCAAGCTATAATTTAGCAAAACTGACTTTCCCAGGACAGCTTTTTCCCCACATGGAAATACCCTTTTCATGGTTATTATACTTCAAATATTTTAAATTAGTTCCTTGATCCTGAATTCTGCTCTGTATGCTTTGTGTTTCCTTGTTTGGCATGGTCACGGTCTCTGCTTAGCTTATTTTCCATGTTTCTGTAAGAACGGCTTTCTGTAGGCATCTTTCATCTTTGAATAAGAAACCACACACAAAGTAAATAGGATTTTATTGGATTATTGCTAAGGCTAAGATCAAGAATCCTGTTGAAAGTAACAGTTTAAACTGAGAAACAATGTTATTTCTTCTAGTGTCTCTACATTTGGTTCAAGGACGTATTTACAACCTATGGATACTCGTCAGTATTTATACTGCCTAAAACCCAAGCAGGAATTTGCAGAGAAAGCTGGAGTGATTAAAGGTGTAACAGTAATTGGAAAACTAGACATCGTATGGAAAACAAATTTAGGTGAACGGGGAAGGTTGCAGACCAGCCAGCTCCAAAGAATGGTACGTCTTTTACAATCAGAAAATCCATTTTCAAGATAACTGAATGCTAAATTGAATACTTAAACTGTGACAGGAAAGAAAGTAGTTCAGTGCCTGCCTGCTAGCTGAACTTATTCTGAATTCAACAAGTGTCTTTATACTTCACACACATTTTGGAAAACTATGTAGTGTAAATTTTCAGCAAAGACTTGCTCTGTGGAGTGTGAAAAACCATGTTTCCGAAGGTAGCGTAGCTGAACAAAAATGCTGGTTTTCCTGACTTTTGTTGGTGTATGAGAGGCAAAATTCCTTTCAGCTTGCTTGATGTTTTACTTTGCATAGCAACATGTCCATTTTTGAGACATTGAACCACATAACTTAATGGATCATAAATTTAGAATTGCAAGAGTAAAGCATTTAACTTACCAAAGTACCAGAGAATGAAGAAAAATTAGTTCCTTGATTGGAGTTTGCCAACATATTGAAGTGCAGTTCTTGTCTCAAAAGGAGTGTCTTTAAATATGGCTCCTCTTTTATCCCACAGATCTGCTCCTTTTGTGCATTTGGACTCATCTGCTTTCTTAAGCAGAACATAATGAACTATAGAAAATAGTTTTTATATTTTACTCTTCTTAGCCTTGCAGAGCCAACACTGCAAAAATGAATGAAATCTATTCTTCCTTCTTGTGGCTCATCAACAGTTGCTTACAAGTTCTTATTACAGGGCCAATCGGTCAACTATGTAACCCCACTGTCTTTACTAGGCATCACAAAGAGTTACATTTGGCTTGTAGCAGCACCTTTATTGATGGTGATGGGTTCTTCCTTTCCCACATACCAACTTGACAATTGCATCCCAGGCTGCACTTCCAGAACTAGCAGTCAGGAAAAAAGTCTCTTTGTAACCAGTTTTATTGCAGTGGTGGTGTAGCTGTCTTGGCTCCAAGATCTGAGAGAGACAAGGTAGGTGAGGTAATATCTTCTGTTACTGGCAGGTGTAAGCTTTTGAGGTTCACGGAGCTCTTAAGGTACTTGAAAGCTTTACCTTCCACCACCAGAAGGTGGTCCAATAGAAGATATTACCTCACCTATCTTGTCTCGTTGTAAACAGTACGTCTGATATGGAATCAATGAAATGCAGAATTGCCACGCTGAGAATCACTTGGAAATTCATATTGAATTACTGACAGTTCTTTTCCTTTTTACTTGTATGTATGCTTACATCAAGCATCTCTTCCTTCCACCTTCCCACCTCCCCCCAATCCAACTGGAAATGGTTCCCTCTGTAAGCACCTTTCATCTAGTATGCCTGGATTTTGTCGATGTCATCATTATTTTCATCACTAGGACTTCATAGGTATACTGATGAACCTGTAGCCTGCTTGCTTATAACTTCCTGTCCTTTGTCAACCAACTCTCCCATCTTCAGCCTACCTTATCGCTAATTCCTCTTTCCCCTTTAAAACAGACTTTTCCCATCTACAATCAGAGTTCTTTCATTCTGTCCCCTTCCTCATTGGACGCTTACTTTGGTAATTTGATTATCTCCAGTAGCTTAACTTCAGCTGCTGATGCTTGAAAAGCCAATGGTACTCCTCAGTTTCCTCTTCATTGGGCATATGGAAACCGAAGCTGACTATATAATGAATCTCTAAATTTCAGAAATGGGTTCACTTCTAGTTTGTCATTGTTGTAAAACAGTGGTTCACAGTAGCCCTCTTTCTAATGAGAGCTAGGAGGAGTTTTCTACACTTAGCTATTTCAAAGATATACCTCTACCCCGATATAACGCAACCCGGTATAACACAAATTCAGATATGACATGGTATCTCAGGGATTCACTTTTGGCCGCTTCTCATTCTGGAATGTCTAATTGTTAGCTTCAACGTTAGATATTGCTTTGTGCATGTGATCTCCATCTCTCCTCTGACTCATCAGCTCTATCTGTCCTACAGTCTTAATTCTGTAAGGTGCTGCTAGACCTTAACATTCTACTGCTGAATGGCACTGCTGTTTTTCTTAATCCCTAGTCTTGAGAGAGTCTAGAATACTGTCAGGAACTCAGCTGATTTGGGGCTAGCAACTGGATGAACTGGAGTGGACCCAGTAAGCCCTCACTAAGTGACTATGCTACCTGATTGGTCAGAAGAACCAACAGATGATCATTAAAGCCCTTAGCAACAGCAGTACAATGGCTTTTCAATGTGTTCCAGACCTGCTTCCTACCTAACCCTTTCTCTACCCCTTGCCTGCTCCACTCCAGCCCTAGACTCTGCCTACCTGTGAACTCTTCATTCCTAATTCCTGGCTCTGACCACTGGCTTGCCTCTTGACCACAACTCACTCTACCCTTCGGTTCCGTTCTGACTCCTTACTCCGATCATTGGCTTGCCTCCTGACCATACCTCCTGCCTTCTGATTCTGCTGTGGCCACTAGGTAGCACTAACTAACTCCTTGGTTTGTGACAAATACTATGGCCAAACTACCCTCTCCATTATGAAATGGGATCAGATCCTTTCCATTCTTCACCTTCACTGGATTCCTATCTCCCAATCCAACTGAAAATATGGCCTATTTGGCCCATTTTAACCTGTGTCTCCTGTGTTTGCCTCTTATGTCTCTTCCCCTCAAATCCCATAAGTTAGAGGTTGCCATTTTTTATAGCTGCTCTATTGATCTTGAATTCTCTCTTAAGCAACTGTTTCAGCTCTTCAAATGAGTTTAGTACTTCTCTACTCACTTTAGTGTGTTCAAGACAGGCTTTTCTTGCACATCTACGCTTTTAAAAATTAATCATATTTCTCTCCGTTACAGCCTGCCAGCAAGTATGTATTCCCCACTCTGTCAATCATTATCTTTTTGCATCACTTCTTTGTAAAGTGTTCTGTGATAATTGCTGAAGGATGCCATATGAAAAGTTACATTTCATACAGGAAAACTTATAATAAACATACCAGCACTACCCTAGTATTTAAGTGCTTCATCTCAATGAGACTCAAAAGAGGGAAGAAAGAAAAAAGGCAGGTGGGAATGGACAGTTAAGGCTTTTGGAAATAGAACATAGAGCTTTTTATCTCGTTTGCTGGCTTGAATTCAAGCTGGTAGTAACCAAAGCCTTTGCCATATGATGGCTAATCAGTGAGCTATGTAAAATGACTTGAGTCTCGATTCAAATTATAGTGGACATGTGTTGACATCAAATGCCACCCTAGCTGGCAGTTACTAGCAATATTTTTGGCAGTCCTAGTAGAGGTTCTACAGACAAAGGATATAGAGATTGAATTATCGTTTCACCCATAGAATTGATAACTCTGTCAAGGATGAGATGTATTAGTGGGATAGTGCGGGGAAACGTATATTTCCATTATCCACACTGTCGCTTGCTTTTGAGCACAAGTAAGATTTTATCACCCTCTGAGAGTGAAATGTGGCTCACATTCGAAACTTTAATTAAGAAATTGGAAAACACAAAATTCAGATCTTGTTATTTTTCCTATGAGTCTTTCCCCCATCTTAACTTGTGATAAATTTATTTGTTTTTCTTTCTATTTCTTAGGCCGTGTCTACACTATCACTTATGCCAGCAAAACCTTTGTCGCTCAGGGGTATGAAAAAAACAGCCCCAGAACGACATAAGTTGATTGCCAGCGTAAGTGCTCATGTGTACAGTACTATATCAGCAGGAGACGTTCTTCCGCTGACATAGCTACTGCCACTAGTTGAGCTGGTTTTATTATGTTGACAGGAGACCTCTCTCCCATTAGTATAACGTGGCTACACAAGCCCTTTTAGAGCGGCACAGCTGTATTGATACAGTTGTGCTGTTGTAAGCTTGTAAGTGTAGACATGGCCTTAGTTTAAATTTGTTAGACTAGACTAAAAGAAGGTTCAATACAGTACTTGAGCTTTGTTACCAACGACTTGAAAAGCTAACTATTCTTGTACCTCTGCAGGCCCCAGGCTATGGTGATGTAAGACTTTCTTTGGAGACAATACCAGATACTGTAAATCTGGAAGAGCCTTTTGACATTACGTGTAAAATAACAAATTGCAGGTAATATCAATTGGTTTTTGAGCTTTTTTGATCCGGGAAGTTTGGTTTCTTTAGTGCTTGCTGCTAAAGTAAATTTTAAACATGCATCTTTGTAGATATAGATCTATATAGATATATCGCTTCCCGGCTCTATGAGCTGTGGTGCAAGTGAAATACCTCATATTGTTACCCTTTGTTGTTTGAAATATATTTATATTAGAGTAAATTAAAGTGATCATAAAGCTATAATTCCACCAAAGGTGGTGGTGATACTGCTGGAATGGCTTTGGATGTTGCCAAAATTCTGTGATTGAAGTCTGTGTAACTGCAATCTTGTATATTAATGTGGATACCAGTGTTAAGTTACAAAACATCTTGCGCTATTAGCATAAATATAAGCATTAAGTTAAACTACTTCAACTAATTTCCATAAGAATAAAGGATACCTTCAGTGTCAACTTTAACTGTCACTTACCCTGCAACCCCCCAGAAGCATTGTCTAGATGTTTTTTAAAAAATTAAATCTATCCAAGTCTTGAATATCAAGTTGGCACTTGACATGACTTGTAATAGTCATGCTACAGTAGGATTGTAAAAGTACCTAAAATAATGTAATTCTCAGCTGTAGATGAGGCCAGGAAGTAAAGGAAAGCAATTATTCTGCATTTGCCTCTTTTGGTAGTCTTCTTGTTCTTGTCCCACGTGTAAGTGATATGGTATCCCAGCATGACTACCATCTCACTGTACAATTCTTACATGTTTAAAACCAAGAAAGAAGAAGTGGGACCGCTAAACACGGAGGATGGAGTGGAGGTTAAGGATAATCTAGGCATGGCCCAATATCTAAACAAATATTTTGCCTCAGTCTTTAATGAGGCTAATGAGGAGTTTAGGGATAATGGTAGGATGATAAATGGGAATGAGGATATGGAGGTAGATATTACCACATCTGAGGTAGAAGCCAAACTCGAACAGCTTAATGGGACTAAATCTTCATCCAAGAATATTAAAGGAACTGGCACATGAAATTGCAAGCCCATTAGCAAGAATTTTTAATGAATCTGTAAACTCAAGGGTTGTACCGTATGACTGGAGAATTGCTAACGTAGTTCCTATCTTTAAGAAAGGGGAAAAAAAGTGATCCAGGCAACTCCAGGCCTGTTAGTTTGACATCTGTAGTATGCAAGGTCTTGGAAAAAATTTTGAAAGAGAAAGTAGTTAAGAACATTGAGGTCAGTGGTAATTGGGACAAAATGCAACATGGTTTTACAAAAGGTAGATCGTGCCAAACCAACCTGATCTCCTTCTTTGAGAAGGTACCAGATTTTTTTAGACAAAGGAAACATCGTGGATCTAGTCTACCTCGATTTCATTAAGGCATTTGATACGATTCCACATGGGGAATTATTAGTTAAATTGGAAAAGATGGGGATCAATATGAAAATGGAAAGGTGGATAAGGAACTGATTAAAGGGGAGACTACAACGGGTTGTACTGAAAGGTGAACTGTCAGGCTGGAGGGAGGTTACTAGTGGAGTTCCTCGGGGATCGGTTTTGGGACCAATCTTATTTAATCTTTTTATTACTGACCTTGGCACAAAAAGTGGGAGTGTACTAATAAAATTTGCGGATGACACGAAGCTGGGAGGTATTGCCAATACAGAGAAGGACCGGGATGTCATACAGGAAGATCTGGATGACCTTGTAAACTGGAGTAATAGTAATAGGATGAAATTTAATAGTGAAAAGTGCAAGATCATGCATTTAGGGATTAATAACAAGAATTATTGTTATAAGCTGGGAATGCATCAGTTGGAAGTAATGGAGGAGGAGGACCTCAGAGTATTGGTTGATCACAGAATGACTATGAGCAGCCAATGTGATATTGCTGTGAAAAAAGCTAATGCGGTCTTGGGATGCATCAGAGGAGGTATTTCCAGTAGAGATAAGGAGGTGTTAGTACCGTTATAGAAGGCACTGGTGAGACCTTATCTGGAATACTGTGTGCAGTTCTGGTCTCCCATGTTTAAGAAGGATGAATTCAAACTGGAACAGGTACAGAGAAGGGCTACTAGGATGATCCGAGGAATGGAAAACCTGTCTTATGAAAGGAGACTCAAAGAGCTTGGCTTGTTTAGCCTAACCAAAAGAAGGCTGAGGGAAGATATGATTGCTCTCTATAAATATATCAGAGGATAAATACCAGGAAGGGAGAGGAATTCTTTAAGCTCAGTACCAATGTGGATACAAGAACAAATGGTTATAAACTGACCATCAGGAAGTTTAGACTTGAAATTAGATGAAGGTTTCTAACCATCAGAGGAGTGAAGTTCTGGAACAGCCTTCCAAGGGTAGTAGTGGGGGCAAAAGACATATCTGGCTTCAAGACTAAGCTTGATAAGTTTATGGAAGGGATGGTATAATGGGATAGCCTAATTTTGGCAATTAATTGGTCTTTGACTATTAGCGGTAAATATGCCCAATGGCTTGTGATGGGATGTTAGATGGGGTGGGATCTGAGTTACTACAGAGAATTCTTTCCTGGGTGTCTGGCTGGTGAGTCTTACCCACATGCTCAGGGTTTAGCTGATTGCCATATTTGGGTCGGGAAGGAATTTTCCTCCAGGGCAGATTGGCAGAGGCCCTGGAGGTTTTTTGCCGCCTTCTGCAGCGTGGGGCATGGGTCATTTGCTGGAAGATTCTCTGCATCTTGAAGTCTTTAAACCATGATTTGAGGACTTCAATGGCTCAGACACCGGTTTGATACAGGAGTGGATGGGTGAGATTCTGTGGCCTGCGTTGTGCAGGAGGTCAGACTAGATGATCATAATGGTCCCTTCTGACCTTAAAATCTATGATTCTATGAAAACAAATTAATATGTAACTGAGTAACTTTTGAGACTTAGTGGCTTGTAATAGATCATCCTAACTTCAGTAATAAACCATTCATATCAGGAGTTTCTAATGAGTGCTCTCAGAATCATCAAGCTATTGTACTTCTGCAGTCTTTCTTGAATGGTAAAGAACTAGGTTTTTTCCTTATTGTTTGCTTTCATCTAGCAGTGAAAGAACTATGGATCTGGTTTTGGAAATGTGCAATACTAATTCCATCCACTGGTGTGGAGTTTCAGGAAGACAGCTTGGAAAGCTACACCCCAGTTCATCCCTCCATCTTGCACTTACACTATTGTCTTCAGTACAGGGACTACAAGTAAGAGATAACATAACTATGATATATGGGCTATTTTATGGTCACAGTAGTGCAAAACTTATTCTCATCTACTTACTAAAATTTGTACACATCTTTTTCCCATTAGAGTGTCTCTGGCTTAAGACTAATGGACACTTTTTTGAAGAGAACATACGAATATGATGATATTGCACAAGTCTGTGTAATTTCTTCAAAAGTAAAAGAAGAACATTGAAGAAAAATCCTTTTAACATTTCCCCTGGGGTTTTTTGGACCAACTTCCTAAATTTTACATCTGACTGATGGCAAAATCATGTTTAAAACATCTGCAAACAATATAAGTATGTTTATTTATTTGTGTCTTCTGTGAGTATTTTTGGAATGTTTTAAAATATGTTTTAAAGAGATAACTACACATATTTTATCTATTATTTGAAAATAAAATCTTTAAAGTCTGAAAATGCAGCTGTCAGGATTTCTTGCACTATTGTATTGAATATGCAGCCATCATAAGAAGGAAGTTATTATCCACTTCACCATTGGCTTTAAAGGGGTGCCCATTGTGGCACTGATTGCAGAGCTGCGTTAACGTGGAGGGACTAACCTCTAATGGCAAGGTTTGGTTTTTTTTTTTTTGTTTTTTATTAGAATTCAGTTCTCATTTTCACCCTTCTGTCAGGGACTTGAGGATTTGGACTTGAACTCCACCATGCAAGCATCCCACGGTTCCAATCTCTTTCCCAGATTCCCTGCTCACTACTGTGATGCTCCCCCTGGGCACCCAGGATTGTGAGGCACCTCTTCACTACCTGCCCTTAGCAAGTAGCAGTTTTGTCTACTGCCTGCCGTAACTCAGCTCCTTGAAACCAACACCTCCTGTCACACACAAGCACTCTGCACACCTCCCCTCTCTGTGCAGGATAGTGATAGACACACACCAACCTGAATCCTTAGAGAGCTCCCTGCAACATCCTCCAGCCCCTGTCACTGAATACTCTTGGCAATTACCTGATACACAATTAGAATGAATTGTTGGGTGGGGGGGGTCCGTATTTTTTGTAATAGATTTGTGAAAACATTTTTTGTATTCACACAGTAAACATATTTTTCCCCATGGCCTTATGTAGGTTGATAATTTCACGCTTACCCAAAGTGGCCGGTTCCTACTTCCAAGTTATTTTCAAGACTATTACTAAATAAAGAAAAGTCCTTCTCTCTGGCTTTTCACACTTTCCCTCAGGGTTATCACACAGCAATCTTGCCTAGTTTGAAATGTTTATTTTAGACTTTCCAATATTATCATCTTTTTTTTTTTTTCCCTTTAGTGTAGAGGGTTTTAAGTATATGGGATGGATCATGACCAGATTACTAAATTGAGAGTGAGTGGTACTGGCCAAGCTAAACTTTTTCTTTCAGAGCTGTTTTAATCAATATATGCTTGATTGATAGCTTACTCCTAAAGTAGCTAAATTGCCATGTATGCATGAACAGCACAGCCTATCTTCACTCTGCATGTTGTACTCCTGGGGGAATTCTGCACCAAAAAAAATTAAGAATTCCGCGCACAATATTTTAAAATTCCCCCCAATAAATAATCAACGTGCATCTATCAGTTGAGCAAAAGCTAAAGAATAGCAGCTACAGAAATAACCTTATGTTCCTTCTAAACTTCAGCTAGTTAGAGGGCAACGTGGCCTCACATAATCCACAGAGTTCAATGGAGTAATAAGAGAAACAAAAACTACTGCCCCCACCCCCCCCAAAAAATAGAACCTAAGTACCTTCAAATTGATCTGTCACAAGTTTAAGGAGATGTAACTATATGGCTACCCTCTCCCTTCAAGAAAAACCCAAAATTGCATTTTAGCAAAAGAAAATGCTTAAGTTTGGTGCTGTGTGCTGAAGTACAACTAAAGTTGTACTTTTCAAGAGGGACATCAAACAGATGAAAATAAAACATTTCCACACAAACCTGTTTTTTTGAAATTCATATCTTTTAAGTGTGTGAATAAAGTAAACTCTTCATTTTACAAGATATTTCCCCCTTTTCCACTGCTTACCACATGAATTTGCTGCTGCACCAGTAATGATAGAAAACCAAACAAATTTTAAATGCATAATTATTTATTTAGTTCACTGATAAACTGCATTTAGTCTAAAATGAAAGCAATATTTGTTTAGATCATGGTTTTATCAGTCTTATCAGTCTGAATTTTTTTCAAAGTTCAAAGTACCCAAGCTCTCTCTTCAACCACTGATTAAAACAAGTCCTGACATTGTGAACAATGTAGCCTGTAGAGTGGCAAAATACATTTTAGCGTAAATGAAAACTCTTCCTGGACTTAAATAGAAAGAGTAATTAATGACAGCTACTGTCCATTAGGGAATTTCTATTTTTTTATTAAGCTATAAAGTCCCATCTGCTCAGATGCAAAATATAATAGGCAGTTACAAGTTTTCTATTGTGTCAATTGTGGCATGTTCCTGCATTAGGTAATGCCATCAAAAATCTAAAAACAAGCATTCTTGTTACAGATACTGGAATAAGACTCACATTCTTAACAGTGTGGTATGTGAAATGGAAGTTACGACTTCTAATAAGCATGGTTCCAAGAATACAGTTCATAGCATTAGTGATAACTACTCCAGAGCACTTTATGACAGGGCTGGCTCTACCAGAACACAGACATCTGCAGAATACTCAGTAGCTGCATGTACATATAACTTACAAGCAGAAAGAGTGGCTGTTTTGAACCCATACAGCCAACCTTTGTTTATATAATTGTTATACAGAAGAGTATAGTTTAGGATTATTATACTTAATCATTAGAGACACTCAGCTACAAAAGACATTTTAGTAGGAGAGGGTAAGAGAAAACTAAAATATTAAGTGAAGATTGTCACAACACAAGGGTAAATATACTGGGTCACATCCTTAGCTTCTGTAAAGCCCCACTGTTGTTTTATGTTTGTTTTGTTTCCTTTATTAAATTTAGTGCAAAAAATCTGGAATTGACCTTGGAGTTGCTGAAAATGTGGAAGGGTAAAGTATAGCGGAGAATACACTGTGTAAATGGTCTGTTTAAAGAGTGCATTATGGAAAAAATCTGCCAAATGATTTCTGCATATGTAGATTCCTAATGTAACTATATTGTTTGGGGCTTAATCATTTATCAGTTTTTTTATAAAAAGCAATAATCTCTTTTTTTTTGTAAAAACAATAATCTGCCTGAAGGCAAATATTAGTTACCTGAACTACAACTGAAAAAAGTACATACATAAGTTAGTCCCCCCCCCGCCTCTCCCCCAAGGCAGACACAGCCAGTGTAAACACTTCTTTCCATGTGGTCAGCCAATAAAACAGAATAGCACTGATTCAATTTAGAGCTTAGGGGTGTTTGCCTAATGTCTCCAATGCACCCCAGAGTACATTAATGAGCATGCAGTGCAATTATAAATAGCAGTCTTTTTAGAAAAAATCAAGCTAATAATCTAATGCCATGTAAGAGTTATTTAATTAATAAAATATAAAGTGTCTTATGCAATGGATGTTAGTCTGATTTTCATGTCTGTAAATTTCCCCCTGTGCAATATATACAGCCTGACAAAATTGGGAATTTTTACCCTCCCATTACCAAATTCAGAAAGGTGCTTCTGCCTTAGTTCCAAATTCTGCTCTCGCTTACATTCTGCACAATGTCTTCTCTCTAGCACTTAGCGAAGACACTACATGTGCGAGAGAGCTTCCCCTGTCAGCACAGGCATTCCACCTTCCTGAGAAGCGGTAGCTATGTAAATCTAGTGCTGTCTACCCCAGAGGTTAGGTCGGTATAAGTGCATTGCTCAGGAGTATGGATTTTCACAGCCCTGAGTGACGTAGTTATACTGACAAAAGTTAGTATAGACCAGTGTTTCACAACCTCTTTGATACCAGGGACCAGCTTGCTGCCTTCCTAAACTGTGGCAGGGAGATCTCCGGGACTGGCGCAGGTTACTGGACCAGTTGTTGAGAAACACTGGAATAGACCAAGCCTAAGTGTATCCAGCAGCAGTAGATGGCATGAACAGCAAACAAGGGAAACAGGTTACAAAAATATTAAAAAAGAAAAAATATGGAAAAGCAAGGAGGTCTGAAAGTGTCAGGTTAGGAGAGCTGGGAAGAGGAACACAAACTGGAAGAACTATTTCATGGCCCTTTCACCATTAATCACTTATTTAAAATATACAAGTTACATAATTAAACTTCAAAAATCCTTAACTGTGTTTTTTCCCCTAAGCCAGTGATTTACCACACTGTGGTACATATTGATTTATTTGTTCGAATTACCTAAGTTTTCACTGCTAATGACTTGTGCAGGTATGTGACCAGTTTAACTAATCACAGTTAAGAATTCTTAAACTCATGTTGTATACTGTATACACACAAGAATGAAGCACAACCTTCCATGCCTATGCTATTAGTGCCATAATGGAGACCTCCAGGGCTACTAAGATGATTAGGGACATATATAGCAGTAGAAATTCCTCTTTCCTTCTCCCTTGGCCTGATCTCTTCCTCTGATTGCTGCACATCTTCCTCCTAGCACAGTTTTATCATCCTCTCTGTACGTGCAACTCTTAATCATCCCTAGGCTCTACTACCCACCTTCTTCCCACCAGGTAAAGTTGAAAGGCATGTGATGCTGATAGCAAAAGCCTCTCAACCAACCCTAGGCCAGGGACTGTGCTACAAAGTCACAGGACTGACCCTCCAGCACATGTTTTAAATTCATATTGCACTCCATCACCCCCATAGGCTCATCACAAGAAGCAGAGTGCTGGTCAGATCTATTGATTCATAGCAGATCTGGTAAGAAGCAGAGCCATGCAAACCTTCGCTACTGAACAATAGGCCTTTTACAATGTAATTTTTAAAACTAAATTTCTATGCAGGCATACCAGCACCCATTAAAGCATTAGACTCACTTCCCCCCGCAGCAGCCCTGTAGATCGCTCCAATGCACAGCCTTGGTGCATAGTAAGTAGTCTCTCTTTAAAAGAGATGGCAAGTTTTAACATCCATTAATAGATAGTGTTCATTAATTTGAAAAGCCTAAACATGATCATTTTTATATACGGGAATTTAATAAGTCAATGTATTTAATATATATATTAATTTATAAAGGATTCACTATATATACATGATATGTTCAAACGTGTGTGCAACAGATCTGCTTAACAGATTTATTCTTGTTTAACAAACAGACACAAAGGATTTTCTGTTTCATGTCCAAGCAGAATAGTTACAATGATGCATTTGCTACTAGCTACTGTGTGCATTTTGGGATTATATACCATTCACATTTCTAGTTCTACAACCACATGCCTCCTTTAAATCAGGAATGCTCTTCAGTGCTGCCACTGAAAGATCTGCTCCGGACATGATTTCTCAGTTGTTCTATGAGCTCTGGATTCTGCTGTTGTATCTGTTGTGCAAACTGCTGTCCCCTGTGTTAAACAGTTTTTTGTAAATCAACAAGTGAAAAATAACTGGCATGCAGCACTCATCAGAAAACATCAAGTTTTATGATAGCTGAAGCTATGTTATGTAAATGAAGGCAAAAGCAAGCATGACTAGGATGATCTGTATTAAAATGATAATCATGGTGTTATAGCTTTTCCTATTTGAATTCTGTTCTGATGATAGATGGAGATGTGTCCATGTTGAGTCTTTAGATCCATCAGCTGCCTTTGATGAGAACTATTGTTGACTCACCTGCAGACACTAACATTAGTAAATAAAGCTGCTCTTGCATGACTCTGCTCCTTTCCTTCCAAAAGATGCCAGTAGGCAATTTGGGTCAATTGCTCTTCTAGCCTAAAGACAATCTGATGTGGAGTTTCAGAGATGTATTCTGCTACCCATTTTGTGCATGTGTAGGTGAGGCGATTGGGAGAATGTGAGGTAACATAGGCTCTATTATGCTGATAATAACCAGCTCCACAAGTGGACTTCACTTCACCCAAAGAGTCTCTGATCTGCATTTATGTGGTGACTAGCCAGGATTGTGGCTTCTATTGAGCTATCTGGCTGAAATTAACCTCAGATGAGACAACTGAAATACTTGATCACTAGGAAAAACAACTGGAAGAACTCTGTTACTCCAGGAATAAGCTCTTGAGAGAATTTTGTCCAGGTAGCAGTAGCTATCAATACTGCTTTAATTTGATGTGCACTGGGCAGGAAGGCTGCCATTTTGGGGGTGGGGAGGGAATGGGTCCTTGCCAAAGTGATCCGCACTTTTGTTGCCAATAATGTGAACTATTAAAATGGTCCTGGCTACTATAGAAACCACCTCTCTCCTCATGTGGTGTTGCTTGAAGCAGCAGCCCCTCCCAGTTTAAATGGGAGGAAGCTGGTGTGGCAGGATATTTTCAGCCTTGCATCCTCACTGCAGCCCTAGGTCTGACAGAGATTGAGTTTGCTGAATTTCAGATCACTCCACAAGACCTATTTATTCTCACAGCCTTTCCTCAAGTGGGTAAGCTGAATATGGCTTGAGGGAACAGGACTTTAGCTGCAGGGAACTGAGAAGTTTTTGGAGGAGGCTGGTCCAATGCAATTTGGAAGAAAAATGTACAAGCACCTAAAAATTTAAACAGGCACTTTTAATGAGCTGAGTCTAAAAAGCAAATAATACATGAGCACCAGAAAGTGAGCTGTCAGTTTGCTTGTTCAAACTGAATGAATGAAGTGTACAAAGTAAGTAAACAGAATAATGAAGAGTAAGATGTAAAGTTTAATCATCTAAGGTTATCAGAAATAGGCTAAAAATCAGCTTGGTACTGTCTCTTTTAAACAGCAGCTTAGTGCTGCTTCTACAAATGTTAGGTAGTTAAAATAGTATGTAAATCTTCACAACACTTACGCATGTATGAGGCTTGACAGATCAGTTAGGCCACCAACACCTGCAGCAGGGCCACCAATGGCATTGGACATCATCCCCGACATTCTAGAACAGTTAACACAGCATTGGTATTGTGGTGGTATTATCTTAAGTCAGTGGGTTTGAAATGTTTATACTGGTGACTCCTTTCACATAGCAAGCTTCAGAGTGCAACCCCCCCTTATAAATTAAGAACACTTTTTTAATATATTTAACACCATTATAAATGCTGGAGGCAAAGCGGGGTTTGGGGTTGAGGTTGAGAGCTCGTGACCCCCATATAATAACCTCATGTCCCCCTGAGGGGTCCCAACTCCCAGTTTGAGAACCCCATCTTAAGTGACAAACTGCAATTCTTTGCTGGGTTACTAGGAAGAGTACTAGTTATTAAGTGAGCGGTAGGGGAAACTAAACTGTGGTAGATTTAGTTACAAAAAGAGTACAGCTGTAAAGGCAATAATAAGAACACAATACAAATTTTAGTAATCTATTGCCATTTGCTTTTGATTTGCTAGCCCACTCAGACACTACTGGCATCTTTTTTCACTGATACTCCATGTTAATACTTACAGTTGTTGAACTTGCGGATTCTGCATTAAACTTGCTGCCTACAATAGGTAAGATGTATTGCAAGTCAGAATGCAGTCATATATTTAGTTATCATTGTGGGAGACATGAGAAGCACAATATATATCTTGTATTACAATACACAAGCTAAGTTAATGACTCTAGAGACATATGATCCTCAACAAACTCACTCATTAAAGTAATGTATTTCAAGGACATGAAGATAATATAAATCATTATACTCTACACCATGAATCTTAGTTACGATGTACTATTGCTGTTCAGGGTAATCAACCATGAAAAAGAGGAAGTCTGTGAATCTCTAGAGCTACTCTGACCCAATGCCCTGGGAATTAGACATTAAAATGTGTCAGATATTTGGGCAATCATCTTAATGGTTTAAAAAAACAGCTTTGAATTATATATTGCTTAATATTAAGCTTCCATCATTCCAACTGGAGTCTTATCTAATGTTTTCCTCTAGATAATGATATATGCAAGGATAACAAATTAAAAGCTTTCTACGTGATAAAGCCTACCCTTGGGAATCTGAGAAGGCTTATGGATTCTAGGCTGTGAGGAGGGAACAGTTAGTCTTGGGGCCGCTGGGGGTGGTTGTTATTATATTGGGTAAAAATATCTAAGCAGTCGCAGGGATAGTCTTCTGTGTATGGAATTGTTTACATGTTTGTATTGTACTTCTGTAGAAGTTCCCAAAGCAACTGAAATCTGAAATAAATACATAAAAAGACCCAATAAGCACATTTGCTGTATATAAAATGCTCAGCACATTCACTTACTCATTGATCTTATCTATTCAACTAAATAAAAATACTTGACACTTTTCTTCTTAAAACACGTTTATTAACTAATTTATCCTCACAACACTTCTCCAAGGTAAATTAGTCATATCGTCTCCATTTTACAGTTGGGAAATGACAGAAAACCAAATTTGTTGCAAATCCTTGATGTCAATGAAGTCACATTCGCTTATATCAGCAGTGAATTTGGTCCAGGAGATTAAAGGCCTGAAACTTGAGCCACAAGTAACTTGTTTAAGGCTAGACAGTGGTAAAAATCAGAAAGAGAACTCAGGAGTTCTTGGCTCTCAGCTCTGGGTTCAAGTTACTTGACTGATCAGGCAACCTCTGGAAACAATACAAAAAATCCATTTAATGTAGTTAGCTACAGACAGAAGAGAAGATTTTCAACTCAAAACAGATGGAGTTCCTGTGCAACTTAATAAACTAAGATGTGTAGAAAATTCACTCTACTCCTTCCTCACAGACCATTTCTACCCTACAATTTCAATAGGTGACCAGACCTATTGGCCTCTCTTTTAGGTTAGGAGCTATTGCATGCTGTGGGGCTACGTACTCCAAAGTTTACTGTGTACCCTTTAGCACACAGATGTTAAGTTTGACGTGTTGTGGTCTGCTTTGGACAAGAAAGGCTCCCAGTAATGCTGCGATCCACCAGTGAAATTCTTTAAGAACTCGGAAGAATACAACAGGATTCTTGCACGACTCAGAGATGAATATATGAAATTTAGTCTCCTGAACTATGCTCCCAAATTAATTAAAATCAGTTTGGATAACAGCACTGTGTGGAGTGAAGGTTTATTGAAGGAACATAAACAAAAGATAATGAAAAACAACAAACTACAGCACTGTGTCAAGATGTCACTTTTCAGTGTTCTGTCTGTTCGTAACAGCAGATTAATTAACTTACCAATTGATAATATGTTGAGAGGGAGGGGTCTTGAACAAAAGTGAATATACAGAAAAAATATGAAAGGATCTAGGTCCAGATCCACAAATGGACTTAAGTGCATAAGTCCCAGTTTTAGGCAACACTGCAGTTCATACAACCTCCACTTTGTTGTTGCCTAATGCTATAGGTAGTTACAGTCACTAGGTGCCTATGTTTCCACTGTGAAAGTTCCCTAGGCACCTAAATTTCTATGTTTGGGCATGTGCAGGCCTGTCCCACGCCTAAACCTCAGCAGGATCTACAAACCAGGGGTGTTTGCTCACCGATCTTCCCTGCCGGGCCCAATCTGGTAAGTGTCCTTAAAGCATGCCCACTGGAACAGGCCTCATTCAAAATGGAGGAGGAAGAGGTGGTGCCTTAAACAGCGGGCTATGGGATATTCTGGTGTGGATCTCTCTCAGTCTCTCTTGCTGAAGTTTTTCAACTTTGGATAAGTAACTAGAGTCACTGGAGCAGGGGGACTGGCTCCTAGGTCTCCCATCTTGTGGACAGGTATCCTTGCCACCAAGCTATAGAGTCATTCTCACAGTTTCTCTGCATAGATGCTGGAACAATTTTTATAATGGGGGTGCTGAAAGCCATTAAACAAAACTGTAAACCCTGTATATGATGGAAATCACTTTAAACCAGTGGGTGCTGCCACACCTAGGTCTCTCTGTGGCCCTCTGACTATTTATCCAGATTGAGAACAACCCACATCAAAATATCCCATAACCCAGTGGTTAAAGCACTTTCCTGAGAGGTGGAGGACCACTATTCAAATCCTCTCTCCCCATCAGGCAGAAGGAGGAATTTAACCTAGATCTCCAACATCCCCCATGAGTGCTTTAACCACTGAGCTAAAAGTTATAAGTTGGGTACTATGACTATCCCCATTTTGTGTGGAAAGAGGCATACACCTAATTCATTCTCACAAGAAATGGCTCAGGCACTGTCAGAGGGTAGCTGGCCCTGAATAGGATTCAGGAGCTGAGCCTATCTCTGACAAGCTCCACCAGGGGAAATGAGGTAACTCAGGTGAACCTGGGGCTAATTAACTCACTGAGTAATTGGTAGGCAGTTAATTAGGAAAGGAAGCACCAGGCATGATAAAAGGAAGCTACTCCCAATAGACACTACTAAGGAACAGAGGCTCTTAGGGAGAAAAGCAGAACAAGGAAGCTTCCAATGTGAGATGTTTTTTCATGGGGTAGCCATTAAGGGAGCTTACTAGGAAAGGAAACTAAGTACCTGTAAGAATGCTCTTAGGTGGGAGATGCTCTGAAAGGAAGGCGTGCCAAGTCTCAGCAGAACCTGGTTCTCATGGAAGGATTTAATCAAGTAGCAAAAGCCCCAGATTAGAAGAATTGTATGTTGGGAGACCCTTTCTCAGAACATCTGGGGATCTTGACCCAAGAGAAGAGATCCTTCCTCTGAAGATAAGAGTCCCTGGTTCAAGAAGAGGTTTCTGGGTCAAGAGGTCTCACTGGTAAGGGACATGAACATAAATGGGATTGATGGACTAAGGTTAATTCAGCCCCCTCCCCCTCTAGCTGCAGACTTTGGGGTAGAGGCCTGCATATCATTCTGCCTTTGGGTTAAATAAACTACAGCCTTGAGGGGGCACTGTTCAATATACATAAGATTTGTTGGACTTATTGAGACCCCAATGGGAGAAATTCAGACAGATGTAATTGCACTGTTGTGCTAGGCTGCCTGGGAGTGTGCCATGGTGAGGGCCCCTCCCCACGAGATCCCTAAGTTGTCTGATTCCAGGAGAGGGGGTTCTCTGCTGTTGATGGCAAGTGAAGTTAGGCACCTCCTTGCAATCTGGATTTATGCGCCTCTCTCTATGGGACGGGCTTAGAACATACCCCTCTCATCAGCATCTGTCATTAGCTAGCTTAGGTGGCTCTCCACCTAGCTTGCTGGCTTTTGTGGGCGGCATTTTAAGGCAGTCTCTCCCCATTCTTTGTATAGGGCTTTATGGATCCTATTACTGTTCCACTGATTTTTTTTTTTCTAGGCACCTAAGAGTTAGGGATTGTAATGCCTAAATCCATTTGTGGATCTGGGCCCTAGTGTTTATAAGTATGGGTAGGAAATAACCAAATGAGGATTGGGGGGGGGGGGGGGGGGGAATGCAAACTCTTTTTTGCCTGATAGACAGTACTAATTGGAAACACAGATACTCAAAACAAATAAGGAACCTGAAAAGCAGTAATAAAGAGATATTAGATGCAAGTTAGTAATGTGATATGGCAGCAAAATAGAACAAATGTAATTTTGAGCACTGCCCTGCCCCACCCACCCACAAGTATGTCATGAGAGAGAGTAACAGTCTCTCTCTAGTGCTCTGTAACTGCATCTGGAATACTACATTCAATTCTGGACACGAGTAGAAAAAAAGAAACTGGACAGTTTAGAGAAAAGCAACAAAAATTATTAATCTGAAGGGAAAGGTTAAAAAAAGTGCTAAATGTGACTGGTATAGCTGAGCAATGACTAAACCACAAGCATGCAAATGTAAGCAGCAAGGAGGGAAAAGATTTGTTTACTAAAAGGGAGTATAAATAGTACTAATGGAATGAAAGAGAAAATTTAAACCAAATAATAGGAAAACTTCCTGACAGCCAGAGGCAGATTATGGTTTTGGGTGGCCCCCTCCCTCTCCCTCCGGTGCCCCTGCCGGGGAGCAGGTCAGGGCGCAGGGATACGTGTGTGCATGTGCACAGGCGCACAATCCTTCCATTCACCGGGGGCAGATATGAGGGTGTGTGGCAGTCAGCAGCTGGTGAAACACCTCAGGCATCTCTTCTAGGAGAAGAGTTGTTTTCTCCAAAGATGACTTTAAGGCCCACTGTGAATGAAAACTCCCAATCATCAGAGGCGCACTCCCACCAGGACTGGAATTTGCACATTGCAAGGTCTTGGAGACGTCCACAGGGATTCACCAGTCTCTAGTTCCACACAAGCAGCTTTTTGCACTCATGTAGTTGTTTCATTACAGCTGACTTGCACTTTGTATTTTCAAACAAATCCAAGAAGCTTCTGGGAACCCAACTCATCTCACTTTATCACTGGTCAAAACAGAGCAAACTTTCACCACGGTATTTTGGAAAACTTCCAGTGTGAAGAGCACTCCTGAGGCAATTAAAGCTCAGCAGTTTATCCCTTAGCGTATCATGCACTCTGTCATGAATTTCCTTGGATTGAGGTTGACTCAGTGCTTGTCTCCGCAGGGAAACTGACAGATAGAACTATAGCTAAGCCTGTATAACTTCCTGTGTGCACACTCCATTCTGATATAATTCTCTGCTTCTGGTGCATCCCCATACAAGCAAGCCCTAAAATGGCATTAATGGGTGATTGGCTTTGCTTTTTGTTCTTGCACCTCTGCAGTAAACTAGGCTCAGCAACCGGCTTCAGTGCCTGGGTAAATGTTAAAATTCTCTTTCCATGCTAAGAGTGACTGAAGATGAGGTTTTTCCTTCACCTCTCATGAGTGAATAGACTCACATAGTTTCTCTTAAGTTGCATGGGGAATGCGGAATATCCTGCTGTTTTGGGATTTATCTTTCTGGAAAACTCCAGTGTTTAGTTAATAAATAAATATAATGGAATATAATTTATATAATTTGTTTAGCTGACTACAGTATTTACTACTGGATATTAGATACTACTGTATTAGATATTATGGTGAAGGCTCATAAGTAGTGATTAAAAAACAGAGATTAAAAATATTTACTACATAAAAATATACTCTCCCACCAAACCTGCTAGGGAGCGGGGTCGGAGTGCGGGGGCTTGCCCCACTCCACTCAGTGCTCCTATCGGGGAGCAGGGGCTTGCTCCGCTCCTCAGCAAGAGTGCTGGGTAGGGGGGCAGAGCGGGTCAGCGTGCCTATTTTTCTGGGGCTCCCTGATTGGCCGGGGCCCGTGGGCACAGGCCCCGTTGGCCCAGTGGCTAATCCGCCACTGCTGATGGCAAAATCTGTTATGCTTTGGAATAGTCTCACCCTGGAAACTATGAAAACCCCATTGCTTGACATAAGACTGGACAAAGCATTTAAAATGTAATGTAGGGAGCAATCTCGTAATGGTACGTGTGACGGTGCCACCCATAAGGCTTTATGGAAATATGCTTATGAATGTGTATTTAACATAACTAGAATGTGATTTATGCTACATATACCAGGTAACCTCTCTCTGTAAAGGTCATGATCTACTGAATCTATTAATCCTATCTGTATGCATGTATCATTTTTGTATTCGAAGTTATGAATATTGGCTACATACTTGTTTGATTCTAAGTAGGCTGTAGTGAAGCAGTTGGTCAGCTTCCTGAGAAAAGACTAGTCTCAGTAAGTGCCTATCAAGAAACACTTAAGCCAACTATGAACTTGGAGACACCAATCCACATCTGGACTTCCCCAGGAATGTGGCTTGGCTGGTAAGGAACTTGGTCATGCATAGACATGAGACTTGCCCAGGTGACTCCCAAACTACATTTTGTAGCTGGACTTTGCATAGGAGAGAGGAGGGGTTCTCCACCCACAAGAGAAAGTATATTTAAGCCCGGGGGAGACCCCTCCATTTTGTCTTCAGCTGGCTAAAGAGAGAGCCTCTCCACCCCCAAAGATACCTGAAAGAAACTGGAACAAAGGACAGTGGCTGCAAGGGATGTGAGTGATTGCTGGGCCCAGACTAAAAGGAAACATTCTGGAACAGGTGAGGATCTTATCTGTATTCAGTTTCTTACTGTATTAGACATAGACTGGCATGTTTTGTTTTATTTTATTTTGGTAATTAATTTTGTTCTGTCTGTTACTACTTGGAACCACTTAAATCCTACTTTCTGTATTTAATAAAATCACTTTTTATTTATTAACTCAGAGTATGTGTTAATACCTGGGTGGGCAAACAGCTATGCATATCTCTCTGTGTTGTAGAGGGCAAAAAAATAAGTTTACCCTGCATAAGCTTTACACAGGGTAAAATGGATTTATTTGGGTTTAGACCCCATTGGGAGTTGGGCATCTGAGTGTTAAAGACAAGAACACGTCTGTTAGGGGACGTGGTTCAGACCTGGGTCTGGGTTTGCAGCAGGCTAGCAAGTCTTACTCAAACCAGGAAGGGCACTGAAGTCATAAGCTGATGGGGCAGGAAAGCAGGAGCAGAAATAGTCTTGGCACATCAGTTGGCAGCTCCCAAGGGGGGTTCTGTGATCTAACCCATCACAGTGGCGTAGTCAAGCAGGATCCTGTGCATAGCTGATTGCTTTGAGATACTTGTAGTGATTTTAAGTGTGGTGGCTGGAGAACAAAGTGGTTACTGGTTTGTTATTTTCTGTTTGCTTATTTTGGGCAAGGGAAGTAGGGACAGAAAAGGAAGCAAAATAAAGTCTGAACACTGGGCAGTGGGGAAGTCTCTTAATTATGAATCCCCTGAGCTGAGTGCATCCCAGTTTCAGTGAACTGCAGAGGGGGTGTGGCCCAGCACAAGAAAGCAGGAAAATGACTACCAGTGAAACAGCTAGCAAACTAGATCTGGCTAGAATAAACAAGAAAGAAAATGAATATAAAAGACTGATGGGGAGAGAGAGGAGGCTGCCACAAGTGGGCTATGGAGGCAGAAAAAGCCAGGGAAGAGGCTGCCCATGAGAGAGCTATGGAGGCCCAGAAGCATGAACTGGCTGTTATGGAGTTGAAGAGACCAAACCCTTCACATGCTGGCTCCACTTCCCCAAAAATCCACAAATGGGAGCGACTATATCCACAGTATGATGAATCCAGCAATATTGCTGAATATTTCATCATCTTTGAGAGACTGCGCACCCTCCATGCAATCCCTAAAGACCAAAAGATGACCACATTGATAGCAAAATTGACTGGCAGAGCTCTGGACATATTCAATAAGATGCCTATTGATGATGCTTCAAGCTATGGTAAATTTAAGGAACTGGTTTTGAAAGTTTCAGGTTACACCTGAAACCTACAGGGTTAAATTCAGGAGTCTTAAGAGGGGATCTGGATTGAGTAATGTGGCTTATGCAAATTAAATGAAAGATTTGGTAGATAAGTGGGTGAGGGGGAAAGGCATTACAAGCTTTGAAGGGATGTGTGATCTGGTTACTCAGGAACAATTCCTGGATATGTGCAGTGATGTAAAACAGTATTTGTGGGACAAAAAGGTAAATGCAGTTGGTGAATTAGCTGGGTATGCAGACTCTTATGTGCAAGCACAGGCTGCAATTAAACATAAACCACTGGCAGAGGGGTACAGGGTTGGTGGGAATCAGAATCACCATTTTACCCAGGGGAAAAAGGAGGCTGGGCGTTCACCTCCCCATTCCCCTGTTACTCGTCCCAAATTTCCTGCACAAGCAGGGGATCCCAGAAGGTGCTTTCACTGCAATTCCCCAGAGCACCTGAGAAACAGCTGTCCCAAATTAAAGGAGAGTAAACCTCCCTTGTCCCATGTTAGCTCAGTTGCCCTCAGCCCTGAGGCCCCAGAGGGCACTCCTACCTTTTATCACACCAGCTTGGTGGACATGGGGCCTAGTGAAGTGGATAGAGAACACATCAAGGTTGTCAAGATTGATGGCATGGAGTGTTTGGGGTATAGGGACACAGCGGCTCAATTCTCTCTGGTTCGACCACATGTGGTTCCAGATGCTAGTGTTTTGACGGGGTGTGACAATAGGGTGTGACAAGTTGGGGATCTGTCTGAAAGTTCCTCTTGATATGAGTATGACTGGAAAATCTACTGTCATGAATGTGTATTCACAATACTCTACTAGCCTGAAAAGATGTTTAAGGCCAGGTCTACACTACAAAATTAAGTCATCCTAATTTATAAAGCCATACAGCCTCTGCACTAATTACATTGCTTGTGGGTGTCTACACTTTGCTACTTGTGTCAGTGGTGTGCATCCTCACCAGCTGCTCTTGTACTTATTATTCTGTCAGTTTGAGATGGTTCCTGAAAGCCAGTAACAGTCAACATAAGCAACGCAGTATCTACACTGACACTGCATCAACCCAACTACATCAACCTTGACTCTTAACCACTTGTGGAGGTAGAGTAAAGTCAGCATAGCTGGGCAGTTACACAGGGGTAAGCTGCCTTGCATCGATCTAACTCTAGAGTAGCCCTAGCCGCACCGCCCGGCGGCAATGGCCCCAACCAATTAACCATTTAAACAAAAATTTTTAATCATTTAAACGGTTGACGTTTAAAATGGTATTTACATTCCTACTAGATAGCATGTCAGCACCCTGAGTGTGTACCTAGGGACCCCAAGATCAGGGCAGTAGCTGGTCAAGCTCTGAGAGGCTTAAAAGACCTGGGGACCCAGACGCTGGGTCCTTAATCTAGTGGGCAACTGGAACCTGAGCAGGTCTGTGACACAAGGTGATGGACTAAATGACCTAATAGATCTCTTTCCATAGCTCTATGGTTCTGAAGGGAAAAGATGGCCTGTAAAGATTTGGGGAGGGAGCACTGCAGCATAGAGTTATAAGGAGGCCTAATTAAAATGGACATTGCCTAAAGTGAACCTGAAGTGCTTTGCTTGACTAGTCCATTTTAGTCAACCTCCACTTAACTATAGTGCCTGTGTTATACTTAACATACAAATGCTGGTAGGCACATCCATAAGTATGGAAAGACCAAACATACCAGAGTGGCAAACCCTGTATGTTGTAAGTATAGGTTTAGGCAAATGTTCAGAAAACACACACACTTTAAATGTACCTTTTGATCAATTTAATACATAAGGCCACTTTATCCCTTAGGGAATTTTTGAACCTGAACACAGTGGCCAGGTCTTCCCCTAGAATAAAGGCAATGGAGTCTGTCAAGGTACATCTAAATTACATTAAAAGACCCATGGCATAGCTGCAGCTGGCCTCGGTCAGCTGAATCAGGCTCACAGGACACCGCAGGGGCCAGGAGCGATTGGTGGCGGGTGATATTAAGCCTGTGTCCGGACCCCCCCCCCCCCCCCCCGGTCCAGATCCTGGGGCCCCGCAGGCTGGAGCCTGCCACCATGCAGTCAAAGCCTGGGGCTGGAGGAGGCAGTGGGGGCCAGGGATGATGGGGCGGGGAGGGGAGGCGGATAGTGAGCCCAAGGCCGGTGCCCTCCACTGCACAACTGGGGGCTGGGATGGAAGCCCTGCGGTCAGAGCCTGAAGCTCTGCAGCCAGAGGAGGTGGTGGGGACCAAGGATGATGGGGGGAGGGGGTGGTAAGCCCAGGGCTGAAGCTCCACAGCCAGAGCCTACCACTTGCCACCCCAGGGCTGAAGCCAGAAGCCTGGGCCCCACTGCCTCTGGGAAAGTGGCGAACTCACACCAGCTGCCTGCCCCTCTGCCGTTTGTGGCTCCAGAGGGGGGCAGGGCCCAACCCTAGCTGGTGTCCCTCGGGGGTAGGGTCGCTGCTTTGCTTCGCCCCCCTACCCCCCCCCCCCCCAATCACCATGCAGGAGGCTGCGGACACAAGAAAAGCCCCCTAGTGGCCACAATCTGCCAAGGTGGCCGCATTTGAGAAACACTGATCTAGACCATCCCTGAAAGGTATTTGTCTAACCTGCTCTTAAGAATCTCCAATGATGGAGATTCCACAACCTCCCTGGGCAATTTGTTCCAGTGCTTAACCACCCTGACAGGAGGTTTTTCCTAATGTCTAACTTAAATCGCCCTTGCTGCAATTTAAGCCAATTGCTTCTTGTCCTATCCTCAGAGGTTAAAAAGAACAATTTGTCTCCCTCCTCCTTGTAACAACTTTTTATGTACTTGAAAACTGTTATGTTCCCCCTCAGTCCTCTCTTCTCCAGACTAAACAAACCCAATTTTTTCAATCTTCCCTCAAGGGAATGTTTTCTAGATCTTTAATCATTTTTGTTGCTCTTCTCTGGACTGTCTCCAATTTGTCCATATCTTTCCTGAAATCTGGCGCCCGGAATGGGACGTAATACTCCAGTTGAGGCCTAATCACTGCAGAGTAGAGCGAAAGAATTACTTCTCATGTCTTGCTTACAACACTCCTGCTAATACATCCCAGCATGATGTTTGCTTTTTTTATTTTTTGCAAGTGTTAAACTGTTGACTCATAATTAGCTTGTGATCCACTATGACCTCCAGATCTTTCTGCAGTACTACTTCCTAAATAGGCATTTCCTATTTTGTGCAACTGATTGTTCCTTCCTCAGTGGACTACTTTGTATTTGTCCTTATTGAATTTCATCCTATTTACTTCAGACCATTTCTCCAGATCATTTTGAATTTTAATCCTATCCTCCAAAGCACTTGCAACTCCTCCCAGCTTGGTCTCATCTACAAACTTTATATGTTTACTCTCTATGCCATTATCTAAATCATTGATGAGGATACTGAACAGAACCGGACCCAGAACTGATCCCTGCGGGACCCCACTTGATATGCCCTTCCAGCTTGACTGTGAACCACTGATAACTATTCTCTGGGAATGGTTTTCCAACCAGTTATGCACCCACCTTATAGTAGTTCCATCTAGGACAGTATCAAAAGCCTTACTAAAGTCAAGATATATCACCTCTACCACTTCCCCCCTATCCGCAAGGCTTGCTACCCTGTCAAAGAAAGCTATTAGGTTGGTTTGACACAATTGTTCTTGACAAACCCCTGCTAACTGTTACTTTTCACCTTATTATCTTCTAGGTGTTTGCAAATTGACTGAAGTTAACCTGATTGGAATAATTCCACAGGTTGTCCTTATTCCCCTTTTTATAGACTGGCACTATATCTGCCCTTTTCCAGTCCTCTGGAATCTCACCTGTCTTCCATGACTTTTGAAAGATAATTACTAATGGCTCAGATGTCCCCTCAGTCAGCTCCTTGAGTATTCTAGGGTGTATTTCATCAGGCCCTGGTGACTTGAAGACTTCTAACTTAAGTAATTTTTAACTTGTTCTTTCCCTATTTTAGCCTCTGATCCTACCTCATTTTCACTGGCATTCATTCAGTTAGTTGTCCAATTGCTACTCAACTTCTTAGTGAAAACTGAAACAAAAGTTATTTGGCACTTATCCCATTTCCACATTTTCTGTTATTGTTTCCCCCTACCCTATTGAGTAATGGGCCTACCCTGTCCTAGGTCTTCCTCTTGCTTCGAATGTATTTGTAGACTGTTTTCTTGTTACCCTTTATTTCTCTAGCTAGTTTAATCTTGTTCTATGCCTTGGCCTTTCCAATGTTTTCCCTACATACTTGTATTTGTTTATATTCATCCTTTTTTCCCACTTTTTGAGGACCTAGGTTCCACTTTTTGTAAAACTCTTTTGAATTTCAGGTTATTGAAAGTCTCCTGGTTGGGCCAAGGTGGTCTCTTGCTATACTTCCTATCTTTCTTATGCTGTGGGATAGTTTGCTCTTATGTCCTTAATAGTGTCTCTTTGAAAAACTGCCAACTCTCTTGAACTGTTTTTTCCTTTCGACTTGTTTCCCATGGGATCTTACCTACCAAATCCCTGAGTTTGCTAAAGTCTGCCCTCTTGAAATCTATTATCTTTTTGTACTGTTTTCCCTCCTACCAGTCCTTAGACTCATGAACTCTCGCACTTCATGATCGCTTTCACCCAAACTGCCTTCCACTTTAAAATTCTCCCTCAGTTCCTCCCTATTTGTCAAAATCAAACCTAGAACAGCCTCTCCCCAGTGGCTTTCTTCACCTTCTGAAATGAAAAATTGTCTCAAATACATTCCAAGAACTTGTTGAATAATCTGTGCACTGCTGTGTTACTTTCGCAAAAGATGTCTGGGTAGTTGAAGTCCCCCATCACCACCAAGTCCTGTGCTTTGGATGTATACACTAGTTATGATAAGTATTAAAACCATCTTCTCTTGTTGAAGCAGGAGTAATGTTTAAAACATTTTACATTCTGTTTCTTAATTAAAAGCAACAAGATATACTTAATATACTCACCATACTAATGAATGCTGGGTTGTTTATCAAGCTTGCCATGTCAAAACTCAGTCCTGTTCCAGTCTGTAAACAAATAATATCTGAAGAGTACTATGTCTAGGAAATGCCATTTGAGTTATTAAAAAAAAAAAACTCACTGAAAAGAAAAACTAATTAAGGTAACTTACAGGACTGGAGAGGTCTCTTAGCTTCTGTTCAGCTATTTTCATATTTGACTTGTAAGAGTCATTTTCTGGATCAAGAACCAGTGCTTTTTGGTAACTGGTAATTGCTTCTTGGTATTTGTTCATAGAGGTCAGGGCCAACCTAGAGTGAAATAAAGAAAGCCAGTATGAGCGCATCAAAGTAGTAATGATACTAACAGTTTTGGATCTAATTAGCACAGGAGTAAGTGAGAGAATCTCACAACTAACTTAGATCCTGATCATTCCGAAATACATGTAAGTTTACTACCAGAATGTAAGTATTGATGCATAATGACTGGTGTTGGCATTTATTTTTGTCATACCACTTTCTGCAGCACAGATGATCACCCGCATATGTTCCACATACAGGCAAGCCTTATGAAAACTTTTTGCCACCAACAGAAATGCTAAATGCTTCTGGCTCTATTCTAGGCCATGCCTTCACAAGTTATCAATTAGTGAAATACACAAGGGTGCTTCTTAGAGCTCTGTAACCACCTCTACACAGAGTTGCCCTCTCAAGTAGGGCTCTAATCTGATACCCAATTCAGGATAACAGTCCTGCAATCATTTTTAAATGAACAGTCCCCAGGCCCACCTGTTAATCTTCCAAGAGTGGGAAGTTGGAACTCACATGGGAAATTCTCCAAGAAAAAAAACCCATTTACTTACCATAGTAATTACAGCTCCCTGAGTTGATGACTACCCATATGGATCTATGCTCCCTGCTCATTTTCTCCACTTCTTTGCAGTCTCTTGTAGAGGGATTCCTAAATTAGTGATATGAACTAAAAGATGTTTGGGGCAATGCAATCTCTTTGGAACCCAGAATGGGAAGGAGAGGAGCAGCAAGCTGCCCCAATATACACTTCTTAGGCAAATTCATAGAATATCAAGATTGGAAGGGACCTCGGGAGGTCATCTAGTCCAATCCCCTCCTCAAAGCAGGACCAGTCCCGAGACAGATTTTTGGCCCTAAGGGGCCCCCTCAAGGATTTGGCCTGCTAAACCCTGAGTTTAGTAAGCCAAAGTCTTCTAAGCTCATGCACTAGTGGCATGCTAGAGCATTATCCACATAGACAATCATCTTGACAAAGCACAATTACTACAAGTAACTGTTTTATATTTGTTGTCCTATATGGTCACCTATATGGTTTAATACAGGGGTGGGCAAACTTTTTGGCCTGAGAGCCAGATCAAGTTTCGGAAATTGTATGGGGAGCCGCTTAGGGGAGGGGGTCGTGGCCTGGCCCCCACCTCCTATCTTGCCCCCCCCCCCCCCCGGGACTCCGGACCCATCCTATTCCCTGACAGCCCTCCTCCCCCCCTTCCCCAGGACCCCTGCTCCATCCATACTCCCCCACTCCCTGTCCCCTGACCGCCCCTGGACCTCTGCCACCCCATCCAACCCCTCCTCTCTTTCCTGATGGCCCCTGGGGGACCCCTGCCCCATCCAACCACCCCTTCTCCCTGTCCCCTGATTACCCCCGGCCGCCCCATCCAACTCTTTCCTGACTGCCCCTATTCAACCCCCTATTCCGCCCTGATCACCCCACCCCATATTCACTCCCCTGCCCTCTACCCAACCCTCCCCCCCACTCCGTGCCCCCTTACCGCGCTGCCTGGAGCACTGGTGGCTGGCAGCGCTACAGCCGTGCCGCCTGGCTGAAGCCAGGCTACGCCGACGCCGCCACCACCACGCAGCTCAGAACACCAGGTCAGGCCAGGCTCTGCAGCTGCGCTGCCCCAGGAGCTCACAGCCCTGCCGCCCAGAGCATTGCGCCAGCAGCAGGGCCAGCTGAGGCTGCGGGAGAAGGGGGACAGCAGGGGAGGGGCTGGGGGCAAGCCTCCTCAGAGGCCAGGCAGTTTGCCTACCCTGGGTTTAATACAATTTGTCCCTCTTCTAGTTGGGTTTCATGGTTATGTACTATGACACTTCTAATATATAAGGGTTTTCCACTTTGTTCATAGCTGCTACTTATGGCAGCTCCATTGTATCTAAGATATTGAATACTCAATCAGACCTACATCTGAATAGGTGAAAAAAGTTCAGTGATTATTCTGATATCTTAATATTTTTCTCCGTGTTCTGTTAATATTATAATCTTAGCAGTATAAGAAACTGAAGTCATCTAATTTTTCTACCTGCTTAGTCATGATGATGGAAAACCCCAGTAGGCTACATCTGAGGGTCATTAAAGAGACCATTCTCCAGAGTGCCAAAAGGAATCTCTTAAGTAATTTATTGATCATATTATTTTTAGATTCCCTAAATATCATGCTAGCTATGCCAAACTGTTAAATTATGTTAATTTAAATTATAGGGGATCCTCGTTATCACCAAAGTTGAACAAGTAATTGTCCACTGCACTTCAGACCACAGACTTTGGCACAGACACATTTACAGAAGCTAGTACTATGCTGGCCATAGTTCTCCCTTCACATTAGGGCCAAGAGCCCTTTCAAACATGGAGACATTCATAAAACTTCAGGTAGTAAAGATGCATAATCCCATTTGATCCTTCCAGACAGCTCTCGCTGTGCTATATTCACATTTTTTTACTAGATTCAACCATTAGTATTCACAGAAGCAGCATTCATATTTTCATTCAATATTCAGAATTAAAATTCATGTTCTGAAATTTAAAAAGCTAAGGACCAAAGTCAGACCTTACATGTACATATACAGAGCTCACTGACTTCAATGAGAGCCATGTATGTGCCTCTGAGGGAAGAATTTGGCACTAAATATTTGTTTTATTATTAAAATTTCTTTAAAGAGGTTTACCAGATGAACTTCACTCTTATTGGTTATGGGGTCTGATTCTTTATATACATATAGATGCATGGAATGTCTGACCTGCTTGGGCATTTATGGGTCAATGTAATCACAGTCTTGCCTACAAGTTATTACAACATCAGCCAGAGAGGCTTGTAACTCAAGTGGTAAAGGCCTGTATTTCTGGTGTTAAGGGTCCTAGTTTCTAATTCCCACACTCTAAGCATGCAATGATTAATTGCCCGGCCCAGTTATGACAGGACAAAGAAGACACAAAGCAACTGTATGGGCACTCTGGGAAATATCCCCATCACAAAAGCGCCTCTGCACAGGGACTATTGAAAAAAGTCATAAGGATGAATTTCCCTAAGTGTGCAGATGTGAATTCGTAATAGTATGTACTTAAGAGTGTGATGTTAGGGTCAGAAGAATTACTAAATAAACAGCACTTTCCACCTCAACAGATCCGCTTCCTAGGTGTATTTAAGTGAGAAAAATAAGTTTGTACTCCTGTTAGCTCTGCAAACCCAACACTTTTGAGAGTGGGACCTGGATTCTATTCTCTATTCATTATCATTAACAGAACAGTTGTTGTTCCAGTTACAGAATAATTACTGGTGATTATGTAGGAGCGAGAAAGAACACAGTTTGACTCCCTCGATTGAGTTTGCAGTGCTGATAAACTGAAGAAAAAAATCTGTAGTGTAAACAGAGCAAATCTGACAGGAAGTCAGTAGGAGAGAACCTGTACATGGAACCTCATGCCAGCTTTAGTCATAGAAAACAACTGCACTTTTAGCACCAGATCTTCAGTCAACACAAACTGGAATTATGCCATTGATTTAAATAGAGCTACACTAATTTACACCTTCGAAAGATCTGGCCCTTAATGCTTATATAAATCTGGATTATCTTACCCCATTCTCCCATATGCTTTGCTGTATTTTGGATCTATTGCTATCGCGCTCTCACAGTCTTTTATTGCTTCATTGTAGTTGCTGAGCTTGCTGTGAGCAGCAGCCCTAAAGTAGGGGGAAAAGAACTTATTTAAGAAAAATCTGAGCATCCAGATTTAAGCCCCAAAGACCACACTTAACATTAAGAACATGTTTAATCCTACTGACTACTCAGTTACATTATAGAAAATTTGCTCACCTAGCTTGACTTCAGCAGGACTGTTCAAGTGCTTAAAGTTAAACATGTGTAAGTGCCTTACTGACTTAGAGCCTTCAATTATATAGAGTCATATCTTACAAAAAACATAACAGTGTGGAAAAGCGTATGAGAACCAGAATACGGATACACACAAAATACATCATTAAATCAATTATAACAAGACAAACTGTCAAATGGTAGATTTGGTGATATATGATGACTGTCTAGGAAAACAAGTATTATGTACAGTCATCCTTTTGCAGCAATAATACTTTTTCACTCCTCACTGTTCAAAGGATCTCATTGATCTCTCTCTCTCTCTCTCTCTCTCTCTCTCCCTCTTTACCCCTCTACCTATCAGTCTCATATCACAATGACAATCCTTATGTTGAGGTCAATTATCCCTCAGGTGCCTGGCTCCAGGAGAATTGCTAGAGGAGCTAGAAGCTCTACACTGACTGACCATGTATTTGATCTATACTGATTTTTTTTTTCAAAGTCTCTGCAGAAATACAATTGTGTGTGTAATGCCACTCATGCTAGTAGGTAAGTGTGAATAAAGAGGCCTAATAATTTCTGAATCACTGAATTATTACTGCACCTTTACCAGGGAAATGCTAATTATTTTTACATATGATTTATGAGTTAAGACAATAGAGTGGCCAAGCGAAAGAGTTCAGATCAGTATTCAAATTTAATCTTTCCGATGGTTTAAGAGTATTCAGAAAAAACATTCCAGCTTGTCTTTCCATAGTTAAAATGCTAGTTTACAGAAGGAGGAATATTTAATTCTGCAAAGCATTTTGTGCTAGTTTTCCATGAAAAATTCTGTGTAAAATGATTTTTTTTTTTTTTTTATTTAAACCTTTTTCCTACTATGCCCTCTAAATCTGTCTAGGTTTGATGGAACAAATTACTTCCCTTCCTACTGGGTTGTGTTCATTGTCTTTAATTATATGAACCGCTTTACAACTGTTCAACCCCACTGAAGTCAATACAGTTGCATGAGTGTAATCAAAGGCAGTATTTAGCCCTGCATGCACTTCAGGTTTTTTTTTTAATGTTTAGAGACTGACTCAAGGGACCAAATAAGGAATCAGCCTGATTAGGCTCTCCCTTTTTCTTAAGATAAAGCAACCCCTCCCTCCTCTGCTTCAACTTATGTCTGTACCATCCTCAAAACTCCTGAAGCAAAATTCAATCCTAGTTTTAAATGACTTCCACTGGCAGTGTACCCACTTATGCCTTACAGTACTAACTCATTGCAAGTTGCACGTATTTTCCATACTTACTGAATATCAAAGTAGTAGTAGTTACTTTGTATTGCTAATTACACACATTTTGGGATAATTCAAAACCTACTGGAGTTAATGGGAGTCTTTCAATTGGCTTCAGGGGGCTTTGGATCAGGTCCTACATGACCAGTTTACATCTAGAGAGAATTTATGGCACTGCTGTCTTATCAGAGAAAAGATACGGTTCAAACTCTGAACTACTGCCTTAAATATGGAATGCCATCTTAGTAAATGTTTGTAGTTCCTCTGTATCCTTGTGCTTGTCTCTATCTACTATATAATTCACTTGTTTAGTAACTAAAAGTAAAATCTGTATTAGAACTGTTACTTTTGCAATAATCCTGGCATAAAGATATTTAGCTCCTATATAATGTTTTACACCTTCAAAGCACTTTACAAATATTTTTGCTCTGGAAAATTAATGCGTATTAGGCCTGATCCATTAGAATTCCATAGAGTGGATCCCCCTAGCTCAAATGAGCTTTGAAACAGGCCTTTACTAATTTCTTGTATAGAAGTTGCTTCAAGTTGCCAACATCAGTCACCAAATAAAGTCTTGAAAAAAAGTTAAAATCTACACGACAAATATAATGAAGACAAACATTTGAGTATAGTTAAAATGATACATTTTAAAATGTGCATAACCAAACTGGTATAAATGAAATGTTGTTACTCACTGAAAAGGAGGGCTTTTCACTTTACCTTGTTTTGATCTAGTTCGGTTTTTCTTTTTAAAATTATCTCTATGAAGTTTATGGGATATTTTGTTGGTTTTTTTACCTGTTACAATAATATACTGCATTATTTGGATCCAGCTCTATAGCATGAGTATAACAATCCACTGCAGCAACATAATTTTCTTCTTTCATGTGATTATTACCTGAAATAAATTGTAAAAATGATGTTTTAAGATAATTAAAGGTGTAATTCTAGATCTGAAAGATAAACACAGAGCAGAATCACTACAGTACCTCACAAAGCAGTTGGGACTGTGTTGCCTTTTGTGATTTACTTTTCAGAAGAAAGATTTCGTATTAGTCTGCTGAATATACAGTATGCTTTTTTTCATGCAGACTTGTTATCTACAAAGCAGCACGACACTTAATGTTTACAGCCCTCTCAACACTCTACATACTTAGCAGGTAGTTCCCTGCTGTTGAGCAGGGAACCAGTTTGTTGGGAACTGGCTCAATGGGCTGATCAACCACAATAGCTTAGCTGCAGTTTGGATTGGTCAGGATGGATATCCTAGCAGGTCTCACAACTTAATGAACTAGATGTGGAGACCCTTTTTGATTTAATTCACCCAAAACTTGCCTGTAACTACAACCATAACATGAGGACTCTAAAAACAAGGACAACAACGATGGGCAGGTAAATGAACAGTCCCATGCAGCTACCAGTAGCTCTTTCATGAAGACACTGAGGACATATATACCACAAGTGTCATAAGATGACTCAGATGCAGAAGTATTCACCAACACCTCAGCAGATGCATCACTAAAGGAGACTAAAAATGTTATGCAGCCAGGAAAGGAAAACCACCAAGCAGCACTAGCACAGTAAAAGGAAAAAGGACCCTGCCTTACTTTTCTCCCCATCCCTTGTACCATGTCTGGCAGCAGTACATAATCCCACTCAGGCAGGGAAAAAGCTCAGATTTAACAGGAAGAGACTAACAAAACTTTAAGTCCTGGCAAATGGGCCAAGGTAAGAGAAGGAACACAGCAAAGAAAGTATGAAGGAAGAAGAGTATCCTACAAAGTGTAGAGAGAGTACAGGGAGCTGACATGCTCCAGAAGGCGCTGAGTCCTCTCCATGCAGGACACATGGCTGAATGAGGAAGATCCTTCGGTCTCCGCCATTGGCAGTGAAGGAACCAACATTCCAAATTAACAGAACCATACAGATTTTTCAACTCTGTTATAACTGATACACAATGAGGTTACTCATGGCAATATAGTATGAAAGGTTGAATCCTAAATATTTCACATATTAGCAAAGTCACTTCCATTTGGAAGGAATGCATAATCTTCACAGAACCAGGTGTAAGTGTAACAGAGAGTAGAGTCTAGTAACGTAGCTAATGGATCACAAATTAATTTCAACAATAATGTAGTTTGAAATAAATGACAAGCCTAGGTGACATTTCACTAACTTTTCAGCTAGTTGGTAAATTCTCTCTTTAGTATTGGAGGTGAGTCAACAGGTTGCTATGGATGCATAGACTGGGCAGGTCCATCCAGTGTGGCTGCAGCTGTGACCGAGATAGACCCTGCAGAGGGGCAGTTCTCATCTCAGACAATTACTGAAAACAGCTAAGTATGTTTCTGTGTTTCATAGATTACAAAACAGAAGGGAACATTGTGATGATCTTATCTGCCCTCCTACATAACACAGATCATGGCACTTCCCCAAAATAATCCCTAGAGCACAGTTTTTAGCAAAACATCCAATATTGATTTACAAATTGTCTGTGAGAGAGAATCTACCATGACTGTTGGTAAATTATTCCAGTGGTTAATTACTCTCACTGTTAAATTCACACCTTGTTTCCAGTATGAATTTGTCAAGCTTCAACTTACAGCTACTGGATCATGTTAAACCTTCTCTGCTAGATTGAAGAGCCCATTATTAAATATTTGTTCCCCATGTATATACTTATTAGGAATGTAAAATGTTAACCAGTAAGCATTAGTCTTAGTGGTTAACCCACCTTAACCATTAACCCCCGGGCCGGCCCACCTGCCAACCCCAGCAGCCCCGCGCTGGCCGGCCGGATCAGCCCCAGCCAGCCAAACCCAACCCCAGCCACGTCGGCTGGCCAGAGCAGCCCCAGCTGTGCTGGCCAGCCGAACCCGACCCCAGCCCCCCTCCCTTTAATCGATTAACCGTTTAAATGAAATATTTTAATCATTTAAATGGTTAACTTTTTAAATGATATTTACATCCCTAATACTTATAAACTGTAACCAAATCACCCCTTAACCTTCTGTAAGCTAACTAGATAGACTCAAAAGGCTCAATCGTTGTAAGGCATGCTTTCTAATCCTTGAATCATTCTCGTGGCGCTTCTCTGAACCTTCTCCAATTTAACAACATTCTTCTTGAATTGTAGGTATCAGAATTGGGCACAGTATTCCAGCAACAGTCACACCAGTGCCAAATACAGAGGTAAAATAACCTCTCTACTCCTGAGATTCCCATTTATGCATCCCAGGATCGCATTCGCTCTTTTGGCCACAGTCTCTCACTGGGCACTCACGTTCAGCTGATTATCCACCACAACCCCCAAATCTTTTGCAGAGGCACTGCATCCCAGAGCTTCACTGAACACTGACAAATGCATAACTGGAAAGCAGTCTGTCTTACCTCTGGATTAGTATAGTTAAAATAGGTATTAGTGTTATAAGAATGTGCTTAGTGTTTAGACTTAATGGAATACTGAATGTATTAATCCTAATTATAATATCTGTATCCCATAGTATGAAGTTATATTGAGTGTTAGCATCGTAAACCTCTAATTGTGTAACCTACCAAAGAGGAAAAGAAGCATTAATTAAGGTAAAGTGCTCGTTCTTCACATAAGATGGCCCACTGTAGACAAATGAGGCATTGTGTAGGACCAAGGGAGAGATACCTTGTTGACTGCATTTCTAATTCCCTCCAGGAAGGGGAAACCTATACATTAACTCACTCCATCAGCTTGGAATCTGGGGAGAAGGGGAGAAAAAATCCCTGACAAGGAGAAACTTGTCTCTTTATGCTGTTTGGTCTCTGAGGGGCAAAGATTTCTAAGCATAAGCAAGAGATCCCCATGCTGCTTGGCATGGGTAGGCCCTAAAGGTCATGTAAAGTTGCTTATTACAGAAATTTATACTACCTTTTTAAAATCTAAGACAGTAACTCATTTGTGAGTGTATGTTTCCTGTTTTAGCCTTCTAAATAACGCTCTTATTTCTTAGTTAATACATCTTTAGTTAATTTATTACAGGATTGACTACAGGAGTTGTCTTTGGTTGAGATTTGAGTACAAATTACCTGGGATAAGTGACTGGTCCTTTAGGATTGAGAGTAACCTGAATATTGTTGTGCTTTTTGGTGTAAAGTTACCATCTATCACATAGTCAGCTTGTCTGGGTGGCAAAATAGACTGGAATGCCCCACGGGACAGTCTGTGATTCCATGGTAAAACTGTTATAGTGCTTTAGGAGTTCAAACTTGTTACTGGGTTGGTGAAATCTAATTATACACCACACAACGAGTTTGGGGCTTCTGCCCTGGCTTTTGACAGTCTGTCCTGAGGTTGGCACTCATGGTCGGGAGCCACTCCAGACAGTATAACTTTTGGTATAGGTGGCAGGATTCATATGTTACAGATCAATTGGATTTATAGATCATAATCCAGAGCTATTAAAAGTTAAAACTTGATATTGAGAGTGTTTAAAGGTTAAAGAATAGACACAATGAGTAGACCACAGCCATATTATGGTCTTGAGACAAAAGACCTTGAAACGTTATGTAAGGAGAGGGGAATATCCAATAAACAGAAAACCCCAGATCAGGAGCTAAGCACCCGCCTGCCCCAGATGCCATGGAGATTGCTGCAGTGGAACTGGCTCGACTGCTTGTAGTGGGCAGCCCAGGGAGAACGTAAGCCCCAGAGACTGATGGTGGACCCCCAGATCAAGGAGATCAAAGAAACCGAAGAGGCTGAGGAGACAGCCCACCACAGATGCATGGAACAACTAGAAGCTCAATATAGAACTCACACATTACAGCTCAAAGTACTGGAGCAATAAAAGGAGTTTCCTCAACCAGTTTGGGGTTTCTGCCCTGCTTTTTGACAGTCTCCCCTGAGGTTGGCACTCACGGTCATGAGCTACTCCAGACAGGACCGGCGCAACCATTAGGCGACCTAGGCGGTCACCTAGGATGCTAACATTTGGGGCGCGGCGGCCGGATCTTCGGCCGCCCCAGTCGTCAGCAGTATTTCGGGGGTGGGACCTTCCACCGCCTCTGTTGGGGGCGGCATTTCGGGGGTGGGACCTTCCGCCGCCTAGGATGGCTAAAGAGCTGGCGGCGCTCCAGACTCCATACAGTGTGACACATCCTTATCAATTACACACCTTCATCCTTCAGCTGGTCAGCCTTTTCAATATCTTCTGGCAATGAATCGGAGAGAGGCAACATGTCATTCTACATTTAAAAAAAAAAATAATCAAAAACAAATAACTAGAAGTATATTCTGATTCAGGTGTAGGCCCTGGCTACATTAATGGCTTCTTCCTCAACCTTCATCCTGAAAGGGGTTGTGTAAACACAGATACCTTTTAGTGATTGCACCATTAGGCCTTAAGTCAGCAAGGGATCATACCATTTCTGTAATACACACTAGACCAAGATAGTTGTCTGTTCCCACTTAAAATCTTACAGCAATATCCCCCTGCCCCAGTAAAGGGGGAAGAAGGGGGGATTTAGTATGACTTCTGATATCCCCATTTTCTTCCTCCCAAGTTTTCTCTCTGCTTTCCTGGCGCCAACAGTATTCTTCCTATGTTGGACACCTTTGAATTTTAAAAGTATAGCTTTTAGTTTTACCTAAACTGGTGGTGTGGCATGCTTTAAGAGACTACATTTTCTGCATGGGAGGGGATATGCACTGGAGCTGGGGGCAGAGGGACCAGGAAGCTGTGGATGACCTCAATCAGTTTCTCGTCAACTGTCTTTGGAATTGCAAAATGCTTAAGTGTCACTGAGGGCAAGTATCCTGCATGATAGAAAGGAGCCCATTGTTTTTAGTAACATATTTTACATGGGTTATCTTTGCCTTGACTGAATTTATGTCCTGTCAGAGTCCAAAAACTATCCTGTTCTCCTATCTATTACAGGAATTTCACTTGAATATAATTTTTATCAAGTTTCCACATTGTTTTGACGTATATAACATTTTAAGATTCCACACCATAGTCACAATCTTACTTTATCATTAGTCTAATTATCAATTTTAAGTCTAAAAGACTAAAATCAATTCTTACCTTGTGAAAAGAATTTGAGAACATTTCTGTCAACTGTTGTGGCACTGCAAGATGCGTATCTTCTAGGCTAATCTTAAAAACAGTCTCCAAACACTGAATTGCAACTTCAAAGAAAAGAAAGAAAGATTAAAAAAAAAAAATCACTATTTTCTCAATAGAAATGTGTAAATAAAACTAAAAATAAATAAGGCAAAAGTACACTTCCTGACATATTTATTGGCTAATTAAGCCTAAAAACAAAAGGCAGTTCTTTGGAGAAGTTCCCCTAATGGAAAGAAAAAATAACCTATTTAGTCTCTACTAGTCAACTTTGCACAGCAATAGAGGCACAAGCTCTTTAGTGTTTATATATAGAGAACTTAGCCACCAAACTTAATTCCTGATCCAGACACACTTTTTTTAATACTCACTTTTTTTTTTTCATTTCATTTTTGACCTACAGTGACTAAATTTAAAAACAAAAGATAAAACAGCACATATTATGTAATGTAGATATATATGCTAGCTACACATAAACTGCTATTTTTATAATTGTCTACTACATATAAAGCCTGAAAGCAACACATTTATGACATTATGTGTAACACAAAAGATGGGCCAATTCTAAACTGAAATATCTAAGTAATAATTACTGTTTTCAAATGTGTACATTTTACTTTGCAAACAAAAGATTTTTTCTAATAGCTGCTTTATTAATCATAGGCTCTCATCCTGCAAAGGAATCCACCTGTGAAATCCCTTGCACTCACACAAAGTCCACTGATGCCCAAGCCTAAGGATCCACATGAGCAGATCCCTTCCCAGGATCAGAGGGCCCCAATCCTCCAAACATTTAAGCAAATTCATAACTTTACTCATGTAAGCAGTTCCAATGATGTATATAGGACTGCACATGAGTGACACGCTTAAGTGTTTGTAGACACAGTCATAGATTGTAATCTTTATATATAGCTTAGAGAGGGTGTCTAATTCATGTATCTTAAGGTTATGGGGCAAGTATTCAACACATTTTGTGGGAATCCAGCAGCATGACTCCCATTAAGGTGCTGCTAGTTTTAGACTCAAAACTGAAAAATGGTATGAAATGTTTTTAAAAAAACCCGATGTGAATAGAAACTTATTCCTACATTTTCTTTTTAATTTAATAAAAACAGGGTGGTTGGTTTTTTTTTTTAAATGTAAACCAGAGATAACCTCAAGAAACTAAATTCAAATCAGGGTCTGAACTTCCCAAAAGTTCAGGGTGCATCAGGATCATGGGTGTTGAGGGTCCATTCTAATTTTAACATTCAGATGTGGCATTGTGAATCTGAACAATGATGATAATGAGCTAGTGCAGGGGAATCAAAGTAAAATCTACTAAAAATTAACAATAACTGATGTTAAGGAGTCTATTTTTTATTGTCCCAACTGAGAGAAATGCAAAAAGTAAATACCCAGCATAAATGGTAAAATAGATTTATTTAATTATTTCAGTCTTGATAACATACAGTAAGTTATAAGTAACAAAAGTAAGTAAAATTCTTACATATTTTATGCTGACAATGACTCTTTAATATTGATTGGGTACATGGCTAATTATTAACACTGCACAGAAAGTTTGCTTCTGTGTTCTGTAATGTTAACCAGGTTCTGTGCCATTCAGTAAAAAACAATTCAGGGTCTGAATTAAATTCCCTCTCTTCCTTGCACTAGACCTCCATGACAAGAAACTTAATTGTGGTAAACTGAATATTGATTTTAGCCTGTTAATGAATATCTAGGGGTGAGTTGGTGACTTTCAAACCATTTTATTTGTGACCTAAATTCAAATCTTATCTTCTGAGGTGAAAGACAAGTAAAATATCCCACTGCATTTCCATGGTGTACATATTCTGTGGAAAACTACATGCACAATTCCATTAACAATAAGTGAATGATATTAATAGTACTTTTACAATGCCTGTCAGAGAATCAATGGAATAGGGTATCCAGTTTATCTTGACAATTTACTATGAAGTATTAACTGTCATATATAAATGCTAAATTTAGGCTTTCCCTTGGAGAGTATCTCAGCAACCCATCTGTGACAGTGCTGAGTCATGACAGACAAATCAGCACTCTGATCACTGTAGCCTCAATTAGTTTCCCCAGAAATGGCTGATTGAGGAAATTGGGAGGAATCAGAGGGGGAGGCTGGGTGAGTTAAGGAATTAACTAGTGCATCAGCTGACTAGCGTGATAAAAGCTAGGAAGTGTTGTGGGGAGGACAGGAGTAGCTATACCCAGATTGAAGGTGATCCCAAGGAAGCAAGACCTCTCTGCCTCTCAGAGCCCTGATGAATAGGGACTGATGGTCATAGGAATTAGGACTCTTGTTTTGTATTGTACAGATGTCGGTGGAGGGGGCTTGACTAAGTTTTCCTTTAGTGTCCACTCAGTATGAGAGTCTGAGCAGTTCCTGGGGTGGCCACGGATGCGGGGAAATGACACACATTCCATCACACTTATTTTTACCCTCAGGCAACCCCTGTTCTAAATGCCTCATCTCATTTTTAACTCAGCCTAAGAACAGAAACTATAGTTTAAAACACTTAAAAATATTTTAATTTTCACTCTTCTCACTTTTGGGGGGAAAATGCATTAAGTCTATGTGATGACTCCTAGCCCCTCATCTTGTTTGTTTCTGTTCAGGGAAGTGGGGAAGAGAACTCTCAACTCTAACAGATCAAATTATGCTTATATAAAATATTCTGGATGTATTACTACTATTAATATTAGAATAAATTTCCATGGTAGAAATAACTGGCTCATATATTACAGTGAGCTCACACAATTCCCATTTAACTGGAAAAGTAACACAATCTGGGTCTTTATAATTCCTCTGCCACGATTTTAACAAATGTTAGTACCCTTATGGGATAAATCAATTAAATAGACTTTTTCTTCCCACAGGATGATAGTCTCCTGCTATTATGTAAATGGCAAGCCAAAACAAAAGACTTTATTAAAAATAAATGTGGAGCCAAAGCACAAATATTTATTTTTAAAATGGGAGAGAGTGATCCTTTGACAATGTATAATTTTTTAATATACTAGGCAACTGAGGTGAAACCTTAACCCCACTGACATCAAAATGGAGCCAGGATTTCACTCCAATTATATACAGTAGTTGCAATAATTTGTCTGAAGGATATCTGTATGGAATAAACGCCACTTGCTCTCTATCCCACTATCACACTCCTGCTATCTGACTGTCACTGGCAAATTAATTCACCCCAGAGCAGAGGGCTAGGCAAGGTCCTCCACACCACTTAAGCCCTCAGTGAAATTCACCTTGATTCACAGGACCAGTGCAAGGACCTCTGCTTTACCTAAACCACAGGCTTTGCGGTGGTGGCACTTACTAGGATCAATCCCTTCTTACACTACCTGTTGGTGCAGTGTGTAAGGGGTCACAGATTCCAAGGACAGAAGGGACCACTGTCATAATCTAGTCTGACCTCATGTAATAATTGGTAATAAAACTTCCCCAAAATAATTCCAGTTTGAACTACACACTGATCCCACATAGGTTGGTGCTGAAGACAGCAATGAAGTGTAGATGCTGGAATGGCCAACGGAAGAGCAAAAGCAGCCATTTAAACAAACTGCATAAATGAGGTGGAAGGACTGAAGCTACTAATGCATACGCTGGAGAATCAGGTGCAAGAGAACTATCTATTCTATTCGGGCTTTTGTACTGTGCTCATCACCATAGTTTCTGAGCACCTTCCAGTCATGCATTATGTGACTGTTTTTCTCTCATTCTCTCCCCAGAAGGAGAAGCATGTGTAATGGAGAGTCTTGTTTTTGGTAAGGTTTTATTTGTTTTAAATACATATATCTGTTGCTATGTGTTTGCATTAGAAGAAGTAAGATCAAAGAAATGCACCTTGCACTCAGAGCAGAAAGTATTGAGGTTTGTGTTGTTGTTAGTTTTTGGGAGAGTTCATTCCAGTCTCAGGCCATTCCTCACCCACACATGAAAGTTCTGTCTCACACACAGATTAGCTTTACTCTTGCTGTTGAGAGTTCCATTGTAGCAGAGGAGTTGTCAACCACAGACTTTGTCCTGGCTGCACAGCAGATCCAGACCCTGCAAATGGCAGGGTGCGTGTCACCGCCCCAGTTCACCCTCTGATTTCTGTTTATGCAGGTGAGTGAATTCCACAAATGAAACATGCAAATGAGCAGTCCTTCTACACTGCGGTGAACTTCACCTATAGTCTGATATACTTGTATGCTTCAGCCAATCAGAGTACATTTTATCAACAGAAGGTGACTTTGAAAAGCATGCTGTACTTTTATTTTGATAAAGTCTTCAACTGGTTGGTTGTTGTTTTTTGTATAGTTTGTTTGGTATTTGATAGTTAACAATTATACAATGCTTTACAATCCCACAGCACATTGTAAGGTACATAGAGTACCCATGTACTTCATGGACCAAATTCTTCCCTCACAGTCTTGTTGGGAGCTATGTTCACACATTCACGGGCAAGATTTGGCTTGACATTTATTTCACATAAAATAAAGTTAACTTCTATAGCTAAAAAAGGATCAGCTATGCAAATTGGTTGGCAAAGATGCTGTATATTGTATAATGCAACATATGGTACCATATTTTTGGCAACATAAAACTCTAAAATTAGGACTTCACTTCTCTGTTAAAATATGCTCAATTGTGGGAGTGTTCAATTTTATCTTTGTGCGTTTACATACCATTAAAAGTATTATAATCCACTTTTGTTTAGAAAATAAATCTCTATGAAAATTGTAGTTCGTTTGTCACAGGGCGACTCTAGCCAACATCTGTGTCAAATAAGTGATCAATTAACCCTTCTTAGTTATAAACCATCAACATTTATCAGTATTTTATTAAAAAACACTATGAATACAAAAATCCTACTTCATAATTTTATTTCTAAAAGTGTGGCCTTTTTATCAATTGGAAATAAGTTTCTCAACAGATATTGGGATATTTTAAATTAATATAGTTGTTCATCACATATCAAATACACTGACTATTTCAGCTTTTGTTGTTAAACTGCATCTTTAAAAATTTTTAAAAACAGTCTAGACAACACAATCTCTCTTTCCTGTCCACATTAGTGAACAACTGTGTTACACACATCCAGTTCAGTAGAAACCATACTTCAAACCACATTTACACAAACAGGGAATCTGTGATTGAATGATATGTTTAAACATGGCACAAGAAGAGTGCACACTACACCAGGTTCTAAAAAAATGTAAAGAGTCAGCAGGGAAGGAGTTAACCATATTAAAAACTTTGGTAAAGGCATGTCTGCATGGGGGCACTCAGGAAAATTAAGGTGAATCAACTAAAAGTGTGAAGTCAATGCCTATAAATTAAAGCATGTTAAACCCCCATTTGGATGTTCTTGCTCAGGAGTAAAGTGGTCTCAGTTTGCTGTAACTTAATCTTCCTTTGCCAAGACAAAAATATACCTATCAAGAATCCTTACCACTATGTGATACTTGGAATCACTAATAACAGCCCTCTTCAGCATTACTGCTCTTACAATAAAATATATTTGTCAAGACATATAAATGGTGCATTCTCTGAGCATTCACTCTGAGAGGCACTAGCCTGCCCTCAAATAGTACGTGGAGCTCCTATCAATATTAACAAGAGCTTTTCATGTGCATCAAGGTAGAATATGGCTGTTCATGATTTAGCCGCTGCGCCCCCCCCCCAACCCCCGCTTGCCAATACAGATGCTGTTGACAGAAGTGTTGTTCTTCATTGTGTTATCCATAGATTATAGCACATATGAAAAGTCGAGGGAAACTAAGCATGAAAATTGAGTGAGACAAGAGCCAGTCCACATCATCCCGCCAGTGGTTGTGACTATGGCATTATCTAATTTAAATCCTTAGCATAATAGAAAGTGCCATTTGCTCAGATATAAGACAATGCAGGGCCAATAACTTTAGGACCTCTTCAAATTTACAGATTTTAGAAATAAGAATCTTGCAGACATGTAAAATTTCAATCTATTTCAGGAATGAAGTTGTTTTTCCTTTAATAACAAAAATTCTAAAACATTTCACAAAGTTCTTCAGGTTTTGTGAAACTCCAAACTTCTCCCATTCCTAGTCCAAAATTGGCAACTTTCTTTGGTAATAGATAAACTGACAGAGAGACTATTGGAATCTAAAGGATAAGGATATAAATTGTTCAAATAATAATATCTTCCTGACATACAAGAAACAAAATACAATAAGACAACATAAATAATTAATATAGTTCATTCACATTGCTTTTTTGTCATGATGTATATGTCAACCAACCTAGCATACAGATATGTGGCCTTCAGTATTTACCTTCTAAGCTTTCTTGTTCATCTGAAGTGAAAGTATCCAGCTGACTCTGTTCTCTCAAGAAATGGATGACGGCATATACTAGGTGTTTGACTGATGACATTTTAGAAGCTTATGAACTTCACCTAAATTATAAAAATATTCAGAGAAATATCAAGACCATAAGAATGGTACTTTAGGGCCAATCCCTGAATACTCTGCCCACCCCAAAGTCCCATTAACTTCACTAGGAATTTTGGATGTATAAGATATGCAGCAATAGATCTTCATCAAAAAGCATCTCAAGAAGAGTATCACTGGACATTTATTTATTTCAATAAGATTCATAAATCATAAGACCAGAAAGGACCATTGTGGTCATCCAGTAGGACCACCTGCATAAAACAGGTCATAGGACTTCCTTGAATTAATTCCTGAAGGAGTTCATAAAAGTTCGTTATGGATAATTTAGTAAATTAATTTTGCTCAAAGATATAGTTTTGATTTAATTTCTAAAGCACATACAACTGGAAGCAGGAATACTCACTCAAATCAAAAGCAATTTAAAAGTACATGGATAGATGTCTCACCACTGGCATAATTAAACACTTCCATTTTCTCTTTAGACTGAAAACTAAAACACTGTGACCTCAGTGCAAACTTGTGATTAGTGACATGCTGCTGACTCAGCCTGATTTGCATTCAGCATCTATTAGGAGTTACATAACTTCTCTTTGGGAGGAAAATTAGTTCCAACTTTTTCTGAGTTTTTTTCCTAAACTAGTAAACAAAATTTATTTTTGAAAAAGAGCCGTGTTTAACTATGCTCTAGAAAAAGATCTTAGATTTAACATATAGTCAAAAGGCTACTACACCTGTAAAAAGCATCTTTGTTTATAGAATACTGGTTATACTATAGATGTGGTTCAACCATCTTAAGCAGCCATTCAGGAGGCTAGGAGAAGTGGGTTGCCTATTAGAGGTGATGTGTAAGTAATAATCTTACAAAATATACCGGATATTTTGACCCTACTTTCAAGTGATCCTTTGAAAGAAGAGGTATGCAGTAGAGCAGGTTTCACTGTATAAGGTACAGCAAAGATCACAATAATATACACTCATAGGTATCTAAATAATTGAAGACATATATAATACACGCATTCTAAAATTCATTGTCCGTTAGCTTTTGCCTTTTTCTATGGTTCACTACGTGCACTGACATGCTGTATACTAGATTTGACAAGCTCCCCCAGTGCAAGGCATCGCAACAAGCTCAGCGGTGTCAGGCACCAGCCAAGCCTGCCCATGTTCAGCCCCAGGAGCTCCTTGGCAACCCGCTCAATCGCGAAACTAGTCAATCTGGCCGAAATGGCTTTTCTCACCCATCTGCTCTGCCCCAGCTCAGGGTGTGGTGCCCGGGTCCGGAGCGGGCGGTGGCGGCTGCCCCCCGGGAGACCCTCCCCTGGCACTGCCTCGAACGGGGAAGGAGGCACAAGAGATGCCCTGCTGCACCCTCCCCTCTCACAGAGACACCGGGAAGAGCCCGATTCCCCCAGGCGGCGGCATTATCCCCGCTGCGACACGGGAGCGCCCAGAGCCACCGCACTGAGGATGGAGGGTGGCGGCGGAACCCTTACCGTGCAAGGGGCGAGAAGCCCGGCCGGAGCAGGGCTGGCTACTGTAGGGTTCCCCTGTCCGGATGCTCTCTCCCCACGGCGCTGGCAGAGGAGCTCCGTGGTTGCCGCGCAGGGCGGGGGGAGGCGCGGCTGGCGGAAGTGGATGCGCAGCTCAGCGGAGCCGCCACTTGTCCGCGGGCACATGGTAGCGGAGCGTGCGCCTGGGCTCGGGCGCCCCTAGCAGCTGCAGCCCCGCCGCCCCCATGTTCTCCCTGTGCAGCGCTGCGGGCCGAGCGGTCAGCAGGTAGCGTCGGGGGCCCGACAGCCGCTGTGACTGCGGCGGGGGGAGAGTCTCGGGCTGCTGCGGGGCCCGCAGTGGCTACGCTATGGTGGGTGGGGAATGTCTGAGGGGCCGGTGGGGATGGGGGTGTCGGGCTGGACAAGGGTGACTACGGTGTGGGGGGGTAGTTGAGGGATCGGTGGGGATGAGGATGTCGAGCTGGAAAAGGGCGCCCCCTGCCCGCCGAACCCCCCTGCCCTAAACCCCTTTCTCACTGAGGAGGGCGTGTCCTGCCCTCCGTCCCTTTATGCGGGCGGGTCATCCCTTTCCTGCACACCTCCCCCCAGCGGCGACCCTGGCCCCAAGCCGCTCCCCAACGCGGGGGGAGTCTCTGCTTGTCCCCTGTGAGGTAGGCTGCGAGCTGGCTTCCAGTCAGCTCAGGAGAGAAAAAATCTGGTTCCCTCAAAAGCGGTTAGATTTGCGTGTGATAGTTTTCCCAGGGCATGTTCAGAGGCCCCAGATGAGAAATACCAGGAAAATAATAGTGCAGGAAACGTTAAACCACGTGGGATTGCTTCCTTCAACATGTCAGACTTTCTACAGCCTGATAAAACCCTTACTATTTACAGCACCCTCACGTGCAGTATCGATCAGACCGGGTCTCTGCCTTGAAATTCTTGCAGTCTAGTTAGTTCCAGACCTGTAGCAACAGAAATGGGCAAGGAAACAATGGAGTGGAGACACGGAGGAAGGATGGGGTAGAGCAGTAAGATATTTTCAGCAAAGGCATGAGTACAGCCAGATGGAACAATTTGTAATTTTATATATTAAAATAAATGTCATTAACTCACTGCAGCTAGTTGTAGCAGAAATGGGTCTTCAAGGGGGTTTTAAATGAGAGAAGGGTTGTGTCTTTGTGGGCCAGCTGAGGATAGATGTTCAGTGCAGTGGGGGCAGTGTGAAAAAAGGCATGTAGACTGTTGTGGAAGAAGTAGACAAATGAGGCATCATTTAGGAGTTGAATGAAGGGGGAGGATGGGCAGATCCATGTAGGGCCTTGAAGGTGGGAATAAGAGATCTTCAAGGTGCGGTCAAGAAGCTTGTGTAATGGAGAAAGAAAAGCCAGTGGAAGGGTTCACAATGTAAATACTTTGCAGCAATGAGAAAACAAGATATTTGTGTTGAATGGAACTAAATTTGAGTGAAGATGAGAGGTGACCTTTGCAGTAATGGGTATTTAAGAAGTAATGCAAATACTGTGTACATAATACTGCTCTACAGCCAAAATGCTTCTGAAATAAATGTAGTCAAACTTTACTAATTCTGGGTCACTGAGAACGAAAATGATGCTTAAAATTGTTGATTGGTTCTAGTTTTCAAGATATGCTATTGGGTCAGTATATACGACTCTTGACTTGGGAATAGCGGAGGATAAGTGAGTTATAAAGGGAAGGGATCTCAATTTAAACCAGAAATGACTAAAATACATCTTTGACTGGATCTATGAATAAATCTATGACTGGGTTTGGACAGTACTTGCTTTTTAGGCAAAACAATGAATGATGCAATCTGAAGCTGGTATTGTGTCATACATGATATGAATTGCATCATGTTATTCCTAGAAGTCATGGATGGTGCAATCATAACGAAGCTTACATCACTCTGCCGAACAAATTGCCCTATATCAGTTCTAGAAATCATACAGTGTCGTGCTCTCTTATTTGTCACTGTTTGATTTTGCAAAGGGACACATTTCTGTTTAGCCAAAGTGAGCAGAGATGCCTTGTACTTGTGTGAACAGTGCAGATAACTTTTGCTATGTTCGTGGTGAAGTGACTTTTGCATCACAAAAGCGCAGTATAACCACTATGGTTAAGAAAGCCTATCACCTTTATTTTGGCTGCAAAATTGGAGATCAGGAAAGAGGTGGGCCCCACACATATGCTGCAACACTTGTGCAACAAATCTTCGCCAGTGGTTGAACAGGACAAGGAAATCTATGCCTTTTGCAGTGCCAATGATTTGGAGAGAGCCAACAGATCATACCAGCAATTGTTACTTCTGCATGGTGCCTCCAGTTGGGAAAGGTGTGTCAAAGAAGAAAAAGTGGACTGTGCATTATCCAAACATTCCATCAGCTATACTCCCGGTACCCCACGGAGAAGGACTGCCGGTTCCTGATGCACCAGAATCATTCTCACTTGAGTCAGACGAGGAAGAGAATGAAACTTCTGGTCCTGAACCATCAATGTCACAGGACCCACATTTTCTCCCATCCTCCTCCTCTGAACCACACCTCATAACACAAGGTGAACTGAATGACCTTGTCAGGGATTTGGAACTACCCAAGAGTAAGGCAGAGCTGTTGGGCTCCAGACTACAGCAGTGGAATCTCCTGGCAGGTGATGTTAGGGTTTCCATGTTCCGTGACCGTCAAAAGGATCTTGTCCCATTCTTCTTCATGGAAGGTGATCTTGTAGCCTGCAACAACATCGATGGTGTGATGGCAGCCCTCAACATTGTTCACGATCCAGATGAGTGGAGACTGTTCATTGATTCATGGAAGATGAGTCTTAAAGCTGTTTTACTGCATAATGGCAATGTTTTGCCATCAATTCCAGTTGGTCATGCAGTCCATATGAGGGAAACCTATGACAACATGAAACAACTTTTGAGTTGCATAAATTATGACCAACATCAGTGGCAGCTTTGTGGCGATTTGAAGGTTGTGGCTCTCTTGCTTGGTCTGCAGACTGGATACACAAAGTACTGCTGTTTTCTCTGCAAATGGTATAGTCGTGCAAGAGATTCCCACTACATCAAGAAAGATTGGCCACTCCGACAGTCATTGGAGCCTGGGAGGAAAAGTGTTCAGAATTCTCCACTTGTAGAATCAAGGAAGATTTTGTTACTACCCTTACACATCAAGCTGGGTCTGATGAAGAACTTTGTCAAGGCCATTGACAAAACGCAAGCAGCTTTCAAGTATCTCCATGGAAAATTTCCAAGGTTAAGTGAAGCTAAGATAAAGAAAGGTGTCTTTGTTGGTCCTCAGATTCGTGAACTTTTTTGAGATGATACATTTGACCATGCACTGCGTAGCAAGGAAAAGACAGCATGGAAAGCCTTCCAGTTAGTGGCAATAAATTTTCTCGGAAACAACAAGGCAGACAACTACAGGTTGTTGGTGGAAAACCTTCTCAAGGCATACAAAAGCCTTGGTTGCAACATGTCACTAAAGATACATTTTTTGCACTCTCATCTAGATTTTTTTCCACCGAACTGCGGAGCAGTGAGCGACGAGCACGGCGAGCGATTTCACCAGGACATTGCAACAATGGAGAAACGCTATCAGGGCAAATGGAGCCCATCAATGCTTGCAGACTATTGCTGGACAGTGACAAGAGATGCTCCATTTAATGAATACAAGAGACAAGCCAAGAAGCGCCGAGTAGACACTGAATAGGACTAAATTATGTACATAATAGTTTTTTGCCTTTTGTTTCATAATAAATTTTATTTATATAACCCTTTTGCTGATTTTTAAAGTGTTACATAAACAGGACAGGTGAAATATTATCATGTAAAGGAACCATAAACCCATGAAAAGACCTAGGTTTACAATTTATGATTAAAACTCTACTATCTACACAATGTACATAGACATCAAATGTAAAAACTTAAATATCTTAGAAACAGTAGCCAATCAGTTGTTTTAATTGTCATATTTGAATTCAGCACATCAAAATACATAATAAATAGCACATTTTATCTCTGAAGCAGACGACTTCTCAAAAATTGTAGACTGGGGGGAGGGATAGCTCAGTGGTTTGAGCATTGGGGGGGCCACTTAGGGATCTGGGGCAAAATCAGTACTTGGTCCTGCTAGTGAAGGCAGGGGGCTGGATTCGATGACCTTTCAAGGTCCCTTCCAGTTCTAGGAGATAGGATATCTCCATTAATTGTTTAGTGTAATACAAATAATACGTATATTCCTTGCACATTGTCATTGCTATCCCGTCCCAGAGCTCTTGGCTATGTCCACTTATGGTTAAAGGGACACTATCAATTTAGAAATCAAGTTTCTGTCCTAAAAGTATTTACCTGCTATTGTAAGTAGCTCCAAAGGTCACTATAACTGGGAAAAAAAAGGTAAAAATGTTTTCTCGGTTTGTGTATTTACAGCCCTTTGTGTACAGTCATTTTCACTGTTTTTTACTATGTATAAGCCACTTAGTTTCCCCTGTTGTTTGGATTTTTCAAACAGGTGAGAAAAAAACACTTTTTAAAAAACACTTAAAAAAATTAACAACTGGCAGAGGGACAGGAAGGGGCGGGCGTGGTACCTGAAACTGCAGGTGGATGCTCTTTCTTTTTACGAGTTTTAAATTTAGAAGTTTTTATCTCTAATGCTTCACTGTGATTTTTCCGTAAAAACTCACTTTATCTCTTTCATTTCCCTCTCCCCTCCCTCTCCCCCCGGCGGCCCTGCCAATGGTGGGGCACAGCAACATTAAAGTGCTGCGGCGGCAAAGGACCATCCTTAAAGCGCTGCCATGGCAGCGCTTTAATGTCCCTGCCCCTTTTGCTTCCCCTGTCGGCGGCCCTGCCCATACAGATCTTACCGGCAGGGCCCCCGACAGGGGAGGCAGAAGGGGTCAGCTGGGTATGGGCAAGTGGCTGTAGGTAAGATAATATGCCTATAGGCCTTTCTTTCTTTAAGCCCTTTTCTCTCTGACAACTGTGTTCCAATGGATGGATAAATAATATTTTGTTTTGAAGAAACTGTTTGGAGTCACCTTCATTTTCATACTGATCACTGCTCCTGAAGGAAAGATTCTAGTAGAGACCAAACCTGTTGAGAAAACAAGAGTGGTAAAAAGGGGTGCTGTCACCCGGAGAGCCAGTATAAAAGTGGGGTGAATCATAGGATTCCATTGAGCGAAATGAAGGGGCTGGGCCTATCAATTGAAAGGGGAGCCCACCAAGACACTGAGTGAAGGATCAAAGGGCCAGCTTACCCTGGAACTATGACAAGAGGAAAATACAATTCCTTTTATTTGGCTGCAGATGGAAGAAGGCCTTATTGAAAATAATAAAGCTAGCAAAGGTATTTTATCCAGGAAGTCTGTCCTCTGAGAATGTTCTATAATGAAAAAGGCCAAATTAGTCAAAAATTATTTTAATTCTGTTAACAAAACAAGGGACCGTGAAGTCATTGGGAGATGAAGGGGTGCTCAGCATCTTGCAAGCTTTGGTCCCTTTATGGGAAGGTGTGAGGAAGACCAGTATTTCATTTCTTCTTGTCTTTTCCCTATGAGGAAATGTACTATCTAATTGTTCAAGAGTATCCACGGATTTCTTTTTTGACACTATTTTATATTTAATTTTGTCTGGTTGTTTCGTGGTGACATCACTGGGTTAAATCTTAGGATTTATGTCCGAGGTTCATTCACATATGTTGCTCATTCAGAATCAGTCTGCAGTTACTGAATAGTTATTCTGGAATATATGATTCAGATAGTTGATAAGTCTTTTATATCTTCACTTCACCTCTGGCCAAATTTTATGTTTTCTTTTTCCTTAAAGCTTTTAAAATGGCTTGTCAGGCAAGCCTTTGTGATTGGAAATAAAACTGTAATTTCCCAAGAGTTTTAGGCCTCAAAGAGGGTAAAGATTTTATAAAATTCTGATGTCAACATATGATCTATATTTGGTTCCACAATAGTTTTACATTCATTCTCGTGTTGTTTTGTCTCTCTTTCATAAACTGTTAACTTTCTAGAAAGAAAATATACATATTTAGAAGATCACCTCTGTGTCACCTCTGTAATTTATATATTATTTGTACTATTCTGTCATCCTTAACTCTAAACACATAAAAATCTAGTTTAAATTATTTTATTTACTTTTTACCTGGTCATTTTAACAACTCTAATTAATTGGCTTTATGTGTATGTTAAAGGGCCCACAAAGAGCATCAGGGAACTATCACTGCTAACAGCTAAAGATTATCTCCTTTATCTCAGATGGCAAAAACATTCATTTTTGGAGCTGAGGGACCAGGGTTTTAGTTCGAGGTGTGTGTGTCCGTCCATCTGTCTGTCCGTCCATTGATTCTTTATGCCATATGGCTTTATTTTATAATTAGGGCACTGGAGTTTTTGAGAATTCATGTTTATTTACAATTTTATGTAGACATCTGATACGAAATCCTGGGCCTTTGGAAAAGCCCCCATTAACTTCAGTGTGGCCAGGATTTCACCCATAGTGCATTTTTTATTTACATTTTATTTTACATATTCTCACTGTTATCTAAGTAGACATAACATACTCTCTGGTTTACTGAGAGAGATATCAGGATGGGGAGTTACAAAATGTGTTTAAATAGTTCATAGAGGTGCAACCTTTAGTGACTTTGTCACGATAAGTTATATTACACTTCTTTGTCAAGAAAGTTAAAGATATCAGTGTCCCATGTTGTTGTTAGCAAGATACACTGATCAGTTCAAGCCTTTCTGGAGCATTGTACTCTATACTTGCCCATACAAATGGTTACTTTCTATACCATCAGCTGGAGACTGGAGAAATCAGAGTTGTTACTACTCCAATACTAGATGGTTGCTACTTAGCATTTCTCATTTGTTTTCTGTCTCCAACAGATGTAAACATCCACTTGCTGGCAGTTATAATAATTAGTGCTAGGCTACAGATTTTATTTTTTTGTTACTCAAAGCTGCTGTCTAATGTAATGAGAGAGTTAGGCAGGGCCGGCTCCAGGCACTAGTGTAGGAAGCAGGTGCTTGGGGCAGCCAATTCAAAGGGGTGGCACTCCGTCTGGTATCGGGGCGACACGTCTGGGTCTTTGGTGGGAATTCGGTGGCAGGTCCCTCATTCCCTCTCTTCCTCTTTGAGCTGCTGCCGAAGAGGAAGAGAGGGAGGACCCGCCGCTGAACCGCCGCAGAAGAAGCAGCGTGATTGAGCTGCCGCCGAAGTGCTGCCGCTCTTTTTTTTTTTTTTTTTTTGGCTGCTTGGGGCAGCAGAAAAGCTGAAGCCAGCCCTGGAGTTAGGTCACCAGTTCCACCCTTAGGGTGACCAGACAGCAAGTGTGGGAGTGGAGGGTAATAGGCGCTTATATAAAAAAAGACCCAAAAATTGGGACTGTCCCTATAAAATCAGGACATCTGGTCACCCTATCCACCCTGTAAATTAAAAGTAGTGCTTATCAGTGTTCTGGATCCAGCATTCAAGCCCTCGGGGGGAGATCCAAGTAATTCTATACCCATTTAAACATTTTGCCCAGTGGTTAATTGAGAATGTATCACTGATTGCTGTTTTAGTTACTATGTCAGTGGTTATTCTTGACAAATATATTTGCTCAGTGACATAGCTGATGCGTATTTTATTTGTGTGAATTTCTAAAGTGTTTAACTCCATAATATACTGTATCAGCATTGTATGTAGACTACAGAACGCTCCATCTGAGTGAGTTCCATCTGCGTGGGTTTTCCAGAGCCTTGAGCCTGCAGTTAAGAAGATGCACCTTCAGTTCTTTCTACTCTATATCAGGACTCTTTTAGTCAGTGTGCAGGTGATTCTAGTTGTCATAGCGGGGCCCAGAAAGAGAGGTGGTCCTAGAGATTACAGCATTTTATCCTTTAAGGGATTTGATGATTAATTTTCAATCTTGAAATGGACCCACTAGTGTTGGAATGAGGAACCAATGTAGATGGCAGAGCACCAGTGTACAGTACTGTACTCTTTTGCTTGTCATTTTCAGGGTGGGCTGCTACATTCTTATCTAGACTCAGATAGAATGAGTTTCAGTAGTCCAGCACAGAAGTTACTAATGCCCCAACCTTTGATCTGAGTTATCGTCAGAGAGGAATAAACAAAATTATCTTGCTAGCCATAGATGGAAAAAGGATTGTTGCTATTTGAGTGTTCAGGGTCAGTAATGACTACAGTAGGACCTAAGGCTGATCCACTCTCATGACTATAAGTGGACAAATGCCTTCATCTGAGGGAAAGTTGGTGATGATAAGCTGCCCGTAGAAATGTTTTCTTCTTCCGATTCTCATCATTTTGGTCTTTCCTACATTCAGCTTGAGCCAGCTCTTCTTTATCCATGTGTCAGTGTCAGAGTCAGCAAGTCTCTAACATATGGGCATTGTCACAACTCACAACATTGTCCACCTCTATGTGCTGGTAGAAGAAAAATAAACCTCTTGTCTGAGCTGTGATGAAGGACTTGAATAAACCATGTTCACTAGGAAAAAATAGTCTTCCATTAATACATTTGTGTAAGAATGATGTCCTTATTTATATCTGTACAAAATAATTGACAGTCTAATTGTAGAACCTTTCAACTACAAAGGTGTAACCTTAAAATGGGAGCCCTGCACCCATGCCCTTTTCAAACTGCTTGTATAGTCACCATTTTTCATCCGGGCCACATACACACTACATTATTATGCCAAATTTTATGAGCATTTATATATGTACCAAACTGGTTTTGATACTCCCCAAATAACTATTAACACAGTTACAGTGATTGCTATTAAATAATCAACATTTACCATGAATTGGTATCTGTTAGTAAATGTCACCTTGTAATAGTGACCACTTTACACTTGCACATTTTTAAAAAACTTTAATTATATCTGGGTATTAGTTTGTGCAATTAACATATCAACACATACTGTCTTCCTTTGTACCATAATTTATTTTACTTCATTAGCAGGAGTTAAAAATATTTTAATTACAAAGCCGTGCCATAGAACAATCAGCTTAGTAAATGCAAAGGTTTTAAATCTCCTAGTTGCTTTGTAATCACATTTGCCTGAAGATGTGGGTTAGTCCTACCAAGCTAGTCTTCTGTGTCAGGCAAATCTTGCTTCTCAAAGGCAAACTGGCTTTGAGTTGCTCTCAGTTATCTCTGCTACTACTGCTCAACTTGTGATTGTGTGCACAGGGTCAACATTGTGGTAGAACAGAATGGGTTTCTCTTTTGGCCCTTTTGTTTCCAGTAAATCTTCATCTCATTGTTTGACTTGGTCACAGTTTGTCTGTATGCAGTGTTCTAGCTGTGTTTCCCAGGATATTATAGAAACAAGGTGGGTGAGATAGTATCTTTTATTGGACCAACTTCTGTGGGTGAGGGAGGAAAGCTTTTGAGCTTACACAGAACTCTTCTTCAGGTCAGCTCTTTTTCAGAAGAGCTCTATTAAGCTCAATAACTTGCCTCTCTCACACACAGAAGTTGGTCCAATAAAATATATTACCTCACCCACCTTGTCTCTACAATTTGTCTGGTCCAGCTAAATTTTTTCACTCCCAAGGTCAGTTCCCCCTCAAACTTTGGCTCTGGTTCTTTGCTCCAAAATATGGTCTCTAGCAAATCCTTGTCTCTGATTCTTCCATACTTATGGCTTAGTGCTTGGTTTACTATGCATACTTCATTCTCACTATCTATTAGATACTAATGTTAGGTTTGTGCAAAATATATGTCCGTATTTATGTATTTATAGATAGATATTAACTCTGGGTTTAAGTTGGACATGAGGATTCTGAGTTTTCCTATTAATACACTGCTGTGAATTTTCAGATTACCCCTGTAAAGAATCCTACAGAGTATGATCAAATCTGTGTTCACAAAACAGCACCTCTCCCATGGAGCTGGAAGCAGCTGCATAATTAAACTGATGAGACTCACTCAGCTCCTAGTTAGTTTCACTCATCTACTTCTGATGCAGCTAGGATGTATGTAGGTGTGATTCCCCACTGTCCTGGAGGTGCTCTGGGTAAAGAAAAGATTAACATGGAAGGAGAGAGATGAGACATAAACAGTAGGGTCAAAGAAGGGGAAGAGATGTGGGGGAAAGAATTGATAGAGCAGCTAAAGGAAAGCAAGAGAAATGAACAAAAGGAGAGAGAGCCTGTCTTGAAAATAACAGAAAAACAGGGGGGAAAAGAAGGAGGAGACAACTCTTTCCCCCTCCCCCCCAAAAAAAACCCCAACCCCCCACCACCAGCCAACAGGGCCCAAAAAAAAAAAAAATGCCTGTGATGACTGCTCTACTAACACCATCCTTTGAGGGAGAGATTTCTCAAGGAGTCTCCCATTACACCTTTCCCAGCCAAATGGGGTAGCACTACATCTGCAGACCCGTCAGTATCTTACTCTTCAACTAGAAGAGTACCTTGATCAACTAGAGCAGGGGGTTCCCAGACTTTTTGCTGGCTTGACCCCAATTTAATGAATTATTTCCTCCCAGGATCCCAGACAGTATGGAGGATGCCATTTTGAAGAGCAAAATATTGTGCATGCAAGATCACGCTGTACAGAGTAAAGTGGTGTCCTCCACGCAGTAGGGATTGCCGTCGCAAGCCACAGTTAGAGGACTGCTGAACTAGAAGGAGGGTTGCTGTGGTATGGGGCTTTGATGTGTGTGGGTGCAGTGGTACAGGGAGAATGGGATGAGTGCTGAAAAATACTGATAAGTGAATAGATTGTAGAATTGGGCATGGACCAAAACAAAGCATGGAAAAGCAAAGAGATGCACAGAAAACAAAAGGAAAGGAAGAGCATGGAAGAAATTGTGGAGTATGGCAATAATGACAATCATTTGCTCTTATATAGCACTTATCATTGGTTGATCTCAAAGTGCTTAACAAAGGAGGTCAGTGTCATTATCCCCATTTTACAGATATGGAAACAGAGACAGAGAGAGGTAAAGTGATTGTCCCAAGGTCACCCAACTGACCTGTTGCAGAGCTGGGAATAGAACCCAGGTCTCCTGAGTCCCAATTCGGTGGGCTATCCAGCAGGTCATAAATGTGTGAAATGCAATGAAAGGAGAAAAAGACACAGATTCCTGGGGGTGATTGGGAGAACATGATGGTCAATAACTGAATTTTAGGGATGATATTTTATTTCTTCCTATATTTTGGTGACTCAAAAGAAACTCAGAAAAAACACACACACCCTGAAATTTTGAAATTGCCCCCTCTGCCATTAAACTCCTGAAAAATGGCTGAATCACATAGCTTTGTGTGTGCATTGTCGTATTGGTTAGTGAAAAGGCAGCTGTCAATCCCAGCACTGTAGGGGATTGTAAACTTTTCTGCCTAACCAAGTTTGTAATACAGTTGACTAAATTAATCAGAGTTATTAACTGAACACAAAGGTTGTTTATAGATATGAGAAACCTTCATGCCTTTTCCAGCTACAGAGCAAAACGGTATGAAGTACTCATATGAGATCTGCAACAGTTAAAAGAGTACATTTTGAAGTAAGAGACTATGAGATATTTTGCTCTCATGGCCTGGAACACAGCAGACATTCAATGCAAATATAAAATTATCCATTTTAATTTACACTTCCATATTAAATGTTTTTACCATTTTGTTTATGTTTCATGTAACTACTAGCCTTCATAACCTAGATTTCACTGCCTATTCTCTTTTCCTTGTCTCAAAATACAAAACACTATTGTCTGTTTCCATGGAGTTTCAGTAACTGGTGTTTTGAATAACAACTCAGTCGTCTAAGAAAAACTGTTTTGTCTATTTTTGCTGAACCAAAAGGTTTCATCTCTGTTTTTGCATACATATTAGATAGCACTCCCTCAATCTAGTAAAGGGGGGAAAAAAGGGCAGACATCTGAATTATTTTAAAATACAGATTTATTTAATTAAAAGTACAACTATTTAGGGTCCTGAAGAGGAAAGGATAGACCTAAAAAGGAATATGTTCTTGTTTCTAAAAATACTGTTTAATAAAAAAAAGTAATGTTCTTTTAAAAAAATAATTCACAATAGACTTTTTGCTTCAATTAGATTCTTAATCTCCTAAATTCATTTTTAAAATTGCAGAGCTGGTGGGCCAAGGCTTTTACTGAGAATGACATTAGGAACGGAAATTACTACCCATCTCCAGGCCTCTTCATATGCAGCATCAGACCGAAACTTTTTGAAATGGGACCTGTCACCAGAGCAAATCAGAACAAGGACAGAAGATCTGATCATGAAAACAAAGCAAGTGTATGACAACGTTGGAATGCTTGATTTTGAAAAAGTAACATATGAGAACACTATGCAGGCTCTGGCCGACATAGAAGTGGAGTATACAGGTGAGTATGTGGAGTCTAATACCTTCCTTCTCTGAATTCATCCTATCCACAAAACAGAGTTCTGGAAGCAATGCAGCAAAAGCAGTTACCACCCGTGAGTCTGATCTGTGCCCTTCACGGCTAGAGAAAGTAGAGATCTCAGAAGTGATATCCATTCATATTCATTTTGACCTCGCCACAGTATTTGTTATGATTAGCCATGAAATTCTGCGGCCCAGCCTTAGAGACATGGCAAGGGTTAGCAAGACTATGCTGATATTGCTTCGCTCATTTCTCTCAGACTACATCGAGAGAGCATGATGGGCATATGCTCCTCCACTTTCGAAGTCCTCACCTGTGAAATCTCAGTGACCCATCCTGTTCTTGTCAGTGACTGCATGGAGCCACTTGGGGGCACTGTGCAACAGCATGGACTAAAATGTCTAGAGTACACACATGATGTCCAGCTTTACAATTACTTTCACATCATACATAAAAAACACTTTCCTTCAGCCATTTGAGGACCTGTCTGAGACCAGTATCTGAAGTTAGATCAGGTGACTGATGTGATGCTAGTCGGGGGAGGAAAGCATTTCAGAGAACTCATGTTCTAACATCCTCCTCCAGTGAGGGCATCTGCTCTGTATTAAGTCTGTAGCCTTACCCTTCTCTTAGACTCTTCACAGCTTCTGTGCACCAAGTAACCATGACTATGGTTATTATACCCCTTTCCCGTTACCGCCGGCAAGAAGACTGTCGTGAACAATCTTGATCCAAACAGCCTCCTGTCAGATTCAGAATTAGTCACAGTAATGATCAGTGATCCATGCATTCATGACCTCCAGCCTGAATTATTGTAGCTCTCTGTGTGTAGGAATAAAACTACCAGGCTTAAATTAAAAATAAACGTAAATAAATAAATAAATAAATAAAAAGCTACTGTTGGTTCAGAACGCAGAAGCAATCTGCCCAGCTGCAGAGGCTGTGAAGAGTACATATCACTCCAGTGCTCTTCTCTCTTCCCTGGGTCTTATCAGAATACTAGTTCAGATTTAAGCTTTGGGTCCCAATCTTCAAAGCTCTACATGGGACTGGTCTCACTTTCCTTAGGGATCACTTATGATATGTGATGATGACCTCCCACAACAGCAGCATTCCATTAGAACTGTAAATACATAAGAGCGGCCGTACTGGGTCAGACTAAAGGTCCATGTAGCCCAGTATCCTGTCTTCTGAAAGTAGCCAATGCCAGGTGCCCCAGAGGGAATGAACAGAACAGGTAATCATCAAGTGATCCATCCCCTGTCGCCCATTCCCAGCTTCTGGCAACCAGAGGCTAGGGACACCATCCCTATCCATACTGGCTAATAGCCATTGGTGGACCTATCCTCCATGAACTTATCTAGTTCTTTTTTGAACCCTGTTATAGTCTTGGCCTTCACAACATCCTCTGGCAAGGAGTTCCACAGGTTGACTGTGCGTTGTGTGGGAAAAAATACATCCTTTTTGTTTTAATTCTGCTGCCTATTAACCTTGGAACTGTCAGCCTTGAACATTACACTCACATGAGCAGGGGAGAGAGCTTTCCCAGGAACTGGCCCATGTACCTGGAACTCATTCACAGAAAAGACCCAGATGACCACAAACCTCAGGAGCTTCAGAGCAAAATGTAAAACTCACTACTTCATTTGAACCATCTTACTATAACACCCGCAAAACAAATAAAATTCAGGCCCTACAGATTGGCGGGGAGGGTAAACCACATTTGTATGTTCATCCCATGATTTTGAGAGAGAGAGAGAGAAACAAGATGCCACAGTGTTTGGTTGTGTATAGTGTCTTAGTTTTTCACAAAGCTTTTTCGGTTCATCTTAAAATCTGTAACCAACTAATCTTTAGAACCTTCATCTGCTAGTATGACAAAAAGCATTTGTTACACTTTTGTGTAAAATGTTTGAACAAAGCATAACATGCAGGATATTAGCACTTTTTTAAAAGGCAAAACTATAATTAGATTTAATCAAGTCCTAATTAATTAATATAGCTAGTCATTTCAAATACTTTTTTAATTAGAGGACCTATGTTCATGTTTGTTATTAGTACAGGGGCATGACAGCATTGCTGAGAATTTAGTTTATTTTTCATTTCCGTTCAAAATTATGTTAGCTTGTGATCTCTCATAGTCCAAAATAATCACACATCATCTCCCTCAGTTTTCTTATTGCTTGCTTTTATTAGTAACAAACAGACTTGGTCATATCTGTATTTTCTCCTGCCAATTTTTGAATAATTTGAGGGAGAATTGTAAAGACTCAAAACTTGCTACTTCCAATATTCTAGAGAGAGAATCTGTGACATCCATTAAAAATAATGTATTTAAAAATATCTACTTTCTGTACTTTTAAAAGATTAATCTAATTTCAAAAGATAAAATTACTTCAATGCTTTAAATATATCTGTATTAAACTTTTACTAACTCAAAATTGACCTTGTGGAACGATTAAAGTGGGGACATTTGCCAGGGCAGTTAGGCTTTGATAATATACACCATCAGTGAAATATGCATTTGTTCTAATTGTAATTGCTACTGTGTATATAATTGTATTGGTTCATTTTTTACATAATCTGTAATCCATTCATTATCTGTAAATCCTAATCAGTGGTTGCTTCAGGTATCTGTTTATATAAGTTTATTTCTGAAAGCTTGTGTAAAAACTAAATAGAATGATTTATTAAAATAACTTGTCTATTCCTAGAAAGTTCCTCATCTTGAAAAAAATTAACATGGACTGACTGCATTGTAAGTGCTCGGTGCATTTTTTAAAATGTATTTTTATTTTAACAGTGGAAAGAAGCATGCTGGATTTCCCGCAGCATGTCTCGTCCAACAAAGATGTGCGCTCAGCAAGCACAGAAGCTGACAAAAGACTTTCTTATTTTGATGTGGAGATGAGCATGAGAGAAGATGTGTTTCAGAGGATTGTTTATTTGCAGGTAAATGACAATGAAGATAACTAAAAATAACCTGTAGAGGAATATGTAAGGTGCCAGGAGTGAAACTTTTTTTCCCAATAAATTAGTACATGCTGTGCTTTTCAATATCCCCATCACTTCGTTAATCTCAAACACTGTTAAATCCACTATCAACTCAATAGAGCTGTAGTGTATGTATTACATGAGGGGCCTCATTTAAATTCTCTTGCTTCAAAAAGCTAAGGATTTTGCTTAAAGAAAACCTTTACCAGATACCTGGGGGAAAAGGAGCATTCTCTCACATTGATATTTGGCTGCCAGATACGCTTGTGTGCACACTCGTTCACTGTTTCTTACTTCATTGGAGTTAGGAATGACTACTTTTTTTTTATTGTTTAAATTATTCTAGAAGTCAGTAATGCTTGTCTAGATGGACCTTTGATCTGACCCGGTACGGCCATTCTTATGTTCATATTTATGGGCATTTGTAGCAGTCACGTGTGAAAACCAAATATAAATATCTACAATAATTACTGTCGGTCAACAGAATTATTTCATATTCACCTTAGTATTCTTTCTATTTATTTTCCCTTTGTGACGATATTTGGCATTTACATCTATTTCAGAATACTATAGTGTTTCTAATTTCTTTTTGTTAATCCTTTAAATTAGTTTGAGGGTTTTCCCCCTTCAGTTAAACAGTACAAGAATATGCAGATATTTATTAATCGTCTATTTAACACTGATACGTGACCTGGGCTAAGATCTCAGATCTGAATACTCCTAAAATTCACAATGTCTGGGAGAAGAACATTTTTGGTGGAGGACATGAGGCTGTGTAATTTGCTTCCACCAAGACCAGGCTGAATCTTGCCACTTCCAGGTTATGATGCACGACTCCTCTGCTCTTGCAGGTTGTTGCCTCAACTGCACCTGGAGAATGACTTTTCCAAGTGAGTTTCTAAAGGAAGAGGAGAGACTGAATTAAAACCATTGAAAACATTGAAGCCATCTTAATAATCCAGCCTAGTTTATTTCAATGTAGTATTTCTATCAAATTAGGATTTCCATGGAATTTTCAGGGCTAAAGCATGGATTCTTAATTTAAACATCATGAGCCTGCTTAGGGCCAGGTTAACAGTACAGTGGAAACAGGGCCCCTGAGAATCTCATATTATTTATTTTCATAGTATCCCACGAAAAGTTGGATGTTATAATTTAACATCTAGGACAGGGGTTGGCAACCTTTCAGAAGTGGTGTGCCGAGTCTTCATTTATTCACGCTAATTTAAGGTTTTGCGTGCCAGTAATACATTTTAACATTTTTAAAAGGTCTCTTTCTATAACTCTATAATATATAACTAAACTATTGTTGTCTGTAAAGTAAATAAGGTTTTTAAAATGTTCAAGAAGCTTCACTTAAAATTAAATTAAAATGCAGAGCTCCCAGACCGGTGGCCAGGACCTGGGCAGTGTGAGTGCCACTGAAAATCCGCTCACGTGCCGCCTTCGGCCCGCCTGCCATAGGTTGCCTACCCCTGATCTAGGATCTCCTAGATCTCTCTCTGACCCCAGGCCCATTTTTAATCCCTTAATGCAGGCCTGAGTCTGCTAAAGTTATTTATCGTGCTTATGTTACTTCCTAAATCACTCTTATACATCCTTTTCCACCAATATTTTTTGAAAATGGGTTTTTTTTTATGTCTAATCAAATAAAAAAGCTTTTTCCAAATATTAAGGAAAGAATTCTATCCTAAGTTTATGTGGTAGATGTATATTCCAGATTTCCTTCTATAGGAAATTTTTACTCCAGTGATTTAAACCCTTGAATATAGGTGTTTATAATAGATTCTTAATTGTAATGTGTATGATGAAGCGATAATATTAAGCCTACTCATTCCTACCAACTGCACATACTGGCTAGCAGGGGCATGCTTAAGAATGTTATCAAACCTCCCCACCCACACATCCTTAGAAAACGCAGCCTGGTTTAAACAGTTGCTACTACCCTAGTTTCCAATATTCCACATAGTCTCCTTTTTTTAGTTCTCCTTAAAGACTTGTTCACACAATACATGGAATATTATGGTTGTTCAAAACTGAAATTAAAAATTATATTATGTAAATATCAGCAAAGTGACATTCAGAAAGCAATTATCCTTAATTCTGAAGAACTCAGAATAATCATGTAAGGTAAAGTACTCAAATTTAGAACCTCTGTCACAAATCTTGTACCTCAGAGAAACATTGGGTGAGGTGAAATATCATTAATAATTAGAAGTTTAAAATTCACACCATAACACATTAAGTCCATGATTGCTGTAAAATCTTACACCAATTGCTTATCTTTAAACACATGACTAGCCTACTTAAAGTGAAAGGGACTATTTATGTTCATGAAATTAAGCCTGTGCACAAATGTTTGCAGGATGGAGCATTAGACAGCTTCAAGGCAGCTATAGTGATATTTCGGTTTAAAATTGTGTTTTAAGAGGTGGTTGTTAGGGTGAAAGTGAGTTAAGAAAAAAATCCCACATGGGGCCTAACAAATTCAATTTGGAATTCTGTAACTTTTGTCCTTAATTTTAATTGTAGTAATAGAACTTTACACATTGGAATACTCCTGTTTTTTCTACTCGTCATCTTCCATTTAATATAATTTCAGCAAATATGTGATCTTGGACATCTAAAGCCTGAAGCTAAGCGATACTTAGAAAAGTCAATTCAAATGGGAAAAAGGAATGGACTCCATCTTCCCAAAGAAGTCCAGAATGTGAGTATGGGTTTCCTATATTTATAATATGAAGAAAGTATGGTTTCACTGCTATGAAGAATTTCCTAAGTGTATATTTTTGCTTATGTGCTCAGGTCTCAGTTAAGTGCTGCTTTGAGGCCATCCTTACTCTTAGAGACTGTAATGATGATAATTTGTACAAGACAAAGAAATAAAAATAAAAGATTTTAAAATAAGCTCAAGATTTTTGAGAGCAGGTAATGATTTTAAATTCCTGAATTTTTGAGTAACTAACTTGAGACAACTTAAAAGGAGCCTGATTATCAGAAAGTGGAAGGCAGCACTCCCTAAAAATCAGACCTCTTTAGGACATCCAAAATTGAGCACCCAAAAATTGAAAAGCTCTGTGTAAGCTTGAAAGCTTGTCTCTTTTACCAACAGAAGTTGGCCCAATCAAAGATATTACCTCACCCATCTTGTCACGCTATTTAACAGCACAGACTTGTGAACCTGAAGTGACCCTCTGTCTTTCCCTGGTAATTGTTCCCAGTGCAAACCCTTCAATTGACAGAAGCTTAAATCTCGATTATGCATATTTATATTATGTTAAGGTTCCTGATGCCTCTAGAAGATCATTAGAAACTATATGTAACAAGACTGTTGGTGGCTCAGAGTGAAGTAAAATCTTGACTATTATTAAAATCTCACCAGCAGCAGAAACAAATGAATCACAATGTATACAAACTATATGTATGTAAATTTGGTAGTAAGGAGCCAGAACACCTCAGAAGTCAGCCTGATATGTCAAAAATATTTTGCTCATCCAATTTCTTGTGTTTAAGAAAAGATTTTGGAATGCTGTTCTCTTTCATAGATGTTATTTTCTTTATGCCATATATTTAAAGGTCCCAAACTAGTCTATGAGCGATTTAATTTTTCATCAGCTTGTTGACACACCTTTGTTGTCTCTCTGCTCCTTTTGGAGCCATCTACTGATTAGCTTTAGGACAGCAATTCCCATTGAAATACAACAGCAAATTTTATTTAAAATTAAAGTTAGACTTTTCAAATGAGAGAGAGGGAGGAACTAAACGTTAATACATAAAACTATTTTAGAGCATTATTGACATCAGTGGTTCTCAACCTGTGGTCCTGGAACCACTGGTAGTCCACGGACTATGTCTAAGGAACCCACAAAAGACTTTGACTGAAAACTGACTGAACAGAATTCAGCTATATATACAGACAATAGATTTCCAAAGGGATCCACACTTCCATTAGAAATTTCCAAAAGGGGCCGCACCTCCATTCAAAACTTTTTAGGAGTCCACAAATGAAAAAAAGGTTGAGAACCACTGATTTACATGACCAATCCCTTGTGAGTTAAGAAGATATACTTCTAACATGTAAGTTTGGGGTAAAAGAAAATCTTAGAGAAAGTTAAATTCTTTGTACATGTAGGGCAGCAATAGGTAGTTACAATTTTGGTTTGTAATGGTCAGTTCAATTTATATTCAATTTAGGAAATAAAGACCATGAAGAAAAAATTGAGTGAGCTGTGTATAGATTTCAACAAAAACCTCAATGAGGAAAACACATTTCTTATGTTTTCTAAGGATGAACTTCGTGAGTATTGTATTTCTCTTTCTTTAGAACTGCAGTTAAATTTCAGGAATCCTTTCTGTGCAGTTCTTAGGTAAGGTTCAATTGTCATACAGTATCTAGGAAATGAAATTGTAACACTGTTACAGCCTGTACTGGCTTCCTATCCTTCTCCAGATCCAACTCAGGATTGCCTTTGTGTAATTAAAAATTCTTAATGGAATTGCTCCACCTAATCTCTCAGGTCTTGTGTTACTTATTACCCTGCCAGCCCACTCTACTCTTCCCATCTTTGCTTTTCTCTGTCCTCTCCCCTCACATCTCCACCATTGGGCTGCACACTCCATTTGTAGTGTTCCATCTATCTAAAACACTTTTCTGCTGTTCAGGAAGTTAAGCTACTTAAATATTACTTTAAAGCCTTCATTTTCGGTTTATTGTATTATTCACTATCTCGCTAAAGGATTTGGTGATCCCGGGTCTGGAGGTCACTCTGTCAAATGTATTTTATGAGTTAAATAAAATTAGAGATTTTTAAAACTATAATCTGTTTTTAAATGGGATTATCTTGTTAAATATATTTCTGCTTCTTATAAGTGAGGTATTCATAATTTTAATATTGTTTGATTTGATTTAAAAAAGTCACTAACAATTAACCGTAACATGTAGGGTTGTATTTCGTTGAGGAGTTTTTAAACTACAATCTGGAGGAAAGCCGAGAGGTACAAAAAGTAAAAATCATAATGAATTAAATAGTAATATAAAATCTCTCTGGATAAAAATTCCATGCTTGAATAACAAGACGATAGCAGTAGGAATATACTACCGACCACCTGGCCAGGATGGTGAAGGTGATTGTGAAATGGCCTAGGAGATTAGAGGGGCTACAAAAACAAAAAACGAATAATGAAGGAGGATTTCAACCATCACCATATTTATTGGATACATGTCACCTCAGGATGGGATGCAGAGATAAAATTTCTAGGCACCATTAATGGCTGCTGCTTGAAGCAGCTAGTCCTGGAACCCACAAGGGGAGAGGCAATTTTTGATATAGTCCAAAGTGGGGCACAGAATCTGGTCCAAGATGTGAATACTGCTGAACCACTCAGTAATAAACTATAATTAAATTTAACACCCTTATATGGGGGGGTAAAAATAACAAAGAAGCTCCCCACAGTAGTATTTCCTTTCAAAAAGGTGAACCACACAAAAACGAGGAAGCTGCTTAAATGGAAATTGAAAGGAACACAAATAAGAGTGGAATACAGACAAGCTGCATGGAAACTAGTTAAAAACAGCATAATGGGGGTCAAACTAAATGTATATCCCAAATTAAAAAAAAAACAAAAAAAAAACCAGGAGGACCAGAAAAATGCCACTGTTTCTAAACAGCAGAATGTAAATGGACGTTAAAAGCATACTTTAAAAATTGAAAGTCATACTGTACTGAGGAAAATTGAAAGGAGCATAAACTCTTTCAAGTGAAGTGTAAAAGTATAATTAGGCAGGCCAAAAAAGAATTTGAAGAACAACTTGCAAAAGACACAAAAATTAACAGCAAAACTTCTTTTTAAGTACATCGGAAGCAAGAAGCCTGACAGTGACTGGGGCCACTGAACAATCAAGGTGCTAACAGGGCACTCAAGAAGACAGGGCAATTTCAGAGAAGCTAAATGAATTCTTTTTATTTGTCTTAACTGCAGAGAATGTGAGGAAGATTCCCACATATGAGCCATTCTTTTTAGGTGACAAATCTGAGGACCTATTCCAGATTGAGGTGTCAGTAGAGGAGGTTTTGGAATAAATTGATAATTTAAACAGTAATAAGTCACCAGGACCAGATGGTATTCACCTAAGAGTTCTGAAGGAACTTAAATATGAAATTGCAGATCAACTAATTATGGTATGTAGCCTATCACTTAAATCAGTCTCTGTACCAGATGACTGGAGGATAGTTAATGTAAAACATGGATTTTTTTTTCTTTTTTAAGAAGGCTCCAGAGGCAATTCTGGCAATTACAGGCCGGTAACCCTAACTTCAATACCAAGCAAACTGATTGAAACTATAGTCATGAACAGAATTATCAGACACACAGACAAACATGTTATGTTGGAGAAGAGTCAGCATGGCTTTTGTAAAGGGAAATCATGCCTCACCAATCTCTTAACATTTTCTGAGGGTGTCAACCAGCATGAGGACAAGGGTAGTCCAGTTGTTACAGTGCGCTTGGACTTTCAGAAAGCCTTTGACAAGGTCCCACACCAAAGGCTCTTAAGCAAAGTAAGAAGCCAGGGGATAAGGAGGGTCCTCTCATGGATTGGTAACTGGTTAAAAGTTAGGAAACAAAGGGTAGGAATAAATGGTCAGTTTTCACAATGGAAAGTGGTAAACAGTGGGGTCCCCCAAGGATATATATTGGCTCCAGTGCTGTTCATAAATGATCTGCAAAAACAGGTGAACAGTAAGGTTGCAGAGTTTACAGACAACACAAAATTAAGCAAGATAGTCCAAAGCTGACTGTGAAGAATTACAAATCACAAAACTGGGCAACAAAATGGCAGATTAAATTCACTGTTGATAAGTACAAAGTAATACACATTGGAAAACATAATCCCAACTATTTATACAAAATGATGGGATCTAAATCAGTTGTTACCACTCAAGAAAGAGATCTTGGATTGATCATTGTGGATAGTTCATCTGCTCAATGTGCAGCGGCAGTCCAAAAAACTAACCATGTTAGGAACCATTAGGAAAAGAATAGATAATAAAACAGAAATACCATAATGCCACTATATAAATCCATGGTGTGCACACACCTTGATTACTGTATGCAGTTCTGGTCACCCCATCTCAAAAAAGATGTATCAAAATTTGGAAAAGGTACAGAGAAACACAACAAAAATGATTAGGGGTCTGGAACAGCTTCCAGATGAGTAGAGATTAAAAAGACTGGGACTGCTGAACGTATTAAAGAGACGACTAAGCAGGGGATATTTGCTTCAGGTAAATACTCACCAGCAACTACACCCCACACAACAAAAACACTAACCCAGGAACTAAACCCTGCAACAAACCCCGGTGCCAACTCTGTCACATATCTGTTCAAAGGACACCATCATAGGACCTAACCATATCAGCCACACCATCAGGGTCCCGTTCACCTGCACATCTACCAATGTGATATATGCCATCATGTGCCAGCAGTTCCCCTCTGCCATGTACATTGGCCAAATCAGACAGTCTCTACGCAAAAGGATAAAGAATCAAGAATAAAGCATCAAGAATTAGAACATTCAAAAACCAATAGGAGAACACTTCAATCTCCCTAGACACTCAATAACAGACTTAAAAGTGGAAATTCTTCAACAACAAAAATTTCAAAAACAGACTCCAACAAGAAACTGCAGAACTGGAATTAATTTGCAAACTGGACACCATCAAATGAGGCCTGAATAAAGACTGGGAGTGGATGGGTTACTACAAAAACTAATTTTCCCCCTGCTGATACTTGCACCTTCTTGTCAACAGTTTGAAATGGGCCACCTTGATTACATTGAACTCATTAGCACTACAAAAGTGATTTTTCCTCCCTTCTTGTCAACTGTTGAGAATAGCCCACTTCCACTTTAATTGAATTGGCTCGTTAGCACTGACTCCCCCTCCCCCCACTTGGTACGGCAACTCCCATCTTTTCATATGCTGTGTATTTATACGTCGCTACTGTATTTTCCACTCCATGCATCTGATGAAATGGGTTTTAGCCCAGGAAAGCTTATGCTCAAATAAATTTGTTAGTCTCTAAGGTGCCACAAGGGCTCCTCGTTGTTTTTGCTGATACAGACTAACACGGCTACCACTCTGAAACCTGTCAATGAAATTAATAGACAGCAAGTTTAAAACAAACGTAAGGAATGCGTCTTTACACAATGCACAGTCAACCTGTGGAACTTGTTGCCTGGGGATGTTGTGAAGGCCAAAAGTATAACTGTTCAAAAAAAAAAAAAATTAGATAAGTTAATGGAGGATAAGTCCATCAATGGCTATTAACCAAGATGGTCAGGGATGCAACCAGATGCTTGGGGTGTCTGTAAACCTCTGACTTCCAGAAGCTGGGACTGGATGACAGGGAATGGATCACTTGATAAATTGCCCTGTTCTGTTCATTCCCTCTAAGCATATGGCACTAGCCATTTTCAGAAGACAGGGGTCTGCACTATATGGACCGTTGTTCTTATGTTTCTTATATTAAACTGGTCTGCAGTAAAACAAATGAATTACTGTTTTATGCACTAAACATTGTTCTGATATTTTTAAAAAAGAATTTATACTTGAAAAATCCTTTTTTGAATGTTGTTAATTTATATTCCACAGAAGCCCTTCCTGATGACTTTATTAATAGTTTAGAGAAGACTGAAAAGAACAAGTATAAAGTTACCTTAAAGTATCCCCACTATTTTTCTGTCATGAAAAAGTGCTGCGTTCCAGAAACAAGAAGAAAAATGGAAACTGCCTTTAACACAAGATGCAAGGAGGTACATCAGATATTTAATTTATGAAATTCTAAGTATGGCTAGTAATGGTAGTAGATAAAAAATGTATTAATCAGCTGGTACTTTAGAATTTCTAATAATGAAATTCAATACAATTAATAAAAGAAGACCATAACTGCCTATTTGACTGTAGATCATTTTTATACAAAAATCAGTCCAGGTCTGTCTGCTGCTTCCATTCACTCACTGTCTGAAGAATCTTCTTGGACAGCATTGTTAAGAATTTATTTTAAGCAGTAAATTCTACCTAGTTAGATTTTACTACCTTTTCCCCTTTCCAAACAACTGTACGTTTAAGTAAACACACACAATTACTGTGCATATTGCAAAGTCTGTAAAACCTGTCACAAGGTTTTAAAATAAATAGTGTACATATCTAAATGAACTGATCTCCCGGCTACTTAGTTTATCCAAGTACTTGCCCACAAAATATACCGTAATAAAGTCATGCTAATCTTAGTGATCCATAGAGATTTTTGTTTTTTATAAATATGCCAGGATCTCCAACAAAAAGATATTTCTGTAACTAATCTTTCTAAATGTTAGTTTTAATCGGTTAATGACAAATTATTGAGGTAAAAGTGCAGAAAATGTATGACAAATCATCCCATTTTTATTTTATACTTCCATAATAAATTCTTACCTAGTGTTCTGGAAAACATGGCTAGGAGATTTGTTTACCAATAGGATCAAATTACTTCTTTAAAGTGCTGTTTGGTAGCTAGAAATATTAGCATAACATGCAATATTAATAAACCACCTCACAAGTAAACTGCTTTTTCTTTCTCTGTTCCAGTAAGCTAATTCATCTTTTCCATACAGTCATGATTTAGTACCTGATTAGATTTATTTCTCTCTATTATGATTTGATTTTGATTTAAAATATCTCGGTTTGCTTTCATGCAAATCTCTCCTTTTTGAAACCAGCAGGCTTGTAATTGTTTTCCACTTTGCTCTCATGATAAACATGAAACCATAGAAGATTGTGCTTCAGTCCTTTCAGTATTCCTGATCTTGTAAAAGGAACCACACTTAAAAAAGGAGTGTTATGTGGCAGTACGTAGTATAGTAGCATAGTGTATCTACTCTGTGTACTTGAATATATCTTTTATTAACACAAATATGAGCTATTGTAGATGTTTTAAGGAAAGAATCAGACTGTGTTGCTGCCAATATTCATCAGTACTCAAACCTTGACACAACATTATATTTACAGGAAAAAATTGTGGTAGAGAAGATCTTATTTTCTAGAACAAATTGTCATATGTTCGCAGTTGAGGTCCAGCCCATCGACATAATTTTAGTGTTAGGCACTGTCCTGCTAGAGATAGAGGCTTGACGCTAGCACTCACTCACTACTGGTCTGTGGAATGAGGATCCTTAAGTGGGTTCCTACTGGGAGTCCTAAAGATCCAGGTTCAAAGTCAAGTCTCTCACTAAGACTCGTTATATTGCTCTGGCAGTGTAAATGGGCAGTAAAGTGGACAATGAATTCATGCTCACTTTATGGTCCCTTTACCCTAGTAGAACAGTGTAAAAAGCCCTTCATGTAAATAGGAATCAGGCTCTAAGACTTGGCATTGAACCTGGATCTAGACCTCAGTTTCTCATTCCACAGACAAGTAGTGAGTGGGAATGCTAGGAGGCACTTTATACTGCTCTACAGTGACCTCTCTTGCCAATTAAAGGACAGAAGTAGTGAGCTCCAGAGTGAGTCCAGCTAAATACGCTGTGGCTGAGAAGATGGGTGTAGCATGGGCAATGTGAATAGGTGGGGGGAAAAATGAAAAACAGGGATTCTCCTGTTGACTGAGCTGCAGGAGATAGTTTAGTGGTCAAAACATTAGATTTGTATGGTCTAGACACCCTGGCACTACAGGTTCAAACTTGTCAGCATTGATTTTGCCTTTCATACTTCCAGGTTACACATAGTTTATTCTTTTGATTCTTTCAGATGGGACTTTAACACCCCATGTTCTCTCTGTGAGGACATTGAAGTCTTGATGGTGATATTAATAGAAGTAGGGGTTTGCCTATGTGTCCTTAATTGTCATTCAGGCATTTAATTAGAGAACAATTGCCTAACTGAGCTTTTGTACTTGGTACACTGGCAAATGTGAAAAGTACAAGATAAGATAAAACAGCACTAAGAATTGAACACTACATATCTAGCATATTTAAAGGGATACACATTCAAGGCTGATGGGGCCCATAGTTGAACTTACCCTAAAAATAGCTTTTTAAAAGTATTTCCTTCTGATCCTAAGACATCTCACTTCTCCAAATTGGGAGCTACAATGTAGAGACATTCTTGATTTCACCATTTTTAACAAATGCTGGGCATGGCTTTGTTTGCATTTGGAATGCACACCACAACTATATTTTTATAAATTTTACTCAACTTCTAATTGACCAAAAAACCCCAATAATACTCTTCCTAGCGCTCAGATTTGTAACCTTAAAAAGAAACTGTTGCTATTTGGTTTCAGTGAAATGAAATGAATGATAGTGTAGGAATGATAATTATCCTGACTGCTTAGAAAAATCAGGACTCTGACCACTTTCCATCAAATTGTAGATACTGTGCCATCAAAAATTTCAGGAATCCTACCAAAAATACATTTTTATTTATAACATTTTTGAGTAATAATCTCAATATGTTTCATTTAAAATGTCTGCTATTCCTTATGATTTTAGTTCAAATTTTATTCAAATTATTGTTTTGATCATATGAATTTAGTTGTCTTTAATTCATCATAACCTTGCCTTCTTTTTCCTAGGAAAATACTAATATTCTTCGGCAGTTGCTTCCCTTAAGGGCAAAAGTAGCAGAACTTCTTGGGTACAATACACATGCCAACTTTGTACTGGAGGTGAACACTGCAAAGAGCATGGATAATGTAACAACCTTTTTAGGTTTGTTTTTATTTGTGTGTTATACTTTATATTTAGATCTGCAACATGTCTCTGTACCCCAGGGAAACTTAAATATGAAACTGGAGCACAGACGGTTCATTTGGAACAGGAGCTCTCTGCCCCACCCCTTTTAATATTTTTAAGAGTCTGTTCTCCAAGTATGTTAAATGTAATGGGAGTTCTGGTATGAATAGAGAGGATAAGAGAGTTCTTAGGCCATAAGAGTTTCCAGAGGAACAATTTAAAATTACTTAATGCATCAAGGGGTTTTCCTTTCTAGTAATCTGTTTTGTGATCTCATTTCCCATGTCAGTGTATTCTTGCTTCAATAACTGCAGTGAAAAACTTCTATTAAACAGCTGTGTAGGAATTGCTGTCCTGAAACAAGCAACTGATCCATCTAGCTGACTGTCCTGTCCACAGCAATTGCTTTTAATCGGTGCTTTAGAGAGAGGAAAAAAAGCTCTCACGCTGTACTTGCTTCCATTATTTAGCATTTGACATGGTCCTAGTAATATTTATCTTGGCTAAGATAACTGACAGTGGTGTGTTTATTCATACAAGCAAGACTTGTCATGGCTATCACAGTAGTCATGGATTTCATTATAATTCAAAAATATTCATAACTTTTAGCCATTTTGAGATTTTTCTATGTGGGAGCGTGGAGGTGATGGTAACAGCTGAACTGATTTCACTGAGCAACTTGAAGTCTGCCAACTGAAACCCTGGGCTACATTGGAAGTTAATATAGAGCAGGAGCTCAGCATTAACATTGTAGTAATACAAAGTGCTGAACTCAGTTTCTCCAGAGATTGAGTTTTCTCCCTTCACTCAAGGCAATAAAGACTTCTAAAACAAAATACCTTGGAATTAATCTGGCAACTACTGTGTTTTAAATATTTTTTGTGTTATCACAGTACAGGCAGAATTGCAGTTATTTGGAGTACTATGCAGAAAATAAAGGCTCTTACGGTATACAAAACAATGCCAGTTGTATGACATTTTAAAACTGTATCTTTAATTTGTCTGCTTTTTTCACTATAACCATGCCATGACCATCCCTAAAAACCACCTTGTCAAAACAGCCCTTTATCTATGCATCTAATCTTTTTTTTTTACATTTTACTAATTTAAATTCTTTTCAACCTTTTGTTAGTATCCAAGTATTTTAAAAACACATCTGTTCAGAATTTTTATTTTAAATTATTAACTCCGCCAATTTAAATTTGTCATGGCTTGACTCTTCAATGAGGACAAGGGCCTTTTCACACATGAAGAAATTTGTTCTTGAAGTAATTATGTTTGAAAACTGTGAACTGCACAATACATGATTTTCTACATCCTGCAAACAGTTACGCATGTGTCTTATGCACACAAGTCGTCCTATTGACTTTAATGGGGCAACTCATGTGCGTACACTTAAGTATGTGTGTAACTGGTTGCAGAATCAAGGTCTAAGATAGTCGTGCGTGCAGCTCAAGATATACTGCATGTATAAATGGGTTTAATCAATATTCGGGCGGTTTTCTATGCACATGTATTTTAACCAAGAAGATTATATTTTAAAAAACTACAGATAAATTAGTGCAACAGTAACATTGAGATTTTGATGTACAAAAGTCAGGAAATTCAGACTTGCAACTGTAATTCTTATAGTATGACATGAATTTAGCAGCATGTTTGGTAATACAAAAATATACATATTTAACAGTGGACCTAGCTGTGGTTTTGATAGGAACATACATTTTGGGAACTGCTTGATTATTTTTTTTTTTAGTGCATTTAAAATATCAAAGTATCTACTATAACTTGGAATAAACATATTTTTTTCTGTATTATTCTAAATAGGCTTCTATAACTGCATGTCAGCGGCGAATGCTGTTTGGTTTCTGTTTACTTGTTTGTTTTTGTATTATTTGTTTTAAGATTGCGTGAGACACTTGAAAATTAGTCCTTGTATGTCATTGGGACTTACAATACAAGCCCATATATTAATTTTCTAAGATTGTGTCCTTTAAATCTAAAGTTTTGTAATTATTTACTGTGAAGAGAAGAATTTCCTCAGTTAATAATCATATTTGCTCTATTTCTTTTGATATTATTATAAGACATATAAGTATATGGATCTGATCTGCTGTGTTTTTTTTAACAATGTTCATATTTGAAGTTGATCATCAATAAGTCCTACAGTTTGATGAAAAAGTGTGCACTCCTTTGACACGCTTTAATCTATCTTGTTGAGATAGTATGTTGTTACTATTTATTAGCAATATAAACGTACACAGTACTTCAAAGTACAATTAGAAACAGAGGTCCTTGCCCCCAAAGCTTACAATTTACATTTGCATTCACTATTGTATTGAAATATTAGAATTTTAAAAATAATCTGATTGCAGAACTTTGACATTCTAAAAGGACTCAAGTATAAATGTCAGAGTAAGTATAGATTGTGTTTTCTGGGAGTTTCACTGATATAAAATGTTTTACTCTTTTTGATCCTTTATCTCCATAGAAAAATAATGTAAAAATCAGTGGAATTACAGGGCATAATGTCTAATGGCCTAGCAAATATGGGCTGCTATTGAGAAGATCCAGTGTAGGCAAAAAAAAGTGGAACTCTCCTAACTTCAGCTAATTGGCTTGAGCTGGGAGTAGAACAGAGGTTACCCTCTAAGGATCTCGGGGAAAAGTACAATGTGAATCATAATGTCACACCTGCAATGGCTGATAAAAAAACAGTTGAAGGATAGGTGCTGTAACTGTAGCTACTACTAACCATAATGAAGAAAAATCAGAATTACATGAGGTGGTATCAGAGATTTAAGATAGATGAGTACAGTGTTAGCTAGTTACTACAGGGAATTATTTTCCAGGTAACTAGCTGGAACTCAATAACTCAGCCAAAGGTTAGGGATCTATTACAGGAGTGGGTGGGTGAGGTTCTGTGGCCTGCGGTGTGCAGGGGGTCAGACTAGAGATTATTATGATCATAGGCGCCGACTCCGTGGGTGCTCTGGGGCTCGAGTACCCACGGGGAAAAATTAGTGGGTGCTCTGCACCTACCGGCAGCCAAGCTCCCTCCCCCCCCTGCCCTGCCTCCTCCCCTGAGCGCACTGCGTCCCCGCTCCTCTGCCTACCTCCCAGCGCTTCCCGCCCAGCCACCGCCAAACAGCTGTTTGGCCGCTCCAAGTGCGGGGGGGAGCAGGAACGTGGTGCGCTCAGTGGAGAAGGCTGGGAAGATGCGGGGCCGGGGTAGGGATTTGGGGAAGGAGTCAGAATAGGGGCAGGGAGGGGGCGGAGTTGGGGTGGGGACTTTGGGAAAGGGGTTGGAATGGTGGCGGGGCCTCATGGAAGGGGTGGAGTCGGGGCCAGGGACAGAGCGGGTTTGAGCACCCACTGGCGGGAGCAGAAAGTTGGTGCCTATGATTATGATGGTCCCTTCTGACCTTAAAGTCTATCAGTCTGTTTCTCTTTTGGATGTCCTTAGAAAAGAATGAAAGACGCTATGACACTTAACCCTTGCCAGTGGTGATAGTGCAAGAGTGCACATGCTCATATCTCAGACATCCCTGTAACCAAAACAGAAAGGCAAGCATTAAAGTAGTCATTAATTGAGAAAGGGAAAATTGTGGTGACTGGTATTGGATAAATACTCTTTTTTAATATTTGTATAAATCTAAATAAATAAATTAGTTCTCCAGTACTAGTAGTAGTAACATAGTACAACATGGAACAGACAAGCTGATACAAAGGTAAATCTCTGGTTGCATTTTTAGATGATTTAAGTAAGAAGCTAAAACCACTGGGTGACGAGGAGAGAGAGTTTATTCTGGATTTGAAGAAAAAGGAGTGTGAAGAAAGAGGCTTTGACTATGATGGAAGAATCAATGCATGGGATTTACATTATTATATGAACAAGACAGAAGAGCTTAAATATTCCATAGATCAAGAGAAGCTGAAGGAATACTTTCCAGTTGAAGCTGTTACACAAGGCTTATTGAACATTTACCAGAAGCTGCTTGGACTTGTATTTGAGCAGGTAGAAAATGCTCATGTTTGGCATGAGAGTGTTACTCTTTATACAGTAAAAGACGATTCAACAAGAGAAGTTTTAGGTCAGTTCTACTTAGACCTCTATCCCAGGTAATTCTATAGTGTATTGCTTTATTTTAAAAGTGTTAAGCTGGAGTTAATCTTAGCTGGGGGTGGAGTTATATGAATCTGGAAGTAAACTTTTTTCTTGCCTAAATTCCAGGGTGTTTCTGGGAGGGAAGCATTTATGTGGCTACTTGTATTCTATCTGCATATATCTTCAATATCAGACACCATTCCTTTTAACATCTGTCTTTGTTGGGTATACTTATGTTCAGGTCAGAATCCCTGACCCAAACATAAGTGAGATTGCTGGCTAATACTATAGGTGATATTTATTTTTCTCTTTTGTTTGTAATGTGCCTTTCACATGGCATGTCAACACTGGTAGAGATGGATGTGGTCCTGTCTTCTGTCCATCAGGCAGGAGATGCTAATCAGGATGAAGGAATTTTTGTATCCTGCTCCACCTCTTTTTAACTCCCTGCAGGTAATCTTCCACTTGCTTTCTGGTTCATGTTGCAGGAACTGAGCAGAACAGCTGGTGCCTTTGGCTGAAACACCCTCCTGGAGCTCATTCAGCCTCAGTCTTCTGGGTAGAGGAAAGAGCAGAGTTACTCAGGAAATTAAAACTTTACTCTGACCACAATGTGGAACTTTAGTCCCCTTTTGTGGGACCTGGGTGCACCATCTCTCCACAGGTAGCTAGTAGGGCTGTCAAGCGATTAAAAAAATTAATCGCGATTCATTGCACTGTTAAACAATAATAGAATACCATTTATTTAAATATTTTTGGATGTTTTCCACATGTTCAAATATATTGATTTCAATTATAACAGAATACAAAGTGTACTGTGCTCACTTTATATTTATTTTTTATTACAAATATTTCCACTGTAAAAAACAAAAGAAATGGTATTTTTCAATTCACCTAATATAAGTACTATAGTCCAATCTCTTTATCATGAAAGTTGGACTTACAAATGTAAAAGTATGTACATAAAATAACTGCATTCAAAATTGAAACAGTGTAAAATTTTAGAGCCTACAAGTCCATTCAGTCCTACTTCTTGTTCAGCAAAACGCTCAGACAAACAAGTTTGTTTACGTTTCCAGGCAGAGCCATTCCTAGGATATGGCGAATTGGGGCAGCCGTCTTGGGCCCCGTGCTTCGGGGAGTCCTGCGCTTCAGGGAGCCCCGTGGTGGCCACCCTGAAACGCCGCAGCCTAGGGACGGCTCTGTGTGCATGTTGTGCAGGGCCTGCTAGGCTGGCCCAGGGAAGGTGGGGTTAGGGTGGGGAGGCAGGTTGGCCCGGGGGCTATAGGGCCTGGCGTCGGCAGCGGGGGTCAGGCCCGCACTCACTGGCAGGAAGTGGCAGCAGCAACCCCAGCCCGCCCCGCTCCTCCCCGCCGGTTCCCGGCATTTTTTGGGGGGTGGGGGGGTGGTCCTGGTCCCTGCACCCACCCAGGGATGGCCCTGTTTGCAGAAAATAATGCCCACTTCTTGTTCACAATGTCACCTGAAAGTGGGAACAGGTTTTCGCATGGCACTGTTATAGCTGGCATCGCAAGATATTTATGTGCCAGATGCACTGAAGATTCATATGTCCCTTCATGCTTCAAGCACCCTTGAGCATGCATCCATGCTGATGACGAATTCTGTTCAATAATGATCCAAAGCAGTGCAGACCGACGCATGTTCATTTTCATCATCTGAGTCAGATGCCACCAGCAGAAGGTTCTTTTTTGATGGTTTGGGTTCTGTAGTTTCTGCATCGGAGTGTTGCTCTTTTAAGACTTCTGAAAGCATGCTCCACACCTCATTCCTCTCAGATTCTGGAAGACACTTAAGATTCTTAAACCGTGGGTCAAGTGCTGTAGCTATCTTTAGAAATCTTACGTTGGTACCTTCTTTGCATTTTGTCAAATCTGCAGCGAAAGTGTTCTCAAGTGGGCAGCATATCTCCCCTAAATGTAAACAAACTTGTTTGTCTTAGTGATTGGCTGAATGAGTAATAGGACTGAGTGGACTTGTGGTCTCTAAAGTTTTGCATTGTTTTGTTTTTGTGTGCAGTTATGTAACAAAAAAATCTGCAGTTGTAAGTTGCACTTTCATGATAAAGAGATTGCACTACAGTACTTGTATGAGGTGAATTGAAAAATACTATCTTTTGTTTTTTACAGTGCAGATATTTGTAATAAAAATAATATAAAGTGAGCAGTGTACACTTTGTATTCTGTGTTGTAATTGAAATCGATATATTTGAAAATGTAGAAAAACATCCAAAAATATTTAATAAATTTCTGTTGGTAGTCTATTGTTTAACAGTGCGATTAAAACTGTGATTAATTTGTTTGAGTTAATCACATGAGTTAACTGCGATTAATTGACAGCCCTAGTAGCTACTGATGGGAGCAAGGTCAAATTCCTTCTATCCCCTATCAGTGATCTGTATGTGTCTTCTCTTTGCCTCCTAAGAGGAACCTTGCTTCTATTTCTTTATCCCTGTGCCCGTTCCCAACATATTGTCTAGAGACCTCTTCTCCGCTCTAGGTGGTAGGAAGTTGCTCTGTGTCTCGCTCCAATATCTCCTTGAGGAGAAGTCTGCAAGTGCTTTAGACTGAGCAGGCAAAAATTCCCTGACTCCTTCACCAAGACTCTCCCATCCTTGGGGCAGCCATCAACACGATGCAGGGAAAAAGTCTTACCCTCTTTGGAAAGAATCTCAAAACTCAACTCTTCCTGATAGCCACATCTGTCCAGTCCAGTCTTGCTGATAACATTGGTCTTGTGCCAGGACCTGGTTCTATTGCCACAGTTTCATTCCAGAACCTTTTGGCAGTTTCTGTTGAGTCTTCCATGTTGGAGATGCTCATCCAATAGTCTTTTCTTTAGTGGATGTGTCAGTCTCACACTGAAGGTGATTCCCCATCTAGGTCCCATCTTGCCTAAATGGCTCATGTTCCTTCGGGCTTGGTCCTTGAGCAGAGCCTTCTAACGTGTCTGAGCATCTCAGGCAAGTTTTTGATCATTTTCTTGAATTCATGCATCCTTCACATAATGTGGGGCTTGGACTTCACTCTCGGTGGTGCAAATCCTATAGTCTTTCAGCCTAAAAATCTTTCTTCCTGTCATTCTGGACTTCCTCTAGGCAGGGTTTGACAAGAACATGTCAGCTAGGTACCCTAGAGTGCAGGCCTGTGCACTTAATGCACTTTGGTCAGATAGATGGCTTTCCAGTAGCACAGACCAACTAATCTCCAATTTGCTGAAAGTGGTCTCTTAGCGTAGGCCTCCAATTAAGTCTCCAGTGCCTCTGTGGAGACTTTCTTATTTTTAGATCCTTTTAAACCTCTGAGGTCTCTCCCTCTCTATGTGCTGGAAATTGACTTTTTGCTGGGCAGGGAATTCTACAGTTCAGGCTACAACCTCATATGACATCATTATGCAGGTCCTCTAATCAATGTCCTTCAGTAAAGAAAGGGAAGTGAGGGCCTGGTATTATTAATGTAAAAAGCAAGGGGGAAATGACACTAACTTTTTGCATCATAAAACTGCAATAAGGAAGGGGGCACATTAATATTTTGGACTTCATGTTTCGTGACTCACTTTTTAATTATGACAATTTTTCTAACTGTATTAACTAACAGTTTAATTAAGAGACTCATTTTGTTTTAAAATCACATTGCTAAAACAGCAAACCTGGTTCTTTTTATTCTTTAAATCTGCTCAAATGTTGGTAACAAAAGCTAATGCTTCACAGAATGGGATTTGTCTTTCATACTACTATAATTGTCCTGTCTCAGATTAAGTAAAATTAACTTTTAGAAGGAGCAGAGTTATCACTTTTGATTTCAATAATATATTATATAAATAAAAAAGAGGCTTGCAGATGCTGCTCTAAATATTAAAGTGAGGGGATTTAGAAGTACTTTTTCTTTGTGCTCTCAGTAGAATCCTAAGCACAGTGACCTTTATAAAGGTCATAGGACACTATCTCATAGGGGGAGGGATAGCTCAGTGGTTTGAGCATTGAGCTATCTCATTGTGGTTTTTCTAATAAAAGAAAGAGGGTCTCTTCCTCATATAAAATCATAGAGGGAAACAGCCCTCTTTACCATGTTACTTGTGGAAGATAGGCCTATTGCGTAAGGATGACTTTTGGTATATTTTCTTGCTCAGAGAAGGGAAGTATGGGCATGCAGCATGCTTTGGTCTCCAGCCTGGCTGCCTACGCTCTGATGGCAGCAGAATTATGTCTGTAGCTGCTCTGGTGACCAACTTCACAAAACCAATATCAGATCGCCCATCATTGCTGCGACACGATGAGGTGAAGACTTACTTCCATGAGTTTGGACACGTAATGCACCAGATATGTGCACAGGTAAGTAATGTTTCTATTTCATTAAAATATTTAATTCTTCCTTCATAGTCTCTCAAAGTGGTGGTGGGGGAGAGGGTAAGCCTGTTTGATGGGTGTATGGTTTCCTTAAGGTAAGTATTTGAGAGCTTCATGGTAACTTTTCACAGTTGATACTTGTTTTGAGTTTTTGTGTATAAGCCCCGCAGTGAATACAGCTTCTGTAAAATGTTCATTTTACAGCAAATCCTTTCCCCTCTGCACAGCCTGAGCAACTGGGGCTGAGCAATGAGCAGCTCCATGAGGAAGGAACCCTCCCATAGGCAACAGAGCTGATTTGGGGCTGATGCTGCAATTTTTGCTTTTGATAGTACCTGCAATGTGTTAGGAACTGTACAGACACAAAAGAAAGCAGAGTCCTTGTCCCAAATAGTGAAAATGGCCGATGAATCTACTGTCCTCACATGCCTCCGATCCCAGTCATATTCTGCATGGTGGCATGCACATAGGGTACCCTCACAAAGCTGCGCTTCTTGGTACAGAGGGTGCATACATCACCTACTTGAGCTTTCTGAATGCTACCTTTATTCCTCCCTCAACCATGTAGCAGAATCACACCAGTCCTGCAGCAGTCAGGAGCCTCCACATCAGCAGAAAGGCTGGAATTGGCCTGGAGACTTGTCATAAAGACATAAATAAGCTACTTAGCTTCATCTTTAGTTGAACCATATTTAAGATGGATTCTGCCATGATGATGATAGATTTATTATTAGTCCAGTTAATTTGTTTCCCTTTGTTTGAAAGGTATAGCCTTCAGTGTTTCTTCTTAAAAACTGTAAATTCTGCACCATCAGCCCACCAGTCCAGAACTCATGTGATTGCACTGTGGCCTCTTTAACCAATAGGTAGCAGCACAAATAAAATGTCAGAGGTATGCAGCATACTTGGGACTTCATTTCCTGGCTTCCAGTCCCAGGTAGAACTTTCACAGAACAAGGAACTTCTAAATCTACTGGTTAAATTTGGAGTTAAACAAGTTGGATTCGGAATTCAGAGCTAACATCTAAATTTTGTACATAGCTTTTCTCTCCTGGCTTGTCTGTGAAAAATGGGAAGAATCCAGCTATTCGTTCTTGCCCCAAGATATCTAGGAAACACAGTTTCAGAGTGCAAAAATTAAGGAGCAAACCCTGCCCCTTCCTTCACAGCTACGGAGGGATTCCTGGTGACTGGAACACATGTGGATCTGCTACAGAAATGGGAGCAGGATTTGAGGGACCCAAATACAGATGTGCCTCCATGGCACAGAGTGATTTAGAAGACTCAGGAACATTTCATTTATGTTGCTAATGGATTTCCCTTCTTTCAAGCCCAGTGGCACCCCTTAGTTGAAAAATATTGTGCAGTATTTCAGGCGCCAGCATACTCCTACAAAATTGGAGGGATAGTGCTTAACAGAATAAGTGAGTCAAATGAAATCCCTGAAACAGGTTTAAATGCATTAGAACTACGGCATTATGCAGCAATTATACAAGTTAGTCCCTGAGTTACTTTTGTGATAGAACAAAATTTAGTATCATGTTACAAAGTAATTATATTGAGTAAATTAGAGTTATTTTTAGGGTTGTCAATTAATTGCAGTTAATGCATGCAATTAACACAAAACAAATTAGATTAAAAATAGTCGCAATTAATCGCAGTTTTAATCACACTTGTTAATAAAATACCAATTTAAATTTATTATAACTATTTTCGGATGTTTTACGACATTTTCAAATATATTGCTTATAATTACAACACAGAATATAAAGTGTACAGTGTTCACTTAATATTTTTTTTATTACAAATATTTGCACTGTCCAGTCCTACTTCTTGTTCAGGCAGTCACTAAGACAAACAAGTTTGTTTACATTTATAGGAGATAATGTCCCCTGCTTCTTATTTACAATGTCACCTAAAAGTGAGAACAGGTGTTTGCATGGCACTGTTGTAGCCAGCGTTGCAAGGTATTTACATGCCAGATATGCTAAACATTTGTATGCCCCTTCATGCTTCGACTTGTAGGCTCTAAAGTCTACACTGTTTTGGTTTTGAGTGCAGTTATGTTAAAAAAAAAAAAAATGTCTGTAGGATGCACTTTCATGATGAAGAGATTGCACTACAGTACTTGTATGAGGTGAATTGAAATATGCTGTTTCTTTTGTTTCTTTTTTACAGTGCAAATATTTGTAATGAAAAATAATATAAAGTGAGCATTGTACACTTTGTATTCTGTGTTATTATTGAAATCAATATATTTGAAAATGTAGAAAAACATCCAAAATACTTATAATACATTTACATTGGTATTCTTTGATGGTTTAACAGTGCAATTAAAATGCGATTAATTCCGACTATTTTTTTAATCTCGCAATTAATTGCAATTTTTTAAAATCGTTTGACGGCCCCAGTTCTTGTCTGATGTCATGGGGCAATGCTGAAATGTAATTATATTGCTATAATATGTCACGTAAGAGAGAGTAAGAAAAATAGATCTGTTTCTGAGTTCCTGTGACTAAGAATCACTGCATGATATATTGTTTTGGTTAGTTTTCTCATTGCTTATAATTTAATTTTTCTTGTTCCCTCTCTTTTAAAGTTTGAGGCTATTCTAACATTGATCTTTCTTGTAATATAGCTGTTTATAATTCTGCCCTGTTTTTACATCATCACAGTTTTGGCACCTTATATAGGTTGACATTTTACTAGATATGTGATTTAATCTCATTTGTATTTTAATTTAATATAATGGAGGAATTTTTGTTGTGTTTTTGTTTGCTTGTTTTTTGTTTTTGTTAGACCGACTTTGCTAGATTTAGTGGAACTAATGTGGAAACAGACTTTGTAGAAGTTCCTTCACAAATGTTTGAGAACTGGGTATGGGAAAAAGAACCTCTACAGCAAATGTCAAAACATTATAAAGATGGGAGCCATGTTGCAGATGCTCTTCTTGAGAAACTTGCTGCCTCTAGAATGGCCAATACAGGTATCTTTTTTTTCTTTTACATACAAAAAGCATTCATGAAAATGTAGGAAAGACATAGGGCAATATCCTGTGTAATACAGAACAGACATGTCTTAGATAGTGGTCTCTTCTTCCTTCACTGTGTATCCACCTCCCCCATGACTACTACTGAGAGGTAAGCGCATCTCTATGGAAGAAAGGCCCATTAGATTATACCTTGGAAATGCTTAAATGCTCAGATTGACTGTAAAAATGTCTGATATCTTAATTGTGTTCAAACTGTGAGAAAAATACAATTAAAAAAGATGGAGCTTGTAACAGCAACTCCTTTCAACAGCCTTTCCAATCTTTTTTTAATTATTCATTTCAACTGAGAGAGAGAACAATTAATGCACCAGACTGGGAGTCTGGATACTTTCCTGATTGCTACAGTCTCTTCCTGACTATTATTATATGTGCTGTGATGACACACCACCCCCCAAAACCGCTACCAGGATTATGCTTGCTTTGAACAGACACATAGAAAGACATTATACCTGCTCTCCGACAAGTGTGTATAAAAAACAATAAGAAGGGAAGTGGGATAGAGGACAAAGGTAACAGTAATGAGAGCATGTGTTTACAGAGGCCCACCTATGTGTCTACCTTGAAAGTTTCAAATTACTTAAAATTGCTTATTGTCAAATATCAACAATCACCTCAAGTCCTCTTCCTAGCTATTGTCACTTGGCAGTTTCCTTTGGCACAGACTTCCGGTGTGTACATGGGTAAGTCTCTGTGCTTGATTCTCTGTCTTTAAAATGAAAATGATACTTATTGTCCTCACTGGATTTTACAGTGCTTAACTCGTTAATGTATATAATGCACAATGAGATCCTTCGATGGCTGATACCATAGAAACCCAGCGTATTACTGTAACATTTATAAACCAAATGCCCTCATACCTCTAGGTCTTTTGACTCTTCGTCAGATTGTTTTGAGCAAGGTTGACCAGTCCATTCATACCAAATCATCTGCTGACCCTGCAGATGAATATGCCAAGTACTGCATGGAGATTCTGGGAATTTCTGCAACCCCAGGTACGTAAAAGTAAAGTTTTCGTTCAGCATGTTGGCTGCTTCAGATGAGCATACAGTACCTTCACAATAGGTCTTATAGCAAATCAGGTGAATGTGGTTTAGAAAAGAAATCCAGTTTATGAAACTGAAGTAATTACTTTGAAATAAGACAAGAAAGGTCATTAATGTTATTCCATCAAAAATATCCATTTGCAGCTAGGATATATTCCAGATTGATACATTAATGTCCTTCTAAATCTGAAGCACTATTATACGTTAAAGCAGGTGTGGCCAACCTGAGTCTGAGAAGGAGCTAGAATTTACCAGTGTACATTGCCAAAGAGCCACAGTAATACGTCAGCTGCCCCATATCAGCTTCCCCCTGCCCCGCTCTCAGTGCCTCCCCCTCCCTCCCCGCACCTTCCGATCAGCTGTTTTGTGGCATGCAGGAGGCTCGGGAGGGGGAGGAGTGAGGGCATGGCAGTCTCAGGGAAGGGGGTAGGAAGGGGTGGAGCAGGGCCTGTGGCAGAGCTAGGGATTGAGCAGTGAGCACCCCCTGGCACATTGGAAAGTTGCCACCTGTAGCTCCAGCCCCGGAGTCAGTGCCTATACAAGGAGCCGCATATTAACTTTTGAAGAGCTGCATGTGGCTCCGGAGCCACAGATTGGCCACCCCTGCGTTAAAGGGATGATTACATTTGATTTCAACATTAATAATTTGTTAATGTTTCTGTCTTCTTCAAGAGCTTGTTCATATCCATTCCATGTTAGGTGTGTGCACGCCATGTGCACTGATGCCAGAAATTTTTCCCTTAGTGGTATCTGTCGGGTCAGCTCTTGTGCCCTCTGGAGCTGCGTGCTCATGTGCCGGTATAAGGAGCACGCCAGCCTCGCGCCCTCTCAGTTCCTTCTTACCGCCCATGACAGTTACTTGAATGACCCTTCTTGCTTTGGCAAGGTTTCTTCCCAGTGGTTTTTGAACTCTAACTCTTTGTACTTAGTTGTCATCGTTTAGTGTATATAGTTTTTGTAATTAGTATTGGTGTACATAGTGTAAATAGTTCCTGTTGTTGAGGGACTCCTTCGCCCCAGTCTTCAAACTTTGTGCCTCCTGTGGCAAACCTATGCCCGTGAGTGACTCGCCCTCCAGCTGCTTGAAGTGCTTGGGGGAAACTCACGTGGATGAGTATCAGATCTTTTAGGACTTCAGACCCCGCACTAAAAAGGACAGAGACATTAGGCTGAAAGCTAGCCTCATGGAAGCCACCCTCAGAGCCGCACCGCTCTGATTCAGTGCCGAGCACTTAGGCATCAGTGTGAAGTGCTCCTCCGGCACCAAGCTCTTCCTGGCACTGTTCACTATCTCTGGTGCCAAGGAAGAAGTACAAAAAGCAGCAACCAACAGAGGGCGATTGCCAGTGCACAAGAAAGACAAGTGTGGGGAAGGCAGCTCAGTGAGATCCATGCCAGGCCATTCTTCCATTCCTGTCACACAATGTCACCGTTGATTCTGCCTAGAACGTTGACTCTGGTGCAGGACCCTCCGACGACACCCGGAAGGCACTGTGGCACCAGCAGTCTGACTGTTCTGTTGATCCCAGAAGCTTTCCAAGTGGCAAGGGACCTACTTTCTCTCCCAGTCCCCTCAACCCCATTGGGACACCTTCCAGCTCTGATATCCAGAAGCAGGAAGGAACAAGGAGCTCCGTCTTGGCACCTTCTAGTGGCAAGCCAACCCTGATCCCAGCGTCCCAACCATCTATGGTCCGTTGCTGGTCCCTGGACCCTTGGCACCACATGGTGGCAGAATCAGGTACTGCTCCAAGAGAGAATTCCTCTTCTTAGTTCCAAGGGAAACCGTATATGCAACCTAAGGTTCAACACTGGTACTCAGCCTATGTGCCACTGGACTTCGGTACCAGTCCCCCTGTTGGCACCTGGCCAGTAAGTCACTGACGAATGTAGTAGCCTTACTGGAACCCCTGGGAGATTCCCTCCCAGCACCGGGTCCTCGCTCCCATAGTTTCTACTCGGTGGTTTCCGAGAGATGGGCTGCTGGCACTGGCCCCCAACTGACCCTTGTAACAATGTTCAGGAGATGACTGTAGTGGACATCATTGAGGCTAAAGAAGAAGAGGGATCCCCCTCCTCTGGTGCAAGCCTCCTCCTCCTCTCCAGACGAGGCTGTTGCAGGACCCTTCCGCATGATGATTTCAGGGCCCATCAGGACCTCCTGAAGTGGGCAGCAGCAAACCTGGGTCTGGAAATTGAGGACATTAAAGAGACATCACACAGCCTTATTGATATCCTGGCTGAAGCAGCTCCCTCCAAGGTGGCCTTACCCATCAATGAGACTGTGATAGGACCGGTCAAGGTCCTGTGGCAAACTCCTCCTCCTTTGCCCCTCATCTCAAAGAGGGCAGAGAAGAAGTATTATGTGCCAGCGAGTGGATTCAAATACTTGTATTCGCACCCTCCTCTAGGGTGCCTGGTTATGTCTGGAGCAAACAAGAGGGACAGGCAGGGCCAGTCGAGCACTACCCGTAAACAAAAGGACGCCAAAAAACTGGACTTTTTCAGAAAGGTTTATTCAAAGGGTAGCCTTCAACTATGTATCTCTAACCAGCGAGTTTTGCTGGAGAGATACGATTTATAATCCATGGTACTCCCTGGCTAAATTTAAAAACTCTCTCTGCCCCAAAATTCAAGGCAGGAGTTCACTGCCCTCTTGGAAGAGGGTAAGATGTGGCCAGGACCACTCTCCAGGTGGCTCTGGATGCAGCCAACTCGGCCGCCAGGACAATGGCCTCCGCTGTCACCATGAGGTGGTGTTCTTGGCTCCAATTCTTGGGGCTTCCTCACAATGTCCAACAGTCCATCCAGGACTTCCCCTTCAAGACTTCACAGCCGGAAGGACTCAAGGGCCACCCTACAATCTTTAGGCCTTTATGCTCCATTGGCTTCCAGGAAGCACTTCAGGCCCCAGCAGCCTCCACGTTTCTTGGTGCCTCCAAGACAAGAGCCCTACAAAAGAAAAGGGAGAGGTTAAGTGGTGCCAACCACTTCTATCCACCTCAACCTCCCAGCTGGGGTCTCAGAGGTACTCAAGGGCCTTTTGAAGGTGCACCTGAGGGCATTATTACCAGTCACTGCTTCAGATCCATCTCCCCTTTTTATTTTTGGACCGTCTGTCCCATTTCAGCCCAGCATGGTCATAGATAACATCGGACTGTTCAATTCTAAGTACAGTGACAGTCAGTTATACCCTTCAATTTTATCCGCCCCTCCCTCCCACCTCTCTTCAGGGACCCTTCTCACAAGCAACTGCTTGTCCAGGAGGTGCAATCTCTCCTACAAATGGGGGCTGTGGAGGAGGTTCCGCAAGACTAGGGAGGAAAGGGGTTTTACTCATGATATTTCCTAATTCCAAATGCGGCTTCCAGACTGTTCTGGACCTGTCTCGCCTACTCAGATATCTCAAGAAACTGATGTTCTGCGTGATCTCCTTAGCCGAGACTGGTACGCTACCCTCGACTTAAAGGACGCATACTTTCACATTTCTATCTTCCGTGGCCACAGAAGATTTCTCAGGTTTGTTGTGGGTCAGTGCCACTACCAGTTCACCACTCTTCCCTTCAGCCTATCGGCAGCCCCTGGTTTTCACAAAGTGTATGATGGTAATATCAGCCTTCTTCAGATGGCGAGGCATCTAGGTCTACTCATATTTCCAACAACTGGCTGATCAAAGGTTGGTCACAGACTCAAGTTCAGATCAGCATCAGCGTGGTCCAAGCCACCTCCTGAACACTGGGCTTGCTGCTAAACGAACAGAAGTCAACTCTTGTCCTGGCTCAGAGTATAGAATTTATTGGAGTGATGCTCAACTTGACCCAAGCCAGGGCCTTCCTACCAGAGGCCTGATTCCGGACTATGTTGGACCTAATATCCAATATCATGGTCCACCCAATTACGACAAGTCAGGTTTGCCTCAAGCTACTGGGGCATGTGACGGCATGTACTTACATGGTTCAACACACAAGACTGTGCCTTAGGTCCCTCCAGATGTGGCTAGCATCAGTGTTCCTTGCATAGGTCCCAATCCAGGACATCTGTATAGGGGCGCAACCTGATCATCAGTACATACCTTTTTGCATCTTGCTACACCATCACAACAACAGGCCAGGGACAATGCCAGTTTCGGGAGAGTGGTGTTCCTGATGGTCTGCTTGTTAGTCACCTAACATGGAATGGACATGAGCAAGCAATCAAAGAAAAAACAGTTACTAACTTTTCCATAACTGTTGTTCTTTGAGATGTGTTGCTCATGTCCATTCCACAACCTACTTTCCTACCCCTCTGTCGGAGTTAACGGTAAGAAGGAGCCAAGAGGGTGCGTGGCTGGCTGCGCTGCTCCCCTTATACTGCCGCATGAGCATGCAGCTCCAGAGGGCACTAGAGCCAGCCTGAGGATACCACTAAGGGAAAAATCTCCAGCAACAGTGCTTGTAGCATGCGCATACCTATCATGGAATCGACATGAGCAACATCTCAAAGAACAACAGTTATGGAAAAGTTAGTAACCATTTTTTATCTGCTTTTTAAGGGACAAACATGCCGGCTACTTTTGGACATTTGGCAGGTGGCTATGATGGCCAATACTATGGATATCTGTGGAGTGAAGTTTTTTCCATGGATATTTTTTATAGCTGCTTTAAAAAAGAAGGAATAATGAATCCAAAGGTAAGATAGGAACTAGCTTTTTAGCATATACCATTACTGAATTTTTTAAACTTCAGAATTAGCTATTGTACAAGCTCCAAAACTAGATTTATTATAATTAGCAAATCAGTAGGTTTTAACATTTTAGGCCTTTCTTATTGTATGTATCAAATCCACTATATCAATAAAAAAGTTTATAAATGGTTTAATTTCATAGTAGAAAATCTGTATTTTAAGGGCATTTGTGTTTTACACAATTCTTGGCTATAAAGTTAAATATTTAAAACTTGTATAAGATATGACTCCTATGGTTTGTTAGGAGATGATTTCCACTTTCCCTTTTATTTTACACTGTACAGTATGGGAGAGCACACTGTCTCATGATAAAAGATTATGCATGTTCTGCTGCTGTAAAAGTTGTATGACACCAGTGACCTCTCTCCATTAATAGCAACTCACCTATGTGTTTTGTTATGCAATTACCATTCAGAGTATGGAAATCTAAATCTATTCTGGGCCTCCCCTTTTGCAGCACAGTATAACTTACTACTCTGTCAGATCAGTTGAAGTATTTTGTGTTTTGGTTTCTTTGTTTGGTTTTGGCAGGTTAAAAAATACATTCCCTCAAAAGGGAATCTTTATTTATTGGTTCATTCTAGAGCTGCTACTTTACTCCTTTGTAGGCCTTGACCACTTCTCTTCACAGCACAAAGGAAGGAAGGATGGCTGTTCTAATGGTTAAGGTGCTAGCCTGGGACTTGAGAGACCTATATGTAATGTTCTGACACAGACTTCCTCTGTGACCTTGGGCTAAATCCATAAAGGGGTTATCCACAAAGTGGACAACTGCCATTTATATGCCTAAATTCATAATTTAGATCCTCAGAATCCTTGTTCAGCTGCTGCCTAATCCTGCAGGTGCCTAAATTGCTACTGTTAAAGCCCCCTAGGTGCCTACATTTCTGTCGCTGGGTATACACCCATCTCATGCCTAAGGCCCAGTGGGTCCTCAGACTAATCATTCCCTGCCTCTCTCACTGTGGGGCCCGATCTGGTAGGTGTACTTCAAGCATGCCTACTGGATTAAGCCTCACAAAAAATGGAGGAGGACATGGTTGTGGTGGTGCAAACCTCCCTTATATAACCTTTAACCTAATAGTTAGAGCACTCACCCAGGGTGTGGAAGGTCCAGATTCAAATCCTTCCCCTCTGCTTGATGGGGACAGGGATTTGAACCCAGGGCTTCCACTTCTCAGGTGAATCCTCTGCCCACTGGGCTCTGAGGTGGATCTCGATCTCTCCTGGTAAAGCTCTTCCATTTTTTACATATAAATATTCAGCAGGCCAGAGAGAGAGAGAGGGAGAGAGAGGGAGAATGGTTCTATAGCCCAGTGGTTAGGGCACTAACATGAGATGTGGGAGATTCAAGTCCCTGTTCCACTGAGCTAAAGTTATAAGGGTGTTACCCCCCATCCCCTTTTTTACAAGAAAGGGTTTCAGTGCCTAACTCCATGAGAGGGTTTGTGGCTGTGAATGCTGAGAGGAGAGAGGCACCTGCCTCTGGCCTGGAGTTAGGTGCCTAACTCCCTTTGAGGAGTGGGGCTTAGGCTTCACCCCTCTCCTGGTGGGTACCTTAATTAGCTCCCTGTTCAACATGCTGGCTTTTGTTAATCCCATTTGTAGGCACCTGATTCTCCCCAGGCATTGTTTAGGGATCCTGGGCACCTAATTCAGTGCTGTGGATTCCACTAGACCGTGGGGCACCTAATAGTTAGGTATTGCAACGCTGAATCTACGTCCCATTTATGGATCTAGCCCCTTAGGTCTTTCCTTTTCTGTTCCGTGTGCTCTCTCTCTGCATAGGCACAATCCATTTTCTGAGAGCCTCTGAAAGATGGCTTAGAGTTTTGACTATTCAAAATTTCCCCAAATTGCTCTGTGACTTCTGTTTTTCCCTACACATTAAAGTGCCTTTTATTCTGAGTTTTATTTAGGGTTTTGTTTTTTTTCTGGACTTTTTTCTCTTTATATGAGAGGCTTAAAAATAATTTATCTTTTCAATTATCATGCCACTACCAAATGGATATTCACTGTGCTTCAGCTACATAGGTTCTTGGTGCCTTTCTTTAGTCCAAAGCCTTCTGGAAACTCTCTTTATGAAGAGGAGGAGAAAAATAGTTATTTCACTACAGTCTGTGACCTTTTATCTTTGTTCAGCTGCTCATATAACTTTTTAAGAAGGATCTACTTGTGTGAGCTACTTGGGGAAGGCTTTTTTTTTCTTAAAGTAACCTCATCTCCAAATCAGATCTGTTTAACCTGTTGTCCTTTCTGGTTGCATTCTTTAGAGGCATAATAGAGTTTCCCTGATGGGACGAACAACCCTCCATAAATAAATATCAGATACTCTAGTAAGATTAAATCTTTTCTTATTTCAAACAAAAACAGCCACCCCCAGGTGCCCAATTTAGGTTTTTTACTACAGAAGCAATTTCAAATAAGACCTCAAATAATTTCAATTTCAGAAATTCATGAAAGGAAGGCAGTTACTAGCATATCACAAGACTGGGGTTTTTAGAACCTCAGCTTACCTCTTCCTGTCAGAATGAAACTGAGGTTTCTCTTCCTGCATAAGCAGCTATCACATTAACCACTTGAGCGTTAGAAACTGTATTTTTAATGATCACTCATACTCTTCTTAACTCTGTAGCTTTATTATTGTCAGACTCCTCAATCCCTACAGATTTTATTGAGGAATCTCTACTCTCTCAAGAACTGGGAGATGTGATTACCTGTATGATGTAGTGAAAGATTTGTTCCACTGATACCACAGATTATTTTTTTTCCAAATTACTCTTTACTCTCCAAAGAACAAAGGCTCGATTCTGCATTAGACTTCCAGAGACTAACTCAAGCAGTAAAATATAAGCAGCACTTTCAGTATGTTCGCTCTTCAATAAGTTATTCAGACAGTGCACTTGGTAAGTCAGGGTAGCCTCAATACACTTCCCAGAGTTTTTAAAGAGAGATGTTAAAGATTCAGGAGCAAATTCTTCCCTTCTTTTCCCTCCATTGGAATAGAAAGCTCAAAACACAGCAGAATTACTATGGTTCTGCTGCATGGGGGAAAGCCATACAGGAACTTCCAGGCGTATCATAGGCCTAAATCCACAATTAAGGGCAGACATGGCTGCTCTGAGTCAAACCATGAGAGGTTTGGAAATAATTTTTTCTCCTGCTGCTCCAACCTATCTTGGAATACCAGTGGAAAGACCATTTACTGAAGCTTTTCTCAGAGAATGGGCTTTAAAGATGGTAAAGAAACAGCAGTATTAACCAGTAGTCCAACTGCTATAGCCAGTTTTTTCGATGTGTTAGAGACCATGTGATGGGAAATGAAGCTAAGGGATGAAACAACAGCATAGAGGCCTGTAGAGTTTCCAAAAAGATGCTCATCAAATCTTAGAATTTAACCAATCAACAGAACCTTCACTTAGTCCATCAGCACAGCTATCAAGAAGTTGTATAGTCTTATCAACAGACAACCTATTAGTGATGTATTATTTATGACAAACAAGGAAGCACCTTATCCTAATTCTTCTTCAGTCAGGAAGCCAAATAGATCTAGGAACTCCGCATGCAAAGAAACATCTTCCCATTGGCATTCATATCTCAGGGGCCCAAAATGCTATAAGAAGATTCATTAACTAACTATGAATGGGAACTAGTACTGAAGATGACTTCAGATGTTTTAACATTCCCTTCTCCTTTCTTGCTCGGGTAGTTCTGATAACTAATTATTGCTTCAGGAGTTACTGGCTAATTCTGTTAAAGGTGTCCACTTAAACAGAAGCAGTGTTGGTGCTTGGCTGTTGTTGCATCCAAACAAAAATTCCTCTCACACCTAACACTTCTATGAGATGGCATAATAGGTACTATAATGGAAACAAGGTACCTGAAAACATAAAACCTGTCAGCTCAGTACAGTGTGATATTTTCATTAAATTACTAATTCCATATGAATAAATCTAAAAGAATTTAAATGGTTTTTAAAATTAGAAAGAGAAGTTCTTACTTGTTGTTCTAGCATCATATTTCAACTGTTGGTTAAAATAACAATATTCTTAACATTACTTGTGATGTTGTCGGTGCTGTAACAAATCCATGTGCTTTAGGCAACAGACTCTTGTGGAAAAGCCCCCTGAACTTGGGTTTTGGCAGGGAATAAGTTTTTGTTACCTAATACATTTAAAATTAATGTTAAGGTCTATGAGTTTGTGTTCTGATAATGATTTAGGATAATTTAGATCCTTATTATCCCCCAATACTGCAGATAGGGATTCCTTCTGTTGGGAGCTGATAGCCAAGGATTTTGAATTAGGGGAGTGTGGACTTAAGGTCCCCTTGGCGTGTCTGGCAGTCTTCTGAGATAACCCATCCACCCTGGATTTTGGCAAAGCACTGTATGCATGCTGCCTCTTGGAGAACATCTTACATACCATAGGCAAATGGAAGGATTGTGACTACATAAATGTTATAAGACAACATGAGAGCTGTTTCTTCTTCAGGAATTGATGGAGGCCCCTGCAGACTTGAGCCCACTCTGGCCACATAGCCCTGGTTGTCTCTAGGATACACCTCAGACTTTGGCCCTTAGTATTAAGGGAGACTGAGAAGAGAGGCAGCTCCTACCATGATCAGCAAGCTGTCTTTCCTTTATTTGTTACTGATTTAGAGAATTGCATAAACATTAACATTCTGATTTACTTTTTCTGTCAGGCTGGAATGAAATACAGAAACCTTATCCTGAAACCTGGAGGATCTTTGGATGGGATGGATATACTCCAAAATTTCTTACAGTGTAAACCAAACCAGAAAGCTTTCCTATTGAGTAAGGGATTGAATATTCAATGAAGCAACTGATCCTTTGGAATGGTACATCAGCAAGGTGGGCATCTTGAAATTTCAGTATATTTCATGCCTTTCTTAGACAATGTATCACACAAGGGAAAACCAGTCACTTTTAGATTTTTTTTTTAATTATTATTGTATAAATAAACAATTTGATTTGAAATCTCACAGGGCTACAAAACTTAACACATTGTACAAACACATTCTAAGATACTGTGATGAAATTTGTATAGTGATTTTATTTGTGAATTGTTATGAAATTCTACAAATTAATCTAGGAAAAATACTGACTTGTATCTCTCTTAAAAGAGACATGGTTGAATTATTCTTTATGAATTAATTTAAAAATGAGAAAATACATTCCCCAAAATTAAATAATTGATTCATTTTTTTCTACAGTTTCTTTTATTGTATTGATAGCTCACTAACATCTACTGTCTAAATTAAACGCTCTTTACTATGATTTGGGTTTATCTTGCTTCCAGGCAGACGATCCAAGAATCAGACTTGGGAGAGGTGTTTTGCTCCTGAGGGTGTTATTGGATGAGAGATTTGCATTGATGAAACCTTCATCTTTTATTTTTATGTTAAACTATCATCATGTACCATGTAATTTAAGAACTTCTTTCCTAATTTCAGTTGTGTCTCCTGGGTTGGGTGAAACAGGTAAAGAAGCTAAGATCCTTGCAGTTCTATCATTATCTTCTATTTTTGTTGATATAAAGCTTTATTCTAGGTCACCATCCATCTCCTTTTCATTCTTTCATACCACCACTGGCAGTGACTAGAAAGCAATACTTGTACAATTATAATAATTTCAATTGTTCTGTGAAGTCTTTCATGATATGTAGAAAAAAAACAATTTATGTCTGAGGTAAATTTTAATAGATCGTGAAAATCAATCCAAGAATGGTATCCATGTGCCCTGAATCTTATTAGTAATTCTTTCCAAGGTGGCAACCAGGAGATGTTCCAAGAAAAGTCACATAACTTAATTATTTTACATGTTGATGGAGAGCGTGACTGTAAGTTCATGCAGTGGATTGCATTGCAGTTTCCTCCAATAGAAAATAACTACTTATGCAATTACCCAAATAAAACCATAGGCGCAGAGGCACTCATTCTTGGACTATATATAGGCATCACCCTTAATTTCCTGTTGTCCACTCCCAGCTTTTGGCAAACAGAGGCTAGGGACATGCAGAGCATGGTGTTGTATCCCTGCTTATCCTGGCTAACAGCCATTGATGGACCTATCTTCCATGAACTTATCTAGTTCTTTTTTGAACCCTGTTACAATTTTGGCCTTTACAACATCCCCTGGCAAAGAGTTCCACGTGTTGTCTGAGCGTTCTGTGAATAAATACTTCCTTTTGTTTGTTTTAAATCTGATGCCTATTAATTTCATTGGGTGACCCCTAGTTCTTGTGTTATGTGAAGGAGTAAATAACACTTCCTTATTCATTTTCTCCAAACCAATCAAGATTTTATAGACCTCTGTCATATGCCCTCTTAGTCGTCTCTTTTCCAAGCTGAAAAGTCCCAGTCTTTTTAATCTCTCCTCAGATAGAAGCTGTTCCATACCCCTAATCATTTTTGTTGCCCTTCTCTCTACCTTTTCCAATTCCAATACATCATTTTTGAGAGAGAGCAACCAGATCTGCATGCAGTATTCAGGATGTGGTCGTACAATGGATTTATATGGAGGCATTATATTTTGTTTTATTTCTATCCCTTTCCGAATGTTTCCTAGCATTCTGTTAGCTTTTTTTGAATAACATTGCACATTAAGCGGATATTGTCCGAGAACTATCCACAATGACTCCCAAGATCTCTGTCTTGAGTGGAAACAGCTAAGTTAGACCCCATCATTTTGTATGTATTGTTGGGATTATGTTTTCCAATGTGCATTACTTTGCATTTATCAACATTGAATTTCATCTGCCATTTTGTTGCCCAGTCCCCCAGTTTTGTGAGATCCCTTTGTAACTCTTCACAGTCTGCTTTGGATTTAACTATCTTGAGTACTTTATATCATCTGGAAATTTTGCCACCTTACTGTTTACCCCTTTTTCCAGATCATTGATGAATATGTTGAACAGCACTGGTCCCGGTACAGATCCTTGGGGGACACCACTATGTAACTCTCTCCATTCTAAAAATTGACCATTTATTCCTCCCCTTTGTTTCCTATCTTTTAACCAGTTACTGATCTATGAGAGGACCTTCTCTGTTATCCCATGATTGCTTACTTTGCTTAAGAGCCTTTGGTGAGGTATCTTGTCAAATGCTTTCTGAAAGTTAAGTACACCATATCCACTGGATCCCTCTTGTCAACATGTTTGTTGACCCCCTCAAAGAATTCTAATAGATTGGTGAGGAACGATTTCCCTTTACAAAAGTCATGTTGACTCTTCCCTAGCAAATCATGTTCATCTATGTGTTTGATAATTCTGCTCATTACTATAGTTTCAACCAGTTTGCCAGGTACTGAAGTTAGGTTTATCAATCTGTAATTGCTGGGATTGCCACTGGAGTCTTTTTTAAACGATGTCACATTAGCTAACCTCCAGTCATCTGGTATAGAAGCTGATTTAAGTGGTAAGTTACATACCACAGTTAGTAGCTGTGCAATTTCATGTTTGAGTTCCTTCAGAACTCTTTGGTGAATACCATCAGATCCTGGAGACTTATTACTGTTTAATTTTTCAGTTTGTTCCAAAACTTCCTCTAATTACATCTCTGTCTGGGACAGTTTTTCAGATTTGTCACCTAAAAAGAATGGCTCAGGTGTGGGAATCCCCCTCACATCCTCTGCAGTGAAGACTGACGCAAAGAATTAATTTAGTTTCTCTGCAATGGCCTTGTTTTCCTTGAGTGCTCCTTTAGCACCTTGATTGTCCAGTGGCTTCCTGCTTCTGATGTACTTAAACATTTTTTTGCTGTTACTTTTTAATATACAAACTTGCATGTCAAAAGTTAGGCAACTGATAAAAGTGGTCTGATTTCAGAGGTGTTAGGAACCTGCAAATCCCACTGACCTCATTTCAGAACATCTGAAAATCAGGACACTTATTTAGATACCACCTCTAAACACCCATGTTTTAAAATGTTGGCCCTCATTGTATCCTAAGTTTATAATACACAGCTACCTGCTGAATTTGTACTTTATCAACAAAGTGGTATAATACCTCTTTTAGAAAATTTTTTCATATCATTCTCACTGAGTACTCATTTCTGGCATGTGCCAAAAAGACAGAGCTTTCAGCTGCTTAGAACATTTGTTTGGCTTCACAACCCAGGGTTCTAAAATGAGAGTCAAACAATAAAACGGTGAAAATATTGCCGCCTTTTCTACCATAATCTGGCAATTATTATAAGGACTGGTGCTTCCACTGAGTATGGTGCTACCAGAAAAAACACTGGTGTCCTGCTATCTTGCTGCAAATGGCTGGTTTTCCAATAGGAAATGATATGGCTGCTAGTTCTTTTTAGACAAGTAAAAGAAAGATCTATTTGTCTGTCTACTACAGTATGTCTCCTGCCCTTCTTATCTTTTGTCTCTAGCATCAGGGCTGCATGCTGTTCCTACCTGTATACCATTTAACCTTCATTTCCTATCCCAATACTTTTTCCATGCTCTCATGATACTCTTAAAAGATTATTCCAAAGCTAATGACACTGCATCATATTCTTCTGTAACAATCTATATCCCTTAATACTATTTAACATCAGTGCCTGATACTGCTTCATTGTAGCAATTGTAGGACCATAGCACACCTCAGAAAAATGTGATCACACCTATTAGGAGAACATGCAGGATAAAGGGGTAAGGGATCACAGAATAGGAAGGACCTGTAAGTGATCTGCGGGCCAAGATGTTAAACGGAGGGACACAGTTAGATCACTGATGCAAACTGGACCTTCTGCCCCTTCATAGGAAGGAACTACAGTAACTGCCTCAAGAAAGGAATTTCTGACATTGTAACTGAAGATTTTAAAATGTCCATCTTCATAATCAGTGCATCGACCTTCCAATAAAGAGAGATAGTTAAGACCCACAATCCACTTTTATAGTGTGTGACAGGAAAAATGGCTTTGTCACTTGGGTATATCACACTGCTGTTGTTGTCACCATTTGTTTTATAAAATAAAGCTTCCTATTGTGTAGTCATTATGTAATGTGAATGTAATTTTCTTAAATGATTTTACTGTTTACTAAGTTTTTATATATACTGATGTTTGTATCATCACAAGTTATAGATGTACTCAATGATTTCTCAATTAAAAAAACAAACTTTCAAATGAGCAGTTGGAATTTGTGATGTTACGTTTGTTACCCATTGGCACTCCTCTCCCTGTCCTGCCCAGTTCCCAGCATCTCAGTACAACTCTGTGTAGCTCAGCAGCAGGGAAAAAAATGATTAATTTTGCAAGCCAGTTCTCTTTTGAATCATTTGTCTGGGTGCAGGTAAAATGCCTACTGCTTTAATGATCTTGAATGTGGTTGTGTGGTTAATAAATGGAATTGGAGCTATAACTAACAATATATTCCTTCATTCTAAAAAGGCACATTGGATATTGTCAACTTTCAATATATCTGTTAAGCCTACAAGTAAAAAATAGTTTTATGTCTAAGGGGAGACAATTTGTCCCTATTAAAAAAACCACCTCACAATTTGGAACAATATAGTTCAGTATTCAAGAGAAATCCAGGAGTGGAATAACAGAAAGATGTATGAAGAGCGAAGGGTATGTCTACACTTCGAGCTGGGTCTGTAATTCGCAACTTGAGCAGACATACCCAGACAGGCTGTGATCATACTGAAAATACAAGTGTGGTTGTAACAGTGTAAGCAGCAGGAGGGGTTAGGCTCCCTCAGGATGTTCCTGCATCTCGTGAGCCCCATCAGCCCCTTGCATCACAATGGTTACATTGTATTTTTAGTGTATTAGCTTCCTCAGAGTTAATGTGCATCTTCTCATGGAGCTGGGAATAACACTCCCAGCTCAAAGCATAGACATACTCTAAAAGGTACACTGCCAAAGTGGTGCACAGTGTTTTAGCCACATAACTCCCTGCTAAAATCTGTCAGCACCACATATGTTTCTATCCCTCCCCCTCTCCAGTTTTTGGGAGCGAGATTGGAATCTTTCCTCTTTCTGCATCTCCTCTTGGCAGTTCCTTTCCCCCCTCCCTTTCTTTGTGGGGAAAGCTATTTTATCCCACATGATGAAGGGGGCTGTTTGCCCAGTAAAATGAAAATGTTATGGCATCATGCAGAGGCAAATTAAGTGGAGCCTAGATTCATCATATTTCCAGCTTCCTCTCATTCCCTCAAAGGATCCACTTTAATTTGCCATTAGCCTCATATAAATGAACATGTTTAAAACAATGCCACTGGAAAATATAACACACTTTGTGACATAAACCAGATTGTTAATTTTAATCAGTAAATAGGATTAGCCAATCACCAATCTTGTTTCTTGCACAATTCTATTAAAATCTATTGTACCAATGTCGGTTAGACAAAAAACAATTACGATGACTATGATCATTTATAAGAGCAGTTATTGCAATGAAAAATGAGTCACAGGGTTAATGTCTCCAGCTTTCAGCCTTAGAACACTAAGTACTTTTTAGGGAACTGTGATATAAGGGCTGAGAGGTAAGTCAAGTGGGGAGCGTTAAAGGGGCTTTCCAGAAGCTGAGTGGGTTGCATGGGGAATGGTGAGAACAGAGAGGGAGCTGGCAGCCTAGGATGTGGTGGGTGGGAGTTAGATGTCTGGAAGTGTTGGGGAGTAAACCAACTACTGGGAGGGGTTAGAGACTGACTAGATGTCAGTGGCAAAAGAGGTTAAAGTGAGAGGCAGGGAACCAACAGCTGAGAGGAGGAAGTTGGACTGGGGTGTTTTTGTGAGGGTTGTGGAAAGGTCAAGATGAATGTTAGGGTGGAGACAGCAGGAAGGAATAGGAGACGTGGACAACTATACAAACCCAGTACCTCAGTCGGTTTACTGATCACGTTTGAGTGTTCTAAGAAAAGTATACAATTTAGCTGTGTGTGTGTGTACACATATGGGTATATAGAGATCATTGTCTTTTAAATCAACTGCAAAAGATAGCGCTAAAGAGCCTGAGATTATACATCAAAATGTTTAAATGATTCCACTTGGACATCATCTTGTGACGACAACATATTCTCTATGAATAGCGCTGATGCTAGTTCTCTTGTGTGTAAAGAAAAACTCTGCTATTGGGGACTTCAATTTGGGAGACATACACTGGCACTCTTGAGCAGCCAGTAATAAAACTTCATTATTTTCTAAAAATTATATATGATAATTTTCTTAACAGAAGAGGTCATTGCTGAGGTATCAGTGATCATAATCTGATTACATTGACACCTCCTCATCAATTATTGGGAGTGGACCACATCCACCCTGACCGAATTGGCTTTCAACATTGGTTCTCCACTTGTAAGGTAACTCCCTTCTCTTCATGTACCAATATATATTTATACCTGTATCTGTAATTTTCACTCCATGCATCTGAAGAAGTGGGTTTTTTACTCACAAAAGCTTATGCCCAAATATATCGGTTAGTCTTTAAGGTGCCACCGGACTCCTTATTGTTTTTGTAGATACAGACTAACACGGCTACCCCTCTGATACTATTCCTTATAGATATTCAAGTGGAGTGCATGAAAAAGCAGTAGTCTACCCTCTAAATTTTGGAGGATGCACTCGACTGGGAGCTGAAAAATTTGGCCCCTTGTTATCTTTCTAACCCCTTTATTTGTTAAGAGTGATTAGTTATATGGACAATCCCCATAAACAAGTTACAGCCAAGATCTGGCACAACATCAGAAATACAATTTCTGAATGCAATATAAAACTTAATGGGTACAGTCAATAATGAGAGACCCAGGCTTTTCACAAGGACAAATTGATTCGACATTCCAAATATGGACAAGTTTTGGCCTAAAAAGATATTGCAATAAAAGCACATAAATAGCGGGTTTCGCATAACCAACAATAAAGATGCATTTCATATAAGCATTGACTGCACTATCTGCAGGGCAGAAGCTATAGTTTTATACTTCAGTCCTCACAAACATCTATAGTAACTGCATCCTATTGAAAAGTTGATACTAAGACCTGTTAAAGGGTTTATACCAGCAACCTGTAAAATACTAATGAACCTAACTCAATGCAACTTCATAGGCACCATTGCCCTTTGAATAAATATTTAAATACAGAAATGAGTCAAAAGCACTGTTTGAAAGCTATAAAAACATACTATCTTTCCCAACCTGTATCATCTATAGAAGTTTTATTTCATCAGGCTTTGATGACAGAATATACAAAAAAGAGCACAGCAGTCGTAATAAATAAAAATTACAAGAAACCTCCTATTTTCTTGTAATATGGTCCTGACAACTAATATAAGCCTTTTAGGCAATACACACTGAATAACACGTTGGAAATTGTTATTTCTCAAATCCCACAGTTGTGTATCCTTGGTGTTAATGACGTTAACATTTTGTGAAACTGTTATAAAAGCTCTATTACTATTGTTAACGCTATCTAAAATAGCAGCCTAAGAACATGGATGAATCCAGCAGAACAACAAGAATCTATATGGCTTAACCTGTTCTGAATAAACCTCATAATAGAGCAAATCACCAAAAGCAACACAGAACTGTGATCAGTTTGCAAGGCCATAGAGAAACAGTCACTTCTTTTAAATTAAACAACATATGTACATGGTCTGGCTTTTTATCCATTTGTTATTATTTGGTATAGGCACCACTCCACACCCATACTTAGTTAGATTTGTTATTATATAAAGATACATAATTTCAGTTGTTAATTTTATTTTTAATTAAAGAGTTTGAAGGGGAAAATCCTTTTCTGTGGCTTTTTATTTTCTGTCTTTATCTGAGTGATACAAGACCTAATAATCTTGATAAGTCAAGCAGCACTTGTATATATCCATTGATACAGAATATAAGAAATTTTCTTTAGTAAGCAAAAGGTATTTTTAACCAGGAAAGGCTCTAACTTTAACCTTCCTGAATCCCCTGCTAGCATTAACCTACATGAATTAACAGTAGATTGAATGTCTCATTATTTTAATATTCACTCATACAGTTATTAACATCTCCTTTTCTTTCTCTCCTTCTGTCTGGTCCAATCTTCTTAATGTATTCCACCATAGTGCTGAAAGGCAGTGATAGCTATACCCGACTCGTCTGGTACTGTTGTTAATGGAATGGACAAGTAAGTAATCTTGTCATCTTTTTGGTAACACCGTCCTCCTGACATCTTTATTATTAGTCTTTTAAAATAACAACTAATAAGGGCCAATCCCTTCCCCCTCCCCAATGCTGCAGACTTTGAAGGGGATAAAAGGAGTAAATATCCTGTTGAGGGGCCATAGTCAAGGGGTATCTGTCTTGCATAACATCCTTCATTGGCAACCCTTGGGAAAATTCCTGTGGAAGTGAAGGCTGAGTTTAATAGTATGATCAAAGCTATTACCTCAAAATAAATATTTCTACCTTTAAACATTGTATAATGATTTCTTTACTATTGTTAAGACTAGGTAAACCTGCTCGTTTCACTTGAGTGATCAGATTACAGAGCTAACAGTAGCTCAGCATGTGCATTTTTTCTAAATTAAATTCTTGATGATTAAATACATTTCTTTTAAAAGGTTGTTTGAGATTTGTAGTGACTGGTATTTACACAGAACAGATCTCTGATCACCATGGTCCCAATTCTGTGACTTAGGGACAGATTCTCAAAGGTATTCAGGCTCCTAACTTCCATCAACTTCCTTTGAGGATCTGGCCCTTAATAACCTACATTTTCAAACTGCATGAACATGATCCACAAAGGAATAGGTAAGTGAAACCCACAATGCCTCTCTTAGCCTAGGAAGTGTTTAGTTATCAAGAAAGCTTCCTAAAATATTTAAAACTGATGCTGATTTTTTTCCCCAGGGTTTAGTAAGGAGCAGAGCCCATTATCATTGATCAACACACATTGTGGAAAATTAAACCTTTCCAGATTATTACCTCATGATGCTTAAGGATGTTTCAGAAGTTGTTTAGTTATGTGATACGTTTCATTAAAAAGGAAGGCCAATGTAAATGTAAATAATCTGATTCATGCTGTATTGTGCTCAGTGCCAAGCCAAAGTCAATTACACAAGAGGTTTGTGAGTTGTAGATATTTGCTTTACTCATAAAACTGCCACTCCCCTGTTCTACGTGTTCTGGGAAAGTTATCATTGAGGATCACAATAGGGAAGGATTACAATAGGAACATCCCAACTTGCTATCTATGTTTAATAGGATAGAATTGCTTTATCTTGGAAGAGAATATAATATGAGAGTGTAGTCTTGTTCTTGATTTTTAATTAGATTTGGTCCTCGCATATGGCTTTGTCAATAATTGGGTAATTGCATGAGTTCCTCCTGTGTTTGAGAGCTGTCTCTGTACACTTCCTGCAAATAGACTTTTATTATTAGCAACAACACACCTTTGAACAACATACTTCCTTTAGCCTGTCATTAGTTTGATCAGCTGAAGGACTGCAGTGTATTTAAAGGAGTGTTAAGAATGGACAGCAGTTGAAATTAATATTTCTAAATTCACATTTAATTTAGATTATAAGGACACTGTCAAAGCATTTGGATCCTGCCTGTTAAGTTGTATGTTATATTTGTAAAAGTGCTGCTTATTTTGTTAGCAGTTGGGGAAGAAGGGATTTAAAGTAACCTTTCTAGCACTTAGAAAATAACTTTCTTTTTCTGAAGCATAACATAATAATTCTTGTCTCTTCAGCTGGGTTTATTAATAATACTTTGTGGCTACAAACATAGCCACATCTGGGCACCCTACTGCCTAGTGCAATTCTTAACCCTGAGTTAGGTGCAAGGCATCCCATGCATTGTATGGGGAGAGTAAAGCACCTAAGAAAAGGATTCTTAGAGGCAGAAAACCAAGTGGGGAGCCACCTAAATTAGTCAAGAATGAAATACAAAGGAAAGGGACGGGACTTGGGCCCAGAGCCACAAAGGCGTTTAGGTGCCTATGTCTCACTGATCTGGGCCTTAGGCACCTGACTAATAGGCTGGAGAGAGGCACTTATCTCCACTTGGAATTCTCAGCTGTGAATTCTCTCCTAGAGTTAGGTGCCTTCAGGTCAGCCCTTTCTCATAAAAAATGAAAGACTCTCAATAGCCCAACTTGGATCTAAGAGCCCTACCTTCAAAGTCCTATGCTGCCTGATTTGGTGTGGGGACTTGAACCCAGGTCTCACACATCCATGGTGAGGGCTCTAACCACCATTGCTCAAAGTGGGCAGAGATGATTTTGCCTGGGCGCATACCTTAATTCTATTTCCTGGTTTTCAGAAGTTTAAGTTTTTCTGAACTCTATGTTCTGTAAGGGCACAAGGTGCCACTGGATGACCCTAGTTCCGAACTAAGTCTTTGTCAGTTAATTTCCTTGGGGTTTTGGTTTGTTAGTTTTTAAAACTGAAAGATAATTATTTATTTGTTTGTTTAGGAGTTAGTGATCATTGGCATGTGAGTGTAAGGTTCAAGCCTAGCCACTGACCCATCTGTGGAACTTAATCCTTTGTTGAATAACATTTTCAATATTAACAGGAGTACTTTGTGGCACCTTAGAGACTAACAAATTTATTAGAGCATAAGCTTTCGTGGACTACAGACCACTTCTTCGGATGCATACGAAGAAGTGGGCTGTAGTCCACGAAAGCTTATGCTCTAATAAATTTGTTAGTCTCTAAGGTGCCACAAGTACTCCTGTTCTTTTTGCGGATACAGACTAACACGGCTGCTAATCTGAAATTTTCAATATTGCTTCCCCAAAGGGGTGGTGGGTGCCATGCAAAAGCAGGGCTAAATGTTGGGTGATTTAGAACCTTTGGAGCCTAATCATAGCTATGGTTTGAACGTCAGGAAACATTGGTAGAATCTCAGTCTTAAAAAATGCTGGTTTTGGTGGGGGACAACATCTCAGGGGTCGCTATATCAAATCACCCTAAATTTGGATCGCTAACTAGGGCCTGCACCTTAATGAGGCACACCAAATTTCAAGGCAACTTGAGTAACCATGTGGATTTTATAGCACTTAGAAAAGCCTTCCTTTAAAAAGAAAGGGTCTTCTCAACCTTAACTAAGTGGAGCTGGCAATGGTCAGCAAATCCTTGCATGCATATTGAAGTTCAGAATAAACTCTCACTTTGTTTCATCTTCTTTTACAATTGCAGTATATATGTTAGTGATCATGAAGTAATAATATTCACATTGTGAGCAGCTAGTGGCATTGTTTCAAAATTGCTACTTATTAATGTCACCATAGTTATCCATAAAAACATCACTGAACAGTGATTCTAATCTAGTGCTACCCTAGAATGTAGCTGCTATTTTAGAGGGAGAGTAAATAGCCTATATAGCAGTAACATTGGTGATATCTAGAACACAATCTCAAATGACAGGTTAATATAATATTTATAGTTTGATTTTAAAAAGGGGTACAATAAACATGGTTGTTCTGTACTGTGTAAAACTAGTAAAATAACAAATGTGCATATTTTATTTTTGCATTTAATATAATTATACCAGATAATCAATGAAGGAAAAATACACTAAGATATACAAGTACTTAGTAGGAGAAGTGCTAATGTGTTAATGATGAAAAAGAGTTAATTTCTGGAACACAAATAGGTCTACCTCAAGAAATGATTCATTTAAAAAAGATTCTAGAATATATTTGTGTCGCTAAAACAAAGGAAAGTTTTTGCAAGAAACAACTGAACTGAATATTTTTACAGCCACACCCACATGAAGACTTGTACCCCTTATATTCTGTTGCCTATATGACAAAATGTTTGATCAGAGAAATTAACCTGGTACATTAGAAAGACTGTGCTGTTAGAAAATCTATATATAGCTTCTAAAGATAAATACTGGTGAGAAGCTCACTATTTGTGAGCTGGACTAATGCTATGTGGTATTCCAGGAGATTCCTTAACAGAATACAAACTCTATGTCCCTAACTTTTGGTCAGTCCAAAATATAGCTAGTAATCCTGCTGGCTCTAAAATTAACAAAGCCTGGTTGACGTATTAAACCAGGTATACTGTATACAAGGGAGAGTCACTGGGTTATTATGAGTCCAATCAAGAAAAGTATACTCACTTTCTAATTTATTTTTAATTTGCAGGAATCAACTTGGAAGGCTGTTATATAAAATAATTCAGTGAGGACACTTACCTCCCTGCACCAAGGAGGTCATGGTATTTGTAATCCAGAGACCATTCAACATGGCTGCCTTATTCAATACCATGAATTCCAAATACAAAAATCTGAGTTGGCAGCAAGAATGGAACTATCTCTACCCTCATTTAATCACACTAGGCAAACCAGATTTATTATGACTCAGTGTCCCTGGAACAACTGGAGAAGGTTATCTGATGTATTACATTACACCAGGATAAATAAGATTAAAGATCTTATTATATCTCTGGAAACCAAACAAGTGTTCTAATGAGGCTATATTCCCTCCACATGCTCTCTCCCACCAGTACTGAATATTTTTAACCTCAGTCCCATATTTATATCCTGCATACACACACATGCATAACTACAAGCTTTTGCTGCTAATATCTTAACCGTTCTAATCTGCGCTACTTGTCAGAGATGTCTCTTTCCATATTGCCACATTTAATAACTGAACATCTTGCTGGGGTCAGTCTCATTCAATTGATCTGATTTTATAGTTAAAACAGGAAAAGCTATCTGATTTCTATAATTTTTGATTACAAGCCTTCCGTAATCAGCTTCCTGTTCCCACTTGTAATTACCCATCCATAGTGCCATCCTGCTTGTAGTTTCAACACTTGCTCAACTTGTGGGGTGCAGACTGAGATCATTTTCTGGTTTACCTTCCTAACCTTGCCTATAAATGTAAGGTTAATTTCTTAATGTGGGGCCCTATTTGAATCTAGATTAGACTCTTAAGAATTGCTCTCTATCCTTCTACCCATGTCTCCTAAAACTATGCATATCTAGGAAAACGGTCACTTAGCTATCTTACATAGGGATGAATTGCATTGCACACTGTTTACAAGTAGCAGCAGTGGCAGCCCCATGACAATGAGTTTCAATTCTGACCTCACCGGGCTGCGTGTAAAGGGTGAGGGGGTAGTTCTGGCTACTTCTCCATTCAGCCCAGGAGAAATGACTTTGTTTGAGACAACTGCATTTTAAACTTTTTTAGCTAAGAATGAATACCCACATACCTCTTTGTTCTATGCCTGTACAGCCGCTAACACAATGGAGTCCTGGTCCATGATTTGGGAGTCCTAGGTGCTATTGCAATACAAATAATAAACCTGGTTCATTTACAGTTAAGGTTGCTACAGTCCACCTAATTCTGATACACAGCACAAAATGAAAACACTGCAGGTTTTTTTTTTTTTTTTTTTATAAAAAAAGCCTAAGCCTTAAGCTATATTAACAGGTACTTCAAAGCCTCAGAATTCATATATTTTGTTAACAAAGATTGGCTAGACTCTCAGTTGGTGTAAAGCAGCATTGTTCCATTGACTTTCAATGGAACTATGCCAATTTACCCCAGCTGAGGATCTGGCCATACTATTGCTGTGTGAAAATTCACCTTATACATTTCAGTGACAGTCTTAACTCTGACTAGAGCTGGTAAAAAAAAAAAAAAGGACGTCACTTTTGTGAATGTTTTCATGCAAATCAGATCATTTTTTGATCTCCGAGCAACTCTTCAGTGAAAAGTCTCATTGAGATGTTTCAGTCAGTTCTACAGCTGGCCAAAAAATTAGATGAAACTTTCACAAACACAGCAAAATCTTAAGTATGTTTTGTTGTGATTGAAATTCAAAATGGCAATGGAAAATTTTGTCAAAGTTGTGTGTGTCAAGAAATTCTGACCAGCTGTAACTCAGACCCACAAGACATATGGACAAACTCTTCCAACACTGACATGTACAAATTATACATTAGACAGTCAAATATACACATATATTAATGATGTAATAGGACAAAATAGTTTATCCATATGTCTTGTGGATCAAAGATAAAGTTGTTACTGGCTACCTTGGTAAAGCTTCTCTGGGGAATGAGAGCTCTTCAGTGGGGGGAGATCGGGGGGAGGGAGGGCTGAGAGTGGAAACTTCAAGAGGCACTTGCAGCCAGGAATAGCCCTTTTGAGCTTGTTTAAAGTTTTATGATTGTAGAAGCAAAAGGCAATCTCCAGCATTCATTACACCCCCTTTTGAAAGATGCAGCATGACAATTTCCTCCTGCTGCTGGATGCTGTCACTCCCACACCTTTCCCGGTGAGTCCCTATTTGGGGCATAGAGCGCTAATGGACACATTAGCTAGTCCCTCAAGTTTGGTTGGGGAACATTAGGGCAGCATTTTTTCCAGACCTCACAGTGGCTCAAAGGAGTGGGAGGAGACTCTCTACTCTCTTTCCTCTCCTCCCCCATAGGAAGGGCCCCAACATGTTTTTTAAAATGTATAATTGGCATAAGCCGGGCTCTTAGTGTCACTGTGTGAACAAAAATTTCTGTCTTTTCTGAAATTTGGCATGAAAATATGCTAATGTCTTGAGTCCATACAAAGGGTTTGCTGTTGGAATGACACTGTCCAGCCCGTTAGATATGTCTTAATCCAGAAAGCAGAGCTGTGTTCCCGCAGAGATCTTTTGCCCTTAATGGAAGTGCTTAGCCCATCCCCTCACACTTCCTCTGAGATTACTTAACATTGGTGGATCTCTAGGGACAGACTACATCATCCTGATGTTGACAAATGCCTTGCTAAAGGGAATAATAATGAGTAAAATGGGCTCACGCAGATAAACTTGCCATCCCACAGGGTCCTGGAAATCCCACTGCATGAAAAAAAAAAGATAGATACTTTATTAGCTAAATATTGTCATAGTAACACTCCATCAAGTGTCTGTGGAGGTCCAGATTCTGCCTGGCTGCTCCAGAAATGCTTGACAGGAAGAGGCAAGAAGGTTTCTTCCAGCCTTTGCACCACTCTGCAGTGGCCAGGCAAGGGACAATGTCATTCCATGCCATCCCTCCCTTGAATCTTCTAGGGCGCAAGATACCCCAAAGGGAACAGGGAAGAGGGAGCCCATGCTCCACCACCTAATCAGTGACCAGTACAGCTGTCACCTGGAGTACAGGGAAGAGTATTCTGTCCCAAAGGGACATAGGAGTGTGATGAGGAGCTCCAGGAAGACTTCCACCAGTAGCTCTACCCTGCCACTGCTCCCAATGCAGGCCAATGTTTATAAGGTCCCATGCAGTCCTGAGTGAGTAGCCATGCTTGTATAAAGTGGAGGAAAGAAATGTCTGTGGGTTAGTTAAGAAATAGCTATTCAGGAGTGTGGTGCAGTATATGACTAGAGATTGTAATTGCTATACCCAGTTTTGGACATTATCTTATCCTGATTTATGAAATATAATTTCCATTCTGCTAAATAACTATAGCAACAGCCTTTCAGAGTTGTCTCCACAATATTTTAATGTTGTTATAAGTAACAACTATTCTTATGCAGACAAAAACACCTTGCCAATCAATGCATGTGAACTCCACTTTAAAAGTGAATTAATGTTGTCTATTGACTTTTGACTTTGTATTTTAAGCAGATGGGATGTGTCCATGACAACTTTCCTTTTGAAAAGTTAAATCCCAGAGAGTTCAGTTTAAAAGAGAAAAAAGGTCCAGGATTTCTGTTGTTGATAAAATGGAGGAGTATTGGCTGCTTTCTTTGTGGTGGTTGTTGTTATGGGTGGTTTTTTTGGTTGGTTATTTTAGCTGAAATCAGACTGGATATGACTCTTAGTATTTCTAATTTTAATTATCATATCCTTAAAAGAATAGGCTACACCAGGGGTAGGCTACCTCTGGCAGGCGTGCCGAAAGCAGCACGCAAGCTGATTTTCAGTGGCACTCACGCTGCCGGGTCCTGGCCACCAGTCCGGGGGGCTCTGCATTTTAATTTAATTTTAAATGAAGCTTCTTAAACATTTTAAAAACCTTATTTACTTTACATACAACAATAGTTTAGTTATATGTTATAGACTTATAGAAAGAGACCTTCTAAAAACGTTAAAATGTATTACTGGCACGCGAAACCTTAAATTAGAGTGAATAAATGAAGACTCGGCACACCGCTTCTGAAAGGTTGCCGACCCTTGGGCTACACTTTAGCATTTCTTATTCTGAAACAAAACCTTCCTGTCTTCTCTTGGGCAGGAGCTTAAGACATCTGTGTCACTATGGAGAATTAAAACTAAAATGTAAAGTCACCTCAGTGGAAGGTTGGGGAAGCAGAGGTCTTTAACATCTTTTGAAAAGTCACAATTGTATAAACTGATACTACTGATTTTAGTAATGAGTGACATTATTAATTAATGTATTTCTTGCATGTGTCAATGATACACTCAAAATATAGATATTAATATTGAATCACTGTATGATGCTATTATGGATAGGATTTAGTCTGATAAATGAAATATATCAGCCAAATACAACATAAGCAAAAGACTGTTGCTTGAAAAAGATTTTTTCCTTTTTTAGTTCCTTCTCCAATCTTTATTGAGCCATTGGGGGAATAATGGAATATCCTTGATTCTAGCCCCCTTTCTCTTGACACTGCATAAATCAAGGGTGAAATTGAAACAGTGAATCATCATAGCAAAGGAGAAGAGCTTCTTATTAGTAATAAGTAGGGAAAAGAAAGCCACAGGGTTCTGCTGTTCCAGTTCTAACAATTCTTTTCTTTCTTGTGTCATTTTCACATTGATCAAATTAACTGATGCCTCTTTAGACACTAATTGCTGTATTGATGAGTCTGAATTGGCTGGTCACACTGGTTAGCTGAAAAAAATATTCCTAAGAGGTAAAAATGTTAATTGTATTGATAATTACTTTAAAGCTTTTATCTTACTTTAGCCAATGTCCATTTCCATGGAAACAGGAACAGGTACAGCAGCATTCAGCAGAACTGTTCTGAACTCTTGGCAATGTCAGCCATGGCTGAAGGTGGAAAGACAATTATGCAAACTGCACTTACAGATTTTATAAGATTTCTGAAGTTTCTAGTGTTTTAACTTAGAAATATAGGAAGGAAATTCATCTTAGGGATGAGACTCCACCTTCATAAGCAGTAGGGCCAAATTATGGTCTTGATTTTGCCCTCAACTGCGTTGGAGGGGGGTCTGAGGGTTGTTTGGCAATCGGAGTCCTCAGGAAAAATTCTACCTGACTCAAAAACAACTTTCTTGGGGGTTCTTGGGCTGAATACAGCAGTTACACAACCCTTAGCCCTTGTCTTCTAGGAACATCTTTGAAAATTTTCCCACCATGACTACCAGTTCATCTGAAATTGTAAGCAGACTAGTAGTTTAACCTATCCAGATAATTTGCTCCTTTCGGTCCAGCAGTGACATAAACAATTTAAAGTGCCATCAATGTAACTGTGGAAACTTCCTAAATATCAAATACCTTTTAGTATTCTGGAATAAGTATTTTTTTCTTTCAAACCCTGCAAAGGTTCTATATATTTCTGTGTACTGCTTGCACTTGCTTTATGAAGTAGGAATTATTTTGGATTCCTGCTACTAGTTATTTGGTAGATGATGTTACTGGTCTTTATGAAGTTCCCATATTTTGTGAAGCAGATTTAGGTAATGAATTATGATTTAAGTAAAGCATGGATAAGGGGTAGGGAGGAGAACTATAGTGAAACGTAACATATGTTAAGGTGAGCTTCCTATAAATAAGCGTACCCCATTGGGACAATTAAGGCAAGTTGGCTGATATATGTGATGACTTCGCTAGGCATCTGTTCTTTGCAGCCCTTCTCCACCCCTCACCAAATGAGGAGGAGGAGAAGCTTGGTAGCCTTGATGTCAATAGGCCACTCTGAATGACTTGTTCATCAGAAGTTCAAACAAGGGGCAGTGTCACAGGGAGGCTGGATCCATTGCCCCTGGACCAGAGCAGGTGAGCCCAATCTAGCCAATTAAAGGGGGTGGGGGTACCTACAGAGGGCCTATAAAGGGCTGCTAATTGGTAGGGAAAGCCACACTGGAGCAGAGCTAATGCCTGTGGTGGGTCCCTAGAGCAAGGGGCTCAAAGAAGTAGCACTGGGGTGGCTGCTTCAGGGTGGGAACAGAGCTGATGGAAACTGGGAAGTTACCAGGAACAGGTGTGCTAGAAACCCTTGGGAGAGGTGGCCCTGAGGCTAAGCTGAGATTTTTTGTTTGTTTTGCTAAGTTTAGACTTTTTTTTTCCTGTTTGTTTGTTAGCCTCTGTAAGTCAATAAATCTCCTTGCAAATGACTGGGTGTGGCAGCACATGCTTTCGAGCTGGGGAGAAACACAGCCTGGTGACATGTAGCTATCATACTCTACAGCAGAACAGTCATGCTATATCAATGACATAATTAGTACCCAGTGGGCAGCACTAGCTATGGAAGGCATGTCTTGATCTGGCTTGCTGCTGAAACTGATTTTTCTTCCAAATGTCAAATTTAACCCCATGCAGGGTAACCAAGCTGTCTCTGTCAGTCATGTTTCCTACAACATTTCATCAGCTATTGGCACATGATCAGGAAGAGTTTAACTGCTGCTCATGGCATTAACGTGATGTTACATTATATTTTTTAAAAATTGTGTTACAGTAGCACTAAATAATAAACACTTAATAAAAGACAGTTGCAGTCCCAAAGAGATTACAATCTACATAGAGAAGACAAGAATTATTATTTTTCCCAATTTACAGAAGGATAATAGTGTACAGATTGATCCAGTGACTTGCTCAAGATTCTATATAGATAAATTCCATGGCAGAGTCAGGTTTACAGCCTAGTTCTCCAGTACCTTAACCACAAAACCATCCTTCGTCTCTAAAACAAGATTAAGTGAGAGACTGTGACCATGGGAGATAGAAAAAAGATTAAAATATCTAAATGTGTCAAAGCAAACGTCAAGGTTTAAGTGTGTCTTAATTAAACAAACTTATCTGATGTAGCATAAAAGTACTTCAATGCCAGCATATTTTGTTTGTTTTGGAAATACCTCCGTTGTATAGATCCAATCAAATGTCAGTTTGTTTGAAAGTTATAACTAGTGACATGTTTTCTTTCAATAGCTCCTGTGCCACTAGGACTACTTTAATTAAAATAACTTGTTCCATGAGAGAGCAGAGATACCACTGCTTAAAAACACCGCACTGCTACACTCTAAATTGTTCTGCTTAATGGCATTAGAAGCACTAGTTTGTCCTGATCAACAGTTCTGCTGACGTCCTAGGTGCCAACTGAGAGCCAGAACAGGTGGGTCTTCCATAAACAAGTGTGTTAATGGGAAATGTTAGGCCATGTAAATACTGTACCACAGAACAGATCTCTGCACCATGGCCCTTCTATTATAAACCCTGTTTTCCTGAGGTTTATGACCTGCCTATATGTAGAATTATTTTACACACAACCATTAACACTGAACTGAAACGGCCAAAAAAAGGAACTGCCTAGGACAAATAGAAATTCACAGTCAAGCCCTATGTTTAAATGGGGTCTTAGGCAAAGAAGTTCAGAACTGTCCTGAATCTTTGGCTATCCCCCCAAAACAAACTGACCCCAAACCTTACCTGTGGTTCTGCTCCTGTTGGATGAGGCACTGCCAGCTCCTAACCCCACCTGCGCCGTCTTCCTTCCTCCCCATGACTTTCCCAACAGACCTGCTTCTTCCTCCATCATAAACATCCCAGACACACCTGTATCCTCTATATTTTGAAAGAACTGATTGCAGAACCCAGCAGCTCTGGCAGCCTCTGATAGTCCCTGGCTCCCACTGAGTTAAAATCTCCAATGCTCTGATGTAAGTATTGTACTGTAAATCATATAAGCCTTAAAGCATGTGACTTTTGAATTCAGTGATGGATGTAGCCCAATCATCACAAAGCTGCCAGGGCTACAGTTAACATAGCAGGACTGAAGGGGTGTATGAATTAGAAATCACAATAGGACTTACTCAAGAGTCATATCTTAGAGGAGTATTGGAGAGCCATGGAAAAACGGCTTCAAGATATTTGTATAACTGGATTCTTTTGCCCATCTCAGATTTGCCATACTGCAAACAAACATGCATGTTACCCATGAACATTGATAAAATCTAATATATCTTTCCAAGCCCAGCTCTACAATACTACCCCACTGAACCATTAAATTTATTCCACGGATTTGCAATCACAGAATTCTAGCACACAGTGATGAGCCTTTTTAACTGTGGTCCTGTCATCTAGTGCTGTGGAGTGAGACACTGTCTCCATCCCACTGGCAGCCCAATTCCAGGGGTTTGTATTCATGGCTGGAACAGTTCACTGTTCACTCTACGCCAGGGGTCGGCAACCTTTCAGAAGTGGTGTGCCAAGTTCACTGTAATTTAAGGTTTCCTGTACCAGTAATACATTTTAACGTTTGTAGAAGGTCTCTATGTCTATATTATATAAATAAACTATTGTTGTATTTAAAGTAAATAAGGTTTTTAAAATATTTAAGAAGCTTTATTTAAAATAAAATTCAAATGCAGATCTTATCAATTTAGTGTGATCCTTGTCTGGGATCCTTGTCTGGGGTTCCAGCCACCAGCCCCGCTCAGCCCACTGCCGGTCTGGGGTCCAGCCGCTGGCCCTGCTCAGCCCGCTGCCGGCCTGGGGTTCCATTCACTCAGCCGGCAGCGGGCTGAGCGGGGCCGGCGGGGGGCTGAGTGGCTCAGTCCGCTGCCAGTCTGGGGAGCCGGCAGCACTCTGCCTGCTGCCGGTCTGGGGTTCCGGCTGCCGGCCCCTTGCCAGTCGGGGTCCCAGCCGCCAGCCCTGCTCAGCCTCCTGCCGTCCTGGGTGAGCAGAACCCCAGGCTGGAAGGGAGTCAAGAGGGGCGGGCGGCCAGGATCCCGGCTGGCAGGAGCTGGCGGCCAGAACCCCAGACCGGCAGTGGGCTGAGCGGGGCTGGTGGCTGGAATCCCAGACAAGGATCCCAGGCCCTGCTCAGCTCACTGCTGGCCTGGGCTGAGCAGGCTGAGTGGGGCTGGTGGTCAGGACCTCAGACTAGCAGTGGGCTGAGCGGGGCCGGTACCTCAGACTGGCAGCGGGCTGAGCGGCTCAATCTGCTGCCGGTCTGAGGTCCCGGCCGCTGGCACTACTCAGCCCACTGCCAGCTTGGGGTTCCATTCACCCAGACCGGCAGCGGGCTGAGTAGGGCCGGTAGCCGGAACCCCAGACCGGCAGCAGGCTGAGTGCTGCAGGCATCCCAGACTGGCAGCGGACTGAGCCACTGAGCCCCCTGCTGGCCCCGCTCAGCCCGCTGCCGGCTGGGTGAATGGAACCCCAGGCCGGCAGCGGGCTGAGCGGCTCAGCCCGCCATCGCTCTGGGGTTCTGGCCGCCGGCTCCTGCCACCTGGGGTCTCAGCCGCCGGCCTGCTCAGCCCACTGCCAGCCTGGGGTTCCTTGGGGGTCCCCAGGCCAGCAGTGGGCACTGAGTGGGGCCGGTGGCCGGGACCCCGGCTGGCAACGGGGCAGCAAACGGAACCCCAGAGCGGCAGTGGGCTGAGCCGCTCAGCCCGCCACCGCGTGCCATCAAAAATCAGCTCACGTGCCACCTTTGGCACGTGTGCCATAGGTTGCCGATCCCCGCTCTATGCTGAAATCTGGTATCTAGAATATCTAGGCATTGGACTTCTTTAAATAAGTATCTTCACTTAGGAGCGATGTCTCTAGGCACATGAGTAGTCCCACTGACCTCCACGTATTGTATGTATTGCAGGATTGGGCCCTGAAGAAGTAATTGCCAAATGTCAGCAAAGGCCCATGGCATGTTTTACAGCTTTGTCATTGTCTGGTGACTAACTACCAGAATAAATAGCACTTACACAGTATGTTTCAGTAGTCAGTACTCTTAGCTTGTTGGGGAATCAGTAGATAACGTCTCCTGCTTTCCTTACCATGTGAAGGATTCTGAATGTCAAAGTGCAGTGACTCATTGACTCTCTGGAGAATAATCAGTGACTTGGACTGGGCTTCATACTGAATACCATGAAACTTGACTGAGGTATGTGCACAATCTCTCTGTGATTGCCCAGTCATATGGCACTGTTCCTTTGGGATTAAAATGGGAAGGCTCCTTCCTAATGCTGCTATGCTCTATTTGCCTAAAGGTTGCCCATGTTAGTGGATAGTAAAGTGCAGGACATTGTCATGATAGAAAATATTTGAGACTACAGAGGAACAGGTATATGCTCTGCCATGCTAGTCAAACACTGTTCACCAAATTCTCTGACACAGTGTATATAAATTAGAGGCTTGCCTCATTATCCTCATTACTGAGCTACTTGCATGCATAGATGATTCTGCATGACTGGATAAATTGTTGGCATGAAATTTCCTTTCTCCTCTTTCAAGCTATTGCTCTGTATGGTGTTAAATTACTCTACATATTTGTCTGAGGTTCCTGTAATCTACTTTGGTCTAAACATGTTCTAATAGGTAATCCCTGGCAGCTGCATTTTTTGTTAAATTTGTCTCCGTTTGGAAAATTAAATATAAATGTTGGGAGGAAACTGCCTCCCAACAATTTTAAAGCTAGAAATGGTTTAAAAACTGAATTTTTGTTTTGTTTTCAGAGCTGTTTTAAGTTTATGGAAGTAAGAGTATTATATAAGTAATGCTGTGTTGGTATTTCCTTTTAACCATAATGTTTATTACCCCTAAGCTGTAAGTGATTGCATAATAACTTACAACCAGTATATACCACATAGAAGTATTCTAACCAAATTTTAATTATACTTAAAACTGATGTTTCTAAACTAGTATCATACTAACTTTGAGATTTTTCATCACTGACAAGTTGCATTCACCAAATTACAAAATATCTCTTTAGAGCCTACGCACTTGCTGTCATAAGAGGTCGAAATTTTCAATCTTCTCCAACTGAAATCAGCTGCTGACTAGTACTGTTAGGTACTTATTAGGTTCTAAATTTCATCTGAAAACTAAATAAGTAGGGAATTCCTAACATTGACAAGTACTGCCCAGAACACAAGGAACAATGGTTAAATGAGCTTTAGTCTGATTATGCTAGATCTTCTATCTTGAAGATTTAGAAACCTTAAGAAGTAACTCTTTAAATGTAATATCATATAAAAGCAAAATTACCCATTGATCTATGCATAGTGTGTCTGTCTCTCCTGGATTAAAAGAGCTATAATATTCTCTTTATAATACAAAATTGTTTCAACAACTGATAGCATCAAGTTGTGCTCAGGTGGAATTTTGGAAGAGAAATGAACCCTCTGATAATATTTTACGGGTCAGAGTATGGGATATTCTCATAAAGAAAAGCTCATGGATGGTCTGAGACATTGCACATAAGTGTTTGGAGGAGCAGGGTCTTAGATTGCAAGTCCCTTATGGCAAGAGCATCTATTAAATGTACATAATTCATTTTGAGAGACATCACTCAATTTGTCTCAGAGGTACTTATGTTTCACATAACTTTAGCACTGCCTTACTTTTATTGATTATTTTTGTTAAAAATAAAGAATTATTATGAAGTTATAGGATTTATTTACACTATAGTAATGAATCCCACTGCATTTGAAGTTTCCTGAAGCTAGAATCATTCTAAACAGTGTCTTGGTATTTATAGCCCTTTTAAATCCCTAGAATAACGTTGGTATTTTCTTAATTTGTATATATAGTTTTATCTTGTCTAATAAAACATCATGAGGAGCTGTAGGGTAACTATTTTCTTTTAATCTGGGGCTACATTGTTTGATTTGGGATGGCTAATACCATAAATAAAACAAAATTTTACACTGAAACTAAAACTGACTATACTAGATGTTTCAGAGTAGCAGCCGTGTTAGTCTGTATCCGCAAAAAGAACAGGAGAACTTGTGGCACCTTAGAGACTAACAAATTTATTAGAGCATAAGCTTTCGTGGGCTACTGCCCACTTCTTCGGATGCATCGAAAGCTTATGCTCTAATAAATTTGTTAGTCTCTAAGGTGCCACAAGTACTCCTGTTCTTTATACTAGATGTTGTATGGGACCAACAGCCACAGGGAATTTCCCACACCCATCTATTATTCCAGCTGCATTAGTAGATGCATTAGGCAATTCACAACAAACATTGCTAAAGAGTAATCTGCACTAAACAAGGGGTATGGTAATCTCATGCATAAGGCAAGTGCCTGAAAGAATTCATGGAGGGAAAAAAAGGAGGACATCACTGGGAAATTACCATCTTGTGATAACATTACTTAAGATAAAGATGCATTGCTGGATATTGGGTAGGAACTCTCAACAGTTCACATGGGATGAGAAACTTGTCTACAGGTACCACTGTAGTGACACTATGCTGATGAGTCAAGAGGTACTTTGATTCAAAGTCTCTATTTTTAACTTTGGGGGGCCGAAGTTTGTCACAGTTGATTCTAGCCCAAAGGTGAGTTGTTTTGAAGAAAATGACTTATATGAGCACCAGAAAATGATAGTGGTTTCAAGGTTTGGAAAAATATGTAAGACCTCTTCCGACTCTGATGGTTCCAATGCTTTTATTTAAAAGTTTAAAATTTGGCATAGTTGTTCTCAATTAGGTATGTGTGCTTTATTAAACTGAGGAGGGGATTATCTGAGAAAAATATAGGAGCAATAAGTGAGTGAAAGTAGTCTAATGCATTATTGTTCTAATAAAAGTGTACGAGTTTCTATATTTGGATAATTGAACATGATAGAAAAATATTTAATTCCCATATATATGAAAATAGTCAAATAAACATTTGAAGGCATAGTCAAACTTATGTGCATTTATTTAAATATGATCATCTGCACTTAATTCTCAACTAAACTACTCTCACCCATAACCTGTCAGTGAACTGAATGGTAACAGTAATGCTCTTTGAACTGAAGTGGTAATTGATCTAATGATCAATCTCAGGGGAATGGCAATGGTATATAGAACTTTTCACTTCTAGGGGCCTGTCTTCATGTACAGTGCTACAGGACTGCACCTGCCTGTAGCGCTTTAGTGAAGATGCTATCATGCTGATGGAAGAGCTTCTCCCATTGGTATAGTTAAACCACCTCCGCAAGAGGGGTAGTCATGTCCATACCCACACCCCGATCCACATGATTTTTCTCACACCCCTGAGCAACGTAGTTATACCAGCATACGTCTTTAGTCATGGAGATATGGCATAGGTGTGTGCTGAAATCAGGTGTAGGTTGTTAGCGACCAGAAATCATTATTATCTGATGGCTGTTCAGTACCCTACATAAAGAGTTTGGGTTTAGTCCCGTTCTTAATGGGCACATATTAATATACAGAATCACCATTCCTACTGGCACATTTGCTTGCAGTCCCACTGGAGTGGCCAAGGATTAAATGGGCATGAAAACATGATCCTTAGAAGTGGTCCCTTCAGAACATGATTAAGGAACATAAGGTGACCAGCACGTGGAACTCTGCCCTGCTGCTACTAGTGCAGTGTCCTGTGGCTTAGCAGAACTTCAGACTCCAGAATTGTCAATCTGGCATTTTACATAAGCAACAGATTCACTGAAACATTTAAAAACAACTAAGGATACAAAATGCAAAAACAGTTACTACCACATATTGTTGAGATTTAACATACACAGATGAATAAATCATGTGACACACAACAAATCTGCTAGCCACATTTCACATATGCTTACATGTTATGAAACATTAAAGTTAATAGCACATTCAGCAAAATGCTACTTATGTAGAAAGGGATCAAATATTTCAGTGGGAAATACTACTCTGAATTTCCTAGCTTTGTGTGCAACATCCCAACTATAACATGGTACTATTATTAGCATTTAAGTCCTCTAAAAGAACACACAAACACTTATTTTTTATATCTTTTGGAAACTCCCCAGGTGGCACTGTGCCCTATTCACCCTACTCCCCCATAAAAATACTGGAGGTAAATGGTACATTGGAGTGATAACTAACAAGGTTGTTATGAATGCAAGAGAACAAAAGCCTGGCATAGGACTGACTGTAATATGTACAATTAATAAATTATGATGCTGAGCTGCTTACACCTAAGGAAACAACTGTCATTGCAGAATCCAGATTGAGTTTGTCTAAACAACTGACACCTTTCCTTAAAAAGAAAAATGAGCCACCGCACCCTTCATTGCATTAACTCTGCCAAAAAGAAGCAGAATAAAGTAGTTACACCTTTACCCTAGAAAAAACAGACAGCGAAACCACGTGGCGATTGCTTAACGAGGAAGAAAAAGGGCACCAACAACTAAGAGCTGTAGCTTTTTTATACACAGAGAACTGTAGCGTGCTAAAGGCTGCAGCTGCTGCAACATTTGGGGTGTAACGAGAGAAACGCGAACGTTAAACTGACCTAGGTCAAGCCTTTTCTCGGCTACTTTATTCCCATTTCCCTCCCCCTCCTCCTCTCTCTCTCCTACCTTTTCGTGCACTGCTGCCACTTCCCCACACCCTCCCTCTTCCCCTACCCCCGCCCTCGTGTGTTCCTCGCTCTCCCACTTCCCTGTTTCACGCAACGCAACTTGCTGAGGCCTCGCTCGCGGAGCGCAGTGATTGGCTGGGGATGGCCGCCCCTCTCAAGGCTCTGGCTCCGGATTGGCTGTGACCCGCCGCCCGCACTCAGCTTCAGACTTGTTGTCTGGTTCTGGGGTGAGGCAGGCGGGTTCTCCCCTAGCGGCCAGGGGGAGGGAGTGTGAGAGAGAGGCGCGTCCGCCCTTCCCTCACGGCGGCGCTGCAGAGTCTCCCCCTGGCTGGGCGGCGGTGCTGCCGCCTTGTGTATCGCGGGCACCCTTGGCTGCGGCGTGGGCGGGACGTGGCTCGGCTACTCGCGGCTCCCCCTGCAGCCGGCCGGGCGCGGGGAGCGGGGAGCGGGCAGAGGAAGGGGCAGGTGAGGAAGGAGCTTTTCGTTCTTCGCCTCGCGCCCCTGGCGGCGGTTGGCGGCGCGGGGCGGGCGGGGCCGGGCTGCATGCGGCAGTCGCTATAGGACAATAAGCGGGCGGGGCGGGGCGGGTTCGGCGCGCCGAGCTGGCCTAGAGCGGGGAGGAGGCAGCCTGGGCCGGGCGGCAAGGGGTGGCGGCGGAGCGAGCCGGGTGCGGGGGGCTGCTGGGTGGACGCTGCGGACTCGCTGTCTGTGGCTGTGCCCAGGGCAGGAAGTGACTCTTCAGCGCCGCGGCCGGGGGACTGGGACTCGCTTGGGATCGGCCAGCCACTGTAACTGGGATCGGGGGTGCCGAGAAGCCGGCGCTGCTTCCCCCCGCCCCAGACTTGCCTCCCGGCCGAAAGCGGCTGCATCCGCTCGGCCCACGGGAAGAAAACTTGGTTGGATTTAAAATTTTTCCTTGGGGTAGAAAGGAGCCCCGCTGGCGTGGGGTGAAGCTTATTGAGACCGCGGCGATCAAAGGTAAGCGGTGCGGAGGAGGTTTGGTGAAGAAGCCTTGCGCCGAGGGGAGGGGAAAGGAAGGAGCTGGCGTTTCATTCTGATATCCTGTTTTTGGCCTTTATTTTTCTTGGTGGGCTGTGTTGTCTGCCTGAAATAAGCCCGAGTCTCCTTTTGTCTCTTCCAATGCTATTTGTGTGAGTGGGATCGTTATTTCCATGGAGGTTGCAACAAGAATCTGGTGGGATCGAAAGTTTTTAAGCTCCTCAAACACAGAAGTTTCTTTGTTCAGCAGGATGAAGTATTGAAGTGAAACTGCCTGGTTATGCGTTTGTGCTTTTTTTTTAAATCGTTCTCTTCAGAAATAGTTACTAAGCCTGGCAGCTTAGTTCCCTTATTTGCAAATAAGCACTTCCAAAGGGTGCTACTCTTTCTTTTCTACTTAAAAGAAGTCCAGGTTTTGGAGATCACTATATTTACTATTTTTCCTTACTCTTTCAGGGGTGTTGGTTCCTTTCCTCTGGCCATCTGATATGTGAACCCTTTCAAAAGAACTATTGGTCTTTATTTGTAAAAAAATTGTTTACTTAGTCCTTTGTAAATAAGGTTGCATTACTTTTCTTCTGCTCTTCAGAATGAAGAGTTTGGCTACCTATTTAATTGGAGAGGAGTTAGTTTGTTTAATTTTATCTTAATATCTGGGGGAGGATAACTAACACTTCTCCTTACAATAGAAATTGCCTTTTTTTCATATGCAGGAAATATGCTCTAAATTTGGAAGCTGTAGAAGATTATCCTGATAACATCTATGTAGACAAAAGAATGGTAAATAGCATACTTTAATATGAGTAACTGTGAGGACTGATTCTAAAAATTCATATGGTATAATTTTGGTTAAAAAGTTGGTGACTACAATTTAGTTTTCATTGCTTTAGATACGACTTCTCATCAAAATATGTTGCAGGGGTCAGAAAATGCACAAGCTCAATTCAATGTGGTATCCTTAACAAGATGTTTGCAGTATTGCATAATTGTGACTACTACAAGTTACTTTGTGTCTTGACTTACTGCATTAAACAAAAAACATTTAACAAAGTTTCTACAAGCTGTATCACAGTTTGGTTTAAGATGCTTCAAAAAGGCAATTACCAGATGTTGATTACGTTGGGGTTCCAAAACTACCTGTGCTGAGAGAGACCTCCCTCCTGCATTTATGTAGAAAATCATTCAAGTATTGTATATCTTTGCAAATAATGCATTAAAGGCCATAACTTGGGACTGGTTTGTGTTCCCCTTGGTAGAAGACAGTCTAAATTCTTGTCCTTGTGTAACAAATTGGAGGGTGGTGTGTTTTCAGTTATGCTGATTGTATATGGTGTCTGATCAGTCTGGTATAGAAACATGGAACTGGCATGTCTGAGAAGCATGTGCACCTGACAGTCAAATAAGTTCACCTTTGTGTGAACCTTTTATACTTACTGTATCTGTCTGTTTTTCAAGAAAGTAAAATACCTAATGACCCAGATCAGATAAATAACAATAGGCAGTTTTGTGTAGATATGAAACAATTATTTATCTAGCACAAACTGGTTTAGTAATATTAGTCTTTAGTGGAAAAATGACAAATTTGTATTGATATAAAATAGCTTTTTCAAGTGATAAAGTACAAGTGATCGGTTTTACAATTTATAGACTTCACGGGCAACAGAAAAGGTTATTCTTGGGCATCTGAAAGAACTAAACAAAATAGATGACATTGAACTTCATTTTCCTTATATGGTTTATGCTTGGCAGTAAAGCAATGAAGTATAAACAGAGTAATCCTTTTACAAAGAACGATCACTTTGCAAAGCAGTGCTTCATTCCCAATAATGACTAGGTTCTACAGGGGGAAAAAAAATGTAGTAACGCGTGACAAATTTAGTTGTAAACCACTGTATTCCTAATGGATGCAATTTTGTTTCTTTTCAGACCTTTTGTTTTTCTGATGATGCACTAGGTATTTTTCAGTGCCATGTAGAAGAAAGGATCCTTGTATTTGGGGCTGCAACTTTTTAAACTACAGTTTTGTCACTATGGCAGCTACAAGGCCCTTCTTAAATGACAAAAGTGCAGTTCACTGCACCTTACAGCTAGTAGTTGACACAGAATGGCATTAATTTCATTAACATAGTTTAGTATGTATTAGAGAACTTATTCTTTTTTGCAGCCAACAGTGTTTGAGACTAAAAAATTACATGGTAGTCAAATCTTTAAATTGTAATTTTTGATCAATTCATTTTATAAAATGTTAAACCTGCTGGTAAGTAGGTTGTGTGACTGTGTATATATGCTATATATGGTGCTGTTTCAATCAATGTCTTAAAAATGTGTTTGGTATCTTATTGAAATCTTTTAACTTGGTGTGCTACTGCCACTTTATGAACATAAGACTTAATGTAACACTTTCCCCCCACCTCAGTTGAGTTAAATATGTACAAACAAATATTGTCTTGTAACATAGCTACTTAAAATGAAAATATCAAAAATACAATTGTAGTGGTGTACAAAATCCAGTTGAGGGTAGCAGAATAGCCACAAGAACATCACTATTCATATGTGTAGATACTTTAGTTATTTAAGTAGATATGTACAAATACTGTCTAATAACATATCAAGTTCAAATAAAGTTGACTTAGGGACTTTTAGGGATGAAGAGCTATTAGCAATTTTTATTCAAGTGTTCATAAAATGGTGTGCGAAAGTAAATGTATGGGTTTTTTTTTCTTTAATGGCATTCATGCATAGTGTATGGCTTTAAGGTAAATGGCAATATTGAACTTTTCCCATGGGTTTAGAATATAGTTAATACTTTTTTAGCATGTTAGGGGAAGTTTGATATGATTACTTCCACTCGGTTTAATGTAAATGAATTTTTTTCACCTTTACAACTTTATACCATTATTAGTTTACCTTCTTCCTTCTGAAAGTGAAATACTTCAGAAGAGAAAAGATCCCTCTATTCAGAATGATGGGCATGCTTCTATTATTTTAGGGTTGCTTATCAATCTCTTGTGGCATTTTTGAGAATATGAACATTTATGATGATATCAAGTGTAGGCTCTTCAGTGAGGTTTCCCTTCTGGAATAAACTACTATTTTTGAAGGAAGGTTTGACAGTTTTGGGAGGGAAAGCTTTTCTTATTGACCTGAAAATAGCTCATGCCCATGAGAGCATACTACTGTTTGGTACAGGCAGCTAACAGGTGCTTACAGGTGACATTTTTGATTAAAATATGCTTTGGGTGGAAATTGCTATAAACACAGAGGGTCAGATGGAGTAATGTTGATGTTTTTGCATGGTTAAAACAGTTGAATTGCTGTACAAGTGATGATGATACTTGTCACAATAGAATGTAAATATTCAAACACAAGCAGTGTGTTCATCATTTTATTTATAAAATGTATTCTAAATGATTCTTAATTATTATTTTGTAGTATTTTTGGGATATCCTTTATCTCTATTTTTGTGCAGTGTTTTTGCTTAGCAGTTACCTACTATTCAACAATGTAAAATGTTTGTTTTACAATCCTTGAGCTTTTAATATAGCTGGTTTTAGCACTGTTGCTCTTCACTTAATTTCTTGTATGGTTTTATTTTTTCTGGAGGTTGTGCAGAGGAATGATATTTCAGCACTGAGTTGGTGTTTGCATTTTGCAGATATAGGATGTGTCCAAGGCTTTGTACAATTGAGAGAGAGGTCTAAATGGAACCAAACTTTGTTTTAACCCTAACAGAACCGTACTTCAATTATGTTGGAGGACATCAGCATTGTAACTGGTTCTCAAATAAGCAAACTAGGATAATGTGATCTAGATTATAAGTAACTTAATGTGAGTGCACAACTGGTTGAAAGACCATGCTGAAACAGTAATTAACAATGGTTCACCATCAAACCGAGAAGGCATATCCTAATGCAATCCTGCAGGAGTCAGTCCTGGGTCTGATAGTATTCAATGTTTTCATTAATAACTTGGATAATGGAGTGGAGAGTGTGTTCATAAATTTGTGGATGATACCAAGCTGGCAGGGGTTGAAAGCACTTGGAGGGCAGGATTAGAATTCAAAACAACCTTGGAAAATTCAAGCCAGATGAAATTCAGTAGACAGGCTGAAGCTACTTTTCTTAGGAAGGAAAAATGCACAACTACAAAATGGGGAATGACTGACCAGGCAGTAGTACTGTAGAAAAGAATATGGTGGTGATAGTGGATCACAAATTGAATGAGCCAACAATGTGAAGCATATACGACCAGCTAAAAAGGCTGGTGGTATACTAACAAGAGTGTTGTCTGGATGACATGGGAAGTAGTAGTCCTGCTCTACTCAGCATTGGTTAGACTTAGTTGGAGTACTGTGGCCAGTTCTGTGTGCCACACTTTAGAATGATGTGGTCAGACTAGAGGAAGACCAGAAGAGAGTAGCAAATTTTTTTTAGAAAAACTGACTTATGAGGAAGGGCTTAAAAAAAAAAAACCAAAAACTGGGCATGTTTAGTGTTGAGTAAAGAAGGCTGTTGGGGGACCTCATAAGTCTTCAGATACGTTAAAGGCTGTTATAAAGAGGATGATGATCAATTCCTCTCTTATGCCTACTGAGACTGCTTAATCTGCAGCAAGAGAGATTTAGGTTAGGTATCAGAAAAAACATTCTAACAGAAAGGGTTGTTAAATACTGGATTTGGCTTCCAAGGGAGGTTGTAAAATCCCCATGAGTGGAGGCTTTGCCTAACCTGTAGGGGATGGTCTAGGTATACTTGATCCAGCCTCAGTGCAGGGTGCTGGACTATCTTGAGGACTCTTCCAGCTAAGGCTGTCAAGCGATTTTTTTTTTTTTTTAAATCATGATTAATCAGTTTTAATTGCACTGTTAATAATAGAATACCATTTTTTAAAGTATTTTGGGATGTTTTTGTACATTTTCAAATACATTGATTTCAATTAAAACACAGAATACAAAGTGTACAGTGCTCACTTTATATTTTTGATTACAAATATTTGCACTGTAAAAACAAACAAAAGAAATAGTATTTTTCAATTCATCTATCCAAGTACTGTAATGGAATCTCTTTATCGTGAAAGTGCAACTTACAAATGTAGAATTTTTTTTTACATAACTAAACTCAAAAATAAAACCATGCAAAACTTTAGAGATTACAAGTTCACTCAGGTGTGGTGTGGAACATTCTTTCAGATGTCTTAAAAAAGCAACACTATGATGCGGAAACTATAGAACCTGAACCACCAAAAAAGAAAATCAATTTTCTGTTGTTGGCATCTGACCCGTCATCAGCACGGAAGCATATCCTCTAGAATGATGGTTGAAGCATGAAAGGGCATATGAATGTTTAGTATATCTGGCATGTAAATATCTTGTAATGCTGGTACAAAAGTGCGATGAGAACATCTGTTCTCACTTTCAGGTGATATTGTAAATACGAAGTGGGCAGCATTATGTCCCGTAAATGTAAACAAACATGTTTGTCTTAGTGATTGGCTGAACAAGAAGTAGGACTGAGTGGACTCGTAGGCTCTAAAGTTTTACATTATTTTATTTTTGAGTTTAGTTATGTACTTTGTATTCTGTGTTGTAATTGAAATCAATATATTTGAAAATGTAGAAAAATGTCCAAAAACATTTCTAATAAATTTCAGTTGATATTCTGTTGTTTAACAATGCGAATAAAACTGATTAATCACAATGTTTTTAACTGAGTTAATTTGTTTTGAGTTACTAGCTTGTGTTAACTGCGATTGATAGCCCTATTTCCTACATTCATCTGATTCTATCATTAGCCATAATCTTATCTTGTCCTTTTTTTTTTTTTTTGCAAACAGGTTCCCCTGTAAGTGTAGGCCTACAAAAACAATTCAGCTTTTGTGGGAGAAAGCTGTTTATTTTGGAATAATCTGTATTTAAAAAGTTAGAAATCCCATCCATCAATTAAAAGAAAAATAGGGTACAATCTCTACCTTTACTTTCCTGTCAAGTTTTGTGGTTTTATAACCACACTTACACATTCCCTGATGTTGTACAAAAGCCTCTTGGGAGCGGGGGAACAGCAATATTGGCTATACACAGAGTTGTGTCAAATGCACAAAGGAAATATGGGGACGGAGGAATAAAAATTTATTCTCTAATTCCATTCAGTTTTTTTAGGTGCATCTTGTAATAGTAGAAGGTAAAAGCGACTGTCATACAGCAGGTGCTGAGTCTGGGGTGTGGTCTTAAATGGATTTCCTTTCCCCTCCCATGCCAGAACTTCCTCCAGCATAGAATATTCCCCGTGCTGATGTAGAGCCATCATAATGGAGCTATGCCACCACATCTTGTAACCGCTGTCATACCTGTTTGCCAGGGGTGAGGGAGGAAATGTCCTGAGTGCTATGTGCTTTGGTTATTCTGGAATGCCAGACAGCACCATAGGGAACAGTTGCAGAGAGCACAAGTGGAATTTAACTGCTAGAAACCCCCAGAAAGGAAATGCATTAAAAACATCTCTACTGAGCGCGCGCGTGCTCTCTCTCTCATTTATTTTTTTATTTTATTTTAGGTCAAATTACCTGTTTGAAGCAGACACTCAGGCTATATTTGTCTTTCTGCAGACTGTTAGGTGAACTTTGTACCCGCACACACTGAGCGCTAGCATTAGTTTTAGTAACTGAAGTGGTTGTAATCTCCCTAAACATTGCAAGTCATTGATATTAAAAATTCCTTTAATATTATCTCTCCCAAATCAGTTTTGTCCTCATTTGAAGAGGTCATCATCAGAATTCATGCTCTTAAAGATCAGCTCTCCAGTGTGAAACAGGTTATAAAAAAAAAAGTCAAGAGCTTAGAGTATCCCTACAGATTGCTATAGAGGAATGGCATAAGAGTCAGTCTTTCTGTTTGTCATCATGTGCCTGCCTCTGGAACCTTCCCATCAGTTCTTTCTTGACCACAGTCAATGTTGGAGCTTTCTACGGGAGCTGTGTGTCTCTAATCTCTGCTCTAGCATTCTCTGATATCCTTTATTGTGCCACACATTCTAGCAAGGGAAAATTTTATTAAAATTATTGGGTGCTTATCTCAGTGCTTTGGCCCACCTTTCTAGTAATGTTTTTAGCACCTATTTTTCAGCACTGCAGTGTGTTAGTCCTTAGCCTTTTGGGTGTGTATTTCAGGAGTTAAGTAGTTTTGTGGTGCTTTGATGCTTACCCAAGGTGCTCTCACACATGCTTGTTGTATCATTTATTTCAGGAAGTTGTTCTTTCCTTCTGAGGGACTAAGAAACTGAGACTGCTCAATTGCTTCAGGTCATGTCCATACAGCAAAACAACATCTGTAACAGACTAACACACACTGCATCATTTGTTTGTGTCAGATTTGGCAGCTGCTGTCACTCTGACTATTGAGACAACATGGGGAATGCCTCTAAACCCTCTTTGAGGCACCTCAGGGGGATTCTCATGAGGCTGCTCGGAGTTGTTTATAGGGCTTATCCTTGAAAAAATAGCCAGAGTTGACCAAGAAAGACAGTTAATTGCTTGAACTTTGGGTTGGTACAAATCTAGCTTCCTTGGTAGACCTGGAGGGATAGCCTTACTACCGAAGTATTTTACGTTGTCTCCATTTAAGCCAAATGCTTTGCCAAACCTTGGCACTTCAAATGGATGGTACTGTGCTTCAGCTTACCTTGGCATCTGGTCCGGTACCCATTAAGTCAGTGAAAAGACTCCCGTTCCCACTGAAGTTAATGGGATCAGGCCTCTGAGATGGACCCTTGATGGAAGAAGCTAAGATAGGAAGTATCAGGAGAGCCAGTGGGATGCGTTGCTGTCAAACCCCTCAACTTCAGGAAGTTTCACAAAAAGGTTTATGGAATTCCCCAGGAATTTGTTCTTGTGCAAGGAATAAAAATGATTCAGAAGACATAGTGTATGATCAGTGATCGAGCTAAATTGTTCCTGATACACGATGAGGTTGCTTTGAAGGGTTAACGCTGACTGGGGAGTGCTAGGAACTCTCGTTGCAATTAGAACACACTTTATGCCAAGTTTAGTGCCTATATACCAGGAGCAGACTCTCAGCAAATTGTTCAGTTTTAGCACTGGTGCTTCTTGTCTTACAAGTATTAGTAAGGCAACTATTTGTGCTTCCTGGGGTGCGTACTGCTTTCCTGCCCCCATCCTTCAATTGTTTAGGCGATTCCAGATATTTGGGGAGGGAAGGCTGGCTGAAGATAAGAATTGTGAGGGTTGCTGCCTGGAACCCAGAGAAGTTCTAGTGTAGAAAAATGTAGAAGTTAGAGTTCTGGTTGTCTTCTGAGACCCAGGACTGAGAATCCTTGTGGAGTTTATACCTTCTAAGCCGGGGTGGGCAAACTACAGGCCCCATGGCACTGCAGGGCTAAGGCAGGAGCCTGCCCTGCCCCACACTGCCCTGGGATGGCTGGCACCACGTCCATGCAGCCCCAGAGGAGGGGGGGCTCAGAGGGCTCCGCATGTTGCCCTCACCTGCAGACACCGTCCCCCGCAGCTCCCATTGGCCAGGAACGGAACCGTGGCCAATGGGAGCTTCAGGAGAGGTTCCCACAGGCGAGGGCAGCACATGAAGCCCTCTGCTTCCGCCCTCCCCCAGGAGCTGCAGGGACGTGCTGCCGGCTGCTTCCAGGAGTGGCACGGGGCCAGGGCAGGCAGAGAGCCTGCCTTAGCCCCGCTGCCACCCCGGAACCGCTCAAGGTAAGTGGCGCCGGGCTGGTGCCCACACTCCTCCTTCACTCTGCACCCCAACCCCTGCCGCACCCCTCCTGCACCCCAACCCCCTGCCATGAGCCCCCTGCTGCATTCCTCCTGTGCCCCAACCCCCTGCCCTGAGCCCCCTGCCACACCCTGCACCCCTCCTGCACCTCAACCCCCTACCCTGAGTACCCTCATACACCCCACAACCCAACCCCCTGCCCCAGCCCTAAATTCATGGCCCTGCATGCAATTTCCCCACCCACATGTGGTCCTTGGGCCAAAACGTTTGCCCACCCCTGTTCTAAGCAGTAACTTTCCTCCTTTATGTAGCAGGTCGCTGTAAAATAGAAACTACAACTAATTTAAATTACCCAGAAGATGGGAGGGAAGCTTTAACTTGGAACTTAATTGCAGGAAACATTTACATCCAAACTGATGCAATTAAACTAGTGGAAATTATAGACATTTATTTTCTTTTGAAAACTTCTATGCATATTATGGTTCTGATCCTGCAGGTATTTATGCATGTATTTAAAATTCCTCATATGCGTAAATGTTTACAGGATCGGGGCCTGTATTTTTAACTAATGATAACAATAATACCTAGCTCTTAAAATGCAGTGTTGTTGTAGCCATGTTGGTACCAGGATGGTAGAGAGACAAAGTGGACAGAAGTTGGTCCAATAAAAGATACTTCCTCATGCACTTGTGTGGCTCTTAATAGTAAGTCAGGGTGGGTTCGGTAGCATACCAATCTCATGAGGGCTTTCATGGAAAAATGCTCAAAGTACAGGATATATAATATGCAGATATAAAAATTGTATTGTTCTCTTTATCACTGCAGGACACTTTAATGGGTCACAAGCAAAGATGTTGATAAGCTGTTGCAAACAGAAGTAAGAGTAACTGCAATAAACCATCGGACTCGTTGTTTTTGCAGTAAACCAGTGGTGATTCAGAATGTTGGCCTGCCATTTAGCATTGGATTCTTATAGGAGGATATACCCAACTGAGTACTTCTAGTCACAACTTTTCTTATATGACCATAACATAGATGGTTAGAACAGGGTGTCATGTTTTGGGTCGTCTTGAATTTTTCATTTCATACTGAATATAATACATCTATGTGATCTGGAGCATCCAGTCATCCTATAATGGGTTGTTGGAATCGTGGTTCATCAGCTGGCTATAAGGAGGGTCTTTAAGTAAAAGAGAGTGACACATACTCAGTAGGACTTGCTTTAGACTAGTGTTCACCTCCTTTTCCCCTAAACAACTATTCCATTTATTCTTTTTATTGGGTAGAGTATTCAAAACAAACATACCAAAACCCAGAATTCTTTTTGGAGGTCTTTCTCCTCTTCCTCTTCTCCCCCCACCTCGGCCCCCCCCCCCCAATCTGCTTTACAGTGATAGAAAAGAATACTTTTTAATATCTTGTTCTGCAGGAGGTTAATAGGAAGGAATATGTATTGAAAACACTGTGTGGATCTCTTAAGTTTTCTAGTTACAGAATGTTAAAATGTCACTGCTTTAGTGTTTCAGTTTTAAAAGGAAAAAAATATATAGACCAAAGAACCCTGAACTTGGAGTCTGATAGACAAGATGAGAAATGTAAATACAGGAGAAATAGCTAAAGGATTGTTCAGTTATCTCTTTCTCTAGTACATTACCCTTTTGCATAATTCATTGAACAAAGGCAGTTTTGAATGGTTCTTTTGGTTAACTATCATGGAATCATGCATTCAGAATTATTTTAAAGTAGAAAATCCTGCTTTTTCTCAGGATTGTTCCTAACACAAACTTTTTCAGTTCATAAGCATATAGAACCAAATTTTATTCTGAAACAATAGAACATAAAAAAAAATGGAACTATTAGAAAAGCCAAATAGCTCTTGGAACTGCAGAGAAGCTAGCTACCTAATCCTTCCCTTCCTCAATCTGTCCCAAAAGAGCTGAGCTGCAACGTTACCAGCAACCAGAATAATGGTCCCAGCTTTGTCCTGAACTGAAACACATTGGCATAGGCCCACTGAGCCAGCACCACCTCATTCCTGTCTGTCTCTGTTACCCTTCGATTTGTGTGTACCTTGTTGCATTCTCCTACTACTTCTAAGGAAAATAACATTTGTGCTACTGCATTTATTTTCCTTAGAAGTGTGAAACTGCTGAGACTCGTGCAATTCATACTGTTTCTGTTGGAGATATGTGGTGAAATAGGAATATTATTCTATAGGATTTTTCCTGCTTTAACCTTAAACAGGAGAGGAGAAATATGGAATTCCTGGGATCCTGTGCCAAATCCTCTATCTCAGGGGTCGGCAACCTTTCAGAAGTGGTGTGCCGACTCTTCATTTATTCACTCTTAATTTAAGGTTTCACGTGCCGGTAATACATTTTAACGTTTTTAGAAGGTCTCTTTCTCTAAGTCTATAATCTATAACAAAACTATCATTGTATGTAAAGCAAATAAGTTTTTTAAAATGTTTAAGAAGCTTCATTTAAAATTAAATTAAAATGCAGAGCCCCCCAGACCGGTGGCCAGGACTCGGGCAGTATGAGTGCCACTGAAAATTAGCTCGCATGCTGCCTTCGGCACACGTGCCATAGGTTGCCTACCCCTGCTCTATCTTCTCTCTGACCTTAGATTTAAGGAATAATGATGATTGGTGATATTGCGGTAGCAGGCAATGGCATCCTGAGTTAAGGATTATGCCCTCATTGCTGGAGAAAGTGGAAGGAAGTAGTGGGATGGTTGCGAGTTTGTTAAACACTCTTCTGCCTTCCTCCCCATTCACTTCAGTAGTGAAATGTGAAAAACTTTGGCCAAATATCATCAGACAAAAAACTCCAAAACAATCAAGTAAATTCCTTGGAGTTGATCAGTTTTCACTCTGACTAGTGAACACCTGTTTACACACTGGCTTCAGTTGGACTCATCACACAAGTAGATATTTACCAATCTGATTCAACAGTGCTGAGATTGGACTCCTTCTATGAAATGTTTAAACCTGCAAGAACCTGCAGATACTACTGACTTCCTTTGCAGAGGATTTTCAACCAAAATTATTTTTAAAATAGAAATTCTGTGTGAAACAGAGCATACCTTAAATTGGTTTAATTTATTGCTTGATTCTGAGTCTGCAAATCTACCTCTCTTTCTGCCCCCCCCCTTGTTTGTTCTCTCCAATTCACTACTGTTCTGGTACCTTCCCCTTTTCTAGACCCTTGCTTGTTCAGCAGTCTGAGAAATTGTGGAGCAGACTTAAAATTAATTAGGCATTTCCTACCCAGAGACTATGAAAGTAGAAGCCCCCAAATTGCATCCTGAATGGAATCCTAGCACTCTTCCCCTTTTTTTGGTGAGTGGGAGTTAGGCTTCTCACTAGAGTATTTTTGTATTTGCTTTTTGGTAGTAGATATCTAGCTAAATTAAACCAGCCCTGCACAGAATAGAATAAAAGCAATGGTAGTCAGAGTACTATAGAAATAGAATTGAAACAGATTAATTCTAGGTTTCTGACAAAGAACGGTAGTGGAGATAGATATCTGAAATGTAGATTAGGTAACATTAAATATCTTAAAACCCTGTACAGACATGTCAGTGTGTCTTTCACTTCCAGTAAGGAGCAGGCGAGGGCAAAACAGAAGGCTGTTGCAAATTCTTTCCCCCATAATTATTTTTCTCCCTCTACTCCACTACTTACACGCAAAAAGGAGGGGTAGACGTGATCATGTTTATGTAGGCATCTAGGTAACTGATTCTCAGTTTCAGATAATCTCTCCTAATGAATAACATGTTTTTGTGTTGTAGGAAAATGAAACATATCCATATTTAAATTCTGCTGCTTTTGACTGAAAGCATTATGATCAAGACTTTTTAAAAAAATGTTTTTTATTGAGATACAAAATCCCTATTTAAGCTCCTAAATAAGTGGACTGACTTTAAAAAGTACTGAGTATCCAGGAATGACCATTGACTTGCAGGCACACAGTAGCCCACCTTTATTGTAGGGGCTTTATTTTTAGTCCACATATATTTTCAGTTTTTCTTGTTTTTTAAAAAACATCTATCTCTGAATATTAAATATTTGTTGGTGGTAACCAGGGAAATAGAAGCTGAATATTAATGTAGAAATTGGGAAGATGAACTGGCCCATGACCTTTTGGAAGTCAGTGGAATTTCCCTTTAAACCAAGACTAAGATACAGTAACCAAATGTTTAATAAATATTTGAAGGGACTTGTTATAGTTTTCTTCACAAAAGAAGTTTTTGTATTACCATGCTGTTTTGCTGTTGTAGCCAGCATGTCTGCTTAATGGTTGAGTTCCATAAGTAGTGGTACCTTTTTCTCCTCTCTCTAAAGCGAGAAAAATACTAGTCCTCTGGAAACCATCATAGAATATATTTGTAACAAAATTATTAGGAGAACCGCCAAACTATTCTAACGCCAAAACTGCCTATTGCAACAGAAATAATGACTTCTATAGCTCTTCATATTTCTTCCTGACCTGAAGTGTGCAGTATCAAATATAACTAATAATAATGACTTTCTTATGTTCTACCATACTTCTAACCTCCCTTCCTCCAGGAGTGAGAGAGACCATAAGTAGATAAACATTAAGCAGGTTTAGTGAGAGTAAAACTAAGTGAACATGGGGAAAGCAAATACTGGAACACATGGTGACTCACTATATGGCTATCCACGCAAATGTATGGGAAGAGGCCACATTGGAACCAGCCTTCAAAGCAAACAGAGACTAATCCTCCATAAACTGCTATGAAGAGCTAGTCATATGGACCAGGAGGTATGTATCAATTAATGTGGGGGAAACAAAGGAGATAAAGCATATGTTCTGTTCTAATTTATCTCTAAGTTGTAGTTGCTGCCTTGTTTATCAAAGATTAACCTTTCTTTTGGTGCTTTCCCTAGCACCTGACTCTGGAGCTTTTCACTTTAGTATTTAATAACTGTCCAAGGACAGTATCCTGGTGAAAATCCTAGTCCATATGTGTTTTCCCTTATCTCCAGGATTCCTGATAGGGTGTTGTGCTGCATCTTGCTTGGGTGGGTTCATTTTTTAGTATTGGCATCTGGTTGGTAGATGTTTGGTTAAATTTGAACTCCTAGCATTCCTTCTCTCACCCTGGCTGCTGAAAGGAAAAGGAGCTTCTCTTCTCCCCTCACCCCCTTCCTTATCCCTCCACACCTTGACCACCTGGATCATTTTAGGGGATGGTCTCTGCTAGTCTAGACTTCCACTTGGCTGAGTGTCTGGTGCTCTTTTCTTCAAATTCAATGCAGAGGCTTTTATGGGAACCTATTTAATAAGTTATAGGTTCAGAGTTTGCTGTTTCTCCTTCTTGATTCTGTGTTAGAGATGCAGTGTGACTTAAAGATTTTTTGAGTAATGGGTCCACTACCCACAATTCCATTCATTTGATTTGACTTATTGAATCTTTTTCATTATACTAGTTTTAGCTAGAAATTCTTGGACTTTAAGAAAAAAAAATCAGTAATCCAATATCTTTCCATTCCCAGATATCCTCCAGATGGAGTAGTCGTTACTTTGTCCTCATTCTCTTTCAGGTTCATGTGAATCTGGGAAATAAGCAGGGAAATGCTTGCTCTTGGCTTTTTGTTTGGCTAGTCTAACTGTCACTCCAAATGATGTGGAAGGAATTAGTAATTACAGAGATTAATATGACATTTATGGGAAGATGTGGCATGGGCCAGAGCAAAAGCTCTGACAGGCAACATCTTTGTAGTACCTGCAGCTACTCTTAGTTAACTTAAACTTATTCAATTTGAGGGTTCTTCTCTTCTTCTCTCCCCCTCCCCCCCCAATGTGAGGACAGATTGTAATATGTGCACAAAGCATTGCTTAAAGTTTAAGTGGTTCTTAACTTTTACTGCAGCCTGCACCTCTTTGGTTCTCAAAATATGTTCTCGCACCCAATATCAAAAATCAAAATATGTTCTTGCACCCCTTAAAGCTAAAAAATATGTTCTCACACCCTTTAAACCTAGATATATTTTTGTTTGTATATTACAGTAATCATTAAAAATGTATAATAATAAATACATAGGTTTGATGAAACAAAGTAGTTGTACTTACATGCCTGTGCTTAATTTGTGTTTTCGATGATTTACCTTCTAAAAAAATCTGCTATGTCTCACCCCCCCCTCCCCCCAGAAAGGGCATCTCTTCAGGTTAAGAACCACTAACTTAAACGCTAATAATAGAAAATAAGTAACCAATCACTTCTTTAGTACTTTTTGAAATATTGCTTGTTTCCTACAATTTTGCACTAAACTGTTGCACTGCAGATAAATTAAAATAGTCTTCAGGTAATGCGGGTTTACATGGAAAATCCACTTGATAGATGAGACGTTTTCTTGAAGTATCAATTTAAAAGTGCAGTTTTAACAATACAGCTTACTTTGAATATCTGCTGCAGATCATTGCATAGTTTAAGAAGTGGTTTCTTGGTTGTATTGACACTGCACTATACAATATTATGAACACATTTCTCTTCTGTGATGCCAAAATATATTAAATAATTGAAGAAGCAACATGTGTAGAAAGAATAAAAATGGTACATTCCTATGCAAAACGGAGTAGTATTCTGTGTTTTAGTGTTAAAAATAAAATCTTATTTCTTTCCCCTAATTCTAAAGAATAGCATTAAATGAAGGACTTGTTAAGCAGCATTTTCATTACCTAGTACTTATTGACGTACACTTTTAGCAGTCTCCTCCTCTGTGTGTTCTTCCTGTTTTCTTTTCCTTTTTTCTAACCTGTGCGTCAGAGTAACTTATTTTTTGGGTTTTTTTTTTTTTTTTTTTTTTTTGGGTGGCTGATGAAACCTCCATGGTTATCTCTAAGCTGTATCTCAGTGGGTATTCCATTTAGAATTACATTTCACTTATGAGGGAAACACTAACTTGATGTCTCTGTATGCTTGCGTGGAAGTAGATCTATCAATATGCGAGGTAGATGCAAAGATAAATATTTATGAAGAGTAAGTATTTAACAGTGATACCATTTAAAAGTGTTTGGTAACAAATGTCTTTTTAACAGTGTATAGCGGAAAACAGTTTTTCTTCCTTCAGTGCAAAAATCACAAACCAAAAAATCCAGAGTTATTACAAATATGAATTTGCAGAAAAGGACATTTATCTCTGCCCAGCAAACTCTGCAATTCCTAACAGGGTGTCAAGGCAGTGAGAAGTAACCATATCCCCAAGTAGGGTATAGTAGGATTTTATTATAATGGAGAAACAAGCCCAGGGCAAGATTCTTGCATTATACTTGAAAGTGAAGTTTTATTTGAACTAAGGGATAGTCATTCTTTTTATGTGGTAAGTGTAAATGACGTTGAGCATATATGTGTGTGTTTCACTGGGAGATTTGTGTTGACTTGTGCTGTTAGCAAATGGGTGTGTGCTGTGTTGAGGGACTGTGTATGTTTGAGATTGTTGTGGTATTGTGTGGGTGGCTACGAAGAACTATGGGTCTTAGGCCATCTAATCCACCATATGTGCAGTCTCCCTCATATAACCAATGAGATTGTTGCATGCAGAACAGTTGTACAATAATGGTGGTGGTTGGGTGAGTTACCGCTGATCTCTACAATAGTCTAAAACTCCTGGCATGCCATAGATACATGCAGTGATGAGCTCCCAAAATCCTAATAACCGGTTCCCTAACAGGTCCTCGGCGGCACTTCGGCGGCGGGGGAGGGCCTTCACTCGCTTCGGGTTTTCGGCGGCATTTCAATGGCAGGTCCTTCACCCGGAGCAAGTTCTCACCCATTTTGACTTTGTGAATTACTTGTGTGTACAGCTATAGTAAGGGCATGTATCTATGTCATGTCAAGAGTCTTACACCATTGTGATATCAGAGTTAGCTCAACTAATCACCACTCTTAGTCTATAGCTAATATGTATGCAACAGTTTCATTGGTTGTAGAGGAAGACTACATTGATGGTGAATTACTACGCCCAACTGCCACACCATGGTATATAAATGTGTGACTTGAGGTCAGGAAGTATGCTGTCAGTTTGTGATTGATGGCTAAAATTTTGTGGTTACTACTGGAAACTCGGCCTTCTGTTCCCCCCCCCTCCCATTCCTTTGGAGCCCTCAAAAGGGACCATGTGATGCAGATCCTAAAATATCTTATCCACATTGGGGTGATCATTTCAAACTTGCAGGAGCAAACTGAGGGTCCAAAGGTTTATTCAAGAAACTGCATAGGCTAAGAGGTTGGGGGTGGGTGGGGGGTAGAAGGGATATGTAGCCTGTTTTGAACTTAGTGGCTGAACCAGTTTGAAGTATCGAAAGTTCAAGATGTAGCCTCTCCATTCAATTTTAGTAGCCATGAGTGAGAGGACTTCATAGCATTAGTTAACTTGAAAAAATGATTGTTCAAACATGCTTGCCTTCCATAGGCATACTAGTATCCTCTCTTGACCTGGTTCTGTGGGCCAAACTTTATTTCAGATTCCTTCAGCACTCTTTACTACTAATAGGGGAGAACTTAAGCATTCCTATACAACTCCTCCAAGATCTGGCCTTTTCTCTCCATACAGACAGCTAAAATTCTCATCCGACCCCTCACCATTTCATGTCTAGACTAGTGCAACTGCTTCCTTTCTGGCCTTACCTGCTGCAGCATTCCCCTTAAAGTCCATTGAGAATATTTCTGCTAATATCCTCTTTGTGGTTCGTTGGTCTGGCCACATCATATCCTTCTTTGAGTCTTTATTTATAGCCCTTCACAACTTAGCCCCATCCTATGTAGCTGATATAATTGACAATAATCAGGGTTTAATACTTTATTTAAAATGATTTAGTTGTCTACAGTTGGTATCTTTAATTTGGCTAGGTACGGTTTGTCCTTTTATATTCCAATTTCTGCTGTGTCTTCAGCCTGGGTATTTCTGTTTTTCCTTTTCTCCATCTTTCTAGGACATTGCTAGTCTGACCTAGAGTCTGCACTAGCAGACAAGTATGCTATGGAGAAACAATTCACCTATTACTTGTGTGACGCCCTCTAAGGATATTACATCAGGCATGTATAAAGCAATTTTTAGGTGGAAGCTGTAGGCAGCACTTGATACATTTTAACTTTTAAAATGTTAACTGGAGGCCAGCTAATGGGAGGCTTAGAAGAGGTAGGATACTTAAGGGGTGGGAAACATCCCATCCAGAAGAGAAGCCTGACTATTTGACAGAGAAGCTGGCTCTACTCAGAACTGCCATTAGTTCTGCCACACTGCAGAAAACAGCTTACTGATAGTTTTATTACTAAGGCTTCACGTAAGAAAATGGATTTAATACTGGAAGTTGGGCTGCAAACTGCCATAAATATCAGGGATTCATTCTCGTACAGCATCAGTGTATTTTTTCCGGTGTATTTTCTGCTGTATCACAATTTTTTGTCTACTATTGTTACAGGATCATCAAAGATAAGGATTTTTTTCTTTAATACTAATCTTCCAGTTAAGTGGTTTTGTGTGTTTGTCAGCACTTTGTGTAAAGTCAGTTAAATTTTCTCCCTTGCATAGTCAATTAGCTAGTCAGTTCCCCTGTTATCCAAAACAGGAGAAAGAGATGCTTAAAAAAAGAAAATGGGAACTTAAAGTCAGTCCACAAAAGCACTCCTGGGCACATGCAGTAACTGAAATGTCTTTTAACCTTTTAAAAAATATTGTCTAGTTGAGATTTCTATCACAAAATGTAATCTTTGCTGTGATTATTTTCTTCAATAGAAATTTTAAGGAAAAAATAAGTCTACCTGAAAAGGTTCTTATAACAAACTATTTTTAGCAGTTTTATCTTAAGATGTTTTTGCTTTTTGTTGTTAAAGTTATACTTTTTGGGGATATGTCTTTGTAGATATACACTTGACAGAAATTCTGTCCTTTTTTATGATGATTTTAAAATCTCTTCCCCCCCCCCCCCCCCAAAAAAAAAAAAAAAAAAAGTAAAAGAATGTTTTCTGGCCATATAGTCTATGGTATGTTGCAAAAATATGAACAGCTTTTTCTTAGCATGGGTGTCTTCCAGTTAAGACCACATCCTGTAAATAGCTCTCTACAGTCTGAATGTAGAATGCACACTACAGCAATTAACATTTAAACTGCTGGCACATCACTGTCTTAATCATAACTTTTGAACTCTGTTGAATGTTTTATCCTTTTCTGGGTATCTGACATAGTTGTGGGTCAGAACATGTCAATAGGTACTCAGCAATCTAGGCTATTGTGTGTATATATGCTCTTATACCACAGTCATGACCATAGCGTTCAAGCACCTTCCATACTTAAGCAATATGATGAAGTATCCTATTACGTGGTGACCGGTGTCTCAAGATCTGTCCAGGGGGAGAAGCTTGTAGACTGGAGTGTCTTGTTTGGATTGTGTTTTTGTTTTTGTTTTATTTAAATATATAGGTTGCTATTTATTTGTTAGAGTGCAAGGTCAAAGAAAGGTCACCTTGCACTTGAAAGTGATGCACTTAGCGATGGTCCTTAGTTCATGGAGTTCATTCTGCAGTGTCTGACTGTCTCTGGAGAAAGTTCTCTCCTGCACAGATGAGTTTTACTGTTATTGTTGAGAGTTCAATTATTCCAGAAGAATGTAGTTGTTGATCATGGTCTTCATCTTGGAGCTTTAGATGCCCTTTTAGATATCCTAGGCCTAGACCATGGAGCAAGATTAATCACACAAATATCTTCTTCCTAAATCTTTGAACATTTGTTTTCATTGTCTATTTTTTTAAAAATAGCGATTGACTAACACAAATCAGTTCATGACATGTTAATTATGTTAAATTATATAATCTAATGTAACTTAATACAGCATTAAATCACACTCTAAGACTGTACTCCCATGCATGCTGTCAGAAGTACTAAAATATCTGTGCTGACATGTGACAGAGTGGTAGTTGTACCCTGATCACTGAGACTGCTGCAGTACAGAGAAGGCTGCAGGCTTGGAGGAAATCAATCCATGTGTTACTGGTTGGGATTACTGACATGTAATGACAGTTGTTGGGCTAATGAGGTAATTGGTTTAGTAATAGGGAAGATATATAATTGGGAGGAACCAGAAGTAAGGGGAGCTCAAAAGTAAGATGGGGAGGAGAGAAAGCTGTGGAAGGTTACTCCTGATTGTACCGGTGATATGTCCTACTCTGTTTGGAAACTGAGGATTAAAAGTTCATGGGGTGAAAAAGAAACAAATTGCGTGTGGTTTTTGACTGGGGGGAACCACGAAAACAAACTACGTAGGGCTGCTCACTGGGTAGCCAAAGAAGCGCCTTGTGACATATCAGGCTACTTCCTTGTATTCAATATTAAAAGTAAATGCACAAAATGACAGCTTTCACTTTAAAGGAGGCTGAATCGAGAAATCCTGTGACTGACTTGGTGTTTCAGTGGAGCTCCATTTTAGAATCAATTATAGTTTTTTCCTTTCTCAGTCTCTCTTGCACTCCAGGAATCCAAGCTCATGGGTTGGAATGCTCCTTAGCCAAGAAGAATGAAATTCAGCTTTACCTTAAAGTTCTTCATCTCCCCTTTGTTCTGTTTCTAAATCTCCCATAATATTCAGAACTGCTGTTAGAAACATAATTTGGGAGAAAACGAGCATTTAACAGTAAAATATTAATTAAAAACACAACATCCTTTAGCTTTCCTCACTATGTACACCTTCCCTCAGACTTCATCTCCAAAGGCATCATCTCCACTTGTTACCTGATGTTTTCAGAACCCAAAACTGTGGTAACTTAACTTTCTTTTTGTCCAGGCAGTGTCAGGAATAAATTAATGGGGACACAGCTCTTCGTTTGATAATTGATTGATACCAACAAGAATTCTTTCACCCAAAGTTCCTTCTTAATTGAGTTTCAAGCACATACACATGTGCAAAGGCAATAGGTTGAGAGCATCGCAAACATAGTTACCCAAAGTCTGAGATGGTTTCTAGTGATGAACAGCTTGGCTTCTGGGGGCCCTCCTTCCGTCTAGCTGCTGGGGAGAGGATGTCAATCTCTGCTTCAAAGAAAAGTTCTCTCAACCTGCTCAATATTTTATTGCTATCTTAAACATAGCACATAACTCAGTGACTCCTAGTGGGTCACCAATTCTCCTAGCTTCAGTAAATTGCTCATTACTTCTTATCAGCAAAGTATTTCTAGTCATAACAATAAAACTTGTATGTCAGAGGCACTTTAGAACCACTTTATTCACACACTCCCATCCATTCTCATGGTACATTAACTCTCTGTTCCATCCTCCTATTCTGATTAGCAAACTGCAATCATGCAGCTATTTGGCCTTGCCTGTCAGAGTCCTAATAATTATTTCTAGCTATGTGGTATTTGGTTTTCAGCTAACAGTGGCTGGACACACACAATGGCTGCAGTTAAGTCAAATTCAGTTCTCTCGTAACACACTTGCCTTCTATTTGGATTCTTCTGATGCTCACTCTCTCATACCTGTGCATGCCAGGCACCACATTCCATGTGTTCTAGTCTCACATTTCAACCTTCACGTGGGCCCTTCTATGTGCAGTGTAGTTTTTGCCCTTTGAGACTTACCTTCTACGAATTCCAGTGAGGGTCTGAATTGGTTGGACAGCTGATGCTTGGGCAATGACAATACTTTACTCCCTGTTGGAAACAGTCTAGTCTGAGCCTTAATGTGTGGTTCTTGAATTAGAAAGTAATGGTTGTATGTTTCGCTAATGGAGTGTACTCATGAGAGCTTTTGAAGCAATGAACAGCAGCCTCTTGGTGTTTGGCACAAGATGTGGGGAGGAGATGCTCTCCCTATCCATTGGAGAAGTTTATGTATGTATTTTTTTCTCTTTTGCCTCTAGTAGGAAAGCTCTGACACCAATTCAGAGCCAAAAGTTCCATGATTCCAGTGTCACTCACTTTGAGATTGTTTCCATTTTTCAATCGATGTAATGTGATAATTTCTATCCTCATAAGAAAGAAAGAAAGCTTCCTGTTTTAGGAAGAAAATGAAGCTGCTCTTGTTGAAACCTTCTTTTGTGTTGAACAGTGTCTGTTTTCCCAGACACTGTGACCTGGGTTCTTTTTTATATCTTCCTGAGGAACAGACACAAACTGCCACCCATCCAAAGTAGTCTATTGTGAAGAAAGCAAAGGTTCTCTCTACAATAGTCTTTTGGATTCTCTAATGCTCTATTCTGAAAATGAGTTTACTTCTAGGTGCAAGTAAGGCTGCCAGAGATCTAGCTACGGATCCAATTACAGCATAGTAGTGTCACATATGGATGACTGAGACAAAATAGCCAGGTTACATTTGAGTTCAGTTTGCTTGTGGCTCTGAAGAACTGACAACCTTCTTGTAACTCGGGGGCTTGGAGGGCCAGGTGGTCTAGTGATTAGAGCACTTGATGGTGGTGTGGTGTGTTTTTTTTTTTTTTTTTTTTTGGTCCCTCTGCTTGGTAGGGGTGTCTGTCTTTAAGGCAAGGGGGACAGGAACCCAAGCCTTCCGACTCCAGGGGGTCCCAGCTCAGGGCTGTTTGTAAGTCAACTATTGAGTAGGGGACCTCCCGGTGGGGAGTCTGTATCTACTGACCTGGGCTACTTCTAGCCACTCTCCCTTCAGTTTGCGACATGGGCCCTATAGTCAAGTCTCTGTGGTGGCTTGCCTCTACTAGTGCCCCATTATGGACCTTGGGCGTCATCCTGCTGCAATCCCAGATTCCTCTGGGTGGGCAGCTGTAAGTTTTGGCGGGGTTAGAACCAGACAAATCTCTGTACCTCTGTCCCCTAGTCCAGATGCTCCTAAGCCTCTTCCATAATCTCCTTTAGCCAGAGAGATGATGATGCTTCTTTCCTCGTAGCTGCCTTGGCTGGTAGGCTAGTGACCATTCCTCTCAGGTAGGTAGGGAGGCAGCTAGCTCCTACCTCTCTTTGCCAGTCGGCTCCAAACTGAACCAAGTTCTCTCCCCTCCAGGCCTGGCATTGGGTGCAGGTGTAACACGGTGGTGCTAGCTGGGCCCAAAGGCTCTCTTTAACCTCTCTTGTGCCCTCCGGCGGCTTTTCCAACTATTTTTATTTAACTAAAACAACAACATTACGTATTCTGGATTTTTTTCTTCAACAGTAAACACATAATATTTTAACAAAACAAGCATATGAATTTTTGAATTTAGTTAAACATTAAAGTTTTTTAAAATCAGGTTTGTTTTTGTTAAAATTGTTTTTAACTGAAGTAGGTAAACGAAATATTTAAAAAGAACCCACAAAAATTAAATCAACTATATCAGCCAGGTCAACATGAGAAACTTAAAATATTGGATTCTGCAGCTTAGTCATCTTCACCTTTATTTTCCTGTTTGTTCATAATCTGGAAAAGAAAAACCAGCTTTCCTGCTTTTTCAAGTCCCGAATAATTTCTCAATTTGGAATGAATTAGTCCAAAGGAAGAAAATATTCTTTCTGCACCAGCAGAAGAAGCTACTGCTGTTAAAAGTGAGATTATCACTTCAACAGTCTCTGAATCCAAGTGTTTAAGTGACTTCAACCAGTTCACTGGTGTGACTTTCTTTAAAACATCATCAACAAACATATATTTCTTGAAATTAGAGGATTGGGCCGAAAAAAACCTGATGATGAGGTTCAACAAGGACAAGTGCAGAGTCCTGCACTTAAGACGGAAGAATCCCATGCACTGCTACAGACTAGGGACCGAATGGCTAGGTAGCAGTTCTGCAGAAAAGGACCTAGGAGTCACAGTGGACGAGAAGCTGGATATGAGTCAGTGTGCTCTTGTTGCCAAGAAGGCTAACGGCATTTTGGGCTGTATAAGTAGGGGCATTGCCAGCAGATCGAGGAACGTGATCGTTCCCCTTTATTCGACATTGGTGAGGCCTCATCTGGAATACTGTGTCCAGTTTTGGGCCCCACACTACAAGAAGGATGTGGAAAAATTGGAAAGAGTCCAGCGGAGGGCAACAAAAATGATTAGGGGGCTGGAGCACATGACTTATGAGGAGAGGCTGAGGGAACTGGGATTGTTTAGTCTCCAGAAGAGAAGAATGAGGGGGGATTTGATAGCAGCCTTCAACTACCTGAAGGCGGGGTTCCAAAGAGGATGGAGCTCGGCGGTTCTCAGTGGTGGCAGACGACAGAACAAGGAGCAATGGTCTCAAGTTGCAGTGGAGGAGGTCCAGGTTGGATATCAGGAAAAACTGTTTCACTAGGAGGGTGGTGAAACACTGGAATGTGTTACCTAGGGAGGTGGTGGAGTCTCCTTCCTTGGAGGTTTTTAAGGCCCGGCTTGACAAAGCCCTGGCTGGGATGATTTAGCTGGGAATTGGTCCTGCTTTGAGCAGGGGGTTGGACTAGAGGACCTCTTGAGGTCCCTTCCAACTCTGATATTCTATGATTCTATGAATGGTTCACCCTTAGCTCTGAAGTTTATTATAGTTGGCATTATGGAGGGATGATTGCTAGATGTCCATGTCATTGTTAACTCTTCTTCTTCAGCAGTTTAAGTTTGACCTTGGTACAGAGTATTGAGAATACTTGCAAGAAAATGAGCTGGAGATAGTGCTTGTCCCATTTGTTTTGTTTTTTTTAATGCTTGTAATTTAACTCTGTCATTGCATATTTCTCTTTAAGATGTCACTCAGTTCCTTCCAAATTTCAACAGCAATAAAACGATGATTCCCTGCATTTTGTTCAGGGCTACAGAAACCGGCTTCAGGGTACTCAGCATGTGTTCAACATTTCTCTTAAGCCCAATGTTGAGAACTTTGGTTGTGACCATGCTATCTATTTTTTCATGATTTTTGTTCACAAACCGTCATCGTATTAGGCCAGTTCTTGATATAGTGCTCAAAACAGTCCACTACTGAGTTCCATCGCACGTCTTGTGGGAGAGTTAGCTTGGTTCCTCCCACTTTTTTTTCAGAGCAGCTGCTGCACAGTGGTTGTTACAGAAGTATTTTGCTAGGAAGTGCATCAAATGAGCACTGCAACCATGTTATTAGCTTGGGACTCTCTTCTAAATAATTTTTTCTCATTGTGGATACGTTTACAGCATTGTCTGTGACTAAGCTATATACTAGACGTGATTTTTTTCCCACAGTTTGTTATAGCTTCTACTGCTGCTTCTTGTAAGTATTCTGCTGTGTGTGCATTTCCTGATGTATCAATTGTTTCTTTAAGGAAGACCTTCCCTTCTTCTGTTGTCACACAAGCACATACAATAGGATCACTGTGGACATTGCTCCACCCATCAAGACTCAGGTTAACAATTTTACCCTCTAGACCTTGTGCACACTGCTCAATTTCTTTTTCATACACTTTATCCAGCAATTTGCCTGTGACATCTGCTTTGTTGAGTGGACTGTATCCTGATCTTAATGACTGAACCATGTTAATGAAGTGTGGGTTCTCAATCATACGGAAAGGAGAGTTTGTTGCATAAACAAACCGGGCAATTTTTCATCAATTACCTCTTTTTGTAATCTGCTGGTTCTTATCACAAATTTATCTATGGTTGTTTCTGGATGATGGAGATTTTTTTCTTTTTTGCTACAGGTGATATACTGTGATTATGTGACATGCATGATGTGACTGAAACACTATCATTGGCAGATAACTCTGAAACTATAGAAAATGATGGTGATCTTGAAGGTGGATAGTCTTCAGAATCCTGTATGTTGAGCATGGATTCTCATAAACAAAATGTCAGTGCAGTTATTTAATTATTATTCCCATACTGCTCATTTAGTATTACTCATTGCATTCACTGACACTCATTTTAGATGCAGTTGTGATAAAAAAAATAGCTGAAATAGGCAGATCTTCCTTTTACAATTTCACCTTTAAAGTAGCACTGATAGTACCATAGAGTAACAACTATATTTTTTGCTCAAACATGAGAATTCAAGAATAGTCCAGAAGGAAGACAGGCAGTTCTTTAGAAAGAAATATGAAAAAAAAGTTTACCAACCTGAAGATTTTTGCATGTTCAGACATGTTCCTTTCATCATCTTCAATGCAGTTTCCTCTGAGAAGGAACACTTCTCATGATGTTGTTTCATTCGGGTGACCAGGCCTTGCATTTCTTTGTTGCACTCTTTGCATTTTGCACGCATGCCTGTCTTACCCACAGATAGAGGAACTTCATTAAAATATTCCCAAACTGGGTCTCTTTTACGGCCTCCTGCCATTATAGGTTTTCCTTTCTAGTGAGAGAATGGTATGGTAGATCTCAAATCAATGAAAGCTACAATCAGAAAGACTTCAAGGCTTCTGGAATATGCTGCTCAAACGGTTTCACTTTTGTTTCTACTGCCTGTCCCTCCCTTCTCACATTTATCTCAAGACTTCTTCTTCTCCTTGTCCGCCCCCAACAAACTTTTTGAAACTTTGCACTTTTAGAGAGAGGTAAAGGATTGACTCTGTGTACAGAAATTTTCAGAGGGACAATAGGGTTTAGGTCTGTTATTTCTCACCTCTAATTTAATTTAATTTTAATTTATAAACATTTTTGCTGTTAACAAGCATGTTATCTCTGGAGAGAGGAATCCACAGTTTGAGAACTGCAAAACTAAGCATCTCTGATGGTATCTTCTAGACTGAGCACTGAGTCCCATTGGGTAGATAGAAAGATTAACCTAAAAAATCTATACAGAAGCCCCTGGAATCCCATAAGGTTGGGTTCCTAATCCATGAGCTATTGGAACTCATTTACAAAACTTTTCTTAAACATTAGATGAATATATTCTCCTACTATAGAATTAGAATTTATAATCCCCATTCCATGATGATACACAATAGCTCAAAGATATCTAAGGGATATAGAAATTAGGTCTATTTTCTAGAAGTCGATCTTTAGAAAGCGATTTTATACCGATTGTGTATGTCCCCACTAAGCGCATTAAATCGGCGGAGTGCGTCCTCAATACCGTGGCTATCATCGACTCATGGAGCGGTGCACTGTGGGTAGCTATCCTACAGTCCCCGCAGTCCCTGCTGCCAACTGGAATTGTGAGTTAAGCTCCCAATGCCTGATGGGGCAAAAATATTGTCGCGGATGGTTTTGGGTACATGTTGTCAGTCTCCCCTCCTTGCCGTGAAAGCAACGGCAGACAATCGTTTTGCACCTTTTTTCCTGGGTTACTCGTGCAGATGCCATAGCACGGCAAGCATGGAGCCAGCTGAGCTCAGCTCATTGCTGCTCTTGTGAGCATTGTAAACGCCTCGTGCATTACCCTTCATTATGTGCAGAACCTGGCTAAGAGCCACGAGCACGAGAACAATCGTGAGGAGGACATGGATACAGACGTTTCTGAAAGCACAAGATGTGGCAATTGGGATATCATGACGGTAGTGGGGCAGGTTGATACAGTGGAACACTGATTCTGGGTCCGGCAAACAAGCACAGGCAGGTGGGACCGCACGGTGTTGCAGGTATGGGATGATTCCCAGTGGCTGCGAAACTTTCACATGCGTAAGGCTACTTTCCTGGAACTTTGTGAGTTGCTTTTCCCCCGCTCTGAAGCGCAGGAATACCAAGACGAGAGCTGCCCTGACAGTAGAGAAGCGAGTTGCAATAGGCCCTGTGGAAGCTTTTAACGCCTGACTGCTACCAGTCAGTCGGGAATCAATTTGGAGTGGGCAAATCTACTGTGCGGGCTGCTGTGATCCAAGTAGCGAATGCAATCACTGACCTTCTGCTAACAAGGGTAGTGACTCTGGGAAATGTGCGGGTCCTAGTGGATGGCTTTGCTGCAGTGGGGTTCCCTATTTGTGGTGGGGCGATAGATGGAACGCATATCCCTATCTTGGCACCAGACCACCTTGCCAACCAGTACGTAAACAGCAAGGGGTACTTCTCCATGGTGCTGCAAGCACTGGTGGATCACAAGGGGCTTTTCACCGACATCAGCGTGGGATGGCTGGGAATGGTGCATGATGCTTGCATCTTTAGGAACTCCGGGCTGTTTGAGTAGCTGCAAGAAGGGACTTACTTCCCAGATCAGAAAATTACCATTGGGGGTGTTGAAATGCCAATAGTTATCCTTGGGGACCCAGCCTATCCCTTGTTTCCATGGCTCATGAAGCTATACACAGGGAGCCTGGACAGTAGTAAGGAGCAATTCAACTATAGACTGAGCAAGTGCAGAATGGTAGTAGAATGTGCCTTTGGACGTTTAAAAGCTCACTGGCGCTGTTTGCTGACTAGGTTAGACCTCAGCGCAACCAATATTCCCATTGTTATTGCTGCTTGCGCCATAATATCTGTGAGAGTAAGGGGGAGACGTTTATAGTGGGGTGGGAGGTTGAGGCAAATCGGCTGGCGGCCGATTTTTCAGCAGTCAGACACCAGGGTGATTAGAAGAGCACAGCTAGGCACGCTGTGCATCAGAGAAGCTTTGAAAACCAGTTTCATGACTGGCTAAGCTATAGTGTGACAGTTGTATGTGTTTCTCCTTGATGCAAACTTGCCCCTTCAATCAAGCTGGCAAAGGAAATAAAGTCACTATTGTTTTGAAACCATACATTCTTTCTTTCTTTCTTTCTTTCTTTCTTAATTTAAAAAAAAAAAGTGAGACCTGACAAGGTAGCCGGATGGGGTGGGGAAGGAGGGAAGGACAAGGCCATATTTTTGATTTGTAGTGTGGCTACAATAAGCACTGTTTTAATGACAGCCTTCTGTTACTTTGGCCGTCCTCTGGAGTAGAGTGGCAGGCGGTTATACAGTGGATGCAGCGGCGGTCTGTGCTTTTGTTGCCTTTCCTGCAGCTCCACCAGACGTCTGATTATGTCCGTTTGCTCCCCCATTAGCCTCAGCATCGCTTCCTGCCTCTTCTCATCGCACTCACTTAATGCTTTCCTGGCCTCTGTCACTGAATGCCTCCATGCATTCAGCTGTGCCCTATCAGTGCGGAAGGACTGCATGAGTTTGGAAAACGTCATCGTGAGTGCGTGGTTGTTTTTTTGTGCCTTCTAATCTGTGATAACCTCAGGGACGGAGATGATTTGGGGAACATAGAAACGTTTGCACCTGCGGGGGAATAAAAAGGAAGAGTAGAGTGGGGCTACGCGGTGCAGATGGAAGCCCTGATTGTCGGAGCCCTGGGCTCCTGGGACCCCTGCAACAAGCGTGTGCCGCGGACTTGCGGGATCGGTTGACGCTACACACACAGCTCATGTGGCGCCTCATGGTCTCAGACGCCATCCGATGACCCAGGGACATCTACATTGAGCACATCACCGGCTACCGACAGTACCAGGAGGCGTGAGCCAGAGTGACATCGTTCTCCCGCTACGAGAAAGGGACCAAGTGACCTTCTCCGTTGGATCATATGAACTGGAACTATAAACTCCCTGAACATTAAATCTCACCAATTGAGGGTCAATCCATCCTCATCATCATATCCACTCATTATATTCCACACTTGAACATAGCCACTTTATGAATTTCATACCCTCATATTTCAATGTACTTTGACCCATCAACCTTTTATCCCCAATCGGGGATATTGCAGATTATGTATTCTTTATGACACCCGATCTTAAACCAAACTTTGCACCCTCGATAGTCTGTATGTTATTCCCTGATAACCAGAAACTTCTATGCTTAAACTCTGTGCCGTTCACTTTTTTTAACATTATCTTAATAAAAATTTTAAGATGCATTTCTGAGAACAAAAGGGAGACTCTTTCACAGTAAATTGAGCAATTCACAGCAGACAGCACATGTGCTTTAGGTACAAGGTCGCATTTGGCATTTATATTGAGTGCCTGCCGGTATGGTGACACACACGGCTGGGCAATGGAATTCGGTTTCCAGGCAGCCATGGTAAGTCAAAGGGTATGCGGGGTTGGCTTCTTCCGCCTTCATAACATGTGGGAATGGTTTCAAATTGTAGCGCCCTCCTTTCCCATAGCAAGCAATGCGGGTTGGGTTTGCCATTTAAAAGGAGCGGCTGCAGTTTTCGGGTGGATGTGCAGCACACCCCTACCCCGACCCCACTGCGTGGCTATTGTCTGGGATGATCCCTTTTAGCCAAGCACAAACAGCCCAGCATGAACGGGGTCCTTTTACTGTTCCCTTGAAAAAAATTCCCTTATTTCAACCAGGTGACCATGAATTATATCACTCTCTCCTGAGGCTAACACAGAAAGATATAGACCTAATGTTGCCTGAATGTGACCAAAACTCAGGACCATTCGGTGCCATGCTTTGTGCTGCAATGATTCCAGACTACTTGCTACTGGCTTGGCGTGGTAAAGTGTCCTACCATGGAGGACGAAACCTTCTGCAGAGGCTTTGAATACCTCCAGGAGAGCTTCATGAAGATGTCCCTGGACGATTCCCGCTCCATCCCCAGACACGTTAACAGACTTTTCCAGTAGCTGTACTGGCCGCGAATGCCGTATTCTTCAGGGCAAACCTAACATTAAACATATCCCCTGTAGTGTAGGTACACATATGCACTCCCAGAGGTGCCTTCTCCAGCTTCAGGGTCCAGGAACCCGCCTTGGGAGGGTATTGGCTGCAGGGTGATGAAAAGGTCCTGGCTGCCGGGGAGAACGGATTCTCCGCTTGTCGTCTGTGCATTCTTCTCCTCCTCCTCCTCCTCCCTGTTGCATGAGACTCCTCCCTTGCAGGTGTCCACAGATAGTGGTGGGGTAGTGGTAGGGTCTTCCCTCTCTCCCCTCCTGCCGAATGCCATGCAGCTGATCATAGAAGCGGCATGTATGGGGCTCTGACCCGGAGCGACCGTTTGCCTCCTTTGTCTTTTGGTAGGCTTGCCTGAGCTCCTTAACTTTCGTGCGGCGCTGCTGTGTGTCCCTGTTGTAGCCCCCCTCCACCATGTCCTGTGTGATTTTGGCATATATATTAGCATTTCTTCTTTTTTTTTATCGGAGTTCTGCCTGCACAGCTTCTTCTTTCCATACAGCAATCAGTTCCAGTGTCCTGTTCAGTCCATGCTGGGACTGTATGGTCACCTGTGCTGCTGAGCTCGCCACGCTGACTAAACAGAAAATGAAATTCAAAATTTCCCAGGGCTTTTCCTGTGTAACTGGCTAGTGCATCGGAGTTGAAAGTGCTGTCCAGAGCAGTCACATTGGAGCACTCTGGGATAGCTCCTGGAGGCCAATACCGTCAAATTTTGTCTGCACTACCCCTAAATTTGACCCAGTAAGGTCGATTTTTAGCTCTACTCCCCTAGCTGGGAGGAGTACAGCAGTTGATTTTAAGAGCCCTTTAGGTCGACGGAACAGGGTTGGTTGTGTAGACGCATTGCTTATAAAATCTACCTAATGTGGCTAAATTCAACCTAACCTCGTAGTGTAGACTAGGGCTTAATTAAAACTGTTAGGTAGGTTTTTTTCCCCTCAAAAAGCATTTTATCAAAAAAAAATCCGATTTTAAATAAAATCCGATTTTATATATTTAAAAAAAAAAACATTGATTTTTATCCACCCTGTAAATGGTCAGTTTTCAGAATGGATAGAGGTAAATAGTGGTGTCCCCCAAGGATCTATATTGGGACCAGTTCTGTTCAACATATTCATCAATGATCTGGAAAAAGGGGTAAACAGTGAGGTGGCAAAATTTGCAGGTGATACAAAAGTACTCAAGCTACTTTAGTCCAAAGCAGACTGCGAAGAGTTACAAAGGGATCTCACAAAACTGGGGGACTGGGCAACAAAATGGCAGATGAAATTCAATGTTGATAAATGCAAAGTAATGCACATTGGAAAACATAATCCCAACTATACATACAAAACGATGGGGTCTAACTTAGCTGTTACCACTCAAAAAAGAGATTTTGGTGTCATGGTGGATAGTTCTCTGAGAACTAGCGGCAGTCAAAAAAGCTAACAATGTTGGGAGAAAATATATATATAGAAATGAATATATACTAAGACAGAAAATATCATATTGCCTCTATATAAATCCATGGTATGCCCACATCTTGAATACTGCTTGCAGATGTGGTCGCCCCATCTCAAAAAAGATGTATTGGAATTTGAAAAGGTTCAGAAAAGGGCAACAAAAATGATTAGGCTTTCTTATGCTGAAGTAGGTTTAGATTAGTAGGACTGGGACTTCTCAGCTTTGAAAAGAAACGATTAAGGGGGGATATGATTGAGATCCATAAAATCATGACTGGTGTGGAGAAAGTAAATAAGGAAGTGTTGTTTACTCCTCCTTCTTGTAACACAAGAACCTAGGGGTCACCAAATGAAATTAAAAGGCATCAGGTTTAAAACAAACAAAAGGAAGTATTTTTTTCACGCAACGCTCAGTCCATCCGTGGAGCTCTTTGCCAGAGGATGTTGTGAAGGCCAAGATTATAACAGGGTTCAAAAAAGAACTAAATTAATTCATGGAGGATAGGTCCATCAATGGCTATTACCCCGGATGGGCAGGGATGGTGTCCCCACCCTCTGTTTGCCAGAAGCTGGGATGGCTCACTTGATTACCTTTTCTGTTCATTCTCTCTGGGGCACCTGGCATTGGCCACTGTCAAAGGAGAGGACACTGGTTTGATGGACCTTTGGTCTGACCCAGTATGGCCGTTGTTTATATTCTTAAAAATAACGTACAGTTGTCTCTACTCTTTACTGGACCTAAACAGAATAGAAACAAATAAGGTGCTTTGCATATTCTTGTCTTTTTTTGTTGTTTCTTTTGCCTTTTTGGTTGATTTTTAAAAGACTTACTAACTAGCAAGTCTGTGAAAAGTGATATTTGTATGTTTGTTAATATAACTTTTCATAACAGCAGACTTGCTAGTTAGCTGGGAGGCAGTAAAAAGTAGTATTAACAAACATACACATGACACTTTTCACAACAGACTTACTTAGCCCTGGCAAGCAGAGGGGAGAAATTAAGACCTGGATGGGGAAGTGGGTAGGGAGGCAGCAGGGGTCAGCGGTGATGGGGGGCTGAGTGAGGCAGTGGGTGCCTGTGGGATGGATGGGGGGGGCGAGCGAGGCAGTAGGGGCCAGATGCAGTGAGGTTGGTGGATTGGGGGGGGTGGGAGGGAGTGTAGGGGTGATGGGATGGTGGTGAGCCTGAGCCTGGGGGCTGGAGGATGCAGTGGGGACCAGGAGCGATGTGGGTGAAGGGGTGAGTGCAGGGTTGGCACCCTCTGCTGTGCAGCTGGGAACCAGGGCCAGAGCCTGTGGCCTCACTGCCAGGGTATGGAGCCCACCATCTGCCATGCCAGGGCAGAAGCTGGAAGCCCAAGCCCCACTGCCCCCAGGAAGCTGGGGAACTCCACTGGCTGCTTGCTTCTCCCACGTTTGTGGTGCCAGAGAGAGGCAGGACCCAACCTCTGCTGATGGCCCCAGGGGAGGGGCTGCTGCTCCCGTCCTCCCTCCCTCCCCCAAATCAGTGCCCAGAAGGCTGTAGCTGCACGGAAAAGTCCTTGGTGGCTGCATGTGAGAGACACTGTTTTAGAACCACTTAAAGTAGCTTCATTATTTCCCCTCAGTCATTGTAGCTTTTTTTTAAATTTCAGTCAATTCACCAAGGTAAGTTTGGGAGTTGACTCTTGCATTGGAATCCCACTATTATATTTTCCAAATTACCTTAGGGAGAGTGACTATCAAACTCTTTTGTTCTCAGATGTCAAGAAATAGTGTTACCTCTTATTGCCATTTGTCTAGGGTTGGTGGTCCAGGCCCGTTTCAGGAAAAATAAATGTTCAAGTTAGCAAACATTTTGGTATTTTCATGTCCTGCTCCCTGCTTTTATTAAACACACCATTTTGGTTCTGATTAGTCAGTTGTGCTGTAGTGTAAAGGGAACAAGGTGATTCTCAGAAAGGAGGCAGTCTCCCTGTTTGGGATGCTGGAGGGGAAACAAAATTCCTTGACACCTAAAGCAAAGAAAATCTCAAAACATTTTGGATGGTATTGGATACTGTATCACAATTATTTTTTGTCTTTTATTTTCTTTTAAAACTAATTCCTATGAGAATGAATCTAGTTGGGATTCATTGGAGTTGATGAATTCTTTATCTAATTGCCTTGAGGAAAGTAGGTCTTCACATGATTTATGTGAATCACTGCACTCAACTAATGTGAAGAAACTTTTAATTATCTGGGACTGGAATCTATATTGAGGGACAAAGAAAATTGAATATGAATACTTTCTTTGAAGCAGCAAGGGAGTGCATAACCCAAGCTTGTCTGCTGTGATAAAAACATCTTAAAACAGCTAATAGAAATGTCCAGGTAAAGGTGCAGAATACTTTCTCAGCTTTCAGTGAGAAGGGAGGGTGGGGGGGAATGGTTTTAAAAGAAGCTCTAAACTGAATGAGATATTTCTGAGTAGCTGGCATACTGTGTATGGTGAGACGTTATGGCATGGAATTTGGGTATATTCCAACACTGGGTACTTGTACATTTTTATTTCTTATCCAGTTCTAGCTCTGTGCATCTCGGAAGCATACAAGGCCAAAAGTCTGACTCCATCTTCCAGCATCAGAGCTTACTCCCTCAAAACTGTGGCAGTTTCATGGGCAGAAAGATTGTATGTCAAGCAGCCACCTGGTCATCTATTCGAACCACCTTCAAAATTCTAAAAGCTGGATATCCAACCATCATCTGATGCTGCCTTTAATAGATGGGTACTCCTTGCTATAGCATCTTAGTAACTATTAGGAAAGGATTATCCCCTTTTGCATCTGTATATAACCATATATAGTCTGCCCCTGCCCCCCAAAGTGTCTAACTCCCTGGCTGGGCTCGGGGGGGGCGTGGGGGGGGCAGAAAAACTAGGCTGTCATAGGGGTTTCTTTAATTCTATACTCCTGGGGGAAATTTTGTATGTCTGTACTGTTACAGACATACTTGCTGACAGGTAGTTTGAAATAAATTACCAAAATAAATGAAACTGGCATGGTTATATAGTGCTATTTTGACAAATATCCAGAATTTTGCAGAATTTTAAAATTCTATGTGCAGTCTTTTTAATTTGTTGGTGCAGAATTCCCCCAGGAGTACTTCATGAAGAATCTTGTTGTCATTTGAATCAAGGATTCTTTCCCCCTAAATAGACTGCTTGCTCTTCTACGAGAACTGTCCCTGCGGGTGCTCCACTCCAGGTGCTGGTGCGTCCCTGTGCCTTCGCTCGGAGATTTGTGCAGCAGTACCCGTGCGGGCCGCGCACGCACGCTGCCTGCCTCATGCGCTGCTGGTGCCTTAACAGCATGTGCACGGTCCTGACTCCTCAGGTCCTTCTCTACTGTCCTCGGCCTGACACGGAGCTCAGTGGTCCCGCTCAAAATTTTTTCACTTTTGGATAGTTTTGTTAGTATAGTTAGCATAGTATTTTAGTCAGATAAATTTTATTTCCTTCTACCCTTCGTTCTCTCTCTCTCTCTCTCTTCCCCCCCCCCTCCCCCCAATTTTTTTCCCCTCCTGGTTAGTTAGGGACTTTAGATTATGCCTGCCTCCCCAGACTTTAAGAGATGACTACATGCAGAGAGGCCATCCCCATTTCTGATGGCCATTCTCAAAGCGTCTGCTGTTTGGGGGAATCCCACGTCCCCACAAAATATGCCCATTGTAGCAAGCTGAAGCCAGGGCACGAAAGGACAGAGACCTGAGGCTTACATTAATTCTGATTGAAAAGTCCCTCAGACCCGCTTCTGATCCAGGACATGAGTCCTCCTCATGATAGAGACCTCCTAAGTCCACTAAGGACAAAAAATTGGCAAAAAATAGAGGCCAGTTTTAGTCACCTCACAGGAACCAGACTTCCTCCAAATGGTCTCTGAGCAGGTCTGTCTCGTCCATGCTGACCGCACCACACCTCAGCACATACGATGCTCCGGGCACATCTGGCGCCATCCACACTCCAGCTGCTACTGATAAACACTGCTCTGGTGCCAAGGCCAATGGCTTGAAGTTGCCTGCCTCTTCTACCATGGCACCTCCTAGCACCGCAAAGGACTCGATGCTGCCTCAGGCACACTTGTCTGTGCTGCACACAACCACTATTACATCCTTTGCACCGACTCCTCAACCACCTCTGATGACGCACACCTTGCCACGCCAGTTGGCACCAACTGGCCCTGCAGTACCGTTGCTGCACTTGGTGCAGTACCCATCGGCGCCATCTACATCGGCACCGCAGTTTCATCACCAACTGGATTTGTTTGTTTCACCAACCCCTGAATCTCCTTGACTGGGTTCTGATGTCTCACCGAGACCATTGGCACTGTACTGACAATTATCCCCTCTCACTTTTCTAGTGATGACTAAGTGGAGGGTTTTTTTTTTTTCTCACCACACTACTCCTCCCCACTCAACACACCTACTAATGCTGGACCAATAAGATCAAGGTCCTCATACGCTGGAGACTTACCATCCTGGTATGAGCACCATTGGATGGGACCACCCATGCCCTTCCCCGGACAATGGCATTATTGAAACCCATGTGGGTACTACAGGAGATATCACACCAGTCAACACAGCCCCACATAGAGGTGACACCAAATCTCCTCCTCAACCCTCACACACCTTTGTGATGGACGTACAGTAACTCCTCACTTAACGTCATCCTGTTTATCATTGTTTCGTTATGTCGCTGATCTATTAGAGAACATGCTCGTTTAAAGTTGCGCAGTACTCCCTTATAATGTTGTTTCATAGAATCATAGAATATCAGAGTTGGAAGGGACCTCAAGAGGTCATCTAGTCCAACCCCCTGCTCAAAGCAGGACCAATTCCCAGCTAAATCATCCCAGCCAGGGCTTTGTCAAGCCGGGCCTTAAAAACCTCCAAGGAAGGAGACTCCACCACCTCCCTAGGTAACGCATTCCAGTGTTTCACCACCCTCCTAGTGAAATAGTTTTTCCTGATATCCAACCTGGACCTCCCCCACCGCAACTTGAGACCATTGCTCCTTGTTCTGTCATCTGCCACCACTGAGAACAGCCGAGCTCCATCCTCTTTGGAACCCCCCTTCAGGTAGTTGAAGGCTGCTATCAAATCCCCCCTCATTCTTCTCTTCTGGAGACTAAACAATCCCAGTTCTCTCAGCCTCTCCTCATAAGTCATGTGCTCCAGACCCCTAATCATTTTTGTTGCCCTCCGCTGGACTCTTTCCAATTTTTCCACATCCTTCTTGTAGTGTGGGGCCCAAAACTGGACACAGTATTCCAGATGAGGCCTCACCAATGTCGAATAAAGGGGAACGATCACGTTCCTCGATCTGCTGGCAATGCCCCTACTTATACAGCCCAAAATGCCGTTAGCCTTCTTGGCAACAAGAGCACACTGTTGACTCATATCCAGCTTCTCGTCCACTGTGACCCCTAGGTCCTTTTCAGCAGAACTGCTACCTAGCCATTCGGTCCCTAGTCTGTAGCAGTGCATGGGATTCTTCCGTCCTAAGTGCAGGACTCTGCACTTGTCCTTGTTGAACCTCATCAGGTTTTTTTCTGCCCAATCCTCTAATTTGTCTAGGTCTCTCTGTATCCGATCCCTACCCTCTAGTGTATCTACCACGCCTCCTAGTTTAGTGTCATCTGCAAACTTGCTGAGAGTGCAGTCCACACCATCCTCCAGATCATTAATAAAGATATTAAACAAAACCGGCCCCAGGACCGACCCTTGGGGCACTCCACTTGAAACCGGCTGCCAACTAGACATGGAGCCATTGATCACTACCCGTTGAGCCCGACGATCTAGCCAGCTTTCTATCCACCTTACAGTCCATTCATCCAGCCCATACTTCTTTAACTTGGTGGCAAGAATACTGTGGGAGACAGTATCAAAAGCTTTGCTAAAGTCAAGGAATAACACATCCACTGCTTTCCCCTCATCCACAGAGCCAGTTATCTCATCATAGAAGGCAATTAGGTTAGTCAGGCACGACTTCCCCTTCGTGAATCCATGCTGACTGTTCCTGATCACTTTCCTTTCCTCTAAATGTTTCATAAAACATTGAAACAAAGCAGCTGCCTGCTTTGTCCACTGCTTTCAGGAAGAGCAGCCCATTGGAGTTAGCTGGTTAGGGCTTAGAACGAGGGTGGGCTGGCAGGGCTAAGTTCTTCTTCGAGTGCTTGCTCATATCCATTCCATTAGGTGTGTGCGCGCCGCGTGCACGATCGTCGGAAGATTTTCTACCCTAGCAACACCGGCGGGTCGGCTGTGGAGCCCCCTAGAGTGGCGCCTTCATGGCGCTGAATATATACCCCAGCCGACCCGGCGCCCCCTCAGTTCCTTCTTACCGCCCCTGACGGTCGTTGGAACTGTGGAGCGCTGCTTAGCTGTTCTCCACTCTCCCTAGCTTAGTTTGTTGTATCATAGTTATAGTTCTAGTGTTTATAGTTAAATAGTTAAATAGTTTAAAAGTTGTTCTAGTTGTTCTAAGTAGTTCAGGGGATTAAGGGGGTCGTCTCCCCCTTTCTCCCCCGGCCGCGGGGCCGGGCTCATGCCCAACGCTCCCGGCTTCAAGCAGTGCGCCTCCTGCGCTAAGCCTATGCCCACGAGCGACCCGCACGACTCCTGTCTGAAGTGCCTGGGAGAGTCCCATCAAACAGACAAGTGCAAGATCTGTAAGGCCTTCAGACCAAGGACCAAGAAGGAGCGGGACTTTCGGCTCCGGCAACTCCTGATGGAGGCGGCACTTAGTCCGGACGCTCCATCTACAAGTCAGGCCCCGGCACCTAGCACCTCGGTGCGCAGTGCCCCGGCGGCACTGGCTATGACGACCACGCGAGTGGCGTCAGACAAGCCTCCCCGGCACCGGACCTCGTCGGCACCGCAAGCAGTGCCTCGGCGCCGGTCATTATCCCCGGGGCATACAAAAGCCCATAAGACGGGGTCATCCGTGCCGAAGACGCCGGCTCCCCCAGTGCCGGGGGTAGAGCCGCGTCCGCCGGTGGAGCACCGGAAACAGGTGCCTCCAGCACCGTCGACTCCGGCGCCGAGGCCGTTGAGTCCGGTGCAGATAGCGTCTCCACCGAGACCGGTGGTGATACAGTGCCTCCCGTCGACTCCAGAGACCTTCGCGGCGGCGAGAGACTTAATAGCTCTCACGGAGCCGGCACCGCCTCAACCACCGGCACCGACTGCACCGTTGACTCGCCCGGTCCAGTCGAGGGGGAAACCTGCCTTGATGCGCCCTCCATCGCAAGGGCTGGAACCTCGGCACCGATCCAGGTCCCGAAGCAGGTCCCCACGCCGCTCGCAGTCCCGGCACCGAATATCGCCTCGGCACCGGTCGTACTCGCGGCCAAGATCTTCTTCGCGGCACCGCTCTACGTCTCGGCACCGCTATGATCGTCGGCACCGATCAACGTCGAGACGTAGTTCTCGGCACCGCTACGGTCGACGCTCGACGTCGAGAGGCCGCTCCCGGCACCGGGCATACTCCAGGTCCTTGTCGAGGTCCAGATCCGACTCCCGGCACCGACGAGGTCATCGGCACCGATCGCGGTCCCGGCACCGATTGCCGGCACCGCGTAGAGATAGATCATCTCCGGACCGGCACCGTGCGGCACCGCAGCCAATCGGAATCGTCTCGACGCTCTCGGCACCGCCGTGGCCATCGAGATCGGAGTCCCACTCCTCGGAGGACCTCTCGAGATCGGCATACCCCCCTCAGGGGCAAGCCGAGGAACAGGACTTGGGCCATTGGCAGGAGATGGCAGAGGACCATTCTTATGGCCCATCTCACTGGTCGTTTTGGACCCCGTGGGCGTACCATCAGGCGCAAGGGGCTCCAATTGCTTCGACCTCTCGCTCCGGTCACTCCATCAGAGGGGCCCCGGAGTCCACCATTTCGCGGCCTCCGCCAGGGGGCATGGAGGCTTCTGTGTCCGCACCACCTGACGCCCTGGACCCAGGCGCAGGTGATGCTCCAGCCCAGGAACAGAGAGACCAGGACCAGCCCTTGGATCCTGTTCCACCGGAGGCATCTTCCTCTTCTTCTCCGGATGAGGCAGTGGCGGGCACATCGTGCACAGGCCCACCTCCAATAGATCTTCGGGCTCACCAGGATCTTCTGCGCAGGATGGCCCGTAATATGGACCTGCAGGCGGAGGAGATAGTGGAGGTGCACGACCCGATCGTGAATATCCTTGGAGCGGATGCCCCATCGAGGGTAGCGTTACCCCTGATCCGCACGATACAAATCAATGCAGATACGATATGGCAAACTCCTGCCTCTATCCCACCCACAGCGAGAGGGGTGGAAAGGAAGTACTTTGTCCCATCTAAGGACTATGGGTACTTGTATACCCACCCCCAACCGTGTTCACTGGTGGTGGAATCAGTGAACACACGAGAGCGCCACGGCCAGCAGGCTGCAGCGCCTAAATCAAAAGAGGCTAAGCGACTCGATTTGTTTGGCCGTAAGGTATACTCAGCCGGAGGGCTACAACTTAGAGCGGCAAACCAACAGGCGCTACTGAGCCGCTACAATTTCAACTCCTGGAACTCTATGGGAAAGTTTAAGGAGTTGATTCCCCAAGAGTCCAGGGAAGAGTTTGGGGCCATGGTAGAGGAGGGCAAGAAGGTGGCTCGGACCTCCTTGCAGGCCTCCTTGGACATAGCAGACTCAGCTGCGAGGACCCTGGCTTCGGGTATCGCTATGCGCAGGATCTCCTGGCTTCAGGTTTCGGGTTTGCCTCCGGAGCTGCAGCAAACCCTACAGGATCTGCCCTTTGAGGGACATGGATTGTTCTCGGACAAGACGGACTCTCGCCTGCAGAGCCTCAAGGACTCGAGAACAATCATGCGCTCCCTGGGGATGCATGTTGTGGGCCCTCAGCGCAGACCATTTAGGCCGCAGCCTCAGCGCTTCTACCCCCCCCCCGCCTCGTCAGAGACAAGACTCGGCCCGGAGGCGAGGGCGAGGTGGTAGGAGAAGATGGGCTGGCCCTCAACCCGGTCAGAACCAGGGGCCACCAAGACCACCTTCAGGTCCTAGACAGAACTTTTGAAGGTGCGGTCGAGGACGGCGCCCCAGTCATCCCCCAGGATCCAGCCCCCTCCTTTCAGGATCGCCTCTCCCACTTCCACCGCGCTTGGTCCCTTATAACTTCGGACCGTTGGGTCCTCCGCACGGTGGAGAGGGGATACGCTATCCAGTTTTCTTCTATCCCCCCCTCCCACCCCCCTTCCCCGTCCCTCTTCAGGGACCCTTCTCACGAGCAACTTCTTATACAGGAGGTTTCTACGCTCCTGGCCATGGGGGCCATAGAGGAGGTTCCAGTAGAGTTAAGGGGCAGGGGATTTTATTCCCGTTACTTCCTGTTCCCCAAGTCCAAAGGAGATCTGCGGCCCATCTTGGACTTGCGCGGACTCAACAAATTCGTAGTAAAGTTGAAGTTCCGCATGGTCTCTCTGGGGGCCATTATCCCTTCCCTCGATCCTGGAGACTGGTTCGCCGCCCTCGACATGAAAGACGCATACTTTCACATCTCAATTTACCCACCTCACAGACGCTTCCTGCGATTCATGGTAAACGCGGTGCACTACCAATTTGCAGTCCTTCCCTTCGGCCTATCCTCGGCCCCAAGAGTGTTCACGAAATGTATGGCTGTCGTGGCAGCGTACCTTCGTCGGCAAGGGATACAGGTGTTCCCGTACCTAGACGACTGGCTGGTACGCGGTCGCACCAAGGAGCAAGTTCAAGCTCACGTCCACATAATAGTGCACACATTCAACGAGTTGGGCATCCTACTCAACAAGGACAAATCCACTCTAGAACCTACCCAGAGAATAGAATTCATAGGCGCAGTTCTAGACTCCAGACGTGCACAAGCCATCCTGCCAGACAACCGATTTGGCACCATCACGAGCCTCATTCAAGGGCTCCGGACGTTCCCAACTACCACGGTGAGGTCGTGCCTTACCCTGCTGGGTCACATGGCTTCCTGCACGTACGTAACCAGGCATGCCAGACTTCGGCTTCGCCCACTCCAGACCTGGGTGTCGTCAATATATCGACCACATCGGGACAGCCTGAACATGGTGGTCACGGTCCCGATCTCGGTCCTGACCTCCCTCACCTGGTGGCTAGATCACAATGTGGTCTGCGAGGGGATGCCATTTCACGCCCCACAACCCTCTCTGCACCTGGTCACAGACGCTTCATCTCTGGGTTGGGGCGCCCATCTCAACGAACACCATACCCAGGGCCTGTGGACTGCACCCCAGCTAGCCCTGCACATCAATGTTCGGGAACTGATGGCGGTGCGCCTGGCGTGCCAGGCATTTCTCAACCTCCTACGTGGCCGATGTGTGTTAGTTCTCATCGACAACACCACGGCCATGTTTTACATCAACAAGCAAGGAGGAGCACGTTCGTCAATTCTATGCCAAGAGGCCATTCGCCTGTGGGACTTCTGCATCGCCCACTCAATCCATCTCACGGCGTCGTTCCTCCCTGGAGTCCAGAACACTCTAGCGGACCGACTCAGCAGGTCCTTCCAGACGCACGAGTGGTCTATCCGTCCGGACATCATACATTCCATCTTCCAAAAGTGGGGGTTTCCCCAGATAGACCTGTTTGCATCTCGAGACAACAGGAAGTGCCATGTGTTCTGCTCCCTACAAGGTCGAGCTCCGGGCTCCCTCTCGGATGCGTTTCTCCTTCCCTGGAAAGACCACCTGTTTTATGCCTTCCCTCCGTTTCCTCTGGTCCACAAGGTACTGCTCAAATTGCGCAGAGACCAGGCACAGGTAATTCTGGTCGCTCCAGCGTGGCCGAGACAACATTGGTACACCACACTGTTGGAACTCTCGGTTCAGACACCGATCCCGCTTCTGTTGTGTCCGGATCTCATCTCTCAGGACCACGGCCGGCTGCGTCACCCCGACCTGCAATCACTCCACCTCACGGCGTGGCTGCTCCATGGTTCACCCAGGCAGAGCAGCAATGCTCGCACTCTGTCCAACAGATTCTGCTGAGCAGTAGGAAGCCCTCAACACGCACCACGTACCTGGCCAAGTGGAAGCGGTTCTCCTGTTGGTGCGAACAACGAGTCATGTCCCCGTTGCAGGCACCCATTCCTCTCATTTTGGAATATCTCCTCTCCCTAAAACAGCAGGGGTTGGCGATATCTTCAATTAGAGTTCACCTGGCCGCTATATCGGCCTTTCACCCAGGGGAACTCGCGTCCTCGGTATTCTCTAACCCGATGGTCGTTAGATTCCTCAAGGGCTTAGACCGGATGTACCCACAACAACGTCAGCCCGTTCAGACGTGGGACCTCAACCTGGTTCTCTCCAAGCTCACAGGTCCTCCATTCGAGCCACTGGCCACCTGTTCACTTTTGTACCTATCCTGGAAGACAGCCTTCCTTGTAGCCATCACCTCAGCAAGGCGCGTTTCTGAACTCAGGGCGCTTACATCCGAGCCCCCTTATACAGTTTTCCATAAGGATAAAGTGCAGCTTCGTCCACACCCTGCCTTTCTCCCTAAGGTGGTTTCTCCTTTTCATATCAACCAGGACATCTTTCTCCCGGTCTTTCATCCCAAACCACATGCCACTCGCCAGGATCAACGTTTGCATTCCCTGGACGTACGAAGGGCCCTGGCCTTCTATATTGACCGCACAAAGCACTTTAGAAAGACGACACAACTCTTCGTTGCAGTGGCCGACCGAATGAAAGGCTCACCGGTCTCCTCACAACGCCTATCCTCCTGGATTATGTCTTGCATCCGGACTTGCTATGACCTGGCAGGTGTCTCAGCACCGCACCTCACCGCTCACTCCACGAGGGCCCAGGCTTCCTCGACGGCTTTCCTGGCACATGTTCCGATCCAGGACATTTGTAGAGCAGCGGTTTGGTCATCAGTCCACACATTTACAGCTCACTATGCACTAGTGCAGCAGTCCAGAGACGATGCTGCTTTCGGATCAGCGGTTTTGCACACAGCAATGTCTCACTCCGACCCCACCACCTAAGTTGGGCTTGGGAGTCACATAATGGAATGGATATGAGCAAGCACTCGAAGAAGAAAAGACGGTTACTCACCGTTGTAACTGTTGTTCTTCGAGATGTGTTGCTCATATCCATTCCAAACCCGCCCCCCGTCCCCACTGTCGGAGTAGCCGGCAAGAAGGAACGGAGGGGGCGCCGGGTCGGCTGGGGTATATATTCAGCGCCATGAAGGCGCCACTCTAGGGGGCTCCACAGCCGACCTGCTGGTGTTGCTAGGGTAGAAAATCTTCCGACGATCGTGCACGCGGCGCGCACACACCTAATGGAATGGATATGAGCAACACATCTCGAAGAACAACAGTTACAACGGTGAGTAACCGTCTTTTCCCTGTGCGGCAGCTGCTCAGCAGGCTATCAATTGCCAGGCAGTTCAGGTGCCCCTCCCCCCGCCCCCACTGCTATGTGCTTCTCCTGCCCTCTGCTTTTGAGCCTCCTGCTTGCTGTGCAGGGGTGGGAGGAAAGAGGGATGCTGATGTCAGGGGGAACATGACAGGGCTCAGGACAGAGGAAGCTTGCTGGCAGCAGCTGCTGTTTCAACTTGCTGATCTACTTAAAAAGGCAATGTATTTAAGAGTGGGGACAGTGTACTTAAAGGGGCAATGTACGTTTCTCATACACACGGGGTGTGTGTGTGTCTGTCTCTCACACACACATCCACTCCACAGCACTTTGGAAAGTGGAGGGAGTGGTGTGCTCCAGTGGGACAGCGTGGGTTTATCATCATGTTCAGTTTCCGCAGGGAATGTTTGCAGCCACTGCCATGCATCTATTGGGTCTCCTCCCACCATTTGTGCTGTCTTGTAGAGTGTGAGACTACATTAACAATGTGTTAACCCTTGAGGGCTCAGCTGAGTGCTAGTTCATCATTTAGCAGGAAGGCATTCCCTGGGAAATATCCCACCCTCTGACTCCACCACCTCAACCAAGCTTCACAGTCATCATTGCTGTGTACAGTATTAACTTGTTTGTTTAAAACTTGTACGGTGTGTGTGAATATAAAATGTCTTTTGTCTGGTGGAAAAAAAATTCCCTGGAACCCTCACCCCCACCCCCCCTTGATTTACATTGATTCTTATGGGGGAATTGGATTAGCTTAACATAGTTTTGCTTAAAGTAGCATTTTTCAGGAACATAACTACAAAGTTAGCGAGGATTTATTGTACAGGAGGAACCTGAAGTGGTGCACACAAAGAGGTGCCACCTGTTACCTCTCAAATTTACAAAACTCATCATCTTCACCTGGTGAGGTTATTATGCCGCCACCGCTAGCAATGGCAGACGATTTCATCCACTTTCAAAACCTATTTAAAAGGGTGACTAGCGAGCTCAAGATCACTGTGAGTCTGTCACCTCCTCCATGATGAACTGACAGACATCTTGCATCCTATGGCCTCCTCCAAGATTGCTCCTTCTGATCAATGGCGCTATCATAGACCTGGTCAAGAATATCTGGCAAACCCCAGCCACTATACCCCCGACCTGCAAGAGAGCAGATCAGAAATACCATGTCCCTTCCAAGGACTCAGTTTTCACACATCCAGCACCAAACTCGCTGGTAGTGGAAGCAACAAACCAAAGAAACAAGCAGCAGCATTTACGGTCTACTCCTGACAGGGACAATAAAAGAATGGACTTATTTGGCCACAAGGTTTATGCATCCTCCACACTGCAATTCAGGGTGGCAAACTATGCCACCCTCCTAGCCAAATATGACCATAGAAACTACAGGAAATTAGTGGAATTTATTAATGATATCCAGAAGAGACAGCAATTTAAGGCAGTGGTCTCTGAAGGACAAATAATTTCCTGCCTGGCACTCTAGGCTGACCTTGATGCTATGGACATTGCAGCCAGGTCCACCATGACAGATGTTGTGTCGGGCTTCATGGTTCAACTCTTTCTCAGTGAGATACAGAACACAGTGGAGGATCTCCCCTTCAATGGTGAGAAATTATTTGCAGCAAAAACCAACAAGGTGCTGCACACCATGAAGGATTCCAGGGCTATGCTGAGATCTCTTGTCATTCATACACCAGCCTCTAGAAGGAGACAATATAGGTATCAGTCTTACCAACGCCCACAATACCCAGCATACACACAACAACAATAACAATGGTCATATGATCAGTAACAGCATCAACGCCAGAGACTTAGGCCTCAATGATGACGTCCCCCACCATCAGCAGCATCCCGACCTCCTCCACCTAACAAGTAGATTTGAAGCCTTGGTCGAGCACCTAGGAGACCTCCCCATCCACTCCAGCGTTCACACTAATTACTCAACCCTTTGGTCACCGTTTGCTCCTATTTTACAACTGGCAAGCCATCACTACGTACAGATGGGCCCTAGAGGTTATCAGGATAGCCCAATCTATCCCCTTCCTGTCCGTACCCTCCCCCCCCGCCCACCTCCTCATCCTGTCCCTCTTTAGGGACTCCTCTCACAACCAGTTGCTCCACCAAGAGGTACAACATCATCTGCAACTAGGAGCAGTGGAGAAGGTACCCGATCAGCACAGGGGAAAGGGTTTTTCCTCCCACTGTTTTTTGATGGAAAAGAAAAGTGGAGAATGGTGACCCCTTCTTGACCTCAGGCAATTCAATAAGTTCATCAAAAAGCAAAAATTTAAAATGGTTACCCTAATGACCATTATTCCCGTGCTGGAGCAGGGAGATTGGTTTTCAGCCCTCAACTGCGGAATGCTTATTTTCACGTAACTATACACCCTGCCCCCAGATATTTTCTGGGAACAAACCACTACCAATACAGGGTTCTACCCTTTGGCCTCTCAACAGCACCCTGCGTCGTCTTCAAGATGATCGCGGTGGTTACCACACACCTCAGGAGAAAAGGCATAATAATCTTCCCTTACCTGGACTATTGGCTCCTCAAATCGCAAACTTGTGAGGAAGCCATGTGATCTACACAGATGACCATCAACTGCTTCTAGGGCCTTGGCATGCAAACAAATCCACATTAATCCCTACTCAACGTCTGGAGTTCATAGGTGCACACCTCGACTCCACAACTGGCATCATCACCGTAAAGAATCTGGTCGCCAAACTGTGGAACAGCCCACAGGTCACGTCTCATGATTGCCTACTATTTCTAGGCCACGTGGCCGCATGCACTTTTGTGGTCAAGAACGCACGCCTGTACTTGTGGTGCCTAAAAGTTGGGCTAGCTGCAGTCTGCAAACCAAATGTACACAGACTAAACAAACTTCTCATCATGCCTACCAAGATCAAGGACTCACTTATATGGTGGACTCGACCCACACAACCTCTGCTTTGAGGTTCCATTTTTACACGAATCCCTTTCAATTATAATTACTACAGACACATCTCTCATTGGTTGGGGGGCACAGCTGGGACACCATACCACTCAAGGCTATGATCCCCTACAGAGACCTCACTACATATAAATCTTCTAGAGCTCCAATCGGTCCACAACGCCTGCCTCCACTTTCTCCCGCTTATCAAGAACCAAAAGATGAGGATCGTGACTGACATTGCTTGTAAGTTTTTATATAAACAGGCAAGGGAGAGCTTGATCCCATTCACTTTGCACCGAGGCTATGAAACTTTGGAATTGGTGCCTCCAACACTATCGATATCTCCGCCTTGTTACCTGCCTGGTGCACAAAACACCACAGTGGACGAGCTCAGCTGATCCTTCCTGCTTGACCACAAATGGGAGATAACACCATCTTATACAACATCTTTAAAACCTGGGGTTATCCACAACTGGACCTGTTCGCGACTGCGACCAACAAGGAATGCCCCAGATTCTGCTCCAGAGGGGGTCTGGGAAAACCATGGGAGATGTGTTTACGATCAGATGGAGCAGCAGCCTGCTATACTCATTCTCACCGATACCACTCCTACACAAAATAGTATTAAAGATGCAAACAGAGAGGGCCAGGATCATACTGATAGCCCCTACATGGCCCAGACAGTCGTGGTGCCCACTTCTAACACGATGTCCACTTGTCCACCAATCTTCCCCTTCCCCCCCCCCCCCAAACTTATTGTCCCAATGCAGGGGCCATCTACACCACCAAACATAGGAATACTCCACCTCAAGGCAGGGCTCCTCAGTGGTTCTCCAATGAAGAACTAGACTGCACTGCGCAGGTGCAAACTGTACTATTACACAGCAGGGCACAATCTACATGCACCACCTATATCCATAAATGGTCTAGGTTCATGGCGTGGTGTTCTGCCAGGCAAATCGCCCCTACTTCTGCACCTCTTCCAATCATACTGGACTACCTTCTGAAGCTCAAACAATCTGGGCTTTCCTTCAGCTCCATGAGGTACATGGCCGCAATCGCAGCATTTCACCAGAAGATCTGTGACACCACTATCTTTGCCCACCGTATCACAAAAAGATTCCTCAAAGGCATCCAGACCCTGTACCCAGACATCTGACCATGCACTCAACCATGGGACTTAAATTTGGTCCTCACATGTTTGACTCAAAAGCCATTTGAACTGCTAGCATCCTGCTCTCTACTACACCTATCTATGAAAGGTGCGTTCTTAGTGGCAATTACATCCACCAGACACATAGGAGAACTTGGAGCTCTCATGGCTGATCCCACCACACACTATTTATTTATTTATTTATTTTTAAGGATAAAGTCACGCTCCGAACACATCCCAGATTTCTCCTGAAGGTGCATTGGTCTTTCCACCTTAATGAACCTATCCATCTACCAACCTTCTTTCCTAAACTGCATGCAAGCACTTTTGAAGCAGCAGTGCACACACTTGATGTTCACAGAGCATTGTCTTTTTATTTGGATAGGACTAGGCCATTCAGGGCTTCCCTTAAACTTTTTTTATCTCAATCGATAGCCAGCCAGAGAATATTCAGCCGGATATCAGACTGTATCCGCTTATGCTACTAACTAAAGAAGATACATCTTCCAACTTCTGTTAAGACACACTCTACCAGATTTGTGTCAATGTCTGTTGCATTCTTGCGTAACATTCCCCTCATAGACATCTGCAAGGCTGCTACCTGGGCTTCGGAGCACACCTTTGCTAAACACTATGCCCTTACTCAGGGATCCTTGACTGACACTTGAATGGTCTGAGCTGTGTTGTCTATGACTCTTACCAGATCTGAAGTCTCTACCAACGTAGAGATACTGCTTTTCAGTCACCTGGAGTGGAGCACCCACAGGGACATCTCGATGAAGAGGAGGTTACTCTGTTGTGCAGTATCCCTCTGGGTGTTCCACTACTCACCCTCCTCCTCTCTACAATGGAGACCACTCCGAAGTAGAGAAGGAACTGAGGAGTCAGGGCCGCGCACGCATAGTTAAGGCACCAGCAGCGCATGAGGCCCATGCAGGTACTGCTGTACAAATCTCCAAGCGAAGGCACAGGGGCGCATGAGCACCTGGAGTGGAGCACCCACAGGGACACTCATCTCGAAGAATGTCAGTTACTGCACAGGTGAGTAACCTCCTGTTCTGAAAAGGGATGATAAAACTATGTGTCAGTAACTCTACCACCACCACCACCTCCTCCTCCTCCTGTTCCTTGCTATATTTTTCTAAAGTTATTTGAGTTGGTCTCAATAAATGTCATGAAGATAAGGTGATGGGTATGTTCTGTCTTGGAGTTATAGCTGCTACTGTTCCAGTATACTAGCCAGGACCATATAATAGAAATGATTTTTCTCAACATACATAATATGCAGCAGCTCTCCACAAGAGAGTTCTCTGTGCAGAACAGAACTTCCAGATAGAAATGGATCAAACCATTCAAGAGCAACTCCATCCCCTCCTATAAATGACCACAGACATTCCCGGAAAACCTTACTTTAAACTAAAATGAAGGGCAGCCGACAGGTCTGCCAAATAATTGTGGCTTCTTGATCCTAATCCTAGGAGGGGCCAATGGAGAACCATCACACCACAATGCTTTCAGCATACAGGTTCTCTGTCTTGTAATATGCCTCCGATGCTCTCAGAGATTGCATCCTTAAATGGATACTGTCATCTGGTTTAGGTTCAAGATTTAATTTTTGGAAATGTTGTTTTTCAATTGTTTTGTTTGTTTACCTATTAACTGTGTTTTAGAAACCAAAATGTTTTCTCATGCTATTTTGTGCATATGGGTTTTTGTTATATTTGAATTCAAACACTTCTCTGCAACCCAAATACTTTGGTTGGTGCATGAGAATAAAAAAAAATTAATCACTCTTATTGTTTCTGTTCTGTTTTTGCATTCCGCTCATGTTTGCCCTTCAGCAATAGCTGGGTCACATTAATATTAAACAGTCAGCAAAAATTATTGGTTTAGAATTTGGGCTTGTCTACACTATGCAGCTTTTAGCAACATGGTTGTGTCAACACAGCCGTGTAACTAAAAGTCAGCGCGTGTGAACACTCTCAATTGGTATTTTGTCGGCACTTTTGTCGACAAAATACTTCCAGCCCCACGAGCGGCAGTAGCTTTGTCGGCGGGAGAGCGCTCCTGCCAACAAGGCCGTGTTCTCACTGCCACTTGTGTTGGCAAAACTTCTGTCTTCCCCGAGGGGGGATTTTTTTTAAGTACCCATGAAAGACAAATGTTTTATAAACAACGTTGCACTGTAGACAAGCCCTTAGATACTACACTGCCTTATTTCCTATGGTTACTTGTCAGTCTTAGTATTTTTGATTTCAGTTTGATTGCGTTTTCATTAGGCACTATTAGTGACCGAAAAAAAAATTATGTACTCATTAAAATAAGTCTGGTCTTTTTTACAGTTCCATGTGGATGGTTATATTGAGCTGATTGCTGCATCCCACTGAGTTTGAGATCCAAGTTCAGAAACCGATTCAGGCTGCAATGGTGTGAACTGGACAAGGTGGAGTGATTCGGGTAGGTAATGGTCTGAATGGATTGGAGAGAAGTACAATGCAAAAGTATGTCATGTTATTGAAGGTGAAGCCATGTACACTAGTGTATGTTCCTTCCTCTGATCCTGTATTTTTGTTCTTCCACCCACCACAAATCAACAACAAAAAAAGCATGTTCTTTTTGAGTCTTCATCTAGGGAAAGTACGGAAGAACTTGTGAGTGGCTGGTGGAGCCCCACTTCATGGAGGCTAGACCCCTGGCTCCACCCCTTCTGCCCAAGGCACCCCTCCCCACACCCATCGCTGGAGGACCATGGACTGGCTGGAGCCGCCCCAGCCATGCCGTGCCTCCGCAGCCGCGCTGCACCTCTCCTCCTGAGACCCCAAGCTGCCACTCGGGAAAAGCTCTTGGTTCTTCCCGAAGAACCTGAGCTTTCATATGCTTTTATATGTGCCATGCAGGTTCTAGGGTGGCTGAGGAGGCGGTATCTGCTACTCAACTTCCCGGGTTCATCAGTAGTCTCCCTGGAGTCCAGGGAGACTACTGATGAACCCGGGAAGTTGAGTAGCACGTACTGCCTCTTCAGCTGCTCCGGAACCTGGATGGGGCATAATAATCAAAAATTTCCCCTGTGCAAGCTGCCAAAATCCTCAACTGGGCATCCGGCAGCAGCAGCAGCGCCGGGGAGGCTGAGCCTCCCCTGACCTATTATACCCACCACCTATGGAAGAACTGTTTGAGAAGTGTTTTTTGCAGTCTGGTGAAGAGTGGTAGAGATGACCACTGCTGTTTTTTAATATTAATGCATATGACATTTTATCTTTTGTAACTGCACACTTAAAAATGCTGTGAATATGCTGCTTTACATTTCGGTTGTTTTAAAGTTGTATTTTCTGAATACAGGTATTGCAGAGATAAGGTGGATGAGGTGATCTTTGTTATTGGACCAACTTCTGTTGGTGAGAGAGACACGCTCTGGAGTCACAGAGCTCTTCTTCAGGTCTGGGAAAGGTACTTGCAGCATCCCAGCAAAATGCAGGGTGGAACAGTGTGTTTAGTACAAGTAGTTAGCACTTATTTTAGGGGACCATTCAAGGTAGAGCGGCCTGTTCACACCTCTGCAGTCATAGGACAAAAAGAGGGGGTTAGTGGGTTACAAATGTTGTAAAAAGCCATAAATCCAGTGTCTCTGTTCAGTTCATGATTTTTAGTGTCCAGCAGAGTAATGAATTTAAGCTCCCTGGATAGTCTTTTTTGAAGGTGTTGTTCAGGTTTGAGTATGAAGACTGAAAGGTCAGATATGGAGTGATCGCTTTATGAAAAGTGTACATCCACAGGTGATATGGTATTTTTTCGTCTTTTATCGTTTTTATGAGTGTTCATTTGAGAGCATAATGATTCTCATTTCACCCACATAGTTATTATTGGGGCATTTAGTGCACTGGATGAGGTACACCACATGTTGTGGTAGGCATATGTGGGACCCATATTTATTGAAAGGTGTATGTGGGCAGTGTTGATCATCATATTGATGGAGATATGTCTACAGATTTTGCATCTGTTCTAGCAGGGTCTGGTGCCTCTTTGAGTTGGTGTTCCTGAGTTGGGGGGGGACCTTGCTTCTGATGATGAGTTGGGTAAGGTTGGGGGGGGTTGGTTGAAAGTCAGAAGAGGGGTTCAGGAAAGATTTCTTTCAGGATGTGATCACTATTAGTATGGGTTGTAATTGTTTAATACCCCATATGGGTTTCTGTATGGGGTGGTAGGTGACAGTTGGCAGTTTCTGTAATGAAGTAGGTTCACTTGGGGTATTTGGGTGGCCCGTTCCATGATGCAATCTACTTCTCTGGTGGAGTGTCCTTGTTTGACCAAGGTGATTTTAAGTGCGTTAAGGTGTGTATCCTAGACTTTCTCCTTAGCATATTCTGTGGAATCTCCGTGCTTGGCTTTAGATAAGAGATTTCTTGGTTGGTTTGGCATGGTGATTGGGTCTGTGAAGATAGGCGTGATGATGCGTGGGTTTCTTGTATATAGCTGAAGCTGACTGTGGTGTTGGGGAAGTTGTTGCTAACGTGGGAGAATTCTAGAGAGAGTTGAATGAATGGATGGTGAAGTTGTGGAAATCCTGTGAGGGAGTTTGTCGTCTGTTCATAGGATAAAAATACGAATGTATCATTAGTTTCGTGGTGCATTTGTCCAGTAATTCTTCTTTAGGGTAGCCTGTGAAGAGGTTGGCACGTTTGTTGTTGTTGTTTATAACAGCAAAAGCTGATACATCTGGCTTCCTGTCTGCTTCCAAGCTCTGAGGGTAATAAAAGATGAATAGACAGGTTCACATCAGTCCAACGACTGAAGGGAGGGGGAATAACCAGAACTGTGTGATTATATATAAAAATGTATACAATCTATATATGGGCAATACAAATGTATATACATACATATTAAATTATGTGTTTAATTGGAGCCTGTTGCATAATTCTTTGAGACTGCAGGTTAATTGGATCTTTTTGGAATATACATGGTGGTCTCAGCCTTCTTAGGTAATTTCACCATAGAAAGCCAATTAAACCCATTAAACGCAAACATCCCCTCCCCTGCTTCTCCTGATGCCAGAAGTTAATGAACACCAGTTTTGCTGATGATAGGATGCACCCTAGGAACTCCTGACTCTCTCATCAGGGATTTCACTTGAATTTGACATTAGTAATTCACTAGCAAAAACACTGTTTTATTAAGCATTTTGTGGGTGAAATGCCATTTTAGAAATGAAATAACATGCTATTAAATGCAAATAGCCAGCAAGACTGTTGCTTGTTCAATGGCTATAATAAAGAAAAGGTAGTACAGGAAATGTTGATTGGACATTGTGTTGGACTCTGTAGTAGCATGGCAGTAAATTTAGGAGACAGAGACAAAAGTAGTAATAATGGAAAAGAGAGATGAGAATAACTTAGGGTATGTCTATACTATCCACTGGATCGGCGGGCAGTGATCAATCCAGCAGGGGTCGATTTATCGCGTCTAGTCTAGACGCGATAAATTGACGCCTGAGTGCTCTCCCGTCGACTCCTGTACTCCATCAGGCCAAGAGGTGCAGGCGGAGTCGACAGGGGAGCGTCAGCAGTCAACTCACCGCGGTGAGTAGATTTAAGTACATCGACTTCAGCTACGTGTAACTCAGATGAATTCTTCCCCTGCCCCCAGTCTAGACCAGCCTTAGGTTGTAGCTTCTGTGTACTGGGAGAGGAGAGGAGATTAACAAGTGTTTTTTGGGGTTGTTTTTTTTTTTTAAACGTGCTCTCTTGCTGCTGTGTCTGAGTTCTGGAGCAAATACTGCAATGCATATTGTAGACAAGGATTTTGAAAAGCAAAGAATCAGATTCAGTTGCTGGCTTTTTGAGTCACAAAGCTTTCTTTCATTTTTTGCTATTGTGGTGCTTACTTTCTTTTTTTCCATAATACTAACTTGCATCTCTTCTTTGTGCTGTTTCTGATATAATGAACTGGTAACTTTAATTGGGTTATTGGTAAGCACATACATTAGAGTACCACATAACATAATCAAGCTGGAAGTTTAAGAAGCAATGCAAAATGTTAATTCTGAGGTGGTCCATTTCCTGTTTGTTATGTTGGCTCAGGTTCCTTAATGTCTGTAAGGAATAGAATACTTTTCCCAGAGCCTCATACAATGAGTATGAATTTCTGCATGGAGAAGAAAGTGATAACTTCAGGCCATCAGAAAATAGGTTTTATTTCAAGTACAATATTCTTTCTATAATTTCTATTAGTTTAACTAATAACCTCCATTATACTAGTTTGTTCTATATGAAGATTAGTCCAGTCCTTTGTCCATTTCATCTTAAAAGGGACAGTGAGTAAGAACCTATTCCAAAGCTCACTGAGGTTTAATGGAAGGACTCCAGCTGGCTTGTGTGGAAAACTTGCTTGTGTGGAAAACTTTAGTCGGTGAATGATGCTTTTCTCTCCCAAGCAGAGCTGCATTATTACCTAGTGGCTAATGGACAGGACTAGGTGAGAGCTGGAATTTATTCCTGGCTCTGCCACAGACTTGTGTGGCTGCAAGCATGTCTCCTCAGATTCTTCCTTTGTAAAACAGGATTGTATAATGTACTACATCATAGGGGTCTTGTGAGGCCTAAGCAATGTTTATAAAGAGCTTTGAAGTACTTGGTTAGAAACTGCTATAGAAGTGCCTGTTTGTTATAACTGTGTATTGGTTATTTCACAAAGCGTAGTCTGTTGTTGAATTTATTGAGCATTCTTCAGATGCTTTAGTGTAAAATTTTAAAAATTCATTGCTTTCTGGGAAAGAAGCCATAATTTGTCTGATGTTAAACTTGGAATTTGGCACCCTGCTAAATTTCTAGATCCAGTGTAGAAAAAAATGTTAAAATATGGCATTTAAAAATACAAGAGAAAATCTTCAAGAATGTCAAAAAGATGGATTTCTTCTTTGTGCACAGACAGAATATGTGAAAGTCCAATTCCCTCTCAGCATTTGCTGAGGGATGTTTAAGGCTGAATATTAAACCATGGGATTTACCATAGTTTTTGACACCTGGGTTGTTACTGGAACATACTGTACTTGGTGGAAGGTTCTGACAAGCCTCTGATATTTTCAGCTGTACACTGTACTGAAGTCAGTTCTTTCAGTATAATATATTCAAAAAGATGGGAGATGTTGTTCCCCCTCCTCTCAAAAGGACTAGGAGAAATAGAATTTGGTTAAGATATGCCTCAGAACATAAGATCCTTCTCAAAAGAGTTATAATAGGCCTAGTTCTCCATGCCGTCCCCACCAGATGGGTCTACAAAACAAGAGAAGGTAATTAAAAGAAGGCAGAGAAGCTACTAGGAAAATCTCTCTTTGGGTACCATGTTAGAGGCATACACTGATCTGGATGCATCACTAGAGGATAGGATGTCATGAGGCACAAATGAGTAACTCCTGTGAAAGCCAAGTATTTGGGATGATGTGCTTAAATATTCTCCAAGATGCACTGGAGTGTGAGTTGGCAGTCCTGTCCTTGTAGGTGGAGGCCAGTTATTTCCACTGAAAGCAAAATTCTGTCAAAACACCCTTCAGACCAAGAGAGAGACTCCACAACAGGGAGAAACTTCTAGATGACTCTGGTAGTACTAGTGTTTCAGCAACTTCCATGTATTGTTCCAGGGTTATGTTAGCCTGAATGAATTCCTTCTAAAACCTCATATCCCTGAAGGTGTTTTACTTTTATTGAGGGGGTGCATCTCCAAGGAAAGTATCCTTAGGAGTATTTATTGTCACTGCCTCTCTAAACACCTTGTGCTCTCTCAGTAATCCTCTTGTTTAAGTAGACACAAAGACAGCTTGTTTTAAATCACATGTATTATTTTGCCCAGTAAAGATGGTTTCAAACTGTACCTGCACAGTTAGTTTTTTTTCTGATTAGAGGTATTAAAATAATTTTTAGTAAATCTCAAGGAAATTAAAATATTCTTAAAATTCTCTTTCTTTGAGTAAGATGTTAACTTGAAGAAATAACAATTACCTTGCAAATATACAATAGCTCCAGAATATAAAAATCTTTATTGCTGTAATAAATTGTTTGCACTTCAGCACACATTACTTGTGGCCCTGGATAGCTTTTACGGGTCAGAAGAGGAATAATGACTGGATTCTGTTGTATTATAAAAAAATCCAAAGAGACAATACAAAAGTTCTAGTTCAATCATATAACAAATCATTTATTTAGAATTGCCTTTTGTAGAAAATGTAAAGCCTTGCATCATAGTAGAGTAGTTCTAAATTATATGATAAAAAAGATAATCCACACATTTTATCATTACTTATATGGCAGGTAGTAAGGAGTTTTGAAACTGAGCCAAGGTTTAGTGTTTATAAATTGGCTGAAGCCATGAGATTAAATGGCAGTATTAGTCTTCTCAAGTGTAATGTGATGATGTCACATAGAAACAGATCATACCTCAATAGCAGATTGAACATCTCTATTTGTTTGAAACACAATAGAATGAAAAATATTCTTTGGAGTGATGTATATGGACAAGTAAAATCAAGTAGCTGTTGCAGAAAGATAAGAACCTCGTATCTGTCACTACCATTATGACATGCAAACAGGAAATTGTACTTCCTGAAACCTGCCTGTTTTTAATTGCCTTGTTTTTAAAATGCCTCGACACTTGACAGTGTGTCTCAGTGATATCTTCCTTTTGGGAGGATCCTTAGAAGTTTTAAGAACCTGTTCACATTTGGAGTCGAAAAGCATGGGATCTTGTCCCTGTAAGGCCAAACTCCTGGAACATTAAGCAACTTTTTAAAGAATGGAACTATAATAGAATGACACATTCAATTATATATTGAAGAACAAGCATACAAGACAGATAAGGGACTGAGGCAAAGAGTGATTACTTTCCATAATTTGAGCCTTATCCAGCAACTTCAGGTCCCCAACTTGAAATGCCTGGGGTGTGATATTTCAGAGTACTGTACTTAATGTTTTTGTAGCATTTTGTATGTTCACAGCACAGCTCCAATCAGCTGCAGTTGGAGATGTGTGTGTTCAGCATTCTTGCAAATAAGTCCTCAGATGTTTCAAGTCAGCACCTATTTGGCCACCTGTGAAAATTTTGGCTTAAGTGACTTGCCCAGTCTCCAGTAGGAACTGTAGCAGACAGAGAATCTAGTTATTAAGGGTGGCTTTCTATTGCCTTAATTATGAGACCATCCTCTTTTGCTGCAGTCCTTTGCCTCTTTCATTTCACATTTTCCAATTTCGCAACAAATATGGCTGGGGTCCTGCAGCCAAGTCTCATTAATTCATAGACTTTAAGCCCAGAAGGGACCATAGTGATCATCTAGTCTGACCGCCTGCACATTGCAGGCCACAGAACCTCCTCCATCCACTCCTGTAAAAGGCCCATAACCACTGGTTGCGTTACTGAAGTCCTCAAATCTTGATTTAAAGACTCCAGGTTACAGACAATTCACCATTTACTCTAGTTCAGTGGTCTCCAACGTTTTAATGCCCAAGATCACGTTTGAATCTAAGGGCAACCCAGGATTGGGCCTGCCTGTTCGCCAAAGCCCAACCCCACTAACTCCATCCCCCCCTCTCTCTCCATCGCTCGCTCTCCCCCACCCTTACTCACTTTCACTGGGCTGGGGTAGGGGTTTGGGGTTTGGGAGGAAGTGCGGGCTCTGGGTTGGGGCGGAGGGGTTTGCAGTGTGGGAGGGGCTCTGGGCTGAGCCTGGGGTTGGGGTGCAGGAGGGGGGTGAGGGGTACAAGCTCTAGGAGGGAGTTTGGGTGCAGGACGGGGCTCCAGGCTGGGGCAGAGTATTGGGGTGCCGGAGGGGCTACAGGGTGTTGGTTCTGGGAGGGGGCCAGGGCTGAGGCAGGGGGTTAGGGAGCAGAAGGGGGCGTTGGGTTCTGGCTCCAGGAGGGAGCCAGAGGAGGGTTGGGGTGTGGCTTCCTGCCAGGCAGTGCTTATCTCCGGCGGCTCCCGGTTGGCGGCAAGCACAGTGAGGCTAAGGCAGGCTCCCTCCCTACCCTGGCCCCACACTGCTCCCAGAAGGGGCCAATGTACTCCTGGGGGTGGGGCGGAGGGGCACATGCGCTGCCCCTCTCTGCAAGCACTCCCCCTGCAGCTCTCCCAGCCAATGGGAGCTGCGAGGTCGGTGCTTGCAGACAGGAGCAGCACACGAAGGGAGGCTTCTGGGGCTGTGCTGGCCGCTTCTGGGAGTGGCATGGGGCCAGGGTAGGCAAGGAGTCTGCCTTAGCGGCAGCCACACTGCATCACCAGAGATCGTGATTGACTGAGAGATTCTCTAGGATTGACCAGTCAATTGCGATCGCCTGGTTGGTGACCACTGCTCTAGTTCAGTCAGCAAGAGGAAGGTGAAAACTCCCCAGGGTCTCTGCCTATCTGACCTGGAGAAAATTCCTTCCTGAGCCCAAATATGGCAATCATTTAGACCCTTAGCATGAAGGTGAGACCCATCAGCCAGACAGCTGGGAAATAATTCTTTGTAGTAATTTAGCCCTCCTCATCTGGTGTCCCATATCCAGCCGTTGGAGATATTTGCTAATAGCAGTCACAAGTGGGCCATATGCCATTGTAGGCAACCTCACTATACTGTCACCTCCATAAACTTATGAAGCTCAGTCTTGAAACAAGTTAAGTTTTTTTTTGCCCCCACTACTCCACTTGAAAGGGAGTTCCAGAACTTCACTCCTCTGCTGGTTAGAAACGTTTTGTCTAATTTCAAGCCTAAACTTGTTGATGGTCAGTTTATCCATTTGTTGTTGTGCCATAACCTTTGTTTTGTTAGGTTAAACAAGACAAGCTCCTTAAGTCTCCTCTCTTTAAGTAGGTTCTCCATCCTCTAATCAATCTAGCAGTCCTTCTCTGCACTTGTTCCAGTTTGAATTAATCTTCCTTAAACATAGGAGACCAGAATTGCAAATGGTATTCCAGATGAGGTCTCACCAGTGCCTTATACAGTGATAACACTTTCCTTTATCTCCTGGGAATACCTTGCCTGAGGTGATACTGTACATCCCTGATTAATTCCATGGGCACTTACCTATTTTGTGCACTGAATGATTCAGGAATCCTGTAAGGGGAAAAATACCATATTGCATCACACAAGAGGATTGATTTACATTTGCAAATTTTTGCATGTTGGACTTTGCAACCTTAATGTTTTTAATGTAGTTTTTTATATACGAAAATACCTAGATTTAAAAAAAAAAAGCTAACTGGCACACACAATTCCACCATGTGCAAGATATTAACACCCACATGAGTCATTGGCAGGTCTGGAAACTAGACCTACAGTACAGATGTCCACTATTTGAATGAATGGAGTTTTGTAGGCTGTTATCCTCTATATGGGCCAGACACTAAAAGGGGATCAGACATACTTTGCTAATGGATTTCATGGATATTTGCTGGCAGCAGGGTGAGTCCTGAGTTTCATTTCCATGTTCTGCGGGGGAGTGTGCTCTGTTATTTCAGACCCTTCTCGACCTCTTTCTTCCCTTGCCAACTACCATGCCCTCTGCCCCCACACTACCACAGTCCCTCTCTGCTTATCACATTCGCCCTACTCTGGTCCTTTCATACTCTCTCTCCCGTTGTCTGCAGGAGCTTTCTCCTCCTGCTTCTCTGTACTGTGTGGATGGCAACATGACAAACATTTGAAAGAGCAGGAAGGAAAGAGTCTAGGTGTACAGTACCCTGCATTTTGGACAACAGGGGTGTGAATAGCTGTGTGCATCAAAGTGCTGTGCTGTAACTCCCCCATGTGGATGCTGTGGGTGTGAACTAAAAGGTTCCTAGTTCATGTTAATGTAGTTCTCTTCAAACAGGACTGTTACCCAACTTTGGTGGACTTCCAGTTGCAAGTTGGCTTTCAGGACCCATTGTAAAGGTCCAACAGTAAAATTCTTGCATTAGAAATCAAATTATTGTATTTTGTATCTTTAACTGTTTAGACAAATATATAAAGACTAGAGCTTTTATGATATTCACTTTTAAAAAAATAAAGTTGAAGAATTATTGTTATGGTAACATTTTTGTAAGTAGGTACAGTAGCTCCTCACTTAACGTTGTAGTTATGTTCCTGAAAAAAGCGACTTTAAGTGAAACAATGTTAAGCTAATCCAATTTCCCCATAAGAATGAATGTAAATGGGGGGGGGGGGGAGATGTTAGGTTCCAGGGAAATGTTTTTTTTGCCGTACAGTACTATAGTTGGGAGGTCCCCCTGCCTTAACCCACACAAGCACAGCCCACTGGCACTGCAGACAATGAGGCAGGCAAGGAGGCTGAAGGTGCTGTAGGCAAGGAGAAGCACGTTGCGCAGCGGTAGCTTCCCCTACTCTGCAAGCACCAGGGGTGGGGGGCTCAACCCTCCGCCCGCCCACTCCACCCCTTCCCCCAAGCCCCCACCCTTAACCTGCCTCTTCTTCCCCCCCCCCTTCCCCTTTACTCCGCATGCTGCGTCCTCGCTCCTCCTCCTCCCTCCCCCACCTCCTGCCCATGTCAATCAGCTTGCTTGCAGCGTTCAGGAGGGAGAGGGGAGGAGCGAGGACTCAACACGCAGGCTCTCCCCTGCCTCCTGCCTGCGGTAATCAGCTGGTTTGCGGCCTTCGGGAGGCAGGGGAGGGAGGAGGAGTCTGCGCGCCGAGTCCTTGCTCCTCCCCCTTCCCTCCTGAACACTGCAAGCCAGCTGATTGCTGTGGGCAGGAGGGGCGGGGGGGAGGGGAAAGGCACTGGTCTGCGGGTGAGAGGAGCTGTGGGGGGGCCATAAGGGAGCTGATAGTGGGGCTGCCAGCTGTGGACAAAGCAGGTAGCCAAATGATGTTATAGCAAAGCATTGCACAACTTTAAATGGCCCATGTTCTGTAATTGAGCAGGGACGTAAGATCAAAACAATGTTAAGTGAGAGGACATTAAGTGGGGAGTTACTCTACTTCTTTCCAAGCCTACTCCAAACAATTCTCATTCCTCAGTCTTGTTTAATGAGTACAGAGTTAGGGCTAGTCTACACTGGCAATGCTAAAGTGCTGCCGCGGCAGCGCTTTAACGTGCCTTGTGTGGTCGTGGCAGAGTACTGAGAGAGAGCTCTCCTAGTGCTCTAAAAATCCCACCTCAATGAGGGGCGTGGCAGCGAAAGAAAGTTGCAGCTCTGTAAATTGCCAGTGTAGACAAGCCCTTAGTTTCAAATAAATTCACCCTTTCTGGGTCTAGGTTTAATGAAGTCTCTCACAAAACAGTTTTCAAACAATTATACAGGAAACTGTCCTGGCCAAAGCCTTCTCCTCCCTGCATGAATATGTTCCACATCCTCGGTTCACCATCTTGCTCTCCAAGTCCTCCCTTTCCCCCTCCCTCATAGGCGATAGCTAGGGATCCACCTATCCCAGTGAATCACCACCTACTTCTCACTCTTCTAGCCAACTCATTCCTTGCTAACAGGATGGGTGTATTATGGAACACTGCTAGCTTGTTACACATCACAAAGTCCCTAGCAGATTTGGTGCTTTATTTTCATAGGAAGTCTACAAACACAAGTAAGACACATCTCTGTGCTGAGGGCTTGTCTATGCGTACAGTGGTGCAGCTGCAGCTCTTTGTCACCAGGAGAGAGCTCTCCCATTGGCATAATTTAATCATTCCCAAGGAGCAGTGGTAGCTATGCCAACAGAGAGCTTCTCCCACTGACATAGCGCTGGTGTGGACAGCACTTTTTGTCTGTATAATTTGTCACCCAGGGGTATGAACCCTTCCCCCCCGCCCCACCACCTGAGCAACATAAGTTACACCAACAGGCGCACTGGTGTGGATAACTGTTATGTCAGTGGGAGCAGCTGTCCCGTTGGCATAGAGTGGCTACATGAGAGATCTTACAGTGGTGTAGCTGCATTGGTACAGCTGCGCTGCTGAAAGGTCTCTAGTGCAGACATGGCCTAATTTAAGATGAGAAGCAAAAATGGGTGTATCACAACACCTGAGAGGGAGGAAGAGGGTCATGGTGATAAAATAAGATTTCACATTAGTTCATCCATAACTTGATTCAGGGGTGGGTTGTGTGTGTGAGAAAGAGAGAGAGAAAATGTGGCCCACATTCCGTTTATTTTTATAATTGACTTATTTATGGTTTTTAAACCTCTATTTCAAATTTTAAAAAAATATTTTTTCCTCGATTACTTCCATTTTCTCTTAGCCTTTTCCTTCCGAAGTTCCATTTGCCTTCCTCTCCCTCCACTAGTGTGGATAAGAATCCGTGTACTGGGGAAGGGGGAATTAAAGTGTGGTTTTTTTTTTTTTTTTTTTTTTAATTTTTTATTTAAATCGGATTTTTTTTTTACTTAATTTAACCAAATTCAAAGAATCGGGTTATTTAAATTATAAGTTTTTTCTTTTTAAAAATCTGTTTAAGATGAAATCTGAATTTAATACACAATATATTAAGGCCTATATTTATAATCTCAAAACATTTGAATAAAAATAAGCTCTTTTGTATGCTTATTTAAATTCCAATTACTATTCTAATACACCTTAACACAAATCATGAGCAAATAGCTAATTATCTAGTAAATAAGCCCTATATCATTCACCATTTTCTAACATACTAAAAGTGTACAATAAATAAGAATCTGAAAATATTGAGGTGAATAATTGCTTAAATAAATGTAAATAGTTATAATATACCGTCCTTGGCAGCAAAAATAAGTACAAAATCTAGTGAAAAGGTTCTATTTAGTTGCAAATCAACTTGTTTTAATGGTTAAATCAACTCATGAGAATGCTCCTTTCTTTAGAAAAATAACGGAAGTACAGATGGAGAAGTTGACTAAAATCGATGATTTAAATTGAGGCTTTCACCTTGGTAATTTAAATCAATCTATGCTCCCCCCACATCCTCAGAAGTACACCTACAGTTAACCGTTTATGATAGCAACTTGGGCTTCTGAAGTTAGGTAGATATATTGCAAGTTGCTACATTGTTGCTGCTCCTCTCTCTGTGCTGCCTGGGGAGAACTTTTTAATTGCTAGTCTATGCAAGAGCAGTTGTAAAGTGGAAAGAATTGTCAGCTCTGTAAACTCAAACTTGGAGTCTGAATCAAGTGGGATTTTTTTCTGTCACGTGCATCATCACCAGTAATGAAGGGTCTGCAAGCCAAATTAGGCCCTGTTGATTTTTTTCCCCATCTATCAAATTCCCTGTTCCCATCAATGAGTTTGCACAAATGTCACTTTGGTACTTAGTAAACAATCATGTTGACTCACAGGGCATAGAATGCAGCTCACTTTTAGTTCTGTTTGGTTCAGTGTTTTTTTTTTAAATCAAAATTGTATAATTTTTTTTTTTTTTTTACTAACCTAAGCAGATATGACTTTGAATACATATGAGAAATAGTTTAGAGTTAGATGGGGTCATTTTTCAGAATAGACCTACACTTCAGATTGTCAACAGGACATCCACAAGGAAATGTCAGACCAACTGAAATCCAGGACTGCACAGTTAGGGAATTGGGGACAAGTCTGGTGTAGAAAAGTAGATTTGCTAGTCTGTTGACATATCTGCCCCCTCCACCTCACCAGAAACCCATATCCTGTGATACAGGAGGGCCAGGGAGCAGTGGTAGAGGGAAAGTATATAATTAAGGCGTGGTTCCCTGCAGACTAGGGAAGGGTTGCTCCAGGTTAATTGGAGCACCTGTAGTCAATTCCTGTCAGGAACCTAATAAAACCCCCTGCTCCAGGCAGTCAGGGAGGAGGAGGAAGGAGAGAGGACTGGAGCTTGGAGGTGTGTTGTGAGATTTGAAAGACCAGAGAACCAAAGTAAGGGAGACCCTGCCCCAGCAGGGCAGGGAGACTCCCTCCCCCAGTGTCTAAGGACCGAAGGTAACCCCACCCCAGGGGGAAGAAGGTAAGAAACCCGCAGGGGTTGAGAGGGGCTGGGGCTCAGAGTGAGGAGCAAACTCAGACCCCTCCCGCACTTCCCTCCTCTACCATCTTCCTGGGCCACTAATGGGGCCCTCGGTGCCCAAGACCAGGGGAAAGGGGTGGCGTCTTAGCCCCTCCCCCCCACCAAGAACAGTGCAGGATCGGCCATCTTGTCACACCTACATTAAAAGAATGTTGAGGTTGCAAAAAGCCAGTTTTATGAACTTTCACATGTCATGACCCATGGGTTTCAAACCCAGGTCTACAAGTTGCATGGGAATAGCTACCCAACAATCTTCCATGTGGCAGCCTGCTGGCAATAGCTTATCTGAGACTCGTCAAGTCCGGCCTCAATGTGAGGCTCTGGAACAGGAAATTGTCCTGAATAACTGGTCTACCCTGGTCTGGACTGCCTGCTTCACTGGCTTGATCTGGCACCTGACTTGTGGTTCTAGATCTTTGGTTGTCTCCTGTCGCTGATCCTCTGGTATCCTGACCCAGCCTGATTCTGGTTCCTAATAGTTCTGATCTCCAGTTTGTCTCACTTCTGACCTCCCAATCTCCCGACTCAGCCAACTCTTGATTCTTGTCTTGTGATTGCAGATTCTGGCTCCAGCTACTAGGTCTGTCTGACCACAACCTGGCTGTGACAGAATGTTTTTGTTTTTATTTTATTTATTTATTTATTGCAACCAAAATAATCTCTTAATGTAACCTTTTAAATGCAACTTCTAAAGTCGTTTATTTTAAACAAAAAGTCTAAAAATGTTGTATTATGTATATGTATAGCAATCTACCCCATCCATGAATGAATCATCATTAGCATTTGAACCCTGAGCCTTCAGCACTGCAGCACAGACTGCTACTGCTTGAGCTACAGGACTAACAACATCACTAGCTGACAGCAAAAGGCTGCATTCAGGGGAAGGCAGGATGCATTAGATGCTGAGACTTTCTTTTCTCCGAGGGTGCTCCACTGCTGCTTCGCCCCGAGACCCTACCCTCGCTCAGCCTCTTCCTGCCCCTGCTCTGCCCCCTCCCTGAGGCTTCTGCCCACTTACTGCTCTCCGCCCTCCCCCAAGCTCCTTTTCCAGCCTCCAATCAGCTGTTTGGTGGCACCTTCAATCAGTTATGGCTGGTGGGTGCAGAACACCCACTATTTTTTTTTTTTCCATGGGTTCTCCAACCCATGGAGTCAGCACCTATGGAAGGTTGTATCGGGGTAAGCTTGGCTTGATTCCCTGTCCCTGAAACTGGGGTGGGTCTTCTGCTGTGTGTGTTGAACCCAGAGTGGGGATTTGCTGCTGCCATGTGCTGGGTCCCAGAAGGTAGTTTTGAGAAGCCTGGCCCATCTTACTGCCCATCTGGGAGTTACGGGAGCTCCTTCCTCACATGGAGTGCCCAGGGGTGTGTGTGTGTGTGTAAATGGGTCATTGGGGGCCACATGGTAGGTCCCTGGGTTTGGAGAGCCAGGCTCTCTTCTGTCTCCTTTGCTACAGATATTTTCAGCAGTTTCCTGGCATTTTCTGTGTAGTACAGGGTAGATTAATTTAAATCACTGTTTTTAATCATGATTTAAATCACAAAGCAGGAAACATTGATTTAAGTCATCAGTTTTAATCTTGTTTTATACTTTTTATTTGTTCCTAAAGAGAGGTTGATTCTCAATGGTTGATATAATTTGGTACTACTTTCTGCTACCCAGGAGGCTATACTATATTAATACAAATTTATTTAAGTAATTATAAAGCTTAATATACATTTTTCAGATTCTTAATTTTTACATTTTTTATTATTTATTAAGTGATAAATTTTTTTACTCATGATTTGTGTCAAGCCACATGGATAAAAACTGGAATTTAATTAAAAATTGGTTTTATTAAATAAAACTACCTTAAATGTGCTGGTTGCATAAGAAGAAAATGCACATAAAACTGATTTATTAAACAAAGGAAATACTATCTGTAGTTAATGAATTGAACTGATTTTCTGGTCACCATGTCCTTCAAGATTTTAGAGCCAGTAGTACCCTTTTTTTTGTTGCGCATCTCATTTTTATTTATAGATTTGAAAAGGAAAAACCAGCGTTTCTGCTTTTTTTTTCCCAACTGTTTTCTCAACTTCGAATGAATTGGTCATTGAGCTGAACTAGTTGAATAAAGTGAAATGAAGAAATATTTTCTCTGCACATGCAGAAGAGGCTACGGCTGTCAAAAGCTGGTGTAACACTGTAGTGAATTCTGGTTCCAGGTGCTTAGCTAGTGACATTTCAGCAGTTCAGTGGTTTGACTTTCTTTAAAACTTTGGTAGCAAACATGTACTGCTTAAATATAATATTTGTATTTAATTGATTTTAAATAGATTTTAGTAAGTTTTGGCTTTAACATAAGTTGTCATAATTTCAAATTTAATTTTAAATAGGTTTATTTTTAAAAAGATATATGTATTTAAATCTTTTTTTTTAATCCATCCTGATGCATTGTGTGGTAGTGGCACAGGTGCTATTGCTTTGGTAATGGTTTGAGCCACGGTGGTGTGAGCTCAGCTTTGGAATGTTGAAAGATTTAGGCTTGCTGCTGGATTTTTCTGGAGAACATAATTGAGAGAAGACAATGGTAATAATTAATACTCTCTTTCTCAGCCAAATCTAAATAGAATTTCATGGAACAAAGAAAAAGCACTTTTGTAAGCTGAGGGGATTCCAGATACCAAAGATCTGTTGCAGAAAAAGGAGATGTGAGATACGAATAATTTTTTATTTAAGCTTAATGGAAAGTATTTAGTAACTGTCTGCTTCATCTCTGTATATCAAAGAATCATAGGAATGGAAGGGACCTCGAGAGATCTAGTCCAGTCCGCTGCACTCATGGAAGGACTACGTAGCAGGTTTAAAACAAACAAAAGGAAATATTTTTTCACACAATGCACAGTCAACCTGTGGAACTCCTTGCGAGAGGATGTTGTGAAGGCAAAGACTATAACAGGGGTCAAAAAAGAACTAGATAAATTCATGGAGGATAGGTCCACCAATGGTGCTTAGCCAGGATGGGCAGGGATGATGTCCCTAGCCTCTCTTTGCCAGAAGCTGGGAATGGGTGACTGGATGGATTACCTGTTCTGTTCATTCCCTCTGGAGCACCTGGCATTGGCCACTGTTGGAAGATAAGATACTGGGCTAGATGGACCTTTGGCCTGACCCAGTATGGCTGTTCTTATGTTAGTATTAATATCTACATGTGAGTAAAATCCTGTAGCTGTAATATATATAAATTAAATCCTGTAACTGTAGTATATATAAATAGTATGAACTGCCATGCCTTTTACTTTCCATTCTTTCACTCTCAGCTTGGTCTCTAGTTGGCTGGTCTAAGAGGCAACGGCACCTTAGTGCTTATGTGCACTTTTATACAGTACCATTTTGTCCAAGAAGGATTAATCAAGTATGGAATGTCACTTCCATAAAATACAAACACTCCAGACAGATGGTTTCTGTTTGTGGATTGATAAGGAGAGAGGTGCCTCCCTGTAGCCCAGATTTCGGTGCCTGTCTGTGTAAAGGGCAGGCTTAGCACATACTCTGTTCATCGGCATCTTCTACTGGCTGGTTTAGGTGGGGAGCTGCCTAGCATGCTGGATTTTTGTGGATGGCATTCTAAGACTCCCGTCTATCTCAATTAATTTAAGGGGAGCCTAGGTGCCTAACTCAGGCTCTGTGGATTGCAGTGTTGTTCCTGTGACTCTTCAAGGCACCTAAAAGTTAGGTGCCATGGCAGTGAGTGTTGCAACATCTAAGTCCCTTTGTGGATCTTGACCTTAATGCTTGGTTCCCTGTGGTCTTCCTTCCCACTCAGTGTTCTGTAGAATCATGTTTATGCCCAGGAGCACTTCAGTGCATTTTACAGCTTTACTAAATGCAGTGGACATGTTAATTCAGAGAACTCTTTTCATAGCTTCGTCCATTATTGCAGATCACATGCTAATCTCTAAACCTAGACCTTGTTTAGGGCATGTCTCTTTATATGAAATGAGAAAAAATGGTGTGTGTGTGTATCTATCTATATCATATTTAAAGTTAAGATTTTGTCAGTTATTTTTAGTAAAAGTCACGGGCAAGTCAAGCGCAATAAACAAAAAGTCACGGGAAGCATGTGACCTGTCCCTGACTTTTAAAAATAACCATTACAAAATGGGGGGAGGGGGAGAAGATGGTGGTCCAGCATCCACTATCTGGGGTGACTTGGAGCTCTGGGGGCTTGGGGCTGAAGCAAAAAATGTCATGGAGGTCTCTAGAGTTACGGATTCTGTGACTTCCATGATATAATCTTAGTATTAATTATACTGTATATGCTTTTGAAGAAAAGTTTGCCACTATGTCAGAAATATGTTCATGCAGATATGGTGATTTGGCAAACTGAAAGGAAAAAGCTATGTTTTGGTAATTCTTGTATATATTTTTTTCATACAATGATGTATATACAGAAGCATTTTTAGGTTTATTAAACAGCTTGATCTATAGGTCTGTAAGGGTGTAATGATATCAAGTTAATTGCTAGAAGAACAGCTTTAATTACCTAACATGCAGTTATAAAAGCTGTAAAATAGTATTAGTGGTTTGTAGATAACTTGGAAAAAGTAAAACATAGTCAAACACTACATACATTAGCAAATGAAAATATAAATTCACAGCTTGTTTTTTTGAATACTATGGATATACACTAAGAAAAATATTCCTTCCCCCATCATAGCAGAACTACAAAACAAATTAATAATACTACCAAAATTAGATTTTTTCTAAACAGTTGTCATTCCCTCACCTGCTGTGAATATTCATGCATACTTATAGTTTTGCTCTCAAAGATCAGATTATTTTTGGTGGAAGAGATCTGAAGTACCATATATCTTTAGGACCCAGTGTAAATCATAAAGGTAAGGATTTTTGTGCGCAGATTTTGAAGTAATGCTGTCATTTTATTTGGGTAGACTGACCTACACATTCTACATCTTATTTTGTAACATTTAGTAGCATTCTTTAAAATCATAACTATCCATTTTATTGGTATGACATATTAAATCAGTTATTCCCCCTGCGGTAATATTTAACAGGGTTATTCCTAGAGTTGGGCAGTGTATGTTCCTGGTGATGTCATTGATGATGCTTTAGTACACAAAGAGGTAATCAAGATCCCCATATTGAATTCTGCTCCCTTATACATAGAGGAAAAATCAATAATTTTAACTAGATGAAAAGCTCAAAATGGTGAGAGACTAAAAGTGACTTCTTCAAGACTGCATTGAGTTGTTTTGCATATCAGGAACAAAATATTGGGAGGCAGCATTGTTAGCACTGAGACAGGACTTTAGGAAACTCTTGTACTATGGCTTACTCTATCACTGATTGCTGTGTGATCACGAGAATGTCACTGAACCTCTTTGTACAGTAGTTTCACTATATGTAGTAAAGATATTATATATCTCTTTTAAAAATGCTTTGAGATCCTAAGATGCTATACAAGTCAAAAGTATTAAAGAAAGCTGTATTTAGATCACAATTTGTTAAACCATTTTTTAAGAATTATGTAACATAGGTGTCAATAAACAAATATAATTACATCTGATATTGTAAAAGTCAGTTTGTAGTCAGGTACTAGCTGTTAGCTTAAATTTTAAAGAAAATGCTTTGTGTCTGGAAAGACATTGTTTTATGCCAGGGGACGGCAACCTTTCAGAGTGGTGTGCCGAGTCTTCATTTATTCACTTTAATTTAAGGTTTTGCGTGCTGGTAATACATTTTAACGTTTTTTAGAAGGTCTCTTTCTATAAGTCTATATATAATAAAACTAAACTACTGTTGTATGTAAAGTAAACAAGGTTTTCAAAATGTTTAAGAAGCTTCATTTAAAATTAAATTAAAATTCTGATCTTAAGCCGCCAGCCTGCTCAGCCCGCTGCCAGCCTGGGGTTCCGTTCACCTAGGCCGGCAGCAGGCTGAGCGGGGCCGGCGGCTGGGAACCCAGCTGGCAAGGAGCTGGCAGCCAGAACCCCAGACCAGCTGCGGGCTGAGCGGGGCCAGGGGCTGGGACCCCGGACTGGCGACGGGCTGAGCGGGGCTGGCACCCCAGACCAGCAGTAGGCCGAGCGGCTCAGCCCACTGCTGGTCTGGGGTTCCATCCGCTGGCTCCTGCCAGCCAGGGTCCCGGCTGCTGGCCCTGCTCAGCCCGCTGCCGGTCTGGGGTTCTGGCTGCTGGCCCCTTGCCAGCTGGGTTCCCAGCCGCCGGCCCCACTCAACCCGCTGCCAACCTGGTGCTCAGGGTGGGTGGTGGGGCTGTGGGGGGTGCAAGAGTCAGGGCATGGGATGTTGTGGGACTGGGTATGTGGAGGGTGCAGGTATCAGGGATAGGGTCGTGGGGGGGATTCAGGGAGCTGGGGTGCAAAGGGGGTGCAGGGGTCAGGGCAGAGGGCTGGGGGGGGTGGGCTGGGATCAGGGGGGTGTTCCCAGCCTCCTTCCCTGAGCGGCTCAAGGCAGGGGGCTGGAGGGATACACCCCGCTCCTACCCCCTTCCCCGCGGCCCCACTCCTACCCTGTCTCCTTACTGGTCTGAGCAGCGAGGGCGCTGGGGCTGCTCTTCTCCCCTCCCTCACAAGGGCCATCGGCGGCAAGGAGGGAGAGGAGGCGGGGCTCCACGCAGCATGCTGGGGGAAGAGGCGGGGGAGGGGGAAGTTTGGCTGCTGTAGCCTGCTGTACAGCAGCAGCCAGCAGGAGCAAGCTTGCTTCTGCCCCCACCAGAGAGAGCGGCGGAGAAGAGCAGGCTGGGTCGGGCAGGATTTTTAATGGCACGCTGCCATTAAAAATCAGCTCGCGTGCCGTCTTTGGCACATGTGCCATAGGTTGCCGACCCCTGTTTTAAACCATCAAAGTAACTCTAATTTTTTACTAGAAACTAATTCATAATTATGGAAACAAGTTAGATTATTATGGTAAGATTATATTTTTGCAGTGCATTTTTTTTTTATTGAAGTTTAGTATTTTTTTTTTTTTTTTTTTTTTTTTTTTAGCAGGAGTAATTTTCAGGGATCCTTTCTGTGCATGGAATATAATTCTCTCCAGTTCTGAGAACTGTTTGTGACTGACATGTTTTTTTTTAATGGACATCCTCCATAAAATGTACATCTTGGTAGATGTTTGCTTTTAAAATTTTAAAAATGTCAAAGGCACTAATAGAATGAACATAAAATTGTTATATTGGGGAGGTGAAAGAAAGGGGACAAACCTAGTCTGGGGTTTACATGTCAAATATCAGTAAAAATGTTGACTACCACATTATTCCTAGAGAGAATAGGGTTGGCATCTTTTAATTACTGGTAACCAAACCCCCTGATGCCTCACCTCCTGTCCTGCCTCCTCCTGTGAGGCCCGGTCCATTGGCCCGCCCCTTCTCCCAAAAGCCCCACCACCATTGCTCGTTCCTTTCTCCCTCCATCCCTCCTCCCATTACTCATTAGATCGTCTCAAAGAGCTAGCCTGCAGGCAGGAGGCAGCCCTGGCTGAGCAGGGGCTGGGGCAAGTTAATGACCCAGCACCTCCCCCTGCCCGATGGTAACCAGACTTTTGATTCAGGTGCCATTTGGGGTTGACCTTTCTAGTTGAAAATTGGGCACCTGGCAATCCCAAATGGCACCTGAACACAGAAGCCAAAAACGGGCAGCAACTCTAAATACAAAGTGGGTTAGGTAATATCGTTTATTGGACCAACTTCTGTTGGGGAGAGAAACAAGCTTTCATGCTACACAGAGCTCTTCTTCAGGTCATTGTGCAGCATGAAAGCTTGTCTCCCCAACAGAAGTTGGTCCAGTAAAGAGATTCTGGCAGCCACCATGTCTCTCTAATATCCTGGGACCAAAATGGCTACAACAACACTGCATAGGTTATTCCTAGCAAATTAAAAAAAAATAAGGAGTCTTCTACCTGCCTGAGGACTTGTGTACATTAGGGGTTTTTGCTCTAGACAAGCTATATTGATGTACCTAACCCAGTACAAACTCTGTTTAGACGCACTGGTCCAGTTTAAAGCGGGGCGTCCACCCGTGGAATTTACTCAGATTTCAACAACAGAGTATGTAGATCCTCCTGCAAACCCCACTTTACACTTGTGCAGCACATATACACAGGTTTACCTACAGTGATGAAAGGAAGTCCCTAGTCCAGACAACTTTTAAAAAGAGAAATTTAGATTTGTCTTAAGTTGTGAGTCATTTTGGAGGCTCCTCCTGTTTCCCAACTTCCCATAAAAGAAAAAACTATTACAAGCCCCTATTCATTATGGAGCCATGTTCTACACACGATTTATTTATTTGATTTTTAAGATTTCATTAAGTGAAAGATATTTTAGAATAAAGAAATCTGTTTTCAGCATACTTTAGTGTGAGAAAACTCACTTCTGTTCTAGTCTTCCCTTTCAGCCTTCTAATTTATCATAAAATTGACTCTTGGGTAAAATTTCTCAATATTGCTATAAGCCTCATGGTGAAATTTAGGAAAGTTTGAAAATCTGTTCAGCTGTTGTTGAATTATTATTGTTTTAAAAGATTTTTTTTTTTATGCCTTAAGAAAATTGTTCAGAGGCTTTTTTGGCATTTGTCTAACACAAATAATTTTGTTTTAAAAGTTCAAACTTGCCATGCATGCAGTTCTTTGAGGAATTTGCCAAGTATGAACAAAAAAAAATTGGTTAGAAAATGGTGGAGATCCTCTACTGCATATGTTCATTACAGTATCTTTCCTGAATGTCAGCAGAGTTGCGTTATCCAGATAAATGCATATGAGAGTGTGCATTACTACTGTGTATTTTGATAATTTGTATTGCAGTAGCACTTTTGGACACCAATCAAGGAACAGGCCTCCATTATGTTGGGCTCTGTACGTTTTATTAATTTAGATTTTAAATAATAAGATGTGTATCCAAGTCTCTAGGCACCCTAACAAATCACTAACAAGACTGTGAAATTCCAGAAGTTTTAAAGTAAAAATTTCTGCAGCAACTCAGTCAGCCAGTCACCTACAGAAACTCCTTTGCACTCCTTCATTGGTATGAGAAGCAAACTCTCAGGCTTTTCCAAAAACCCCATCAAGCCTATGTATTTTGCTGTATGACCTGAAGATGAGCAAATTCAGGCTAAAGGTATGGCTACACTTGCAGCTGTACAGCGCTGTGAGTTAAACCTGTCTTCATACAGCTGAGCAGGGAAAGTGCTGCAGTCTGTCCACACTGACAGCGCACCGTCGTGGCTACATTTGCGGCACTTGCAACAGCATTGGGAGCGGTGCATTATGGGCAGCTATCCCACAGAACACCTCTTTCCATTCTGGTGCCTTGGGTTGTGGGAAGGGGGTGCAGGGCATTCTGGGTCCTGTTCCAATGTCCCATGATGCATCGCTTCGCATCCCAGCAATCCCTGTGTTTCTGTCCACATTTGGCGCCATCTTTCAGCGGTTTCTGTGCAGCGCGATCTGTGTTCCGTTTCAGTCTGCGGGAAATGGAGCTCGAACTGCTGAGGAGTATGCTGATGAGTCTTGCCAGCACGTCACATTTGGCAATCAAGCTATTCCTTAAGATTCAAAGTGACAGTGAGGAATCCGACTATGATAGCGAGTCGCGTAACGCGTATGACACGAAATTGCTTGTGGCATTCATGGACATGCTCAGCACCGTGGAACGCCGCTTCTGGGCTCGGAAAACAAGCACTGAGTGGTGGGATCACATCGTCATGCAAGTCTGGGATGACGAGCAGTGGCTGCAGAACTTTCGGATGAGAAAAGCCACTTTAATGGGACTGTGTGAGGAGCTCACCTCCACCCTGCGGCGCAAGGACACGAGATTGAGAGCTGCCCTGCCGGTGGAGAAGCGGGTGGCTATTGCAATCTGGAAGATGGCAACTCCAGACAGTTACCGATCGGTCGCGAACCAGTTTGGAGTGGGAAAGTCGACTATTGGAATCGTGTTGATGCAAGTTTGCAGGGCTATTAATCGCATCCTGCTAAGAAGAACCGTGACTCCGGGTAACGTGCAGGACATTGTGGATGGCTTTGCACAAATGGGTTTCCCTAACTGTGGAGGGGCGATAGAGGGGACGCATATTCCTGTTCTGGCACCACCCCACCTAGCATCTGACTACGTTAATTGGAAGGGGTATTTCTCTATGACTCTCCAGGTGCTTGTGGATCACTGTGGGCGTTTCATTGACATTAACGCAGGCTGGCCCAGAAAGGTGCATGATGCATGCATCTGTTGGAACACTGGCCTGTTCAGGAAGCTGCAGGCCAGGACTTTTTTCCCAGAGCGGAAGATCACAGCAGGGGAAGTCGAAATGCCCATTGTGATCCTTGGAGACCCCGCTTAACCGTTAATGCCATGGCTCATGAAACCCTACACAGGGAGCCTTGACAGCAGCAAGGAACGGTTCAACTACAGGCTGAGCCGGTGCCGAATGACTGTGGAGTGTGCTTTTGGCCGTTTAAAGGGCCGCTGGTGATCTCTGTATGGGAAGCTGGACTTGGCCGAAAACAGCATCCCTGCGGTTATATCCACGTGCTGTACCCTCCATCATAATTGTGAAGGGAAGGGTGAAAGATTCAGTCAGGCATGGACCTCCAATGTTCAACACTTGGAGGCTGAATTTGCACAGCCAGAGAGCAGGGCTATTAGAGGGGCCCAGCACAGGGCTGCTAGGGTTAGGGATGCTTTGAGGGAGCAATTTGAGGCTGAAAACCAGCAGTAATGTCTGGTGCCCTGCACGGAAGTGAAGTGCAGTGGTTACAATGTTAGTAGGAATCTTGTGTTTGCTAAGCTGATTTGCAGTGCTTGTTTCTTTCCTGGGCTAAGGTATCTTTTAAGGTATCTTTTACTTTATGCAATAATAAAGAATGTTTTCAAAGCCAAAAAATCCATGTATTGAAAAGAAAATTCATTTAGTGAAAGAAACACAACTGTTTGGGAATCAGAAAGGGCAAGGGGGTGGGGTGGGGAACGGTACAATCACAGATTTGCTTATGTCCTGTCTGGAGCGCTGTGCAATGAGTGCTGCACTTCAGGATGGCTATACTGCAACATGATGGGGGTTGAGTGCAGAGGGTAAGGATTGTAGTTCTCAGGGCTGGTTGGTGAAGATACAGGTGTTGGAGGCAGCTGGTGGCAGTAATAATCCAGATGTTGGGGAAAGTGGGTTGGAGGGGACATGGGGGCTCAAGGGAAAGAATCTTGGAACAAGGGCTGCCGGGGGGGCGGGCGCAGTAGTGCTCCGCCTGCATGGCTGCGAGCACCTGGATAGAGTCCGTTTGGCGCTCCATGATGCTTATCAGCCGCTCCGTGCTTTGCTTCCAGTGCGCTGCGTTTTCCTTGCAGATCCTGCTTTCGCTCTCTCTCCACTCCTGCACTTTTTGATTCTCTGTAAGAGATTGATGCATCACTTCGTGCAGCATGTCTTCTTTGCTTTTTTTCACGGTCTCTTCCAGAGTTTTTGCAGTCTCTCAGCCAGTGATAACACGGACGGCTGAGATCTCAAGGTTGCATCTGTAAAGGCAAAATGCAACACTTAACAGAGGCGCAGCATTGTTTATACCAGACAGAGTAATGATTCCCCCGCACTTAAGGAGGGCACACACAATCTACACAATAGCATAATTTTCCCGTCCCAAAGAGAGCACACATAACCCACGGGAGCCCCAAAATGGTGAGTAAGGGGGACTGATTGTTTCAGGGCTGTACTGTCCTCTGGGTTTCTGTGCCTTGAGGAGAGCCAACAGCTGCAGGGGGCACCTACCCTGAACACTGTCCCAACATTTTCCACAGTAGTTTATCCTGGAAGATATCTTGCTGCTGAAGGTGACCTGTGAAGCAAGGGAGGGTCTTCTACTGCAATGTGGTTTCTGCCCTGGCCCATATGCAGTTTACCCATGTTCAGCAATGGTTCCCCCGCCCCTCGTGGCACAGTGGCACTGACACGTTAGCCTGACTGGGACAAGGACCACTGTGGCTCTCCCAATAAACCTGCACAAGCGCATTGCCCACGTTCAGGATGAGATTTTCGAAGAGATTACTGAGGCCGATTACCGCAATGTGATAGACCACATCAATGCGCTATTCCGCATCTAGGCATGCATGCAGCCCTAACCCTCCTCTCCCGAAAAATTTCCTTCCTGAAAATAAAAGCCGCTTACCGGGAACCTGCTCTTCTGTTTGTCCTCCACCAAGTACTGGCCGCTGCAACTGGCTACCTTCCTCCTGGCTTGAGAAGAGCTCCTGGCTGCATGCCTCCAGAGATTCTGGGTGTCTCCCCCCACCCCAGCACCCTCATTCCTGCTTTCCTCCTCCTCCTCCTCCCCCCCCCGCTCTGAAGTGTCCATGGTGATGCTTGGAGTGGAGGTGGGGTCACACCCAAGTATCGCGACCAGCTCTTTGTAGAAACATCAAGTTGTGGGGGCAGCAGCGGTTTGCCTCGTGGGCTTTGTGGTAGGCATTCCGCTGCTCCTTCACTTTAATCCTGCACTGCAGTGCGTCCCGGTCATGGCCCCTTTCCATCATGGCCCTTGATATCTGCCTGAAGGTATCGTAATTCCTGTGGCTGGAGCGCAGCTGGGACTGGGCAGCTTCCTCCCTCCAAACACTACTGAGGTCCAGCAATTTGCCATTGCTCCATGCTGGGGCTCGTTTGGCGCATGGAAACATGGTCACCTGGAAAGATTTACTGATAGCACTCCACACCTGGCTGAGCAAACAGGAAGGTGATTTTTAAAATTCCTGAGGAATATAAAAGGCGGGTCTGACGGTTAGTCACCTGAGGCCAGGGCAGTAGAGTTCGAACTGATGAGCAGAGTGGCTAGAACAGGCATTGTGGGATACTGCCAAATACTTCTGGAGGCCAGTCAGAGCGCATTGGGCGACCACACTGACACCACAGCGCAGCAGCGCAGTACTCTTTATTCCTCTCGGGGAGGTGGAGTACAAGCAGCGCTGTAGCCTCAGAGATACAGCACTGTACGTGCCTTGCCAGTGTGGACGGGGAGTGAGTTACAGCGCTGTGGGTGGCTCTGTTGTGCTGTAACTCTCAAGTATAGCCAAGGCCTAAGAGGGCGCAAGCTCTAGAGTCCACACAGCAAACGCCCTACTAGTCCTCCCACATCTTTATATTGAAAGGGATCCAGCTAAGGCATTCCTGCTAACTGCTTTTATGGCAGAATGGCAGAGGAGAGATAGAATCATAGAATATCAGAGTTGGAAGGGACCTCAAGAGGTCATCTAGTCCAACCCCCTGCTCAAAGCAGGACCAATTCCCAGCTAAATCATCCCAGCCAGGGCTTTGTCAAGCCGGGCCTTAAAAACCTCCAAGGAAGGAGATTCCACCACCTCCCTAGGTAACGCATTCCAGTGTTTCACCACCCTCCTAGTGAAATAGTTTTTCCTGATATCCAACCTGGACCTCCCCCACTGCAACTTGAGACCATTGCTCCTTGTTCTGTCGTCTGCCACCACTGAGAACAGCCGAGCTCCATCCTCTTTGGAACCCCCCTTCAGGTAGTTGAAGGCTGCTATCAAATCCCCCCTCATTCTTCTCTTCTGGAGACTAAACAATCCCAGTTCTCTCAGCCTCTCCTCATAAGTCATGTGCTCCAGACCCCTAATCATTTTTGTTGCCCTCCGCTGGACTCTTTCCAATTTTTCCACATCCTTCTTGTAGTGTGGGGCCCAAAACTGGACACAGTATTCCAGATGAGGCCTCACCAATGTCGAATAAAGGGGAACGATCACGTTCCTCGATCTGCTGGCAATGCCCCTACTTATACAGCCCAAAATGCCGTTAGCCTTCTTGGCAACAAGAGCACACTGTTGACTCATATCCAGCTTCTCGTCCACTGTGACCCCTAGGTCCTTTTCAGCAGAACTGCTACCTAGCCATTCGGTCCCTAGTCTGTAGCAGTGCATGGGATTCTTCCGTCCTAAGTGCAGGACTCTGCACTTGTCCTTGTTGAACCTCATCAGGTTTTTTTCTGCCCAATCCTCTAATTTGTCTAGGTCCCTCTGTATCCGATCCCTACCCTCTAGTGTATCTACCACGCCTCCTAGTTTCGTGTCATCTGCAAACTTGCTGAGAGTGCAGTCCACACCATCCTCCAGATCATTAATAAAGATATTAAACAAAACCGGCCCCAGGACCGACCCTTGGGGCACTCCACTTGAAACCGGCTGCCAACTAGACATGGAGCCATTGATCACTACCCGTTGAGCCCGACGATCTAGCCAGCTTTCTGTCCACCTTACAGTCCATTCATCCAGCCCATACTTCTTTAACTTGGTGGCAAGAATACTGTGGGAGACAGTATCAAAAGCTTTGCTAAAGTCAAGAAATAACACATCCACTGCTTTCCCCTCATCCACAGAGCCAGTTATCTCATCATAGAAGGCAATTAGGTTAGTCAGGCACGACTTCCCCTTCGTGAATCCATGCTGACTGTTCCTGATCACTTTCCTCTCCTCTAAATGTTTCATAATTGATTCCTTGAGGACCTGCTCCATGATTTTTCCAGGGACTGAGGTGAGGCTGACTGGCCTGTAGTTCCCCGGATCCTCCTTCTTCCCTTTTTTAAAGATGGGCACTACATTAGCCTTTTTCCAGTCATCTGGGACCTCCCCCGATCGCCATGAGTTTTCAAAAATAATGGCTAATGGCTCTGCAATCTCACCCGCCAACTCCTTTAGCACCCTCGGATGCAGCGCATCCGGCCCCATGGACTTGTGCACGTCCAGTTTTTCTAAATAGTCCCGAACCACTTCTTTCTCCACAGAGGGTTGGTCACCTTCTCCCCATGCTGTACTGCCCAGTGCAGCAATCTGGGAGCTGACCTTGTGCGTGAAGACAGAGGCAAAAAAAGCATTGAGTACATTAGCTTTTTCCACATCCTCGGTCACTAGGTTGCCTCCCTCATTCAGTAAGGGGCCCACACTTTCCTTGATTTTCTTCTTGTTGCTAACATACCTGAAGAAACCCTTCTTGTTACTCTTAACATCTCTTGCTAACTGCAACTCCAAGTGTGATTTGGCCTTCCTGATTTCACTCCTGCACGCCTGAGCAATATTTTTATACTCCTCCCTGGTCATTTGTCCAATCTTCCACTCCTTATAAGCCTCTTTTTTGCGTTTAAGATCAGCAAGGATTTCACTGTTTAGCCAAGCTGGTTGCCTGCCATATTTACTATTCTTTCTACACATCGGGATGGTTTGTTCCTGCAACCTCAATAAGGATTCTTTAAAATACAGCCAGCTCTCCTGGACCCCTTTGCCCTTCATGTTATTCTCCCAGGGGATCCTGCCCATCTGTTCCCTGAGGGAGTCAAAGTCTGCTTTTCTGAAGTCCAGGGTCCGTATTCTGCTGCTCTCCTTTCTTCCTTGTGTCAGGATCCTGAACTCGACCATCTCATGGTCACTGCCTCCCAGGTTCCCATCCACTTTTGCTTCCCCTACTAGTTCTTCCCTGTTTGTGAGCAGCAGGTCAAGAAAAGCTTTGCCCCTAGTTGGTTCCTCCAGCACTTGCACCAGGAAATTGTCCCCTACACTTTCCAAAAATTTCCTGGATTGCCTGTGCACCGCTGTTTTGCTCTCCCAGCAGATATCAGGGTGATTAAAGTCTCCCATGAGAACCAGGGCCTGTGATCTAGCAACTTCTGCTAGTTGCCAGAAGAAAGCCTCGTCCACCTCATCCCCCTGGTCTGGTGGTCTATAGCAGACTCCAACCACGACATCACCCTTGTTGCTCACACTTCTCAACTTTATCCAGAGACTCTCAGGTTTTTCTGCAGTATCATACCAGAGCTCTGAGCAGTCATACTCCTCTCTTACATACAACGCAACTCCCCCACCTTTTCTGCCCTGCCTGTCCTTCCTGAACAGTTTATATCCATCCATGACAGTACTCCAGTCATGTGAGTTATCCCACCAAGTCTCTGTTATTCCAATCACATCATAGTTCCCTGACTGTGCCAGGACTTCCAGTTCTCCCTGCTTGTTTCCCAGGCTTCTTGCATTTGTGTATAGGCACTTAAGATAACTCAATGATCGTCCCTCTTTCTCAGCATGAGACAGGAGTCCTCCCCTGTTGCGCTCTCCTGCTTGTGCTTCCTCCCAGGATCCCATTTCCCCACTTACCTCAGGGCTTTGGTCTCCTTCCCCCGGTGAACCTAGTTTAAAGCCCTCCTCACTAGGTTAGCCAGCCTGCTGGCGAAGATGCTCTTCCCTCTCTTCGTTAGGTGGAGCCCGTCTCTGCCTAGCACTCCTTCTTCTTGGAACACCATCCCATGGTCGAAGAATCCAAAGCCTTCTCTCCGACACCACCTGCGTAGCCATTCGTTGACTTCCACGATTCGACGGTCTCTACCCCGGCCTTTTCCTTGCACAGGGAGGATGGACGAGAACACCACTTGCACCTCAAACTCCTTTATCCTTCTTCCCAGAGCCACGTAGTCTGCAGTGATCCGCTCAAGGTCATTCTTGGCAGTATCATTGGTGCCCACGTGGAGAAGCAGGATCCCTGAGGTAGGCAACTCTCAGGTTACTTAGGGTTTAATAGGTCATAATTAACACCTTAAATTCCCTTTAGAAACCGTACACAGACCCTGCAGCGCTTGTCATATGTTCCCAGCAAGATGCTTGGCTCAATAAATGAGCCACTCCTTTCTGAACCAGCCTCAGCTTCCAGATGGTTTTAAGGTGTGCATTGCAATAGTGTAACCTTGTGTAACAAACACATGGATAACTGGCAGCATCTGCATCCAAAAGGAAAGTTTGCAACTTTCTAGCAAGATGCAGATGGTAAAAAGCCAACTGGGTTACTGCTGTAATGTGATTTGTCCAGCAGAAGCTGGGTTTCTAAAAACTACAGTAATACAACATTGTAGTTTAGCTAGTTTTATCATTATTCTAGAAATTGTGATGTATCCTTATTGTGCACATACATAAATTAGAGATTTTTCTTCTCTTACCCCCCTGAATATGGGTGTGTTTACACACACATGTTTAAAGACCCAGTTCTGCTCCCATTGTAATCAGTGGCATTACTTTAATTAGACTAGGAGCAAAAATGAGTAGACATAGGGCTCGTCTACATTACAAAATTATGTCAACCTCAGTTACGACTAGGAACATGATTTCAATGTTCCATAATGCAGTGTTCTCCATCCCATAATTTCATCTGCATCCCATAATGCTTCATGCCTCTTTTCAAAAGCCCTGCAAACTCATGTGTCCCTCCTCATTGTCTGCCATCTATGGCAGAAGCATGAATCCTGCACAGCTCTGCATTATTCTGATGAGCTTTGCGAGCATAGGGTGCCTAATCCTGCAGTATTTGCAGAACTACCAGAGGAGCTGTGGGGAACAGAACAATTCCTTCGAGGCTAGATTGCTGTGGGACATAGAAACAATTCAAAGTTGTTGGCAGCATTCATGGAATAGGTGCAGATGATGGAGCCGCCGGTTCTGGGCCTGAGAAACAAGAACTGACTTTTGGGATTGCATTGTCATGCACGTTTAGGATGACTACCAGTGGCTGCAGAACTTTTGGATGCACAAGGCCACATTCCTGGTTCTGTGTGCAGAGATCCTCCCAGCCCTTTAGCGCAGGGATTCCGATTGCCACTCGCTTCTCCACTGTCAATGCAGTGTCATTTTGGTCTGTGAAAACTTAGTGTCTGATTGCTACCGATCAGTCAGGAGTCGGTTTGAAATTTGGAAATCCACTGGTGGAAGCTGTTGTGATGCAAGTGTGCAGGACGACTAATTGCGTCTGCTATGAAGGACTTTGACTTTGGGCAATGTGCAAGACAAAGTGGATGGTTTTGCAGCAATGGGGCAATAGATTGCGCGCACACACACACACCTATTTTGGCACAGACCACATTGCCAAAGAGTTAAAGAAAGGGTTACTTTTCTATGGTAATGCAAGTGCTTGTGGATCACTGGGGACACTTTTCTGACATCAATGTGCGCTGGTGAGGAAAGGTGCATGGGGTGTGTGCACGCATCTTTAAGAACACAGGACTCCTCAGAAAGTTGCAAGCAGAGACTTTCTTTCCAGACCGGCAGATTACCATTGGGGATGTTGAAATGCCAATAGTGATCCTGGGAGACCCAGCCTACACCTTACTCCCCTGACTCATGAAACTGTACACCAGTCACCTCGACAGCATGAAGGAGTGCTTCAACTGCAAGCTGAGGAGATGCAGAAGGTGGTTTTGGTCATTTGAAGAGACACTGGCATTGTTTACTAATGAGATTGGACCTCTGTGAAAAAAATCCCAATGTTTATATCTGCTTGCTGTGTCCTGCATAAGGAAGGAAAGGGGGAAAAGTTTCCACCTGAGTGGAGGTGGAGTGGCTGTCTGCTGAATTTGAGCAGCCAGATACCAGGGCTATAAGAAGAGCTCAGCAGAGCTATATGGCTCAGGGAGGCTGACACAGACCATTTCAATAGTGAACCACAGTAATGTGTGTTCTGCCTGGCCCTGCTCTTCTGCATCCCGGTATGAACCTTGTAATGGGTGCAGTGAGTGTGCAGCAATATAACATTGCAAAGACACACCTTACTATTTGTGAATGATGTTAGCCCCGCTAGCATATGTTGTGAACTAATAAAGATTAATTAAGTTTTCATAAATAGACTTTTATTCCATACCCATGGAAACAGACACACTTATAACAAAATAAGGCTTAATAAATAAAATAAGTATTTTGAAGGGGAAATAAGTAATTTCCATTTCAGAAACACCTACACCAACCGCGTTTCACAGGTTAGTGTATGTGCAGCTGTGATTCCCTGTGCGCTTCCCTTGGGTGAAGTTGGTACTGGTAGTGCTGCGGCCCCAGATGCCACGTGGAGTGGGTGGGGTGGGGGTGGGGAGCAGGTAGGGAGAAACGCTGATGGGTTTCCAGTATGGATCCAGAATGCAGTTCTCTGTGGGCTGAAGAGGGAGGTGAGCATGGGACCTATGAACCGGAAGGTCACAAGAGTCTGCACTCTGTCTTTCTTACTAATATCTACTGCTTCATGTCTCTCTCCTTTTCCTATGCCTTTCTCCTCTTTGCTCTGTCCTTGGCCATACTGTCCACGAAGGTGATTCTCCAAGCCCTGTGCTTGGTATTTGAAGCAGCAGAAGCTTGCAGGGTCTGTTGGAACATGTCATCCAGGTCCGTTGGGGGTGGGGGGGAAGGGGGCAGTTGCCCAGGTGCATGGGGGCCGCCATCACTGCCAGCAGCGCAGCAGAGCTAAGACAGGCAGGCTTCCTGCCCGCCCTCACTCCATGCCGCTCTCAGAAGCGGCAGGAATGGCCCTATGGCCCCTGGAGGGGGGTGGGGGGAAACAGACAGGGGGTCTACATGCGCTGGTCCCAGCGCCAACTTTGCAACTCCCGTTGGCCAGGAACTGTGGCCAATGGGAGCTGCAGGGGCAATGCCTGCGGGCAGCGGCATGCAGAGTTCCCTGCCTAGGAGCCACTGCCAGAGGATGTACCAGTTGCTTTTGGGAGCAATTTGAGGTTGGCGCCAACTCCCTGACCCTTTCCTGCAACCCAACCCCCTGTCCCAGCCTAGAGCCCGCACCCAACTCCTTCCCCAAGCCTGCCCCCTACTGTAGTAGAAGAAATAAGGCAGCCCTCCCCAGAAATCTTTGGCAGAGGATTGCAGACTGCCTCCAGGAAAGTTTCCTTGAGATATCTACGGAGGATTCATAGGACATCCATGTGCACATAAACTGTTCTGTGGGGCTCCCTCTTTCTAACTCTACAGGGGACTGAAAAGCAGATAACCAGTAGAGGTAGAGTTACTATTTCACTATCTCTTGTTCCATAAGTAAAGAAGAGTAAATAAATAGATGTGTCCTGCTACTTTGGGGGTTCCATCCTTGCAATTTCAAAGCAAGATGCACACTTACCAGAAGTTCCTTTGCTTGTATGAGGCTCGCCCATGCTGGACTGTAGGGACTAGCTGGATTGCCCAGGAATCCAAAACAGGTTCTGCCTCACTGTGCTATTGGATTTCCCCAGTCGCCTGTCCCCCATATTCTTCTCACTCATTGTGGTTCTCCTCCTTGTGGTTCACAGCAGGGGCCTGTGACCAAAGTTTCCTCTAAGCTGCACAGCTGCGCAGCAGCATATCAAGGGCCATGTAGGCAGGGAGAGGCGCTTCTCGCCTGGCCCAGCTGGAGCTGCTGTGGCTGGGGAGAAGCGAGACTCCCCCGGCCCTGAGCTGCTGCGGCGAGAGAGGGCTAGAAGGGAGTCCTTTCCCTGCTGCAGCCCCAGGGCAGCCTGCACCCCAAACCCCTCGCCTCTGGCCCCACCCTAGAGCCCTCACCCCCTGCATCTCCACCCTTTTCCCCAGCCCTGAACCCCCTCCCACACACTGAAACCCTCAGCCCCACCCCTGCCACACGTCACCTTCATATTGGTGCACATAACAAAATTCATTCCACACATGGACTTAAAAAATTAGAGGGAACACTGCCTGTGACTTGGGCTCCTCCAGAGTATCCATGGCGCTCTTGAAGAAGGTGGTGGGATCTCGTCTGAGGATTGCATGCAACTTGTTATAAAACTGACAGGTTTGCAGCTCCTCACCAGAGCAATTGTTAGCCACCCTTGGCGTCTGGTACACCTGCTGCAGCTCCTTGGCTTTCATGCGGCACTGCTACTGTCCCTCTTCTAGCCCTTCTCCTCCATCCCCTGAGTGATCTGCTCATAAGTGTCTATGGGTGGATCAGAGCTGTGCCTGCACAGCCTCTTCACCCCACAGACCCAGGAGATACAACACCTTCTAGGTACTCCAGGCAGGAGTGCGTTTCCAGTATGGAGCCAGCATGGTCAGCTGCTTAGTTGCTAGGTAAGCTCTCCAAGAGAAACCGGAAATGCAGTCGCAAAATTTTGCGGGGCTTTAAAGGGGAGGGCGGCTTCCTGTGTACCTTGCTCTGGGCAGTGGAGTTCAAAACAGTGACCCAGAGCAGTGAAGGTGGGGCATTGTGGGACACCCCTTGGAGGCCACTAAAATCAATATAAGTAATGCAGCATCTACACTGACACTGCTTTGACCTAACTATGTTGACCTAAACTCGACACCTCTCATGGAAGTGAAATGATGAAGTCTGTGTAGGGGGGCAGTTACATCGGCGGGAGCGAAATTTTAGTGTAGACACTTCCCTAGTCAGGTCGACAAAGGCAGCTTGAGTTGACCTAACTCTGTAGTGTAGACCAGGCCTTAGTTAACTGCCTTACTAAAGGTGTGATTCAGTTGATGGTCTTAATTCAGTGGACAAGTATTCACACTACAAAACTGTCATTGTTAGTGGCACTAATGACTTGTCTTATGTACAGTCTCTGCAGATGCAAAGAGTTGATCGAGCATAAAGACTGAACTAACATCTCCTATTTTTAAAGCTGATACTGACAGAACAGGGTTGAGTTGCATTGGTAGAGTATAGTATATAAGATTGCAGTGCTGATCTCTCTGCTTTACTTTTTTGTGTGTGGATAAATAGAATTTTAGTTTTTATGGTTGCACCCATCTTTTATGAATAGTAGATTAACTTAAACATCCCCCAAACCCTAAAACATTTTGTACGTGGTTGCAGGAGGAGAATGTTATGATGGCTGTGAGAACCATAAATGCAGTCATCATGTTTCATTAATGTAGCTGTAGTAGTTGTATTTAATTTAGCTAAGCTGATCTAACCACTGGTGTACACAGCACTAGGTTCACAGAAGAATAGAGATGTTTCATCAAATTAGGGTTGCCACTTGCCACCTCTGAGGTATAAACCCCCCATGACATCTAAGATGATCTTGAGCCCGTAAAACTGAACAGCTGGCAGTCTGAACTGAACCCTCTTACAGATTTTCTGGGGAAGCTACTTCAAAGAAGGGACGATCCTGGGAAAACCTGGACAAGTGGCAATTTTACATCTAATATAGATGTTGGAGTAAAATGAATGAACTGCCAGAAAGATCCCTACTTGAAATGGAGAGCTACGATTTTCTTAAAAATCATGAATTTTTTAAAATATATTTTTTTTCCTTTCTGATTTTTAAGCCTTTTAATGAATACATTTTCAGCCTTTCTCTGCAGCCATGATAATTCATTTGGGAAAAAAAAAAAAAAAAAAAGTTTAAAAGTTGGGTTTCTCATGTGGCTTCCTGAATCCAGAAGTTGGGGCTTGAAGAAAAACACCAAATATTATAGAACTCGCAGTAAAATTGCATGATCTAGCAACACTAGAAAGAGACGACAGTGCTCTATTCCTCTTCTTCCTAGTAAGAGCTTTTTGACCTCATCTGTATACAAAAAAGGTATGTGTTGGGATTAGGGCTGTGTGCCATTAACAGTGGTTCAGTAAATTGAATGAGAAGTAGTGTGCACTCTGTTGTGCTCAGTATCAGCTTGATCCTTCCTAGTATAAAAGTCTGGGGAATGCTGGTTCACTACTCCTACATTGGACAGGCAGGTGAGTGAATTTTTCAAGTCCTGAAATTTTATAATAATTTTGTGCCTGTCTGGTGGCTTGTATGAAAGCAGGGTCTGAACAAGGTCTGATAAATAACTTACTTGTGTAATGAGAAAAGTGGATTTTCATATTCCATCTCTCTTGTTTTTCCATCTTACTGCTGTGTTCAAATGGAGTTAGTAAATAAAAAGTTCTGCTGCTGCTTGTAAGAAGTTGTAGTATTTACTGTTGGAGTTGAGATCAGCGGGACGCTCGGCCTGGATCCCCTTTGGTATAAAAGAGAGGGTACTACTGGCAGTGTGTCCTACATGAGGGCCAGCTTCCTTTGGAATTCCTTCTTCTCCCACCCTGTTCTGAAATAGCCCAATTTTTTTGCCCTTGTGAGGAGTGCACAAAACTCATGTTGGTAATGTGAGGGGCTCAGGTGGTTGGAGATGGGGGGGGGGGGGGGGATTTCTGTGTAGCGTGATAACATGGTGAAGATAGTTGGGTTTAAAAGTAGGTTAATGTGATGACTGGATGATAATTGGAAGTGTAAGGCAGAAGGAAAAATATATTAGGTGATTTGTTCACTAACTTCTATGTACTGTTTTGCCAGCTCATGATATTTGGTGTTTATTTTTGTTAAACCCCAGCTCCTGGAGTCATCTGATTACATGAGAGAGAGAGATTGTTTTGTTTGTGTTTCTGGCCTTCATGGCTGTTTGAGTAAAGTTTGAAACTGTAAACCATGGAGGCTCAAAAACCAAAAGACACATAAAAGAACCCAGAAAATATTTTTATGATGTCATGAGTTCTAAGGCAATCTTGTGATTTTTTTGGGGGGTATGTGACTTTGAATTATTTAGACACTTGGACATTTTGGCAATACTGCCTATGGTATTGTTTTTAATTGTATGCCAACAATGCCAAACCTCAAGATAGGTAATCTTTGGTGTGGAATGTTTTTAGACTGAAATTGAAATACACTTCTACCTCGATATAACGTGACCTGATATAACATGAATTCGGATATAACATGGTAAAGCAGCGCTCCGGGGGCCAGGGCTGCGCGCTCCGGTGGATCAAAGCAAGTTCAATATAACGCAGTTTCACCTATAACAGCAAGATTTTTTTTTTTTTTTTTTTTTTTTGCCTCCTGAGGACAGCGTTATATCGGGGTAGAGGTGTAATTAAAATCTCACTCTTCTGTATTGGTATAAAGTTGTTGTCTGGTCCAAATATACACTCTTATCTACATAATGTATATTTACTTCAAAGGATACTGCAACCAACTTGAACTCCTTTGTGCATAATTGTTGTCAGCTGCAGAAAATGTTTTTAGCTGACAATTCTAATCTCTAAAGGAAAAAGTAGACAAGGTAGATTGATCTTTAGAGGCAATTGTACCATGCTCATCCCTGTTGTAGATAAAATTGCCCTTTTTATAGGAGCAGCAAATAATTTAAAATATGCACAAGTTCAGTTGAAAAAGAAATGTCTTTCACCTGAGGAACAATTTTTGGTTCAAAAGCTTGCTTACTACAAATTGTTTTAGTTCAGCTTAAAAAAAAAAATTATCTAATGTGCCTTGTTCAGCATTTGCTGAGAAGGAATCTGGTAGAAAGTTAAGTTATTAAATGCATGGGTGAAGTGCAATCTTGTCATGCTCCATTAATTTCTAGTTATTATGTTTAGCTTCTCAGATTTCTTCAGGATCATATGGAGAGAATGGTGCTGATATAAATCAGTTTATTAGGATAGATGTCTTTCAACATCATTAAAGTGAATTCTCAACTTTTTTATACTGGGGTTGATACTTGCTAACTATTCCAAAAATGCTAGGTAAGGATTATAGAAGAAATAATAATAATTAATATAGAAATAATCTAAAATCAAAATTAAAGTAGAGGAGAAAGTGATGTTGCCCTTTACTGTAGAGATACTTTTTGGCTACTGTTTATGAAAAAGCTTTCAAGTTCCCTCAGTTCTTCAGACCACGATAAGCACAACTTTTTAAAATGACCTGAATGCAAAGTAAAATATCTAATACAGTGGTTCTCAAACGTATTTTTCCCGTGGACCACTTGAAAATTGCTGAGGGTCTTGGCGGATCACGTACTGATCTTTCCAAATGTTGTTTGTACCGTTAGCTAACTATTGTAAAGCGCTTTGGATGAAAGCGCTATATAAAAAAAGTATTCATAATAAACGTTTTTTGTTCTACAAATAAAAGCACACAACTCATATTGTAATATCAGTAGCTTACCTTTCTAATGCGATGGATGTGCCCAATGGGGGAGATAGGGCACATCCTGCCTTAGCCCTGGAGCTGGGGAAAGTCACCTCTTTCTCTGGCCATCACAGCCCTGCACGTCCCAATTCCCTCCACCTCCTCTTCTTACCCTACTGCCCCCTCCCACTTACCCCCTGTTCCCCCCAAGGCTACCATCTCACCTTACATGTGCGTCTTCTCCAGGGTCCAGGCACCTAATTAGTGGAGCCATGCCTGTGCGGCTTCACTAATTAGGTGGGTGGCCCATCATTCTCTTTAATACGCAGCAGGTTTAAAACAAATAAAAGGAAGTTCTTCTTCACGCAGCGCACAGTCAACTTGTGGAACTCCTTACCTGAGGAGGTTGTGAAGGCTAGGACTATAACAATGTTTAAAAGAGAACTGGATAAATTCATGGTGGTTAAGTCCATTAATGGCTATTAGCCAGGATGGGTAAGGAATGGTGTCCCTAGCCTCTGTTTGTCAGAGGATAGAGATGGATGGCAGGAGAGAGATCACTTGATCATTGCCTGTTAGGTTCACTCCCTCTGGGGCACCTGGCATTGGCCACTGTCGGTAGACCGGATACTGGGCTAGATGGACCTTTGGTCTCACCTGGTATGGCCGTTCTTATGTGTGCAGCTGCCCAGGTGCGCCCCTTAGAGGGAACTATCCACGGACCACCTGAATGGAACTCGCGGACCACTGGTGGTCTGCGGACCACAGTTTGAGAATCTCTGATATAATACATATAAAAGAACAATTTATATCTAATTATGCAGAACATTGAGTAAACTTTTTTTCTCTTTTCCTTTCACAGAATGTTGGCTTTGAAAGCTCAGGGAAGAAGCAGTAGGGGGAAAAACGTAACACAGTGGTAAGTATCATGTTTTTTATTTTTTTCTTTTGAACCAACAGCATGTTTATTAAAATATGTAAACACACTTTCAATTCTCAAACAGGATTGACTAATGTATTTTAAGACTTTATGCTACATCAATCCCATGTTGTTCTAAAATATTTTCCATTGAGAACTGATGCCAAATTTTAAGGTTAAAAATATCTGCTGTGAGAGCCAATTTGAAGGATGCATGTTTTCAAGCTAGTTTAGACACATTTACGTGTTATTGTCTATGTGAAAGGAGGATATACAGGAAACTAAGGGGAAAACGCCTGCTCTAGAATTTAACTGTCCATTGTAAAGCTAACAATATTTTTCATAAATGTTTGAAAGATGGTTTCTGGATCATAAAAATATTTTGTGAAGCTTTTATGTGAGGCAGCAGATCACGGGTCGGCATCCTTTCGGAAGTGGTGTGCCGAGTCTTCATTTAGTCACTCTGATTTAAGGTTTTGCGTGCCAGTAATACATTTTAATGTTTTTAGAAGGTTTCTTTTTATAAGTCTATAATATATAACTAAACTGTTGTTGTATGTAAAGTAAATAAGGTTTTTAAATGTTTAAAAAGCTTCATTTAAAATTAAATTAAAATGCAGAGCCCCCCAGACTGGTGGCCAGGACCCGGGCAGCGTGAGTGCCACTGATAATCAGCTCGTGTGCTGACTTTGGCACGCGTGCCATAGGTTGCCTACCCCAGCAGTAGATGTATGGAGGATATTTAACAATTTGCAGGGCTTTTCCTCACCTTCACCCCCAAATCTGCAAAACTTTTGCATCTTGGAAATAAGAGTTCAGTGCTTCCCTATTAATGTGGGATTGTTGAAAGTATTTAAAACAAACACACACACACACACACACACACTAAAACACACACACTAATTAATATTATATAATTAATATTGTATATATATTTTGCTGTTTCTGGCTAAATTTTATGGAAAAGCTGCAATATGGGAGTCTATCTTTAGGCTGATGTCAATGTAAATACAAATTTCACCTGAAGTTGTAAGGATATATAAAGTGTCTACAACTGAACAATAAAAAAGAATGTTAAATGAATATTTGCCTATTTGTATGTACCAAATTTGTAGAGAAACTTCTGTGATATGTCTTCCAAACAAATGGAATTATGATAGCTACTTCTGTCTACTCTGAGTGTTTTAATAAGATTTTCTAGTTTGTGGAAATGCTAGTTAATATTGACACCTCAGTGGTCATAAGTGTATTTAAACTGACAGTATTTTTAATTAGTCTTCAAACACACTTGTGTGAGTATTTTTAACTACCACTGTTTTAAATAATGCATAACATAATTATAATTGAAAGAGTAGAGTTTTTTGCTTTCTTTATTTGTGCATTAAACACTGCTTTGGGCTAGTGATTGCATATGCACTCTGCCCTGAGTTACAAGGGACAGTGTGTTGCTGCTCTCTGCATTCTTTCTTTGCTGCACAAGGATTGCCATTTGCTGCTGGTTCATGCTGGTATAAATTACTACCACTATCTCTTCTCCTCCCTCCCCCGACACTGGCTCAGCTGAGCTGGCTGATATATGGCAGGTGAAAATAAGCACCTACTCCCAGCTCTGGGGGTGCAGGTAGTAGGATCACAGCACTTACTTGTGTACATCCAAATGGAAGCACCAAAAGGGCCCCCATCCAGGAGCATAAGGAGTTAGGGAGGTCTTAATCCTTTTGCCCACTTGCTTAGCCCAAGTCACTCTAGCCCACTTTCTATAGGCCATCTTCATTGTTTGCTTAGTAACACTCCTACTACTCATCCAGATACTGTGGATTAAAGTCAAACATTAGAAATTGAGATCAGACCTAATGCTATTATTTTATCGGAGTCGGATATGTGCTCTCAACATTTACTCTGTGTTAATGTTTTTGTTTCAGAATATAACCCAATAATGCAGAGGGTAGAGATTGCATGGAAACAGTATTGTGGCTTTTAAAAAGTCCTAGTTTTAATATGACATTTGTTAAAAAATTATCTGCTTTTCATCTCCGTTTAACAAGAAATGGTTGTTTGATTTTACAATGAAGAGCTAAGGGTATTTCACTTGTAGTTTTGGCCTATTTAATAGATCAAGTGTACCCATTTCCTAGTGGAAGTATTTCTTAATTATCATGAAAACTAATAGAAATAATAATTGTTCCAGAGAGCCTTTCTAATACTTTTTTTTTGGTAAATTTCAAAAGTCCCTGCTAAGCTGCTTGAGGTGGGCTTGGTTTGTGTGGTTTTTATTAACACACTATCATAAATAAAAGCTGTTGATTTGTTGAACTAGTTATCAAAACAGGGAATAATAATTACAACAAATGTATGGCTTGATATGGTTATATTTTTAGTTAAATGCACTTGGGTTAAAGCAAGACCATCCCTCTTTATTAATATTTTTTTTTATTTCTAACTTGATAAAGAAGACAAGATATAGGTGTAAGATTTGACTAAAAAACTCTCAATAGTCTTTCAGTTTTAAGATCATTTGTATCTTTAATGTTAATTTTGTAATGTTAAATGATCAGAATGAAGCTATTTAGAATTTGCTTCATGAAACAAAAAATAGTTCAGCAAACAGTTTAGTGAATACAAAAATAATAAAATTGTCTCATGCTAGTGTCAAGGTGCAGTGTCATGTGATGCATGTACAACTTTGCATCTAGACTGAAGACCGAAGATGACCCCCTCCTTTAGGGTTTTCATCCTGTTGGATGTCAGACCTGCGGGCCTCTGAACTGACCTTTTCCCTTAATTTTTAATTTTGCAATAAAGTTTTTTCTTATCTTTTTGTAAATTAGCAACTACCTTACTCTTTCTGTACATATTTTTCCCTTTAAAAAAAAAATTCTTCTCAGATTTTGTTGCCATTTGCTATCACAGTAAAGGGGGAACTCTATATGCTAGTAAATATAAAACTCAGTAAATATTCTAGGAAAGAAGTTGGTAAAGAACAGGTATGAGCTAGTGAGGAAAGTCAAAACTTAAGAATCCATGTAAGTATAACACATAAATGCAAGCAACTGAATATTGATAAAATGTACAAGTGATTATATACAGATGCTAAAGTCTAACTAATAAGATGGGTGAACTAGAGTGCCTGGCATTAAATGAGGATATTGATATAATAAGCATCACGGAAACTCGGTGGAATGAGGCTAATCAATGGTACACGGTAATGCTAGAGTATAAAATATATAGGAATGACAGAGTTGGTCATGCTGGGTGCGGGAGTGGCACTATGTGTGAAAGAAAGCAGAGTCAAAGTAAAAATCTTAAATGAATCAAACTGCCATATAATCTCTATGGATAGAAATTCCATGCTTGAGCAATAAGAGTATAGCAGTAGGAATATACTACCGACCACCTGACAGGAGGATGACGGTGATTGCGAAATGTTCAGGAAGATTAGAGAGTTTTCAAAAATAGATAACCTAAAAGTAAGGTGGGATTTCAACTATCTTCATATTGACTGGGTATATGTCACCTCAGAAAGGGATGCAGAGAGAATTTTTGACAACATAAATGACTGCTGCTTGGAGCAGCTAGTCCTGGAACCTACAGGGGAAGAGGCAATTCCAGATTTAGTCCTAAGTGGAAAATAGGATCTGGTCCTAAATCGCTCAGTAATAATGACTATAATGTAATGTAATTTTAAATTTAAAATTGGTGGATGGGTGGGGAATACCAAAGAAACCCACCACATTACCATTTAACTTCAGAAAGGGGACGTTTCATAAAAATGAAGAAGCTAGTTAAAGAGAAATTAAAATGTCACAAGGGTGAAATGCCTGAAAACTGCATGGAGACTATTTAAAAACACCACAGAGACTCAAACTAAAGTTAAACCCCAAATAAAAAACAGCAGTAAGAGAACAAAAAAATAAATAAAAATCCATCACAGCTGAACAGCTGAGTAAAAGAGTTGGTTAATGGCAAAAAGACATCCTTTAAAAACTGGAAATCAAATCCTAATGAGGAAAATAGAAAGGAGCATAAACTCTCACAAGTCAAGTATAAAAGTGTAATAAGATAGACCAAGAAAGACTTAAAAGAGCAATAAGCTAAAGACACACAAACTAACAGCAAAACCTTTAAGTACAGCAGAAGCAGGAAGCCTGCCAAACATCATTGGGACCCCTGGATGATAGAGTGGTAAAAGAGCTCTCAAGGAAGACAGGACCATGGTAGAGAAGCTAAGTGAATTATTTGCATTGTTCTTCACTGCAGAGGATGTGGGTGAGATTCTAACACCTGAGCCATTCTTTTTAGGTGACAAATCTAACTGTCCCAGATTGAGTTGTCAATAGAGGAAGTTGTAGAACAATTTAAACAGTAATAAGTCACCAGGACCATATGGCAGTCACCCAAGAGTTCTGAAGGAACTCAAATTAAATTGCAGAACTAACAACTGTGGTATGTAACCTTAAATCAGCCTCTGTATCAGATGACTGGAGGGTAGCTAATGTAACACTGATCTTTGAAAAAGTCTCCAGAGGCAACCCTGGCAGTTACAGGCTGGTAAGCTTAACTTCACTACCAGGCAGATTGGTTGAAACTATTAGTAAAGAACAGAATTATCAGACACATGGATGAACATGATACGTTAGGGAAAAGTCAACATTTCTTTTGTAAAGAGAAATCATGCCTCACCAATATATTAGAATTCTTTGAGGATGTCAACAAGTATGTGGACAAGGGTGAAGTAGTGTTCTTGAACTTTGAGATACCCTTTGACTAGGTCCGCACCAAAGGCTCTTAAGCAAAGTAGGCAGTCCTGAGATAAGAAGTAAGTTCCTGTCATGGATCAGTAACTGGTTAAAAGATGGAAACAAAGGGTAGGAATAAATGGTCAATTTTCACAATGGGAAGAGGCAAATATCAGGATATCCACCAAGGATATTTATTGGGACCAGTGCTATTCAACATATTCATAAATGATCTGGAATAAGGGGTAAACAGTGAAACAAAATTAATCAAGATAGTTAAGTCCAAAGCTGACTGTGAAGAATTTCAAAAGAAGCTCACTAAACTGGGTGACCAGGCAACAAAATGGCAGATGAAATTTAATGTTGATAAATGCTAAGTAATGCACATGGGAAAACATAATCCCACCTATATATACAAAATGATGGGAACCAAATTAGTTATCACACAAGAAAGAGATATGAGGCCACGTCTACACTACAAAATTATGTAGACCTAAGTTACGCTGGCATACAGCCACTGGAGTTATTAAATTGTTTGTGTGCATGCACAGTTGGGTCCTTGTATTGGCAGTGCACATCCTCACCAGGAGCACTTTTACTGATGTAGACTGCAGTGCTCCATGGGTAGGTATCCTACTATGTAACTCGCCACCTTCCAGTGCAGGGTCTTTTGGGAAGTTCTTGCAATGCCTGATGGGGCTGAAATGAGTTGCACAGGGGTGACTGGGCACATGCAGTCAACTTCCCATAATATAGTGTTCTCTTGCCCATAATTTCATCTGCAGACCATAATATTGCATGCCTTATTTACAAAATCACACAATCTCGTGAGTCCTTCCTTGCTGTCTGCCATTTCTGATGGATGCGTGGAGCCTGCACAGGTCTGCACTATTGTCATGAGCGTTGTAAACCTAGGGTGCCTGATCCTGCAGTGTTTGAAGAGCTGTAAGAAGAGCCATGGGGAACAAGATGATTCCTTGGAGGATAGAGTGAAAGAAAAGATTCAAGATTATTGGTGGCATTCGTAGAGCAGCTGAAGGTGGTGGAGTGCCAGTTCTGGGCCCAAGAAACAAGCACTGACTGGTGGGATTGCATTGTCATGAAGGTTTGAGATGATGAGTAGTGGCTGCAGAACTTTCGGTTACAGAAGGCCACATTCCTGGATCTGTGTGCAGAATCTGCCCTAGCCCTCCAGGTTAGCAACACCAAAATGAGAGCCGCACTGACCGTGAAGAAGTGATTGTCAATTGCAATGTGGAAACTTGCAAGGCCGGATTGTTACCAGTCAGTCAGGAATCATTTTGGAATCAGGAAATCCACTTCAGAGGCAAATGTGCAGGGCAATTAATCACCTCCTACTATGCAGGACTGTGACTCTGAGCCAGGTGCAGGACATAGTGGGTGGTTTTGTGGCAATGGGGTTCCCGATCTGCATTAGGGAAATAGATGGGGCACACAGCTCTATTTTAGCACCAGACCACCTTGCCACAGAGTACATCAATATAAAGGGCTACTTTGTCTATGGTAATGCAAGTGCTGGTGGATTGCCGGGCATGCCTTACCGACATTAATGTGGACTGGTCCGGGCAGGTGCTTGACCTGTGTATCTTTAGGAACATAGGACTGTTCAGAGAGCTGTAAGGAGGGGCTTTATTACCTGACAGGAGGATTACCATTGAGGATATTGAAATGCCAGTAGTGGTGCTGGGTGACTAGCCTCCCCCTGGCTGATGAAACCATACACTGGTCACCTCAACAGCACCAAGGGGCAATTCAACTACAGGCTGAACAGATGCAGAATGACAATTGAATGTGCTTTTGGTCATTTGAAGAGTCGCTGGCATTGTTTATTCACAAGATTAGACTTCAATGAAAAAAAACCCCAATGGTTATAGCTGCCTGCTCTGTCCTGCATAATATCTGTGAAGCAAAGGGGAAAAAAATTCTGACAGAGTGGAAGTGGAGTGGCTGTCTGCCGAATTTGAACAGCCAGACACCAGGGCTATAAAAAGAGTTTTGCGTGGAGCTATACAGTTCAGGAAGGCTTTGAAAGACCATTTTAATAGTGAGCCAAAATGGTTTGTGTTGCTGTAGTGTGCTCTACCTGGCCTTTCTCTTTTGTGGTCCAGAGTGACTCTTCTAGTGATTGCTGTATATGTAGGACTGTAACATTGTCAATGCACCTATTAATATTGTTTGTGAATTGTGATGTTCTAGGTTCTGTGACACAGTGCAGGAAATTGCTGTCAAATTTGCTCATCACCAGCCAGCATATGTTGTGAACTCATAGAGAAGACTTATATTTCAAAAAATATAATTTTATTCTGTAAAATGAACGAGTGAATTAAATAAAAACACTTAAAGTTTAATAAAACTTAATAAATTAAGGGAACAACTTTTGAAAGGGAAAGAACAGTAATTTCCATTTCAGGTACAAATACTCCAATCATGTCTTTCACAGGTCAGTGTATATGAAGCTGTTGTTTTCTTTAATGTCCTCCCAGGTGGAGTAGTAAGGGTAGTGCACTGACCCCTGATGCCAGGTTGAATGTTATAGGGTGGTACCAATATAGAGTTCTCTATGGGAGGCGAGCACAGGAATGTTGAATCTGCAGGTCCATCAGAGTATGCAACATCTCTATTTGCTCTCTGAGATGTGCAAGCATCTCTTACTGCATGTCCCTCTCCTTTTCTTGTGCCTTTCTCCTCTCTGTCCTTGCCCATGCTGTCTGCAAGGGTGATCCTTTTCTGATGCACCCCTGGCTTGTAGGATCTCCTGACACATGTTATCCCGAGTCCTCTTCTTTCTCCTCCTTATCTGGCTCAGGCATTCTGCAAGTTTGGAGGGGTAGACCCTGAAGGCCACAATGGCAGCAGCTGTGGATACAACACACAGGAACCATTCACAATGGAAATCGAATCTTAAAATGCTGAACTCACTGCCCTTGCTCCCCAAAAGTTGTAAGCACTACATTCTCCCCTTTGCTTGGGAGTCGTGGTGAGTATGGCCTTCTGGGGGTTTGGGACATGAGGACGGAATAGCTTGCTTGCGTGATTCAAGTTGTATAGGGCAATGGAACTGAATCCCAGTACTGTTTTCCACAGGCATAGTGATTTTAGCTGATATCTCACTCCTCAGGGTAACAGAGGCAGAGAGAGCACAGCTGTCTGGGACCACATACTGCTGGCCTGTATACTGCAGTGGTGCCTGCTGACGTACTTGCCGAGTGGTATGAGAAAGTGTCTTACCACAGAAGAAGAAATAAGACATTCCTGTGACTGGTTGGATCACAGAAACCCCCTTGGGGCAGCCAACTGATGTGCCAAGACTACGTCTGCCCCTGCTTTCCCTGCCGGCTTGGGACTCCAGCACCCTGCTCCAACCCAGACCCAGGGTCTGAACCACGTGCCCCAAAGCTGCAGACTTAACTGAAAGCAACTTAAGAAGTGTTCCTGTCTTTAGCACTCAGATGCCCAAACCCCAAATAAATCCGTTTTACTCTGGATAAAGCCTATACAGGGTAAACTCATAAATTGTTCGCCCTCTATAACGCAGAGAGAGATGCACAGCTGTTTGTGCCTCCCCCCAGCTATTAATACATACTCTGGGTTAATTAATAAGTAAAAAGTGATGTTATTAAATACAGAAAGTAGGATTTAAGTGGTTCCAAGTAGTAACAAACAGAACAAAGTGAATTACCAAGCAAAATAAAATAAAACACGCAAGTCTAAGCCTAGTACAGTAATGAAACTGAATACAGATAAAAACTCACCCTCAGAGATGTTTCAATAAGTTTATTTCACAGACTGGATGCCTTCCTATTCTGGGCACAATCCTTTCCCCTGGTACTGCCCTTGTTCCAGCTCAGGTGATAGGTAGGGGATTTCTCATGATTGCAGCCCAATTTGTTCTGTTCCACACACTTGTATAACTTTTGCATAAGGTGGGAATTCTTTGTCCCTCTGGGTTCCCACCCCTCCTTCTCAATGGAAAAACACCAGGTTAAAGATGGGTTCCAGTTCAGGTGACATGATCACATGTCACTGTAAGACCTCAAGCCTTCATTTCTCCCAGCCTGACTCACAGGAAGGCCTGCCTGCAAACAGAGCCATCCACAGTCAATTGTCCTGGTTGATGGGTGCCATCAAGATTCCAAACCACCATTAATGGCCCACACTTCACATAATTACAATAGGCCCTCAGTTATATTTCATATTTCTAGTTTCAGATACAAGCGTGATACATTTATACAAATAGATTGACCACACTCAGTAGATTATAATCTTTGTAATGATACCTTACAAGAGACCTTTTGCATGAAGCATATTTTAGTTACATTATATTCACATATACTTTCATAAAATCATAGAGTGCACGTCACAATTCCTACCCAGACACTTTCGGCACAGGATTTCAGAGTACCTCCATGAAAATTTCATCAAGAGGTCTACAGAGGATTTACAGGAGATCCCTGTGAACATAAACAAACGGCTCCACAAAGCCCCCACTAGCCAACAGTAGAGGGGAATGAAAAGCAGATAGCAGCTCTACTTTTCTTGATTGTTCCAGTAGCTCTTCTAGTGCAAATAAAAATGAGCAAACCAAAAGATATGTCCTGTCACTTTGGGGGTGCCATGCCCATAATTTCAAAATAAACTGCATACTTACCAGATGTTCCTTCCCCTGTATCAGGATTGCATGTGCTCAACTGGCTGGACTGCGGTGGAATCAATGGTGAAGATGATAGATGATAGAAGATGAATAAGGAAGTGTTACCACCTCTTCATGTAACACAAGAATGATTGGTCACCCAGTGAAATTAATAAGGACCAGATTTAAAACAAACAAAAGAACTTCTTCACACAATGCAGAGTCAACCTGTGGAATGCATTATCATAGGATGTTATGAAGGCCAAAAGTATAACTGGGTTCAAAAGAGAATTAGATAAGTTCATAGAGGATAGGTCCATCAAAGGTTATTAGTCAGGATGCTCCTGGTGTCCGTAAACATCCAACTGCCGAAAGCTGGGACTGGACAAGAGGGGATGAATCACTTGAAATTGTCCTGTTCCGTTCATTCCCTCTGAATCATCTAGCATGGGTCAAAAATAGGATACTGGGCTAGATGGTCTGTTGATCTGATCCAGTATGACTTTTTTTTATATTCTTAAGTTACAAGAGAATGAGATTTAAAAATGCCTGCCATTTGCTGTCTCAGCCAGTAGGACCATTGTAGGATATTTCTTCTTCTTTGCTACCTCCTTTAGATCTGGGACTTTTATTTAAGGGTCTTGCAGAAGATAAGGAGCCCTCGGATTCAGGTTTGGAGGATGCTTCAAATTCCTTGACTGTCTTTGAAAAGAGGCAGTTGGCACAGAAGACTATTTTGGCACCATAATTGGGAATCAGGGCCCCATTATACTAGGTACACTACAAATACTTACTAAAAATATATATAGGCCTTGCTCTGAAGAGCTTGCATTGTAGGTTACAACAGAACATAATAAGTGAATGAAATAAACAAATGTGGGGGGGAGTAAAGGAGAGGTATTATTAAAGAATCAAATCTTAATATAATGAGTATTAGTCATAGCTTTTCACTTGCCGATAGTTCAGCTGTTCATTAAATGTCTGGACCAAATCCTTAAAACACGAGTAGACCTATAGGGTTCCACACAGGTTTTTTTTACTTCAAGAGAGACCAGTGCATGCCCCTGACTTTTGAGGTTACACAATTTAGGTATAGTTTCTGTTTCTTTCAGGCAAAATATCAGAGAATGATAGTGTCCGGTTTCCTTCAGCTCATTAAGACACACTTACTATTTCTTTTAAACCATGGGGATAAGTAATGCTGCTCCCTGGAAGAGATTCATTTACAACAAACTAAACATTTTCACAAATCTGTCTCACTTCACAAGCATGCCAGACGTATTTAACCAATATCTGGGCATATTCCACAATAGGCATGTCTCCACTGTAGGAGGAGAGTAGAATAGAATATTCATGTTTTTTGTTCTTCATGGTATCTCTAAAAATGTGCTGAAGACATGTCTCTGCTTCAGATGCAGCTTTTGAATGCAGATTCCGTATCTTTATAGACTCGGTGAAGTTAAGTGAATTGAATGGTGCAGCAATGGGAATTGTTTAATGTGTCCATTTTTTTAAATCAGTGGTTCTCAATTTTTTCTGTACAGTGACCATTTTACATCAAAATTTGAGGTCTGCTTCCATCTAGCCCCAAAAAAGTGGTTGTGACCTCTGTGGACCTGTTCACGTGTGTGTTGAGCAGGCTGAGAGGAATGTGACAAAACATAATCATGCCCACCCCACCTTCTTTGTGATCTGACTGCTGGCTCTGAAGTTACATCAGCAGCAAAGCTGAAAATGAAACTGGTAAACATGCTTCTTGTTGGACCTGAGGAAAAGTATACTCCTACCAAAGTAGCGCATAAGTTGACGTCTTGCTAGAGCGTGTGACAGGAAATATAAGTGACTATGAATAATACAGTGAAACTAGCTATAAATGAAATATTGTAAACAAAGTAAACAAATTGCAAATACTTTTTTCTCTATCTTTATTGTAATTTTAGGTATTAATTGTAACAAGATACAATATTTTCAATTAGAAATATGATTTTGAAGCCTATGGTATCCCTTTAAATAGCCATGAGGCACAGTATTTCTGTTTAATTGCATGTTTAAACATACAGCGTTATAGTGGGATCCTGCCAGATCTTGGGTAGGAGTGTTCTAGGAAACATCTGGATGCTACAGGAAGTAACGGTGATTCACTGGATGGCATTTTTGCTTCTTAGTTATTACTAAACTCATGTCCAAGCTTTGCATTTGGGGCACTGTCTGTTTTTCAGACGGAAGCTAAAACACAAAACCTGATGATTTGCATTCGGGTAAAGATCCTTTGGTACTTGCTAAATTTTACTTGCTAAATTCTAACTAGCAGAATGATTACATTTTTCTTACCTGAATTCTTCCAGCAGTTTTGACCTGCATACTGTTAGTTACTTCCTGTGCTGAACTGTTGTGCAATGTTCCTTTGTCCTGTTCAATAGCTTCCATGTTTCATACCAGAGTTAGGCAGAACTTCGGTGGTGGGCGAAGTGATCTGAGTTTCTTACCTACTTGACAAGGATGGCAAGGCTTAATTAGTGAATGTTTCTGAAGTATTCAGAGAACCTGGGAAAGTGATGTAAAAGTATATGAGGTATTGCAACACTTTATTTGAAAAACTGTTAGTATACTGTTCGATTCGAGGCTTTGGTGGTATTCATGTTTGAATAGGTGAAATTAAGGTAGAGATAAAAATGAAGGTAATCCCTTCCCTTTTGAAAGTACAAACCAGCTGAAATGGGTTACTGGTTGTTAGAACTTACAAATAATAATAATAATTAAAAAAAAATTAGCACTTTTTTTTTAACAACTTGCTTCCAGGCTAAGAAGTTGGGATACGCATCTTCTTCCTGAAGTGACTTTTTATGGTTGAATTATCTACCCACAAAATGCTGACAAATTCTGAACTGGGCCAGTGCCAGAGATCACCACTGGAATTAGAAAAAATATTAAGGCAACCTTTTTCTGAGCCAACTATATGTAGAAAAATAGATTGTAATGTCAATTATGACTAATTTTTCAGTGTGCATTTTAAGTATACAGTTAGGGGTAATTACTTAAATTGTACATTTAGAGGAACAGAATTATTTTCAGAAGTGTATTTGGGAGTAATTAATAACCCTGAAAAGGGACTTGTGCCACTACATGCCCCAGAATTTTTGTGCTTCTAAATGGTGTATACAGTTTTCTTCAGCATTTCCAGGGAGAACTTTTTTGTGCTTGAAATTGCAGGTTCAGCAGCACCTCTTTGCTTCTTTCAAGTAAATGATCACGGTTTGTGGTGATTTTATTTGCTGTAGCTAACTGCTGTCTTTCCTCTGTTAAAACAAGTTTTGTTTGTTCAAAGGAATACTAACACATGAAATCTTATTAATTCTATTAAAAACCTTCATTAAAAGAATATTAAGGTTTAACTGGCAAGTACGCAAAAGTTATGAAATGCCAAAGTCAGGGTATGTGCACAAGCGTAACTCTTTTCTCTTGTGTAGTAGTCTTTAATTACATGATCACATGCTGTTTCTTGAATATAATGTAATCCAAAAAGTTTACAACCTTCAATATACAGGTGTAGTGCTATTTATTACAGTGCACATGTCAGATAGAATCCATGAAAGTCATATACAAGAATATGCTGTGAATGAGGCATGGATTGTGCACTTTGCAGTGCCCTGCCTCTATTTATGTCGCACTCTTATAAAAGGCAGCTTACTAGGCTGAGGAAAATGCCTGTGTGTATATATTGAATTGTTTGAGAAATTACACATGATTACACGTGTGACTTAAAACTCAAACTTTGCACACACAAGGGCAAAGTTAAACTTGTATATGCAAGTTGACCTTTGATGTTTCCTGACTTTGGGGTCCTTAATTATACAAACAAGATTTTTTAACATAGTGTTTTGAAGGAAAAGTTAAACATCAGTACCTCTATTTCATGCACATTACAAGGTTTAAAGGGGAGCCTTTCTCATTAACTTAAAAGCTGTATAATTTTTATCTTATAAAGCACACTGAGGCAAGGGCTCTTTTCCTGAGCACCTAAAAGATGAGCACTGAATGCGTTAAGTTGTTCCCTTTAATTACGAAGGTGGTTCAGGCAAAAATAATTCAAATGGTAAATAAGAAAGCTCTTGTCCCAATAAATATCCTTGGTGGACCCTGATATTTGCCTCTTCCCATTGTGAAAATTGACCATTTATTCCTACCCTTTGTTTCCATCCAAGTCCCACCGTCCTCCCCCAAGGCTCTGGGAAGAAGTTTGGGTGCAGGCTCTGGGACAGACTTTGGGTGCTGGGTGCAGGCTCTGGGCTGGGGGGTAGGTTGCAGGAGGGGGTGCGGACTCTGGGAGGGAGTTTGGGTGCTGGGTGCGGGCTCTGGGCTGGGACAGAGGGTTGGGGTGCGGGGTTGGGCTGGGGATGAGGAGTTTGGGTGCAGCAGGCAGGCTGCCCCAGGGCTGGGGGCCAGAGAGGAGGACTCCTCCAGCCCCTCTCCCCGCAGGCAGCAGCAGCATGGCGCTGCTCAGGAGGTCCAGCCCCTAAACCCCCCCTCTGCCCTCCTGGAATTGACTCGCCTGCTGGGGGGTCTGCCATGCACCTCCTCCCTCCACAGGCACATCAGCTGCCTCAGCCTGCCCCCAGCCCTGCTTCCTTGTAGCCGGAATGGCCAGTGAGGGAGCACAGTGCAGTGCTGCAGGGGGTAGCCGCTCGCTGCCCAGGGCAGACAGGGATGCTTGGGGGAGGTGCGCAGGGGCAGTAGGCAGGGCTGGGGGATGCTCTGGGAGAGACCCGGCCCCGAATATTGGTGCAGCTGGGCCCTGAATTTGCTGGAGTCCGGGCACCACGGGCCCATATAACTCGCTGCCCCTGCATGAGGGATCTATCTAGTTTGATTTAAGAATTTAAACAGGGCTTTGTAGGAGGGAAAAAACTTGGAGAGATTGTAATAGTTGTATAGCATAGCTCAAGGCCAGGATTGTATGACCTGTTCACTGTTATCAAAATGGATTGATATGTTTTAATTGTTTCTATAGAGCATTTATGTTTGTAAACAGTGTCTCTTTGTGAAGAGGAAAACCAATTGGTATAGTTCAAAATTCTTTCATAAACATTTTTTTTACTTTGTCATTGGTTTTGTTACTTGCAAAGGTTCTATTTTGTACTAGATTCATTCATTAAAGGTACAACTAATATTGTAATGTAATACATAGACTCCAGTGGTAAATACAAGGCAAACCAGTTTTTATAAAGGTCACATGTGTGATATCATACTCATAACTGACAATATTAAATATGTTCCTTCAGTGATGCTGCTGTAAGAGTTCGCAAAGAGAACTAGTCCTGAGGGTGCCGGAATTGAATCCACTGAGATTGTTTGCAGGGCATTGAACTGAATCTCTGATCTATACATGATATTTAACAATATAGAAATAGTCACATTTTGAATTATGCTCTTAAAATTTTCTAGGTTTGGATTAGTTCATAAACCACTTGAGCTTTGTTCTTATGGTTTCACATGAATTCAGTTGTCTTATTCTGTAAGGGGACTAATCAGAAAATACATTGAAGTTAATGGAAAGACTCCTTAGGGTCTGAATCAAAGATCAATGAACAACATTTTATACAATGAAACGTTCTGGGGGGAGGAATAGAATACACATAAACTAAACAAAGTTGCTAAAATTGTATGAGTGATTTTTAAATGAAAGTTTGAAAGGCTTAAACATTAATAGGAAACAATTTAGTTATCCGCAACATGGTGACCTGTATTTTTAGTTTGATTTCTCATTTCAGACTACTGTAAACTGCATAAAAGACACTGATTCAGTTGGTAGCACCTCTCAGTTGGATGGAGAATATTAATATAAAACATTATCTACTATCTGTTCTTATCAGTTAAACAGCACAAAACAAAGACTAGGTGCCCCACTTGAGGTACCATAAATGGATCTGATTTTCACAAAGTTGTGACTGCCTAAACCTTGAAAAATTAGGCCCTGCTAGTCGCTTCTGAAATTTAGGCTGCGATAAGTTATCCATATTTTCAAATAATGTTGGCAATGTACAAGGAGTACACCGTAGCCAGTCCCAAGACCAGTTAATAAAGGAGGAGTGTTGGTGTCAGGCTGGCAGCTGTCCATAAAACTTTGGCAAAGGAAAAAAGAGACTTTTTTTGTGCAATTAGTCCTTTATGAACTAGGATGTTGCCCCAGAAGTGAAGTGTAGCACTTGTGTGAGTGCTACTGCATCATTCTGGACAGATGCAGTCAAAAAAGAGAGTCTGGAAAATAAGATTGGTATCTTGGAATATAGAGCCATTAACTGGAAGAAGTATCTAGCTAGCTCAGATATTGATGAAAAGGAAAGTACGGACTGCTTGCATTCAAGAGATCAAATGGAAGGGAGCAAAGGCAAGAGATATTGGAAAAGGCTAGAAGCTATTATACTATGGCATGTGGAACAAGAAAAATGGAGTTGATGTAATTTTAGAGAAAGTGATGTAGGAATTTGTAGTGGTTGTGGAGAGGATAAGTGATAGGATAATTTTGGTTAAGCTAGCTCTTGAAAATGGACCCCCTAAATGTTCTGTGCATATGTACTCCAAGTGGGATATGATGAACAAGAAAAAAGAGGTTTACAGGGGAGGGGAACAGACACTGTTGAAAGTGAGGAAGAATGAAAGAGTCATAACTGGAGCTGAACTTAATGGTTGTGTAAGGAGAGACAATAAATGCTTCAAAAGGTACCATGGCAGCCATGGATATGGACATAGAAATAAGGAAGGGGAAACAAGCTTATAGTCTGCCAAGCATATGATTTGGTAGTCATTCATACATTTTCACTAAGAAGGAAGAACATTGATTACCTATAAGGGTAGTAGCATGAGGGTGCAGATAGATTACTTCCTGATAAACCAAGCAGAGCTGAAGTACAACAAAAACTGTAGGGTCATCCTAGAGGAAAGCATTGCAACGCAACACAGAAGGTTTGTTCTTGGCTATGGGTACATATCGTACATGAGAAGAAATAGTCCAAAGCAATACAGAAAACCAAGTGGTGGAAACTTAATAAAGTTAGCAAAGAGTTTAAGATGAAAGTGTTGGCAAAGATCTTTTTAGAATCCTAGAAATGTAGAGCTTGAGGGGAACACAACAAGAGGTCCTGTAGTCCAGCCCCCTGTATTGAGGCAGGACCAAGTATACCTAGACCGTCCCTGACAGGTGTTTGTCTAACCTATTCTTTAAAACATCTAGTGATGGGGATTCCACAACCCGCCTTGGAAGCTCAATCCAGTACTTAACAGTTCTCATAGTTAGAAAGTTTTTCCTAATATGAAATTAAAAGCACAGCAGTTTATTTCTACCTCTTATAAAAAATCAACTTGTTAATTTCATTTGTTTCCTGTGAACTAAGCAAAATGTTCCTTAGAAAGTTGTTTTTCCTAATATCTAACCTTGCTGCAGAGTAAGCCCATTATATATGGTCCTTCACTGAACATGGAAAACTGTCCTCTTTGAGTCACCACAAATTGAATGAGTCACCAGTACTTCAGTCAAATATACCACCTTGTCTTATTCAGATACCCAATCCACTTCATATATTTGCATTTAGTTTAACTTAGCCCTATGTTTGTGGATTTACTAAGGGTTCCAGTCACTCTGTATGAAACTATGAATACCAAATAATCTTGAAAAACATAACAAATGGGGTACCTCATGCTGAAATATGCTCACAGGGTTACTTAAAACAGAAATATAATTTGATTAAATTTAGCAGGCACATTGGTTTAGCTCTAGGAATCTAACTCCATCTTATTTGTTGTATTAATCTGCCCCATGACAGAATTCAAACTGTCATATTAATAATTAAACTGCTAGCCTTCAGTGATTGCCAAGAAAAGCTTTTGAAAATCAAGGATGACTTACTCCCTGAATCTGTAGACATCCTGAAAAAATAGTTGTGTGTACTTCCTATTTTAAATGGTGTGTTAGTTTATCCTTAGGATTCCGAATTGTCAGTTTTTCTTTGATTATTTTAGCAGACATAGCTAGTAAGTTACTTATCAATTATTGTTGCATTCAGTGGCAGATATGATGGGGGAAAAGGTACTGCAGTGAGCGGTAGCACTCTAGAGTGCTGTCTTGTCTCACCTCCATTGGTGCATGGGCCTCCTCTCTGACTGAGCTTGTCTAAGGAGGATGGGGTAGAGTGAAACCAGAATCTGCTGCTTGCTAGGCTTTTCTGTCTTCTGAGATGAAGAGGTTTCAGGGAAGAGAAACAATACTGTGCTTCCCCTTCCCTGTTCAGGGTCCATTTCTAGCTTTGAACGTTAGGCAAACCACCTATAGACATCAGTGGGAGCCCTTTGTTTTAATTCATGCATGAAAATCATGCATTCCTTGCTTCATCACATTTCCTTGTACCTCAAAAGGTCATACTGATTTATCCCTTTTAATCTGAGATGCTTCCTTCCTTTTTTCTCTTCTGGGTTTTCTACGTGGAAAAATTGACCAGAATAGCTATTGCGGAATAAGCAATTCTGCACTAACTATTTCAGAACAGTGCCCATGTGGACACTCTGTTCCAGAATAAAAATAAAAACACTTTATTCCAGAATAATTAGTACGCTGCTCCAATGTCCCTGCTCCAATTACTGTTTAATTATGTATACACAGTAGAACAGTTTCAACAGGAGCGACTGAGAGACTGACATCAGAATATCCTTATCTCAGTGGTTAGGCGTTTCTCCTGCAATGTGGGATACCCAAGTTCAAATTCCTTCTCCAGGTAGGGGGAATTGAACCCAAGATCTCCCAAATTCCAGGTGAGCGCTCATCTTGCCAAAAGCCAAGGAAAGAGGGCTGAAAATACTCCTTCTTTGTAAATTTTCGAAGAAGGAACCATTCTCTCCATCCTATCCTCCCCTGCTGCTGCTTCAAATGAAACCACTGCAACCAGGTCTGAATAGGGGTCGCAGCAACCCTGAACTGGTGACTTCATTTTACTTCAGCAACCTGTGCAGACTCCAGGGGCTAGAGTTCTCAAGTCACTCTCCCTAGGCTCAGTCACTCAAAAAGGAGGAGCATCCAATATCACCAATCAAGGCCATAGAGTAACATGAGTGTAGGGGGTGCCCAGTCATCTTTCTGCTTTCTCCCTGTTTAATCACTACAGGGAAATCTCTTCATCCAGGAGCTGTAGCATGGATACACAGGGCTTTTGCTGCCTTCTGCCTCGTCTCAGAAAGGATCTTTTCACTTCCTCTGAGAAAGAGCTTTCCAAGAGAGCTCTTTCCTCCTCCATTCTCTCAAGGGACCTCTTCTCTGTCCTCAGTGGCAATCTTCATATTTCATTTTTTCATTTATAGGAAGTTTTCCAAAGGTTGCCAACTTCCTAACTGTACAAAACCGAACACCCTTGCCCTGCACCTTCTCCGAGGACCCCCCCACTCCATCTTCCCCCCGCTTCCCTCTGTCACTCGCTCTCCCCCACCCTGACTCGCTCATTTTCACCAGACTGGGGAGGGTCCTTTTTCAACCAGGTGTTTGGCTGAAAACTGGCACCTTGCAACCCTATGAGTCTCATCTTACTCAGTCTGCTGTGTAGGATCCCTATGCTCTTCACCTTCCCTTTTCTCAGAAAACCCTGTGAAAGAAGGTTAGGATGATTCTTGAAGAATGGGGTTAGTTACGATTCCCTTGTGGAACAGAAATCCTTGGGGGATGTGACAGGCCCTTGTTTCTCTCGCAGTGAGCTCTTTACTGTCTGTCACTCTGTTTGGAAGATGGTGGAAAAAGGGGTGCAGATTTCTTTATTCTGTGTCCAATTTGACCAAGAATCTCCTCAGGTTCTTCAAATTGATTAGTTGATGCTTTAGTTAAAATAATATCTGCCTTTTCTTCATAGTAGAACTTTTATCAAGAATAAGAGTGTTTTTAACCCTGTTGTAATGACCAAATTCCAGCACTAATCAATTTTTCATAAAACTTTTTTCTGCAGTTTCAGCAGGAGAAAATTTGTTCATATTCTTTCAACCTTAAAAACATCCCAAAACATTACATAAAAGAACACCTGCACTGTCAAAAGAATACAACACAATGACTGCTGTATTCCCTCTCAGATCTGGATGTATTTTAGTTATGGGATGTCCCTCCTATTAGTAGTGCTTTGGTTGAAATCTGTTAAAGATGACCAACAATGAATTTTTTTTTCTTTCTGATTTATAAAGATATCATGAAAGTTTTACTTTAAAGAGATCCTTCTTTGCTTGTTTATTACCATAGAGATAGCAGGATTGTCAGCTCTGGATTTTTCTGATTTGTGTGTGTGCGTGTGGTTTAATAAATATTAAAAAATGAAGATTTAAACAGTCTGAATAAAAATACCTTCTTTCAGTTGTCTAATTTTCACTCTTTGCTCTTTCGAAGTCATAATTTCTCTAGTTCTGCATTCCAACATAGTCTTCCAGAGTAGACAGTACTTGAATACACGTTAAAAAATAAACAAACCCCTCCCCCCCCCCCAAAGCCACAAAGACAGCAACAAAATGTCTCTTTATTTGTACATAATAAAGGAACAAAGTGGACAAGCCTATTTTAAAATTCTGTTTCAGAATTTCTGGAAAATACACCATGAAACAAATCATATATCTGAGATACTCTGATGATTTCATCCTCTGGACAGATGATTTAAACTTCCTCATAGATTTCCGCCACAACTTCAACTGCCACCACCCATTCATTAAACTCTCTAGAACTTTCCCACACTAGCATCAAATTTTTCAACACCGCACTACAATCAGCTTCAGTAATGGAATCCTATAGATAAACTACATACAAGAAACCCACGAATTAGCACACCTACCTTCACAGATCCAGTAACCATCCCAGACACACTCTTATCAAGCCAGGCATTCAGATACCACAAAATATGCTCCAAGGAGAAAGTCTGCAATATACACCTTAACACACTCAGAAATGCCTTCACCAGACCAGACTAGAGAATCGATTGCATCATGGAACAGGCCACTCAAACACCCTCCCCCCCCAAGAGAACCTTCTTCAATATAGAAATAAAACCTTCTCCACCTGCACACCTCTAGTTGTCACCTACAACCCCCCATTGAAACCCATACCTGGGTATCATCAAACAATAACAGCCCATACTTGATGAGGACTCCATCCTGAAATAAATCTTTCCTGAACCCCCCTCTTCTGGCCTTTATGCAAGCCCCCAACCTCTCCAAGCTCATAATCCTAGAATATCAGTGTTGGAAGGGACCTCAGGAGGACATCTAGTCCAACCCCCTGCTCAAAGCATGACCAATCCCCATCTAAATTATCCCAGCCAGGGCTTTGTCAAGCCTGACCTTAAAAACCTCTAAGGAAGGAGATTTCACTACCTCCCTAGGTAACCCATTCCAGTGCTTCACCTTGCTCCTAGTGAAAAGGTTTTTCCTAATATCCAACCTAAACCTCCCCCACTGCAACTTGAGACCATTCCTCCTTGTTCTATCATCTGCTACCACTGAGAAGAGCCTTGATCCATCCTCTCTGGAACCCCCTTTCAGGTAGATGAAAGCAGCTATCAAATCCCCCATCATTCTTCTCTTCTGCAGACTAAGCAATCCCAGTTCCCTCAGCCTCTTCTCATAAGTCATGTGCTCCAGCCCCATAATCATTTTTCTTGCCCTCCGCTGGACTCTTTCCAATTTTTCCACATCCTTCTTGTAGTGTGGGGCCCAAAACTGGACACAGTACTCCAGATGAGGCCTCACTACTGCTGACTAGAGGGGAATGATCATATCCCTCGATCTGCTGGCAGTGCCCCTACTTATACAGCCCAAAATGCAGTTAGCCTTTTTGGCAACAAGGGCACACTGTTGACTCATATCCAGCTTCTCGTCCACTGTAACCTGTAGGTCCTTTTCTGCAGAACTGCTGCATAGCCATGTGGTCCCTAGTCTGTAGCAGTGCATGGGATTCTTCCATCCTAAGTGCAAGACTCTGCACTTCTCCTTATTGAATTCATCAGATTTCTTTTGGTCCAATCCTCTAATGTGTCTAGGTCCCTATGTATCCTATCCCTACCCTCCAGGGTATCTACCACGCCTCCCAGTTTAGTGTCCTCTGCAAACTTGCTGAGGGTGTAGGCCACGCCATCCTCCAGCTCATTAATGAAGATATTGAACAAAACTGGACCCAGGACCTACCCTTGGGGCACTCGGCTTGATACTGGCTGCCAACTAGACATGGAGCCATTGATCACTACCCATTGAGCCTGACGATCTAGCCAGCTTTCTATCCACCTTATAGTCTATTCATCCAGCCCATAATTCTTTAACTTGCTGGCAAGAATACTGTGGGAGACCGTATCAAAAGCTTTGCTAAAGTCAAGGAATAACACATCCACTGCTTTCCCTTCATCCACAGAGCCAGTTATCTCGTCATGTAAGGCAATTAGGTTAGTCAGGCATGACTTGCCCTTGGTGAATCCATGCTGACTATTCCTGATCACTTTCCGCTCCTCTAAGTGCAAGAAGCAAGCCCCTCACAGACCAGGACACACCAACTCAGAATGACACCAGACTCTGCCAGAACAACAGATGCAAAGCCTGCAGTGATATCTCCACTGCTACAGTGATCAACACCTCCTACAACACACTTATCAAGATCCATAGGTCCTACATGTGGTGTGCCTCAGCCAGTGCACTAAATGCCTCAATAACTGTGGGTGAAACCAGATAATCTATACTTTTGAATGAACTTGCACAGAAAAATGAAAGAAAAATAGCATCCATATCACCTATGGGTGAACACTTTTCACAAATTTCAGAGTAGCAGCCGTGTTAGTCTGTATCCGCAAAAAGAAGAACAGGAGTACTTGTGGCACCTTAGAGACTAACAAATTTATTAGAGCATAAGCTTTCGTGGACTACAGCCCACTTCTTCGGATGCATATAGAATGGAACATATATTGAGGAGATATATATACACACATACAGAGAGCATAAACAGGTGGGAGTTGTCTACCAACTCTGAGAGGCCAATTAATTAAGAGGAAAAAAAAACCTTTGAAGTGATAATCAAGATAGCCCAGTACAGACAGGTTGATAAGAAGTGTGAGCATACTAACAAGGGGAGATAGATTCAATGTTTGTAATGGCTCAGCCATTCCCAGTCCTTATTCAAACCGGAGTTGATTGTGTCTAGTTTGCATATCAATTCCAGCTCAGCAGTCTCTCGTTGGAGTCTGTTTTTGAAGTTTTTCTGTTGTAATACAGCCACCCGCAGGTCTGTCACTGAATGACCAGACAGGTTAAAGTGTTCTCCCACTGGTTTTTGAGTATTTTGATTCCTGATGTCAGATTTGTGTCCATTGATTCTTTTGCGTAGAGACTGTCCGGTTTGGCCAATGTACATGGCAGAGGGGCATTGCTGGCACATGATGGCATATATCACATTGGTAGATGTGCAGGTGAACGAGCCCCTGATGGTATGGCTGATGTGATTAGGTCCTATGATGATGTCCCTTGAATAGATATGTGGACAGAGTTGGCAACGGGGTTTGTTACAAGGATAGGTTCCTGGGTTAGTGGTTTGTTCAGTGATGTGTGGTTGCTGGTGAGTATTTGCTTTAGGTTGGGGGGTTGTCTGTAAGCGAGGACAGGTCTGTCTCCCAAGATCTGTGAGAGTAAAGGATCATCTTTCAGGATAGGTTGTAGATCTCTGATGATGCGCTGGAGAGGTTTTAGTTGGGGGCTGAAGGTGACCGCTAGTGGTGTTCTGTTATTTTCTTTGTTGGGCCTGTCTTGTAGGAGGTGACTTCTGGGTACTCATCTGGCTCTGTCAATCTGTTTTTTCACTTCAGCAGGTGGGTATTGTAGTTTTAAGAATGCTTGATAGAGATCTTGTAGGTGCTTGTCTCTATCCGAGGGATTGGAGCAAATGCGGTTATATCTTAGAGCTTGGCTGTAGACAATGGATCGTGTGGTGTGTCCTGGAAAAGTGTCGCTTTTCACAAAGCGATCACTCCATATCTGATCTCTGTCCTCATTGTCAAAGGCAACCTGCACAACACTTTCAAAAGATAAGCCTGGGAGCTTAAATTAATAACTTTGTTGGACACTAAAAATCATGGTCTTAATAAAGACACTGGATTTATGGTTTATTACAACAACGTGTAACCCACTAATCCCTCTTTTTTGTCTATGCCAACAGGGGTGTTAACAGGGCACTTCACCTTGAATGGTCCCGTAGATTAACAGGAGTTCTCTCAATTTTTTTGGTGGCCTCAGAGTGTGGCCATCAACTCTTGCTGGTGGCTGCTCTGACAATTTTTCCTAAAATATTTAATTAACTTTAGGAAAACCAAATAAATATGCACATATACATATCCAAATCATAGTAATTTATTTATGTAGGGTTTTTTGCAAACTCAATAATAAAAATAATGTACAGTTGTCTCTATTCTTAACTGGACAGAATAGAAACAAATCAGGTACTTTAAATGTTCTTGTCTTTTTGTTTCTTTTGCATTTTTGGTTGCTTTTTTTAAAGACTTGCTAGTTAGTAAGTGCTTCTGTGAAAAGTGATATTTGTTTTTATGTTAATATCACTTTTCATAGCAGCAGACTTGCTAGCAAGCTGGGATGCAGCGAAAAGTGATATTAACAAACATAATATCACATCACTTTTCACAACAGACTTACTCAGACATGGCGAGCTGGCGGAGAAATTAAGCCCGGGATGTGGGGGTGGGTAGAGAGGCAGCGGGCCAGAGGAGATGAGGGGGATGGATGGGTTACTGAGGGAGGCAGCGGGTGCCTGGGAGATGGATGGGGGGGCCAAGCGAGGCAGCAGGGGCCAGATGCAGTGAGGTTGAGTGGATGAAGGGCTTGGGGAAGCAGCAGTGAGCAGTGGCAATGGAGTGGTGGTGAGCCTGAAGCTGGAGCCCTCCAGCTGTGTGACCGAAGTCCAGGGCCAGAGGACACAGTGGGGACCAGGAGTGATGGGTGGGTGCGGGGAGGAGACTGTGAGCACAGGGCTGGCACCTGTTGCTGCATGACTTGGGACCACAGCTATGGCCCCACAGCTGGACCCTGAAACCCCACGGCCGGGGGATGGAGCCCGCCACCCCAGGACTGAAGCCAGAAATCCAAGCCCTACTGCCTTCAGGAATGTGGGGAACTTCTACCAGTTGCCTGCTTCTCTGGCGTTTGTGGTTCCAGAAGGGAACAGGGTCCAACCCCTGCTTATGGCCCTGGGGGAGGGGCCACTGCTTTCCCCCAATCACTGCCCAGGAGGCTATGGCCACACGAAAAGCACCTGGCGACCACATGTGGCTGTGGTGGCCGCATTTGAGAAACACTGCCTTAGAATATGTGTTAACTGGCTAACTACTTAAGCTCAACTGTTGGATTCAGTTTTTACCTGTTTCCCAGACCTGAGGAAGAGCTCTGTGTACGTTGAAAGCTCGTCTCTGTCACGAGCAGAAGTTGGTCCAATAAAAGATATTACCTCACCCACCTCATCTAATTAAAAAATGAACACAGAGTTTTAAAGTTAAAGGTAAAGTTATTTGTGGATTACATATACATTTTTATTATGTATCAGCAAGTTAAAGCTGTTTTCAACTAACATTTTAACATACTACTGTAGTAGGAAGAGAGCCTGAGACATAAGCCCTTGTATCAAAGGTCTGGTATGAGGCAGGACCTGCTTACAGAATTTGGCAAGAACAGGGCTAATATTGCAAAAATACACATTCCTAAAAAGTGCCAGTCACATAGTACTTACGCAAACACATCCCAATATCAAATGGTACCAAAACATCCCAATATCAAGGATGGTATAAAAACATTCCCCAAAAATAACAGGTACACACTGATCCCTCTAAAAGATAAGATCAGGATGACCGTATGTAATAGAAATGTTTTAATCTAACCCACATGTACAAAGTGATAAATAATAACTAGCTATGTCAGGGGGCAGTAACTACAATAACTATGTCAAAGGAGCAGTACTAACTTGTTTGTATGGGGATATAAAGATGTGTGTCAGAGGGAGTATCTCTGTCTGGCCTAGCGAAAAAAGGAAAGTCATGCTGTTCACTGAGCTGGTCCATTGTTACGGGCATACATGCATTAGTGGTCCGATAGAGTCTGCAGGATATCAGTACTGTGATTTGTCAACAATAAACTTGGCCAGGTGCCTTCATCCCTTAACAAATCTTGTGGTCATTGGGCAGTTCACTCGAGGTCTGCCATACCAGCTGTCTGTGCGGGGCTGGGGCACCACACAGAGGAAATACACACGCAGCCAAACATCTAACAACTACTACTTTATTGATTTTGTTCACTTTATCAATATTTTTAAATGTATTTTGATGTTAGTATTTTATTTACTAATCTGTCTGCTAAAATTTCCCATCACTATAGTTTCTGAGGATCACCCAAGTATCTTAAAATAAGTGTAGTTCTAAGTTGCATTAGCTGTTTTTTTTTTTAAGGGACCATTTGCTAGTTGTGTATGTCTGGAACCCATTATGCTCTGCCCAGTCCACTCTCTGTCTGAGATGCTCTCTGTGCTGGGGGGATGTGGGAAGGGAGAGAGAGGAGCTCGTAACACTGACTCTATTTCTGCTGGGATCTCCCTCATGCTGTTGGAAACCCCACCAGGGAATTTACATGCAGTCTCCAGTACAAACTGTACGTTCATAGTGGTCAGCCTTCTTACCAAAAAGTTTCCCTTGCAGTCGAACATAATAAAAGATCACAGTGCCAGAGTCCTCCCTGAAGGTGATATCATCTAATGCCAGTGGAGAGATTATTATGACAATCTTATGCCTTATCAGAATCATTCACGAAACAGGAAGACAGAAAGGGTAGGGACCTGGAGCCATCAATCTTGCAAGGGGAAGTGATGCATGCTATTATGAAAATGAAGCCTAGGAAGGCACATTGGATAGTTAATGTACTAGCATAATTGTTAAAGCGTTTGGTGACTGCTGTATCTATCTCATGTGGAAAATTTGCAATGATGTTTGGACGAAGGGAACCTTCATGGCATTAAGAAACAATCATATCATCTCCCTGATATTGCATGTGAGCAAAGTTGTGTTCTGCTTAATCCAGATATGCATTAAGTTAATGATAAAAGTGGAACTACCACCACAACAGAGAGAGACAAGGCACGTGATCAAATCATGAACATCTGCTACATCACTGAAAAATGCAGGGACTACAGTCACCCACTTATGTGTTTCATTGACTACGTAAAAGCATTAGATACCATCCAATATGGCCATCTTTGGAGAACAATGGCAGACATGGGGATTCCAAAGCATTTCATTGAACTCATTTTAAGTCTCTACCATGATCAGACACAGCACTGTGTGAACAGGTACAGGTGGCAATGAGTGGTTTTTCCCTGGACAGGGTGTGAGACAAGGGTGTACTCTGTCCTTAAGCCTTTTCAAGGTGCGGGCAGGGTATGAGACGAGCTGTGGAAGGGTGTGACAAAATGGAAGGACCTGGGGTTTCTGTTGGTGGACGCTTCTTAACTGACCTCAGATACACTGAAGATACGATGTAGCCCTATGCTACAATCACTGATGCAATGCAACAAATGTTGGAGTTTGTAAAAACAATTAGTAAGGAATATGGACTGAATATGGCAAAAAAACAAAATGCCTGGATATTGACAGGATTAACAAAAATGCAACCGACGACATGATTAATGGTCAAGTTGCCGAAGTAGGTAGTAGATGGGGTTCTACATATCCAACCAACGAGACTGTTCCAAAGAAATTAGAAGACTAGGAATGGGTTGCTTATGAAAGTTTGGAAAAACCATGGCATCTCAAAATGTGTAAAGGTTCGCTTGGTGAAAAACTTACTTTTTTCCATAGTGACTTATGGATGTGAATTGTGGAAAATAAATGCTGCTGACAAGATGAAAATTTAAGCTTTTGAGATGTGGTGGTGGTAGCAAATGTTCTTGCGTACCTCCTGGTTCGAAACCTTTCCCCTCCACCCCCCACCCCCCCCGCCAAAAAAAATATTAGTTGGCAATATTATTTATTTATAATATTACATTTGCACCTGCTGATTTCTATGTACTTTAGTCACATGAGGCATATAGATGGAAATAACTTCAAGAAATTTAGGGAAGGAATGGTGGTGGCCGTTGTAGTATGGGGCAACCAGCAAGGAAATGGATAGATGTCTGTGTGCTTGAAGTTAACAATAGATCAAGAAAGCATCTGAAAATTCTGCTACGATGTCACCAATATTCAGACATGAATAAATGGATTTTTACTTTACTTTATTCCAATCCCTGTGTACTGATTAGGCAAAGAGATTTATCTTGATTTAAATAACAAAAAAGACAACTATACAAAGCCTTATTTTAATACTGCTGGACTTTTGTGTAATATTAATTATTCAGTAAGGAACTCTGACAGCCTGCCATCTACAAAAGGCTGCTTTTCCACCCTTTCATGATAGATGGAAATTCAGGCACTATAATAATACTAACACTCATTCATGAGTTAAATAATTTTTGGAAGGTAAGGCATCACCACAAAATGGGTTCCAGATGAGCGAAGTGTAATTTGGAATATGTAGCAGACTAGATGTTCACATGATCGAATTTGTAACTGCGTAAATTCAAAGGTGGATCATAGATTGCAGTTACCTTTTGCACCGCTAAAAAAAAAAAAAAAAGTTGGGTTCATTGTTTTCCATCAAAATCTTTTTCCTATTGGCTATTCATTTACTTTTAAGAAGTAAAACAAATGTTTAATGGCTTTTTTGGTAAAATATGTATTTTGTGAAATTTTCCAGACTGCGGGTGGAATTGCATAAAATGAACAGAATTCCTGTGTCTGAGCAACTTTTTAAGTGTTTCTTTGTAGTGCAATTTTTAGTGGCAGTCATGTTTGTAGTTGGATCAATTTACAGAAACCATACTGGTTCATTATCTATGTCCTACTTTTTGAATGAGCTGAGGGGTGAAAACCTTATCTCCTAGAAATGCATGGCTGGAAGGGACCTCAAGGTCATCTTGTCATCCCCAACAGGTGTTTGTCTAATCTGTTCTTTAAAATTTCCAGTGATGGAGATTCCACAACCTCCTTTGGAAGCCCAGTCCAATACTTAACCATCCTTATAGTTAGAATGGTTTTCCTGATATGAAATATAAAAGCACCTCTTATAAGAAATGTCTAATTAATTTTCTAGGAACTAAAGCATAATGCTCCTGAGAAAGTGAAACTTTGCTGTAAGAAGCAGAGGTATCAGTTTGATACTTGTTTTTTCTCTTTTTAAAAAAAAAATAAAAATGTAGAGCCTGATTTTCACCACTGCCAATCAGCCACAGTATCCTTTTTTTTCAATGGAAGTTGCAGGTGATCTGCAGTCCTTAAAATGTAAAAATTCTAAACTTTGTGTCTAATAAGCCGTTGAGGTAAAAAAACTATATATTAGTTTCTCAAAATCTAAAGTTAATTCAGAAACCTAATTTTTGTTTACAGTGCCTGAAAATGACAACAAAGCGGAACTTGTTTGTGCGGTTGGTGCCATGCCGCTGTCTGCGTGGAGAAGAAGAAACTGTCACTGCACTTGATTATTCTCACTGCAGCCTGGAACAAGTGCCGAAAGAGATATTTACCTTTGAAAAGACCTTGGAAGAACTCTATTTAGATGCAAATCAGATTGAGGAGCTTCCGAAGGTATGATGTTGGGGTTTATTTTTTGTGAGGTGTATTAACCCTGTTATTTTACTACATCTATAGTATACAGCAGTGGAGTAATAATGCTAAGTCTGTTGTCATTGAGGGCTCTCGTAGGTGACCAACTTCCATTTTCAACTCACCAGTTTAAACTTCTTAATATGTAACTGAAGAGTTTGTTGTTTTTGCTTCTTTTCATCTTCATCACCAGTATATGGAAAATTTAATCATTATCCTGCCTGAATCATTTTTGAATGTTACTATGCTAGGCTCTTTAAAGGTTGACTATTTTTCACATTTATAGCTTTTGTAACCAATGGAAGTCCAAGCAATTGAAACCAAAGAGGAAGTTACTCAGTTTCTTGTTTATCACAAATAAGGTAGCAGCTTACAGTTCATTAAGCCCACTGGACGTGAGTGGGAGCAATTAAGCCAACACTACTACTAATACTACTAAGAGCTTGTCTACACTTACAGGGGGATTGACGAGCGGTGATCGATACATCGGCGGTTGATTTAGCGGATCTAGTGAAGACCCGCTAAATCGACCACAGATTGCTCTCCTGTCAACTCCTAGACTCCACTGGATCGAGAAGAGTGGGCCGCCGACATCACGTAGTGTGGACCCTGATCTAAGCTATGTCGATTTGAGTTGCGCTATTCACTATAAGGCATTTTCTTCGGCTCTCAAATAATTTTTATTGCTCTTCTCAACTCCCTCTAAGTTTTTTCCAACATGTGGATACCAGAACTGTATGCAGTATTCCAGTATCTGTCTCACTAATATGACCTGTGAATCATAGACTCAAATATTGAGAAAGGGAAAGGTAGAAGGAGACTCAGGAGCATTAAAAATATAGGAGAAAATATATATAAATTAGTATTATGTCCCCAAGAAACTGACATAAGTTAGAAACATTTCTTGGTAGCTGCATAGTATGTCTTCTTCCAGCTAAAGAGGAACACCCCAGAGTTAGAACCAATCTTTCAAGCTAGGCAGGCTTTTGCCTACATCAAGCTTACTCAGTCTTTCAAGGCTGTAACAGACATCTGTCTAAGATAACCTCCCAAAGCTAGATTGATGTTACCTATGTGTTTTTTTTTTTTAAATGTATCCAAAAATTTTAAGACTAGAGTAGGCTTTATCTACCATAGCCCCTTCCCCAGTTGGCTTTGGCCAAAATGGTGTCTTCCAGCTAACAATAAACACTGAAACTTCCTAAAGCTGCAAAAGAACTCAATTACCAGTACAGCTTTCTGGAGGTATATCTGTTAGCGGGAAGGATAAATCATTCCTGCACAAGCACATCTTATAGTTGGCTTCTACACTCCCGATGATGGATCACTGTATCAAAATACAGAAGATGAAAAAACAAAATTTTAAAACTTTTCACTTTTGTAAACCTCTCCCCCACTGCCTGTGCCATATGTTTTTCATTCTTTTCACATGAATAATTAGATAAATTTAGTATGATTTTTAAAATCTTATATAGCTATTTGCATGCAGGGATGAGCTTTTGAGCACATTGTCTTGTTGGAAATAGTAAGAAAAAGGAAAGACTCCAAAAGATGTATGCCAACCAAAGCACCTATCCAGTACATTACCCAAGGAAATCTAACTCATGAAAGCACTGATGGTGCAAGCTAGTTGATTTGTAACACGCCCATATTTCTGAAGAAAAGGTACTGTGTCACTACACAGACTAGCGTTAGTCTCTTGAATAATTCATCCTCCAAACTTATGGTTTGGGTGTTACATGAACATCACATTCCTGGGACTTGTTCCATGATTTGTGGTTGAAATATTGGTTTATTATGTGAGCAATGCAATCCAGTGACTTCTCGCTCGTACTCATGGCAGTTGTTGTGGCAGTCACTAAAAAGTTAAAACCACTGAGCTATCCCACTGTTTGGCCAGTGCTTCCTTAGAATTCTGTTTAAACATAAGTGAGGGGAAATGTTGCAAAAGAGAACATAATGAGTTGTGACTTACTGAAGATTGTCAGGAACCAAATCATCAACACCAATGTTATGCACGATTTGATGATAGATGACAATATTAATCTTTGGAGGAATTATTGTCCATGGACAATAGATTATCTCTGGCCTACCTGTCATCTCCTATTTGCTATCCAACATTGACCCTTGCCTCTGATCCTCAAATTGTCTTGACTGCCCATTTGTAAAGTTTTCCAACAGGTATTATCATGCTTTCTCCCATGTGGGAAGAACTCCCCGTAAATACCTACGAAATCACTTTGTAGTCCTTCTTCAAATCCTTCCTTAAAAACTACTTTGATGTGATATGTACAAAAACCTTGACAGTGTTTAGGCAGCCAGAGTGCTATGACCACTGCTTAACATGCTGATCAGCATCATTCCATTGTTTCCTTGTGTTTTTCCCCTCAACTTCATCTCTTTGTATTCATCAGCTTTCTCTTGTCTTATAGATCGATTGTAAGCACTTTGGAGTAGGAGGCAACAGAGGGTCCTGTGGCACCTTTGAGACTAACAGAAGTATTGGGAGCATAAGCTTTCGTGGGTAAGAACCTCGCTTCTTCAGATGCAAGAAGAAGTGAGGTTCTTACCCACGAAAGCTTATGCTCCCAATACTTCTGTTAGTCTCAAAGGTGCCACAGGACCCTCTGTTGCTTTTTACAGATTCAGACTAACACGGCTACCCCTCTGATACTTGGAGTAGGAGCCATCTTTTCATTATATGTTTTGTACAGTGCCTAGCAAAGTGGGGCTCTGGCTGTAGTCACTACCCCAATACAAATAATTTTTGTTAATATTGTTAATGATAATGTTTACAGAGGTCATTGGCTGTATATTCTCTTAAATTAACCCATGCATATATATGCACAGTCAGACTATCCTGCTGGTCTTGATAACTTCAAAATGTTAGTCATTTCCCCTTTCCTCCACCCCCATTAAATTTCTTTAGTCTTACCTTTGAGGGAAGGGGAAATAAGGAGGCTGCATAATTTAGATTTATTTTAAATATATTTAATTTAGATTAACTTCATCCCTTTTTAAAAAATTAACACCTATCTGTGTGGGTGTTAAAGCTTGTGTTCCAGAATGGATGGTTTTAAATCCAGACTTCAGTTTTTTTATTTGTGGAAGCAAGTGTAATTGCTGTAGAAGAGGGGAATGTTGTTATGGCTGCTTAGCGCTTTTGTTTTTGGAACTCTGGTGTTCTCAGCAGTAGTAGAGAGTGCAGCCTGCTAATTTAGCAGACCTTGATATTACTTGTAGAGAAAGACCACAGGCACAGTTTGGTGACAAATGTGCTTGGCCAGATTTATTGTCCTTAAGGCACAGTTCTAACAAGCTGCACAACTTGCCAAATTCATTAACACATGAGTGCACTATGGCAAGGAGTGGCTCAGTTATCAGGAATTTTTGCTGTCCCCTCACCGACGCAAATGGTGATATTTATAGACTGAGACAAACAACTGGGATAAACAACTTAGGTACCGCTTTACATACCACCTTATGTGTTTTGTGACATTTGTTTATCTCCACTTGTTTCTGATATCTTGGAGAAAACATTTCTATTTATCCATCTTATTTTGTACTAGATTGGGGTATATTTGTACTACCCTTCTAAAATATATTTATGTAAATATTTAATGCCTAGTACACTAGCAACAACTTTGCAATGTAACAAACAGTGAACTTGTAAGCATTTACTTTAATACATGGCCTGACTTTGGTTTACAGCCTCTGATGCAAGCTTCAAATTTTGCACCAGAGCTAGTGCTCCAGGCTCGCTCTCTCCCTCTCTCTCCCTCTCTCTCTCTCTCTCTCCCCTACAATTGCTTCTGCTTTTTTTATTTATAGGTTTGAGAATTGTCGGGCATTTTGACTCTGAAACGTGAATTTTAGTATTCCTCATTACTACATATTAGCTCTAGCTAATGATTTCTGCAGCATTGGAAGGTGTTTGTAGAGAGCATCTAACAAGTGTTTGCCACACTTTGCTGGCTCTAGACAGTTACAGCTTTTCACTAATGCACATTTTGTAATTCAGTAATTCACTAAATTTAAAACAAAAATTGTTTCACAAATATCCTGTTTTTCTAGTGAGAAGGTCAGAAGTTAAAAAGGATTAAAAACAAAAGATATATACAGAAAACTGAAAGATGCTCAGTCACTTTTTTCTTTGTTTCAATAGCAACTTTTTAACTGTCAATCCCTGCACAAGCTGAGTTTGCCAGACAATGATCTAACAACATTGCCAGCATCCATTGCAAATCTCATTAATCTCAGGGAACTGGATGTCAGCAAGAATGGTAAGTTATTTTATTTGTTACGTTTTAGAGGAGTGAAAGAGCAAAACAGTATACAGAATCGCAGAGGCAACTATTACTTTCAGAAAACACTTGTCTTAATATTAAATATAAATCACCAGCCTAAGTGACTGTCAAACTTACTGTATGGAAAAACGTTGATTGTAATGTGTCTGTGTGACATTTATTATTTTCAGAGGTATAAAAAATAAAATAAACTGTTTAGTTGGAACTTTGTGGTTCAGTATAAAAAAAAAAATTGATAGAGGAATGAAATACACTGATCCTGCAAACTTAAACATACACACACTGAACTGCACCACCACGAGTTGGTTCATTTATTTTAAGCGGCCAAATTGCAAAGCATGTGCATAATTGTTTATAGGATCGGGGCTGTAAGCAGCAGTCTGAAGTCTGAAATACTGAGATCTAAATCTTGTGACTGGAAACAGGCAGAGAATAACCAGGAGCCTGTAATAATTATCATTATTGGTTTACTGTATATAGTTTCAGCAGTGGATTCCATTTGCTGAATCCAAATATAAATAGTTTATTTTGTTTAATATTAACAAAATTAAATGCTGTACACAGCTAATTCTTAGTGTAAAAGGAAAGTCAGAAATTTGAATGTTCTTGATTGGATTTTGTGTGTGGGGGGGTTATTTTATTTTATTTTATTTTGCCAAATTGGTAGTTTTGTGCTGACAGGAGCAAATTCAAACATTTCATATTGTCAGGGCTGGATTAACGCAAGGGCTTTAGGGGCTGCAGCCCTGGGCTAAGGGGGGCCCTGGTGCAGCAGGGCTTAGGCAGGCTGCCTGCATGCCAGGGCCCCACACGGCTCTCAGAAGCGGTCGATTGCTGGCATGTCTCTGCGGCCATGGGCCCGGGAGGCGGCTCTGCGCACTACCCCCGGCCAATGGGAGCTACAGGGGTGACGCTTGTGGGCACGGGCAGCACACGAAGGCACGCTGTCCCCTCCCCCAAGGGACGCGCAGAGATGTGCCAGCAGCTGGCTGCTTTTGGGAGTGGCGTGGGACTATGGCAGGCAGGCAGCCAACCTGCCTAAACCCTGCTGCGTCGTCGGCCGGGAGTAAGCGCCTCCTGGCTGGAGCCTGCACCTTACACCCCCTCCAGCACCCCACCCTCCTGCCGCAGGCAAGAATCCCCTCCTGCACCCAAAATCTCTCCCAGACCCCGCACCCCTCATGCACCCCAACCCCATGCACCAAGTCAGAATCCCCTCTTACACCAAACTCCCTCCCAGAGCCCGCACCCCTCACCCTCTCCTGCACCTCGACACTCTGCCCCAGCCTGGAGCCCCCTCCTGCACCCAAACTCCCTTCCAGAAAGAAATTAATATAACAGCTGTTCTAAGGTAAGAAGTAGGCTATTTTTAATTAACTTAACTAAATTCTACATGTTTTAGGACTGAAATGTAACCACAGAATGGCTTTATGTTAATTGAAAGGCAAGTTTAGTATAGCGTTAATAGCCTCGATGCCATCATTGTGATCACTTTGTTTTAAATTAGGAAAGAGACTTGTATATGGGAACCCCACAAAATCTACTAGCCCCAGACCCACAGGAGAGTTAATCCGACCCTGCATATTGTTAGCAGACTTGTTTTTCTTGTTTATAGGAAAAAGTGGTGTGCTTGATCAGGAACTAAGTTGTTGCAGAATACCGTACAGTATCACCTCATTAATTCACTTTAATGATGGGAGACCTATTGCAGATTAGCATATTTTGCCTTAATTAACATTCTCGTACATTGCATAGCAATTAAAAAAAATAATTACAACAGGAAGTTGGGTTTACCACAATCACAGTGAAGTTTTCTCAGCTTGGATTAATGATTTTGTTTGAAAACTATTAACAAAAACATTCAAAGCCCGAGCAAAGTTGTTGCCTTTCCAGAGAATGAATAAAATCATCATTTAATCTGAAGCTTGGCATTCAAAGGGGTAAAACTATAGGATATAGAATGTTTATTACAATATGCAAACATAGCCAAATAGGAGGATAAAATTAATGTTGTGCATATGAAGCCTGCTATGGAAATTGTAGAGGTCTGTTTTGTACATATCATCTCTTTTCTGAATGTCTCTAATAAAGTCCAGAGCTCTAAAGAAAAGAGAGATCTAGGTGTCACATTAGTCATGTTAGAGTATTCTGTATATTTAAGCTAGTTATTTCTGCACAATTCCATAATCTAGTTGTATAAAATGTACTGCTTTATTTGGACGACATGTCCATTTTTAATCAACTATAACTCCACAGAGTTACAAAAGGGTTCCTCTTAAAAAAAAAAAAATATATATATATATATATATATATATATATATTGTTGTGGAAATATTGTTTTTTCCCTTATTGCTCTTTGTGACCAGCTTTATATTTGAGCTATTTTATTATTAATTTTCTAATGAACACAGCATTTTTATTGAAATATAGTAACTTGATTGTTATTACTTTGTTCCTGGTACAAGTGAATTAATAGTGTTAACTAAATAAGACCATCCTTAAATACTTTCACTATGACTATGATAAGTTAAAAGAAGTGTTCTTCTGTCTAGCCTGAACTGCTGAAAGGAATAACTGTTTCCAGTATAGCAGTTATTAAATGATATTTAAATGAATCAAAAGGTTTTCTTTGTTTTAGTATTAGGGCTAAAAAATTACTCAGCTCACAGACAAGGGACAACTGATCAGTTACCAGCTGTAGAGAGTTATCCATCCAAAATAATGCAACCTTTAATTAAGCGTACAAAGATCTGCTCAAAGAACATTTGTTGCTGGGGCATAAAGTATTTTAAGGAGGCAGTAGCTGTATAATTTGGTATCTCAAACTGTGAAATAACTTTTTTTTTTTTTTTGTATTTTAAATGTTATGGGAGCAGTAGTAGCTACTTCATAGTTAAGACTGAAGTTAGCTTCCTATCATAAAACCTAATTTTCAGTCACTCACCACAATTTGAACTCTTCCATCCCCAACCAAAAAATCCCCACCAATCTTCCTGAAAATTTACATGCTACATTTTATCCTCGGATAGACTTTTTCTGGGAAGCTTGATTAAAAACCAGAAAAGGAGTTTTTCTCTCCCCTTTCATCCTGGCTGGTGAGATAAGTTCCCTCCAGAATGTGTGATAAATTTGAAGCTGTCCCAGGCTTTTCAATTTGCTATGTAAAGAAAGGGGGAGATTCCCCCCCACCCCCCGCCTTATTTTCCCTAGCTGCAGTTACTGCAACAGGGGAAGTTCTGTTGTCTCTCCCTTGTATCCTCAAAGCTTATTCCTGGCAATTGGCTACATTTCGTTGTTAATATTAAACATGTTTCAATGTTTATACCAACCAATGAGAATGAATCTTATACAATCAAAAAATATGATTACATTCAATGATTTAAATCAAGGTTTCCTATTGTCTAATTTAAATAATTTAAATTGGGGATTGATGTAAAAATTGATTTTAAATCTACCCTAAGGCTAGGAGGCCCAAAATTTGATTTACTTGTACTTTTATGCTTCTATATATATATAGAAGCATAAACCCCAAACCCCTAAAATGTACCTTTTTTCTAAAAGAAGACAGCAGTCCAACATTCATCAACAATCCTGATAGGACAAACCAGTATATATGTACAATTAAGACCAGACAAATTGGTAAGGAAAAAAATATTTCATAACTTTCAAATAGTGCCTAAAAAGCTTTGTAAAATTCAAGCGGTGGTGGTAGTTTGAGGGGGAATCTTGGTGTCCTCCAGTAAACCATCACCAGGATAGTGTTTGGTGGATCATTAACATCATATACATTCTGGGAGGCAATCTTACTGGTTTTGCCAATTCAGGCTAAGTTCAAATAGGAATGGGTGAATCCAGTGGAGACTGTGATTTTGTGAGGCTTAATGAACTTTAAAAAGTATCTTACAAATTTGAAAAATGTATATTAACTCCTTTTTCTCATTAATGAAACCCACGTTTTTAAGACCTAATCAATAAAAACAACAAGGGAAATTTGTGCTATGCAAACAATGGTGAGGAGATCCAATGAAAGATTTACTATCTATATCTATATCTATGTCTATATATAGTTGTTTTTCTTTCCAGTCACTTAGGCCATGTCTGCCATTTAAGTTGGCAAAACTTATATCGCTCAGGAGTGTGGGAAAAACATCCCCCCTGAACGACATAAGTTTCACTGGCATAAGCACCCTTGTGCACAACACTGTGTCAGCAGTACATGCTCTCCTGCCAACATAGCTATCACCACTTTTTAGGTTGTTTTATTATGTTAATGGGAGAGCACTCTCCTATCATCATAGAGTGGCTACACAAGCAAACTTACAGCGGTGAAGCTGCATCAGTACAGATGTGCCATTGTACGTTTGTTAATGTAGACATGGCCTAAAATAAGCTTGGGTTAATGTACAGTTGCCTTAGGGGTGAGGTAATTACTATATGTGATGAAAATACTATGCCACAGATAAAATGCAGTAAAATATGTATTCAGGCTCATGATGCAGGCCATCCTCCTATTGTGCATGTGTCTGGCAACAGTGGTATTATTTTCTTCCCTGTGCCTGCAATGGCACTTCTCAGACACGATGTAACCCTAACGTAGGCCAAGATTCAGCAAAGCACTTAGTCAGGTGTGTGCTTAAATGCCTTGGTGAACTGGGATCTCATTTTACTTGTATCTCTAATTCTTCCACCCACTGAAAAGCAGACAATGATTAATTTTGTCACAGATTATTCTAATTGATCAATCTGTATTTAATGTTTTAAACATTTTGGTAAAGTAGAAATGTTTTCTGAGACAGAATGTAATTGAAGTTACAGAGAATGGGCCAATGCACACCCCTAACTGTCAAGGCACAATGAAAAATTAGGTGAGTCACCACACTCATCAGATAGAAAAGGCACATGAGCAATTAAACTAACACAGTTATTGAGGCTTTAATATTTTATAATGGTTGAATGTTTGTACAGCACCTAGCCCAATAAAGTCCTGATGCTGACTGGGATAAACAAAACACAGACCCTGCAGTTAAAGAGCCTAAACTAACAGTAACATACAAACAACATATAAGCAAAATATTGTCATAGTTACATATATTGGATTTCCCCAAGCCATTATTTTCTCTCTTCCCCCATCCCTCCAGGACTGCCCTGACCCAGTTCTCTCTCCAGGGGCTTCACCCAACTATCTCTACCAGTGCTAATCCAGCATGTCCTCCTTCCATTCTGCAAATCCCACGTTTTAGTTTTGTTCTTAACCCTTCCTATTTTGTTACCGCTACTTTTTGGTTTCTTCTAATGCCTTATGTCTCACTCTTCCTTTAAATGTCCCTCTCTAATCACCAGGAAAATGCTTTTAGCCCCTTCTACTTTCACATATAGTTCAGTTCAGTTTTGCATGTGGACATCGGAGGTTCTGAAAGCAACCTGAATGTCCTGAGTCTCTGATGGTGTGACACTCCCCATGCTCTGCTGCTGCTGTTGCTGCCATTGCCTCAGTCTCTGCCTTCCTGGGGGAGTACGGACCTTATGAGTAACATATCTTGTCATTGCCAATTTCATTACACAGTGACTCTATCCAGAATACACTTGTGTAATTAAATTTTGTTCAGCTCACTTTCAAAAACATCGTATGCTCATGTTTAGGGAGCAATCTGGATCCTGGCCTCTTATTTTTGAGTGAGGGATAAAGGTATTAATTTAGGATTAGAGCCAAGGAGTTCCTAAATGGTTTCTCGATGACCATTAACACTCAGTGAGGATTTTGTGACCCATGTTGTTGTTTTTTGAAATAAACACCAGCTGTATGGTTTTTTGGTTTTATTGTGAAATTAGTAAAAACAAACTTAGTCACTTCAACTTGTCACTAAAACTAAATACTAAAAATATTTCTATTTATCTAAGAATTAGCAATACAATTAGCAAATTGGAGTTACAACTGAACTTGAGATAATAAATCAACCAATTGATGACCATATGGAATGGATTCAGCAACTGACCAAAGCGTTAAATTAACACAATCAAGATTTAAATCATGAAGTTGGCATAAGGCTTGATTAACTGGTATCACTGGAAACTAAAGGAGACACCATCTACTTCCCTGCCCTTGGAAATAATGCTGAGTTCCCTTCAAAGCTGCATATTACCAGGTGATTTTCACCATTGGCTCTTTCCCCATCTAATTTATTCACTGTGGTACAGTGTGGTTGACCACCTCTAACTGCCCCTTTATGGGCAGAGAGTGTGAGGTAATATCTTTTAGTGGACTAACTTGTCTCTCTAATATCCTGGGACCGGCACGGCTATTGCATACAACAGTTTCTGCAACATTCTTATGACTCAGGATAACACAAAGTGCTTTGAAGTAGGATTTACTTAAAATCTAAATATACACATGCTATTTCTTTGATAGTCACACACTCATTCACACTTTAAAAAGTGCAGAGGAAAAATAAATAATATTGTGGATGTCTCCACTAAAGAAAAAAGAAGTGTTACTTAAAAAAAAGGTCTCTTCAGCTTGCATGGTGTTAGCTTCAGGGCTAGGACTGCAGTTCAAGGATCAGATGTTGTCATCTGGTTGGTATCTCATGCCGATGGGCTTTCTTGGGCTCTTGGCTAGACCAGCTGGCATGGCCTGTGAAGTCTTGGTCTCCTCCTTCCTTCAGCTAGCTTCAGGACATAAGACACACCTTCTTCCATGTTTACTTCGATCTTTAAGGTTGCAACTTCTGGGTCGCGCCACCCCATGACAACTCACTGGAAATCTGCAGAGTAAATTGGGATTATAGGCCTCATACCCCAGTAACATGAACCACTCAGAGTTGTGGGGTGAGCAAGCTGACTTTTAGATCATCTGAAAAGTGTTTTACTGACAGTTCTATGATACAATATACCACCAACTGCAAGTACAGGTGTACTGATAATACAAAAAACATGGAATCAGTAGGGGATGACTTAGAAGTGCTGAAAACCACATCTCTTAAATTTGGGGTGCCAGTTAAGAGATTCAGCTGGTCACATTCCTTCTTAGGCTTCTACATGCTTTGTGCAGGATCAATGGCTGTTGTTGTTGTTCTTAATCTTCACCCATACTTCCAGTCATGCATATTTTCACTCAGCATTTAAAAAAATATTCTGGGCCTTGCTGGCAACATAGGGGAACTTTACTATTTTAGCTTGGTAAAAAGTCACTTCTTGGAAACAGAGCTCTCTTAAGAAATACAATTAAAGGTTGTTACAAAAACTTCTTCTATTTTCTTGTGTTGAATAGGCTTAGGTCAGATTGGCCTATTTAGCTCACATCTGTCATGCTAAACATCTACTCAGAATATACTTGTTAGTGGATAATTTTGCAATCTAAGAGCAGGTGATCATGATTTGGTTTCTTAATAGTATTGAACTGGACAGGTGTTTAATATCCTTACATGGTTAATTGACGTATAAGCACACTATTGCAGGTATGTAATGCTATACCTGTGACTGGATTTGCTGAGCAGAAATTTGTCATTTCATCAAAGGTAGATTTTTGAAATTTTGAGTAGCAAGACCACTAGGAAATGTACTGAGAAAAAAAGGAAGTAGAAATTGTTATAAAAGAAATAAATAATCTCCTAGAGCTGGAAGGGACCTTGAAAGATCATTGAGTCCAGCCCCCTGCCTTCACTAGCAGGACCAAGTACTGATTTTGCCCCAGATCCCTAAGTGGCCCCTTCAAGGATTGAACTCTCAACCCTGGGTTTAGTAGGCCAATGCTCAAACCACTGAGCTATTCCTCCCCTCCAACTATGTTTTGTGCAGTGCTTAACTAAACAAAAAATATTTGCTCTGCTAACACTATTCTGTCCTTCATGTACACCTAAGTTCAGAAAAGTAGAGAATCTTGAACCTTGCCTGTTAGTGTTGCAAGCGCATAATGTGTCATTTTTAATATAACTTGTAATGTCAAGATCTTGTCTATAAGATGTGGATCGAAGCAGAGTCCTGGCTTGAAGGGGGCTTGATGACCATCTGGACTAAACCTTGTTAAGGCTAGAAGCAGCAGTTCATATTATTATCATGCCATAGAATCAGTTGGGAATCAGGGTTGGGAGCTGCACCGGGTCAGAACCAAGTCAGTCAGCTGAGGTAGAGTGAATGGAACAGAGGCAGGGCAAGAGCGGGGGACCAAAAACCAGGACTAGGAATGAGGCAAGGTATCAGGAGTAAGGCTGGGGCCGGGAACTAGGAGCAAGGCAAGGTATCAGAAGCACACAGAGGGGTCTGTTGCAACAGCAAGCTGGGGATCCGCTGGCTTGCACAGACAGCCTCTACATGTTTTCCTTAGGCCTTAAATACTGTTCCTGGGTCACTCAGGAAATGCAGTAGGCACTGACAAGACATCTAGTCGTGCTTGAACCCATAGGGCTCATAAACTGTCATTACCTCTTTGCCAGAGCTGTTGTGTGGTGGTGTTGACACAGCAGCTTGCACATACTCAATAACAGAATAATAGAATTGTAGTGCTTCAAGAGACCTGACGAGGTCATGTAGTTGAGCCCTATGCTGAGTCAGGATCAAGTACACCTTAACCATCCCTGACGTGTGTTTGTCCAGCCTGTTCTTAAAAACCTCCAGTCATGGGGATTCCACAATCTCCCTTGAAAGCCTATTCCAGAGCTTAACTATCCTTATAGTTAGAACAGGGGTGGGTAAACTACGGCCCTCGGGGCTTTGGATCCGGCCCGCAAGATTGCCCCCCGTGACGCTGTGGGCCCCGCGCCACTCTCAGAAGCAGCTGGCACCGTGTCCCTGCGGCCCCCGGGTGGGGGGGCATTGCCTTTGGCTCCAGGCACCACCCCCCGCAGCTTCCATTGGCCGGGAACAGGGAACTGAGGCCAGTGGGAGCTTCGGGGGAGGTACCTGGAGGCGTGGCAAGAGCAGCGCATGTGGACCCCTCCGCCTCCCCTCCCCCAGGGGCTGCAGCGCTTCCTGGAGCGTCACAGGAACAGGGCAGGCATGCAGGGAGCCTGCCCTGGCCCCGGTGCGTGCCACTGCCACCCCAGAGCCGCTTTAGGTAAGTGGGGCCAGAGCCTGCACCCCTCCTGCACCCCTGCCCTGAGCCCCCCTCATACACTCCACACCCCTCTTGCACTCCACACTCCATGACCTGAGCTCCATGCTGCACCCTGCACCCCAACCCCCTGCCCTGAGCCCCCTGACGCAGTCCTCACCCCTTCTGCACCCCTGTCCTGAGCCCCCTCCTGCACTCTGCACCCTCCTGCACCCCAACTCCCTTCCCTGAGCCCCCTCATATGCCCTGCACCCCTTCTTTGCCCCAATCCCTTGCCCTGAGCCCCTTCCTGCACACCACATCCCCTCCTATACCCCATACTCCCTCCCACACTCCAACTCCCTGCCCCAGCCTTGCATACAATTTCCCCACCCAGTTATGGCCCTTGGCCCAAAAAGTTTGCCCACCCCTGAGTTAGAAAGTAGGATTGTCAAGCAATTAAAAAAATTAATCTCGATTTATCACACAATTAATCATGCTGTTAATAATAGAATGCCATATATTTAAATTTTTTGGGTATTTTTTACATTTTCAAATATATTGATTTCAATAACAACACAGAATACAAAGTGTACAGTGCTCACTCTATATTATGGGTCGGCAACCTACGGCACGAGTGCTAAACACGGCACACGAGCCAATTCTGAGTGGCACGCTGCTGCCCATTGAGAGGAGGAGGAGGGGCGGAGGGGCCGGAATGCACCACACTGTGGGAAGAAACGGGGGAGGGGGAAGCTTAGCTGCTGCAGGATCAAGCTTCTGCCTCCTGCCTCCGCAGAGAAGAGCGGTGGGGAGGGGGTCCCGGCCCCCCGCCCCACTCAGCCCCCCTGCCCACCGCTCTCCCCTGCGGAGGCAGGAGGCAGAAGCTTGGTCCTGCGGCAAGCTTCCCTCCTCCCCTGCTTCTTCACACAACGTGGTGCATTCCGGCCCCTCCTCCTCCCCCCAGAGGAGCAGAGCTGAGCGGCAGCGTGCTCGCTGCTCCGTAGAGCAGGAAGAGAGAGGTAGGGACGGACCTGGGGGAAGAGGGTGGAACAGGTCATATCCCTCCCAGCCCCCTGCCATGAGCTGCTCAGGGCAGGGGGCTGGGAGCACCCGCACGAGCCGAGCACCCCAGCCTTCTGCCGTGCACCTCCCCACCCCAACACACACCCATCCCTCTGCCCTGCACCCCACACCCCCAGCCCTCTGCCCTGACCTTGAGTTGCCCCCAACACCCAGCCTTTTGCCCTGCACCTCCACATACACCCTAGCCCTCTGCCCTGAACCCCCCCAACCCAGCCTTGTCCCCTGCACCTCCACACATACCCCAGCCCTCTGCCCTGACCTTGAGTCCCCCCCAACACCCAGCCCTCTGCCCTGAACCCCCCCACACCCAGCCTTCTGCCCTGACCTCGAGTCCCCCTCCAACCGCAGCCCTCTGCCCTGAACCTCCCACCCAGTGGGCTGAGCAGGCTGGCGGAATAAGATCAGCATTTTAATTTAATTTTAACTGAAGCTTCTTAAACATTTTGAAAACCTTGTTTACTTTACATACAACAATAATTTAGTTATATAATATATACTTAGAGAGAGACCCCTTCTAAAAAAAGGTTAAAATGTATTACTGGCACGCAAAACCTTAAATTAAAGTGAATAAATGAAGACTCGGCACACCACTTCTGAAAGGTTGCCTACCCGTGCTCTATATTTTTGATTACAAATATTTGCACTGTAAAAAACCAAAGAAATAGTATTTTTCAATTCCCTCATTACAAGTACTGTAGTGCAATCTTTGTCATGAAAGTTGAACTTACAGATGTAGAATTATGTACAAAAATAACTGCATTCAAAAATAAAACAATGTAAAACTTTAGAGCCTACAAGTCCAATCAGTCCTACTTCTTGTTCAGCCAGTCGCTCAGACAAAAAAGTATATTCACATTTGTGCGAGATAATGCTGCCCCCTTCTTGTTTACAATGTCACCTAAAAGTCAGAACAGGCATTTGCATGGCACTGTTGTAGCCAATGTCGCAAGATATTTATATGCCAGATGCGCTAAAGATTTATATGCACCTTCATGTTTCAACCACTGTTCCAGAGAACATGTGTCCATGCTGATGACAGGTTCTGCTCGATAACAATCCAAAGCAGTATGGACTGACACATGTTCATTTTCATCCTCTGAATCAGATGCCACCAGCAGAAGGTTGATTTTCTTTTTTAGTGGTTCAGATTCTGTAGTTTCCGCATCAGAGTGTTGGCCTTTTCAGACATCTGAAAGCATGCTCCATGCCTCATCCCTCTCAGATTTTGGAAGGCACTTCAAATTTTAAACTTTGAGTCAAGTGCTGTATCTTTAGAAATTTCACATTGGTAACTTATTTGCGTTTTGTCAGCTCTGCAATGAAAGTGTTCTTAAAACGAACAACATTTGCTGAGTCATCATCCAAGACTGCTATAACATGAAATATAGGGCAGAATGTGGGTAAAACAGAGCAGGAGACATACAATTCTCCCCGAAGGAGCTCAGTCACAAATTTAATTAACACATTATTTTTTCAGTGAGTGCCATCAGCATGGAAGCATGTCCTCTGGAATGGTGCCGAAACATGAAGGGGTATACAAGTGTTTAGCATATCTGGCACGTAAATACCTTGCAATGCTGGCTACAAAAGTGCCATGAGAACACCTATTCTCACTTTCAGGTGACATTGTAAATAAGAAGCAGGCAGCATTATCTCCCATAAATGTAAACAAACTTTTTTCTCTTAGCGATTGGCTGACCAAGAAGTTGGACTTTAGACTCTAAAGAAGTAGGATCTAAAGTTTTACATTGTTTTGTTTTTGAGTGCAGTTATGTAACAAAAAAAACATTTGTAAGTTACACTTTCATGATCAAGAGAATGCACTACAGTACTTGTGTGAGGTGAATTGAAAAATACTATTTCTTTTAACATTTTTACAGTGCAAACATTTGTAATACAAATAATGTGATCACTGTATACTTTGTATTCTGTGTTGTAATTGAAATCAATATGTTGGAATATGTAGAAAAACATTAAAATATTTAATAAATATCAATGGGTATTCTATTGTTTAACAGTGCAATTAAAGCTGTGATTAATCGCAATTATCTTTTTTAATTGTGATTAATTTTTTTCAGTTAATCTTGTGAGTTAACTGTGATTAATCGACAGCCCTATTAGAAAGCATTTCCTAATATCTAACCTAAATCTCTCTATTTCAGCAGATTAAGCTGAGTACTTCTTGTCCTATCCTTCAGTGGACATGGAGAACAACCGATCACTTTATAACAGTCTTTAACTTATTTGAAGACTGTGATCAGATCTCTTTCTCCTCTACCACCCAACCTCCTCATAGTCTTTTCTCAAAACTAAACATGCCCAGTTTTTTTTAACCTTTCTTCAAGGTCAGGTATTCAAAACCTTTTATCAGGTTCATGCTGCAGATTTTAAGCTTATGAGATTTGTTAAAGGTTTTGGGGTGCAGTAGTACCATTTTCATTCTATCCTTATTGTAAATGTTTAATGTGAATGGTGAAAACTAAGCCAGTGAGCAAATAGAGACTGTCCTCATGTCACTGGTGAAAAGGGCACTTGCCTGCATGACCATGATTTGTACAATTTAATATACGTTGGGAATTTCCACAAAAGAGAAATAGTGCACCATGGTTTTATGAAGTGAAAGTGACTTGACTTTTTCTTCTATGGAAAATGGCATTAGATCTATAGCTGCCATCTAACTTTTTCATGAGTACTGAGCAGAGCATTTTCTCTGAAGAATGTTAATTACTTGTGTTTCAGCAGTAGTAATGGAGAATGTAATGCATGCTGAAATCTTTTTACAAGTCAGTAGGTCATATTGGTGGGAGACATAGGAGATGGGGCAGTAGAGAGGAGGGTGAAACAGAGCTGCTGATCTTAGAACAGACGTGGGCAAACTACGGTCCATGGGCCACATCTGACCCGCGGGACTGTCCTGCCTGGACCCTGAGCTCCCGGCCGGGGAGCCTAATCCCCCGCCCCCTCCCCCGCTGTCCCTCCTCCCCTGCAGCCACGCCGACGTGTGGGCCATGCTCTGGCCCGCTGCTCCCGTTGGGCAGTGTGGGGAGTGCAGCTGGCTCTGGCCGGGTGTCATGGCTGCGAGCTCCTGCTGCTAGTAAGGGGGTGGGGAGTGGGGGTGGATGGGTGGGTAAGGGAGTGGAGGGTTCTCGGGGGCAGTCAGGGAGGAGGGGGCGGTTGGATGGGGCGGTCAGGGGATGGAGAACAGGGAGGGTTGGGAGTGGAAGTCCCGGGGGGCCTGACAGGGGTGGGGATGTGAATAGGGGTCGGGAGAGCAGTCAGGAGACGGAACGGGGGGGGGGGGAGGGTTGGAAGGGGGTGGGATCCCGGGGGAGCAGTTGGGGTGGGGGTCCCAGTAAGGGGTGGTCAGGGGACGAGGAGCAGAGGGCGGTTGGATAGGGGGTGGGAGTCTTGGGAGGGGGCAGTTAGGGGACGAGCAGGGGGGGTTGGATGGGTTGGGGTCCTGAGGGGGGCAGTCGGGGCGGGGAGGGGGCGGGGGCCAGGCTATTTGGGGAGGCACAGCCTTCCCTACCCGGCCCTCCATATAGTTGCGCAACCCCGATGTGACGCTCGGGCCAAACAGTTGGCCCACCCCTGTCTTAGAAGTATCCATATTGGATAGCAGACTCTTAAGTGATGTTCCTATAGGCCTCTTCCTCTACTTACACTTTTATGACATGTACACAATAGGATATACCAAGTTTCAGCATTGCTGACTTAGGGTACGACTATACTTACCTCCGGGTTCAGGGGTAAGCAATCAATCTTCTGGGATCGATTTATCGCGTCTTGTCTAGACACCATAAATCGATCCTGGAAGTGCTCGCCATCGACACCGGTACCGGTACACCGCGAGAGGAGTACGCGGAGTTGACGGGGGAGCATGTGGGCCCGGTAAGTACCTTGTAGTTCAAACTAAGATACTTTGACTTCAGCTACATTATTTACGTAGCTGAAGTTGCGTATCTTAGTTCGAACTGGGGGGGTTAGTGTGGACCAGCCCTCAGAAAGATACTATGCAGATTGGCTTTTTTGTTTGTTCTGAGGGTGCTGGACTCTGCTGTGGGCCTTGTGAACAACAACATAACTGGCATAGCAGAAGATGTAATATTGTAGCAAAGTTTTGTTCCTTCATCACACTCTGATCTGAATTTCTATAATACGTACAATTGTAGAGAACGTTGATGGTCTTTATAGGAGTATCGATTGAATTCCTTCAGGCATAGTAGAAGACAAGTTTGTATGAAATTAGCATCTTGCAGAACTGGGCCCTGGGTAAGAGAGATCTCAAACTTTTTGTGTAAGGACTAGATCTACATTAGTATCCTCTCAGGAAATGAAAAGTTGTAAATAGAGCCAATTGTTAATGTTCTAGGTGCAACAAAATGTATTATTTCTTGCTTAATATTTTTTTGAGGTTTAAGCTCATCATCAGAATGAAAAATTAATTATGCATGAATGCTGTTAAGCTCATCTCCAGAAGAATACTCAAGAGTAGCATTGCCCTTGTATACTATGTTTTGATACTCAATCCTTCAAATAGCTGCATGTATGACTACAAGTGGAACATGAACCCTCCTTCCCCCTCCCTTCCAACAAAAGTATAAGTGGCATATTTTATAATTAAGGATGCAATTCTGTCACAGAGGTCATGAATTCTATGACTTTCCAGGACCTCTGTGACTACTTCTGGGACAGGGCTGGAGCAGCTGTCAGCCGTGGGACTGCTGGAGCAGTGGCCACCGGAACAGCTGGCTAGCAGTCAGCCCTGAGACTGACTGAATAGCTGGCTGGTGGCCAGCTCCGGAGCAGCAGCGGTCAGCCCCTGTTGCAGGAGCAGTGGCGGGGCTGGAGCAGCTGCAAGCCCCAGCAGTGCTCTGTTTGCCCTCCCTCCCCTCTGGGATATTTTTAGTAAAAGTCAGGGACAGGTTGTGGGCTTTCATGAATTTTTGTTTATCGTCCTCAACCTGTCCCTGACTTTTACTAAAAATACCCGTGACAGAATCTTAATTTTATTTATAATCCCACTGCATTCAGTAACAGTTAGTGTTTGTTTCTTTAAAGAGATTTTTGGCTTCTGTCTTTTGACTTTTGCCTGCCTGCTGAGACTTTGGACTTTTTTCTTGAAGATGGAGTTACTATTTTCCTTTTGATTCTGGCAAGATGAAGAATATTGGCTCTATATTTTAATGATAATACTAGTTGTTGGATTACCAGTGATAGGTGCCTGTGGCTGGTACATTTATGTACTACATTTCAATCTATAACAAATGAGAGCTCTAGCTATCTGAGTTATTCTTCTTGATACAAGTAGAGTATTTCCACAGATTTCAAGGCACAGGGTTTTTTTTCCTGAGACGCACACAGGTGCATATTCTGTGACCAACTGTATACAAACAGTGAGGACCCAAATTGCTGGGATTCTTACCAGTAAAGCAACTGTATCAATTGGCAGCATCTCTTAAGAGCTCAGAACATGGACTGATGGGACATACTGTAGGTGTCAGACTTTGTGCTATGTGCTAAAGGCAGAGCTAGATTAAGGCATAAATACTGTGGATCCATGCCTTGGTCTGTGGCTCATGGAGTTATGTGATTTACATTAGCATTGGTTTTCTTTTTTAAAAAAGTAAATCTCTAGCTCTTATGATAAGTAAAACATGAAAACGTGATCAGAGCATAACCGATGAAGTGAAACCTATCTTGAGTCTGTAATAAGTCTGGAACAATAGCTCTGAAAGGATTGAACAGCCCTATTCATCTCAATAGAGTGTTGACTCCAAGATCTGTTGCATTGGGGGCCCTTGCCAGCGCCACTCCAACAGAGGATTGTATGCATGGCTGGAGAAAAGTGGGTGGGTGGGGGGAAGGTTCCATTTCTACTCAAAGTGAACTGAGCGTTATTAAGGCACTTAAGCATGGTGGATGGGATTTTCAAAAGTACTCAAAGTGTGTACCTGCTCTTCCATTGGGCATGGCTTATCCTCCACCCACCCACCCATGCAGATACAGTCTGGAAGAGCACATACACACTCTTCTGAATTTAGAATTCACTCTGAGGGAGGCAGAGATGGCCCTTGCTGCTGCTTCTGGTAGGAAGAAAGGGATCCCATGCCAGTGTCCTTGTCTCTTTGGGAGAGGAGGTGGCCCCCAGCCACTGCCACTGCTAAGTGGTGTGGTAGGCCATGGTGAGGCTTTGTGTCATGGTATACTTTGGGCCCCAGATTGCCTCAATCCAACCCTAGTTGTGGGAGAGACAAATTTGAACCCCTGAGATGCACTAAAACTACCCTGTTAAAGACAATAGAGATTATATAGGTGTAACAGAATCTCTATTCCTGGTGGTGTTGCATGAGGAAGGGAAAAAATTGAGTTTCAACTCTCAGCTTCCGTTTGTGGATTTGGTGATTAGAAAATGAAGTTTAATGACCAGCAGTTCTCAAAGCCAGGAGGATCACCAGTTCTCTGGGGAGATAAGGGGTTACTTTCTGAATACCTAGTGATCAACCTAGAAGGTGGAGAACAACAATTTTTGGAACTCTGGCCACTAGGGACAGAAGAAAGAGCAGAGATAGAATGAATCATCTTGCTTACTGCCCTTCTTGACCCTCTTCTCTCATCTCTCTCTTTCTTTCTCCAGGCTTTCTCCCCTGCCCGTTTGTGTTTATCCTTTTACTTTCCCTTCTTTGTATCCTTCATTTCAGTTTCGGTTTTCTTGCTAGAAGGAGAGATGAAAGAAGGGATAGCAAAGAGAAAGGCAGAAGTAACTGCAACTCTATGCTTCTAGCATGTGGGAGGTAAACAGCAGAAGGAAAGCGGGTGGCCTGGGGCTTTGGTACAGTTGATTGATAAATATTGCTTCCTACTTCCTGATGGTTAAAGCCACTGAGACACAGAACAGAGTCATTTAATTCACTTCCAGAAATAGTTTTTAGAATCCGTAGTATTTGCAACACAGCAGGCAAAAATAGGTTTGTTTTTCATTACTCACGTCCCTTATTCCCACTTTTATGAAGTTTAATGCTTTGAATGACAGATTTTATCTATGTAAAAAAACTGAATGAGACTGGTAGCCATCTTTTAGCAGGTAACATGGTATATGTCTGGAGGCATTAACTGCTGATCAACTTCAGTGTCAGACTTCTAGTATGAGTTGTTTGTTATTCATATTGTTCTTAGTTATTGATTTAATATGAATTTAGCTGTAAGAGTTCTTCTGTTCTTTATTTGTAACTGAATGTAAAGCCAGATCCTCAGCTGGCATATCTCACTGTAGCACCATTAAAGTTTATGTACACCAGCTGAAGATCTGGTCTGTGGTGTATATACACAAAATCAAGACTTTGTCCCTGTAGCTAGTAAGTTTTACTGCACAGCAAACATTTTTCTTTTCCAATCATCTTTAAATATATTTTCTCCTTTGATTACTTTACAGATCCACACTTTGATGGAAAAAGGAGTCTTGTTCTCACAGATAAGAAATAACTTAGTCTTCACTAGGCAAATAAATTGTGTAAAACACACAAGGGGATAAGATTAGTGACAGTGATGCTTTTAATGCCTCTTGCCAAAGGCATAATCAAACATAAGGCTACTGCAGAGCCTTCTGTTTTATATATCAAGCGCAGTGGATTAACATGTCTATATTTGGATACTTGATATCTATTTGGCTGTTCTTGAGAGCAAATTTATGTTGATACTTTACTCTTCCTTAGTAGATGTTACTATATATGCAATTTATTTGTTTTTTATAGGTATTCATCACCAGTTTCATATGAAAGTTTAACAAGTCTTTTGTGATATTTTCCTTAATACAAGCAGCGTACTCTAATATTAAACATGCAGTTCAGCTGATGCTGTTCATGTCTGATACAGAAGAGTGGCAATATGGCTAAAGTATTAATATAATAGGTTTTATATCTATTGTACTTTTGTATGGCCATGTGTGGCTTTTCTTTTAATCAAATATTTTCCACACATTGTTTTTCACATTTGCCATAACATTTTGTGACTGTTAACAATCAGATATGACTTAATGAACCATTAATAACTTAGTTGTCAGTCATACTCTGATAACTGGAAAAAGAAGAACAGGAGTACTTGTGGCACCTTAGAGACTAACAAATTTATTAGAGCATAAGCTTTCGTGGACTACAGCCCACTTCTTCGGATGCATATAGAATGGAACATATAATGAGGAGATATATATACACACATACAGAGAGCATAAACAGGTGGGAGTTGTCTTACCAACTCTGAGAGGCCAATTAATTAAGAGAAAAAAAAAAAAACTTTTGAAGTGATAATCAAGCTAGCCGAGTACAGACAGTGTGATAAGAAGTGTGAGAGTACTTACAAGGGGAGATAGTCAACGTTTGTAATGGCTCAGCCATTCCCAGTCCTTATTCAAACCGGAGTTGATTGTGTCTAGTTTGCATATCAATTCTAGCTCTGCAGTCTCTCTTTGGAGTCTGTTTTTGAAGTTTTTCTGTTGTAATATAGCCACCCGCAGGTCTGTCAGTGAATGACCAGACAGGTTAAAGTGTTCTCCCACTGGTTTTTGAGTATTTTGATTCCTGATGTCAGATTTGTGTCCATTAATTCTTTTGCGTAGAGACTGTCCGGTTTGGCCAATGTACATGGCAGAGGGGCATTGCTGGCACATGATGGCATATATCACATTGGTAGATGTGCAGGTGAACGAGCCCCTGATGGTATGGCTGATGTGATTAGGTCCTGTGATGATGTCACTTGAATAGATATGTGGACAGAGTTGGCATCGGGGTTTGTTACAAGGATAGGTTCCTGGGTTAGTGGTTTTGTTCAGTGATGTGTGGTTGCTGGTGAGTATTTGCTTTAGGTTGGGGGGTTGTCTGTAAGCGAGGACAGGTCTGTCTCCCAAGATCTGTGAGAGTAAAGGATCATCTTTCAGGATAGGTTGTAGATCTCTGATGATGCGCTGGAGAGGTTTTAGTTGGGGGCTGAAGGTGACAGCTAGTGGTGTTCTGTTATTTTCTTTGTTGGGCCTGTCTTGTAGGAGGTGACTTCTGGGTACTCGCCTGGCTCTGTCAATCTGTTTTTTCACTTCAGCAGGTGGGTATTGTAGTTTTAAGAATGCTTGATAGAGATCTTGTAGGTGCTTGTCTCTATCCGAGGGATTGGAGCAAATGCGGTTATATCTTAGAGCTTGGCTGTAGACAATGGATCGTGTGGTGTGTCCTGGATGGAAGCTGGAGGCATGTAGGTAAGTGTAGCGGTCAGTAGGTTTCCGGTATAGGGTGGTATTGATGTGACCATCGCTTATTAGCACAGTAGTGTCCAGGAAATGGACCGCTTGTGTGGATTGATCTAGGCTGAGGTTGATGGTGGGATGGAAATTATTAAAATCATGGTGAAATTCCTCCAGGGCTTCTTTTCCATGGGTCCAGATGATGATGATGTCATCAATGTAGCGCAAGTAGAGTAGGGGCGTTAGGGGACGAGAGCTAAGGAAGCGTTGTTCTAAGTCAGCCATAAAAATGTTGGCATATTGTGGGGCCATGCGGGTACCCATAGCAGTGCCGCTGACTTGAAGGTATATATTGTCCCCAAATGTGAAATAGTTGTGGGTGAGGACAAAATCACAAAGTTCAGCCACCAGGTTAGCTGTGACATTATCAGGTGCCACAAGTACTCCTGTTCTTCTTTTTGCGGATACAGACTAACACGGCTGTTACTCTGAAACTTCTGATAACTGGATAAGTTTAATATAGTAGTTGCCTGTCCTATTAACATACATAACCTTTCTGAATCTCAACTAATATATATATATATATTAACTTACTTTTGCCAATATTTGTTTAAAGATTTGGGTCAGATTCTGCTCTCATTTACACTAGATTAAATCTGGAGAAATTTCAATTTGCTCTGGATTTTCACCAATTTAACAAAGGATGCAGTCTGGCTGAGTGTTTTTCAAAGCCACCTTTGTATACTCTGTTTCCTGATCAGGATACCAGTAGTGTACCAAGCACAGCTTTTATTTCAAGTGTTTCAATTAGGGAGAATTTACACTAGAAAGAAACAGCACTGTGTCTTTGCAAAATTTGGTATGATGTGATTTGCAAACAAAATGGATCACTTATTCCCAAAAAGATATAGGACCTGATTTTCCTCTTTGGAAGAGAGGAGGGGAGGTCAACTGTGGCTCCCTGATTCTGAGAGCCAGTTTGCTCTAGCCCTACTGAGTATTAGAGTAGCTGAAGAGTTGCTCTAACTTCTGTCCAATAGGGAACCTATGCCGTCAGAGAATGTGTGTGATGGAGAAGCCATGCTCCCTCCTTACAGCTGATACAACTGCTATGCAGGTGTGGGAGGATGGGGCTGGCACCAGGAGTTGCATCAGTCTTCTTTATAGCAGTGAGGAGGCCGTCTGCACTAGGGCAATTCCTGACTGGCTTTTTATGGCCAAAGTCTGTCCCTTTTGAGGCACTTGAGTGCTGTAAAGGGCCTGGATCTCAGTTGATTATATGGCCCATGACCTGTCATTTCTTCTAGTCAACGTGCCCAAGTCCTCCTTGATATCTACGCAAAGGCTGGAGTTCATCGGGGCAGTGCTGGACTCAGTACAGGCACCAGTGAGCCTCCCGGAATCCAGATTTCTGGCCATCCAGCGTGTCATAGACTCGATGCTAAGGTTCCCCACAACCACAGCCAGATGCTGCCTGCAGCTCCTGGAACACATAGCACGTGCACTCACGTAGTCAAGTACGCTTGGCTACAGCTCAGGACTTTACAGGCATGGCTAGCCCAATTGTATCACCCCGGCAGAGATCCCCTAGACGTTATGACACTTCCTGCCTGAGTATTGGACTCCCTGCGATGGTGGCTCAATCAGCCGGTAGTATGCGAGGGTATCCCCTTCACAGCAGCGCAGCCGGCTCTGAGGCTGGTGACAGATGCGTCAGACCTCGGCTGAGGAACCCACTTAGGGGAGCTAAGGACACAAGGCTTGTGGTCCAGAGATGAGAGGCTGCTCCACTTCAATGTAAAGGAGCTCAAGGTGGTTCTGCATTTGTTTGCATTAGAATTCACTAATTGCTTGTTTCCTTTGACGTCTCTCACTGTCTTCTCCCCAAGGGGATCTATTTTAGGTATGCCCAGTTTCTTTAAAAACTTATTACCTGCTCACCCTTATATTAACATGTTGGATGTGGATAGTTCATAAAAACTTTGAAAACTTTTACAAAGATACGTTTAACTGTTTTTCTTTTGTCCGTCTGTTGTTTATGACTGCCTAGGAAGGAGTACTGCAGAAAGGGATCTGGGGGTCATAGTGGATCAGAAGCTAAATATGAGTCAACAGTGTAATGCTGTTGCAAAAAAAAGGCAAATATTCTGGAATGTATTAGCAGGAGTATTGTAAGCAAGACACGAGAGGTAATTCTTGCGCTCTACTCCGCGCTGATTAGGCCTCAACTAGAGTATTGTGTCCAGTTCTGGGTGTCACATTTCAGGAAAGATGTGGACAAATTGGAGAAAGTCCAGAGAAGAGCAACAAAAATGATTAAAGGTCTAGAAAACAGACCTATGAGGGAAGATTGAAAAAACTGGGTTTGTTTAGTCTGGAGAAGAGAGGACTGAGGGGGGACATAAGTTTTCAAGTACATAAAAGGTTGTTACAAGGAGGAGGGAGAAAAATTGTTGTTAACGTCTGTGGATAGAACAAGAAGTAATGGGGCTTAAATTGCAGCAAAGGCGGTTTAGGTTGAACGTTAGGAAAAACTTCCTATCAGAGTGGTTAAGCACTGGAATAAATTGCCTAGGGCGGTGATGGAATCTCCATCATTGGGGATTTTTAAGAGCAGGTAGGACAAACATCTGTCAGGGATGGTCTAGATAATACTTAATCCTGCCTTGAGTGCAGGGGACTGGACTAGATGATCTCTTAAGGTCCCTTCCAGTTCTATGATTCTATGATAGCAGTGATGTGCATACAGACTCCTACAGATTTTAACAATCTGACTAACATCTTTCCAAATTTATTCCCTTGTTCAAGTAAGTGGAACCAAATCAAGGTGTTTTGCTTGCCAAGAGAGATGGCAACTGAGATTTGGCCTAATTTATTTTTCCTTTTGCCATTTCAGATTTGGTTTCATGATAGTTTTCAAAGTTTTAAATACATTAATTAATGGGCTTCCTGCACACTTTTTTTCTTGTGTACTGCAACTTCTGGTTTAGTAATTCCCTTTTTTGTATTAATTAATGATCTCCAAAACCACCAGGGGAGTAGGGAGGATAGGTTCATACCTTTTACAAGCAGAGTCCGCTTTGGCATTTTTTGCCATGCCTAAGAAATATTTTGCCACCAATCATCTGGTGCCTTCCCAGCCACCTTTAAAACGTACTGATTATTTTTTGAAAGAATGGGATAGTAAAAAAGTGTCTCTTATCCACCGTGCTCATATTGGAATGCTTATTTTGCTCCCTTGAATAGTTCATTAAAGGGGGACTGCTCATATCATTAACGTTTAAGCACGTGCACAATTGTGGTCTTGGTTTTATATATACAAAATACCCCATATTAAGATTGCCTAACACTTTCCATTATTTAAAAAAAAATCTTGCAATCTTTCTTTGGAGAGCTTTGGTTGCTTCCATAGCTTGCAGTGGGATTTTGAAATTTTGCAGGGGAGTACAATTAAGTTAATGGAAAGTCATTCACATTTGGCTGAGTTATATACTGTAGAAAATCACCATTTCTTGTTTGAGATTTTCATAACAAGACACACATTTTTTCTCTAATTAAAAATAGAATAGATAGTCACAGCAGCGCATCCACCAGCCAATCTGCATAGCTCAGACTGCACTGTTTTGCACTCATAAGTCAATAATGAGCAAGAAATTACCACCACAAAAACTTTACATGTATTTTCTCAGTCCATCAATAGCTGATATTTTCATTCAGAATACTTAACTATCCATTTATCTAATAAAAACAACAAAAATGCAAATCCCACCAGCCAATCTACTCTTCTCTTCTGCCAGCCCACTTCTCTATTCCTCTGTGTCTAGTCACCAGATATACTTTCGGTTTTAGATAAAAAGTTGAGTGATTAGTATATGTCTAAATTAATCTACAAACTCCATTCTGTTTTGTGAACGTCATTTGGATTGTAAACTACTGTGCCCTTCACTTTTGCCCTGTGATCTCCATCTTGAGCTGGGACACCCAGGAGATATTAGAAGAAATCCTTACATCTAGCAGAAAGGATAACAATGGGAAAGTCATCAAAATTCCTCAGCCTTGATGGACCTCCATTCAAATGTGTTTATGCTAGGACAGCAGGCTGGCTGCAGTTCCAGGGGAATTACTAGTTCCAGTTTAGATGCATGAGGAAGGGGGGTCTGGGAGTTCAGCAGCTGATTACCTGACAGGTTTTGAAGCTGTCCGAAGGTCACCTGACAGAGGAGGCCAGAATTTTATTTAAGGGCCAGATTTTTGTGCCCCCAGGCACTCTCACTGTCCATCTGCTGACAACCGGAAGATTAAGCAAGAGGAGTGGAGTGCAGGAGCATACTGGGACCCTGAAAGGATACTAACCAAAATACAAAGGGCTTTCAGAGTGGTAAGGACGCTGGAGGGAGAGAGATTTTATATGCAGGTGTTTGTTACTTTTACCTAGATCTGTACCTCTTGTGCTTTGTCTGTTTAGAAGTTCCTTTGTAAAGTCTGTGTGCTCCCTTTGTTTTAACTATCACAGGGCCCTCAAAGGGTTAAACAGTAAACCAGAAAACTCACAAGGATGGAGCTCTGGGAAAGGGATGCTTAAATTGGTGGGGAGAATTAGGGGTTCAGCACTAGTCTTCCGGCCTAGGATAGCTGGATCACTGGGTCCCACCTCCCAGTAAGATGGTACAGGGTGTCTGTAGGCTTGGTGTGTGCCAGAGAGGCTGGAATAAGTGTGTCTGGAAGCTGCTCAGACCCAGTAAATTTAAAGGCACGTGGGATCCAAAGGTTGGGTCCAGTACAGCAGCCTGGTGTCACACCACAAGCGTGAGCTCATCCAGGGTTGTAACAGAAGTTATTACCAATACTGTTCCTTCATTTTCAACAAAAAAGTCATCCTTTAAGCAATACATGAAATCTTGAGGTACACTCTGTTAATGACAGATGAGTTCAAGAGTCCTCCTTAATTATATCTGGAAAATTAGTCAAGCCTCCTATGCAGTAGATTCTTCATAGTGTATATTTCACATTGGTTTAACGTTTCATGCCATATTAGGCTATTTCTATCAGGAGATTTGGATGGCATTACTTGGTGCAGGTCAAATAGAGACTTCATGCTACAAGTAGAATGTAGCTATTGGGTATTTCAGGTTTTTGAAAATAACCTTTTGTTGTGTAACAATTTTTGGAGCACTATAGTTATGAGTTATGGTTTCTAGCTTCTTTCAATTCCTGGTAACTTTATTTAAAATCTTTTGAGATGAAAATTTCTCTGCTTACTCTCAAAAGTGAACTTTTCTTGGAAAACGTGTGTTAAATTTGTTCAGTTTTCGTTTGAGCCATAAGAATAAAAAAAATTGTTCTTTTCTTGTAAAACTCAAATGGCTGAATCTATAAATTATATGCAGTAGTATCACATAATTGACAGATATCTGAGATCAGTATTACAAATGATGGCTCAATTTTTTTACTCTTTTGCTTTGTCATTTGTCCTTGGCTCAGTGAGCCATTTGCCAAAAGAGTCATTGTAGTGTATTATCTAAACACCTGGATACTGTGTGGCTCAGTGGATTTCCTAGACCATCATCTCTAAATAAGAGTTCAAATCCTTGTATAAGTCAGAAGGGAAAGAGTTCAACATTTGGCATGATTAAAAACAGCTTCTTTCCAAGAGAGACAGGAACTCTGGATTAGCAGGGTCAGAACTGTTACTTGGTAGAGCTGTGTGGAAAAGTCAACAGTATGACTTACTACCTTCAAAATAGCCAGTTTACTTAGGTTTAAAAAATATTTTGTGGCTGGATTACATGTTAAACTGTGATGGTTCCTCTGTAGTGCTACAGTTTACCATCAGAGGGTCCTGTGGCACCTTTAAGACTAACAGAAGTATTGGGAGCATAAGCTTTCGTGAGTAAGAACCTCACTTCTTCAGATGCAAGAATTTATTTAAAATAAAAATACCTGCAGAAGGATATAGGAGCAATGTAGCACATTACAGTGGAAAAGGAAATGCAATTGTAATAAGACTCATGTTTCTTAATTATAGGATAATAAAGATCTAGATGCATGGTATAGGTCACGCGTGCCAAAGGCGGCATGTGAGCTGATTTTCAGTGGCACTCACACTACCCGGGTCCTGGCCACCGGTCCGGGGGCTTTGCATTTTAATTTAATTTTAAATGAAGTTTCTTAAACATTTTAAAAACCTTATTTACTTTACATACAACAATAGTTCAGTTATATATTATAGATTTACAGAAACATTAAAACGTATTACTGGCACGCGAAACCTTAAATTAGAATGAATAAATGAAGACTCGGCACACCACTTCTGAACGGTTGCCGACCGCTGGTGTAGGTGATGCTCTTGGCCAGGGAAAATGGGCTTCAGTGCCATTTTTCCTACTCACATTGTAGAGTATTTTATAGTATCTGTATTTCAAATCATTTTCTTGCCCAAATCTCTGACAAGTTCTAATAGGAATTTTGGCAGAGACTGTTTAGATTACAAATTCACTGTGTAATATGTGGGTTTATGCAGGCTTCCTTGGATTTAGGAAGAGGAGTTGCAAATTTGGAAAATGGTTTTGATCTCTATTCTATAGCCTTACAAAAAAGGACCTTCACTTTCAATTATTTTATTGGCCATAGTATTTGTTTCTGATAACAATAATCGGGGGAGAAATTATGGTGTTCAAAAAAGAATTAGACAAGTTCATGGAGGATGGGTCCATCAGTGACTATTAGCCAAGATGGTCAGGGATGCAACCCCATGCTCTGGGTGTCTCTAGCCTCTGATGGCCAGAAGCTGGGAATGGACAACAGGGAGATGGATCGCTTGATGATTGCCTGTTCTGTTCATTCCCTTTGAAGCATCTGGCATTGGCTGCTGTTGGAAAAGAGGATACTGGGCAAGATGGAACATTGGTCTGACCCAGTATAGCCATTCTTATGTTCTGCTATGTTTATTGATAATAGTCCATTCATTAAGAAAAGTAAATCTACATATTTAAACAAGCTTCTAACAATTCGATCATGGAAATTATGCTGATACACACACCAGTTTAGAGTACTAAGCCAGTATTTTAATTTTGGAACTTGTTCATCTCTATGTTGTGTTGTTGAATTACAGCATAGATGAGAAGACATACCAGAAGACAAATTTAACGAAAATGTAAATAAAATGATTGTAGTTCTGTTTTAGTCCCCATCCCAACTCCATTTGATATACCCATCTTTTACTTTCTGGCCTTTATTATTTTAACCAAAACATAATTTTTGTATACTTGTAACTTTCTTTTAAAAAGTTGTTTAAGTATTAAGTAGTTGTAATCATCAGATTACAAATCATATAGTTTTTACATACCTACATATTAAGTATTAAAAAATGAATTTTTCAGAAGAGGTGTCAAACTTATTTGATGGATAGAGATGGTTTCTCTTTTTAATTAATCTCAGTGGGCATTGTATATCTGTGATGGGCAAATGTTTTGTAATGTTTATGAAGCCAGTCTATACCTCAGTTTTCCCCTATTTGTTGCATTGTTATCTAGTGGGTGAAAAGAGACTGTTCTTGGCAGGCTAAGACACAGATGTGAATGATGCCTAGTTGTCTGGGGCCTTAGGTCCCATATCAGCAGAGCTCTTGAGAATACAAGTATCAGAGGGGTAGCCGTGTTAGTCTGGATTTGTAAAAGCCGCAGAGAGTCCTGTGGCATCTTATAGACTAACAGACGTATTGGAGCATGAGCTTTCGTGGGTGAATACATGCATCTGACGAAGTGGGTATTCACCCACAAAAGCTCATGCTCCAATACTTCTGTTAGTCTATAAGTGCCACAAGACTTTTTGCTGCTCTTGAGAATACAGTGGCCGATCCAATTGCCTGGATGTGGACACCTAGTAACCAATGACCCAGAGAGAGATCTAGACTCCCCTCCTCTCAGCAGGGAGGCAGAGCCACATCTCCCCAGTTTGGAGATTAAGGACTGGAGAGGTGTGAGGTGGGAGTTAAGTATTGGCTGCTGGAGGAGTCAGGGGGATGCTCACTGGGAAGTCTGATTGAGGAGGTCAGACAGACTAACAGAGGGAGAGAGCTTTGAGCTCTGGCTAACTAGAAGGTACTCTACTGTAACCTTCATTTCTCTGTGCTATCCAGGGTCTTCCTATACTGTGTTCTAGTCAACTAATATACCTTACTGTTTAACATCACTGACTGAGTGTCACTGCAGATGCTTGTGGAGGTGCATTGCTCACTAAGATTAAGCCTCCCTCAAGGGTCTGTCTCAGTATCCTCGCAGAATGGAGCTCACAGTGTAAAGCAGGTGTGCTAAAGGCCTAGAGGTCCAGTCTAAGGAGGCGGTGAAGGAGTGGTACCCCCTGTGGAGTCTGGCATACTGAAGGGGTCCTCCCAGAGACTGTTCCAAAGCTTTCTCCTGAGGGTATTCTGCGTCAAAAAAACAAAAATTCTGCACACAATATTTGAAAATTCTTCAAAATTCTGCCAATTTTATTTGTCAATAAATAAATGTGTTGGATCCAGAATGGGAGCGGGGAGCACAAGCCACTGACTGCACAGAGGTGTTGGAGATCACCCCTCTCCTCCCCCCTCCTCCTCCCCGCAAGGACCAGGACTGTCCAGAAACACCTGGGGGCTCTGTCCCTCTGTGCCAAGCACAGGAGCTGTAGGCAGGCAGGCTCAGCCCAGCGAGATCCAAATATGGAGGGCTTAGTGTAGGGAGATCCAGGTGTGGGGTGATAGGGTTCTGTGTGGGGCAATCTCGGTGGGGGGCCTGGGTGTGAGGGAGATCAGGATAAATGGGGGCTTGTTGGGAGGGAGGGGCTCTGGGTGCAGACACAATGGGACTCCACAGGGGGATCCAGGTGAAGGTGGTTCGGGCTCAGCGGGGTGGTGGTCTTGGTTTGGCGGGCTTGGGGGGGGAGTCCCAGGTGCTGGTTTGGTGGGGTGGGAATCCGGGTGATGGCTTAGTGGAGTGGGAATCTGAATGCAGGTGGCTAGTCAGGGTGGTTCAAGTGCAGGGGGTGGTCTGGGTACAGGGGGTGAGGCTTGTTGGGATGTGGGGTCAGTGGAGGGGTTCTGAGTGCAGGGGGTGAGGCTTGGCAGGGCAATTTGGATGAATGGAGATTGGGCGAATGGGGGAGCAGCTCCCCGTACAATGACCCCTCCTCCTCCTCCTCCTCCTCACGACTGAGGAGCGATGGGGGCAGGAAGCGGGGCTCGGGGTTTCAGCACTTCCTGCAGCTGGAGAGGTTTCTGGGAGTGGGTCTGACACAGCCCTGGCCACTCCTTACCAGGAAAGAGGAAACTCTGTCCTCTCCAGCCCAGCCAGGATTAGTAGCTGAGCCTGGCACAGAGTAGGAGTCACTGGCCGAGGCTTCCCCAACCCCGCTCCTCCAGTGATTTGCCACTCCATTGGCTGCTCTGGGCACCCAAAACAATGCACCTGCACTGCTTGGGTGTGGCGCATGACTGTTCTTGCAGCTTCCCTGTCAGTCATTTTTTTGCAGGGAAGCAAAGAAATCTGTGTGGGACATGAATTCTGTGCATGTGCAGTGGCGCAGAATTCCCCAAGGAGTAAAAGCGGGGGCCATAGCACTATTCCTGTGGATCTGTTAAAGTATTACCCTGAATCTACACCTGGACTACCACTGATTTGAATGAGAGATTTGCTGAATATTTAGCTGTTTGTTCAATACTTTATTGTTGCATTCAGAGTCACTCAGTGAGAAAATATTTACCTTTAGACCATCGCAAAGGTATCCCTTTGTTTCTTTTCCTTCCCCACTCTTTTTCTTTCCCTCTTCCTCCTCTCTCTTCACCCCTCAGCATTTCCTGCCCTGCAGCAGTTATCATTTCCCATCTCTCCATGGGCTTCACTCCTACTCTCCACATTGCATTTGCTAACATGATCATTTGTGATTATGTATATTGTATGTTGTAAATATTTTGGTCTACCCAACAAATTTTACATCTTGTTTGTCTTACTGGTATAAATTAATTTGAGGCTGAGGAATGGTAATCCTCTTTGCTGAACCTAGGGTTGAGAAACAGGACTGTTAATCTTGCCTTGGGGTGACAAAGATTACATTGACACTGAAGAGTCATAATTGGGCTTTAGAGTTACCTAGTGAGATTAATAGAAGGTAGGAAAGTTCCCACCTCTGAGGCTACCTTCACTGCACCAGGTGTTGTTTTTTCACAGTGGGATAACTAATCTGCATTAGCTGTCCTATTGTAAAATCCTGTTGGAGTCAAAGCACTGTAGTTTTAATAAAAACTTTAATGAAAGGTAGCTAGGTGGGGCTAATGCTATATCCCCACCTGTGATTGGCCTTGCTTAATTTACCACATAGTAAAACTACAGTGCCATGTCTCCATGAGGATTTTATAGTGGACTAGTTAATGCATGTTATCTTGTGGGAAAAAAACACACTTTTCTGGGCAGTAAAAACAAAGTCTATCGTTTCAGGCTGTTTGTAGAGTTAGGAAGACAACAGCATCAATTACATTTAATTAACATTGGGAAGGTCTCTGCAACCATGAAGGCTAGACTCTTACTTTTTTAAAGGAATGAAGTTTATATTCTACATAATCAGAACATGTCTTGCAGGCCACATAAACACATCAGGTGGGCTTGAGCTATAGTCTGTCTAAATTTGGCGGGGGAGACAGGGAGCACAATTTGTTACTGAAAATGTATATATGTGTAATTGATGATTGAAGGCTGACCCAAAGGCTGCCATTGACTTCAGTGGGCTCTGGATCAGGCCCTTCATTTGCCTTACTGATCCAGGAAAATCACTGTTGCAGTGGTTCTCTGGAGTGTTGGTGGGAGCCTTTCCTGATAGAACACAGAAAGAAGCATTTTGAGAAACAAATAGTGGGTATGAAATGGGTATTGCGAGAGAAGGAAGTGCATGAAAAAGGATATTTATCATACGAAGTGGTCCTCAAAATGAAAAATTGGAGAACCACTGCATTAATTGTTAAATGAATTGGTTCTTTTTTAAATGTTTTAAATTAAACATTTTTCTGCCTGTGATTGAGTCTAATAACTTAACATAGTTTGTCTTTTCCTTATTTAACAGGCATACAGGAGTTTCCAGAAAACATCAAAAACTGTAAAGTTTTGGCAATTGTTGAGGCCAGTGTAAATCCAATTTCAAAGTAAGTTCCCCCTCCCCCCCTTCATTCTGATGACAAAACCTAAACTTTCTTACCATTTATTGTGTTGTATGTCTGTATAGTTACACAAGGAGCTAGTAGTGCCCCCCATAATTAAAGTTGCCCTGCAGGTCCCATTATAAGATGCTCTTTTTCAGTTGCTTACAACTTTGCCAAACTTTAACTGTCCAGGCTGAAATTTTCTATGCTGGTTGTTTGCCTCAGGTTGAGTTTGATTTAGGATTGTCCTGGAGTCCCCAGGAATTAAAGATTAATCTTTAATTAAAGGTAAAGTCATGTGATGAAACCTCCAGGAATTCGTCCAACCAAAGTTGGTAGCCCTAGTTCGATTAAAGTTTCAGCAAAAACAATTCAACGGTTTCTGAGAACAAGTTTAGTGGAAAAATATATATTTCCCCATGGTTAAAAGAAAACAAACAGACCAACTGAATTCTTATGACTCTTTCACTGAGATGCTCTAGTGCCCCCATGCTTTGAAGCACGGAGTTGAAATTTAGCAGGGAGATAGCCCGGTGTAAGGGACATGCTATCTAGTGTTTGTATGACTGATTGCCCAAATTTGGCCAAGTTATAAACCTTTTAAAAATTGCATTTGCCACAACAAATAAATAATATAATAATTACTGTATAGTAGTAACTTGCTAGAGTTTGGCAGGTAAATTCTCGAGTCCGTCTGCACTGATCAGGCCCAAGCCCAGGAATGCAGGCTCTTAGCTGCTCCTGGCTGCTAGAGGTGTCTGTGGCACTGGGCTCTGGAACTAAGAACAGAACTGTCATCATGGAGGCGGAAGCAGCCTGACTGAAATGCAGATGGGACAAGAACTGAGCCAGGATGGGGAGATGAGGCAGGGAAATGAGACTGGGAGAAAGGAGCATGAGGGGGTTGTTGAGGGAGAGGCAGGACTGGCACTGGGACAGGCTGGAGCAGGCAATAGCAGAAGTGGTCAGACTTGCAGGGGAATGGGGCAGAAGAGTGTGCCCACAAGAACATACTCCCTTCCAGAATCTGGAATTGAACGGAAGGTTCTTGGGTCTCCACTGTCAGCAAATAGCTACGGATCTAGAGCAGTGGTTTTCAACCTTTTTTCATTTGCGAGCCCCTAAAAAATTTCAAATGGAGGTGCTTTGGAAATCTTAGACATAGTCTGCAGACTGCCACGGGTCCACGGACAGCATGTGGAAAACCACTGATCTAGAGACTGATCCATACAGAGGATGACACAACCTACTACTGTTCTTAATTACTTCTTTAGCTCAAGTGACAGAGGCCTGTGCTGTGGATCTAAGAGTTCCAACCCTGTTGATGAACCATGTGGCTATCAGTATGGTTCTACAGGATAGAATTAGGTTAAATCAGTTGAATGCTGCTCTAAAAACTGGATTCTTTCCCTGCCTTTGCCACAGAGTTGTTGTGTAATGCTAAACTGGTTACTTAAACCAAACTTTTCATAGGTGCTCGCTAATTGTGTGTTCCTCATTTTCTGAGTGGCGGACTTGAAATCCTTGGATGAGTACTCATAGGTGCAACTGAAGTCACTGGGCTAGAACACACAGAGTGTTATATAATGCTAAGTACAGTGAAAAATCAAGTCCTAGAAATCTCAAACTGGGCACCCAAAATCAAAGAACAGTTCTGACCTTAATCTCTTTGATCCTCACTTCCTTATCTTTAAAATTGGGGTCATACCACCTCACCACACACAGGGTTGTTGTGCAAATCAGTTCATTAATGTTTGGGAAGCACTCAGATATTTTAGTGAAGAGTGCCATGGAAAAAGCCTCTGAGAAGCTCAGTATTCAGAGCAAGGTTTGAATAGTGTGCAGTAAATAAGACATAGAATCACACTTCGAAAAATAAGGATAAAACAAGATACTGAATAGCTATTGGTTCTGTGAATACCATCTGTCCTGTTCACTGAATGAGGCAGGAGTTCTGCGGGGAGCGGAGGGAGGAAGTGATCTTGTTATAAAAGACGGTATCATAATGGATGCACATATGGGAGGTAACTTAGGGTTGCACAGACAACCTTAATTCTGGCATTTCCTTACTTTTGAGTGCTTGATTTTTGCAACCTTGATATTCTTTTAACATCGTTTTTGTGTGTAGTTATATATACATCGTCTTCCTCAATAGATATATACAAAAATAAAAAAAGGGATTAACATTTTTGCAACCTTAATAAAATAACATTTGAAAATAATCCAACATGTGCATGCACATATATAATTATATAATCATTTATATTTTAATGTGTAACTGTATATTACATAATTATTACTAATTAAGTGTAAGTAAACTGTACTAAATTTGTACTAATTAACTGATCAGATGATCCATCTACACTCTATTCAATTTAAAATTATGGGATTTTGTAGGCATAAGGGCTGAGTGGGTATGTTGGATAAAGATAAATAAGTAAATATTTATTGATATAGCACATGCTGCTTTACATTAAGGTCAGATTTTTCTATCTTTTTAAGACTGTAAGTGTTAGAAACTTACTTTTTGTTTTAGACTAAAGTTTAAATTGTTCAGGAAAGTAGGACTTAGACAGTTTCTTGTGCTTCCCTTTCATTACTGGAGTGTATTTTTCAATTCTTGGTTTTGATGAAGTTAAATATGATGTTGCAGGGGTTTCTAAACTGAGCTTTTAATGGAAGCATTTATAGAGAGACTAATGTTTACATAAACTTTTGGTTTTTAAAATGACAAAAGATGCAGGGAACCACAATACCATCTCCTTGGATGGGCAGAAACATGTAGATTCTCAGCTTGCTGGGAACATTATTGTTTTTCTTTTTTTTTTATGTCAGAGTCATAAATCTTTAAAAATAGGAAATTGCTGCTACTTCTTTTGCTTCTGCTGCTATTTCTTAGGCACCTACAGCCATAACATTTGAATGCCATTACCGACTTTTTTAGAAGTCACCAGTTCTCTGAAGAAGGTGGACAAATGTATATTCCTCTTCCTCAACTATCAGTTGCTTAATGAAAAAGAATCCAATCTGTCTAGTTTATTTCATGGGAGCACAAACCATGGACCATTTTGCAAACTCATCTCCTAGGATAAGACTTGCCCAGAAGTGATGGCTCTTGTCTCTCTGGTGACAAGATTTAGGCTTGGCCCAGTTTCTGGAAGTAGTACTAGCACAGGTGAGATCTCTGCTGAAAATGACCATCACCCCACTTCCATGCCTAAAAAACAAATAAACTCAAAAAGTTTTACTAGTTTTTCATTAGCCTTGGTATTTCCACTCAGTGCATCTTCCACAGTGGATTGCAGTGTGAAAACAAGCCTTTCAGATAGCTAGACCATAACCTGTTCATAGCATTGAAAAACAAGGGCCTTGAAACTGATCCTGGTATGAACAGTTAGCCGAATGTAGGCTGAGAGAGCCTTGTAGAAATGCTGATAAACCTTAATTTTAGCATATATGTTCCTTTTGCTATACTAAACAAATTATACTGTGTTATAAGAGAGTACAATATAATGACGATATAATGTTGAAACAAAAACAGTGCCTAAAAAATTGTTTTTGTGTTCATCTAGGCTTCCAGATGGATTTTCCCAACTGTTAAACCTAACACAGCTGTACCTGAATGATGCTTTCCTTGAGTTTTTGCCAGCCAATTTTGGCAGGTAAGTTAAATTTGAATCTGAAAACCTATAATATTTAATTCTTGGTTCTTAACTATTCAGAAAACGTTTTGCTGCCTCTTAAGCAAAGGGTGGGAGATAAATCTCCAACAAGTTTTCCATATATTACATAGCTTAAAATAAAACAAAAAACACCAACATTCTCTTTGGTAGATCTTCCTGAGTGTTCTGTTTGTACCCTTGAGAAACCTTACCAAACATTACTTAGTGGAAAATAACAATTAGATGCTTGTCTCACTTCATGGGGTAAGTCTGTCTTGTTTTAAGTATGAGAAACTAATCTTGCTGAAATACAGCTTGGTCACCATTTAGTTGTTGGAATGGAGCAAAACAATGACTTCGTCTTCAGCAATCTATTTATTTATGAACATTCCATCTGTTTCTGGTACTCACAGAGATGTTTTTACACATTAGTAAACTTATGTAAACCAGTGATTCCTGAACGATTAGTGCTTAGGAGCACACAACATATTCGCTATCAGTTATTCGCAGTACCCTGTGTGATGGGTTCCCCCTTGGGGTGTCACCTGGAACTGGGGTACCACTGAGCCCTCTGACCCACCAGTCTGGGCTCCCTCTCACACTGTGCTGCCTCTTGCACTGGGCTCCCTCTCACACTGTGCTCCTCCAAGCTTGCACTTTCACCAGCATTCACACAGACAAGGATACACCCAGTTGCAGTTACATGCAGACTCTGACTAGCCACTGCACACTCACTCACTCATGCCCGTCACCCCAATCAGGGTATGGGCCGCCAACTACAGATCTCCAGAGTCCTCTATCCTGGGCCATTTGCTCTAGCTGGTTCCAGGTATAGCCCATTTTTATGCTATCAGCCTGAAGGTCGCGTCGCCAGGTGTTTCTTGGACGGCCTCTTTTCCGCTTGCCTTGGGGGTTCCACCGCAATGCCAGTCTAGTGATGTTGGTTGGCATAGTGTGTGTCCTATCCAGCCCCACCTTCTCCTTCTAATTTCTTCCTCTGCTGGAAGTTGACAGGTCCTCTCCAAGAGGTAGATGTTGCTGATTGTGTCTGGCCAGCGGATCTGGAGAATCCTTCTAAGGCAACTATTTATGAAGGTCTGGATCTTCCTGGTGGTTGTTTTAGTTGTCCTCCAGATTTCAGCTCCATACAATAAAACTGATTTCACGTTGGAGTTGAACAATTTAATCTTTGTTGCCAAAGACCGCTCTCTGGAGCTCCAGATGTTCTTGAGCTGTAAGAAAGCTGCTCTTGCCTTACCGATCCTTGCTTTGATGTCTGCGTCCGTTCCACCCTGTTGGTCGATGATGCTGCCTAGGTAGGTGAAGGACTGCACTTCTTCCAGAGGGCTTCCATTCCGTGGGTCATTACTGATGGAGTTAATCTTGAGGATCTTGGTCTTGTCCTTGTGGATGTTGAGGCCAACCTGTGATGACGTGGCTGCCACTACGCTGGTCTTCTCTTGCATCTGCCGTTTGCTATGCGAAAGGAGTGCAAGGTCATCGGCAAAGTCCAGGTCATCTAGCTGGGTCCACAACATCCACTGGATTCCATTCCTGTGCTCATAAGTGGATGTCTTCATAATCCAATCAATGACAAGGAGAAAGAGAAATGGTGACAACAAGCATCCTTGTCTAACTCCGGTTCACACCTGGAAGCTGTTTGTAAGCTGCCCTCCATGGATCACTCTACAGTGTATGCCGTCATATAAGTTCTTAATCAAGTTGACCACCTTTGCTGGGATGCCATAGTGCTGAAGGAACTTCCAGAGAGTCTCTCGATCCACGCTATCGAATGCTTTCTCATAGTCAACAAAGTTGATGTACAATGAAGAGTTCCACTCCATAGACTGCTCGACTATGATGCGGAGCGTTGCTATCTGGTCCGTGCATGATCTGTTTTGCCGGAAACCTGCCTGCTCATCTCGTAGCTGTGGATCGACGGCATCCTTCATTCTCTCTAAGAGGACTCGGTTGAAGACCTTCCCTGGCACCGATAGAAGTGTGATTCCTCTGTAGTTGGCACAATTTCTGAGGTCTCCTTTCTTGGGGATTTTAATAAGGTATCCCTCTTTCCAGTCTGCCGGAATCACTTCTTCCCATATCTTCTCAAAGAGGGGGTACAGCATTTCCACTGAAGCATCCAGATCTACTTTCAGGGCCTCCGCTGGAATATCGTCAGGTCCAGCCGCCTTCCTGTTCTTCATCATAGTGATGGCTTTTCTGATCTCATCTCTGGTTGGTCTATCACAATTGATTGGAAGGTCTTCATTGGCTGGGTCAATGTCTGGTGGATTTAATGGTGCTGGTCTATTCAGGAGTTCCTCAAAGTGCTCCGCCCATCTATTTATCTGTTGTTCTATTTCTGTTATAGTCTTTCCCTGCTTGTCTTTGACGGGACGTTCTGGCTTGCTGAACTTTCCAGACAGTCGCTTGATGATGTCATACAGCTGTTTCATATTATCGTTGTATGCTGCCTGCTCCGCTTCTGCTGCCAGTCCATCCACATAATCTCTCTTATCCTTCCTAATATTCCTCTTCACTACTCTATGGGCTTCAGCATACTCTTTTTGCGCTTTAGCCTTTGCTGCTCTAGTCCTGCTGTTATTAACTACTGCCGCCTTCTTCTTTCTATCTTAGTCAAGGTCTCTGCTGTGATCCACTCTTTCTGCTGGTATTTCTTGATTCCAAGCACTTCCTGGCATGCTGACCTAAGTGTGTCTCTCACTTTCTGCCATCTGTTGGATACACTGTCTTTCTCTTCCTCAGACCGATCCTGTAGTACTGAAAACTTATTCTTCAGCGTCAGTCCAAAATCTTCCTTGGTCTTATGATCCTTCAAAAGGCTGATGTTGTACTTCGCTCTTCTATCTGACACATCTATCCAGTTCTTCTTCAGCTTCTATCTGGCCACCACTAAGTGATAGTCGGACGCTACGTCTGCTCCTCTTCTAACTCTAACGTCCTACAAAGATCTTCTGAACTTCTTGCTAATACAGACGTGATCCATCTGGTTTTCTATCGTGCCTGCTGGCGATACCCAGGTACTCTTGTGGATCCGCTTGTGAGGACAGATGCTACCTCCTATGACCATGTTGTTAAGTGCACACAGATCCACAAATCTCTCTCCATTCTCACTCATCTTTCCCAGAGCGTGGGTCCCCATGATTTGTTCATCTCCTGTGTTGTCAGGTCCAATTTTGGCATTAAAGTCTCCCATAAGGATGGTAATGTCTTTGTCTGGGAGAATCTCTAATATTTTCTGAAGTCTGTTGTAAAAGTAGTCTTTGTCCCCCTCTTCACTGTCATTGGTTGGAGCATAGCACTGTACAACATTCATCTTAATCCTCTTCATTTTAGTTCTGAAGGATGCTGTGATGATCCTGGAACCATGTGCCTCCCAACCAATCAGTGCTCTCTGTGCCTGCTTGGACAACATGAAGCCTACTCCCTGTGTGTAGAGTGCATCGCTCTCTTCATGTCCGGAATACAGCAACAGCTCTCCTGTCAACAGTTGTCTCTGTCCAGCTTGCGTCCATCTTGTCTCGCTAATGCCTAGTAGGGTCAGGTTGTTGCTCCTCATCTCTGCTGCGACCTGCGCCATCTTTCTTGACTAGTACATGGTCCTCACATTCCATGTACCGATGGTAATCCTCCTGGTTGCAAGAAGGGTAATCAGCTTAGTGGCATCCTCACGACTTTCACCACCCAGCGTCATGCGTCTTCAAGTTGAAGACCCTTCTTTTTCCAGGCTAAAAGTCTCTGTTATCTCTATTGTTGGCGTTTCTGTAGCAGGTTAATTTTTTACGGGGTGGAGTTGCTAGCCCCACGCCCAACCCTCCTCCTTTATCCTGACTTGGGACAGGCAGATGGCCCAAAGGACCTCTGGTGGAGCCACTGCACGAACCAGCAATAAGGAGGCTACAGTCAGAATAACTACCCGCTTCTCAAACTCTCTCACCCCACTGGAGTATAAACCCAAAATTATACCATCCTGCGCTGCACAAGGAACTGTACAGCGTAAACTCATAGCGTTCACCCCTCCCTCAATCTGGAGAGGAAATGAAGCAGCCTCTTGAGCTAAGATTCCCAAGCACTTCACTCTAACTGGTTTAGATTAAAACATACTGGTTTAGATTAAAACATAGATTTTAAGTGAACAAATTTATCTTTTGTAGTTATTATAAGTGATAGCAAACAGATCAAAATCTCAAACTAAGCTTAATATACTAGAAAGATAGGATTTGAATTACCAGTCTCTCACCCTGATTAATGATAAAAATGGGCTGCAGATTCTTAAGGCACAAGCTACACTTGTTTTGCAGTTTGAAATCCCCAGAATTTTCCTACACAGGCTAGAAATCCCTCCAGCACTTCCTCCAGTTCAGTCTTTTGTTCCGTAGGTGTTTCCAAGAGTTTTCTTGTGTGGGGAATGAAGAACAAGAGAGGATGTGACTCCCTGCCTCATATAGCTTTAGCATATGGCAGGAACCCTTTGGCCCAACCTCATTTTGTGGAAAAACACTGGTATCCAAGATGGAGTCCAGAGTCATGTGGCCTGGTCACATGCCCTTGCATCCCTTGCTGAGTCATAGCAGCAATTGCTTACAGGTTGGCCAAAACATTCACAGGAAGGTTAAATTCTTCCAGGGTCCACTGTTTTTGCTGATGGACCATCAGCACTGTCTGGCTTCTTCATTGTTGTACCAGAAAGGCTAGTTGTGGATGTCACCCAGAGTAAGCACGATTGAAATACAGATACATAGTCAATATTCTTAACTTTAGATACAAAAATGATACATACATACAAATAGTATAATCGTATTCAGCAAATCATAACTTTTCCAATGACGCCTCACATGACCCATCTTGTACAGAATGCATTATAATTATGCCATAATCATATCAACATAATATCACTGTGAAGAATATCAGATGCAGTGTCCTACCCTGTAAGAAAATTTTGCTCTCAATCAGAGTATGAGGCAAATACTTATATCCTAGCCTTTAAACCCTGGGTTAATTCTTCAGTGCAAAAATGATAGGATAGTATAGTTAAGAAGAAAATTATTTTTAGGACAGTACTGTCTGTCCTTTCCTTCTTGTTCTTTTGGTTTGTCCACTTCTGCTTTGTTGCTCTCTTCTTCCCTGTCCTGTCTGTCTCTTTCTTTCAACCCCTTTCCCTTCCCATGTCTCATCCAAACTTTTCTTTTAGGAGCTACACCAATTTACACCAGCTGAGGATCTGACCCTTTGAGTGCAAGTGACGAGGATCCTATAATCCTAGTCAATACAATTCAGTAAACAAGTGCTCAGAAAAGTGGTGAAAGCAGAAGCATAACACTACTCTTCTACAGTTGCTGAAGTAGTTTGGCAGACCGGTAGGCACTCAGTGAAAAGCAAGAACAAAAGTAGTCTGTTAGCGATGCATTTACTAGTCATCTGAGATGCACACTTTTAGGATTGTTGGCCTAGATCTCTCTTATGTATGTACACATTTCCTGAATTCAGTATTTTAAAAAATAAGCTACACTGTACATTAAACATTTTGATTGCAAATAGGTTGAGTGGGAATTGTTTTCTTCACTTCACTCTTAGAACTGAGCTATGAGGTATGTCTATACTTCAAACTGGATGTGTAAATTCCAGCTTGAGGACATACCTCTACTAGTTCTGATTGAGCTAGCATGCTAAAAATAGAGTGTAGCCACAGCAGCAGGAGGGCCTAGCTACCCCAAATATGATCCCATCTGAGACTCTAGGTAGGCCTTTGAGGTGGCTAGCTCCTTACACTATCATGGTTACACTTTATTTTCTGTGTGCTAATGCAGGTATGTCTCCTCAAGCTGGAATTTACAACTCTGGCTTGAAGTGTAGACATACTGTCATGGTGTTCTGGGTATAAATCAGACCAGCAAGGGGTTGTACCACTGCTTATCCTGCAACCCTGGGTGCACTACAATGCTTTGCTGCTGTAGCTCTGAGCCTGCTAGAGTGTACTCACAGCTAGCAGGTTATACCCTGAGTGTCTGTGTGCCAGACAGCCTTGGTTCAGCAGCTCTGACCCCAGAAGCTTGTCTATTGCCTCACAACCAAACTTCCACCAGCCTTGGTTACAACCAGCAAGTGACCCCAACACACTCCCCCAGCCCCAGACTCCCCCAAAACCATGTGCCCTGAAGTGTCCAGCCCTTATCTGGGCCACTCAGACAAATATTAAAGTTTGTTGCTCATTCAAAGAGACAGAAGCCCATTACATCTTATTAAAATAATGGGGGTAATTACACCCTTCCCTTCAAACACAGCACTGAGTTGGTTTATAGTAAAAAATAAAACAAATTTATTAACAAAATATACATAGGATTAAGTTTTGCCAAATAAAAGAAATAAAAGTGGAGATGGTTACAAGCAATTAAAAGTGAAAATATATATTTAATAGTCTAAAACTTAATCTTGTAAGGTACAGGCTTTGTTCAAGATGGTTTCTCTCATCAATCTTCCTTCTTCCCAACCATGGCTGACTTCCCCTCAGTTGGGATCTTCCACAGAAGTACAAGATGCTTGGTTCCCTTATCTTCCTAGATGAAATAACTTTGCCCAAGCAGTTTTCTCACCTATATTCAGTTCTTTTCTTGGTTGAAGGACCCATCTTCTTCAGCTTGCAAGAGCTCTGGCCCTTGTGGCTGTCTAGTGATGGATGCCAAAGATGGCTTCTGCCCTTGCTTATATCTTCCAAAGTTCAATGAACGTGTTTCAAAAGGCAGGATAACCTCATGCTGTTTTTTCCTTCATGTGGGCTTCCCATCCCTATGTATGTAAATGTGATTTCCGTTGTTTTGATTCCACCATGCTTAATTTACATCGGAGACAGGTAAGTAGGTGTGATGTTCCCTCCTGTCTGGGAGAGACCTGTATCTTCCTTTGTTTGAACACAAACTGTAAAAGCTAATATCAATGGGTACTCATAATTCCTTATATTGTAATAATACATACATTTCACGATGATACTAATCACCAGTGTGTCATAGGCTTTCATAGAAGATCTCAGTATACCCACTTTTATAATACAGTAATATTGTATACAATCTGTTGACTCAGTTGCTTATCACTTGAGATTCAACCCCCCTGTCTTTATATTTGTTAGCTTGATAGCTTTGTTTACCTTCTATGTAAATGGACCTTCATTGTCTCTGCCTGGTGACAGGGCTAGTCTGAGAAGCAAATATACATGCCTTTGTCTAGGGCAGACCAATTTACCAACTCTCCCGATATATCTGGTTTAAACGCATTTTAGTCATAATTCTAGCATATAGCCATTACTCTTAATGCACACTGTGTACATACATCATGCAAGAATATTATTGATTAGTGAATTCTTAGTTTCCCAATGACCTATCACATGGCACCTTTTTAGATGCAGATTATAACCATAGTGAATTGGTGTACACTGAACTAGTCAGGCCAGCTGAAACTCACTACCTGATACCAGTGAGCCTCTTGCATTGGCATGCTTTTAGCATCACACCTCTCCCATTACAAAGATAGAGGAAAGTTAGCTAGTAGCTAACCCAGAGGCAGCCTTTTAGAGCCCTCTCTCCTGGACATGGCTTCTGTCACTATATTTTCTTTCCCCTTTATATAGAAGAAACCTGTTCTGTCACCTTTGTCCGTTTAGAATCTCCAGGACATATCAGAGACTATACATAACTCCACCTACTGGCTGGCTAAGAATAGTACACATCCTGTGCAATTGATTTGTTATCTTGTCTCCGTCACCACACCCCAGCATGCTTGATTTTCACCCACCTGTTGCATCTGTTTTTTAGACTGTAAGCTTTTTTGGGCAGGAACTTCAATTTATCATCTTTGTATATCACCCAGCACAATGAGATCCAATATCGTTGAGGCCTGTAGGTGGTACTGCAATATAAATGTGTTTTATAATAATAATTTAAAAAATTAGAATTAATGGGAATTGGGATGCAAATCCCTTAATAGCTATGAAAATCTCAGCCTTGGTTTTTAAAATATACAGGTACTGACTTTAAAACACCCTAATTTCTAGGCTAATAGATCTGAACAGGAATTATTAACAGACCTTATACCATCAATTGCTTTTATTTTATATTTATATTTGTATATATATAAAAAATTTAAAAATGGGTTTAAACTGCTAAGGTTACAGTAAAATTTCCTGAGATAAGATGGGTGAGGTAACATCTTTTAGTGGAGTTTATGGAATCATAGAATATCAGGGTTGGAAGGGACCTAGTCCAACCCCCTGCTCAAAGCAGGACCAATCCCCAACTAAATCATCCCAGACAGGGCTTTGTCAAGCCGGGCCTTAAAAACCTCTAAGGAAGGAGATTCCACCACCTCCCTAGGTAACCCATTCAAGTGCTTCACTACCCTCCTAATGAAAAAGTTATTTCCTAATATCCAACCTAAACCTTCCCCACTGCAACTTGAGACCATTACTCCTTGTTCTGTCATCTGCTACCACTGAGAACAGTCTAGATCCATCCTCTTTGGAACCCCCTTTCAGGTAGTTGAAAGCAGCTATCAAATCTCCCCCTCATTCTTCTCTTCTGCAGACTAAATAATCCCAGTTTCCTCAGCCTCTCCGCTAGACTTTCCAATTTTTCCACATCCTTCTTATAGTGTGGGGCCCAAAACTGGACACAGTACTGCAGATGAGGCCTCACCAATGCCGAATAGAGGGGAATGACCACGTCCCTCGATCTGCTGTCAGTGCTCCTACTCATACAGCGCAAAATGGTGTTAGCCTTCTTGGTAACAAGGGTAGGAGCCTTGCCTTGTATCACTTTGAATAAGCCTGTTATAAGCTACAAAAGTGAGATCTGGTAAGAGTGTTGGCATTTTCATAATATAATAAAAATACTGTAATGATAATAATTAATAATAAAGTGTGTAATAAGCATGTTATAAAAACAAATTTTATATTTCAAGATCACTGCTTTTATAATTTATACTCAGGTAAAGGAGAAAATCCCTGGAGATATTCATTTTTAGGAGGGGGTTTGTGAGACTTGACAATTTTTAGTGAAAGGGGTTCACAGGTTGTTAAAGTTTGGGAACCACCGAGCTAAGGCCTCACCAGTGCTGAGTAGAGTAGGACATTACCTCCCATGTGTCACATATGACACTCCTGTTAATACACTCCAGAATTATATTAGCCGTTTTCACAACTGCATCACTCTATTGGCTGACATTCAATTTGTGATCCATTATAACCCCCAGATTCTTTTCTGTAGTACTACTTCCTAGCCAGTTATTCCCCATTTTGCATCTTTGCATGTGCTTTTTCCTTCATAAATGTAGTACTTTGCTCTTATCTTTATTGAATTTCATTTTGTGGATTTCAGAACAATTCTCCAATTTATCAAAGTCCTTTTGAATTATATATAAGCCTGTCCTCCAAAATTCTTGCATTCTCTCCCAGCTTGGTGTCACCTGCAAATTTTATAAGTATATTCTCCACTCCATTATCCAAGTCATTAATGAAAACATTGAATAGTTCCTGATCTTTTATTCTTACCTTTACCTTCTATTCTGACCTGAAGAAGAGCTCTGTGTGGCTCGAAAGCTTGTCTCTCTCACCAACAGAAGTGATCCAATAAAAGATATTACCACCATTGCTGTAGCTACCCTCTATACAGTAAGATTTTCTGTTTAGTAATGTGCTCGTTCAGATGCTTAGTTAATTAGTCTTGTGTATGAATAGAATTATGGAGAGAAATTAGAAATTGCAAGACAAGTGATTTTTTTCATCTGTACTTGTTACATATTTGAAAATATTAGAAATGAAAGAGAATAAACTAGAACTGAAATAAAACCTCCAAAATGTGCTTTAAAAACATTTCGATTTTTGGTTGTGCATTCTGCAGATTTATTGGCATCTGTTTTAGACACAGTTTGATATACATTTAAGCTATTATATTTTTGTAGCAGATTAGTGTGCTTTTTTTCAAGTTTTGTAAGCACAGCTGAGCTTTAGTTAGCTGCTAGTCTGAATGTGGAAATGAAGTATAAGTGTCATGTGATGTCTGCTTAATTTATTTGGAGCAATGTCAAACAGAGCCTAGATATAAGCCAGTTGGCTATCTCACTAGCCGGTGCACCAAAGAGCACTCTTCCAGCCACAGGATTTCTGTCCTTTTCTTAAAGGCTTTGATTTGATTTCTTCAAAATAAACTTAGAAATTCAAAATATCGATTGTGTCCTTTCCCCTGACCTAGAGTCTTCTGCAGGGACCTATCTAGGTCCCCTCAGGATTACATTCTGCAGACCATCTGCCTGGGAGTCAAGTCAAGGCAAACCTTTCTGATCCCATCTCCTTCCTAGCACTGCTTGCCCGCAGGATTACACTCTGCAGGCCCTCTGTCTGAGAATCACATATAAACTGTGTTCTTTCCTCTGCCCCAGGACCTCTTGCCTCCTCACCTGGTTCCACCTACTGAGACAAACACTTTGGAACTCTCGGAGATACAAAACCTCTTATATGCCTGCAGCTCCTATCCTCAACTAAGCTACTTGTTCACTTTTATGAGAACCATTTGATCTTCAAGCTATCATTTGATCCCTAGCCTTACAGCCTCAGGTGAGAGGCAGTTGATTAGTCTGATTGGATGCAGTTGGGCTCAGCTCCCCTTAAAAAGCCAGCCATTCTGATACTAGCATTTGCCTGCAATAATTTCATTGGTAGCAGTCTACAAAAAACATAAGCTTGGGACAAGTCATATCAGTCTGTGAGGTACTAGGTGCTAAACACACTCAACTCCTATTAAATTAAGTTAAATTGATATAGATTAACCCTCCAACAGGTTTCACTGTCTAGTTCTGATTTGAATGGCTGTCCTTTTTAGCTTCACTGCCAAAAAGCTCTGTTTTGGGAAGAGCTCAGCTCTTCCCTGATGAGGTTAAAGAGTGTTGAAGGAGCCCAGCACTTCACAGAAATAGGGCATTATGACAGTGAAGCTAAATAAGATAAAAAGAACAGGAGTATTTGTGGCACCTTAGAGACTAACAAATTTATTAGAGCATAAGCTTTCGTGGACTACAGCCCACTTCTTCGGATGCCAGTGGGCTGTAGTCCACGAAAGCTTATGCTCTAATAAATTTGTTCGTCTCTAAGGTGCCACAAGTACTCCTGTTCTTCTTTTTGCGGATACAGACTAACACGGCTGCTACTCTGAAACCTAAATAAGATAGTTATTCAGATCTGAATTGCACATTAAAATCTCCTAGAGAATTATCTGTATTTCTTTAATTAGTTCAGATCTTCTCCAAGGACATTTTTAATGTAATCATCATATAAATTTATTTAAAGGCAGAGATAGACATTAAGGGTGTTCTATACTCCACCACATAAAGCCCTATATAGGTGGAGTGCTGAATGGTTGAGGAGGTGGAAAAGCCAACCTCCTCAACCCCCCCAAAACCAGAATCACGGTACTGCTTTGCTAAACATTTTCCTGATTGGTCCTGCTTTGAACAGGGGGTTGGACTAGATGACCTCCTGAGGTCCTTTCCAAACCTGATATTCTTTGATTCTATGAATTCTATGATTCTCATGCTTAGACTACGAATGCTATTCCAACCTGTTCATAAACACAGATCTGCACCCTTAGCCCACTCCCAAAGTGGCCTTCTGCTCCATCTCATGTGGCAGCAGTGCAGACACCTACCTTTTCCTGACGTGTAGGGTATGTACAGGTAGCCGTTTATAGCCACTCAGTCAGTGGACTCCCTGCTCAGCCATATTTTATTCTATATAGATTCTATTTTTTCAACCAAAAGAAAACGGTAATCAGCCACTTTGCAATGATTTTATCAACTATTGAAATAGACCAGGATATTACTTCACCCACCTCGTCTCTCTGATAGCCTGTGACTAACACAGCTACAACAACATTGGATATTGAAATAGAAGTCTTGTATGATTATAAAGGAGAGATCTTTATTTCTTGACCCAAGTGTCTAATTTTGATTGACCCTACACTTAAATACATTTTGTGTGTGCTTCTAACTTAAATCATTGTTTAAGGCAAATCCAGGATGCTTGAAACCTTTTGTGAAGTCCTAACTTTCTCCTCTGAATAGTGGAAATTATAGGAAGCAGGTACTCAGTACCTATTTTGTTTAGATAAAATCAGATGGTGAAATTGGTAAGGTGGAAAAAACTGTCGTCTCTTCAATTCACTTTTTTACTTTGGATAATTATATACACTAATTCTGATTTGTATCTAAGGATCGTACTTAATATATACTTATGTGTTAGAAGTGTTTTGAAACTGCTTCACTTCCTCCAAAGCCTATGAAAAAAATTAACATGTAAAATAAAGAAAACTTTCTGAGTTCTTGCCTCTGTGTTGCCAAGTTTCAGTTTGAGAAGTGAGGCCCTGCCTTTGTGAATACAGTCCAATAATAATACAACAATAATAAAATTCAGGCTGAGCAATACTTGGCATCTGGTAAACAAATTACTAATTTAGAGGTTGGTATAGGAGAATAAATTGTTAATGTTCACACTACTCTCCACGTTTTCCTCAGTCATACAAATCAGATGTCAAAATAGTATTTCTCTCAGTGTGCTTGGCTTTGGTCTTCACTCATATTTTTTTTTCTTTTTTTCAAAAATAATATTGTTTGCTTCATGTGGCTTCCCTGTGACTCTACCTCTGCTGGATAACAATTAGAACACTTGCACTTCCCCCACAACTCTGTTACAATTAGGTTAAATTACTCTTTAGTGAAATTGCCCTATGTGACATTGTAGTAGTTAGTACGGACTTCATTTATTACAATCCAAATTTGAAACCTTACAGAACTAGTCTCAATTTCTACTGATCCAGTATTATGCAGCTGTCATTCTATACTCAGTATTCATTAACATAGAGCCAGAGACATAAGAATATGTTTTACTGTAAGGATGAATATTGGCCAGGATACTGGAGTTAGCTTCCATTGCAGTATATACAGAATTCCATTTCACTGGCTGGTGCTAAGCACTTTTGAAAATCAGTTCATTCATGTCTAAATATACAAATCTGTAGGCTGTGCCTTTAAGCAAGGCTGATATCTGCATTTAGATCTTATCTAATGCTAATATAGCAGTGCAGTATTACAGGTGTGATAGCCTTTGGGTGAGATACTATACTGTTGTGTTTGTCCCACTGGAATTTACAGCCCATAGTTCTATTCAGAAAGAGTACAATGATAATCTTGGTGTCCAGATCAGACCTTTTCAATAAAACAGGTTCTAGTGTCCAAAACTGTGTATCTTGGCAAATGGTTATGGCATATGCCTACATAGCCATCATATTTCCAGCTTCTTATTCATTGTTTTGTAGAGCACATTGGACTATTTTAAGAATGAAAAGGGCACATTTATTTCTATTTTACTCCATTATGTCTTCTATTTTCACTTTTTTCATGAAAAGAAGACATCTGGGAAAACCATTAGTTTTTCTACTGCTGTTTCTAGCCTCTGATAAGCACTCTGAAGTGTATAGAAATGGAGCTGGTAAAGCAACAGCCGCTGCTGCTGCTCACGTTTAAGTTTCTTGTTGATAGACCTGTTACCAAGGAGTTCAGCCTCAGCCTCTGGCACATGTGATCTTTGATGCTTAGAATCATTTTATAACTCAGCACTAGCTAGCTGTAGACAACCTTCCATGTCTTTTGTAAAGAGGTTAATATGGCAGTGCTGTGAACTCATTTTTAATCTTATCTTTCAAGTGTTGTACAGTGCATATTTCAAAAAGTTGGTTCAGTAAAAGATATTACCTCACCCACCTTGTCTTTTAAAAAGATCTTAATTTTCCATAAATTTTGTACTTTACATAAACTGACAATGCAGGGTTAGGATTTTGAGGCACTAATCTTTTAATGTTATCTCTCCAGTTTTACAGAAATAATTTTGCAAGACTCAGAGGCTGCTACAGAGCAGAAAGCTGATTATTTTAGCCTCCTGCTTTTAATAGTATTTTATTTAAAATGTTTTTCTGTATTAAAGAACTTGTGACCATGCTGAAAAAACAGAATGTCTGAAGTATTCTGTTTGGGAGTGAAAGAGTGATTGTAATGTGACTTTGTAGGCATATCTTCTTGGAAAGTGGAACTATATATTTGTGATGTTGAGTTGTATTGATGCAGGATCTTAAACCTAAACAGACAGGAAATCTGATTTAGCCAAGTTGTTGAACTAATTTTCTGCTGACTATGGTTCTCATACAGGGTATTAAATATTTAGATTTTTGTGTTTAAAAGTTGAGCTGTAATACATGCAGGCTGCTTAGAGTAACAGTGGGCAAAATAATTCCTGGAATATTCAATTGAAGTAAACAGTTACTCCAGATATGAATTTGGCCCATTGTTTAAAATGAAATAAAATTACTTTAGCTTTGTTAGTTGACCTATAAACATTTTTGTAACGAAGCTTCAGGTTTATCTAAAATATTAAAATGGATTAAAAAAAAACGAATTTTGGTAAGATTGAATATAGTGTGTGTTTTTTGTTTAAAGTTCAGAACCCCAGATGTTGCAGGAATATTGCACAACTCACTTCTGAGACAGGTGTCATGTTGCTTCCCTTTTTGATTTTATGCATTTTGGATTATTGTCTCATAATACATACCATATTTTCTGCTGCAGGGGGAGATACCATTTCCCAACAGTGCAAGAAGATTTTTTCTGTTGCCTTTTTGGGGTGAAATAACATGTAAAATATATATTGTGTGCTATGATTTGCATAGACAACCTTACATACTTAATACAGGTGGACTATATAGGGACATCTATAGTGAAGGTTGTCTAAGTGTTTCTGTTTTAAATAACTATCTCTGTTCAATTCCCATATACCATTCAAGATATTTGGATATAGTTCCTGAAGGCCAGCAGATGAAGTAAAACTGTCTTTTGATCACCTCATCCTTCCCGTACATATAAGAGGTTTTGTATCTCCGAGAGTTCCAAAGTGTTTGTCTCAGTAGGTGGAACCAGCTGAGGAGATAACTTGAACATAGGAGAAAATGGAATAAGTCTAAGGAAGGCAACAGAAACAACAATGTCTCTGTTCTGTCAGTGATTCATACAGCAGGAAGAAGTGGTCTGGTAGCACTAGATGCAGATGAGGTCAGAAGAATGGGAGATAGTTTCCAGTGATATTCTAGGAGATTTACAGATACTGAGGTTAGCGTGAAGTGGACCGAAGGGCCTTCAAGACTAGCAGGAAGGCAAAGAGATCATTCAGCAGGTTCAAGAAGCCTTGGGCAAGCAGAACAAATGTTCTAATGTCCATGATGAACAGAATCTTGCAGAAGCTCTCCAGGAGGTTTAACTTCGTAGCCACAGATTGGCTAAAGATGCCATGGTACCAAAATCTTAATAGATATGCCTGGTGAAAGACCCATCATTCTGCTTGTCACAAAGGATCTGCTCATGCAAACACAATTTTCCTAGAAATCCTAATTCACCAGAGCAAGTGATCTAGGTATGAGGGAGTAAAACCTTTAATAAAAAGGGAGGAGGTGCTGCCAGATAAGGTAATGTCTGCTAGAATACTCATCTGAAAACAATGTACTTTGTTGTCCTATATGAGAATAAAGAACACCTTAGTCCCCTTCTGGTACAGGAGAACAAAAATAGTTCCTTCTCAATCTGTAGTTCTGGACATCCTGCCATTCCAGTAAGCTGGTCAGAATTGGAATTGAATACCAGTTCTATAAAGATACAATGTAGCTATTACAGTATTATAGGGTGTGAGGTGTGATGGTTCACTTTTCTATGCACATCACCCAGATTTGACCAAAAGCATGAGAAAGCTTTGGAGGGAAAAAAATGATACTGTTAATAGGCATTCCAGTTCTCCCTTAAATTTGGTTGCTAATATTCAGTGAAACTTAAGTTTATTCTCCATATTCTCATAGCATCTTCTGTTGAGCCCCTTAAGTCTATTTGCTGCATATCATGGCCTTTAATTTTTTTTGCTATTACTTCTGCTAGAGTCAGGGAACTTTAATGTCCTATTCTGTAATGTAGAAGGACTGCCAGCAGGTAATATGAAGAACTCTTGTCCTCATGATCCTGTCTGAATTTATATCTAAGGCAGTTTCTACATTTCATCTAGCCTTGTCACTTCTGTCTTAATCCACAGAATTCCAGAGCTACATTGCTTGGATGTCAAGACCCCGTTGAATTTATCTTGGCCAAGCAGCTGAGTTCAGAGACTGAGAGGTTATTTATCTTGCATCAAGGCTTTACTGTAAGAAAGGTCAGGCAATTTCCAAATAGAAAACTTAAAAATGGATTAATGACTAGAAAGGAAACTTGGGAAGGGAAGTCCAAGGTGAATCCAATGGCCACTTGATCAGATGGCTGACACAGTAGACCTGATGTATCTTGATTTTAGTGACAGTCCCATGTGACATTCTCATAAACAAACTTGGGAAATGTGGTCTAAATGAAATTACTATAAAGGGGGGTGCCCAACTGGTTGAAAGACCATACTCAGAGTAGTTGGTAATGGTTCACTGTCAAACTGGGAGGGCATATCTAGTGGAGTGCTGCAGGGGTCAGTCCAGGTTCCGATACGATTCAGGGGTCAGTCCTGGTTCCGATACGATTCAATGTTTTCATGACTGATTTGGATAATGGAATGTAGAGTATGCTTATAAAATCTGGGAATTACACCAAGCTTTGGGAAGAGGGAGCAATTTTGAAAGCACTTTGGACACAAGATTAGAATTCAAAATGATCTTACCAAATTAGAAAATTGGTCTGAATTCAACAAGATGAAATTCAATAAAGACAATGTGAAGTACTTCACTTAGTACAACTGAAATGCACAACTACAAAATGGGAAGTAACTGACTAGGTGGTAGTACTGCTTGAAAGGATCTGGGGGCCATAGGGGTCACAAATTGAATGAGTCAAGGTTGTGATGCAGTTATGAAAAAGACTAATATTCTGGTATAATAACGGTATATTAACAGTATGCTCTACTCAGCACTGGTGAGTGCTCAACTGGAATACTCTGTCCAATTCTGGGTGGCACGCTTTAGGGAAGATGTGGACAAATTGGAGAGTCCAGAGGAGAGCAATAAATGATTCAGAAAACCTGACCTATGGGGAAAGGTTAAAAACACTGGGCTTGATTAGTCTGGAGGAAAGAAGACTGAGAGGGGACAGATATTTAAGTATGCTAAGGTCTGTTATAAAGAGAACTGTAATCAGTTGTTCTTCATGTCCACTGAAAGTAGGACAAGACGTAATGGGTGTAATCTGCAGTAAGAGAGGTTTAAGTTAGATATAAGGAAAAAGTTTCTAACTGTAAGGATAGTAAAACATTGCAATAGACTTCCAAGGGAGGTTGTGGAATCCCCACCTGAAAGTTTTAAAGAATGGGTTGGACAAACACCTGTCAGGGATGGTTTAGGTGTACTTGATCATGCCTCAGCACAGGGGGCTGGACTTAATGATTTCTTGAAGTCCCTTCCAGCCCTACATTTCTGTGATGGGTACTTGTGGGGCTAGAGACCAGATGTATTGTTTTAACATAGCTTTATGTATATGCATAGAATATGCAATATGGTCTAACACTGGGTCAGCAACCTTTCAGAAGTGGTGTGCCGAGTCTTCATTTATTCATTCTAATTTAAGGTTTTGCGTGCCAGTAATACATTTTAATGTCTTTAGAGGGTCTCTTTCTATAAATCTATAATATATAACTAAACTATTGTTGTCTGTAAAGTAAATAAGGTTTTTAAAATGTTTAAGGCAGGGCTTTGGAGCAGATCCTGGAGCTGGAGCGTGGAGCAGCTCCAGAGCAGTGGAGCTGCAGGTTTTCGCCTGGAGCTGGAGCGGAGCCAGAGCACAGCTCCAAAGCCCTGGGAAGCTTTGTTTAAAATTAAATTAAAATGCAGAGAGCCCCAAACCGGTGGCCAGGACCTGGGCAGTGTGAGTGCCACTGAAAATCAGCTTGCTTGCCGCCTTTGGCACGTGTGCCATAGGTTGCCTACCTCTGGTCTAACATATTCCCTATATCAGAAATTGTGTTTTAATTTGTTTTCCTTAATCCTGCCCTTTCCCCTCAAACAACCTTTTGTTTTGACATCTCTGGAGAATTTATATAAATTAAGAATTGTTTGAAATGTATAAAAAAATCTGTGGGTAGAGAAGAAAAATTGTGCTCAAGGAAGACCAAATAATCAGAAGAGAGATCCAGTTTAAAACAAAAAAAAACCGAATGAAAAGGTGAGATTACAATTGTGTGACTTTTTGTACAGACTATCTTTGCAGTCTTAAGTGAAAAATATTTCTGGTCTTTAAATTATTTTTAGTAGTTGTACAAAAAGTAACTTCCAATACAATTTCTATTTCTATCACAAAGTTTGGGTTTTGTCAGAAAATAGAAATATTTTACCTTTTAATGGTCAATCATTCTATCATGTTTATATTACAGGTTAACTAAACTCCAGATATTGGAACTGAGAGAAAACCAGTTAAAAATGTTGCCAAAGTAAGTACAGATGGAATATTTAAGGTACATGCCTGCTTGGTTTTCAGTTTCAGTAAACTCTTAAAAAGAACACGAGTACTTGTGGCACCTTAGAGACTAACATCCAATGAAGTAGGCTGTAGCCCACAAAAGCTTATGCTCAAATAAATTTGTTAGTCTCTAAGGTGCCACAAGTACTCCTGTTCTTTTTGTGGATGCAGACTAACACGGCTGCTACTCTGAAACCAGTAAACTCTTAATGACTTTTCAAAAGTGGATTGAGCCTTAATTGGCCCAGGATTCACCAAAACTTCATGATCAAACCCAGATGAATCAGCCCTCTTGCAGAAACTCTTCCTCCTCCTCATGCTCAGTCTCTTCCTTGTCCTGGCTTTCCAAATTAGCTCTTGCTCTCTCTTCTTTAACCCAGTGGACTCCTTGATCTTCTGGCTCAGATACTTGAGTTTTTACTGACTAGGTACTTTGTTAATTTCCCCCTTTTCCCCCCAGTCACTGGGACTGCATCCCAAGAATTATGCCTTAATCCAGCTCTGTGAATGTCCTGATTCCAGTTGAAAGTATTTCAAATTGTAATCCATCAATTTCCCTCTCCAGAAATCTTGACAAATTTTAGTGTACCATTGCCGCACTCTGTATGTGCATGCATAAATTTATTTTAGTGGCACTAAGTCTTCTTGACTTTACTGTTGAAATCTTTTGTGGATATTATTCAATTTCTAATAATAAATTCAATGTATGTGGGATTAATGGGCGCTTATTGTTCAGAGTGAGTGAATGTGATTCATTTGTTTTTGAGCAACGTTGATAATGAATAAATTTATTATTGATAAAATACAACACAGTACATACCTATGTTCTGTGGAATTTGTTATGGAAGATATATTTCAAAACACTTCACTGAATCATTTAACATAGCTAGTGTGAGTATCCCCCAATTATGTTTCCACAGCTGTAAAATGCTTGTTAAAATTTTAATCTTGGGTTGTCTTAATAGTAAAATTCAACTGTATGCTTTATTTTTTAGACTGTGTATCACTTCTAGTCCCTTCCTTCACCTCTTAATTTCAGGCAGTGATTGTGGGTTGCTCTCCTTATTCTAGCATGGGACAAATTAACCCAGGAAGCTGACATTGTTGTTACTTCTGTGGTCTGGCACTGTCCTGAGTAATTTAATTTTCCACCTAATCCACATGGTGATCCTACTTAACTAAGACTGTTTTCATTTGAGATATATGCAAGTAATGGCATACAGTTGAAATCCTTTCTTGGACAGAATTGATTGTGACTTGTTTTGCACATTATGTTTAGATACTCTACATCGGGGTGGCCATACTTTCTGACCCTCCAAGCCACATATGACAGTCTTCAGAAATTCAAGAGCCAGAGCGCGCCTGCCAGCTGCGCAGGGCGTGACTGCCCAGGGAGGCCCGAGGTTCATGTGTCGTGTGTCCCCTCCCCTGATTTTTGCCAGGGTTTGCTGACTCCACTTTGTCACATGATGCAGCCAGGCCCCCTCCCTGCACAGCAGCTGTTAAAGCTGAGGCTGTGGGGAGAGGCAGCAGCAAACAGCTGGGAGCAGCAGGGAGAGATGCTGCCTCTCCCCACAGAGCTAACACCTGGAAGCTGCAGGGAGAGGCTGCTGAGGGTAAAAGGGGAGGTGTGCCTGGGGTTGCGTGACTAAAGCTGTTGGGGATGACGATTGAATGGTGCCCCACACACATACACTCTCATCGGGCACCAGTTGTCTCTGGCAGTAGCCTCTAGTCCCACCATCCTGCTGCAGGGCAGAAGGCCTGAGGCTATTCACCCCCTCCCCTGCAGTCTAGTAGGCAGAGAATTGGGGAGGGAGGGGTTTTGTGAGCTGCACTTTAACTGTAAATGAGCCACATGTGGCTCGCAAGCCATGGGTTGACCACCCTTGCCCTGTATGGTGAAGGGTTCACCTGTCAGCATGTGACAGTGACCCAAAAAAGGTGATATTGAAAACATTATTCAGAAAGAGAACTTAAAATGCTGTGATATTTGTTCATTTGACGTAAAGAATTTTCTTTACCTTTAGCTTCATGATTTTTTATTCGTGGTATATGTAAACTGACATCCCTCAAAGTGAGGGATATTTGGCATATAGTTACAGTTGAAATGCAAATATATTGGTAATTCCCAGACGAAAACCTACATGCAGATAGAGTTAAGTTTAAGAGAAGATATCAGTAACTTAAGCGTAGTTCTCTTACGGATAAAAATTTTGACAGGAATGTTGTAATGCTTCATGGGTGAAATCCTGGCTCCCCTGATGTCAATGGGCATTTTGCTAGTGACTTCAGTGGGGCCAGGATTTCATTCTGTATGCACAAAAATAAATTCAGCTTTAACTGTGCAGTCTTGACTAGCGCCACCATAATCTTCCTAGCAACACAGCTGCTGCCATAACTCTTCCATGTCTTCCAGGATTAGTTCAGCAAGGTACTCAAAGCTATTGGTTTTATTTGTGTGTTTAAAGATAACATCATGCAAAAGTACCTTGCTGATTTGGGGCCCTAGTCTATATATGATATTGCTAAGGAAGAAACCCAGCATAGCTGCTGAGACTCTCTGCACCCTGCGTCTACTTTGCAGGTGATGTGATTAGCAGATTAATGCCTGGCCCACCTTCAATTATGAAGTGAAGGCAGGGACTGTAACAAACATCTAAATTAAAATACTTTTAAAAGTCCAGGTATGTTTATAAATAAAGGTGCTTTATAACTGTGAAGAATGAGTTTGGATGAAAAAAATCAATATAGAACTAAATAATAACACAGGATAAAAGAAATTGGAACGTAGATGCAAAGGGGAAAATGCTTTATTGGCGCTAATTAGGTATACCAGCCTGAATTAATATTTTGCTACAGAGCCTAAACAATTTTCTTGCTTGTTTTCATGTTTATATTTCTGTATTTTTTCCTTTAGTTTCTTCACACTTATTGATACTTGTTGATTTTTATTTTTAATCTCTGGCCTAGTCTTCACTTACCGGCTGGTCCGGCGGCACGCCATCGATGTTCTGGGATCGATTTATCGCGTCTGGTTAAGACGCGATAAATCGATCCCGGATCGATCCCGGAAGTGCTCACAGTCGGCGCCGGTACTCCAGCTCGCCGAGAGGAGTACGCGGCGTCGACGGGGGGAGACTTCCGGCCGCGTCTGGACCGCGGTAAGTCCGGACTAAGGTACTTCGAATTCAGCTACGTTATTAACGTAGCTGAATTTGCGTACCTTAGTCCGAAGTCCGGACTAAGTGGGGACCAACCCATAGATGTCATTGGACAAACTTATAGTAACACAGAGCTAGCACACCTACTGAATTAGGTTTGAGTAAAATATTTAACAGTGAAGCAAAAAGCACTTGTTAAAGCTGTTAATCAAAGTGGGTAAATAATGCCAAGGAACTAAATTAACCTTAGTTTGTGCCAAATACATTATTTAGCTTTAAGCTGATCCAATATTTAGAGATTGAAGATAGGAACTATTGTAATTCATATTAAAAATAGATCTTCTATTTGAAAGGAAAGCAAGAGTACTGAACATTGTATAGACAGTTTATTTGATAGCTAAAAGTAAAGACAAATAATTTTTTATATTTGCAGAAACTGAGAAGCTTCTCAGTTTGGAAACGTTTTCATTGGCTTTTTAAATGTAGTTCTGATTGTAAACAATGCAGTGACCAATTCCTAAAACAAACAAAAAAAATGCAAATGATTTTTAGGAAGAGTTACTTTTGCACTATGTAGGGCCAATTCCTGCAAACATATGCATGTAACTAAAGCTGTGTGTTATTCCCACTGAAGTAAATGATATTGCTAGCATCAATAAAGTTATCCATGGCCATAAGTATTTGCAGTATTGGGGTCTAAAGCTTAATTAAAACTGTGTCTGTTAAATTCTTTATTTTTAACTAAATTGAGATTTTGATTTTTGTATAATATGAAACATTATTGTACTCCCTAATGCTATCTTAACTCTATTTAAGATTTTAAGTCACTTTAGTGCTTAATGTGACTCACCTAAATCTTGCTTGCTTTTTAAGTTAAAGGAATAGCTGCTTTATGCACAATGGCACAATGTTTGGAAATGGAACAAGAAATCAGTCAAAGCAAACATTTATTAGAAATATAAAGTAACTTAAGGAATTGTTTATAGTCCTTCAGCTATTGCGTTATATATAAGTAAATGTTTGTTTCTTTATTTTTTTAATTCACCTTACTTAAATTCTTAAATATAAAAATAGGCACTGAATACATGAATACATTTCATGGAGTGAATTAAAAATGTGCCTTGTTTACTGCTAGAGTTATATTATTATAATGCTGTCAGCCTTTGAGTGGGGGGTCAAAAACTTTCAGTTGTCAGCCATGTTCTTTTTGGCCATAGCTAATCCATTATGCAGTGCTCATATTGGTGAGGGAAGGTAGATAGAAAACCAGCATTCTGGCCATAGATCGGAGCTCTCAAACTGGAGGTCGGGACCTCTCAGGGGCTCATGAGGTTATTATGTGGGGGGGTCGTGAGCTGTCAGCCTCCACCCCAACCCCGCTTTGCCTCCAGCATTTATAATGGTGTTAAATATATAAAAGATATTTTTAATTTATAAGGGGTGGGGGGGTCACACTCAGAGGCTTGCTATGTGAAAGGGGTCACCAGTACAAAAGTTTGAGAATCACTGCCATAGGTGGTACATCTACACAGCAATAAAACACTCACATCTGACCTGGGTCAACTGACTCGAGCTTGCAGAGCTCGGGCTGTAGGGCTGTAAAATTGTTGTGTAGACATTCCAGCTCAGGGGTGAGGGTCTCAAATCTTGGGCTCCAGCCCGAGCCCAAACATCTATACAGAAATTTTTAGCCCTGAGCCAGTGTCCAGATGACCTGGGCCAACCATAGTTGTGCCAGCGCTGATGTAACAAGAGAGAACTCTGAAGTGATTACAATGAGTTGGGGGAGATGGAAGGAAGTGTAAATGGAGAGTAGCTTTACAGAATGACTTGGAATGATTGAGATGACCATATTGGTCTTAATTTAATTTACAAAAACTAAACTAGCTGACACTAGATGACTTAAAGCTCTGACTTCTTTTGCGTGATTTAGTCAGCAGGATCATTAATGTGTAGTTATTCAACTGAACAATGTATGAAAATCTGACCCTGACTAAGTATCAGTCTTTTTACAAAACTGCATCACTATTTAATGCTGATTAAAAACATGTATTAGTATGAATACAGGAAGATTGAATGTAACTGGTATTTTTTAAATAAATTAAATAATGGAGATATCCCATCTCCTAGAACTGGAAGGGACCTTGAAAGGTCATCAAGTCCAGCCCCCTGCCTTCACTAGCAGGACCAAGTACTGATTTTGCCCCAGATTCCCAAGTGGCCCCCTCAAGGATTGAACTCACAACCCTGGGTTTAGCAGGCCAATGCTCAAACCACTGAGCTATCCCTCCCCCCTAAAATCTAATTCCTTATTAATTCCTTCCATGTGCAGAACCATGAACAGACTGACTCAGCTGGAGAGATTGGACTTAGGAAGTAATGAATTCACAGAAGTGGTGAGTTTTAGCTAAGTAGCAGAGCTTAGAATCTTTTTCTAAATCTTTATCCTTAAATCTATTTTTAATCAACATCAAAATGTAAAAATCAGCTTATGAGCTATGTTACTGAACAAATGTTGCATACACTTCTTACTGCTTTATGGAATCTATTTTTAAAATTCTGACTATTTATTTTCCCTTTTCCTTTTTAAAAAACCCTAATGATGTGATAGGACTGTGACATTTGGTAAAGGTGTATTTTAATATGCATTTTAATATGCAGGCATAGGGATTCTTTTATTTGGTAATCAAATAATTAAATGGTACAAGTCTTCATTTGCTTTAGTATGGCAGGCAAACATAAACTGTAAAGAGGAACCTTCTAGTGATAGATAGTGAATGTAAACTATTTGGGCTCAAGATAAATTATTTACTTGCTGTTTTGGGTAGTGCCCACAAGAGTATTGGCTTGGGGTTCACAGACCTTGTCATAGGGAAGACTGCCTCCTCTCCCATTTATGATGCTGCAGACAAGCACTTCCTCTCCCATTTACAATAGCATAATGTCTCTGTAGCAACTACAGCAACTGCTGATACAGAAAAGTAATATTAGGAAAGTATTCAATGTATTTTTAGCTGACTTATAATGGAATTTAGCAATTGGAAACATGATGAAGAGCCAACACTTGTGATCAGCCGACTCTCTGTAACCCTAGTAAGTGCTGTGTGGGACACAGTTTGAGGAGTGCTGTTGTACCATGCACTTCCTTATGCACTACTAGCCCGTGTACTAAGAAAATGTACTGAGGATCAGATTACTTGGTTTCTGTTCCTAGCTCTGGCACTGGGCTGCTTTGTGACTTTGGATGAGTCACTTCATCCCTCTATGCCTCTGTTTTCCCTCCTACTTAGAAAGTTTAAAGAATTTGCATTGTTCTATGAAGATCTTTTGGCAATGAATGTTTAATTTCTTAAGGAATCCACTTTAAATCTTCACTCATGAACTAATTAGGACTTGCTTGGGAATTCTCAGAAAATTAATTCTGTACTTGTAGTAAGAACCGTAATTTTAGGAAGAGGTTGCTGTATTCTTCATACATATTAAGTGATTGAATCCACGTTTTAAGTGCAAAACTCAACTCAGTCTTAACTATTGGGCTACAGCCAATACCTCCATCATATACTCTCTCTGTTTTTTCAGGACCAAAGTATAAATATTTTCAGTGAAGCATACATAATATGTGTGTTTTGTCAAGTGGTATTGCCTCTTTTCTGGGGCTTGAGAAAACATTTGTATTTAAATGGGAAAACAAATTGTAGATTCCTTTGTTTTCTATATGTCCTCCTTTGAGGCCTAGGACAAATTAAGGAGGAAAGTTATAATAGGAACTTATTGTTAAAATATTCTCTTCACTGATATATCCCATATCATTTATCCCATATACACTTTTTGATTTGCTGCTACACTATTACAGGTTTTAACCTACAGATTTGAAGTTTGCCTGGTCTAGGATCTAATAGACTTTAACTGGCTGTTGAATAAATAGCCATGCTGAGGTGTAAAATTAATAGAACGTTTTTTAAATCTCTCAGTATGAAAGGCAATAGGTACATGTAAGCTTTATTTAATGTGTGTTCCAAAAGGAAAACAAACTAAGTTTTTTGTAAAGATTGTTTTAAAAATTTTGGTCAAATTCTTACACTTGTCAGAGACTTACATTTTGTAAAGTTAGTTATCTGTGTTGTGTTCTGTGGCTCCACACAAAGCAAGTATAAATTAAAACTAGGATTAAAAAATCTCATTTAATAAGACTATTCAAATGGCTGAATTGACTGTTTCACTGCTGCATTTAAACTGTTCTTTTGTATCTGATTTTTTAAAATTCTTTTAACAGCCGGAAGTACTTGAACAACTGAGTGGGTTAAAGGAATTTTGGATGGATGGTAATAGACTAACTCTTATCCCTGGGGTATGTCTTTTTGATGTTTTAAATGCATTGTATTTTAACTGTGTAGTAGTACCTGTCTTGTCAATTAACTTCTTAAATTAAGAATATTTAACAGTACCACATAGCCAGGAGATTAAGCCAATTGAAGCCAGTGCAAATGCTCCCATTGATTGTAAAAGGTTTAGGGACAGGCTCTATATTCTGGATCTCAGTTACAGTTATGTACGGTCCATACTGACATTTTATTCCTGTTCTAATGAGCCTTAAAATAAATAGTATATACTAGGGGTCATCAAATAAAATTGATAGGCAGCAGGTTTAAAACAAACAAAAGGTTGACTGTGAGTTGTGTGAACTCTTTGCTAGAAGATGTTGTGAAGGCCAAGACTATAACAGGGTTCAAAAAAGAACTACCTATGTACTCATTCATTAACCCGTTCATTTATAAGCCAACCCCCCAAGATGGATAAGTAAAAATAGCAAAAGCTATGTGACCCTTTCATAAGCCGACCCTATATTTCAGGGTTTGGAAAACTTTGGCTCCCAGCCCTTCAGGGTAGCCGCTGGCAGGTCAGAACGTTTTGTTTACCTGAAGTGGCTGCAGGCACGGATCCCCTCAGCTCCCTGTGGCCATGGTTTGCCATTCCCAGCCAATGGGTGGGAACGGCAAACCCCGGCCACAGGCCGCTGAGGGGCGCTGTGCCTGCAGACGCTCCAGGTAAACAAAACGACAATGTATTAGATATTCAATTCAATGATTCCATAGAGTTTTAAAATCATCAAATTGTGGTGTAGACCTGTTTATAAGCTGACCCCCCGCTCTTTGATGCGTCGCCTTTTTACCAAAAATATTCGGCTCATGAATGAGTATATACAGTAGATAAATTCATGAAGGATAGGTCAGTCAATGGCTATTAGCCCGGATGGGCAGGGATGGTATCCGTAGTCTCTGTGTGCCAAAAGCTGGGAATGGGAGACGGGCTGGATCACTTGATGATTACCTGTTCTGTTCATTCCCTCTGGAGCACCTGGCATTGGCCACTGTCGGAAGACAGGATACTGGGCTAGATGGAATTTTGGTCTGACATAGTATGGCTGTTCTTACAATTACAGCAATTTGATTATTTTGGAACTTCACTGCTGATTTTATTTTTTTATAAATTGTACTTCAAAGTATGGTCAATATGTATTTTGCTTTCAGACTTACAAAGTCATAGTGGTCTTCTGACATTTGAGGCTTGTAGTTAGTCTACTTTTGTCTACAGAACTTTTCTAGGAACTGAGCTAAAGCCATCTTTAGTCTCTTCCCATTTCAATGAATTATTCCTTGGATAAGTGGTTTTTTTTTTTTTTAAGCCTTTCTCTATACTATACAGCCTAAGTTTGGTAAAACCATAAGTGACACAAAGTGGTGTTAGCTGGTTTAGTGTTCATAAACATTTGTGTATGCTTGAGCCATGCAGAAAAATAAGGAAGTTAAAGTAAAAATATGAAGAGCTTAGGTTTTTGCTTGTTTAATCCCTCAACCTAGTCCAGTTAATGATTGCCATTGGAGTTGCTTTTTAGGGGAAGGTAGGGTTCAACTCTACAAAAACTGTATGCATCAGGGAGAAAGTTGAGTGCTTGAAGAGCAATAATGCTGCTTCACCTATGATAAATTATGATACTTCCATGTTACATTAGTACAGTCTCTGCTTGTGCTAAATTAAGGAGTGTTCCTGAACCTAAGTCTTCAAATTGGAAGAGTACTTACTGATCCAGAGACTGAATTGTAAAATTAATTAATCTTAAAAAGAAACCCCAATAACTGGATTGTTTACATTTAAACTGTGCAGGCTTGCATACAACTATACATCACATTATGATATTTAAATATTTATATATTCTGATATTTTAAAAATAAATTGAGTACTATGATATAGTTTGGCTATTTAATATCAAATTACACCATGATGCTAATAATACTTTGTTTTATCTTCTCTTGCAGCATGATACTTTAGAGCAGAGGGGTCTCAAACTTTTTTTGCTAGGACCCCCTTTGAAAATAGTTCAGGCTGTGACAACCCCTCTCCATACCATGCCACCTTTACTTCTGCATTGCTAGTGGTGGCAGCGCTGCCTTCAGAGCTTAGCGCCTGGCCAGCAGTCACCACTCTCGTGACCCCCCACTACAATAGTCTTGCGATCTCCTTTTGGGTCAGGACCCCCAGTTTGAAAAACGCGGCTTTAGAATCAGTAGACTGTCAGAAATAATGGCTTTCTTAATTGATTGAAGTTGCAGAGTTAACCCATTTTTTCCCCTCTCGTGTAGTTAATTGGCAGCTTGAAACAGCTGACCTACTTGGATGTTTCTAAAAACAACATTGAAATAGTTGAAGAAGGTGTTTCAGGCTGTGAAAGCCTACAAGACCTGCTGTTATCCAGTAATTCACTTCAGCAACTTCCAGAGTCCATAGGTTTGTATTATCATCTAATTTATGCGCTTTTAAAAAAAATTAAGGTAGCTGTTAGACAAAACTTTATGGAATACAAATTGGAATAGCCTATGGACCCAAAAGCAAATCCATAATCTTAAACTGTTCTGTTCATAAATGTGCAAGACATTGGATAAAATCATAATGCATGGTTGAGTAACATGCGGGAATTGCAGTTTTATCACAAATTTTGAAAAACTTTTTGTAAATGGATGGCAAAGTATTAACTTTAACTAGAGATGAGTGGTTTATCCTTTGTGTGGCTGACACACGATGAGCTGGAAATGAAACTCTATAAACTAATCTGCTTATTTCCCCAAGAGATACATAGCATATATGTTTCCCAAGATTTCAGGTAATATAGAAGACAACATGAATTGCCAGTAACATTTATTCTTAACTGCAACTTCCTTTATTTGAAGAAATTACACTTTTTTCTTATTTGAATACTCCTTTTTTTGATTAGATTTTCATTTTACAACAGGTTCACTAAAGAAAGTAACAACACTTAAAATTGATGAAAACCAGTTGATGTATTTGCCAGACTCCATAGGAGGGTAAGTGTTTCACCTGAACAAAACTTTGCATTGTTCTTCTGCAAGTTCTTCATTAACAATCATCTACTTTCTATGGTGTTGGTATACCTATATCTTTGCTTGGTATGACTGGTTGCACTAATCTTTCTCCATGAGATGATGATGTTCAACAGTAGCCTTCACATCCAACTGCTAGTTGGCTGTATGTAACTGTTGGTATTTTCAAGGAGCTGAATCCTGCATTCAGAAATTCAGGCATCAATATATATGAGAAATGAACTGGAAGTATGGGAGAATAAAATAATACTTATGCGTAAGGCTGTGAGTCTGTCAGAGGTCACGGATTCCGTGACTTTCCCTGACTTCTGCAGTGGCCAGTGCTGGCTCAGGGGCTGACCAAGCCAGGCAGGGTGTGCTTACCTCGGGGTGGGGGGCTCCCCGGCTCCCACTGGCATGGCCCTGCAACTCCTAGGCAGCAGAGGGGTCAGGGGGCTCCGTGCTGGCTGTGCCCGCAGGCCCCGCCCCCACAGCTCCCATTGGCTGTGGTTTCCAGCCAATGGGAGCTGCACAGCCAGCGCTTGTGGCGGGAGCAGCGTGCAAAGCCCCCTGCCCCTCTGCTACCTAACAGCTGCCTTGCCAGTCCCGCCAACTCTCTCCCTGCCCCCAGCACCAGCAGGCGTCCTGGGCCACTTCTCCCAGTTCCTGTGGCACCCCCGGACTGCCCTTTCCCTTTCCCCTTCCCCTTCCCCCCCAGAGCACCCGTGGCACCCTTCCCAAGTTTTAATTAGGGGTATATAGTAAAAGTCACTGACAGATCACAGGCCGTGAATTTTTGTTTACTGCCCATGACCTGTCCATGACTTTTACTAAAAATTCCCCATGAGTAAAACGTAGCCTTTCTTATGAGTTCAGTAAAACATTCAGTCAAATTAAAATGTACAGACATAGTGTATACAAAAGGTCCCAGCTTCATATTTGTGGCTGCGTGAGTTACATACTGTAAACATTTCAAATAAACTGAAATAACAGGTATTTTATACATTCCATTTTAACAATGAGACATGAATTTCTTCCCCGATTAAACAGAGTCAACAAATCAGATTTGGGCCAAACCACTCATCTTTTATTGTTATTAGGTACATTGGTTCAAAATGTAAATACTGTAGAGAATTTAGGCTTTTTTTAAAAAAATGAGTGGATATAGTAAAAACTTACAGGCATTCATTCATTCTATTACGTTATTTTTGCCTAACTGTACTAAATTTGTTAACTTTGAATTCTGATGTCCAAACATAATTTAAGGTGCTTAGGTACAAATTGCAGTTTACTTACTGTGAGACATAAGTGAAGCAGCTCGTGTAAAACAATAAGTTAAGTTTGCACGTCAGCCCGGTTTCTTTACCTTTAAAAAAAATGTTTGCTTAATGAGGTCCTCATCACATTGGCACCAACTGCTCTCTACATGCCATATTCCTACTTCTTAGGACTAAAGAAGTCTTTATCCCTTCATTGCCGCCCCAGCTTGACATTTTTCTGATTCTGGCTTGTCGACTTCGAATGTTTCTATTATCTGGTATGCTTCAAACAGCACTGTATGATGCAGTGCGTAAAAATTTTAAGTAGAGATGCTGGGCCCTACGACAGAGGTACCTAGGTCATCAGCCATTTCAATTTAAGGACTGCGTTGGGGTAGCAGAGATTGGAAAACAGGCTACAGATAGTTAAGAGGGAAAAGTCTACTTTGCCTGAATACATGAGGAGAGAGTATCAGTATAGTTCAGGTTCAAAAAGTATCTGAAATTTTTAATGGTTATTTAGGTTTCTGAAGCGTTTTTTCATCCATAAATTTAATTGTAAATAAATTTATTCTAATTATAATGAAAATTATTTGTAGTAAGAATTATATTGTTAAAGCAAGTAAGCTTTTATGTATATATCAGGTTAATATTTTGACTTTCTTTAATTTTGTTCAGGCTAATATCCGTAGAAGAACTGGATTGTAGTTTCAATGAGATTGAAGCTTTGCCTTCATCTATTGGGCAACTCACTAACATAAGGACCTTTGCTTCAGATCATAATTTTTTAATACAGCTGCCACCAGAGGTATGTTTTTGCTCAGAGCCAATATTAATCCATATTACCTGGATATAGACTATATTTTATACTTACCTTAGTTCTGTTCACTTCAGATACCAAAGTGACAGCTTTGATTCATTGATGTACATATTGTGGCTTTCAAGCAATTGCAATCCAAGTATTGAAATATTTTGAGGCAAGCTTGGTTTTGCAAAAGTAATGTCTGAATTGTTCATAATAGTTCATAAACAACATGATACAAAATGAAGAAAAGAATAATTACTTTTACTTAATATTATAATGGCTTTATTCACTTTCATATTTAAAAATAAAGCAAATAATTGTACACACAAAATAAAATTTAATATTAGATGTGTTCATTCTAATATTGTGAATCAGTGTAAGTAGAGTTGTAAAGCTGAATAATAATTTATTTTTTCAGATTGGAAACTGGAAAAATGTAACAGTGCTATTTCTGCATTCCAACAAGCTTGAATTTCTCCCTGAAGAAATGGGTGATATGCAGAAATTAAAAGTCATCAATCTAAGTGACAATAGGTTTGTGAATTGCATTCATTTAGTTAATTATGGCATAAAATGTAGAAGCATTGCAGAGATTGGAATGCATTGTGTCTCCAAGACATTTTTTACAAAATGTAATCCTTTTCACTCCACCCTTCCAAAAATGTTGTGATATTTCTCTTGGAGTTCTTTCTCATCTTAAAGTTAAAATAACACATTTCATTTATATTTTATTATTTGTCACACTAATCGTCTTACTGCATATATTTGGACGCCTCTACATTTTGTAAAAGCTTCTTTATTCCTTTCCCGTCACTGCAGTAGGAGTGATTCATGAAGCAGAACTGCACTATTTCACATTTGTATTGCTATTGTACTCTTCCAGCTGCATGTGAATCCAGCAGATATGTTGTAGTTGTTAAGCCCAAGTGGTTTTAATGTATATCTTTTTTTCCTTATGTGGCACAGCTTCATCTCATTCATAATCATCAACATTTATTCTTTTGGAGTTAAATTTATAAGACTATCTGAATCAGTATTTCAGGAAAGACTTGAATGCCATATATGGTTGAACAGTACAAGACAGGATACAGAATACTATCACAGTACACTGTACAGTACTTTGAATGCATCGCTGCATTTACTAGACTGGTCAGTGAAATTGTGATAAAACATTTCTTTGCAGGAATTTGCCATTCCATTGAAATTGAAACATTTCACAGAGATCATTCGATTTTTGGCAAAGTTCCTCTGGAAGTGAAGCAGGATTCCAATGGAACACAGCCTAGTTTCCTGCCAGCTTGCCTACCTGGCTCCTTGGTAGCCCACCAGGTGGACTGTCTCAGAGTTGGAGACCGCAGACGTTCTAGGGTCTGCAGATCTGGGAAAGCCCAACATTTGGATTTTCTCCTTTGCTTTAGTGACAGTTTAGACATTTGCGGGGGAGGGGCGGCAGGCGGGAGGGAGGAGTATGTAGCTAAACAAAACAATACCAAATTTCAAAATATTGAACTTCTATTTATCTAACAATATTTTCTTTAAATGTTTTGCAAGCTTTTCAGAGGCTATATATATATATATATATATATATATATATAGCATTGTTTCTGAATAGACCATTAGTCTTGACAGCCATACTTAGATTAATTTTTTGCCTTGTATATTGTGATGTTTCTTTCACAGACTGAAGAATTTGCCCTATAGCTTTACAAAGCTACAACAGCTGACTGCGATGTGGCTATCAGACAATCAGGTGAAAAGTATTTTTAATAAATTTGTATAATTGATATTTGTCCAAGTTATTCTCAATAGAAATAGTTAATTTTATGGAGTAATCAGTTGGGTAAAAAGTGATAATTTGCAGATACACCAAGACAACCTTGGGTTGTAATTTTCTCAGTTTTTATAAGCTAAACAGCAGTGAGTGGCACATGAATGGGAGACATTCATACTTCTGGCAATCCAATAGTGTTGGTAGTGCAGGTAATTTAGTAGATAACACTCTCTCTTCTCTTTGAGTCAGTACTGAACCAGTGCCCAGGTTGGTGTTAAGGGGTACTATGCTGCTAGAAATACATTATTTCACCTGCGATATAAAACAGAGGTAGCAGCCACACTGGTAATTTCAGGATCCTTCACATTTTTTGTAAGGCAGGGCACTGAACCTATTGTCCTGATCAAATTTTAGTTTAGAAAATTGTTCTGTTCTATGCACTTCCCTGCAGTTTCAAATAGATAATTTACACTCCAGATGTAGAATATTTTGGGACTATGAAATGTCCTAGAATGAAACGGAATACTTTGTCATGTATCCATATCCATCCATTTTATACATCTCTAATAGACTATTATAGAGTGTTTGTTTATAGAATTCCCACACTATTGTTATTAAATATGTACTTCTTTGATATAACTTTGTTTTGTATAACTTGTAAAAATCCTTCAGAGAAGAATACGTGGGAATTTATGCCAGATAGATCAGTCTTCAAAATCTAATCTGCATTCAGTCGATAAGCAGCAGGGATTTCAATGTTGAGATCCTATTTAAATATTACACATGTATATTCTCATAGTATTTTTTTCTTTTCTCAGTCTAAACCGCTCATCCCCCTTCAAAAAGAAGTCGACCCTGAAACACAGAAAACAGTGCTTACTAATTACATGTTCCCCCAGCAACCAAGGAGTGAAGATGGTAGGAATTGATTCTTTTTGTCAAAAATGCTGACCAGTGAAAGTAAAAATTGAAAGAGTTCAGAGAACATGATTTTCAATATATAAAACTTTTTAGATCTAAAAACAAGAACAACTTGATGAAAATTTGTCTGAAGAATGTGAACAATAACTTCTCAGAGGTAGAACTGAGCGAGTCCAGGGATTATTAAAGGGGAGGCGAGAGAGTGTGCGTGTGTGACAGAGAGAGAAATAGAGGTCAGGACTGGCAGTGCCTTCTATTATTATGTTTGCCTGACTCATCCCATTATAAGAGATATTGTTTTCAGTTGCTTATAATTTTGCCAAAGATTAACCTTTTGGGCTGGAAATTGCTCTGCCTGGTGTCTGCCTCAGACTGACTTTTTTTGAAAGTTTGATCCAGAATGGTTTGGCCATTTCCAAGAATGAGGTTAGGGAAAAATATATTGTTTTGCCATACTGGAAAAAAAAAATTCTTAAAGCCATTTCATTGAGAAGCTCTAGCATGTCCATGCTTTGGCACAGGAACTTGAAAGTTGGTGGGGGTCCATGGGTGGCCTTTGTTTCAGGGACGTGCTGTTGCTGTCCCCATGAAAAAAACACCCAGATTTGGCTAAGTTGAAAGCCTTTGCAAAATCTAAGTTGCACCTGGTAGGTAGACAAGTTAGAACTTTGCAGATAGAATTTCCAAAGATTCTGTCCACACTGAGCATGCAGCAGCTCCTATGTGTGACCAAACTCTTCATGTGCCATTGCCATAGAATAACTGAGCATGCACAAGCCCAGAGATATAGGAGCTCAGCAGAGTTGCTGCTCTGATCCAGGTGGAGGTGGGAAGAGAGTTGGACTTAGGGAGTGTGGAGAATAGGGCTGGTTGGGCAAGGAGACTAACTGGGAAGAGACATGTGAGGAATGGAGACAAGGACTGGCTAGGTGACAAGAATGTGTCTGGAATGAGGAGCCAGGGGTGAGGAAGAAATGGCACAGGGACAGGTTGGAGGGGTCAGGGCAGAAGAAGGTACACTTGTTGGAGGACAAGCAGAAGGATACCTGGCCACTTCAGAGCTTGGAATGAAATCCTAGACTCCCTTTTTCTCACCATTCATCTGCTGTCAGCAAATATCTCTGAAACCTACTGGCAAAGTGTCTCATCCCCCACTAGTGTTAGTCCACAAGGAGGATGACAACCCACTTCCGTTATCAGTTATTTCTTCAGCTCAAGTGGCAGAGTTCTGTGCAGTGAATGTAAAAGTTCCAACTCTGCTGATGAACCATGTGGTTATCAACATGATGCCACATGATGGGGAATTTCTGATTTTTTTTTTTTAATTTGCTTTTTCTGAGAATCCAGGAAATTACCCACATGCAAAAAGTTAAAGTAACGTTATTAAGGTTGTGAAATCAAGTACTCGGAAGTTGGGAAATGTCAGAATTGCGTGACCCTTGTAACCTTGTGACTTCACAACCTTAATTATGTTCTTTTAACATATATTCTGATCCCAAATTGTGAGAGTATTATCACAAAAAGGGTGAGGGGTCGTTCCAACCCCATATAAGGAAGCAGAAAAGAGGAGTAGGTGCTCTTCCTCCACTCCAAAGCAGTCACAAAGGAGAAAAGTCACCATCCCAAAACCAGGTTTCAAAAAGAACTATAAATTGAATCCTTTATTTGTTTTTAGGTAGGAAAAACCTACATAGTAATGCACTCCAAATATAGATTAGTCAACTGAAATTTGTCTTCAAAGACGTCTTTTGCTGAAATGTCAACATTTGCCTTATTCATTCAATAAATATAATTTTAATCATCTTGACTATAACAGGATACATTTGGGGTTCATATAGTCTAGAAATTATTTTTCTATTGCAGCGGTTCTGAAACTTTAGCAACCTGAGGACCCCCATTTTGATTTTAAATTTTTCAGAGACGCTCCCCCTCCAGGCTCCCCGCTCAGCTGTTGCCTCGCCCCCTTCCTGAAGGCCATGCCCTACCCCCTTCCCTCAGGCCACATCCCTGCTCCATCCCCCCTCCCTCAGTCGCTCGCTTTCCCCCACCCTCCCTCACTTTCACCAGGCAGGGGGTTGGGGTGCAGGTGGGGGTGTAGGCTCTGGGCTGGGAGTTTGGGTGAGGGTTGGGGTGAGGGGTGCAGGCTCTGGCTGGGAGTTTGGGCACTGGAGGGGGCTCAGGACTGGAGCAAGTGTGTTTGGTGCGGGAGGGAGTTTGGGTGTGGGAGGGGGTGAAGGCTCTGGGAGGGAGTTTGGGTTTGGGCTCTGGGCTGCGGAAGGGGGTTGGGGTGCAGGAAGGGGCGAGGGGACAGTACTTACCTCGGGCAGCTCCCGAAAGCGACCAGCACGTCCCTCTGGCAGTGGCTCCAAGGCAGGGGACCAGGGTTTCTCCACGCACTGCCCCTAGCCTGCAGGCACCACCCCCACAGCTCCCATTGGCCAGAGTTCCCGGCCAATGGGAGCTGCGGAGTGGCACTCAGGCTGCGGGCAGCACATGGAGACGCCCTGCCTTCCGGGCCACAGGGACGGGCTGGCTGCTTCTAGGAGCAGCGTGGACCCAGGATCCCCACTCCTCCCCCTCCCTCTCAGCGCCTCCTTCACGCCGGGGAACAACTGTTCCCCGGCGTGAAGGAGGCGCTGGAAGGGAAGGAGAAGAGTTGAGCGAGGGTGGGGGGAGGAGATGATCAGCGGGGCCTGCAGACCCCCTGGGGTCCTCAGGGGTCCACAGACCCCAGTTTGAGAAACACTGTTCTATTGCAAGTATAGGAATGTTGAAAAGCAGCTGTTTATGTGAGCAACCTCTTCATTGCTAATGTGATATATAGGAATGCAGGGGATTTTTGTAGTAAAATTTGACAGATTAATACAGAACCAATTTATGTTGTCTATCATGAACATACATGCTGCAGTAAATGGTGACAACAAGGTAATCTATCCAACGCCATATCTAAGAAATAGTTTGTAAAACTGTAATTATCATAATTCCTGCTTAACCATGGGCCTATCTTAATGTTTTTAGTGGGGTTTTTTGTTATTTTTAAGGCTCAGTAGTAGTAGTAATAGTAGTATGGATATTTGGAAGTCTGGCATATTTGTAGGTAACACTTCCTTTAGTGGAAATATGTAAATCTTAGTGAAATGAAGTTGAGTGTTGCCATATCAGCCTTTATTAGACATATCAGAAAAGCAGCCTGCATAATTGGTTACAGTTGGCAAGCTCAGCTCAGGAGAGTTCCTTTGGTGAGAATACTTGAAAACTGAAATACAGCTTTGCAGAGTATTTTTTCTGTAGATTGCAGCTGAAGTCACTATTAATAGAAAACGGGCAGGTTCTCAATGCAATGAGCTGCAGCATAGCTTTAATTTCTGGTACTTTTTGGTTCTTTACCTTCTCAAGCACAGATATAAATACAAACCCCACCTAATAAAGGGAATGAAAAAGAAATGGTTTCTAATATAATTTCATGTGTCCTGTATTTATTGGAATTGTGGTTTGTTTGTTTTTTAGTTCTGTTCATATCTGATAATGAAAGTTTCAATCCCTCTTTGTGGGAGGAGCAGAGAAAACAGCGTGCTCAGGTGGCATTTGAATGTGATGAAGATAAAGATGAAAGGGAGGCACCACCCAGGGTCAGTATTGCCAACTCCATTTTGAATTCCTAATTCTTCCCCTTTACTCTTGCTAATGGCGATCAACCTCTATCTGCACTGATTAGTAGCTGCAGAATTAAAAAGCGTAAAACCTATTTTCTTTTCATCCCTCATATTTTTTAAATTACCCAAGGGAGAAATCTTTTTGATCAGCGGGTGTCTCCTTTGCCTGGCCGTTTAGGATATGTTATTAAAATGGAGCACATGTTATTAAATTGTGAACTGGTTTAAGGCAATACTTTTTTTCTGGGATACTACTGAACTATGATGCTTTGGAAAAAATTGAAGATAGTAGTTGAGAAGAATCATTGGCATCTCACAGCGATTAAGGACTGTATTTTGAGTTTTCTATAAATATATGTCAAGGAGAAACTGCAACCACTTTAATGGGACAGGATGGGGCATGCATTAGACAACAAACTGTTTTCTAGGACTAGCTAATTTAGCCTCAGCTCCCATAGGTTTATCCAGGTATAATTCAAATGGCAAAATAGATACGCAGGGTTTGTTCTGTTAATTCCTTCTTGTCAAATTCGTATTTGATTGAATATTCATGTTTTAAGTTTTTTGTTGCTCTTATTTTCTTTGTTTCACAGGAGGGTAATTTGAAGAGATATCCAACGCCATATCCTGATGAACTAAAGAATATGGTCAAAACAGTTCAAACGATAGTACACAGACTAAAAGATGAAGAAACCACTGAAGATGGTGGCAAAGAGTCAAAGAGAGAAGGCCAGCAAGTTTCAGTAAAAGATGTGGGTGTAAAGGTTAGAATCAATATCCTCTTCCAGTTTTGACAGCTATCCCAAAGATCTGAAGTATGATATTGCATAACAATATATTGATTTATTCCTTCTAATTCAATCTCTTTTTTTTAAATATTTCAGTGAGGAAAAAAATGTCAAAGATCATGACCTGTGTATTCAGTACTTTAAAAGAGACAGTTATAAATGACTGCTTTGTGTTAGTAATAGTTGCTGCCCTCTGAATGACTCTGCTTAGGAAGCAACCCGAGTGACTCGCTCCTGAGGCCAGTATAAATCAGACATATCACAAAAGTAGCTTGTTCGATCTTCCAAAAGATGCATCTCCATCACCTTTAAGCATCCCTTATTTGCTGACTCTCAAATTGGAAATCAGAATGATCACAAAGGACTCTGCTTTTCTCCCATCTGACCAGAGGGTTTATAGGAAAAGCTGAAAAAGGCAGCAGTGGTGAAGCATCTAGAGGATCCTTCACTGGCTGAAACATGTTGATTCTGCTTGGTGGTAAGGTGGGAGAACAGTGCTGACAACTGCTCACTTCTCTCATTGTCAGTCCATCTGTGTGTGTTTTGTTGTTTTTGATTGTATTCACTTGTCTGCCATTCTAATAGGAATGTATTGGATAAAATAGGCCTTAGGAAAAAAAGGTTTATAATCAGCTGTTTTAATAATCTGAAAGGTTTTTTCTCTCCAATTTTGCTTCACAGTCAAAATTATTTTTGAAGTTGTCTGTTTTATGTCATTGCATGGTTTCCCCAAAATATAAAATATTAGCTCTAATTATAAAATATTAATAATTATGAACCAGGGTGGTTCTCCAGTAATCTTTTTTTTTTTTTTAAACTACTCTAGACTTCAGAAATTGCTTCAGCAAAGAGCAAAACAGAAGACAGAGAGAACTATATGATGGAAAACTGCGTGCAGAAGCCCACTGAACCAGAAGCTGAGCACAGCACTGGAAATTCACAGATGACTGCACATGTTAAAACCTTAGAGAACACGAAAATAATTGTCAACCATGAAGATACGCTTGAGGTATGGCAGTGTGATGAACACCATGGCAGTAAAAGAATTGCGTTCGTGTCGGATTGAATCTGCTATTCTGAAAGATAGCAATGAAAAATTATGTTGACAATAGCAGAAATGCCCATCCCGTTAGCATTGCGAGCATTTGGGAAGTAAGTATGGTTATAAACAAAGTAATGCAATGTTTTTCTCATTTCAAATTATTTTGAAATAAGTTTTTATCTGCATTTATTTGGAGATACAGACTGAAATATATGTGAATTAAACCCCCCCCCCACTAAAAACACTGATAAATGTGTGGTCTAGAGGGTGTTCATGTTGGTACTGATTTTCTGCTTCCCCTTAACTGTATCTCCCTTTTTGTTGCATAGGTAGTTGTGGCCACAGCTGTCATTTAGATATCCAAGTATCTGATTTGTGGGAGCAGTCTGAAACTTAGACTTTCAAGTGACTTAAATTGTCCCTACACATTTTAAATGTAAAAAGGAGACATGTTTTCAAAAATCTGTCTCGCTGTGATTAATAGAGACATCTATAGTAAAGGAGGTTTGAATTTAATTTAGCTGTTGTGAGTTTATAAACCTGCCGGCTTTTGTTTAAGCTTCAGGCAGAGAGCTTGAATTCCTGTAATCTTTGTATTCGGTGTATATGAGTCCCTCATCTCTTTCTACATAGAGACATGACATAAACCAGGTGAACTCACCAGTGAACAAAATTACTTCAAATCACAATTTTTAAACTGTATTTTTTCATAGATTAAGTGCAGTTATGTGTGTTCATTAAATAATGAACAATATATATATTGCACATTCTCCGAAGCCACCCTTTGGAATCATGGACAGCTATATCTCCTTTCCCAGTAGCATATTCTTAGTTCTGACAAGCCACTGCAAATGTTTCTGAAAAATGTTATTTCTGACATTTAAAAAAAAAAAAAAATTTTGGTATCAGAGCAACAGATTGTTTGTTTGTTTTTTTGTTTTGTTTTTAATAATTGCACAGCAACTTTCCAAAGCCAGCAGTATACCAATAAGTGAAGGAGATGGCAGGATCCAGTTGATCAGACACCAGAAAAAAATTCCTTCCTTTCAGTTGGTAACGAGGGTTATTCTCAATAGTGATGCCCACACACAGTGCTTGTTGTGCCTTGGAGAAGGGCACGTTGAAGAAAGGTGCTCCACCTGCAAATTGTTCAAGAAAAAAACAGAAGTGGATGAGGGACTTGCTCCTTGAGCAGGTCATGAGGCCTGTTTCAGCACTTGAGACCTCTGCAGATCATCCTGTTCCTCAGACATCTTCAAAGCTGGAGCAAGCTGATGTTCCTCAGCCAGATGCTGCTGCCTCCCCCAGGAAGCAGAGATAATGTCCAAAACAATAATCTCTCAAAATGGATTGCAGCCACTTCAGAATTTGGGGAGATTAATCTTCCTCTTCCAGGAGGAGTGAAGATTCTTCCGGTACACAAGATGGAGCTGAGCCGTCTGCTCACTCTCTGAGGCGACATGTGGCCGCTGTAGTATTGATTCCTGTACCAGCTGTGAGATGCCCATTGAGTCTGGTACCAATGACATTGCACACCATTGATATACTAAGCAGCGTAATACCTGCTTGGCCTCACAGTTCCTGATACCCCAATTATTCAAGAGCATTCTGCTGCCAGGACTACTGTGCGGTCCTCAGCATGACCTGCACTGGTTGCAGACTCGTCTCAATCGTCTCTTTTAGCACTGTCTAAGACTCAGAGTGGGCAGTTGAGATTGGCCTCTTTATCAGTATCGAGGGGCTGTCAGCACTGTTACTATCTTCAGTACCAACAATGACTGTGGTGCAGACTACATTTGCAGGTTCAGTACTGACCCATGCTTTGGTACCATCTTCTGTTTTCGTAGCAAGTGGAAATGCAATGCTCCTACCAATCCTTAAGGCATCAACTTCTCTACTTGTCTCAGTACTGATGTAGTCAGTGTATTGGGCTTCAGTCAAGGCTGAATGTTTGCTCTCTTCTGTTGCCTTCTGATAACTGGGGGTGTTTGTTGAGGTTGAGCTCAGTGACATTTATCAGAGGGGTAGCCGTGTTACTCTGGATCTGTAAAAAGCGACAGAGCCCTGTGGCACCTTATAGACTAACAGACGTATTGGAGCATAAACTTTCGTGGGTGAATACCCACTTCGTCAGATGCATTGTTCCTCTCTTCCTAGTCTTTTAGACACCATTCTCAAAGATTGTCAAGACCTCCTATGGATCACAGTTGGTACCAAGATCATCACCATTCCTACAATAGGGACAGGGCCTATTGGCCCAGTGCCTCCTGGCCACCAATGCCATTTCCCTATCCTCAGTGGCCTCTTTGGAATCTGTGGGATGTTCCTCAATCTGTAAAGTCCCAATCCTTGGCCCACTCCAGGGCAAGATTCACCCAGCCAGCTCATGGTATCCCTTCTTTAGCCACCTACATTGCAGACTGAGACAGAGGCTGCTTCCTCTGAGCAGGCTCAGCCTGAACCACTTGTACATGGAACTGTGCTGCTGCAGGGGAGGTTCTGGTGGCTCTGCTTCCCTCATCACCAAATGACTCTGCAGAACTGTATTTCTTCCTTTCTAGTGTCTCAGGATTTTAAGTTGCATGAAGAGCTCCTGAGACAAATGACTTCAGCCTTGGGTATTCAGGCTGAGTTTGTGCAGGAAAATACACACAAGTTAGTGGATATTCTTCAGTTCAGGGAGAGTAGCACTCCCTATAAATGAAGCACTATTAGAACCTGCTAAGACTTTGTGGCGTACCTTCCTTCCTACAGTGAAGCATACCAACAAGCAATATTATGTTCCTATGCAGGGTTTTGAGAACTTCTATTGTGAGCCTGCCTCTAACTCTCTTGTTGTTGTAAGATCAGCTAATAAGAGATCACGGCAGGGAAGAGAGAAGTCCATGCCCAAGGCCAAAGGCTGGATCTCATGGGGAGAAAATATATTTGACCTCTCACTGCAAATCAACAGGTGATGTTATCAAAATAATTTCGTGAATTGAGTGTGAGTAGCCAAATTCATGGATAAGTTGCCTGAATCCTCCATTGAAGAGTTTAGGGCATTTATTGTGGAAGGTCATCTGGTTGTCTTTACAATCAGCACTGGATGTATAGTGTTCACAGCTTCCAGAGTCATGTCTTTATCTGCCACGATGAGAAGGGCCTTGTGGTTGCAGAACTCTGTCATAGGTCTTTTGTGCTCTGATGGACCTCCAGAGCTATCTTTCAATGGTTAACCATTTTGCCAGAGAACAAAAATTAAGATTTTACCTTCATTGAAGGACTCGTGAGCAGCTGTTTTCACTGGAGTTTCATACCACAGACACACAAGTTGTCATTTTCCAGGTCAGCAGCAGCAGTACCACCTCAGCAGTATTTTGGGCAGACACCTTACCAGTTGAGGCAATAGGACTACTCCAGGAAGGGATATAAATTGCACAGGAGAAGGCCTTCTGGGTTCAAGTTTAACCAGCCAGCCTGTCCTCCCCTAGCTCTGGCAAGCAGCCATTTTGACTGTGAGATTGAGAGCATCATTCTAGCTGTGAACTTCCTGCTGTTCAGAGACAGGCTTTCTCATTTCCACAGTGCTTGGAAAGCTATAACCTCAGACAGATGGGTCCTAAGCATTGTGGGATTGGGTTATGCCATCTGTTTTCTGTCCATTACACCATCATGCTTCTCTATCCCATCACTTTTCAGGGACCCCTCTCACGAGTCACTGCTCCTATAGCAGGTCCAGAGTCTGTGACCTTTTGGGGGCTATAGAGAAAGTCCCCCTGCAGCATCAGAGAAAAGGATTCTACTCTCAGTATTTCCTGATTCCCAAGTCCAAGGGAGGAATGAGACCTATTCTGAATCTCCAGGGTCTCAATAGGCACATAAAATACATGAGATTCCACATGGTTATCCTAGCGTCTATCCTTCCTGTTTTGAATCATGACAACTAATATAAGAACATAAGAATGGCCATACTGGGTCAGACCAATGGTGCATCTAGACCAGTATCCTGTCGTCTGATAGTGGCCAATGCCAGTGCTTCAGAGGGAATGAACAGAATAGGCAATCATCGAGTGATCCATCCCCCGTCATCCACTCCTGGCTTCTGGCAAACATAGATTAGGGACACTTAGAGCATGGGATTGCATCCCTGACCATCTTGACTAATAGCAATTGATGGACCTATCTTCCATGAACTTAGCTAGTTCTTTTCTGAACCCAGTTATACTTTTGGCCTTCACAACATCCCCTGGCAATGACTTCCACAGGTTGACTGCATTATGTGAAGAAGTACTTCCTTTTGTTTGTTTTAAACCTGCTGCCTATTAATTTCATTTGGCGATCCCTGGCTCTTGTCTTATGGGAAGGAGTAAATAACACTTCCTTATTCACTTTCTCCACATTAGTCATGATTTTATAGACCCTTACCATATCCTCCTTTAGTCATCTCTTTTCTAAGCTGAAATGGCCCATCTTCTTTAAATCTCTCCTCATGCAGAAGCTGTTCCATACCTTGAATCATTTTTGTTGCCCTTCTCTGTACATTTTCCAATTCTAGAATATCCTTTTTGAGATGGGGTGATCAAAACGGTACACAATATTCGAGGTGTAGGCATACCATGGATTTATTTAGCGGCATTATCATATTTTCTGTTTTATTATCTATCCCTTTCCTAATGGTTCCCAACATTTTGTTAGCTTCTTTTGGCTGCCGCTGCCCATTGAGTGGATGTTTTCAGAGAACTATCCACAATGAGTGGTAATAGCTATTTTAGAACGCATCATTTTGTATGTATAGTTGGGATTATGTTTTCCAATGTGCATTACTTTGCCTTTATCAACATTGAATTTCATCTGCCCTTTCGTTTCCCATTTATCAACTTTTTGTGAAATCCCTTTGTAACTCTTCACAGTCTGCTTTGGACTTAACTATCTTCAGTAGTTTTGTATTGTCTGCAAATTTTGCCACCTCATTGTTTACCCTTTTTTCCAGTTTGCTGCTCTTGATTTTCAAGATAACTATTTCCATGTAGTGGTTTTCCTGAGCCACGGGAAGTTTTTGAGATTTGTAGTCATAGGGCAGCATTATTAACCATAGTGCTCCCCTTTGGCCTTTCCTGAGCTTCTCAGGTTTTCACCAAATGCATGGCTGTAGTAGCTTCACATCTCAGGAAGAGAAGAATAGGTGTCTTTCTCTGCCTGAACGATGGTTGGTGAGGCGCAAGTCCAGAGATTAACTCCTCGACCGTGTCTGGTTTACACTGTATCTCTTTGATCATCTGAATCTGATTGTAAACAAAGAAAAATCAACTTTAATACCAACACAAAAAATAGAGTTAACTGGGGCCCTACTAGATTCTACAAGTTTGAGGGTATTTCTGCTAAGTGAGCAATTTCAGACGATTCATTGTCTGTGGCTGTCCGTCCAGTCTCACCTTTCCACTATAATTCATGTATGCCTGAAGTTGCTAGTTCATATGGCCACATGTAATTATGTAGTCCAGCATATGAGGTTGCATCTTTGTCCTCTTTAGGCCTGGTTCAAGTTCACATATTGCCAGAGTTGTGAGTCATTGGACTGCCTAGTGAAAATGCCACCAGCTATTCTGCAGACATTTAAGTGGTGGATGGATCAAATCAATGTTTGCTAAGATGTACCCTTCACCCGTCCTCCACAGACCATAACAGTAATGCCTCCACAGTAGGTTGAGGAGAATATCTTGGGACTTGGAAAGTTCAGCAACTGTGGACCGATCAGGAAGCTTCTCTTCATATCAGTGTCCTGGAGCTTCAAGCTATTTACAGTGTGTGCCAGGTCTTTCAGTTGCACATCAGAGGCACAGTGGTTCATATACTTATTCCTAACAGTACTGCAGTGTATTATGTGAACAAACTGGGTGGAGCCCACTAAAGTAGCTTTGTCAGGAGGCAGTCAAGTTTTAGCAGTTCTGTATCAGGGAGAATGCATCATGGTCTCACAATTCCGGGGGTGCGGAATTTCTTAGCCAATCACTTCAGCAGGATTTTCTCTCAGAATTATGAATGGTTTCTGAAGAACAGTGTGTTGAGGTCCATCTTCAGAGAACAAGGCATTCTGACTATTGACCTGTTGTCTTTCATTGCAAACAAGTGCCATCAGATTTGCTCCTGAGCAGGCCTCAGTCCAGGTTTCTTTACAGATATCTTCTACTTGAGTTGGGGATCGGTGTTCTTGTATGTTGTCTTCCTACTCCCAGTCATCTCACAGGTCATTCTCAAATTTAAGTTGGATCATGCCAGATTGATTCTCATTGCACCAGCTTGACTGAGACAGGGTTAGTTCTCCAGCCTCCTCAGTTTATTGGCTTGACCTCCCATATCTCTTCCTCTTTATCCTGACCTATTGATCCAGCACCAGGGTCAGATTTGGCATCTAACACTGAGCAGTCTGGACCTTACAAAATAGCTGCATGGCTAGATGAAGAGGAGAAATTATGTTTAGAAGCTGTTTGACCAGTGGCACCTTAAAGACTAACAGATTTATTAGAGCATAAGCTTTCGTGAGTAAAAACTTCACTTCTTCGGATGCAAGTGAAGTTTTTACTCACGAAAGCTTATGCTCTAATAAATCTGTTAGTCTTTAAGGTGCCACCAGACTCCTTGTTGTTTTTGTAGATACAGACTAACACGGCTACCCCCTGATGTTTGACCAGTGTTACTTATTAGTAAGAAGCCCTCTGCAAAGGCTACTTATTTGGCCAAGTGGAAGCAATTTTCAGTTTGGACGCTAGCTTGAGAAATTCAGCTGATGCTGGCCAGCTTTCAGGGCATTTTGGAATACCTGTTATACTTTGTCTTCTGGTTTGTTGCTCAGTTCATTGAGGATTCATTTAGCAGTGATCTCAGCATTTCATTTGCCCATCAAAAGGAAGTCAATTTTCTTGAACTTCATGGTAGTGAGATTTCTAAGAGAGTTATTCGTTTCCACCCACCTATGAAAGAAACGGTTCTCTGGTGGAACCTTAATACCGGCTTAGCTCCTCTTATGGGACCTCTATTCAAGTCCTTGGCAACCTGTTCTCTGTCCCTCCTATGCTAGAAGACAGCCTTCCTTGTTGTTATAACATCTGCAAGGAGAGTAAGTGAGCTACAGGCCTTCATGGCTAAGCCTCTATATACGCACTTTTTCATAGACAAAGTGGTGGCCCTACAGCCACATCAAACTTTTTGTTGAAAGTGGTTTCCTCTTACCCAAATGATTTATTTACCAGTGTTCTTTTCTAAACTGCACTCGAATGCTGATGAATAGCGACTTCACGTGGATGTGAGACAGTACTTTAGCATCTTACCCAGAGAGGGATAAAACTTTTCAAGCATCCCCTCATTTTTTTGTTTCCTATGAGGATCGAATGAAAGTTCAGGGGGTCTCTGCACAGGTGATTTGCAGGTGGATAGTTTCCTGCATTATGACACCATATGAAGTACCTCAGACAATGCCTCCACCGAGATTACGGGCTCATTCAGTGAGTTCCTAAGTAATGTTGATAGTATTCCTCAGTGATGTTTTGATATTAAACATTCGCAGGGCTGCTATCTGGTCTTCTGTATATACTTTTACCAAGTACTGTGCTGTTAACATTGCATCTAAGTCAGATGAAGACTTTGGGAAAGCAGACCTACAATCGTTGTTTAAGTAGATTCCAAGCCTCATCTCCTAAGATGACTGCATGTGAGTCACCTGAGGGGAACACATGTCTGTAACCACTTGAAGGAAAAATGGTTATTTACCTATACTGTAATCGTTGTTGTTCAAATGTGGGTTAAGCCATATTCCACGACCCACCTCCATCCCCTCTGCATCGGTGTCTCTGCTCTTCATGTTCGGTGCAAAGGAACTGAAGGGTTGGGATGGCACTGCCCTTAGCCCCTCCCCTGGCTATTTAAAGGCACAGGGCACAAGCACCACCCTGATGGGTACTGCTAAGCAAAGTTCTTTGCCTTTGGTGTACTGGGCATTTGCACACCTGAGTAGAATTACACGTCTGCAACCATATCTCAAAGAATAACAATTCTAGTCCAGGTCAGTAACTGTTTTATCTGCTGCATTAAAATCTAGGGGAGAGTTATAGAGATAGTTAGAGTGAGCGACTGTCCCAATTACATTGAAACACATTTCTGTTTTTGGGAGTTAAGTTGTGTTTGCTGGTCCTCACAATAAGGCTGTGTCCTTCCTTACTGCAGCCAAAGACACTATGGAATAGAGTTATCAGTCAGTCTGCATCATGGAAGAAGAGCCCCCTGTAGCTCCTACCAGAAGTCCTGCAGCTGAAATATCCTGAAACTCCTAGCAGGAAGAAATCTGTATCAAAAAATGTTAAACTTGCAGGTTTCCGTTTCCAGTCTCCCTACTAGAAGGATTTTGCAGTATTTTTAAGAGGAAACAGACTTCCCTGAAAGAATCATCTACTTCATGGAAGGAGATTTCTTTTTTTTTCTTAAAGAGCAAACTGATAGCAAAATAAAGAAGTGACTAAGAAAGAATTATGATGCTCAGCTGCATCTGGGCAAGCTGCTATGGTCTTTAATACCTTCACCAGAGCTCTTTTAGCTTGGTGTGATTAAATAAAAGACAAGCTGACATCTGCCTGGCACAAAATCAGTCAAGCTGGAACTTTATTTGTTTAATCTCCTTGGGTAAAGTTAAATGTTGTCCTCCTATAAGTCCCTTGGTTTCAAATATACTTTTTAAAAGTTTCTCTGGATGTATCTCTGGAAAGTGGATGCTTGCGCAACTGATATTACCCCCTCAAAGTTTACAGGCATCAATCAAGCTAGCTGCTCCGTGATCGGCTAGAGAAGGAGGTAGCCAAACAACACAAAAGGAAAAACATATATTGCCTTCTGATCATCTCACCCTGCTCTCCTCCTGTTCCAGCTCTTCACATCTGAAAGAGGTTGAATTTTCAGCTTCTCACACTGAACCCTGACCAAAAGAAGCAGAAAACGTTTTCCCTTGAGTATTCAGCCTTAAAACCTAGATTCAGACTTCAAACTTCCTAGCAAATACCTGCCCTCTGAATATAAATCTGAATTCAGTTTACTGCTGCTCCACACTTTATTTGAGATTATTATTAGATCATAATAGAAGTGCCCAGAAAAAGGGGAGAGACTGAGGGCTGGTCCACACTAACCCCCACTTCGAACTAAGATACGCAACTTCAGCTACGTGAATAACGTAGCTGAAGTCAAAGTATCTTAGTTCGAACTTACCGCGGGTCCACACCCGGCAGGCAGGCTCCCCCGTCGACTCCGCGTACTCCTTTCACGGAGCAGGAGTACCGGCGTTGACGGCGAGCGCTTCCGGGATCGATTTATCGCGTCTAGACAAGGCGCGATAAATCGATCCCAGAAGATGGATTGCTTACCGCCAGACCTGGAAGTAAGTATAGACGAACCCTAAGCTATCAGACTCTGAAATTCTGCAAAATATCCAAAGACTTAGCTAGTTTCTGTTCCTCAAAGTGATGCCAAAATAGCATCACTTTTTGCCTCAGGATTAACTAGATTGCAAAGTGGAGGGCACTCTCAGGTTGGAGGTTGAGCCCCTGCAGCCTTCCTATAGGCTTTCCTTACCACACTTTGTTTTGCTAGAGCTGCTGTTTTAGATTTTCCAAAGTCACTTATGATTTTGAATATCTGTGTTTTTGGGTGCCAACTTGAGACACCTCAAGTGGCCTGATTTTTTTTTTTTTTTTTTTTAGAAAGGGCTGCTCATCTGCCCTGGTGTTTCAAGTTCGGCAAACAAAAGAGGTATCCAAATCATTAGCAACTTTTGGAAACTTAACTACGATATAAGCATTCATTAGGGCTATTTGTAATATCTGGGCTTTCTGTAGGGTGGCAATTTTTATAGCATTCGTTTAACTTTTTAAAGCAACCCACTACAGATTTACAGCATAAACGCTATTTGTTTTTCCTTTGGCAGGAGTCAGAAGAACTTTCTTCTGATGAAGAGATGAAAATGGCAGAAATGCGCCCACCGCTGATAGAAACTTCCATTAACCAACCAAAAGTAGTAGCACTTAGCAATAATAAAAAAGGTTAGATAACAAAACACACAAAATCAAGAGTACTGTTATATGGTTCTGAGGATTGTTCATTTCTCTATTATTGAGTAAATACCTAGGTATGGCAGAATTTGAGCTTTATTTTTTTGTAAATTTCACAGTTTCACAGCAGGAGGCACCCTGTGTTGTCATAGGACTGTGTCAGCAGGGCTGCAGAGCGCTCTCTACATGGCTGGGATACAGGGGCCCTGTGGGTGCAAAGTGTGGGGGAAGCTGCACTCCCTGATAGCTATCAATGGATAATTTTTTCCATTGATATCTGTGTGTCAGGTAAAATCAACGTTTACTGATGACTACCAATTTAAATTGAATCCTGCCAAGCCTATAAATATCCCATTTTTGTGGAATAAATGAAAATTTAAACTGCAGAAAAATGGAATTTGTCAAGTGCCTCTTTGCCATTCCAGACTGGTGCTCGTAAATCCAAAGCCACTTAGTTCTCTCTTCCTTTCCAGAGGAAACTTTGTATTATGAAATTTGTTAGAAGAACCAGAATTGGTTTTCTGGAGGATAATTGTTCTAGCCAGAGCAACCGTTTTGTCAGAAGTGTAAGGGCTAGTCCAGATTTCTGGGGCACAAATTTTAAAGGTTAGGAAAGAGATGGCTCTTTGCCCATTTTGTATATTCTCCTATGTTGCCCAGTCCAGTTCCTTTCAGAGCAAGAAGGACTCTGGACACACTATATAAAGGGATAAGGGTTAATGAGATCTTATGGATCTGTAGGGCTTTGCCCTGCTTTGGACCCACATAACATTCATTCACTTGCTTGCGGAAGAAGTGTGAGAAAGGGAGATGATCTTGACAGTTAGCAAAGCCTTCTCTGAGATCTGATGTCTGGTTAATAAAATGAGCCAAAAGCTCTTTCTTTGTCCCAGGAGCCAGAGGCCAGGTTGGCAAATTAATTCCTGCTGGTGCCTGAGTTAGTCTCTTGGAGCCAAATTTTCAAAGTTAGGCAAGGTGAATTGTATATGTACATTTGCCTGTCTAATTTATGTGTATGAAACCTGACTTGCTTATGCACATGGCTAGTTTGGTGCCTAGTAGGCCATGCATATAGATGATTTGTACTATCTCATCAGGTATTTGTATGCATAGGTTAGGCAAGAGCAAATGTGTGCAAGAATACATGCCTTACTTAGGTCTTCATGAAAATACTACGGAGTTCTGTTTCTGGATTATGGTTAGGCATAAAAACATTGTTGATCTTCTCTTGCTATATTTATAAAACTGATTCTTCAGAACATAACAGTATTTAGAGCACATTCAAAGGTTTTTCAAAGATTCATTTTCTTCCAGAATATTTTGTTTAATACATAGCTGTGTTATAACTATATACAGTACATTACTGTTTATCCAGATGACTGGGGGACATATACAACTTTTGGATAACTTGGCATTCAGATAAACTGAAGTGCTATTTTGAGCTGCAGTTTCATTGATACAGAAATATGGGGAAAGAAGGGAGTAATGCTGATGTTTGCTTAATACTTTGTACTTTATTAAAGAGTAGAAAAAAAATTTCGTTGAGTTTATTAAAACCCCAGATTGTATTAAAACCATTGTGGGACATAATTTAAAGTATTTGTCTTTTTAAAAAAAAAACCTGACTAATCACCGTCAGTGATGAAGGCTATTGAGAAGTTATTAGTGTAAATAATTTGAACAACTGTATTGTCAAGCCTAAACTGAATAAAAGTATTGTCAGTGTTAGGCCTCAAACTTCCAGAAGCTTCAAAAAGCAAGCTTTGCAAAATTAGGCTAAAACCTGTGGTCAAAAAACACTGCAACCAAACAACGCTTTATGCTAACTCCTATGTGGTAAAATAAGGCCTTCAGGCATAGCTTATAAAACCACATTACTCAGTCAAAACAACGGGCTATATGGAAATAAGTTATCTCCTTGTGCTAACTTATAAAACTAAAACAACAATTAAATATCAAAGTAAACACAACCACCACAGTAAACAATTGGCCTACCCTAATTGGTTGGTCTGTTTTAAAATACGGCCAACAAATAAAATAAAAAGTATGAAGGCACAAAACTGTGCGTGTGTGTTTTGGTAAACCCAGCCAACATCCCCGAACAAAAGGAATGTGCACTTCTCAACCGTCTGTACCTGGCCAATGCAAAAAATGGCCGACTAAAGGGTAACGTATTTTCAAACAAATGCGGGGTAGGGTTATAAAGTAAAAAAAAGTCTGGTCGCTCAAACTAATTTAATCTCAAGTTGTGTTAACACTACAGTATTAAAAATGGTAGTGTCGGAATAATTTAATCTCCAGTTGTATCAATACTGCAGTATTAAAAGTAGTATTAAAAGCTCAATAATAGTATTACATTGTTTAAAAATAGTAGTAAGTTGTTAATCAAGATATAATATCTTTACTTGTACTTGTGCTTACTAAGGGCAAAAACAGTACATGTAAAGTTAGTAGTTAATAAGTAATAATAGCTTTGCATGTGCTTGTACCTGTCATCAGTATAAATTGCCATTTATATTCAATACTAATGCATAATATTACATTCCCTTATAGTAGTAAGTAACTAATGCATAATATTACCTGTACTTGTGCTTGTCTTCAGTATAACTTGCCATTTATATTAATCCTTTTTCATTGCTGGTCTTTAATTTTTCTTTTCCTATTCTGTCTGTGTTGCATTTATAGCCGTAAGTCATTAAAAACCTTTCTTAAAAAATAATCAGTAATTTTCATTTTTCTTATACGGGCACTATTCAACCTCATTACCTCTGTGGTGGGTGGTGGAAAGTAGCAATCATCCAGGGCCCAATTAGGGTCCTAATGCGTGTCCCCCTCCCTTTATCTCCACAATTAGCAGATGATTTACATAGGGCTACATGAGGGGCACACTGGATTCAATTAAATGGAATTATACCATAAGGTTAGCGAGTAGCAACTTTGTGTACTGCTACATTACTATTTGTCTCACATTCGAAGCTGAACACTTTACTTGGAAAAAAGCTAATAAAGTTTGTGCAATATAAGCACTTGAAGGGGGTCTAAAAACAGAAACATGTGAAACATAATTTGATTGATGGCCTTTGGAAAAGATTATATAGTGTAACGTTGGTACCTGGCCAATAAACTTTACAAAGAGCAACAAGTTGAATTTCAGTAGTGGACGAGTACTGGCTGCACTTAACCAGCTGTTCCTTAAACAGGAACCATTGCTGACAAAAACAGAAATTCTGTCAAATTGTATGAAGCAAAACTGAACTTTGCAAAGGCAATTTATCAATGTTTATAATAATAATAATTAATAATTATTGATAGTGTTAGTGTATGAAGAAATTATACTTTCTTTTTCTAGTAATAAGCATTACGTGAATATTTGTTGACTTTATAGAGAATCAATATGTGCATGACTAAACTGACAAATTTTGTTTCAGATAAAGATGCAGATTCCTTATCAGATGAAGCTACCCACAACAGCAATCACAATAACAGCAATTGTTCCTCTCCTTCTCGAATGTCAGATTCAGTTTCTCTAAATACCGACAGTAGCAATGACACTTCAGTGTGCTCTCCGGACAAAGAAACACATAGTGCTGCTATTTCCAAAATCAGGTTTGTGAAACCGTTTATAGCAAGGCTATAACAGCAAGGATACCTGAGCAACTACAATAGAGAAACTTGTTGCTTATCGTTTAGTAAAAATTGTTGTTATATAGTCCAGTCTGACACCTTGATTATTGTTCATTAAATAATTAATTTAAATATGTTCATATTCTAAAATAATTTTAAATAACAAAATAGGACTTTTATCTTGAAGTGTAACACAAAATAACTTGTTTTTCTTAATTTAAAAAAAAAAAAGGCACCCCAGCAAATTGTAATAGTCAAGAATCTGTTCCCATCTTCTTAAGGTACAATAATTGTATCCTTTTCAACTTTTATTTTTCTATTACCTCTACAGAAAACTTCATCATATCATTTACGATTATTCAGAGGATGTTGGAGAGCAAATAGTTTAACGACACAGGTTGCAAAAAGTGGTTAGATTTCCTTAAATATTGTACTCTATTAGTTTAATGGCTAGCAGTCTATAGTTTAGTAATTAAAATCTGATATAACGAACTAAAATCAAGGCATTTTTCTCATGCTGATCTTGTTTAGAAGTATCCAATCAGAAATATAATTTTATTGCAACAAAAATGACGCAAGTACAATATTGAAACATTAACACTGAACTTTTAAGTGGAATTCTGAAATTAGGGCCTGATTTTACAACCTGTTGCTAATTCAAGAATTCTTGTTTACATGAATAGTCCATTAATTTCAAGTGCAACTTGTCATGTGAGTAAGACTTGCAGGATTAGGCCGTTAGTACAGAATGTTTTTCCTAATGGGAATATAACATTATAAATTAGGTCAGCAATTGGTCTTTTGTCTCATCATGCATCCATGGTGTGGGACTTCTGCATGATAATACACAACTTATCTGAACCAGTATTTAAAAATAGATCAATGCTATTGGCAGCCTCTCTGGTTTTCTTAAAGAACTATCTTTTTTTCAGGCAAGAAGATGAAAATTTTAATAGCCTTTTGCAAAATGGAGGTGAATTAAACATCACAGCAGAAGAAGAAATCAATGTGCAAGAGAAAGTTACAAATTTACCTGAATATGAGTTAAGGATTGAAGAGAGATTAGCTCTAATAGAAAAAGGTGTTGATCTAAACACAACTACTGAGGAATCACACAAATTAGACCAAATTAACATGAACATCAACAAACTGACTAGTGAAGATACAATACAACCAAGTGTTATGGAAAGATTAAAGACACAGGAAATAGTGTCAGTAAAGGGCTGTTTAAACTATAACATGAAAGAAGAAACTGAGCACTTGGAAAATAGAAATCAATATTCTAACCTCTGTTCTATAAGTAAAGTGAATGGACATTCTGAGAAAGTACCACAATCTCCAAGGAAGGCTGAATTAAAGAGAGGCATTACAGTTGACACTGATTTTTCTGTGGATATATGTATTTCAAAGAGCACTGAAGATCTGTCCCCACAGCGAAGTGGTCCTGTGGTGAAATCTCACAGTATCACCAACATCGACACTGGTGCTCTAAAAATTTTTGATATTGTTAATGACAATGGATCCCAAGAGCCCAACTCACTGGTAAAATCAGCATCTGCTGGTCCAGATGGAAAAAACATTGTCCGAAGCAAGTCTGCTACTCTTCTATATGACCAACCTTTGCAGGTATTTCCTGGATCATCATCATCTTCTGATTTAGTATCTTGTACAAAAACTTTGTTTAAGTTTGATTCAAATCACAATCCTGAAGGTGCTAATGTAGTTAGAGGACCAGGGGCAAGTGGTGCACAGATGTTCAGTGTACCTCAGTATAATATCCAATATAGCAGCAGTACAACAGCCAAAGACACCTTGTGGCTCCCAAAACAAAATGCCCAACTAGAACAAGGGAGCTTACCACCTCAGCGTCTATCTAGGTCAGACAGCACAGAAAGCTCTAATTATGTAAAACATACTGCCAACATGAATTTCTCCAATCATAATAACGTTCGAGCCAATGCTGCATATAACATGCATCAAAGGATGGGTGGAAGACATTTAGAAATGTGGGCTATTCCACCGAATGATAGACTTGTTCCTGGAGCAACCAGAAATACTCTTCAGAGACAGAGCAGCATATCCTCTACAGCTTCCATAAATGTTGGTGATACTGGACCCCCAAGGCGTGCCCAGGTTCCTGAAGGGGACTACTTAACATATAGAGATTTGCATTCAATGGGAAGAGCTCCACCAATAATGTCTGGGCAACCGAGACCTCTTTCTGCAAGAACGTACAGCATTGATGGTCCAAATGCACCTAGACCTCAGAGTGCTCGTCCTTCAGTGAATGAAATACCAGAAAGAACTATGTCAGTTAGTGACTTTAATTATTCACGGACTAGTCCCACAAAAAGACCAAACCCAAGGGTTAATTCTGAACATTCTTTGTTAGACCCTCCAGGAAAAAGCAAAGTCCCTCATGATTGGCGGGAACAGGTGCTGCGACACATTGAAGCTAAAAAGTTAGAAAAGGTAAAAAATTGTTAATTATGTTCATCTTTCTGTCATCCTGTATTATAAAAAAACTACATAATCTGTATTTTGATTAATTTTTCACTTTGTAATGAAAATGTGCTCTGAAACTTTTTAAATGGGACCTGTGAACAATTTTTTTTTCAAAAAATATAGGTAATTATAAATGTATGTGTTGAATGTCTCCGAGAAATATTCAGATAACTGATTATAAACTTACCCTTCCTGAAAAAAGGAAAAACCCTCCCCCGCCCCCCATCATACTTGTTGGCTCAGTTCAACTACGTTAGAATGAATCATTATGTAACATCATGGCTTCCACCAAGGAGACTTGCTGGACTATAGACCCAGTGCTTAGAGGCTCAGGTAAGTGTTTTTAATTGTAGTGTAGTTTTAAAAAATTATATTATATTTTGCAAGGTGACTGAAAAGTTAATGGTTTTGTAGTTTCAGTTGCATCTGAGCACCAAAGCCACACTAAGTAGATATTAATCTGGAATCTAGTCTTTTGGAGTTCATGTTTGTCAGAATCTTGAATGATCTTTTGCTGCTTTGAGATAAGGCACTTAACCATCCTGATCATGTAGTAGATCCCAGCAGATTTTTGATCTGACTGATCATTGGTGGCTAAAAGACAGTGGCTGATATTTCTGGAGCTGCTTTGCTATACCCAGAAGATAAGAGTTGATTGGCATTGTTGAACAATTATAGGTCATCACCAAGGGATGTGAAGGGAGGCTAGCATCTTTCAGGAATGTAGTCATTCATGTTGCCCAATGTATATACAAAGCCCCTTAGGAAAGTATTTTCTAAATATAGGGCAGAGTGTCATTGCTCTGCTGGCGATACACATTTCTTGTCCTTGAAAACACGTTGCCTTGGATGACATTGTCAGTCAGATGCATCAAGCTGCTTTATCCTTACCCTCAGGAAGATAGTCTTTCTGGTGGGTAATGATTATCATGTTAATATTTTTCTCACCTCAATGTCCCTTCTTGTTAAGGGGATTTATTTGAAGATGATAAGCAAGGTTAAAAATCTTGGCATCATACTCAAGCATGACTTTTCAATGGACGTGGAACAAAAGTGTTTTTTTGAATCTGCAGTTTTTTTCAGGCTCTAATCTTCTTTTTATGTGATATCAGAACAGCAATATTAGCCCTCATGACCAAGAATCTTAATTATTGTAATTCCCTCCTCATAGGAATAAGTTCTAGACTCTGGCTTCAAGCCTTATCTGGGTAGGTATGTGAGCTCTGATATCATGTACATTTTAAGGATCTCACAATAGTGCTTTTATTGTGGTGGATCCTTGAGTACCCACAGAAACTAAGGACCATCACTACGGTCCTACCAAATTCTCAGTCCATTTTGGTCAATTTCACGGTCATAGGATTTTAAAAATCATAAATTTCATGATTTCAGCTATTTAAATCTGAAATTTCTCGGTGTGGTAATTGTATGGTATTGCCACCCTTGCTTCTGTGCTGCTGATGGCAGGACTCTGTCTTCAGAGCTGGGCACCTGGCCAACAACTGCCGCTCTCCGGTCACCCAGCTCTGAAGGCAGTGCAGAAGTAAGGGTGACAATATCGTGACCAGTTGCGGATTACGCCTTTCTGGGGCTCTCTGCCAGAGCAAGTGGGGGGGACCCTCCCCACTCTTTCCACCTGCAGTCACCCCCTTCCTCTCTCTCCCCTCCCCCCGCATTCCTGCTGGGGAGCAGGGTTGGGGCATAGACACTTTCCCTGCTCCCTGGCAGGAGCGCCAGGCAGGTTGAGTAGAGCAAGCTCCCGCGCCCCAACCCCGCTTAACGGCAGCAGTGCTGGGCAGGCAGAGTGTGGTGTGGGGGCTCCCCAGTTGGCCAGTGCCCAATCCACTACTGACCATGACACCCCCCCCCCACACACACACAAAAATCACCTTGCGACCCTCCTGGAACTCCATTTTGGGTCAGGACGCATTTTTCATGGCCGTGAATTTGGTAGGGCCCTAACCATCACAGACCTCATCACCTTCCACTCCCAGTGTAAGGTGCACGTCTTCAACCTTGCTTCTCTTGTATAAATACATTGAAGCATAAACATAAAGAACAAAAACAACCCTACCTAAACAAAATACTACACTTTATGCACAATTCTCCCACTTGGGATAAGATGAGAGAATGGGTAGAGCTCTGCCAATAATGTCTTGGCAACAGGGACTTTTTTCTGCCAGAACTTATAGTACTGATGGTCCAAACATACCCAGACCTCAGAGTGCTTGTGCTTCAGTGAATGAAGTACCAGAGGGAACTATGTCAGATAGTGACTTTACAAATGTTAGGCAGGGCACCAAATACATTACTGAAAGACGCCAGATACTAGGTGATGAGGGTAGTGTGAGAAACTTGCCCTCACAGTTCATCCTTTCCCTCCATGTGTTTAATAACACCTTACTTTTTTTCCCTATTGGAATGGTATTGTGTAATAAATGCTGTCTCCTTAATTCTTATCCTTCCCTTCCACCAGTCTAGTTTAGTTTATGTTGGAACCACTAGGTTTATCTGTTCTTCAACATTTAAGAGGGTGGCTTTGTTTTTATAAATAATGCTATTAATTTTTACAGTGGTTTTTCATTCAGTGGTCTGAGCACAGTGTGGAGATGTCTGTTTGTGTGAGAGACACTTTCTCTTTCTCTGAGAGTGTGCTTTTATAGGTAGCATTTATTTTATATTGTTTGGTACATGATAAACATCTCAAAACCATGCCATGAATTTCAAAAGAGCCACAGATGTGCTTCTCTGAGCTGGCTTTGAGCGACGGCTGGCCAATACAATAGTGAGGAATGTGAAAATCCAGTTATTTGCTGCATGTTTCTCTATCCGCTTCTATTTAAGACATTAAGCAAATAGCATTACAATTACCGTATCTTTTTACATTTTTTGTTTTTCAGATCACTTAAATTATGAGAGTCCCATAAATCAGAATTTGGTAGTTTCCGGTGTGCTTCTGTTTATAACTCAAAATGGGCTTGTAATTTTGTAGGGAGTTATTCCATACTGTATTCTAGATCTCTGGGATGTATACAGGGGAAAGAAACAGTATTATTTAATTTAGAAGGTCACAAGTACATATTCTTTAACAAACGCTCCACAACAAAGAAAGGAAATTCACAGATTAAAAGAATCTGTTGTGTTTAAACATTATAAAGGTTACAAAACAAAAAAAATCAGAAAATACAAACTTAAAAATAATATCGCCATCTTTAATTCATATGTTGCTGCCTGTATTCTTACACAGTAGTATGATTAAGATCACTGTTCACCTTTCCTTTGCATTACCTGACTTTCAGTGGTTTATATAACATACTTATCATTATTTCTATTTAGGGATTTTTAATAAAAGTTTTCATGAATGATTTTTTTTTAAAATTATAGATTCCATAGTTTCTAAACTTGTACAAGAATAATCTTTTTAAATTTTAAATAATCAAAGGCTGTCTATAAATCAAAACCAGAGAAGCTAATTCTTGTTTTGTCTGTCTCTTGGACATTTTCGCCTGGTGATGTAAAGGGGAAAACATTTCAAGCAGCAGTTTGCATAAGGGATCAAATGAAAGCCTGATGTCTAGCAAATAAGATTGACTAACTTCAACATAGCAATGAATATGTGTAACCCATTTTACAGCACGTTAGGGATATGTTCCTATCATAATTGAGTAACCTGAAACTATGCAACTAGAAGAAAAATGATAGCTAAGACTTCTTGAAAATAGATCTTCAGATAGAGACTTGAATATTCAATAAAAATTGTCGGATTGTTCATTATACTGTTACTTTTTTTTTTTTGTAAGTGGAAGAAAGGCTCTTCTTCAAGTGATTGTCCACATGTATTCCACGTTTGGAGTGCATGCATACCATCCACACACGACTGGAATTTTTGTTTTTGTAGCATTGTGAATTGCAGCCACATCTGTGTCCTACACGCACCCGGATGCGCTGTAGCCAAGGTTATAAAGCAGTCCCATTCCTCTATCATATCCAAGGCTTCCATTCCACCCAAGAGGCCAGGCTTCCTATAAACATCCTGGAACTGAGAGCCATTCGGCTAGCATGCATAGCCTTCTTCCCATTGCTTTGAGATGCCACAGTACAGATGTTCATTGACAACACCACAGCAATGTACTGTATCAACCACAGGAATGTGTTCACCCATCCTGGTTGTGCCAGGAGACAACCCACCTTTGAGAATGGTGTATCAGTCACCATGTCACATCAGTAGCATTACATCATCCTGGTCTACAAAACACCTTAGCAAACCAACTCAGTCGTCAGTACTCAGCCATGAATGATCACTCAAGGACTCCATGCTGTGAGACATTTTTGCACCTATGGGCCTGCAGTTTTGGGCCAGTTTGCTATCTGACCAGTACAAGTGCCTCAGATTCTGTTCCAAGGGAGGAGCCAGTCCCAGCTCGCCTTCAGATACCTTTCTGATACTGTGGTAACCGGGACTCATGTATGCCTACTTCCCAATTCCTCTGATACAGAGTGTCCTTGGGAAGATCAGATAAGCTAGGGCTCTGGTAATAAGATAGCCCCAGCATGGCCCAGACACTTTTGGTTCTCAGACCTCATAAACCTGTTGTCATGGCTCCTGATCATGCTCACTGAAACACACCCTGAAATGATACACAATCAGGTAGAAAAGTCCTGTACCTGAACCTAGCACCTCTATCTCACAGCATGGATCCTGGCTGCTGTATAGCATTTCAAAACATCCGGATTTGCAGCAGAAAAGATTCCACCAGACTGACCTATGCTGCTAAATAGAAGAGATTCTCTATCTGGGAGTTGGAGAATAATTTCACTCCTTTGGAAACACCAGTGACTGCCATCCTGAACTGTCTCCTCATCTTAAAGCATTTGGACCTTTCTATCTGTTCTGTCAAGTACACTTGGCAGCCATCTCTGCCCATGATCCTCTGGTGGAAGGCCACACCTTCTTATCCGACAGTGTCTTGTCAAAGGTATCCTCCATAGCTTCCCACCAGTTAGAAAGATGCTGCCCTCTTGGGATCTCAGTATTGTCTTAACAGCTTTGATGGAACCTCTTTTAGCACCTATGGCAGCCTGTTCCTTATACCACTTTTCTGTGGAGACCTCCTTCCTAGTGGCATAACCTCAGCCTGAAGAGATTCAGGCCCGTATGGTGGGTCCACCTTATACAGTATTCCACAAGGACAAAGCAACTTTAAAACCTCATCTAAAGTTTTTACCCAAAGTGGTTTGATTTTCCTCTTAACCAGATGATCCATTTACCTGTCTTCTTTTCCAAATCTCACACGACCCAGGGAGAGCTAAATCATAGGCTAGGTCTACACTACCCGCCTGAATTGGCGGGTAGAAATCGATCTCTCGGGGATCGAATTATCACGTCTCGTTGGGACGTGACAATCGATCCCCGAATCGACGCTCTTACTCCACCAGCGGAGGTGGGAGTAAGTGCCGTTGGTGGGGAGCCGCGGAGGTCAATATTGCCGCCGTCCTCACAGCGGGGTAAGTCGGCTCCGATAGGTCGAATTCAGCTACGCTATTCGCGTAGCTGAATTTGCGTATCTTAAATCGACCCCCCCACCCCCCATAGTGAAGACCTGCCCAAAGAATCATAGAAGATTAGGTTTGGAAGAGATCTCAGTTTGTCATCTAGTCCAACCCCCTGCTCAAAGCAGGACCAACACCAACTAAATCATCTCAGCCAGGGCTTTGTCAAGCTGGGCCTTAAAAACCTCTAAGGATGGAGATTCCACCACCTCCCTAGGTAACCCATTCCAGTGCTTCACCACCCTCCTAGTAAAATAGTGTTTCCTAATATCCAACCTAGACCTCCTCCACTTCAACTTAAGACCATTGCTTCTTGTTCTGTCATCTACCACCACTGAAAACAGCCTAGCTCCATCCTCTTTGGAACTCCCCGTCAGGTACTTAAAAGCAGCTATCAAATCCCCCCTCATTCTTCTCTTCTGCAGATGAAACAATCCCAGTTCCCTCAGCCTCTCCTCATAAATCATGTGCCCCAGCCCCCTAATCATTTTTGTTGCCCTCCGCTGGACTCTTTCCAATTTTTCCACATCCTTTCTGCAGTGGAGGACCCAAAACTGGACTCAGTACTCCAGATGTGGCCTCACCAGTGCCGAATAAAGGGGAATAATCACTTCCCTCAATCTGCTGGCAGTGCTCTTACTAATGCAGCCCAATATGCCATTAGCCATCTTGGCAGCAAGGGCACACTGCTGACTCATATCCAGCTTCTTATCCACTGTAATCCCCAGGTCCTTTTCTGCAGAACTGCTGCTTAGCCAGTCGGTCCCCAGCCTATAGCGGTCCATGGGATTCTTCCATCCTAAGGTCAGGACTCTGCCCTTGTCGTTGTTGAACCTCATCAGATATCTTTTGGCCCAATCCTCCAATTTGTCTAGGTCAGTCTGGATCCTATCCCTATTCTCCAGCATATCTACCTCTCCCCCCAGCTTAGTGTCATCTGCAAACTTGCTGAGGGTGAAATCCATCCCATCATCCAGATCATTAATAAAGATGTTGAACAAAACTGGCCCCAGGACCAACCCTTGGGGTACTCTGCTTGATACCAGCTGCCAACTAGACATCGAGCCGCACCTTCAACATTGTCATGTCTCTTCCCTACTATCTAGAAGGGCTCTTAAAAGGCTTTGTTGCGTCTAGCATTTGCTGAGAGAATGAAGGGTCAACCTATCTCCAGCCAAATACTGTCAAAATGGGTCTCAGATCGTATTAAGACACGCTATATGGTGGCTCATTTGGATCCATTCCACCAGAACTCAGGCAGCCTCTGCAGTTTTCCTGCAAGGTGCCCCAGTCTTAGAGATTTGCTGAGTAGCTACCCGGAGTTCAATTCACACCTTCACCTAGCACTATTCCCTGGTGGAGAACTCCCTGTCTGAAGCCTGCTTTGACAGAGCTGTCATGCAGTCATTTTTCCAGTAAACTCTAGTAGTGCTTACGTGTCCATGCAAGTTATCACTTGCATAATCCAAAGTGGAACATGTGGACAGTCACTTGAAAAAAGAAGTTACTACCCTACAGTAATTCTGGCTTTTCAAGATGTGTTAGATATGTTTTCCATGGCCTGCCCTCCTTTCCTGCTATTGGAGAATCCTTGCTAATTTGGATTTGGTGTCACTGAAGGAGCTGGAGGGAGATTTGATGCAGCTGCCTCATCCTTTATGCCCTTGGCCAAGGAGTGTTGGGAAGGCACACAGGCCACAACAGACACTGCTACTCAAAAAGATTCTGGTGTCACACATGCACTAGAAGTGGAACATGTGGACAACACATCGCAAAGAATCAGTTATTGTACCCATAGAAGCCATTCTTTTTCCTTCTAATGTAAAGCTGCTCTCTAGTGGTCACAAATAATTATGTATATATAAGCTGCCAAAAATATTTGATCATCCATGCCCTGGGTGTGTGTTTTTGTTTTATTTTGTTTTTTAGCCTCTTGCACAGATTGAGTTTTATTCTGTTTTTAAAAGCCTTTAATCTTTTTCATCAAATTGTCTTTAATGATACGGATTATTTACATGTACTTTACATAATGTCACGGTAGTGTTTCTGTACTTATCTTGTTGCAAGTTCCCATTTTAAGTATTTAACTGAAACAAATCTCTTTCAATTGTGAGACAATACACTGTGTTCAGTAGAGGAGATGGTTTAAGGGGAAGAAGAAACAGAGTTGTGGAGGGAGTGGGGTATCTCCACCAGGAGACCTTGTAGAGAGAGAACAAAATGTTGCCATGGATCTATGAGCACAGGAGTGGATCATAGGTTTCTATTCAGAGGGTGCACATGGCTACATTAGCAGATTTCCTTTAGCTTCATGGTGACCATAAAAAAAAACAGTTGAAAAACCTCCTCTTTTAAACTTATTCCTCTGCTTTTCCCAAAGAAATAATGTGTAAATACCTTCTTTGCTTAATTCAAGTGTTTAAGGTGTTCATCTTTGGTTAGCATTTACTAGGATTTGTTAGTCAGAAGTGGAGGGAGCAGAATGATGTCAATTAGACCATTTTTTGGCATGTGTATGTTTTAACTATGGTGTCCGTATCTCAAAGTCTTAATGCTTTCTTCATTAGCTCAGACATCAGTGGCCTGCATCTGTAACGTTTCCATGATAGAAATCTTCAATGTTGCCACCTGAACTTTTTGCCCAAATGTTTACACAGCACTATTTTTTTTTTTAATTTGTCATTTAGATCTCATGCCCATTTTGGAAGGGCAATACTGCAATCCTTGTTTAATTAGGACTCTTTCCTGGGGGTTGGAATGCTTTGCTAGATTCCCACAAATGGGAATATGTAGAGACCACCTTAAATGAGAGAGGTTACTTGAAGAAAGGTAACTGTGGTTTTCTTAATGTTGCCTCAGCAGATTCACACTGCTCACCCACCTTCCCCTTTCCCTTGGCATTGTATTCCCAGGCTTAGCAAAACAAAGTGAGACAACTGGGGACTGTAGAGCCTCTCATGTCCTGGGTTCCAAACAGTTGGTGCTGTAAGAAGAACCATGTAGTCCCAATGGGCACTGCTGATTTAGTAGGCTCCCAATGGTCAGTGGCATTGGATGGAGCATCCCACGAGTGTACTGTAGCGGGAACGCTCCTAGTAGTGTAGTCAGTGTAGTCTCTGGTGACTTGTATGCATTCCAAAAATCAGTATTGTATGTACATTTAAAAACAAAACAAAAAAAAGTATTCACCCAACAGTGATTATAGTATCTTAGTCAAATTATAAGTTTGGAACTTTTTATGAGACCTTTTTTTAACAGAAAACAATCACACAGGAATTTCATAGAAACAAACAAAACTGCATTTCCTGGCTTTTGATGTTTTGTGGCATATCCTTAACATTATGAAAGTAATTTTTTGTACACAAATATTGTCATGCAGTGGATTCAATGTCCGTGTTTAAATAGGTGTAGTTCATTTGTCAGTTTGGTTAATTTGGGGACTTTCCCCTTTTTTTTTTATTTTGGGTGTCCCTGTTCTTTCATTTGTTTTGTCTTGACAAAACTTCATGGGGCCAAGATGGTAATGCTCTTGCTGCTTTTCTTTTTGAAACCATTGCCAATACTACAGAGGTCAATGTTGCAAGGTACTGTAGCTTAAAAAAAAAAAAAGCCTCCAAGTATTCTTGAACTTACATTCCCTCCTAGGTAAATCTCTGTTCAATAAATTTGTCTGAGTGCATGTTATTTATTTTGTGTTACTTTTGTGTTGGTAGAAAAAACAAAATTTCTATGGCTGAAAAAATTTTCATTGTTGGACAAGTAATCTTGAAAACTGTTGAGACAAAATAATGGCTCTGCTGAGAATGAAATAATTTCAGCACAAGTGAATCTTGGCTGTCAGTTTTTCCTTTCCACCAACATGTCTATATATGTTGGAATAATTAAAGTATGACAATTTAGATGAGTTAAACATCCATATTGTTTTCCTAAGCGCACATACATCTGAATGGCCTTACGTACATGTAATTTTGTATGTGTACTATGTTAGGTTGCATGTTGATTGATCGTAAATAAATGTAAACAGAGTGTCACTGCGTTTTTTTGTACTTCACGATGCCACAGCTAATTCAGTTGCATGGTATTTATTTTTGCATGTTATGGAATATATGTCTGTGTAAGTCGGTGTATAACATGTCCTGTGGTTTATGCATGCTGCACTAATCTCTATGTTAAATCTGTCCCCTCTTTATTCAGAGCATGCTGTCTAGGTCCTTTAATTCCAATTATGCTGCAGTTAGCAGCTTTCAGTATGGCAGCTCTAGGGATCTGCATGGCAGCCAGAGTAGTGTTGCCTTGAGTGTTGCAGACAGAAGAGGTTCTGGTGTGCACATTGTTCGTGTGAGTACCTACAGTAGGCTATTGCAATATATAGAGGGGGGGAAAGGAAACTTGAAATATGTCTTTAAATCAATAATTAGAGTTTTGTCCTTTTATACATGAAACCACTTTCATAGTTATAAAAATAGTTTAAACTTGTGCTATGAGTTCCTGGGCACTGAACCCAAACATTTAAATTGCCTTGAGTTCATATGCTCAACCTTCTTTGCAGGGCGTTACAACTTACAAAACAAATTTTTCTAATTGGCTTCCACATGCGGATGGCTGTAAAGAGCTAAGATTATTTTCTGTTTTGCCCTCCTCCGTAACCAGAACTTGAGCTGATGATCCTTTGTTTCTGAATTTGATCCAGGTCTAAAGAGACCTGAGTTGGAGTTTATCTGTTTATTTTCAATATTTGGTAAAGTAAGCCTTATTTAAAGATGTCTAGAGGCAATCAAGCAAATTAAGTTGATATGTAGGTTGGCAAGAAAGATGAAGGTAGCTTCAGCATTGAACAACCTGAATGAAGATCTGGTGTTTAAATCTAGAAGAATTAAGTCCACAAGAAACTTGTATTAATCCTGTAAGTCCATGCATAGCAGCCATGGACATTTGTTCACCTTTCTTGTGACCCATCTGTGTTACGTGGCTTTAAGACCTTCAACAGTTGTAATTTCTTTTTTGAAAGTTGGGGTTAAATTTTATGGATCTCTGACTTGATTAATAGGATTAAGTTGTCCATGCAAACTCAGATGATATGATTAGCATCCTTACAAGCAAAAATAAATGTAAAAATTGAGCAATTTATTCTAATACTTTAAGAAATATTGAGTCATTTTGATAATTTGAAGAAATATTTGCTTAGTTATTTCTACCCTCTTTAAAGCATCCCCAGACATCCACCCCAGGAGAGCCATGCCAAGAGGATGTATTCATTTCAGGACAGCAGAACTACTCATCTGGCACACTTAATCTCAAAGATGTTCCTCCAGACAGCATGAAGAAAGTAGCTGCACAGGTAATGAGTAATATGTTACCATATTTGGATAAGTTATCCTTCGCAAAAATGTATATTTGAAATATGGTGGCACTTAGAATTGGTAATTTGTTTTTAAATCTAAAACATTATTTGATTTTCACCCACTTATTTATGGTGAAATGATCAATCATATGGCCTTAAAAGATAGATTCATAGACTCTAGGACTGGAATGGATCTCGAGAGGTCATAGAGTCCAGTCCCCTCCCCTCATGGCAGGACCAAATACTGTCTAGACCATCCCTGATAGACATTTATCTAACCTACTCTTAAATATCTCCAGAGATGGAGATTCCACAATCTCCCTAGGCAGTTTATTCCAATGTTTAACCACCCTGACAGTTAGGAACTTTTTCCTAATGTCCAACCTACACCTCTCTTGCTGCAGTTTAAGCCCATTGCTTCTTGTTCTATCCTTAGAGGCTAAGATGAACAAGTTTTCTCCCACTTCCTTGTGACACCCTTTTAGATACCTGAAAACTGCTATCATGTCTCCTCTCAGTCTTCTCTTTTCCAAACTAATCAAACCCAATTCTTTCAACCTTCCTTCATAGGTCATGTTCTCTAGACCTTTAATCATTCTTGTTGCTCTTCTCTGGACTCTCTCCAATTTCTCCACATCTTTATTGAAATGTGGTGCCCAGAACTGGACACAATACTCCAGTTGAGGCCTAACCAGCGCAGAGTAGAGCAGAAGAATGACTTCTCGTGTCTTGCTCACAACACACCTGTTAATGCATCCCAGAATTATGTTTGCTTTTTTTGCAACAGCATCACACTGTATTTAGCTTGTAGCATATAGTGGACTACAAGCTATATTTAGCTTGTAGTCCACTATAACCCCTAGATCCCTTTCTGCCATACTCCTTCCTAGACAGTCTCTTCCCATTCCATATGTGTAAAACTGATTATTCCTTCCTAAGTGGAGCACTTTGCATTTGTCTTTATTAAACTTCATCCTGTTTACCTCAGACCATTTCTCCAATTTGTCCAGATCGTTTTGAATTTTGACCCTATCCTCCAAAGCAGTTGCAATCCCTCCCAGTTTGGTATCATCTGCAAACTTAATAAGCGTACTTTCTATGCCAATATCTAAGTCGTTGATGAAGATATTGAACAGAGCCGGTCCCAAAACAGACCCCTGCGGAACCCCACTTGTTATACCTTTCCAGCAGGATTGGGAACCATTAATAACTACTCTCTGAGTACGGTTATCCAGCCAGTTATGCACCCACCTTATAGTAGCCCCATCTAAATTGTATTTGCCTAGTTTATCGATAAGAATATCATGCGAGACCGTATCAAATCCCTTATTAAAGTCTAGGTATGCCACATCCACTGCTTCTCCCTTATCCACAAGATTCGTTATCCTATCAAAGAAAGCTATCAGATTAGTTTGACATGATTTGTTCTTTACAAATCCATGCTGGCTATTCCCTATCACCTTACCACCTTCCAAGTGTTTGCAGATGATTTCCTTAATTACTTGCTACATTATCTTCCCTGGCATGGAAGTTAAAGTAACTGGTCTGTAGTTTCCTGGGTTCTTTTTATTTCCCTTTTTGTAGATGTGCACTATGTTTGCGCTTTTCCAGTCTTCTGGAATCTCTCCTGTCTCCCATGATTTTCCAAAGATAATAGCTAGAGGCACAGATACCTTCTCTGTTAGTATTCTCCTTGAGTATTCTAGGATGCATTTCATCAGACCTGGTGACTTGCTGGCATCTAATTTTTCTAAGAGATTTTTAACTTGGTCTTTTTTTATTTTCTCTTCTAAACCTGCCCCCTTCCCATTAGCATTCTCTATGTTAGGCATTCCTTCAGACTTCTCGGTGAAGACCGAAACAAAGAAGTCATTAAGCATCTCTGCCATTTCCAAGTTTCCTGTTACTGTTTCTCCCTCCTCACTGAGCAGTGGGCCTACCCTGTCTTTGGTCTTCCTCTTGCTTCTAATGTATTGATAAAAAGTCATCTTGTTTCCCTTTATTCCCATAGCTAGTTTGAGCTCATTTTGTGCCTTTGCCTTTCTAATCTTGCCCCTGCATTCCTGTGCTGTTTGCCTATATTCATCCTTTGTAATTTGTCCTAGTTTCCATTTTTTATATGACTCCTTTTTATTTTTTAGATCATGCAAGATCTTGTGGTTAAGCCAAGGTGGTCTTTTGCCACATTTTCTGTTTTTCCTACCCAGCGGAATAGCTTGCTTTTGGGCCCTTAATAGTGTCCCTTTGAAAAACTGCCAGCTCCCCTCAGTCTTGATTCCCATGGGACCTTACCTATCAGCTCTCTGAGCTTACCAAAATCCGCCTTCCTGAAATCCATTGTCTCTATTTTGCTGTACTCCCTTCTACCCTTCCTTAGAATTGTGAACTCTATGATTTCATGATCACTTTCACCCAAGCTATCTTCCATTTTCAAATTCTCAATGAGTTTCTCCCTATTTGTTAAAAATCAAATCTAGAACAGTCTCCCCCCAGTAGCTTTTTCAACCTTCTGAAATAAAAAGTTGTCTGCAGTGCAGTCCAAGAACTTATTGGATAGTCTGTGCCCCGCTGTTATTTTCCCAACATATATCTGGATAGTTGAAGTCCCCCATCACCACCAGATCTTGGGCTTTCGATGATTTTGTTTGTTGTTTAAAAAAACGCCTCATCCACCTCTTCCACCTGGCTAGGTGGACTGTAGTAGACCCCTAGCATGACATCACCCTTGCTTTTTAACCCCATTTAGCCTAACCGAGAGAGACTCAACACTTCCGTCTCCTATGTCCATCTCCTCCTCAGTCCAAGTGTGTACATTTTTAATATACAAGGCAACACCTCCTCCCTTTTTCCCCTGTCTATCCTTCCTGAGCAAGGTGTACCCATCCACACCAACATTCCAATCATGTGTATTATCCCACCAAGTTGCGGTGATGCCAACAATGTCATAGTTGTACTTATTTATTAGCACTTCCAGTTCTTCCTGCTTATTACCCATACTTCTCGCATTTGTATATAGGCATCTAAGATCCTGATTTGATCTTGCCTCCTTTCTCTCTGCCATTATAGCCCACGCTCCCTCCTATTTCCGACCCATTTCCCAGGTCTCCATGTTCTCCACTTACCTGTGGGCTTTGCTCACCTGTCCCCATCGAACCTAGTTTAAAGCCCTCCTCACTAGGTTAGCCAGTCTGTGTTCAAATAGGGTCTTTCCCCTCCTTGAAAGGTGAACGCCATCTCTGCCTAGCAGTCCTTCCTGTAATAGCATCCCGTGGTCGAGGAAGCCAAAGCCCTCCTAGCGACACCATCTTCGCAGCCAGGCATTCACCTCCACGATGCACCTGTCTCTGCCCGGGCCCCTACCATTGACAGGAAGGATGGAAGAGAATACCACCTGCACTCCAAACTCCTTCACCTGTACTCCCAGAGCCCTGTAGTCACTCTTGATCCACTCAGTGTCACACCTCGCAGTATCATTTGTGCCCACATGGATGAGTAGCATGGGGTAGTAGTCAGAGGGCTGGATAATCCTCGACAATGCTTCCGTAACGTCTCGGATACAGGTCCCCGGCAGGCAGCATACCTCTTGAGATGAATTGTCAGGGCGACAGATGGGCGCCTCCGTCCACCTCAGAAGAGTGTCTCCAACCACCACTACCACTACTTCAAGATCATTCTTGAAATAAGAAATCATCTCATTGGAACAACTGCGTGATTTTTTTGTTTTATTTTCTTCTGGTCATGGAAAGTTAATGGGGAAGGTTTTTAATAGGTTTCCCAATAACAGGGGGCCTGCATTTTGCATGCAGAATCCTGCATGTGGCAGACAATTTTAGAACAGTAAACAAAGCAGAATAAACTTTAAAAAAAAAAAAAAAGTCAGCATTTATTTACATATCATGATAAAATTGGACTAGTAAACTGCAGACACTGGAGAGTGAAATTCTGTATTCCTCTGAGGCACAGTACAGAATTTGCGGCTGGGGATGAAGGATTAAGGGAGCTTTAAGCCACCTTTGCACCCTTCTTTTTCTGGGTTACTCTGGGAGCTTGAGACATTTCCAGCACATCTTAAAGAGCCCCAGAGAGCCGAAGTTATAACAGCTTCCTGGGCTGTCCTATGGGTAGTAGCACTGCCCAGAATTGCCTCAGTGTGGCCCTGACTCTGACATGCCCCTACGCCTTACCTCCAGCACCACTCCCTAAGCCAGAGCTTGTGAAGGAGTCCTTTTGTGGGCAGCTTTATGGGGGAAATCCTTCTCCAACTAGATATGGGACTTGTATGGCTCCTTTATTCTACTCCATCCCTTTTATGCAGTATAAAGGGGCCAGAATAGGGGTGAAAATCTCATCCTAGAACTGCTGTGACTTCCAATGTATTTGATCACCAAACAAATGTTCATTTTGTGTAGTATGGAATTTGGTTAAGAATATTTCTGAAAGATAGATAGGTATATCTCCATATATTTGATTTGTCTCATAGAACTGGAAGGGACCCCGAAAGGTCGTCAAGGCCAGCCCCCTGCCTTCACTAGCAGGACCAAGTACTGATTTTGCCCCAGACCCTTAAGTGGCCCCCTCAAGGATTGAACTTACAACCCTGGGTTTAGCAGGGCAATGCTCAAACCACTGAGCTATTCCTCACAAAACATACAGTTGTGTTAAAAAAAAAACACCAACCTTCTACTTATCTTAAATTATACAGACAAAAAATTACATCAAGTAGTTAGAAATTACAAAATAATAGAATATTTTATTTGTTTCCCAGATGTTAACCTTGTAATTATCTCTTTAGTTACAGTCTGAGAAACGGTTTACTGCCTTAAGATATGGTTTTACTTTGAAAAATTATTATGTAACAGTCACTGTTATAGGTCTAGCTGCACCTTCATTCTGTAACTCCCAGGAGTCTGATTAGTGGACCCTTCAGGTATTAGGCCTCTTACCTTAACCTGTCCTGGGGTGGAATCATGTGAGTCTTTCACTTTTAGACCAGGTCCCCTGCTACAGCACTGTGTGTGCCAATTGTGATATTTCCGCAGGTCCAACTGAGATTGGCACCAGCAAGTCTTCCTTTCCAAAGTGGATAACAAAGCAACCCAAACAGCCTTTTCAAAACCAAGTATTGTTTAATCTTAAAGTAGGAACAAAACAGAAAAAAGGGTTTGTAACATAATCAAAGGTCTACTTGCGTATCTGTCTCACTTATGGTCTTAGGTAGGTCTATCATATTGCAGACACCTCAGCCTTTGGAGTCTCAGTTCACCTTCGCTCAGAACCTCATTTTACCCCCTCTTTTCCTGCACCCTTCAAGTAAAGTATTGCCTTTTTAGGACCAGCCATGTCCTTTGTTTCTCTTGTATCTCTTGAATCTGGTTAAACCGGTTTTGGCAGCTCACCAGGGAATCAGACAGAGCCCTCAAAGGGATTGTGTTGCATTGTGTCAGTTGCTGGCAGAGCAGCTGTTAACAGGTCATTGTCTCCTTTTTTGCCTATTGTAACTAACCCATCTTGAATTAACCCCTTGTATACATACAGTATACATCACAGTAACAAACAAGGAGACACAGTCATAAAATATTACAGACAACTCCCACTTCCTTCACGGTAACACTAGCACCACCTTATGCAATACATTGTTCCTTGTGTTTCAGAGTTGCATCTACTTAATATGGACAAAAATAACTTTCTACTCTTGTTAGGACTTCAGGAGCCAATACAGCTAAAAGGAAGCGAGCTGGAACCTATACTTTCGTGTGCATCATCAATAGTTTATTAACTTCCACTCAACTACATTTGTGCAAACCCACTGAAGGCAGTGAGGTTGCACAATTGTACCTGGGCAGATTTTGGCTTGTATAAACTTTTATTATTGGTGTGATTGCAGAAGAAGGAAAGAATCTAACTTTTTTTCTCAATTGTTTTATTTTTTGTAAATGGCAGTTGGAAAAAACATCTTTTTTACTTGTAAACCAGACCAATCTGATATGTAAATAAATGAAATAATACATATTAAACCCCTCATTGCCATTTTTGAGAATCACTTTACAAGGTAGAACCTCACTTACTCAGAACAGGGTCTGAGATACAGAAGACAACTGACACAGCATAAATAGAAGATGGAATTTTCTTACCTACTTATTTCAGTTATTTATGGTTTAGAGAGAGTAAAACTTTATTAGTATTTGGACATACTAGTATGGTATATCTTGACAGATTAATTCAGCATAGCAGTGGTGATATAAATGGAAGATGATGGTGGTTTTGGAATGGGGGATTTTACAGAATGAGTGACAGGAGATATCACCGTATTAGGGTACCGAGTAAATTTAGTAGGTGTTTTGGGGGGGGGGGAGGAGGTATTCTTGTCCATGGACATTGTGCTCCAGTACAAATTAAGTTTTGTTGTGCAGAGCAGCAACTTTAGTTAATTAAATATTTAAACATATTCCTGTGGCATTAACGCCATAGTGTCTGCCAGATCAAATCAACAGATCAAGTCAAACCAGAGAGCAACATATACTGGAAAGATTCTCACCGTAGTTTTAAAATTAAGATTCTATAAGGTCTGTAGTTGTAAAGTCTTTAGTGGAAGAGGTCTTCCATATTAAGTGGTAGGAGAAAACACATCCAACAGTAGCATAATTAGAGTTTACTGAATAGACATTTTGACATAGCATTCACACCTTTGTAATATTATTACACTTGTCTATTAATAGTTCAGAACTAGAATTGATAGACAAGTTATATGAATAAAAAATAAAATACTATATAATTTAACAATGTAAACCAAATGTGATACTGTTAGAAGTATGACCAAAAAACACGGTTGAGATGAATTACAGGGAAACAAGTGTTAAAAAGGAACAGGAAGCGGCCTACTCTGTTTTAGCTGATAAGAGTGCAAAGTTAGCTTAGCTTTTCATGCTTGTCTTCATAAGTTAATACTGATAATTATAATGAAAATATAATTTAGTGGCACGTAGTTTAAAACTGAGGTTTAGTAATGCTCATAAAAATGCAATGACCAGTCAAGAAATGTTGAAATAATTGTATAAAAATTCAGGATTGTTATAAAATGTTATGATTTAAAGACGATTCATGTTTTATTCAGATACCTTTGACAAATGGGCAGATGTGCCAGCCTCACAGGCCTCAGACAAACTATAGTCAAGCCCATCATCCACCTCCCCAAGCATCTGTGGCAAGACATCCCTCTAGAGAGCAATTAATTGATTATCTGATGCTGAAAGTTGCGCATCAACCTCCCTATACTCAGCCTCAGTGTTCTCCCAAACAAGTCAATGAGATGGCAAAGCAAGAGGTAAGGATAAAAATTATATTAATTCAAGTCAAGAGGTAAGGTTTTTAATAAGTGTTTGAATATATGATTTGCACTTTTTGGTAGCCATAAGTGCAAGGTGGTATTATTTTATTTGCTATTACTATTATTACTAAATGGGTGATAACAGAAACAGTTTAGGAATTTAACTCCAGCAAGAAAGAGCTGTAGCTCACTGGAGTTCTGTCATCCCACTCTTAAAAGAAAAATGGTTGCCTGAAATCAGACCTTCAGTTTGATTTTAATCTGTTTTGTTCCCTTTCTTGTGATGTGGATGTTATACAGAGAAATAAACCTGTTACTAACCTTTATCAGAAGTTAGTGAGGATTTTAGTTAGAGTATTTCTGCAGAAACTTGAATTACAACTCCCTTCAGCTAACTGATTATCCATGGCCCTTCATGCTTATACAATAATTAAAATATACAAAAATAGGTATTTTGAGTTTTTAATTACTACTAATTTTCAAGACCATCTAGACTAGTAATACTCACCCAGATGGTAAAATAATCAACACATTTAATAGTGCAAAACGTCTATAGTAGAAAAAAGGTGACTTTTGCAGCAAGCCCAGAAAACTAATAAAATCTGACAGACCAAGGTAGGGAAGTAAGTTCCAGAGCCAGCAACTGGACCAATCATGGAGAGCATCTTTCCACTGGGGCCTTTCTTTGGAAACAAGGGCTGTTAATTCAGTTTTCTTGAGTGATCACAACTGCACAACTATAATACTCACTCATGAACCTGTGATGCCTCAAAGATTGCTGTCAGATTTGCTCTTGAATAAATTCATTAGCTCAGTAAGCACAGAGATGTGGCTTTTGGACGTTGCCAATTAAATGAGAAGAAAACCAAGTTTTTTTTTGGCTACAGAACAGAAGTGTCTGGCTATTGTGGAGGCCTTCAAGGCCTATTGTCCATATTTACTAAGTATGGAATTCATGGTGTATACTGACCGTAGTGCTATGGAGTAGTTCCTTACAAAGCACAACCCAGAAGGACACTTGTGGAGATGGTATCTCAAACTGTCCAAATATATATTCATGGTTTACCATAAACCTTTGAAAGCAAAATATGGTTGTGGATGCACTCAGCTAGGTGAGGGCAGTGAAAGTAGATTCTAGTGAGGACATCTGGCAAGAACAGTCTAAGGCCCCTGAATTACTTTTGGTGCACCAACATATATATCAAAGGATATAACCTCAGACTGGGGAGGTTAAACACAGTTCAGGAATGATTATCTATTGATCTGGCTACCAACTTGCTGGTATAAGGATTGTATGGCCAGCAAGTTTACAGAGAACAGTACTGGAGTGTCTTGATGGTGAAGCAGCAGACACCTGTGATATGAAAAGACACTGAGCAAGGTATATGACAGGTTTTTTGGCTGGACATGGCTGCAGAAGTTAAAAAGTGGGTACTTTCCTGTCTTACCTGTAAAGAAAGGAAAGTACCAGCAAGTGGACGCAAAACTCCTATAGGGGAAAGGCCTCAATCTAATAATTCATACAGATTTACTTGAAAGGCCTATTACCAGAAACACCAGCTGCAAGTAGATATGTGTGTGATGGCACAACTACTGAAGGATAAAAGGATTGATACAGTTAATCAATGAATGGATGAAATAAGTAGTGTTGCAGTTTGGCCCACCAAGCTTCATTTTCAGTGATCTGGAAAAGAATTTGAGTCATGGTTATTACATAAGTTTTGCCAGCAACTCCAGATAACCAAGGTGAGGACCAGTATTGTCCACACCACGAGTAATAGGAGAGTGGAGCGAATAAACCGCACCCTTGGTTCCATGCTTAGACTCGTAGTCAGTGAAGAACAACAAGACTAAGATAAAAGACACCTTTTTACTCCTGGGGAGATTCTGTGCAAGCACAGAATTAATGTCCCCTGTAGATTTACACACACACAAACACAATAATTTATTCTGACAGGGATGTGAAAGGAAACAAGAAGAGGGGTCACGCTGCAGTTACATGTTTCGCCCACCAGGGGCTGATGTGGTGCCAGAAAAGAGGGCAGCTGGCTCATCGGCCAGAGCAGCTGGCTGTAGAGAGGGAGGGGGGCAGAGGCTGCCTTTCTCACAGTGCCCTGCCTGCAGGGCCAGGTGAGGAGGCACAGGATATGAGGGGGACAGACAGAGCGGAGCACGTGGGGCAGCTGGGGGGGTAACACAGACTGGGGTACAGAAGGACTACTAGCAGTGGACGGGCTGGGGTGGGGGCATAGGAGCTATTGGGGTGACATTGACTGAGGGTGTAGGGCCATATGAGGATGGGGAAGAACGGGTGCAGGAACACATGGGGACAGGGACAGATGTGCCTGACTGAATGGGAGATGCTAGGGGTCAGCCAGGGTTTGCTGACCAATTCCTCCCCTCCCTCCTCTTCCCCCCCCAAAAAAACAACCAACCAACCTGATGCATACTTCTGCCACCCACACCCAACAACCCCTCCAGGTTCAGTCCCAGCAATTACTTCCCTCTCCCTCAGCTCCTCTGTTATCCCTGAGTCCCCCAAGCCGTTGCACTGCTTCTGAGCAGCATGGGAAATACGGTTCTGAATTATAACACAAAGTTCTGTATTAATAAGCCTAGTAAGGAATCTGTTTGTCAAAAAAACATTTCCTGAATCTTTTTTGTTGTCTGTATTGTTATAGACATACTTGCTGACAGGTATTTTGAACTTAATTACCAAAATAATGAAACTGGTGTTATTTTTACAAATAAAATGTAAAATTATGAAGAATTTTTATATTTTTGGCACAGAATTTTTTATTTTTTGGTGCAGAATGCCCCCAAGAGTACCTTTTGTCATCTTTGCGTATAACACCAGGCAGCTATGCATTACTCTCCCTATGAGATTATTTTTTAACTCCGTAAACACTTGCTTCCTTGTGAAGTGACATTCAGGCAGCAAGAACCTGCAAGGCCCTTTGCACCTACACAGGTAGCAGTGTCATTTATTAGTGACCTGAAGGCAGCATTCCAAAAGATGGAGGAACAGATCAGTTGGAAGCAAACATGACAGGCACAAGATGCCAGAAAAAAAAAAAAAAAGAATTATGCCTGTCCCTGAAGAAGAGAAGGTTTGGCTCTGCAACTGGAAAAAGCATCCAGAAAAAAACTGCAGGACTGCCAATAGTTGTAATTCTCACTTTTATAGAAATCAAAGGATTTATTGGAACCCAGCAAGTAATAACTCCAGCACACACAGGCAGGACTTAACTTCCTTCTAGTCCCTCCATCCTTCCCCCTTGAACAAAGACAATAACATAACATCAAAACAAAACAATTTAACACTAAAATAAAGATACAGCACCACATATTAGGGGAAGTGCTGTCTGCCCTGGTCATTGCAGTATATAATAGAAGAGAAACTAGGTGAAACTGTAGGCATTATTGTACCTCAGTAGGCAGCTCCTTACTCTAGCTGTACCCTAGGAAAATCAGTTGCTAGACCATAGTTCAGATCTAAGTTTCCCTGATAGGCTGGAAAGCTCCTGATTTCTGGAGCCTCTTTCCAATTACCTGCTCCTATCTTCTGCTGTTATTGGGAGAGCAATATTGGGAGAAAGTTGTGTGGAGGAGTATATTATGTTGCTGTAGGTAGTGTCTTGGAGGACTGCTCTAGGACACTAATTCAGAGAGATTCCTAGGAGTCCTCTGAGACTTGACCCATAGAGCACCTATCTAGATCATAGGCCCAGCCTGCCCACACCATTAAGGTATGGCAAGAGCACAAGGCAGTATTTTGGATAGAATGGTGGTACATTGGCAGCTATTTTTCTAATCATATTTTTATGACCATAGTGGATTGGGGACCAAGCTTTGTCCACAGATGCTGTGCCTCGTGTACATTGTGGAGACCTGGGAAAACAGGATTATGTAGGAATGAGGGGAGCCAGCGAGAGAGAGGAGTAGGTGTGGGAAACTGAGGGAAAGCCAGAATGGGGGAGTTCAGTTGGCGTAAGCCAGGAAAAGAGGGGAGTAAGCTTATGTAAATGAGATAATGCCTATTTGCCAGGTGTGCAGATTAGCGTGTTTAAATCATTTGGGTTATATCTCCATATTTCTGGATTTACAGCCTTAGGAGGTGTGCTGTAATCTAACTAAACTAATACACCATAAAACTTGGCTGTTATGGCTATGTATTATGTTTTAACATGCTGTTACCAGAAATTATATTTGAGATACAATTATTTCTTTTGAACTGCAGAGTAGGCTCTTCAATATTTTTGTGTGTTTGTTAATTTGAAGGCTGTTTAGTACTAATTAAATAAAAGCATCTGTATGAATATTAATCAGCATTCCAAAAGTAAAGTTTACTATTGTTTTTTGATCGTTGATATTTTGGGGGTATATTGTATGTCTGTTACCATCTTCAAAACTTCCTTGTATTAATATTAAAAATGGTAAGAGGAAAAACATTGAGATGGAGTTCAACGGTTTGTCAATGTAAGTCTTTTATTGTTTGGTCATAATTCCAACTATAGTAATTAGACAATATGATACAAGTGATTCAGCATTTTATAGTATGTCCGTTTCTGTGGATCTGAGCTTTCAGAGCAATTCCTTTTACTTTGTTAGATTCGAGTGAGAATTGAAAAAGATCCAGAGCTAGGATTTAGTATATCAGGAGGAGTTGGTGGTAGAGGAAACCCATTCAGACCTGATGATGATGTGAGTATTTCATATATATGTACCTGTTTAAAACATCTTTTATCTTTAAAACAACTCTTAAAATAGGTTTGTTTTACATGCTTCACTTTAAATTATAATAAATGACCTAGCACCTATTACCTCTTTGTTGCACTAAACAGTATCTCATACATACTTGTGAGGTTTTTAATTGGAACTAAGTGTATATAGAGCAAAACAATACTCAGCATTTATATAGTACTTTTCATCTTCAAAACACTAAGAGATTTATTAAATGACAAAACTGAAGGTGAAAGGTTAAGTGACTTGTCTACAGGTATGGAGTCAGTGATGGGTAACATTAGAACTCAAGCTTTCAGTCTTTTCCAATCCACTATACCACACTGCCTTCCAAATAGTGTTGACTGGAACAAAGAGGTTATCTCCAGTATTTTTTCCCCTCTTAAGTGTTGTCACTTCCCATCCATATAACAGATGGAAAGAGGCAGATGGAATTAATCTCTCCATGACCATTTCTTTTATTTTTTCAACTACCGGTAACAATATTATCATTAGTATTATTATTTATAAAATATCCAAATGTGCTATTGTTTATTTTTTAGGTGCTATAAAATAAACAATAAAAGTGTGCTAAGCACTTCACGGGCATATTAGAGAATCCCCTACCTCAAAGAGCTTAGAATCTAAGTATACAAAAAATAAGCAAGGGATGGGGGAAGGGAAGCAAACATACGAGCAAGTGATTTGAGATAGTGTTTGAAATGCATTTTGTTGTCCGATTCTTGTAGGGTGTTCTTTTCCTTTCATTTCCTTCCCTTATTGATTCCATTCTATTTTCTCTCAAACCCATGCCCATTTGCTCACTACCTAGCTCTAGCCCTACCATCTGACCTCCACTGATTTAATCCTTGGATATATTCAGTCCTTGCCTGTTAGCTAACTCCTTCCCAGTCACACACAAGGTGCTCCAGCTCCTCCCATATTTTCCTCACAAATTAGTCTCATAATGCCACAAGAAATAATTTATTTGCCTGTGAATGCTTCTTATACGGTAAGTTCTGTGGGGCTTGGAGTCTGTGTTTTTGTAAAGCTAAAATTGATTGTGTTTACTGTAGGGTTGTGGGGGAGGGAGACTGGCTTACAAAAGTGAGGGAACTGAAGAGTGGAAGGTGAGACTTGTAATAAAGTTGGAGTTTTGTGCAGGAGGGAGGCTATGAAAATTGAGATAGAAAGGGATGAAAGTAGTTTGGCAAAATTACAGTACATGAAAGTTAGTGGTGGGGGACAATCTAGGTTGGGTGAATGGTAGGATGTTAGAAACGTCAAGCATTATAAACAAGATAATGAATTATGGAGTTTAAAATTACAATGTCTCTTAAAGGGAAAAGGATTTAGCCTAGAGCCCTTACATCCAGTGTCGGTACTACATTTTGACACGTATTATATCTGGCAATTTAAACAGAGGGGTTAACTTAAAATTCAGATGGAGAAATATTTTCCCTTCAGTGTTCCAATTAATGCAATTCTTCTGTCTTTAATCTCTGAAAAGATTTTAATAATAAAAGCCAATGAACCTATTATTTTTCAGTATTTCACATTCTCTTCTGTTTAGTGTGGAAAAATCAAAGAATATCTTAAGTTACAATGGCTTCAAGTTGCTCCAATATCTATTAAATAGGCTCAGTCAGAATTCTTTTTTTCTGCCCTATTTGTTTTTACAGGGTATATTTGTAACCAGAGTGCAGCCTGAAGGACCAGCATCTAAATTGTTGCAGCCTGGAGATAAAATAATTCAGGTACTGTAATTGTAATCATTCTGTTTAATATACATAGTCCTTGTTTGTATGTTTGTTCAGTCAGTCAGTGCCTTTCATTTTTATGGCTACTAGTGGCAGACTACATTCAAGTTTAGTACTTACATTCTTTACATAGTTTTATCAATATCTCTTCCAAAAGAAGTCTTAGATAACCGGTTATACTCTGCTGCGTTTGAGTATTTTTCAGATATATTAGTATCACAATTACAGTGCAGCCTAAAATCAAATAATTTACGAAAGTAAAAGCATTTTGATAGACAACATAAGTTACCTAACATAAAATAAAGCCACCCAGAATACAAACTTGGACTTGAGATTGAGCCGTTCCAGCTAAATGATTGCCTGCATTTGAGTGAGGCTTAAATAGTTCTTGCAAATTAGTTCCTCCCACCAGTGCTGGGAAATGTGACTGGCTTTGGATCTTAAAGGGTGCAAGTACTCTTCCATTATAAGTGCAGAAATCTTTATAGTTGTTATTTATACAGTAGGGTTTTGTATGTGTTTGTTTGTTTGCAAACATACATAACCGTTTAGTAAGACACATGGGAGATATGTGAATTACTGTTGTGTATTTTGTAAAATCGAATATGTGCGGAGGGTAGCCTTCTGTTGGAATGGATTGTTATTCCTGATATTTGTTTGATAGTTCAGTAGTTAAATTTTCCCATTGTTGTACTGCCTATATGTGGGTTGGTTTTTATGAAGGAATTCATTCTCTGAAAAAGAGCAAAGAGAAAATGTCTGGTGAATGTGCTGAGGTAGTAATTACAGGTTCTTTCATTTTTCAGAATTACTAGGCCATATTTTGCTCTATGACAGGTTTTGCTATTCATGATGATTCTATTTTTCTCATGTAAATCGTAAAGCAGGATCTGGGAGTGGCAGAATGGAAAACCTGTCCTATACGGCCACAGTGCCAGTTACACAACTTTTGTATTTGTGTGTCTTAGTGAAGCTTCCCTGAAGCTGCTAAAGAGAGAATCCATGGTTGTACACAAATCTGCTAATCGCACCTTTGTACGCTTTACAACCTTTGTGTTTCTAAAGCACAAAAGCATCTCCGTGTTTGGATGTCTTTAGCCCTGGTCTGTATACAAAGGATGGTCTCAGAAGGTTATTGCTCTCTCAGGAAAACATGCATTAAATGTATGTCATAATGTAAAATTTAGGCCTGACTGGTGGCTATAAAGTTTTTTTGTATGCGCTTTGGATATCAGTAGGAAGGTTAAGATCTGAAATTGGTCCTGTACAGCCGTGGTTCTCAACCAGGAGTATGTGTACCCCTTGGGGTGCTCAGAGCTCTTCCAGGGGGTATAGCAACTCATTTAGATATTTGCCTAGTTTTACAACAGGCTACATAAAAAGCACTAGCGAAGTCAGAACAAACTAAAATTTCATAGACAATTATTTGTTTATAGTGTTCTGTATACTATACACTGAAGTGTAAGTACAATGTTTATATTCCAATGTATTTTATAATTATATGGTAAAAATGAGAAAGTAAGCAATTTTTCAGTAACTGTGCTGTGACAGTTACTGTGATTGTTAGTTTTTAAGTGAAGTGAAACTTGGGGGTACACAAGACAAATCAGACTCTTGAAAGGGGTACAGTAGTCTGGAAAGATTGAGAGCACTACTGTCCAGTTCTTGGCTTATGAGTAGTTACCCAGCTTTTGCTCTTCACAATGGAAGTCTTGCTGCAGACCACACTCACCTAAGGCGTTACTGCGGAGCTGCTGATCTGCAGGGCTGCTGATCTGGCGGGCGGGAGGTGCTGGGGTCGGGTGGAGGGGAGCTGATAAGGGAGCTGCTGGCCAACCCTGGATCTAAGCCCCCATGGCCAAACAACATTATAAGCAAACATTGCCCAACTTTAAATGAGTATGTTCTCTAATAGACCAATTGTAACAATGAAACAACATTAACCGGGATGACGTTAAGTGAGGAGTTACAGTACTATGTTCACTTTTTCTTTGTGGGAGAGGGCACCTGTGTTCCATTTATTAGCTTTGTCTAGTGCAGTCATATGAAGTCAAATAGAGATGGGATTTATATGCTTTTTCAGTTCTGGTTCCTCCATTTGGGGTAGCTGAAAATGTGTCCCTGTCGCCAATCTTTGGAGCAAAATTCTTCCACAAACACTTAAACATGCTGATCGGTTCACTTCCCTATCGTACAATACAGAATGTTTCTACCACACCATGAACAATCTAATAATGTGAAAACCTATAGAGTTTTATTGCTAAAATTAAAGACAACTTGCTATTTGTTAAAACTCAAGTTACAAATAACACATCCTGGGGACATTATTAATAAAATATAATTTCCTTCTTAGGCTAATGGATACAGCTTCATCAATATTGATCATGGACAAGCGGTGTCCTTGCTGAAGACTTTTCAGAACACAGTGGAACTCATAATTGTGCGAGAGGTTTCTTCATAAATACTGTGGGGGAAAAAGCCAGCAAGATTCATCAAAGGACTTGTGGGAAACTGAGTATTTTGATTATTTTTATATATGAAAGGAACTTGAAAAAATTATGATCAAAATTTGTACAGTAATGAAATATTGAACTTGTGGTTATGGGGAAGAACCACTGTATAGAACATACAGGAAACCATTTTTGAAATGCATATGGTGAATAACCCTGGTTACATTTTTAAGCATTATAGCAATCAAGAATCACTCCTCCAAGAACAGACCTGTGTTGTTTTTGTACAGACGGTCGGTTTATTTTTGGATAATTCATACACATTACTAAACTTTGTGCAAGGCTGTGAGAAGCCTCAGCTGTAGCCAGTGGACAGATGGCAGGGCTGTCTGTCCTGTAGCTGTTTACTGCCTTTATTTTTATTCACTGGGTATTAATGTGTTATGCTGAAACCACTTCTCTAGATATGGGCAAGAGATTTGAAATGTTGGCTTTGCTATGTGCACATTGTATAGATGAATGGGTAGATGGAAGTTGGTGCTGGTTGGGTTAATTTAAAGGCCTAGTGAAGAACTATTTGCTATCAGTATCTGGAATCAAGAAAGAAGGAAACATTTGGTTAGTCTGGGAGTGTACGTCTACCAATAGAATAACGCAATAAAAGCATAATGTCTTTTTAGGAAGACTATAATTACATTATTGTGAGCTCTTCAGGATTTGTTCTTATCATCATCATCGACTATCCATTTGCTATGTGTGATTCAAGTTTATTTTTTTTATTTGCATACACAATTTTTTTTCAGCTGTACTGTGGAGATGTGCCCAGAGGTTTTTCTCTGCCATGGAAATCCCCGATTTTGTGCAAATGGTGATACTTCTATCTTCTTTGTAATAAGTACTCAATTTTAAACTTATTTATAGATTTTTTTAAAAAGGCCAGTTTTTAAGATTGTGTTGCCTGTAAAACCCACAAAACACACACACACACAGTAAATGGGTTAGGAAAGAAGGATTAGGAAAGTCATCTTGATTTTTGTTTGGCCTTGCATTGCCTTGTTAAACTAAAAGGAAACAATACGCATGGAGCTAGGTAACCAAAGCAAGTTTGTGAAACTGTTGAACAGTGACGGATAATTGCTAAGGGTAACTGTAGAGCAAAAGGACGGGGTACTTGGAACCCACCAGTTTGTAACGATATTTCTTAAAGGGCTGTTCCTACAGGAAACATTAAATGTGAACTAGACACTTCAGAGTCATTAAAGGGTTTCTAACTATATTAATGTAATAGTGATTTACCACAGGCTGCCTTTGTTCCTTATTACTGTATAAAATATTTGATTATACTTTTTGTTTGCCTGACACATTAACTTTATTTTCTCTTTTTTTCCTATGTAATTGAGTAGAGATTGCATAATCTGCAGTGGTAATTAAAACATGGTTGTTATGGACCAGGGAAAAGTGCCATAGAAGACCAATAACTGTTTTTAATCAGGGCTAATTATTAGCCCATCATTGGAGCAATATTCATTTGTTGCAATTCATTTTTAATTAATAAATATAAGTTCATAGTTTTAAACTGGTAGAAACTGCCTTTTCAACCCATATGTAATAAAATGTTTTTAATAAAGCTAGCAAAAACACCAGCCCACTTTCATTTTTGGAAAAATGAGCTGGAACATAAAGGAATTATACATAGCTAGCTGAAATAAACAGGCAGTACTTTTTAAATACGTGAACTCCAATATTATTGCACTTCTTTCAAAACTGTTAATCTGTTGCTTCTTGTACTGTGTATAGTTCTAATAATTTTAACTGAAACCCTTTAACAACTCTTTGTATATTATAATTTTTAGTTGATTTTCTGTAATATTTACATAGGAATTGATTTTTTTAATATTAGCAGAAGTGTGCTGTATTTTGATAAAATTCACTTATTTTCTGTGTGCTTTAATCTTTACAGAAAAGAACAAAAATATAGCTATATAATGGCAGGCTTCCGCGTTCCTTTTTTCCCCCTAAGACTTTTTAATTTCTCAATATATTTTTTTATCGACAATGCAAAATGATCACATGACGTCTTCATTGCTTTTAATCATACTATTTTTAATCACACTCTGCCTTTTAAAGGGAATACATACAGATAAATCCTAATTTAACTTGACCTGATACATAAACTGTAACTTTGAGGAGGGAAAAGTCCAAAAACCAGAACTGATTCTTTACTGATCTTGGACTTATTTTAACTTTGTGTATATTATACAGTAGGTTTAAATAGTTCAATGAGGGTTTTACTGTTGCAAATGCTGTAACATTTTTCTTTAATGTTAACAGAAGATTTAAACTATGTTGTGTCAATTAACTTAATTTGTAAGGTTGTGTATTGCAGAAAAATACTGTTACCAAAAACATTGGTTTGGCTATGGTATAACTGTAGGAGTTTAGTACTTCTTGTGGAAATACTTGGCCAAAGTCTGTCTTCAAGAAATTAGCAAACTAATCATGAAATAAAATATTGATTGTATTGATTTTACAAAGAAAATATTGGAGGTGTTTTTTAAAAATGTATTGAAAATGGTTAGGGGATTTAAAAAAAAATCAACATTCATGTTTTTTGGAGAGTGGGAAGGGAGAGGTCTGTTTAATTAGTCCATTCAAAATACAGGAGGAGCAGAACCATATCAAAGTTATTTAGCCTATATTTTCAAACAAAATCAAATTCATCAACACAAGTGTGGAATTAATAAAGTTTACATCAACTCAATGTTCTTTCTCATCATAACAATTCATTAAAGAATCAGTTCAACTTGCAATGAAATTTCCCACGTATTTATTATGTAAATATTTTTCTGACTTCCTTTTTTGGACTGGAGTTTAAAAAGTGTGTATATACTTGAAAGCATTCTATGAACACAAACAGCAATAAGCAACACACAGAATCAAGCCTTGATGATTGATTTGCTGTACTACTTTTTTTAGAATTATTTCCTTGTCAGCAGTTATGAAATGTTTTTATTGATCAGCATTTATCCAACATTCCAAATTTTTGTATATAATTAGATTGTTTCTGAGATAACACATGGAGAATAGATAATAAACTAATGCTCTTTAAAGCCGTGTGTAACTGACTTATTTAATACTTAAAAAGTTCTCCAGAACATATTTTTCTATAGTTTCATATAATTTGCATAATACAGACCTCAGTCTTTAATCAAAATGTATTAGTACAGATTCACATGTGCCCAGTAGTGAATGCTTAAGGGGTCTACTTTAGTGGATCTTGTTGGAGGACTGGGTCAGAATTTTGGTCAGACACTTAAAGGTAAACACTTAATAGATATTTGTTTTAAAAAAAAAAACTACTACTGTTTATAGTTCCAAGCCGGCTATAACTGTGGATATGTCCATTGTTGTTCCATTGAGGCTGCCATTTCCCTTTAACAGACCGAAACTAAGGGAAACTAAGACCAATGTAAACTTGCTCTCCATTGAAACCAATGGGAAAAGCATTGTATTTTGAATAACAATTTGAGACTTAATTTTTTTTAAATGCAATTAGGTAAATGAGATCTGGTTTCCACTTGAGTTTGTTTTATTGCTAAGGAGTGTCCAGGAATCTCAGAAGAATATGGATAACCAACTGCCCCTATCACTGAGGTATGAGATGCCTCAAATGTGACGACTCTAGCTTCAACAGGCCCGAGGGCAGGTGAGGTCAGGCATCAGAGTCAGAAGATATTTTGGGGAGCAGTCTGATTTGGGAGGACTGGGCTACTTGAATTCTTTGAAGGGGTCAACAAGCATGTGGACAAGGAGAAATCCAGTGGTTATAGTGTACTTAGATTTTCAGAAAGCCTTTGACTTAAGAGCCTCACCAAAGGCTCTTAAACAAAGTAAGCTGTCATGGGATAAGAGGGAAGGTCCTCTCATGGATCGGTAACTGGTTAAAAGATAGGAAACAAAGGGTAGGAATAAATGGTAAGTTTTCAGGATGGAGAGAGGTAAATAGTGGTGTCCCACAGGGGTCTGTACTGGGACCAGTCCTATTCAACATATTCATAAATGATCTGGAAAAAGGGGTCAACAGTGAGGTGACAAAATTTGCAGATGATACAAAACTACTTAAGATAGTTAATTCCCAGTCTCTCAAAACTGGGTGACTGGGCAGACAAAATTTGCAGACGATACAAAACTACTTAAGATAGTTAATTCCCAGTCTCTCAAAACTGGGTGACTGGGCAACAAAATGGCAGATGACATTCAATGTTGATAAATGCAAAGTTATGCACATTGGAAAACATCATCCAAACTATACATATACAACGATGGGATCTAAATGAGCTGTTTACCACTCAAGAGATCTTGGAGTCATTGTGGATAGTTCTCTGAAAACATCCACTCAATGTGCAATAGCAGTCAAAACTAACAATGTTGGGAATCATTAAGAAAGGGATAGATAATAAGACAGAAAATATCATACTACCGCTATATAAATCCATGATATGCCCACATCCTGAATACTGCATGCAGATGTGGTCGCCCCCTCTCAAACAAGATATATTGGAAAAGGTTCAGAAAAGGGCAACAAAAATGATTAGGGGTATGGAATGGCTTCCATATGAGGAGAGATGAAAAAGACTGGGACTTTTCAGCTCAGAAAAGAGACGACTAAGGAGGGAAATGATTGCGATCTATAAAATCATGACTGGTGTGGAGAAAGTAAATAAAGTGTTATTCACTCATAACACAAGAACTAGGGGGTCACCCAATGAAATCAATAGGCAGCAGGTTTAAAACAAACAAAAGGAAGTATTTCTTCACACAATGCTAAGTCAACCTGTGGAACTCTTTGCCAGAGGATGTTGTGAGGGCCAAGACTGTAACGGAGGTCAAAAAAGAACTAGATAAATTCATGGAGGATAGGTCCATCAATGGCTATTAGCTCGAATGGGCAGGGATGGTGTTCCTAGCCTCTGTTTGCCAGACGCTGGGAATGAGCGATGGGATGGGTCACTTGATGATTACCTGCTCTGTTCATTCACTCTGGGGCACCTGGCATTGGCCACTGTCGGAAGACTGGATGCTGGGCTAGCTGGACGTTTGGTCTGACCCAGTATGGCGGTTCTTATGTTCTTAATCAAAAATAAAAATAAAGTGAGCACAATACCCTTCGTATTCTGTGTTGTAATTGAAATCAATATATTTGAAAATGTAGAAAACATCCCAAAATATTTAAATAAATGGTATTCTATTATTGTCTAACAGTGCGATTAATCACGATTAATTTTTTTAATCGCTTGACAGCCCTAGTTTTTTTTTCCAGATAAGTATGTTTTCTTTTATTGGCTGTTTTATAGCTTGTTGTCATGTATTGCTCAAGACCCTGGACTAGGCCATCTGGAGAACTTCATTTCAGAGTTACTGGGGCTAGCTGCTGCCACAAATCAGAATCAACTGCCTTTGCAGCACAGGGGGTGAGACTATTCTCGGCAATAAACCCTCTGCACTGATAGAGGAAAACCCTAAGAGAAGATGAAAATTATGAGTAAATAATTTTTTTATGTACATGTAGTTTTAAACTAACCTAAAATTATTGTTCTATATCCACTGTTTTTTTGTAATGAATTTGATGCAGAAAGGGGGTTGAATTGTCCTAATGACAAGACATAAGACTTTGGTCAGTTGAGAGACTGTGTGGTGTTGGGTATTTCAAAAGTTGGGAAGGTTTAGTGACTAGCTTCGGGAAACCCACATTCATAATCTGAGGGCAGAATGTGCTAGCATTCTTACCTTTATATTGTGTGCAGTATTTTGCATATTGGGTAGCACTAGTTTGAGTTAATAAGGAAGAAATGCTCATAAGTTAGCAGAAATGTAAATAGTTAAGAGGAAGCCCTGGGAAAACTGGGTTTGTCATTACTGTCTGCCCACTCAGAGATTACAAATGACATTGAGTTTGTTCTCATTCCACTAAAAAGACTAAGGTTGCATTTACTTTTTTTTTTTTTTTTTTTTTTTTTTTGTTGTTGTTGTTGTGTGCACCTAGATGAGAGTAATATATTGTTCCGCTAAAGCACTGATGCATAGTTATCACAGTACAGATAATTTTAGGTGGTTATTACATTACTCACTTAACAATGAAATTCCTCTACAGTTTGAAAATGTACAGTATCCCTGAAATTTTAAAATGTTTCTGTTTGACTAAACAGAAATGATTTTTCAATTTGTGCGACAGTAACAGTGCATAATACAGATAAAGCATTATATACTGAAAGCCAGTCAGTTGCTGCTGGGTTTAGAAGTCACATGTATTTAATTCAGAGTTTTAGTCATCCTCAACAACTGAGCACTGAAACTGATGATTTAATTTCTTCTGACATTAATTAATCTGATTGTTCTTACAATTATGAAGATTTATGGCAAAGGAAAAGAGATGATAATAGTGTATTCATCAGAAGAAGTTGTAATTGCAGACTAATATAAAGGGTGACAGGAAACTACTAGCAAGAGTTAAACATTATGTCCTTACCTCTTATGTTATAGTCTGTTATAGTCAATTTGGCTTATGAAATGAAGCTGTCTCACCACCAATGGTAATTAATTTGTCAACAAAATATGTGGATTAGTGTGCAATTAGAACAAAAAAAAAATCTTTGTCTAAAATATTAAATCATAAAATAATTAACAGCTGTGATAGTCTGACAGCTGAAAGACATTTTAAAAATTTCTGGACACAATGGGACAACATTTTCCAAACGATGCAAAATAATTTAACATGTGACTAATTAAGATCAGTTGGAGTTTTAGGGTTATCACATTTCTCATTTTGTCCTTCATGATTGAGAGACTTAATATTACAATGCACAGCAATTTTTTCCTTGCATTAATGCATCTTGAGGAGTTCTTGGCTTTTTTGTTGTAGCCAAGCTAGCATTGGAGACTGAGACAGATCTCTGCATAGCCACATAGATTCCTAATCCCTCTACATAACTTGGAAAATATACTCCAGTACTGATGAAAAACCTGTCAGTCAATGGAAAACAGTCCTAAGTAACATTAAGAGTAGGGCCTTCTGCTTTTTGGATAATCCTTGATTTAATATAACATTCTGAATCTACTCTTATTCTTCCTAACTTAGATCTTTTGATTTGTTTCCCAACATAGAAATCTTGCTGGTAAATTCTTGAATTGTGGAGCAGCACCTCCACAGCTAAGGTAATAGAAGCCTGACTTTTCCCCCACACATGCAACATTCTCAAAAAGAAATCAATCTTTCTGAAATGTCACATACCAGATCTCATTTCTGGGTAGAACTTTTCTGAGAAGTTTGTGGGGGAAAAAAAATCGGAAACAAAATGTTATAGTAATGATGCTCACCCTTTTTTTCCCCTGTTGATTTTTAACAAAAATTCTTTAACTCTTTTGGTTCATCATAGCTCCAGAATGGCTCGCTCTACAACTCCAGCTGTTTTTGTTTGTTTGTCTCTGTCTGTCTGTCTTTCTGTCTTGCTAGGAAAGTGCCTTTTTTTTTTTTTTTTTTTTAACTGTTTGAGGGGAAGGGCAGATGCACGTTGAAGACTGCTTGTTTCAGGTAAGGAGGGAGAAGAAACTGAAACTGCCCTTTGTTGTTTTGGTCTTTGGTCCGTATTTTAGGCTGGAGCAGAGAAATGTCCTATACAAAGATCTGTGGCCTTGAAATGTAGAATGCAATATATTTTCTTGTTTTTTTCCCCTCTTTTGTTTTAATTGATCTCCAGATTGGCCTATGCTTGTACAGAACTGTTCTCCCATATCTACAGAGCAATGTTTAAAATTATTTTTAAACTTCCAGAAATATATACTGACTTGCTTCTGACTGTGAACAGTTTGGGGAGGAGGAACTGTGGGAGTGGGAATGTGGAGGGCCAGAAGCTGGAGAAGGGCTAAGGGACTGGATTGCATTGAGTTGTGCTATTCAGACTTGGAATGGAGTTCTGCCAGGAGGCAGGAAAGGAACGGGGATGAAGATTAATAGAGATTTTATAATCCAATAATTTTTTCATATATGAATGTTAAGGGATGAAGTTACGGCTGCGTGCTGTTGTTAAACTGGGTGGGGCGAGACTGAGTGAGGACTATCCCCATAGTGACTGGGTACATATCACCTCAGGAAGGGATGCTGAGATAAAGTTTCTTACGTTAAATGATTGCTTCTTGGAGCAGCTGGTCCTGGAACCCACAAGAGGAGAGGCAATTCTTGATTTAGTCTTAAGTGGAGCACAGGATCAGGTCCAAGAGGTGAATATAGCTGGACCGTTTGGTAATAGTGATCATAATATAATTAAATTTAACATCTCTGTGGCAGGGAAAACTCCACAGCGGCCCAACACTGTAGCATTTAATTTCAGAAAAGGGAACTACACAAAAATGAGGTGGTTAGTGAAAAAAATTAAAAGGTACAGTACCAAAAGTAAAATCCCTGCCAGCTGGGTGGAAACTTTTTAAAGACACCACAATAGAGGCTCAACTTAAATATATACCCCAATTTAAAAAACATAGTAAGAGAACCAAAAAAGAGCCACAGTGGTTAAAAAAGTGGTTAATAGAAAAGAACATGAACTCTGGCAAATGAAGTATAAAAATATAATTAGACCAAAAAAGAATTTGTAGAACAGCTAGCCAAAGACTCCAAAAGTAATAGCAAAAAAGCTTTTAAATACATCAGAAGCAGGTAGCCTGCTAAACAACCAGTGGGACTACTGGACGATCAAGATGCTGAAGGAGCACTCAAAGACGATAAGGCCATTGCAGAGAAACTAAATGAATTCTTTGCATCGGTCTTCACTGTTGAGAATGCGAGGGAGATTCCCAAACCTGAGCCATTTTTTTTTTTGGATGACAGATCTGAGGAACTGTCCCAAATTGAGGTGTCATTAGATGAGGTTTTGGAACAAATTGATAAACTAAACAGTAATAAGTCTCCAGGATCTGATGGTATTCACCCAAGAGTTCTGAAGGAACTCAAATATGAAATTGCAGGACTACTAACTGTCATCTGTAACCTATCCTTTAAATCAGCTTCTGTACCTAATGACTGGAGGATAGCTGTGTGACGCCAATTTTTAAAAAGGGCTCCAAAGGTGACCCTGACAACTACAGACCAGTAAGCCTCACTTCAGTACCAGGCAAATTGGTTGAAACTATCATAAAGAACAAAATTGTCAGACACATAGATGAACATAATTTGTTGTGAAATGGTCAACATGTTTTTTGTAAAGGGAAATCATGCCTCACCAATTTACTAGAATTCTTTGAGGGGGTCAACAAGCATGTGGACAAAGGAAATCCACCGGATCTCATGTATTTAGATTTTCAGAAAGCCTTTGACAAGGTCCCTCACCAAAGACTCTGAAGCAAAATAAGTAGTCATGGGATAAGAGGGAAGGTTCTCTCATGGATTGGTAACTGGTTAAAAGATAGGAAACAAAGGGTAGGAATAAATAGTCAGTTCTCAGCATGGAGAGAGGTAAATAGTGGTGTCCCCCAGGGATCTGTACTGGGCCCAGTCCTATTTAACATATTCATAAACGATCTGGAAAAAGGGGTAAACAGTGAGGTTTCAAAATTTGCAGATGATACAAAATTACTCAAGATACTTAAGTCTCAGGCAGACTGTGAAGAGCTACAAAAGGATCTCACAAAACTGGGTGACTGGGCAACAAAATAGCAACTGAAATTTAATGTTGGCAAATGCAAAGTAATGCACATTGGAAAACATAATCCTAACTATACATATACAATGATGGGGTCTAAATTAGCTGTTACCATTCAAGAAAGAGATCTTGGAGTCATTGTGGATAGTTCTCTGAAACCATCCACTCAATGTGCAGCGGCAGTCAAAAAAGCGAACAGAATGTTGGGAATCATCAAGAAAGGGATAGATAATAAGACAGAAAATATCATATTGCCTTTATATAAATCCATGGTAAGTGCACACCTTGAATACTGCGTGCAGATGTGGTCGGCCCATCTCAAAAAAGATATATTGGAAAAGGGTTCAGAAAAGGGCAACAAAAATGATTAGGCGTATAGAACGGCTTCCATATGAGGAGAGATTAATAAAACTGGGACTTTTCAGCTTGGAAAAGAGGCGACTAAGCGGGCATATGATAGAGGTCTATAAAATCATGAGTGGTATAGAGAAAGTAAATAAGAAAGTGTTATTTACTCATAATACAAGAACAAGGGGCCACCAAATGAAATTAATAGGTAGCAGGTTTAAAACAAACACAAGAAAGTATTTTTTCACACAACACACTGTCAACCTCTGGAACTCCTTGCCAGAGGGTGTTGTGAAGGCCAATACTATAACAGGGTTCAAAAGGGAGCTAGATAGATTCATGGAAGATAGGTCCATCAATGGCTAGCAGGCAGGGTGGGCAGTAATGGTGTCCCTAGACTCTGTTTGCCAGAAGCTGGGATTGGGTGACAGGGCATGGATCACTTGATGGTCACCTGTCTGTTCATGCCCTTTGGGGCACCAGCCATTGGCCACTGTCCGAGGACAGGATACTGGGCTTGATGGACCTTTCGTCTGACCCAGTATGGTTGTTCTTATGACAGAACTCCTCCCTATGAACTCTCACGCTGAGTTTTCTGTGCTAGTAGAGAACGATAAATTAATTTCCCGTGCATCCTTGCAGGCGACCCTGGATGCAGCAGATGCGGCATCTCACACCATGGCTACGGGGGTGGCCACGAGGAGGAGTTCCTGGCTGCAGGTCTCTGGCCTCCCATACGAGATACAGCAGACAATCCAGGACCTCCCCTTTGAGGGTCAGTCTTTGTTTTCTGAGAAGACTTGACTCTCGTCTGCACAGCCTCAAGGACTCTCAAGCCACCTTGAAGTCCCTGGGCTGCCACACCCCTGCCACCCAACGGAAGCACTTTAGACCCCAGGCCCTCAGAGGAATTATCAACCTCAGGGTAGGCAGGATGGGTCGTGCAGGAGAATTAGGAACTCAAGGAAGAGACCTCATCTCTCCTCTGGCCAGTCTAAACCCTCCTTAGGCTCAAAACTGGCCTTTTGAATGTGTGCTTGGGGGTGATGGACTGGATCCAGCCTGCCTTACCTTTTCATCCCATCTATCTCCTTTCTACCATGCATGGGCCCGTATTACATCAGATCGCTGGGAATATTCACTCCAATTTTCTGCCCTCCTGCCCTTCCACACCCTCTTCCCCATCCCTCTTCAGGGACCCTTCTCATGAGCAATTCCTCATATAGGAAGTGCAATCGCTCCTCTTGCTGCGGGTAGTTGAAGAGGTTCCTCAGGAGCAGAAGGGTAAGGGCTTCTATTCCCGATATTTCCTAATACCAAAAGCCAAAGGCGGGCTCAGGCCCCTCCGAGACCTGAGAGAGCTCAACAAGTTCATAAGAAACTCAAGTTCCAAATGGTCTCCTTGGCCTCCATCATCCCTTCCTTGGATCTAGGGGACTGGAATGCCGCCCTCTACTTGAAGGACGCGTACTTTCATATAGCAATCACACTGTCCAACAGAAAATACTACAGAGAATACATGTAGGGACTACCACTCCAAGAAGAGGTTACTTACCAGTAACTAGAGGTTCTTTGAGATGTGTGGTCTCTATCTATATTGCACTACCTGCCCTACAATTCCCTCTGCTTCAGACTGGATTCCATTACAGTAAGAAGGAGACTGGAGAGGTGTTGACCCGCACTACCTTATACCCTCAGCTGGGAGCACGAGGAGATGCACTACGCATGTGCAAGTCAACAGACACTGCTAAGAAATGCTTCCAGACTCTGGCACATAGCATAGTGCACCTACATGTGGAATACAGATAGGGACCATGCATCTCCAAGAACCTCCAATTACAGGTAACTGGCCTTCTCTTTTGGTTCACTGGCAGTTCTGAAAAAAAAAAAAAAAATTCAGATTGTGTTGAACTGAATCCAAACTTCAGTAACTTGAAAAAGTCCATTGCAGATTAAATGAAGTGTTTCGTTCAATTAAAAGTGCCTGGAAACAAAACAGTTTCAAAGGACTACACTCACATATAAAATAATAGTACTGGCCCAGTGGTTAGAATAATCACCCGAGATGTGGGAGACCCAGGTCTGAATCCACCTACTGGAATCTCCTTACTACTAAAAGGGTGCCTTAAGCACTGTGCTAATGGTTATGCTGGAGTGGGGGGTCTCTGAATTTCTCCTGTAGAAGCTATATATTCTATATAAATAATTAGTCATTGGAGCAGGAACTTCAACTTGGCTCTTATGCCACCAGGAGTGAAAGTAACTTAAAGGACTTACCGGTACTGCAGAGTCCTTAGGAGGGGGAGGGGCTCAACCAGAACAGGCGTGGCCTCTAGAATCCTAGAATATCAGGATTGGAAGGGACCTCAGGAGGTCATCTAGTCCAATGCCCTGCTCAAAGCAGGACCAATTCCCAACTACATCATCCCAGCCAGGGCTTTGTCAAGCCTGACTTTAAAAACCTCCAAGGAAGGAGATTCCACCACCTCCTTAGGCAACCCATTCCAGTGCTCTACCGGAAGAGGTGGGGCCTTTAAATCCCTGGGCGCTTTAAATCAGGATTTAAAGTGGCTAGGGCTGTGGTAGCAGCAGCAGGGAGCCCCCGGCCCTTTAAATCACCCCCAAGCTACCAGCTGCAGAGGTGGCTGGGAGCCCCAGAGGTGATTTAAAGGGCCCGGGGCTCCAGCTGCCACTACCGCAGTGGAGCCCTGGGCACTTTAAATCACCATCGGAGGGGGCTCCTGGCTGCTGCCGTTGCCCCGGCCTCTGGCGAAGTTTTAAAGGGCCCAGGGCGGTAGCGGTGGCCGAGCCCCTGGCCCTTTAAATCGCTGCTGGAGCCCGGCCGCTGCTACCCCAGGGCTCCAGCAGGCACTGAGTACGATTTAAAGGGCCCGGGGCGGTAGCAGCTACCAGAGCCCCGGACCCTTTAAATCGTCCCCAGAGCCCTGCTGCCAGAGCCCTGGGGAAGTGGCGGCGGGTCTCCGGTGGCTATTTTAAGGGCCGGGGAGGTAGTGGCTGCTGCAGCCCCGGATCCTTTAAATAGCTGCCGGAGACCTGCTGCTGCTACCCCAGGGCTCCGGGGACGATTTAAAGGGCCTGGGGTGGTCGTTGCGGCAGGAGCCCCACCACCGCTTCCCCAGGGCTCTGGCAGATGCTGGGAGCCCCAGGCCCTTTAAATTGTCACCAGGGGAAGCCTATCCACCCTTGTACGGCGCACCGGCTCTTGCTGGTACACCATACTGGGGCTTACCGCCTTACTTTCACCTCTGCATGCCACCCAGGGAACATTTATAGTTTAATTCATTAAAATTGTAATGATAATTTTCAAACTAGATTTGAGACTCTGTACAACTGATTTCAACCATCCTGGTTTAAATCACTTAAAATGGGATTAAAAGAGCTTTTGAACAGCAGGTTTTTAAAAACCCTGAACTATTACTGATTTGAAAGCTACACAGAAAACATCATTGCTTTGTTTTTCCATAACTCAAAATGTTATGGTCCAAAGTAAGAGCATGATCAATTTCACTCCAAAGAAATCCAGTTATTTAAGACCTAAACCAGACATTTCTATTGGCAGAGTAGATTTCCTGTGGATTTTATTATTTATTCAAAGTCATTTCAGTCACGCAATCCATTGATTTCAAGATACAGGCACTATGTGAAAATAGCTATGGAAACAAAACTTGATCATTATTAGACATGCTCACATGTTCAGAGCTGGAATGGGTACAGGAATTTTGTAGTTGGACCTCAGCTTTTACCACATCAAAAACTGAACCTCCAAAGAAGTTGCCTGATTTTAGGAGGCAATGATAATCCTAAAATGTCTAATCCACTTTCTCCCTTTTGGAAGATAGGATTTCTCCTCTCCTGTCTTACCACTTTGTTTTGTGGCAAATTCTCACAAGCAGGGAAGATATAATGTTGAGTTAATGATAGCAGCAGATATTGGGAACCAGGACTCCTGGATTCTGTGCCAGACTCTGAAAAGGGCTCAGTATGTGGCTTTGATCAATTATTTAACCTGTGCCTCATTTTACTCATTTGTAAAATGTGGAGAATAATACATCACAGGGTAGAGTTGCTAAATATTAATTAAATGCTTTCAGTTCAGTTCCTTCAGACCTGATTCTGCTCTCTAGCAAAATTCCTTTGTACTTCAGTGGTGCAGGACAGGCTTTGTATGACCAAATCTCCTTTAAAGGGAAAGGCCTCGTATATCTGTAATATGGGCATATGTATGGAAATCTTATTTTAGGAAGAGGGTTGGGGAATTTCTGATCTAGTTGCAAGTCATGTAAAGAAAGTTTAGTCCAAAGATGGAAAAATAGTGAACTACTAGTAACCTGAGGCTACGTCTTTGGACGGTACTTTAATGATGAAGTTATTACTATCAAGAAAGCCAAGGAGACAGCCCCACTTTCTTGGCTAGCTGATCACAAACAGGCTTAAAGGAAGAGCAGTTTAGATATAAGGATAAAAAACACTTTTAGCCATTAAAGTTAGTTAAAAGCACCCTGCTGGACTTAAAAAGCAACACTGTTAACCAGAAAAGGCTTTAAAATAAACCACAAAAAGCTGTGAGGAAGATTAGAAATGCTGGAAGAACAGATGATGTTTAAAAAGGGAATGCAGTAGGCTGAGGAAGGTACAGACTGTTGGAATTAAGATAACGTTTCAATCCATTTTAAAAAGGAGAATCACTAGAAAATGCTTTAAGAGGATAACCTAAGTTTGTTATCTCTCCAAGTGGGTAGAGATGGGAATGGCCACAAAGTAGTTTGTTAGTATATCTGAAGTAATACCAAGTTTATATTCTGGAACAGAAATATGGAATTATAGGGAATCAGTATTATATGAACTGTCTGCAACAGTTAGGACATATACCTACCAGAATATTTTCTTATACTACTACTGTTTTGTACTTATCTAGTGCCTTCCATCTAAAGACTTGCTGCACTTTAATCATTTTAATGAATTAAGCCTTATTGAAATCCCAGTTATTATTAAAGTATTAGCCACACTTTATAGATGGGGAAAGTGAGGCAGCAAGCAATTAAGTGACTTCCCCTAGATAGTGAACAGCTTCTTTTCCAGGACCACAGATTGCACATCTTTCCAAATCTGGCAAGGGCTAACCAATGGAGACGGTTAGATAGATCCAGGTACCACTATTTCAGGAGTGTGCGGTACCCAGAGACATTCCTATACCCTACAAAATTGAGCATCAAAGCTCGAGTGGAACCAGGTCAACAACCTGTGTTCCCTCTAAGCTGCGTGGTTGGGCGGCCGCCCAGGAGAGATTCAAGTGCTGCCCACTTGAAGAGCAGAGCTGCGCACATCCGGCAGCGTGTTTTCAGGTGCCCCTCCTCCCCGCTGCTTTGCAGCCATATTGCTCCTGCAGCTGCTCCTGGGACCCTCCTGCTGACTGTGCAGAGCGAGGAGGAGCAGGTGCTGATGTCAGGGTGTCCCCAGCCCCTGTACCCCATCTCCACAGAGCAGGGGGGGCGGGGGACAGGGTTCAGGACTTGCAGCAGCTCTGAGGTCTGAACAAGCCTCCCAGTGAGTGAGAGCCTTAAAGCGACAGCGCACGGTCTCAGACTTCCCCAGCAGCCAGCATACACAATCTGTGTCTTTTTCTCTCTCTCTCGCACGTGCACACACTCTCACAGTCTGTGTCCCACGTGCGCACAGTGTCTGTCTTTCTCTCGCTCTTTTTCTTTCATTCTCTCTCTCTCACACACACACACACACACACACACACACACACACACACACACAGTCTGTGTGTGTCACATTCATCTCCCCATACCTACTTATATTATTATTGTTGTTGTTACTTGGTACTTCCTGCAATGCACATATATTCTCTGTAATATTATTCTTTCAACGTGTGTTATTTTAGTGTTTTGACTGGTCTATGCATTTCATAATTTTTATTTTTCTTACACTTAAATTTAAAAACTGAAAATTGAACCCCCTTTGAGTAGTGAGTTCTAAAATGCCTAACCTGTCCTGGCTGGAGTAATTATCCCTATTGGTAACTTTCTAAAAATATATATTATATCTAGGTTTTTTTGTTTCTACTGGTGGTGCACATCCACACATTACCTTGGTGCACATATCAAAATTTATTCCGCACATGGATGGAAAAAATTAGAGGGAACATTGACAACAATCCAGAGGTTTGGTTTTGTTCTTTTCTGAGGCTACTGTCTTGCTGTCTAGATGTTGTTGTTGTTGTTAATTTAAAAGCTCAGAAGTCCCTAGCCCTTATGATTGCACAGACAACCTTCAAATCAAGTGTAACTGATGCTGTGACGTTTGCTGAATTTGAGAATGCTGCCACATATAAGCCTTGAGCTCCCAGCATCCTTCACGGTTATGTCAACAGAGCTACAAGGTATAGTGGCTTTGAGAATATTGAATATAGGTAGGATATGCCCTAAAAGCAATGAAAATGGATCTCGGACATGACCCATTTTCATAATCTATTTTTCTTCTTTGAATGATGGTCCCTATTGTATTCCACTGTGGGCTACACGTATCACCCATGTGCCCAGAGCCAGAGGATTTGAAAGTAGTGTCCGTTGATCCACGCATGCACCTGGCTCACCTTGTGCCTCCGACTGAGGGGATAAAGAGCAGGGTGGACCAACCACCTCTCCAGTTCCTTCTCACTGCCACATGATCCAGGTTGGAACCTCTCTGTAGCTTCGTCTTCATCGCTTAAGAGAATATTTAACTTTGTAAATAGTTTTAGCATCTTGTACCGTGAAGTTTTAATGTTTCCATAGTTTTAGTGCTAGATTAATCTATAGGGGAACACTTCCCCTTCCCCACCCCATACCCTGTGCAGGTATTGGACTACAGCCTTTAAACTCTGTTTCTTACCCATGATCCTTCTCGGTCAGCAATGACCACCAGCACTGCCTGTATGGCCTTGGGGAAGCTCACATTGCAGTGAGGTGTAGTATTTGCCGCTCATTCCCTCGCCATACCTGAGAAGGACAGGAACTCCACCTTTGAAAACGCCTCATGGAAAAGACCATATGGCCTCAATCGGACCCAGGGTCGGAACCCCCACCCCCACCCCATACATTGGCCTGAAGCAGCAGGAGGTTTACCTCTTGCTGAAAAGTCCAACGCTGGTGCCAGAGAATCTACCCTCAGACATTCCTGGCTGTTACCAGATGTGCCCATTACTTTGGGGTATGCTCATTTATTCGGGTTACTCCTCTGGGGAAGAGGTTCTGTAATCCTGTCAATGTACTGCTTGTGTCACTTGTGTTTACATATGGAGCTCTACTTCTCCCTTCTGCAAGTCCCCTCCCAATGGAGCTATCTTGCAGGACCTAGAGTCCCTAGGGCTGGGTTACTCCCACCCTAGAACTGGATGAACACCCACACATACATTAACAGAGCAAGTCTGAGCGGACTGGGTCAATCAGCACTGTCAAGCTGACCCCTTATATGTCTCTGGGCTGGAGGAAGCAGCACTTTCAAGCTGTCTCTCCTTATATGCCCCTGGGCTCCATGGACTGGGTCAAGCAGCACTTTCAAGCTGTTACCCTTATGCGTCCCAAATTCAGCACGTCCCTATCCCCACTCCCCCAACACAATTGTACTGACAGTAACCTACTCGATGAGCAAACCCTACAGTATTTTGGGCGCTGCAGGGATCTTTAGCTTAAGTAAAGTAGAGTGAATGGGGGAAGCTAAAAACACAAACGAGTAAAGTTCAGCAAGAGCAAGAGAAGCAACCAACTTAACCACAGAAGTTATTTATTGAATAATAGTGATAACTACACACGGAGGACTAAACCAACGTAACATACATGGTTAAAGGCTAATACCTAAGGTAGACAGGAAAACGGGGGGGGGGGGGGGGAGGTCTCACCGCTCCCTGAAGCTTGAACTGGTCGGGTAGTAGCTGAGGGTCCTGAGGGCAAGAGGCAGGCAGAGTCCCCAGCACGATCAGTGAGGAGATGATGGAGTTCCAGTGGAACTGATGCCTATTTGGATCCAAGCATCAGAACCCTGACTAGAGGGATTTTTGTAGAGAAAATACAGTGGTTCAAGGGAGAACACTAAATTTGTTTATAGGTAAACTGATGACTCAAGGGTTTTCTTTAGACTAGACAATAGGAGCTGATCACTCTTGGCTACGAAAAAACAACAAGGAGTCTGGTGGCACCTTCAACACTAACAGATTTATTTGGGCATAAGCTTTTGTGGGTAAAAACCTCACTTCTTCAGATGCATCTTGGCTATGGGTGGTGTTTTCTTCCAGGGAGCTCACAATACAACTCGGCTGCTTCAGTATTTGGATATCAATTAAGGATTCATTACTAGAATTGGTCTGATAACTGCTGAGCTGGCTGTGTGTGCAGGTGCAGAGTAGCAGCCGTGTTAGTCTGTATCCGTAAAAAGAACAGGTACTCCTGTTCTTTGTGCAGGTGTAGGTTCATTAGCATCTGGAGCAGAGATTCCCAGGATGCAGTGCTTCCCTGCTTTTTCTGGTCCCAGAATTCAGTGTGGTTCTCTGTTCTCCATTCTGTATGTAAATTTAGATGTCTTCCTGTCCCATCTTTCATGCAGATGAGGCTAGGGGAGTTGTCTCTGCTCTCCATTCTGTATGCTAATGGAGATGTCTTAATCTTGTCACCCTTGTCGGGAGGGATCTAGGTGTGTCTCCCAACGCCCTTCACTGCTCTCTGCAAGTTTTCTTCCTCTGATGGGTTTTGGTTTAAGCAGAGGCGGGGGGGGGGGGGAAGGGGGTTTCTTTCATGAGTCAGGCTGGGCTGTTGCTGAGCTCTGTGACTTTATCCTCACACACAATTATTTCAAATTTGGTGACAATATATACCTCCAGACCAGTGGCACCGCCATGGGCACCCGCATGGCCCCACAATATGCCAACATTTTTATGGCTGACCTGGAACAACGCTTCCTCAGCTCTCATCCACTCATGCCCCTTCTTTACCTACACTACATTGATGACATCTTCGTCATCTGGACCAATGGGAAGGAGACCCTGGAAGAATTCCACCATGATTTCAACAGCTTCCACCCCACCATCAACCTCAGCCTGGACCAATCTACACGGGAGGTCCACTTCCTAGACACCACAGTACAAACAAGCGATGGCCACGTTAACACCACCCTATACCGAAAACCCACCAACCGCTACGCCTACCTTCATGCCTCCAGCTTCCACCCCGGACACACCACACGATCCATCGTCTACAGCCAAGCGCTGAGGTACAACCGCATCTGCTCCAACCCCTCAGACAGAGACCAACACCTACAAGATCTTCACCAAACATTCTCAAAACTAAGATACCCACACAAGAAAATAAAGAAACAAATCAACAGAGCCAGATGTGTACCCAGAAGCCTCCTGCTACAAGACAGGCCCAAAAAAGAAACCAACAGAACTCCACTGGCCATCACCTACAGTCCTCAGCTTAAACCTCTCCAACGCATCATCAGTGATCTACAACCCATCCTGGACAATGATCCCTCACTTTCACAGACCTTGGGAGGCAGGCCAGTCCTCGCCCACAGACAACCTGCCAACCTTAAGCATATTCTCACCAGCAACTACACACCGCACCATAACAACTCTAACTCAGGAACCAACCCATGCAACAAGCCTCGATGCCAACTCTGCCCACATATCTACACCAGCAACACCATCACAGGACCTAACCAGATCAGCTACAACATCACTGGCTCATTCACCTGCACGTCCACTAATGTTATATATGCCATCATGTGCCAGCAATGCCCCTCTGCTATGTACATTGGCCAAACTGGACAGTCACTATGCAAGAGGATAAATGGACACAAGTCAGATATCAGGAATGGCAATATACAAAAACCTGTAGGAGAACACTTCAACCTCCCTGGCCACACAATAGCAGATGTAAAGGTAGCCATCTTACAGCAAAAAAAACTTCAGGACCAGACTCCAAAGAGAAACTGCTGAGCTCCAGTTCATTTGCAAATTTGACACCATCAGATCAGGATTAAACAAAGACTGTGAATGGCTATCCAACTACAGAAGCAGTTTCTCCTCCCTTGGTGTTCACACCTCAACTGCTAGCAGAGCACCTCACCTTCCCTGATTGAACTAACCTCGTTATCTCTATACTGATTTATACCTGCCTCTGGAAATTTCCATTACTTGCGTCTGATGAAGTGGGCATTCACCCACGAAAGCTTATGCTCCAATACTTCTGTTAGTCTTAAAGGTGCCACAGGACCCTCTGTTGCTTTTTACAGATTCAGACTAACACGGCTACCCCTCTGATCCTAGAATGATGTTCGCTTTTTTGTGCAACAGTATTACATTTTGACTCATATTTAGCTTGTGGTCCACTACAACCCCCTGATCCCTTTCCACAGTACTCCTTCCTAGGCAGTCATTTCCCATTTTGTATGTGTGCAACTGATTGTTCCTTCCTAACTGGAGTACTTCGCATTTGTCCTTATTGAATTTCATCCTATTTACTTCAGACCATTTCTCCAGTTTGTCCAGATCATTTTCAATTATAATCCTATCCTCCAAAGCACTTGCAACCCCTCCCAGCTTGGTATTGTCCACAAACTTTGTAAGTGTACTCTCTCTGCCATTATCTAAATCATTGATGAAGATATTGAACAGAACTGGACCCAGAACTGATCCCTGCGGGACCCCAATCGTTATGCCCATATATTCCAAAATGACATCTATCTTTTTGTAACAGCCTCACACTACTGACTTGTATTCCATTTGTGATCTGCTGTAATCCCCAGATTCTTTTCTGCAGTACTGTAGCCTAGCCAGTTTGTTCCCATTTTGTATTTGTACATTTGATTTTCCCTTTCTAAGTGTTGTACTTTGTGTTTGCTTGAATAGAATTCCTCTTATTGCTTTAATAGAATTTTCTCTTTAAATTCTCCAATTTATCATGATCATTTTGATTTCTATTCTAAAACAATGCTCTTCATGCACACTCAGCCCCATGGCGCAGACACCTGACAGTTATACTTGGCTTGAAGCACAATGTGGCTGACATACCATCTTGTGATTGGCAAAGAGTGTGGTATTTTCCATGTTTTACTGAAGTATTATTAGTATTGTACGCTACATTAACCAGACAATTGGCAGCCAAGCTTCCTTACGGATTCCCAGAAACCCTATCTGTTCTTACTCACATCTCAGTGGCAGTCAAGAGTCTTTCATCTGTTTTACGACAGCAGAAGAAATATTAAGAATAACAATAGTCTCACCTGACAGTTGCATTCCTTCAAACGCTGTTCAATATCATTTCAATCAAACAGAAAGTATAGCTGGTTTGCTACAGTGGGCAGTTCTGGCCATCAGTCATAAAAGACTTTGTTAAGATCTTTCTCTTTGAGGAAGACAGATGATGATGCAGGATACTAGTGGATTGTCTCTGTAAAGAGGTCAATAAGTTTTCTTAAGAATATATGTAAAGTTTCTAAGAAGGATGAACATTACAATCAGATATGTACCAACTATAAAAGATCTGCGCAAGAAAACATCACACAAACATCCAAAGATTTCCTTAGACTATTGGAAAATGTCTATTATGGCTATTTATTGGAAAATGTTTTTCTGAATCCCTTATCAACCAAGAATGATCTACTGAGGGATTTAACTGAGGAGAGAGCCTGACCTTTGCATGACACAGGGACGGGCACTTAAACTTGTTAACTACAGAAGAGTTCTCCATTTTGAAAGAGAAGGAGGAGAAAGAAGCACAAGGGCGTCGTGTGTCCATCCATAGCATGTCTGTGTTTTGTCTCTGAGAAAGAGATGCTGATATATTTAAAGGGTTTAAGTGGTTTCTCTAACTTTAGTAAGTCTCTGCCTTAGTTTTCTGTATTATACTGAATTAGTGTAATTGCATATGGACAAAATATTGTCTATACATGTTTTCCTTTGCACCATTTTATTGGAAGGGAATAGTACACTTGCATTATAGTGTAGCATTTATAAGTCTTTACATGATTCAAATGAAATCCTAGCCATCCTATATGTCTGAAGGATAGCAATATGTAAATAGAGTCCAGAATCAACCAACCAAGATGTCCAGAGCTTCAACTATCCCTAGCTATTATCAGGGAGAAGTAGGGTGAATTTGATTTAAATCAAATTGATCTAAATCACTAGTCAGGAAGACTGGGTTTAATCATGGATTTCTACATAAAAAGTACATTCTTGGTGGTTGCTATAACCTTAATACATGTTCTTCACAACTCAGAGGTAGATGTAGGTTTTATTTTTAGAAGGTAACACTATACATTTTTTAAGTGATTTATTTTGAAAACTTTTCAGAATAGTTTTACAGCTATATCAGAAAATGAATGATTATTTTGTTTACCAAAGGTAACTGAAGCAGATACTTATGAAGTCATTGGGAGGTGAACTATCTCCAATTCAACTGGTTAATCGCTAATATTTGGAGGATTTTCTTGCCATGATGTATTAGGAGGAGAACATCACTGTTAGAGAAGAATGAGCAGGTTGACCCAGAGGCGGATTTGAGTACGAGCTTCTTTATTGCAATACTTGTTCCCCTCAACAGAATTGTCGAGTGAGTACTGGATTAGTTACATAACACTTCTTTTATTTAAGTTAGTATGTAAACGCCTACATTCGCTACAACACCCCAAAAAACCTTATTAAGTAATAAACTCCCATACTATGATTATACCCACCCCTATTGACTGATTACAGCATTACGCATATTATACATACATTTCTTTGCAATAATTGTTGCTACAAGTTCCCTTAATCAGCAGTTCTCAGGGGAGGGAGTGAGGGAGGGACCATGACCTGAGCTCGTTTGTGTAGCTGGGAAAGGAAGGGAGGGAGAGAGAACACTTCTTTACACAAAAGTATCCTTTAGACAACTACAATTCTTATGCAGCTGCAACACTTATTTATTCCCAGCAAGCTGAAAGGGAGGGCGAGGGATGGACACTTATTCTGTCAGGCACAGAAACGGTGCCGGCCTGTGACTCTACTCCTTAATACCATACCAGCACACCAGCTGTTTCCCAGGTCTCTACTTAACCCTTATATATCCCAACAATCACCAGACAGACATTTAATTGTTTTATTTAACTAAAACAATAATGTTATGTATTCTGGATTTTTTTCCTCAAGAGCAAACATAATATTTTAACAAAACAAGCATATGAATTTTTGAATTTAAACATTCAAGTTTTTTAAAATCAGGTTTGTTTTTGTTAATTGTTTTTAACTAAAAAAGTTAAATGAAATATTTTTTTAAAAAAATTTAAATAGACTATGTCAGCCAAGTCAACATGAGAAACTTAAAATATTGGCTTCTGCAGCTAACTTAGTAGTCTTCACCTTCATTTTCCTATTTGTTCATAATTTGGAAAAGAAAAACAAGCTTTCCTGCTTTTTCAGGTCCCAAACGATTTCTCAACTTGGAATGAATTAGTCCAAAAGAAGAAAATATTCTTTCTACACCAGCAGAAGAAGCTACTGCTGTTAAAAGTGAGATTATCACTTCAACAGTCTCTGAATCCACGTGTTTAAGTGACTTCCACCAGTTCACTGGTGTGACTTTCTTTAAAAACATCATCAGCAAACATATTTCTTGAATAGTTCACCCTTAGCTCTGAAGTTTATTATAGTTGGCATTATGGAGGGATGATTGCTGGATGTCCATGTCATAGATAACTAGGGTGACCAGACGTCCCGATATTTGCTTGTTTGTCCCTTCGCTCTGGTGCACAGGCTCTTGCCCCCCCCCCTCCCCGACTCCGCCCCCTCGTCCCCCTATTGTCATCAGATTAGGCCAGTTCTTGATATAGTGCTCAAAACAGTCCACTACTGAGTTCCATCGCACGTCTTGTGGGAGAGTTAGCTTGGTTCTTCCCACTTTTTTCAGAGCAGCTGCTGCAAAGTGGTTGTTATGGAAGTATTTTGCAATTTCAACAACATTAGCCTTTATTTCTGGAACACTGAAGTCTTTGGCTAGGAGGTGCATCAAATGAGCACTGCAGTCGTATTTTATTAGCTTGGGACTCTCTTCACGCTCTTCTAAATTTCTTCTCATCTTGGATACATTTACAGCAATGTTTGTGACCAAGCTGCGTACTAGACATTTGAATTTTTTTTCAGTTTACTGCTGCTTCTTGTAAGTATTCTGCTGTGTGTGCATTTCCTGATGTATCAATTGTTTCTGTAAGGAAGATATTCCCTTCTTCTGTTGTCACACAAGCACATACCACAGGATCACTGTGGACACTGCTCCACCCATCAAGATTCAGGTTAACAATTTTACCCTCTAGACCTTTTGCACACTGCTCAATTTCTCTTTCATACACTTTATCCAGCAATTTGCCTGCGACATCTGCTTTGTTGGGTGGACTGAATCCTTAATGACTGAACCATGTTAATGAAGTGTGGGTTCTCAATCATACGGAAAGGAGAGTTTGTTGCATAAACAAACCGGGCAATTTTTTCATCAATTACCTCTTTTTGTAATCTGCTGGTTCTTATCACAAACTTATCTATGGTTGTTTCTGGATGATGGAGATTTTTTTTCTTTTTTGCTACAGGTGATATACTGTGATTATGTGACATGCATGATGTGACTGAAACACTATTGTGACAGTGTACCCCATAAGGCTTTATGGGGAGGGGGTGCTTATAAATGTATGTACGACATAACTGGAATATGTTTTGTGCTGCCTGTGCCATGTAACATATCTCCGTAAGGGTTATGATCTACTATATCTATTCATCCTATTTGTACATATATATCATTTTCTACTCTAGGTTAAGAATATGGGCTGTATGCTTGCCTGATTTCTAAGTAAGCTTTGTGAGGCATTTGGTCAGCTTCTTTAGGAAGGAATTTGCCAGGTTAAGTACCTGATCAGGAGACACTTAGAAATCAGGAGACAGGGAACAATGCATCTTGGAATGCTCCAATCCACATGAGAAGTCTTCCTGGAGACATGCAAGATGCCATGTGGACAATGGCGTCGGCCTGCAAAGACTGAGTCATGCAGGGGCATATGACTTGCCCAGGTGACTCCAAAACTCCATCTTGGAGCTGGGCTTTGCATAGGAGGGAGATCTCCACCCACAAGAGAGAGTCTACTTAAACCTGTGGGAGACCCCTCCATTTGGTCTTCAGCTGGCTAAAGAAGGAGCCTCTCCACCCCCCCCAGATACTTGAAGGAGACTGAAACAAAGGACAGTAACTACAGGGGGTGTGAGTGATTGCTGGACCCAGGCTAAAAGGAGGTTAGCCTGTAAAAGGGAGCATTCTGGAACTGGTGAGGAAATTATCTGTATTCAGTTTGATTAGGCATAGATCTGCGCATTTTATTTTATTTTGCTTGGTGACTTACTTTGTTCTGTCTGTTACTACTTTGAACCACTTAAATCCTACTGTCTGTATTTAATAAAATCACTTTTTATTTAGTAATTCACTCAGTATGTATTAATACCTGGGGGAGCAAACAACTGTGCATATCTCTCTATCAGTGTTATACAGGGCGAACAATTTATGAGTTTGCCCTGCATAAAGCTTTATGCAGGGTAAAACGGATTTATCTGGGTTTAGACCCCATTGGGAGTTGGGCATCTGAGTGCTAAAGACAAGCGCACTACTGCGAGCTGTTTTCAGGTAAACTTGCAGCTTTGGGACAGGTGATTCAGACCCTGGATCTGTGTCTGGAGCCAGACGGGAGTGTCTGGCTCAGCAAGACAGGGTGCTGGAGTCCTGAGCTGGCAGGGAAAACAGAAGCAGGGGTAGTCTTTGCACATCGGGTGGCAGCTTCCAAGGGGGTTTCTGTGATCCAACCCGTCACAACTATCATTGGCAGATAACTCTGAAACTATAGAAAATGATGGTGATCTTGAAGGTGGATAGTCTTCAGAATCCTGTATGTTGAGGATGGATTCTCATAAACAAAATAAGTCAATGCAGTTATTTAATTATTACCATACTGTTCATTTAGTATTACTCACTGTATTCACTGACACTCAGTACTACTTTAAAAGGTGAAATTGTAAAAGGAAGATCTGCCTATTTCAGCTATTTATTTTTTTTATCAAAACTGCATCTAAAAGGATAGTACCATAGAGTAACAATTATATTTTTTTGCTCAAACATGAGCATTCAAGAATAGTCCAGAAGGAAGACCAGGCAGTTCTTTACAAAGAAATATGAAATAAAAAAAGTTTACCAACCTGAAGATTTTTGCATGTTCAGACATGTTCCTTTCATCATCTTCCACGCAGTTTCCTCCTGAGAAGGAATGCTTCTTATGATGTTGTTTCTCGGGTAACCAGGCCTTGCATTTTTTTGTTGCACTGTGTGCATTTTGCACACATGCCTGTCTTACCCACAGATAGAGAAACTTCATTAAAATATTCCCAAACTGGGTCTCTTTTACGGCCTCCTGCCATTATAGGCTTTCCTTTCTAGAGAATAGTATGGTAGATCTCAAATCAATGAAGGCTCTCAAATCAGAAAGACTTCAAGACTTCTGGAATATGCTGCTCAAACGGTTTCACTTTTGTTTCTACTCCCTGTCCCTCCCTTCTCACATTTATCTCCAGACTTCTTCTCCTTGTCCAGATCTAATCTACCCCCAACAATCTTCTATTCAACTTTTTGAAACTTTGCACTTTTATAGAGAGGTAAGGGATTGACTGTGTACACAAATTTGCAGAAGGACAATAGGGTGGAGGTCTTATTTCTCACCTCTATTATTTATTTATTTAAAAACATTTTTTGCTGTTAACAAGCATGTTATCTCTGGAGAGACAAATCCACAGTTTGAGAACTGCAAAACTAAGCATCTCTGATGGTATCTTCTAGACTGAGCACTGAATCCCATTGGGTAGATAGAAAGATTAACCTAACTAATCTATACAGAAGCTCCTGGAACCCCATAAGATTGGATCCCTAATCCATGAACTATTGGAACTCACTTACAAAACTTTTCTTAAACATTACATGAATATATTGTCTCATACTATAGGATTAGAATTTATAATCTCTATTCCATTATGAGATCTCTTGACCTATAATGTATCTTAAATAAAACTATCTTTAGAAAGGTTTTTTCCCTCAAAAATCCGATTTTAAATAAAAAAAAATTTTTTTTTTTTTAAATAATTGATTATTGCCTCTCTCCAGGGTGGATAAATATCTACCACATGTGGGTTCAGTAACTCAAGGTACTAACTAAAGTCATAGGGCCCAGTGCAGGCAACAGATAGACCCAGACAGCCCTTAGTGAAATCACTGGAAGCTGTGCATGCATGTCTAAGGACAGAATGGAGCCCAGAAGGCCAAGATGAGCATGCACCTGTGACAAGTTTTTTTCTGTAGCATTGAAACTCATATGTTTGTAGAGTGAAGATCTGGTCTGTGCATCCACGCCCTTTCCGAAACTCATACACTTTTCCTGGCTGGTAACAGCTCTTGTTGTATACAGTATGTCTTCTTATTGCTTACTTTTAATTCTCTTGACTCCCCTGGTGCCCAAGTCTCAATTTTTTTCATCCCCTTCCTTCCAGGATTTCATAAACTCTAAAACAGATAATCTCTCTGACCAGCTACATATACCTCAAAGTGGAGAAATGGCAGGATACAAACCATTTTATCACGGTTTCTCCTGTATAGTCTATCTCCCTTCCCTCTTCACTTCTTTGTATCTCTTCATCTTTCTCTCACACATCAGGCTAGCAGTGAGCAACAGTGCAGCACTAAATGTCAATCATAGCACTACAGCCGTATTGTGAAACTCAGAATGATGGTCACTTCACTCATTTGCACAGGCATCAGGATTCAGTGCTATGCTGATACCTTCTGTTGACCCAAAGTCCCTGTCTACATTAGTTTTTAATTATTTGTATCCAAATTAGTGACAAGGCTGGTTCAGCTGTGTCCATATGCACGCGTTTACTTGTTTAGTAACCATGGCAACTAAAAATATGTTCTATCACCGCCCAGAAGCTTAGGCAGCCACAGAGTAGTCCTCATATAACTGATTCAGCACAGCATATTTTGCAGTATAGACAGGACCCTCTGTGTCTGTATAACTGATCTGTCTGGTCAGCTTTTCCTCTTAGCTTTCTTTACAGTGGACTATCTCAGAATACATTATTCCAAATGGGGGTCGCACTTCTCTGTAAGTGTCATCTGTGTATCTCTCCCTGCTGAGGTACTGCTTGTAGGGAGATTCTTTTTCCACAAATGCAGGAAACAAATTTAACAGTGATACAAAGAAAACTTCGCTGTAGATAAAGGCAAAAAAACTGAAAATCCTCAAACTTCCTGTACGTCCCACAGACTCTGTAAGGATTACATGTGAACAGTAGCAGTTACTATTTTCTGTTTACTACTTTCTGTTATCATTCTAAGCTTGTTTGTATGGTGTTTTTTTTTCCAGGCTAATTATTGCCTACTTTGGCAGAGACTTTTGAGTTTAGAATCAGAATCACTTTGTCATCCTATGGTGTGTTATGGAAACTGGCCCTAAAACAAGGCATTCTAAGTCTTATACTTACAATGTAATTGAATCCCTACTCTACTATTTTATAGTTAACCTAAGTATGTAAATGTTTTACTTGTCTGTTTCACAATCACTGCATGGAGAGGAGCTAAAATGGACAATTCCCAGGATCCAAAGAGCATGATTATTCATGAGTATGTTTATCAAAACCTCAATTGTAAGCCAAATTTGATCACTGTTACTTCAGCAAAGCTAGTCTGGGAATTTCCTTTAACAATGTTTTCCATGTCACTTTATTTTCACTTCAAAGGTTTGTCTGTTATTTTATATTTTGGTGCTAAAATTTAGAAAAAACTATGAGAAGAATTATGATGTGATGTCCATTTTTTCTAGCTTGTGTAAAAACGAATATTCGGGTCCAGAGCAAGAAGTCTGCCAAATGTAGGCCTTGGCACACTAACATTCCCTGCCCTCAGATCCTCTGTGGACTCTCACATTTGTTATAGAGATATTAGTCTTTTGTCCGTAATAATGATTTCAGCATATTTTCTAAGAATTCTTCTTGATGTGTATATTTAAGCCGTCTTGTTGATCAGATATTGTTGGGATGGGTTTCCAAGTCATCTGTTTTTCTTGATGTAGTTTACAGCTTTTGTTTCCATCTTTGAATTTTTTTCTTCCAGTTTCTGTTGTTTCCCATGGAGTTGATTATTTTCTGTTTCTCCCATATTAGATTCAAGATGAATTACCTTCACTTTGACCATACAATTTCTTCTATTGATTTTTTTTTTTTGAAATATATTTTAAAAAAAAAAGTATTACTTTGAAGAGTTTGGCCAGAGCAAGACCCTAAGTTTTTCTTTTGGTCTCTATGTCCACTGTGACAATAATTTAATACTCTTTGGGGGATAAAATTTAATTTTTACTATTTTTAAATGGGTAATTTTGTGCCCTGTAGTTTGGGCTGTTAAACAGCATTTTTTTGTTGGGGGGAGGCGGGTGTAGGTGTAAGCTGTGGTTATTTTTTATCATAATCATGATCAAAGTGGCTCCAGGGAGGGCGTCTCAGACATCTCCTCAAATAAGTTTTTCCATGAGGTTTACTATTTCAGTGCTTCCGTACCAGCTTAGCTGTTGATACTAGATCCCAGCCAGAGAAGAGAGATGTAACTGCACTCAAAAACAAAATCATGTAAAACTTTAGAGCAGTGATTCTCAAACTTTTGTACTGATGACCCCTTTCACATAGCAAGCCTCTGAGTGTGATTCCCCCCTTATAAATTAAAAACTTTTAAAAAATATATTTAACACCATTATAAATGCTGGAGGCAAAGCGGGGTTGGGGTGAAGGCTGACTCCTCACGACCCCCCACATAACCTCATGACCCCCTGAGGGGTCCCGACCCCCACTTTGAGAACCCCTGCTTTACAGCCGACAAGTTCACTCAGTCCTACTTCTTGTTCAGCCAATTGCTAAGACAAACAAGTTTTACATTTACGGGAGATACTGCTGACTGCTTCTTATTTACAATGTCACTTGAAAGTGAGAACAGGCGTTCGCATGGCACTTTTGTAGCTGGCGTTGCAAGGTATTTACATGCCAGATATGCTAAACATTCATGTGCCCCTTCGTGCTTCAGCCACCATTCAGGAGGATATGCTTACATGCTGATGATGCTCATTAAAAATATGCTTTAATTAAATTTGTGACTGAACTCCTTGGGGGAGAATTGCAGGTCTCCTGTTCTGTTTTACCCACATTCTGCCATATATTTCATTTCATAGCAGTCTCGGATGATGACTCAACACTTGTTCATTTTAATAACACTTTCACAGCAGATTTGACAAAAAACACAAGGTACCAATGTGAGATTTCTATGGACAGATACAGCACTCGACCCAAGGTTTAAGAATCTGAAGTGCCTTCCAAAATCTGAGAGGGACGAGGTGTGGAGAATGCTTTCAGATGTCTTAAGAGCAACACTCCGATGTGGAAACTACAGAACTCGAACCACCAAAAAAGAAAATCAACCTTCTACTGGTGGCATTTGACTCCGATGATGAATATGAACGTGCGTCAGGCCGCTTGGCTTTGGATCATTATCGAGCAGAACCCGTCTTCAGAATGGACACACGACTTCTTGAATGGTGGCTAAAGCATGAAGGGACATACGAATCTTTTGCACATCTGGCATGTAAATATCTTGTGATTCTGGCTACAACAGTGCCACGTGGAAGCCTGTTCACTTTCAGGTGACACTATAAACAAGATGTGGGCAGCATTATCTCCTGCAAATGGTAACCAAACTTTTTTGTCTGAGCAATTGGCTGAAGGAGGACAGAGTGGACTTGTAGGTTCTAAAGTTTTACATTATTTTATTTTTGAATGCAGTTATATTTTGTACATAATTCTACATTTGTAAGTTCAACTTTCATTATAAAGAGATTGCACTATAGTACTTGTATTAGGTTGTAATAAAAAATAAATATAAAATGAGCACCGTACACTTTGTATTCTGTGTTCTAATTGAAATCAAGAACATCTAAAAATATTTAAATAAATGGTATTCTATTATTGTTTAACAGGGTGGTTAATTGTGATTTTTTTTAATTGCTTGACAGCCCTACTATTTACCAGTGTGGGCCATATCTACCTGTATGGCCCTGAAGATGTCACATAGCTCAGTGGTTCTCAACCTGTGGCCTATATCAATCTAGTTTTCAGATGTACAGCGGGGCTGAGATAGGATATCGGGCATCCAAGTTCAAGTGCCTGCTCCAATGCCTATAGAAAGTGGCACCGCTTCAAAAGAGAAAAGAAAGAGCCCACTACCAGAATATCCCATTGCCTAGGGAGCACTCTCCAGCAATGTAGGAGGTCCAAATTCAGATTGTTGAACCTGCCTGGGAGGGTTCCCTAACCACTTGGCTAAAGGCTATAAGAGAGGCTGCTTTTCTCAACATGGCCAAACCCAAAAGACCGGAAATGGGTGAAACGAACCCTTGTTTCAATCTGACAAAGTATTTTCAACGTTTCATTTTGCCAAAAAAAGTTTAAAAAAAAATCACTGTTGGTTTGCCTTGACGGACACTGAGAACAGCTCACCTGGGCAAGGAACCAAAACTCCACTGGGGCCCAGCTCTGCCTTAGCCAGGAGACCCCTGCCAATGCGGGGAGCTGAAGGGCCTGTTTCTCAAAAAGCCAACGGACAAAGTTCTTCACCCTGTGCAGGCGCGTGCTCCGGGGCCGGCGGCGCCCGCCTGGCAACTCCTTGGCTTCAGCTGCACCCGCTGTCCAAGCGGGAAGGGCACACTGGAACTGGGTTGGTTGCCGCTCCCCTAAGGCCGGCCGAGCCACCAGCAGGTTCCCGGCTCCGCGCTAGCGCAGCACCCGTCCAAGCCGCTTTGGCCGCCGTGGGTGGCGCACAGCACGTGCCCGGTGGGTGACCCGCGGAACAGGCCGGACCCACAAGGCACGCACGGCCGCGCAGCAGCCGCCCCCCGCGAAGCGACCGGCAACGCCGTGAACCTCTCGCAGGCCCAGCCCTGCGCCTCGACGCCTCCCCCACGGGGCTAGGGGAGGCTGGAAAGAAAAACCGCCACTGCCACTGAGTAGCCGATGTCGTTGCTAGAGCGTCCCCACGCCGGGACATTCTAACAAGCACCGCACGCTCTTCTCTATGGTTGGCCCCGCCTCCTGAGCCCTTGGCTGCGAGTGCACAGCACGGAGCAGTTGTGTAGGTGCTGCCATGATGAACAGCGGTGGAATCGGGGTGCCGCTCGGCTTCCCCTTGGGCCCTACCTCCGTCATCCAAGTCACCAACCTCTCCTCGGCGGTAACCAGCGAGCAGATGCGGACGCTCTTCGGCTTCCTGGGAGAAATCGAGGAGCTGCGCCTTTATCCCCCAGAGTAAGTGAGGCCTTGCCCGGGCCATAGAGAGGGTGAGGAAGAGAGGAGCCCAGAGAGGCTTGTGGGATGCCGCGGAGGCCATCTTGGTTATGGGCGGCCGGCCCATCTCCATGGCGATGGGGTCACGTGACCCCATTTATTTGGGCTTTGCCGGTCTATGGGAAGGAATGTTGCCCGAAGCTAAGATGGCGGCCGCCGTCCATGGCCTGGGAACTTGCCCCTCCCCCAGCCACAGGGAGGGAGCCGCGGGGTCTCTGTTGTCTCCGCTCCGACCCAGAGCGGCCTCTGTAGCCTAGTAACCGGAATCAGGGCTGCGGGCTCCCGACGCGTCAAGTGCCTTGGGCTCAGCGACTGTAGAAAAGTGAACCTGAGTCGTCCCCCGCCTGCTGTCCTGAGACTTCCCTGAGCGCCCCAGTGTGGGGAGTTTCCTCCTCCTTACACCGCCACTCTGGCCCTTGCCCTGAACCTTCGCCCACTCTGGTCTCAGTCCTGAATCCTCCCTCCGCCCCCCGTGAGGGCACTCTCCTCTGAACCTACCCCCAATGATGGGAGCTTCCTCCCACTCTCACCCTTGCCCTAAACCCCTTCCCAGTGAGTGGAGCTGTTCTCCACCCCCCTCCCGTCCCTGCCCGATGAGGGGGGCCTCGTTTCTTACCCCCTCTCTTGGCCTAAACTAAAGTCCACCCCAATGGGGGAGTCTCCTCTCTACCATCTGGCCCTAAACCTCACTCTGGTGGTGGAATCTCATCTGTTTATAAAGAATATAAGCTCAGAAGTAGTTCTAGGTTAACAGGTACTACTATATCTGTCCCTAAGCCCACCTACCATTTTTTTTTTGTTTTACAGTAAGTGTTGCTCTGTAAAAGGTATACACAAAGGGGAAAGTGATTATCACTTTTAAATAATGAAACTGGCCTTACACTAAGTGTTCTGAAATGTTTACAGTAAACAAGATTGAAAAAAGAGAAAAATAACTAATCTCTTCCAACTATAATAGTCTTGAGTTCTGTGTGAATGTGTAACGACAGTACGTAAAACATTTTCAGACAGCATGATTTTTTTTTTATGGTTTAAATTGAATGTGTTCCTTTTAAATATTTGCTGGACTTATGGGTAGGACTTCACAGCAGCAAATAGGAAAAGGAAAAAGTGCCTTCTCCCAGATGACATATCTGTCCTTTGAAACTGAAAGTATATGTATTACTGAAGGTTTGAAAGCTATAAATAGGAATGGGAGGTAGGGGGAAATAAGGATACGTCCATCAAAATATATTGGACTAGGAAATTTCTAAATGAGGAAAGTTTTAAAAAAAAAAAAAAAAATCCAAAATGAGATTTAAGATCTTATTGACTGACATACAATACAATCTTCTATACCCACAGGGAGAGACTTAAAATAGCCTTAACATAGCACTTATATGCTATATTTTATTTTAAAAGTGCTCTACAGATATTTGCTAATTAACATGAGTTTTCTTCCAAATGTATGGTTGGATGTAGCTGTTGATCTCATTTATTATTGTTTTATATTGTAAGATTTAAATAAAGTGGATGCTCCTTTCACACCATAGAGAAATCTGTTTATGCAATATATAGTATATATTTAAAACTTAAATTAAACTGAAATCCAATACCACAGCAAATCTTAATTTACATGTGCATGTTAAAAGGATTTAAACCTCAGCTATGGTGGATCCATTCTATGTTCAGAAATTTTGTGGGATAGAGGATATATTCCCATTTTTCTGTAATTTTATTTTAGATTTTATTTTATTTAAACCTCTTTTAAAATAAAAAGAAATACATAATCTAGTGCCAAATGGTACTGGAGTTCCAATACTTGACATGGTTTGCAATTAATATTTTAGATAAAACTGAGGATTTTAACTAATTTCTTTTGTGAACCAACAATAACATACTTGTTGACAATTTAAAATTAAAATAAATTAAAAGTAGGCTTTCTAAACACAGCAGTCATTTGAAAAGCACTTTTTTAAACATTAAGACAAGCACAGGGTGTGTGTGTGTGTGTGTATATATATATATATTTATATATATATATATATATATAGCTAGATATATCTATATATAGATATATATGCATTAGTAACAAAAGCATATTTAGGAAAAAGTTCTTTGAGTTAACAAAGTGACAGCAACGAATATCAGACAGGAATTCAGTACAGAATGTTGAGAATACTTTTTTGCTTTCTTTTTGTTACATATTTATTGGGTTTAGATTTTAGAATGGAAGTACATTTCCAAGAATCTTCCTCAAAGCTTTAAGAACAAAAAAGTACACATTATGAATAGTAAAGGGTCACTGTTAAGCAGTTTGGGTTCAAAATAGAAGAATATTTTAATATTTTTTAAAAATTCAAGTGATGATAACTTTTATTTGGATTTACAAATTTAGGTGTAGCAATTTCAACTGCAGTGTGGCAGCATGGTACTGCACCCGAGAAGAAGAAAGTGAAATTGACTAAAAAAAGTGAAGCTGACTATTTTGTCTTCAATTTCCAAGTAAAATAAATAAATCAAACAGAAATGATGATAAAAAAATTAGATTTTAAAATTTTATCTGGTTTCAGTTATCTGAGCTATTGGTGCATAGATAAAAAAAATTACTCTTTTAAAAAAAAAAAAAAGTTTCATTGTTTTAACTTGACAGTGTCCGTTTGAACTCCCATACTTTCGGATGGAATTCACAATATTGGTTATCTTAGAGATCACCTGTCCACTATGTGGCAATTAAGCTCTTCAGGATCACTCTTGTTGGTAGTTCCTGGAATTGTGCTATGTCCAACAACGGTGATGGGGCATTCTCAATGAAGGGGCTCACTTTTGGAATAAACTGTCTCTGACATACCAGAGCCCAGATTTGATGACCTTAAGGAAACAACTCTCTTTTCAGTTAGATCTCCAAGTGAATGGCATAATTCAGGGCATAGAATAAGTGAACCTCAGGTTCTGCCATGAATAGCAACTCTTAAGTGACAAATATTTAGATACATTTTTTGAAGTGCTGTTTCATGTTTAAAAGTGACAGTTTAAAAATGGTTCTGGGGGCTTCTATTATTATTTTTATTATGGTAGCGCCTAGAGGCCCCACTTGAAATCAGGACCCTACTAGGCACTGTACAGATGCATAGTAAATGACAGTCCCTGTTCCGAAGAGCTCACAGCCTAACTGAACAACACAGAAAAGGGGTAAGGGAGAATTATTATCCCCATTTTCCAGATGAAGAAATGAGGCAGAGAGAGATATTAAGTAATGTGCTCAAGATTTCTCAGTAATATTCATTTTCTGTCATTGAAACCATATTGAATGTTTATTTCACAAATAAAAAATATTTTAATGGCCAGTTTTGCAAACTAAGTCTCAACTCCGAGAGTCAGTGTGGGTTTTTTCCCTTGTATGCATCCTCTCCAGTAATAGTTTTTGTAGGATAAATTAGGGCTAAAGAGGTGCTTCTGTAATCCCTTGCCTTTAACGAGTTTGCACATATATAATTGATTTTAACTTCTGTTCCAGTTCTACTGGTGATTCACAAGAATTGCTATAATCCATCTCTCTCACTCTCTGCTGTGGAAGCTATACCGTGCTAATAGTAGTAAAATTCAATACAAGTTCATTTTAAACTGCAGTCTTGCAGTTGGATCCGTGCAGACACAACGGTCTGCCTATGAAGATCAGATTACAGGATTGAGGTTGTGATCTCTAGAGCCTCAATTGTGCAAGATTGTTGTTGGGGCAGGGGGGTGTAGGGGGCAGCAGTCTTCGTATCTGGAGAGAGCATGCAAGAAGTTACATGATTGGAGCTCAAAGTAAATAGCTATGATTCCTAACATGAATCAGGAGCAGATCAGTTGAATATGAAAGTATAGAGTAGAACTACATTTTAATGGTTGTCAGGCACCCAGGTGTCTCAGCAATGGGTGCCATATAAAAATACATAAATAACATTAAGTATAGCAAAACCCCAATTTTCTAATCGGGAATCAAAATATTATGGCCTCTTCCAGATGATTAAATGTTTATTATTAAATAAAATTATAAAGTAACACCCCCCCCCAAAAAAAATTCTATCATTTTTGATCATAGAGGCTCAATTTAAATGTATACCTCAAATTAAAAAACATAGTAAAAGAACAAAAAATGTGCCACTGTGGCTAAACAACAAAGTAAAAGAAGCAGTGAGAGGCAAAAAGGTATCCTTTAAAAAGTGGACGTTAAATCATAGTGAGGAAAATAGAAAGGCACATAAACTCTGGCAAATGAAGTGTAAAAATATAATTAGGAAGGCCAAAAAAGAATTTTAAGAATAGCTAGCCAAAGACTCAAAAAGTAATAGCAAAAAGTTAAGTACATCAGAAGCAGGAAGCCTGTTAACCAGTGTGGGGCTACTGGATGATGGAGATGCTAAAGGAGCACTCGAGGACAATAAGGCCAGATGGTATTCACCCAAGGGTTCTGAAGGAACTCAAATGTGAAATTGCAGGACTACTAACTGTCATCTGTAACCTATCATTTAAATCAGTTTCTGTACCTAATGACTGGAGGATAGCTATGTGACACCAATTTTTAAAAAGGGCTCCAGAGGTGATCCCGGCAATTACAGTAAGCCTGACTTCAATACCGGGCACGCTGTTTGAAACTGTTGTAAAGAACAAAATTGTCAGACACATAGATGAATATAATCTGTAGGGGAAATGTTTTTTGTAGAGGGAAATCATGCCTCACCAATCTATTAGAATTTTTTGAGGGGGTCAACAAGCATGTGGGCAAGGGGGATCCAGTGGATATAATATACTTAGATTTTCAGAAAGCCTTTGACTTAAGAACCTCAGCAAAGGCTCTTCAGCAAAGTAAGCTGTCAATAGGATAAGAGGGAAAGTCCTTTCATGGATTGGTAACTGGGGTTAAAAGACAGGAAACAAAGGATAGGAATAAATGGTCAGTTTTCAAAATGGAAAGAGGGGTCTGTACTGTGACCAGTCCTATTCAACATATTCATAAATGATCTGGAAAAAGGGGTAAAAGTGAGGTGGCAAAATTTGCAGATGATACAAAACTACTCAAGATAGTTAAGTCCCAGGCAGACTGCGAAGAGCGACAAAAGGATCTTTCAAAACTGAGTGACTGGGCAACATAATGGAAGATGAAATTCAATGTTGATAAATGCGAAGTAATGTACATTAGAAAACATAATCCGAACTATACCTATAAAAAGATGGGGTCTAAATTAGCTGTTACCACTCAAGAAAGAGATCTTAGAGTCACTGTGGATAATTATCTGAAAACGTCCACTCAAAATGCAGGGCAGTCAAAAATGCTAACAGAATGTTGGGAATCATTAAGAAAGGGATATATAATAAGACAGAAAATATCATATTGCTTCTATATAAATCCATGGTACGTGCACGCAATGAATACTGCATGCAGATAAGGTTGCCCCATCTAAAAATATATATATTACATCTGAAAAAGGTACAAAGAAGGGCAACAAAAAGTGATTAAGGGTATGGAACAGCTTCTGTATGAGGAGAGATTAATAAAACTGGGACATTTCAGTTTGGAAAAGAGACGATTAAGGGGGATATGACTGAGGTCTATAAAATCATGACTGGTGTGGAGAAAGTAAATAAGGAAGTGTTATTCACTCCTTCTGATAACACAAGAACTAGGAGTCACGAAATGAAATAAGTTGGCAGCAAGTTTAAAACAAACAAAGGAAGTATTTTTTCACACAACGCTCAGTCAACCTGTGGATCTCTTTGCCAGAGGATGTTGTGAAGGGCAAGACTATAACATGGTTCAAAAAAGAACTAGATAAGTTCATGAAGGATAGATCCATCAATGGCTATTAGCCAAGATGGGCAGGGATGGTGTCCCTAGCCTCTGTTTGCCAGAAACTGGGAATGGGTGACGGGATGGATCACTGGATGATGATTTGTTCTGATCATTCCCTCTAGGGCACTTGGCATTGGCCACTGTCAGAAGACAGGATGCTGGGCTAGATGAACATTTGGTCTGACCCAGTACGGCCACTCTTATGTTCTTATGTCATCCTTATATTTTCTCTTTGCACAGTACAAGCTATCAATTCTTTAGTCCAATCGTTAAATTAAAATATGTTACATATAAATATTTAAATCTCTCAAAGTTACAATACTATTCTTGTGTGATACCAATTTTGATCATCTTTTGATTGTTTTTAACTTACAGAAAAATATGGGCTGTGGTTAAAAAAAAAAAAAAAAAGAAGAGGAGAAAAATGGGTCTATAACTATTATCCCATAATATTGCTATGAACTAATGGAAAGAATTAAGTTTTAACCCATTTTCCACCAGGAAGCACAATGAAAAGTTTGTAGGGGAGCACTCCTCACTGCTTGACAGAAGTCTTTATTTTTTCCATTCTTGCAGGGAATGATCATTATATAATAGTTTCAGATTCTTTCCAACAATATAGCCCCTTTGCAGTGCTGTGATGGGTAGAAGAAGGATGCCCCTGTTGTAGGAGAATTGGTGGCATAGAACCCAGCATAACTGGCTACAGACCACCCTACTCCCAACTTCCCTGTATAGGGAGGACAAGGGCTTGTTTGGAATATCTGGCACTGTCCAGCTGGCATTCTGGTCATTGTAGCAGTGTCACAACTCTGCTGTAGTTAAGCTTAAGACCAGCTTTCTGTTTAAAGCTTGACTGTTCTGAGTGCTCTGAAATCTACAGGTTAGTTGCCTTGAAATTTGGTGTGCAGCATGGGATATGACTAGTGACCCAAAGTTGGGACCATTTGATCAACAGCTTCCTGAGATACAGCCTCTGGGATCAGAGGAGGCTTTTCTTAAAGTGGACAGATTTTGGCAACCTGTTTTTGCTCACAGGTACAAATCAAACCAGGTCTTAGATCATTGCATAAGGGTCTCAAATGCTTGAGGAGTTTCAGAGTAACAGCCGTGTTAGTCTGTATCCGCAAAAAGAAGAACAGGAGTACTTGTGGCACCTTAGAGACTAACTAATTTATTAGAGCATAAGCTTTCGTGGACTACAGCCCACTTAGTCCACGAAAGCTTATGCTCTAATAAATTAGTTAGTCTCTAAGGTGCCACAAGTACTCAAATGCTTGAGGATTACTCCAACAGAGTGCATGGCACCCACCAGCCCTTAGGGGGAAATCAAATTAAAACAACATTTGAAAGAAATGTTGCTTCTCCTGTTAGTCATGCAAAGACTCATGAGCCTATTTATACACCTAATGGATTATATTGAGCATGTGTGGATAGAGGAATAAACAGGATTGTTAGTCTTTAAAGTTTCACACCAGCAGTATAACCAGTAGTCCTTTGAACATGACCCATTCTGCCAGCATCAGGCCTGGTCTACACCTAAAACTTAGGTCAATCTAGCTTTATCTCTCAGGGCTGTGAAAAATTTCACGCCCTGTGAGATGCAGTTAGGTCAACCTAACCCCCACTATAGATGCAGCTAGTCAACCTCGCTACCACCTCTCAAGGGTGTGTATTTACTATAGCAACAAACAAACAAAAAACCACTTCCATTGCTGTAGCAAGTGTCTGTATTACAGCAGCATAGTTGCAGCTCTGCCACTGTAGTGTTTATAGTGTAGATATAACCTTGGTTCAAGTCACATCTTGTGTAGCAATATGGAAAAGATTGGGTGGCATATTGCTGAAATCTCTGAGTGAGGCTTTTTCAAATTTTATTTTGGGGGAATATAATCAAAGTATTTTTGTTTAAAAAATAAATATGCGAATGCTTGCTGGCAGGGGAGTAGAGGAATGGAGGGAATAAGGGTAAGATGAAGGTTTGGAAGTGCAAGAAGAGGTGGATAAATGGGGATGGGTAATATGGGATGTGAGAGCGGTTGGGGGCTTTGGGGAGGTACACATGGGGGTGAGTGGCAGAAGGGCTGGGGGAAAACAGGTATAGGTGACTGTTGACCTCACATTTTCCCCTTCTGTATATATGCCAGGATCTGGGTGGTCTGAACCCCTCTCTCTATCCCTCATGAGCTGGGATCTGGGAGTCTTCACCCCAGCGGGCACTCTCTGCCCCCTGTGTGTGCCAGCACTGGGCCTCTGAGAGTAAATATATATATAATTTTCCTTTTAACATCATCCGTGGACAATATTTTTTGTATGTATATTCCGCGTACCAGGACTTCTTGTGCTAATAGACTATTTATGGGTCCTACCATCTTCTTCAGTCCAAGACTGTGACTCTTCTTTTTTAATGCCAGTACTGGAGACAGTTTATAGCTGTTCACAAGACCCAAAGGCTTGCTCACACACCGCAGACTGGCTGTTAGCACTCCTCCCTCACCCATTGAACTCCCTGCTTTTAAGCATTGGTAGTAGTGAGCAGAATCTTTTTACCTCATTCCATCGTCTGCCTTAGGGGACCAAATGGCTTCAGGGGCTTTACTTCCCAAACAGGACCATCCACTACCTTCCTTCGCTCTGTTTATTTCCTCCTGCGTTATCATGGCAGAGCAAGCCAAAGGTTAAGAGGTCCCTATGTGAGGAGACACCCAGAAAATACAGAGGAGAAGCTCTGCCAGACTTGGTCCCAACCCACTGTTGCTTTGCTAAGGCTCAGTGTTTTGTATGGCTTTTAGTAACCTCTCCATTCCCTTGCAGCAGCCGAGATTCCTCTGGAGAGACCACTGCAAAATCTGTTCAGTCCTCTTTAGCTCTTGAGTCTCACCAAACCAGACCATTCAAGACTCTTTGGGGTAAATCTGAAAAGCTACCTGATCACTTGCTCCAGCCCACCTCTGAAGGGCGTCTGGTCCCATCCTAATCTCTTAAGTAGGTAAATGAGTCACTTGGCAAAAAATTTAGTATCCTTTTTCCCCAAAAGAAAGATCTGGGCTCTTAGGGATGTTTCCTTGTTCTTTCTCTCCACCTACATTTTAGATGATGATTAGCCTGCTTAGCTGAAGTTCCCTCTGACAGCAAGCTGGGTCCTCTAAGGTAATACAAGAACATCTTCCTTATGAGTGTGACTACACCCCCACAAAAGACAAAAGTAAACCCTAAAAGCCAAAAATCTCATCTCCTTCCTTCGATTCTAGCTCTTCTCCTAAAGAATTGGTTTTGGATCGCAATAACTCTGAACCAGAGAAGCAGAAGTCTCTTTCTCTCAGCTGTTTGTGACAATAGGGAAGAAGGCAGTAGCCCCATAGAGTAAATGTGCATGTGCAGACTAAAGCAAATACATAAAATTAAATCAGAATTCACCTTTTTCCTTCTTTCCTCGGTTTAAGAAGTCGTTTGGGAAACTCCTGACAAAGGAGAAGGCTCAGTCAAAAAGTTCAATTCTTCAACTTCTTGATCTTCCTTAAAGTTGATGTAGCAGTGACGTCCCTGGCAAAGATTGTGGTAACTCCTGCTAAGGGGAATTTCTTCCTAACCGCTCTTCAGCAGACTGGGTGATAGAAGAAACCCTTAGAAAGAATATTGAAACTTCTTCATTAACTCTTAAAGCTTCACTGGCAACCGTGTCAGATCAACAATTTTCAGGTGGGATATCTTAAACAGTTTCAACCCTCAGAACCATGACAAATACAGTTAATAAATTCATACATCATAAGGCCAGAAGAGACTATTGTGATCATCTAGTCTGACTTCCTATATAACGCAGGCCATAGAACTTCCCAAAGTACTTCCTAGAGCATATCTTTTAGAAGAATATCCAGTGTTGTTTTAAAAATTGTCAAATGGAGAATCTTGGTAAATTACTCACCGTTAAAAATGTATGCCTTGTTTCCAGTCTGAATTTTTCTAGCTTCAGCTTTCACATGCTCCCCCCACTCCAGCCCGCAGAATTCCTGTGCTTCCCTGCTGAAAACAACAGGGAAGCAAAGGGAAGCCGCACCAGGGGGAGGGGATGACCATGGGTGCAGTTTTTTGGGGGGGTTGTCCCCCCAAACAAAGGCAAGGCATGGGGAGGCACACAGGTTTATGTGCCACTGCCCCCCTTCCCCCCCCCCCAATTTCTGCAAGCGCAGAGATGCCCATCTGAAGGAGGCTTCCTCTCAACTCTGCTGACTCTGCAGTTCTATGCCGCCTCTGCAGCTGAACGCCGCCTCCTGGGACCTAGTGCCAGTCGCGCTCTCCTTCTGTGTGCTGGGAGCCTTCCTGTTTTCTGTGCAACAATGAGTGTCCGTGGTGGGGCTGGATAAGGGGTGGTGGAGGGGGAAAAGAGGGAAGAGAGGGTGGGGAGAAGAAGCAGTGCAGAAGGAAGGGGAGTGGAATGGCAGGGGATGAAGAAAGGAATAGGGGAATTGCGGGAGGAAAGCGGAAGCCCATCATGCAGCGTCCCCTCGGCAGCAACTGGGGCAGCAACTGTTAAGCAGGCCCATTGAACCCTCTACACTTGGACTCTTCTGAGCCCCTCATACCCAGATCCCCACCCCACTGATCCCCAAGCAGCTGCACCTGGACCCCCACCCCATCAAGCTCCACTCCCCTAGCACCTGGATCCCCCCCACAGAGCTCCCCCCACCCCCTGCTGAGCCCCAATCACCTTCACCTGGATCCCCTGCAGAGTCCCATATCCCCTGCACCTGGAACCGCCCCAACAAGCCCTTGTGCATCCAGATCTCCCACTGAGCCACATGCACCCAGATTGCCCCACACAGAAGCCTCTCAACCCACACCTGGATCCCCCCACACTGAGCCCCTCCACACTTGGATCCTGCTGGGCTGAGCTTGCCCACCCACACCTCATGCACCTGGCGCAGAGGGGCAGGCCCAGCCTGGTGTGTTTGGGTCAGGTGCAGCCTCACTGCCGAGTCCCTGTACCGGGGTAGGGGAGGGCTTCAGGGTGATCTCCCACCTCAGTGCAGTCCGTGGCCTGTGCTGCCATGCTGGAACCACATTTATTTATTGACATAAAATTTGCAGAAATTTAAAATATTGTGTGCAGAACTTCTAATTTTTTGGCACAGAATTCCCTCAGGAGTATTTTCCATAAACCCATGTTGATTTGCATTAATTACACTGTCTTCCTTTAGTTCTTTATTAATCAGGTTCCATATCAATCGCTCCATTATCTTGTTCAGGATCGATGTCAGGCTGACAGGTCTATAATGACCTGGGTCATCCTTTTACCCTTTTTAAAAATCAGCATAAGGTTACGTTTCTTCTGATCTTTTGGAACTTTTCCAGTGTTCCAAGGCTTATTGAACGCTCCTCAGCAAGCTCCTCAGCCTGCTCTTTTAAACCTCTTGTATGCAAGACTTTAAAATGTCTAAATGACTGAATTGACTTCTCTATCAGCTTTCCACTACTCTTCTAATAAGAGTGATTCAGAAGATAAAAGGCAGTGGTCTTGGGTCCATTGTACTCCGATCTAGTGGAAGATTGCATGGAGATTTCTGGGACATCATCTTTCCTGGAGGCCTGCTTATGCATTTCAGTCAAAACTACATGAACCTAACAGCTTGGTGTTAGTAGCAAACCCTAAACAAAATAAGAGAGGCCTCTAGAGTAGTAAAGACTCTTATCTTCATGCAAGGTTTCCACTCTCTTTTAAGCTATGCCAGTGTTTAGACAGGATTCTGCAACTGGTGTCAAGATAGAAAAATCAGTCTTTGAAAACAAAGGAGTTCAAGGTCATCTGGATTTTTTCATAGCAAAAATGTCGAACATCTGGCCTACAGGCCAGATCTGACTGCTTGATTTATTTATTTAGCAATATGGCATATTCAGAGTCTACTAAAAAAAGAACAGGAGTACTTGTGGCACCTTAGAGACTAACAAATGTATTTGAGCATAAGCTTTCGTGGGCTACAGCCCACTTCATCAAAAGCTTATGCTCAGATACATTCGTTAGTCTCTAAGGTGCCACAAGTACTCCTGTTCTTTTTGCGGATACAGACTAACACGGCTGCTACTGTGAAACCTGTCAGAGTCTACTGAATCTAAAGCATTTTGGGGTGGGGACCCAACACCCCAAAAACCCAGTAAATCTCTAGTCCTTAGGGGTTCAAAATTAGCCTTTTAAATGTGAACCAAGAATAAATTGATTTCTTATCAATTTCATTCCTTCCTTAAATACCTGGGCCACCCAAATCCTCCATAGCCAGGTGGATACATATTGTGTCGCAGAAGCTTACTCAGCTGCAGATAAACCAGTTCCAATAGACCTCAGAGCCCACTCCACATGTTTCTCTGTGTGTACCATTCTGCTTAGGGGTGTGCATTTTTCACACTCTGAGCAGCATAGTTATGCTGGCCTAATTATTTAGTGTAGACCAGGCCTACATTGCTCCGCAGGAGCATTCTTTTGTGGGAAGGTGAATCCAAGAAGTGGTTCCAAAGTAGCGTAATGCTGCTAATTTTAGGGAAGAAGGGGAAACATGCTTTTTTCTGTTCTTCTAATCTCTCACTCACCTATTTATTTTTTTCTTCCCTCTTGCTGTGTGCCAAATGCCTCTGATTGGGGGAGAGGTCAGATCCAGAATGGCAAACTTTTTACCTAATGATTATCTTTCTGGAAATGACCCCCTCCACTCCAATCTACTCATGCTCTAATATTTAAGTGCCCTTGGGTTGCTATGTAATGATACTTCAGGTTAATTTACATAGTTAATATGGTGAAATAAGGCATTTCTGTTGAGAAGTTTATGTTCTGTTAATTAGGATTTAGTAATTGCACACAGTTCTGGAAGTACTCAACTGGAGTGAGGACTTAAAGGGTGTAAGCAACCTCAAGTGCCTCATGGAAGGTGTGAACTGTTTCCAGTATTTGCAGGAAGAGAGCCACTGTTTAAATATATCTGACAGGGGTAGAGGCCAGTCTCAGAAAGGAAATAATCAAATTCCATTGTTAGCTGCTTTATTAAAAGACATTATCATATGAGCTTCTTCTAGGTCTTGTTGAACGCAATTCGCAAATCCCAATAATATCCCATTTTGTGTCTGTTCTTAGTCTTTTAAGACCTCGAACATACCACTAATCTGCTTTTGACATGAGGAATATAAAGTAAATATTAGTACAATGGATACAAACCCTGTTTAGAGAACACTTCTGAAAAATTTATTTTAAAATTATTTTAACTGATTTCATTGTGCATAGTTAGACTTAAAGGATTATATATTTTTATCAGTACATGTCGGCAAATGTCGATTTCACCCTAGGCATGCAAATATTTTCCTCAATAACAATAAAAATTTACAGATAAGCAAAGTTAGAAAAATGCTGCTTGAGAATTTACTAGAGTTTGATTTAAGAATATTTACTTTGTCAATATCACATGTTAAAATATACAATTTGGTTTTTTATTACTATAAAGTTTTATCTTTTTGAATATTAGCATCTACTAAAATTAAATAAGTATTGTCCAACCACTCTATAATTTTCCCCAATTGCAAAAATTTTAATAGATTAAAATAAAAAAAGCTTAAAAATTAACATCAGTATTATCCCTCAAAATTGTTTTTTAAAAACATTAACTTCTGCCAAGCCTATGCAGAGTATATGGTACATAGATATGAACTTGACTGGTCAAGACCATGGCATTTAGAAGAAATAAGGCTAAAACCTTGATTAATAGGATGTCTAATGAATGTGCTGACAGATTTCTTGTTTTTTGTCTTACTGTGTTTCACCTTAATCTGATCTGTGAGTTTTTTCATGACAAAGTTATTACATACTTTACTGCACCATGCTAAGGTAGCTGATAGAGCCCTTCTTTCCACCAGTAAGCTAAGACCAATTTTCCTGCTATTGGAGAACATTTTTTTATTAACAAGAATGAACAGGGTCTAATTAAGGGCATAGACACGAAAGTCAATTAATATGTGCTGATGTCTGGAGGACTCACTACAAATGACTCAATTTTGTGTTCTACAGTAAGTGAACAAAGGCTATTTGGGAAAAGAAAGATTAAATGTTCTCCATTTATTGACAAGTGTGCTATAGTTCAATTTACAGTATGATTTTTGGATTATACTGATAAATGTTCTATAGCAGGTTTTCTAAAGGCACTAGTGCCTTATTAATAGAACTCATAGCTACACTCTGCCACTACTAAATCCTTTCTAAGAGGAAGATAGTACCATTTGTGTGTGTGTGAATGAGAAATGAGTGATTCAGTTAATTTTTGCTACAGGTGTCTTCCTGTGAATGTATATAAGTAAACTAAAAAAGACTTTTGAGGAAAACGAAAATCTGTGTTTTCATGACACTAATTGATTTTTCCTTTTTATTTTGCAGCAACGCTCCTCTTGCTTTTTCCTCCAAAGTATGTTATATTAAGTTTCGTGAAGCATCAAGTGTTGGTGTGGCCCAGCATCTAACTAACACCGTTTTTATTGATAGAGCTCTGATAGTCGTACCCTGTGCAGAAGGTTGGTATTTCAGACATTCTTCTGTAATGTTGGTCTTTGTCCTGTATGTTAATAGCTTTCCCAGAAACTGGCAAGTAACTGTTGCTCTTCTTTTTATTTTCCCCCCTCATCTTTTTGTAAGCAAAATTTTAGATTTGAAAAAGGTAAAAAGAATAAAGTGTTAGAAGAAGTAGTAGTAAAATATGTTGGCTACACTTTTAAACATCTTTTGTATACATTTAGCTGTAACTATGCATAAGCAAAATTAATAAGTTAATTTAAATTAGTAGTTTTATTCTGGTTTTCCATACTTGTATATGGAAATACTTGAAAAAACTTTATGAAATAAGACTGCTATCCTCCAGTCTGATCCACATGAGCGGACCCTTATGCCTATCCAGAGTCTTCATTCACATCAGTGTGCTCCTGCAAAGGTGAGGGAGTCTCCCTGCACAGATCAGATTGCAGTTCAGGGCCTAACTGTGCTTCGGTTTATTGTTGTTTTAAAAAAGTTTAGTAATCCTTTTAGTATTCCTCTTAAATTATAACATCAATTAAGCTGCAACTTCATTTGGGACCGGATTTGTAAAGGCATATATAGGAATTGCTGCACTCAGCATTGCAATACCTAACTAGTTTAGAAATCAGTCTCCTTTCCTAGTGAGATTTAGGCACTGTGGAGCCTAAATCCTTCAGAAAATGAGACTGAGACTTCTAAATGAGTTAGACATTGTAGTGCTGAGTGTAGCAATGCCTATATGCATTTTTAAATCAGAGCCTAAAGCTAATTTTTTGATAAATTATTTAATCAAATCTTTAAATAAAACTTCAGAACTGGACTGTTGTCAGGAATTCCAGTTCTAATGTTAAGTACAGACATGACTAAGTATTTTGTCAATTTGGGTTTCTCCAATAGAAATATTTTCAATGTTTATGGTTCCATTTACTACTTGAATATAAAACGTTTGAGTTACTAGTTAAGCGCTTTGCAAATTGTGGTCTTGATACTGCAGTCTGATGCACATAGACAGATCCCTGCACATATGCAGAGCCCCATTGACTTCATTGGGATGCCATGTGACATTTAGGCCAGGTCTGCACTTAAAATTTAGATCAACATAGCTACGTTGCTCAGAGGTTTGAAAAATCCGCACTTCTAAGCACTTCTATGCTGACCTAACCCACTTTAACGATGCAGTTAGGTTCCATCAGTCTAGCGACTGCTACTCAAGGAGGTGGATTACCTATACTGACAGGTAAAACCCATTCCATCGCTGTAGGAAGTGTCTACATTATGGCACTACAGCACCATAACTATGCTGCTTTAGTGACTGTAGTATAGGCAAGCCTTAAGTGTCTGTCCACATAGATCAGATTGTAGGATTTGGGCCATAAGTCCATAGAAATCACTTTCTTAAACCAGTGGAATTCAGCCATCTTTAGGTGTACATACCAGCTGTCTTACCTTGCACAGGAAATCAGAGTGAGCTAATGGTAATCTGCAAAGCTAATACATCTGTTGAATGCCACCACTAACCAAATAATCAGTTAGTTAATAAGTCTTAATTGATCTTTTAAAAAAAAAATACTGTTTGGTTCCACAAAGTCTATTTTTGGCTTCTTTGGGTTTGTTAGCAGTACCCTCCAGAAAGCTTTATTTTGGCACAGCAAACATACCAAGAGTTGTTGCTTGAGTTCTATGCCTACAGCGGGGGTGGGCAAACTTTTTGGCCTGAGGGCCACATCAGGGTTCCAAAACTGTATGGAGGACTGGGTAGGGAAGGCTGTGCCTCCCCAAACAGCCTGGCCTCACCCCTTCCCACTTCCTGCCCCTGCCAGGACTCCAACCCATCTAACCCCCCCTGCTCCTTGTCCCCTGACTGCACCATTCCCCCCTCACCCCCCGGGACCCCTCGCCCCTAACTGCCCCCTGGGACTCCACCCCCTATCCAACCCCCCCTGCTCCCTGACTCCTCCTACCCCTATCCACACCCCTGCCCCCTGACAGGTCCCCCGGGGACTCTCATGCCTATCCAACTGCCCCCCGGGACCCTCTGCCCCTTATCCAACCTCCCCGCCTCCTTATCATGCCGCTCAGAGTACCAGGACTGGCAGCTGCGCCGGCCGGCCAGAGCCAGCCACCGCACTGCCCAGCAGGAGCTTGCAGCCCTACCGCCCAGAGCGCTGGTGGCACTGCAAGCTGAGGTGGTGGGGAAGGGGGGAACAGCAGGGGAGGGGCCGGGGGGCTAGCCTCCCCAGCCAGGAGCTCAAGGGCCAGGCAGGACGGTCACGCAGGCCGATGTGGCCCGCGGGCCGTAATTTGCCCATCTCTGGCCTACAGAATGATCCGTACTGGGATGTCTGTAGCAAACTCAGCAGAGCAAGCAGACTTTCATGGATCCTTGAAAGTATTTTTTTAAAGGTTATTTAAATCTTATTTATGTGCTACTACACCCACAACCATGTTAATTTGTGCATACAGCACATATTTCTGAGCTTCATGGAGTATAGGTTTTGATTTTTTACATTTACCTTTAATACAGGGATGGTCTAGACAGTATTTGGTCCTGCCATGAGGGCAGGGGACTGGACTCGATGACCTCTCGAGGTCCCTTCCAGTCCTAGAGTCTATGAATCTATAAGTCAGGGAGAAAAGAATAATACTGTATCCAATTGAAACTGCAAAAGGAATCCAGGTAGGCAGAAGATATCTGATGAGCGTTGATACACTTGAAAAGGTCACACAAGATCATTCAGGAGGATGATCGGGAACAATTTTAGTTTTTATGTCTCATCTAGAAAACTCAAATACTGGGTTCAGTACTACCAGAGAGGGAAGATTTGCTTCCTAATGAATCAACACCACTCTTGGGTTTTTCCTTGTGATGGGGTCATGGCAGCAGGCAGGTAAAGGTGAATTTTTCTCTGTCTCTTGGTGATAGATAACAATAGAGGAAGAATACAACAGAAGTTATGAGAACATATTTTTTACCTCCCCAATCATGTTCAAGCCATTTCATAGCTGACAGAGGCAATCTGAAAGCAGGACTATTATTGTATAGCAGTTTGTTTACAAGTCACTGTGGACTCTACAGAATAATACAGAGCTTGTGTACAACTAACTGAACATGATTAGGTTGTGGGACAAACCCACTTGAAAATTTCACACCATAAATATGCTGTTTCTATGCAACTTTATTACAGAACCATTCATGTTAGTTTGTAAATACTATCTGTATTGATGATAGTTTAACTTTCCAAGGAGATGTGTGCTGATATATATGGCTCTGAAGAGCACAGTGCAATATTTGGTGATATAGCTGTAAACGTGATTGATACTATGGGCTGCTGAAGCAGTAACAGCTGTGTTCTACTGCAAAGTTTAAATTCTGCCGTTGGCCAAAAGTGCCATTTCTGAAAGGCTTGGTGTACAGAAGCAAAGCTTGATGGGATGGATAGGAAAGAGAAAAGGATACAGAAAGCTTGGTTTAAAAAAAATAAACAAATTTAGAATGCCTTTCAACAGTGCAACCTCAGTAGTGTGTGAAGGGGAACCCCTAAGCATTGAAAATAATGTTCATTTTTAACGTTCATATATGTACTTCACCATTGCTACTTTATTAACCAAAAATGATATTTTAAATGAAGTAAAATTTCATTGCACTGTCAAAATGTTACCCTTTTCTTTGTTTGTGCATCACAGGTTTCCTGGGTTTTGTTTTTGTTTTGTTTGTTTTTTAAATGTTATACCTTTAGAAAGCAAAGGTTGAAACGTAACAAAGATGTTGCCGTAACCATCATTCTAAACTTTATGTCCACATTTTCTGGTAGATGGATTTTGACTATTAATTTGGTTTTGTATGTTTTCTCTGTGTGATATTTGTGCATTATTAGATGACTAGACTGGCCAAGGCAGACCTGTTACACTTGCCTGAGTTAGGCATTGTTTGCCATGCCACTAAACCTGCCGTCAAGTGAAACCTTCATGGGGGAAATGAGATCGAAGTCTGGCCCGCTGAAGATGGACGCCCTGTCTCTGTTTTTATTTTTTATTTTGCTTTCCTTTCTTTTTTTTTTTTATTTTGTCCCTTTTTTTGTTTTGTTTTTTGTTTTTGCTGAATCTCTTTCACTTCTACTTGTGAACTGGTTCTTCAGTTCTGTAAAATGGTGTTTCATAAAGGGGTCATGATGTTTCATTTTAAAGTTGACTTTCTGAAGCTGTTTATGAGGGTGGTGGATGGTATATTAGGTCAGCTAAATTCTCTGTTGTAAACTAGGGATAAACACTGCCTTAGAGATATGTTTAAGGATCTTAATTCAACTATGACAGGCAGATCAGTATTTGATGTCTGAAGACTAAAATAGTGATAAAGATATATCAGCTCTCACGTGTGTGTGTTCCTCCTTGGACCATATTTTCAAAAGTATGTCTCTGAAAAAGCCAGCTGAAACTTTCTTTCTTATTACTTCTTTCTTAAGAATCTAGCTTTTCCAAACAAAGTCGTGGATCTTAATCAGTCTCTTTCCCATGATCAGAAGCACAGTTTTATTTTAAGCTTGTATAACCAGCACAGCATAAGGTTTCTGTATTAATTTTTAATATGAAGAAGTTAAGATATCTATTTTGGAATGACTCTAGAGAAAATTCTGAACATTCTAGAATTTTTATTCGCTGTGGGTGAAATTCTGACTCCATTGACGTTAACGGAGGTTTAGCCGTTGACTTCAGAGGGCTTGGGATTTCATGTATTACTTTTGTTTAAGAAAAACCTTTACCACACGTTAGTGTAAATGGATTCTGAAGCTTTGATGGGAGAGTATTTTGTCAGATATGTTGTCTTTTAACATTGCTATCTGTGGGAAGATGGAAACAACTTTTTGGTTTGTTTGGTTTTTTGTGGGGGGGGGGGATAGCATTGTTTGTTTGTTTGTTTTTTAACCTTTACACATTAGAATGGCATTTTCATTTAGCTGCAATAGAAAGGGAAATGGTTTCATCCATAAATTTGTATTTCCCAGTGATTAAACATATTAGGAAAATAATTTATTCTTCTAATCTCCAGATTAGATATGAGCATAAAGAGTCTTTGATTGAAGATACTTGTTCATCACTGAAGCTGGGTTTTTTTTGTTTGTTTGTTTGTTTTATAATCTATCAGTTTATAGTACAAAACACAAGGAAACTGATCCCTTCTGAACACTTGCATGAGAATGGAAGCTTGTGACTAATACACTATAATTTTACTGATCTCAGGCCTAATTGTCATTTACACTAAGGCCATTTTACATTGCTCTGTTAAGCCATGTCTACGCTACAGAGCCAATGCTATCATCGCTGTGCTGGCATAGCTCTTCAGTGAACTTGCAGTGCACACTGATAGGAGTTTTCTCCATGTGCAAGAGCACCACCTCCCTGAACAACATTCTAACGAAAGCATTTTTCTGTCAGCATAGTTGTATCTACACTGGGGCTTTTGACAGCATATCTATGTCGCTAGGTGATGTGGATTTTTCACACGTCTGACCCATATAGCTATGCCAGTATAAATTTGAAATGTAGATCAAGCCGCTGATCCACTGAAGTGTCTTAAAATGGATGTAAAAGTAATTTACGCCCCACTTAAGAGGTCCCTCTGTAATGCTAGAATAGTCTAAAGGGGCCTTATTGCAAATGAGAATCAGATCTGTCATTAATTATTGAACACCCAAAAGTCATTAAAACTATTTTAAGGCACCGGCATAAATTGAAAAAGAAATTGATATACTTTTTAAATAAATACATATTTGGGGAAAGCATTTCAGTTCAACTTTTAAGGCTTGACTTCACCCATCCCATAGCAATATGCATTAAGAAAAACATGCAAGCCTTAAACTTAAATGTCTTAACAGATATCAGATTGTGCAATAGCCTAAATGTTGTTCATATTTTTTCTGGGTTTGTATTCCTTTTTTATAAAAAAGATTAAGGAAGGTAATAAAATATTACTCAAGAACATAACAGGTTCCTTTGGAGCTCTTAAATTGATTTTTAATGCTAAGTAATCTGATCAGCTTTTTACTAGAGTTCCGTTGGGGGGGGGGGGGGAGGAAAACAGGTTGTTGTGGGGTTTTTTTGGTGGAAAATTTCTAAACTGTTTCCATTTTTCAGGGTTCTGAATTGATTCATTTTTTGGGACAGTTTCCACAGGATTTTAGTGTGTGAAATTTTTGTTTAATATTTTTGAGCATTAGTTTGATTTTAAAAAATCAATGAAAATATTGAAGAAACATCTGCAGAACCCAGATGTTGATAATTTTTCATGAAAAGATCTTTGAGAAAAAGCCACTTTTTTTTCTTAAATAAAACTATGGAAAAACTTTGACCAGATCTACTTAATTTTTTTTAACATAGGTGAGAAATCAAAAGTATTAGGGAAATTTCAATAAAAATTTCAATTTAAAATGCATGTTATCTACCTGGCAGTCTGCTATAATAGTTTACCTTATGCGGTCATGAGTCAGCAAGTTACTTTAGCATGTACCTAATTGTAAATGTATGAATAGTCCCATTGACTTCAGTGGCATCGTTCTTACTCTGGAAGTCTAGGCACATGCTTAAGTACCTTTCTGAACTTATGACCCTCATTCAACTAAATATTTATGCATGTTCTAAATTCATCCCTATTCAACAAAGCACTTAAGCATATTAAGCATCTACTTAAAGTTAAGCATATGTTTAAGTGTTTGCAGAATAGGGATAGATTTAAGTGCATGCTTAAATTAGGCATGTGCTTAAGTGCATTATGGGGCCTACATTAGAATGCAGCATTACTACTAGCTTCCTGTAGGTGGATCCACCCATGTAAAGCCCCATTGACTTTGTGGGATTTTATATAGGTGCCAAGTGTAAAGACGGGAGGATATCTCCGCAGGAATAGGGCCTCATTGCTCTGTAATATCAACGTTCGTGGCTAGTTCATGTTTCAACAGCAATTTAAAAACATAAATTATGTTCCCCCTAAAATCAGCCGTGTAAATATATGCCTAATTTGCATGCACAGTTACTGTGGTTATGTAGGTAAATGTCTGTTCAGCTGCATAACTGACAATTTGTGCAAGCAAATACCTGCTTTTTCATGAGCAGTCATGCAAATCAGGCATTATAACGTCACATGCTATCGCATGTCTAATTTTAAAACAAGGCTTGTAAAGCGCTATATTCATGCTAAATACAATTTTGGCTTTAGATCAGATATGTTTTTTTAAAAGTTACGGAAGAAGTTACTTTGAAGGTAATTTTCAGATACTAATAATTTGATTTTATTTTTCTCTTTAAGATAGCAATGTGGCTTGGTCTGTTGTACATTATGGACCAAAGTTTCACAGAATATATCTTAAAGTTAAATAGCTGTGTGTTTGATTAACAGGAGTGCAACATAATATTTTAGATGAAATTGTGTTTTTTATTGCTTTCATTCAACATCTATTCACATTAAAATTGAGTTTATTTACATTTATTTTCTTTTGGACAGAGCAACTCAAATACATTCCAGAGCTGCAAATTGTGGTGCATATTTTCAAAACATTCTTTTAGTCAAATAACTCCTGTGGGCTTTAATGGGAATTGCACTGACAAAACTTTTCATAGTGCTCTGAAAATTTACCCCATATTTTACTTTTAAATCAGGAGTCCTTTTGTATGTATTCATTATAAACTCCTGAAGTTAGAGATCTGTAATGAAAATGTATGTGCAAATTGAAGTACTACCAGAAGAGTACTGTTATAGTACTTATAAAGTTCATTATTGTAGAAAGCCATTAACACCTCTAAATTGCATGAGGTAATGTATGAGGGCTGTTTTATGGTTACTTTGGCAATTTGGTGCAGATTATGAAGTCCTTAATTATTTAGTGTGATTAGGAATTCTCTGACAGTTTTTCAGTTCACTGTTTAGATTTTGTGGTGATTTAATTCCCTTAAATTGGAAATCAGTATTTGCATTTAGCAAATTGTTTAAATATTATAGAGTTTAATATTCTGAAGATTTCTTAGCCCAGCATTTTTGTTATAACTATACATATAACTAACATTCATTTTATTCAGATGAGAAATTATTTTAATAAACTATTGGCATGACAACAGGGGGAGTTTGTTAGTCACAGCTGCAAAATATATGAAAGTGTAGTGCATTTAGAAGGGAAACGTAATGGAGCAACTATCTCAGTAAATTTACAATTAGGCGACAAGAGATTTAAGTCTTGTAGTCCCAGTTACATTGAGACAACCTAGAAAGAGAAACTGTGCAGGTCTTTTTTTTTCCTATTGACTCTACCTGCAGTACAGAGTTTGTATGGGGTCAGTGGTAATTTTTATATTTATTTATTTATCAAAAGCAGGTAGCAGCCGTAAAAGAAAAGGGACAGATTTCAATTAGCACATACTTTTTTTTTTTTTTTTTTAAACTAATTTGGTTATTTGCCATTTCTGGGGATTAAACTTTAAAAAATGTTCTTCTTTTCTGTATCTGATGTTCTGTGTGCTATTAGTGATGCAGCCTACACGAACGGTTGTCATGTGTAACACAACTTTCGATCACCGCGAAAACACCGCCCTGGGAAAGCGTCCATGCTTGATATCGTTTGGTTCATGAACATTAAGTTTCCAGTACAGGTGACCCATAGCTCAAAGTGTTAAATAATTGTCTACATTATTCAGTTTTTAAAATAATAATCCATTAATGAGATTGCTAGTCTTTGAAGTTTTGCTCACTTTTGTTTTTCCTAGTAGAGCAGGGTAAAAGGAAAAACTTAAGTTCTTATTTGTTTTTTGTTAGGATCTGGTAGATAGATGCATTTTTCTTTACTGTTGTTTTTAAGTGCAAGGGTAAATAGTAAAATCATAAAAAGAATAACATTAGTTTGGTGTTCAAACTCTCTCTAACACTTCCATTTGCTTCTCCAGGTAAAATCCCAGATGAAGCCAAAGCCCTCTCTTTATTGGCTCCTGCTCCTACTATGACAAGCCTGATGCCTGGTGCAGGGTTGCTTCCTATACCCACACCAACTCCTCTGACTACTGTAAGTAAAATTAATCTCTTTGACTTGGAGTTAATAAATTGTTCTGTTTGTTCTAGCTCCCTCCTTCAGCCCAACCAAGAATTCTTCCCTTCTGGGTTGAGAGAAAAGGAATATCCCGGTTCCATGACATCACACCCTACCTACTAAGTTGGAATAGCCCAGTCCCATGACATCACACCCTACTTAGTAAGTCAGTGAAGACACTAAATCCCTCTGTCTTGATTTTTCTCAAGAGGTCAGGCTAGAGTATGGCCAGCACATTCACTCTGTTTTTCTTTATTTCCAAATTCCTATTCTGCAAAGTACTGGACTAGATTCTGTAGTTGATTACATCCATCTTAGTTGAATGGGTATAGACGGAGCAAAATCTGACTCAATGCGTATACTACCAACCATTCCCCTTCCCCAAATAATAATAAAGTTTAAAATACTAGAATTAAACACATTCAGTCCTGTGGAAGGCTAGAATGCCACATTAGGATGCTCAAGCACACTCCCTCCAGTGACTGGGGCTGTTGCATGTTTGCCTCAAAATGGGATCACTGCAAAAAGAACGGAGGCTTTTATATTCTCTAGCTTCTACTTATTGCATATTCAACTTCCCTTTTGTTTCTGCTAACTCTTTCTGGCAGCAACAGGCTACCATCCCCCTTCCCTCTCCACCAGGAACGAAGGAATAAGCAGACCTTCCTTCAACAAAAAAGGGCTTAATGAGTCTTCCCTCTGTTCCCCTGTCATCAGCCCCACGTTATTTGAGGAAATGGGGCCTTGAGCTACTGACCTTGCTGCAGCTCTGCATTCACCAGAACCGTTATTCGTACCATCCTAGATTTCTACATTGTGCATTTGACAGCACCACTACAGACACTGGCAACAACAGTGTGCCTTTGAATGGCTCCTCACCAAACTCTGTTACTGGCATCATTAACAACACCTTCAATTTCTTGGTTTGATATTGATCAAACCTCTAGAAGAAATGAACATTCTAAGGTCTCTTCCTCATATACAAAATGGCATAAGAAAAGCAGGCTTGGCTAAGGGCTCAGGCAATAGTTTCAGAAACATTGGAAAGGACTCTTTTCTTCCTTCTGGTAAGCATTATTCCTTTTTAGAATATGATGATTTCTGCCCTATTAGTCCTTGTAGACAATGTGAATATTCATAAAGAAGCAGTAGTCATTCAGCCACTAGTTAGACACACATGATAGATTCCTACTGACCTTCTGCAAACTAATATGCACAGTATGACACCGGCTCACCGTAGTAGTTATATAAGGGACACTGTAGTATTTTAAAAATTTTCCTTCTAAAATGAAAAGACAAAATTCCTGCAAAATGATCAATAGTTCAATCCTTTTGTAATTTCCTATAAACAGTACCCATCCTCGTTTACATGCCAGGGAAATTCATTAGTCAAAAATGTTGTTACTGACACTTTAATGCCTTGTGCGCATAAATGCCCCTGCTCCAGCCATAAATAATCCACCGTTTGTATTTTGAACCAGATTAATCTAATCACCTAGCTCAGATTACCCCTGTTTATTATAAGTCATCTTCCAGAAGTTAACTGCTCAGTTTATCTGCGCTCTAGGACTTTAGCCAAGAGAAAATATTCAACCTTCAGCATTGTAAATAATTTTTTAGAATCTCTGCCCAATTCTACTCTCAGAATTTTCTGTTATTAAAGTACACCTCTACCCTGATATAACGCTGTCCTCGGGAGCCAAAAACTCTTACCGCGTTATAGGTGAAACCGCGTTCTATCGAACTTGCTTTGATCTGCCGGAGTGCGCAACCCCGTGGGAGCCCTCCCCCCCTCCCCGAGGACTGCTTTACCGCCTTATATTCGAATTCGTGTTATATCGGGTCGCTTTATATCAGGATAGAGATGTAATTCAGGAAGAATTTAAAAGACGCATTGAGCAGTACTCTGTTGCAGCCTAAAATAAATTCAGGTACTAATTTTTATAGCACTGAGAATGATAGAATAAGCCTAGTGTTTAGACTGATCAGGAGTTATGACATTTGTTATAAATACTTCTTCAATAGCAAGGAACTTGCTTTGTTCTTTGAGAAGAAGATAATGCTTAGACTTGGACTCAACTGGTCAACTGATTTTACTAACCACATAATGTTATGGCATCTGTCATGAGAGATCACTTCCATATTTTGGAAAGTGAAGGCATTATTCCACTTTGATGCTGCAGAAAATGACTGACTTATTTTTTGTAAGGAAAATAATTTATAATTTAATTTATAGTTGAAGATAGTGAGATGGTAAAGAAATTTTGTCCAGAGGATATTGGCTTGCATAACCTGTTGTATGCCTTTTCCACTTCTCTTATTCAATTAAAAGGTTATCTAACCTTTCCTCTGGGTGGATGGATGTAGTTTGTTTAGAAAACATGCAGATTAGGAAAATAATCACACCTATCAAAACCAGGAAACTTCTAACCCCTTGATTCAGGCTTTGCGGATTCCAACTTGATTCAGCATCTTCCCTTGTCATTCAGTCTAAGTAAGGCAAATATTTCTCAGTCAGAGATTTTTTTTCCCTGCAGTTTACAAATTCTTATAAAGGCCAAGTAGGCAACCATCTGTGAAATCTTTGTTTCAGTCATTCTGTTGCATGTTAATAAGGGACATAAGGTGAAAAAATGAGGTACCGCATTTTGTGGTGGATTGCAACTCTCTTCAAAGACATCTAATGTTTCTGTCACTGGGAAATAGCCTTCTCCAGTACATAGTGAGTTCCTGGTGACAAGGATGTAATGTGTTGCACTAAGTTACGATTTTGTAGTATGATGAGTGCCCTCTTCTGGTGCAGGGGCTCTTGGCTTCCCTCCAGAACCAATTGGAGTTGAAGGTGATCAGCACTTTGCAGGATCAGGCACTTAGAGCAGGGATAGTCAATTATTTTTTGTCAGGGTCCAAATTTCTTGGTCAAGGTATACTCAAGTCCAGACTCCAGAGAAAAATAATAACAATAATGATAAAAATAAGTAAATAAGATTTTGGAGTGTGTTCAAAAGCATCTGGCGGTCTGGATTTGGCTACCCCTGCCTTAGAGCCATCTGGCATATTAATTACGGTAATAGGTTTGGATCCACTTTAATTCCTCTATAGATGGATGGATGTAAATGTGGATGTTTTAACATATTTTAAGAAAATTTCTCATCAACACCAATGTGGTGGTTGTGTTATTTCAGTTTTAAAGATTTGTTTTTAATACTGTCAGTGTATGTTTGGGAAACCAGATTTGCTGTAAATAGCGCTCAGGTATTTTCAGACGCATGTACAAGAGAAGACCATTACTCTTAGCATTTTTATCTCTGGTAGTTTACAGACTAAAATGAAAAGGGTTTCCAGTCCTCAAAAGTGTATTTATTTTTCCATTGCATGTTCAGATTAGATCAAAAGATAATGTTTGTACTTCACAGTCCAAGAGACACAGACCAGGCTTTCATCTTGGGGCCAAAAGACCAAACATATCGAGACACTTGATAATAGCCTTTAATAGGCTGAGAGACTACTTACACGTGATCTGAGCTCCTTGCAACCACAAAATAGTGACCTTTTAAATGCCAGATAAAGGACTGACAGTTGTGCTTGTGTAAAGCATTTGACGATATTTGATGTTTGTTTAGAAAAATCCTAGTTCTGTATTCTTTATGGATTCTCCAGAAGGTAAAAGGAGTGAATACAAGCCAAAGTGAGCTGCTGTTCGCCAATGAATACATTCTGGCAGAAGAGGAAAGAGGGTGAAATTTGGTGCCAGTGACCAAAAACTGGAGAATCATTAAATTTAAACTAACGCTCATGATTTCCATTCTGGAATTAGGAAAATAGTGATTATGTATAAATCTTAGAAAATATTTCATCCCTGCATTTTGAAAAAGGAGCAGATCTTAACTACTTGTGTTTGTAACTTCAGTTATCAACTAGTATTTCTGTGTTACTTAAAAAGAAACACAGAAGTTTATACCGTATAAAGATTTGGAAATAATTCTAGAAATTCAGAGATTGACATACATTTTTTCTTATCTCTGGTTCAGGAGCAGTAGTTGGAAAATCATAAGAACATTCTTTGTACTCCAACAATAGATATTTAGTTCTGGCAGCTCAGAATACAGAAGATTTTAAGTCACATTATTCTGATTACGATCTCACTTATTCCTCTTCAGTTGTGGCATGATTTTTGCAGCTGATATCTTGAAGAGCTGCTAGAAATAAGACTAAATGCTCTATAATAGGAAATTCTCAACTTTTTCATGGCATACATTACATCTTAATGGAGAGTGTGCCTGGTAGACCAACTCCTCCCATCTCTCCAGTCATAATCCTGTATACAATTGTGCAGCATGCTTACATGGAATGCTAGTATTAGGAAAGTCTTAGGTACTTTAATTGTTTGTTTGTTTTTTTAAGCAATTAGTGTTTTGTCTGTTTTGGAAAAAATAAGTATCTCCTGCTCTTTGTTTCATTTCTTTCTGTCATCTGTCCTGTTTTTCACTCTTTCCCCCAATCAGCTACATGTATTTCTCTTTTGCTTGATCATCTTCTCTCCCTACATGTGCTTTGTTGCTGCCTGTTCCTCTTTGTTACGGGCATATGCTGTTTGGCCTTTTGGTTCATTTCTCTGCTCCCCTGCAGGCTTGTCCTCCATTTCCAGAGGTACGCTGCTTGGTGGTCCTCCTCCCCACCTGCCTGTTTTCTTTGTTCCCTGAACATTTTTCACCTGGTGAAGGGCTCCCTGCACCTCTCGTGCTAGTGCATGGCAGTTCCATTCCCTGAGATCAATTACTCTTTACTTTCCTCCTCCTCCTCCTCTTTTTCTTATTTCAGAGTAGCAGCCGTGTTAGTCTGTATCTGCAAAAAGAACAGGAGTACTTGTGGCACCTTAGAGACTAACAAATTTATTAGAGCATAAGCTTTCGTGGACTACAGCCCACTTCTTCGGATGCATCCGAAGAAGTGGGCTGTAGTCCACGAAAGCTTATGCTCTAATAAATTTGTTAGTCTCTAAGGTGCCACAAGTACTCCTGTTCTTTTTCTTATGTTGCAGTAACCCCTAGTGGATATAGCTAGACTGGCACCTGGTGGATGTAGCTAGACTTTGTTTTTAGACACCTGAACTCATGTAGAAGCAATTGGAAATAAGGAGGAAATGGTACCATGTTACTTACCACCTCTCTGTTGCCTACCAGATAGTGCTTTATAGTCCACAGAATTGCAGCATAATGCTGTTTGAATGCTAGAATTCCAGGTTTTCCACCAGCATAAGGAATATGAAAATCTAGCAATTGTCAAGATACTCGTTAAAATCACTTTGGAATTCAATTGTGTGTATGTATGTAACGAAAAGCGTGATAGTTATTTGAATTGTTGGATTTTTAAAACCTAATCTCTCTCAATCTACCAGGGATAGAAACAACTGCTGTATACTAGCTATGGAATTCTATTTTCCACTGGTACACGGTGTTCATTTACCTCTCTGATGTTGCACAAGATCTATCACTGATCCCCAAGACTAATGCTGCTTCTGTAGTTCTGGCCCAGGACTGAATAAGAAATATTTAGACCTCAGCCAGTTTAGGTCCTCCTCTGAGCTTTCACATTAGCAGTGGGTCCAAGCTAGAAAAGCTTTAGGCTGAGATGTCAAAGCCATGTAGGGGATTTGGATGCTCATTTTTCTTTAAAATTAAGGAGAACGGTGTGTCTAATTATTCCCATTGGGCTCTCCATGGCCCCTGTAAACATTGCAACCAAAGCATTAATCATAAGAAACTCCTTTGTTGAGCAATATTAGTCTTTCCTCCTCCAATTTGTCAATTTTTATATTAATCTAGGGGAAAAACTCAAATCTAAGCACATGTTTCACAAAAGAAAATGTAATTTGGTCTCTTTCTCTACAATTTAAGACTTGGGAGGGAATTATGTCATTCTTGACGGCATAGCTATGGAATTCTTGTTTATTGTCTCATGCTAGGAAGGTGCAATAGACACAAAGAAGAAAGTTGCCTTTTCCCTAGATGCTAATTCTATGTTTATTAATATCATGGGCATAAATGTTCATGTTTTATATTCTGCACGGGAATTCTGCCATTATCTTTCTGTTTGATTATGCTATAGCATCACTAGCCAAAAAGCTCAAATAAGATGGTGACTGTGGCTGAATTTTGGAACATTTAATATATGAGAGGCTCAATTTGGGGGATAGAATTTTTGTAAGGTGAGGGTTTAACTGTAAAAATATTGTCTCTGTACTTAATTTGTATTTTATTTATTACTCAAATGTACTTGGGATAAAAGTCTTGCTGGGACACACAATCTCCCATTTGTTTATAAATCATGTTCTGTTTTTTTAGCTTAGTGTTTCACTTGGCACGTTGGGAGCTATACCAGCAGCAGCACTGGACCCTAATATTACAGCACTTGGAGAAATACCACAGCCACCAATTATGGGAAATGTGGATCCTTCCAAAATTGATGAAATTAGGAGAACAGTCTACGTTGGAAATCTGAATTCTCAGGTACCATCCTTTTTGTCAAATTTGAAATGTTAAATGTAGTTTTTAGCCCATGTCAGTGTGATTTATAATCTTAAACAATTTTGAAAAGACCCATATGTGCATAATGAGTTTGTTCCACATGGTAAAAGTAGAAGCTAATAGAAGATAATTCAAACAAATAGAAGAAGATACTTTTGTGGTTATTAGTTGTGTTGTGAATGCTGCTTGGGAAATGGCATGGGGTGAGAGGGAGAAGACAGCCTGTAGAATTCACTGCTGCAAAGAAACAAATACTACAGATTTTGATGGTTTTATCACTGTGTATTCTGAAATAATGATGATCTGTATCAGAATAAATAAATTGATCACTTCAGGGATTATGAAGGAATTAGTGTCATCCCCCCATCCATGTGCAGCATTGCTTTGTGGGGAAGGAATTTACCTTTTTCTCAAGTATGAATAATTGGCCATCACAGGAGGCTCGTCTTGGTGGACTTGTATAATCTAGTATGAAAAGTCCTCTGTATCCATAACAGGGAAATGAAGTCCTCTTCCTTAAATGGCCAATTATTTATCAGAGGGTTATTTAAATATGAAAATGCCACTCAGTCAAGAGTAAATGTGGCTTTTGTTTTGTTTGCCTAACAATATACCTAAGTAGAAAGTCACTACTGTGATGAGTTCCATTCTAAAACCCTGGATGGGTGAATAGATAGAAACAACATTTTTAAAAAATATTAAAAATATTATTTTGATGCACTTTCAATCAGTATATGTAATGCAAATGAAATTTTTCAATTTGAAATGTAAATAAATTGCTTTTTAATGGATGATTTCAAATGAACTACCCTGAAAAAAGCAGATCTGTATGGAAATACATTAATTATTCACAGGTATGATGAGTTCAGGGCTTGCAGTGATCCTTTCCTTCATTTCTACAGGCAGTTGAAGGGGGAGGATAAGCATTTTCACCTTTCCTTTCCTTGATTATTTTAATTTGTTGGATTAACATACCTCTGTTAAAATGGTTGATCCAGAAACATCTTTTTTTTTTTTTTTCCAATAATGTATAATTTCCAAACATCACCCTTTCAAAATATCTTCGTATTAGTGGCACCATTTTAAATAGAAGCAGACTTTTTAGATGTGTGGAGAAAAAAAAATGTTATCCTCCCTTTTCTAAATTGGCTAGTTTCCAAATAACTTGTATGGGGAAGGAAAGAAATGTAAACGTTTTGGTTCATGTTGCCTTTGACTAATGAAATATTTTTTCTAATCTCTGAAGTTCTTAGGTTACTTGGTATGTTGGATAAGTGTTTTTCATTACATATTTTACTTCACCTGAGCTTTTTGACTTTTTCTAGACTACAACAGCAGATCAGCTGCTTGAATTTTTTAAACAAGTTGGAGAAGTGAAGTTTGTGCGAATGGCAGGTGATGAGACACAACCAACACGGTTTGCTTTTGTGGAATTCGCAGACCAAAATTCTGTACCTCGTGCTCTTGCCTTTAATGGAGTTATGTTTGGAGACAGGCCACTGAAGTAAGAAATTAAACTGAAAATATCCAAATGAATTCTGAACGAAAGATTTCTCAGTATCTTTATAAATATGTCTGTAATTATGCCTCTCATCTGTGGAGGTCTGCCATACAAAGCAGTTTGCAAGGCCTGTATTAGCAGGGTACTGCTTTCTGTAGCCTGTGATAGCTGTTGTTTTACACTTTCAAGAGTGAAATATGACTTCCCCTGGATACGGGTATAGTGTAGAACAGAGCAGCCTATATTAATATTTAATCTCTGAGAGTGAAATCCATCACCGTGTAGATAACCTGCGCTAAGCTCTAATTAAGCCCTAAATATGGTGCTTATGTGGTGAATAGGTTTCAGGATATAAATTTTACCTTTAATAATTAAAAAAAAAAAAAAAAAGTTAAATTTCTTACTCTTGTATTGTTTGAAAATATGCTTGTATGCCACACAAATATGGGCATCACCATGTGTATTAATGCATTTATTCAAGGTAAAAAAGGTTTTAGGCAATAAAAACCAGGTACTACATGTAAATACTTGAATTGTATTGTGATTATAAGGAAAAAATCTATAAACATGCTAATTTTGGATAGGGTGCATTGTATATTTATCTTGTGTTTTTTTGTTTGTTTGTTTGTTTGTTTGTTTTAATCAAGTTTAAAACAAAGTGTGCACGAGCATAAATTTAAAGCTAGGTTTGTTCCTTACTTTAGAATAAATCACTCCAATAATGCAATAGTGAAACCTCCTGAAATGACTCCACAAGCTGCTGCCAAGGAGCTGGAAGAAGTGATGAAGAGAGTAAGGGAAGCCCAGTCTTTCATATCGGCAGCTATTGAGCCAGGTAAATCCATTATGTTCGCTAGTTAGGATGAAACAAGTATATCTCAAACAGTGTATCTTGACATGCATTTATAGAGCATTTTCAGACAGAGAAAAGGACTCCCCCAGGATGAGCAGTATTTGTCTTTGGTAAAAGTTGAATAATCAAAATTATTTTCTTATGTGACAAGCCAGTGGGTTCCAGGTTTCTTTTCAAATTTGTTTTGACATATTTTGTTTTCAATGAATGCTGTCAATAGCTTAAAACTGTGAAGTCAATACTATTATAATACCTAATAATGCTTAATGCTAGTGCTTTTTTATGTTCAAAGTGCTTTACAGACATTACATTTTTCACTCTATCAGTTCTTTGTTGTCCTCTGCTTGTCATTAAAGAATATGAATTGGCTTATCTTTTTAAAAAAACTTGTAATTAAGATAACAATGAAGATTTTTCATAGACCTTTGAGATGTTTCATTATCATTAACAAACCTAGATGCTGCATAATTATTTGCCTTGTACAAAACTGGAAGACACAACACTCTAAAATTTCCTAGTTATTTCTGTAATGCATTAATACTACTCATAGTATCATCAGATGGGACCTGATTCACTGCCCATCAAAGTCAATGGAAAACTTTCCATTTACTACAGGGTTTTTGGATCATACCTTTACTTACTTCTCCAGAGGGTTGTGAGGATTAAGTAGTTATTATTTATACAGTGCTTTGAGTGCTGAGTGTCATTTAACTTTTTGTGCACGTTTTCAAAATTACTACTCTCTGAATTTTGTTTATTCTCAGAAGTTAATTTTTTTCAGAAAAAGTAATTTATATAATTGAATAAGCCAAGAAGAGAACATGTTGTAATCTTGTGCATTGTGGCAGCAACATAAATCCCATTCCTTACTCAGCTAGCTGTTTATAATTATCTGGTTTATGTGTACTGCTGCAGGATGGCTGCACTCAACGAGTATATGCAATGACTTTCTTGGATGTTTCTGAAGGATTTTTGCAAAGAAGGAAGATGTGCAGAGAGTAGGCCCATTGCACTATATGTGGTACATTCCACTTGTGCCAGATTGTTAACTGGGATCTTTAAATGTTCTGAGCTTACACTGCAAAGTGGTTTTTTCCTCTCAGAGTCTGGAAAGAGCAGTGAAAGAAAAGGCGGTCGATCTCGTTCCCATTCTCGTTCAGAGTCCAGATCTAGTTCAAAATCCCGATCTAGAAGGAAAAGATCACACTCAAAACGCAGGTGAGAATACTTTCCATTTTACACTAAGAGATTACACTGTGTTTCTTGATGGCAGTAGCTTTTGAGATTATCTTTGAATTCTGCTGGGAGAGATTTATTGAACTACCTGATACTGTTGACTGGACCAAAATAAGAACGTTCTGTGTTTTGGGCAGATTTTCATTCCCCAAAACCAGATAATCATCATGGAAAAGCTATTTTTGGACAGTGTTGAAAAGATACAGGACTGATTTAGAGCAGACGAAGATAAAATGCTCACATTTTAGTAGCTTGATTTTTTTGTTAAATTTTGAAAGGTCTGGATTTCAGAATGTGATACAATTAATTGTTTTGCTAGTGGACAATGTAGTCAGATTTTTTTTTTTTTTTTCTATTGATGGCCTGGATTGTTCGATGGTTTGGTAGCTTTTACTGGTATGATACTCCTAGCATCCCAAAATTATAAATGTTACTTAACGGACTCAGTCTGAAAATGCTTCTGACACAAAACCCCCGCACCAATTCTGGCTAAATTTTTTCATACTTAATCCCCGCTATTTTGGTCTGAGAATTTGTTTTGATTTTCAAGGTTTAAAATTTGGCTAGGTTCTAAATTCCAAATTATTTAGAAGTGGAAGAAAACTTGTCTGTATACTCTTAAAAAATTACCTGCAAACTTTTTTTTACCCATAAATGAGTCAAGGGTAAACTCTCTTGTTATCTCAGTTTTGGAAATGTCTCCTGAAATCAGAATTCCTATTCTCTGAAACTTAGAAATATTCCCAGAGCCATTTAGATAATCAAGGTTATGTACCCACTACCTCAGATAGCAAAAGAGTGAGAGAAATTTAGCATAGAAGTGAATGTAAAGTAACTTTTTTTTTTTAAAGTTGTTTCCTCAGTATTGCATCTGCAGTTGTGTTATGCCCCTGAATGCATTGTCCTGTCACGTGGCAACTACCAGAACTCCATGGTGGGCAATGAGGTGACCCATAGGGACTCACCACATCCATATACTACCAAAGAGAAGCGATTTGTCAACCGCTGAAGGGTTGGCTTTAGTTTTATGGTTTGTTCCAGTAGGTGTAACCAGAGATTGTGTTCTATGATGTTAGAAGATTGAAGAATTATTTTTTTACAATCAATTACTTGCTGAATGCCTATTTGGGACAGTAGGCACATAATTAGACAACTTTTTCTCTTTAGGAAAGCTTTACGTGTCACACACTACAATTTTCAGATTCTTTTGTCTATGGATAACTCAGAACTGACTATGCTTTAAGAGCCAAATTCTCACTTGCCTATTTCAAAATTAGATACAGGTAAATAAATGTCTGAATCCAATGCTTTGCATAGTAGTATGATGGATTTATTTTGAAGTCAGTTCTGGGGACTTATTGAACTAAAGATCATTCTGATCCTGGCAGAGAGTCAACAGCGTTTTCAGAATAAACCTCCCTCAGTCATTCCCTGTTTCTTGGTGGCTTGTCATTCCCGAGTTACTTTCATCTCAAATTCATCAATCACAGAGGTCTTATTCTAAGTGAGCTGGAATTAGTTGACAGTCTATTCCACATTAATATGTGAAACACAGCTGTAGGCAAAACAACCCTAACCTTTCCCCTGGTATTACCCTCTTTTGAGTATGCATCTTGAATTGCAGAACACAGGGAGTGCTGGCATTTTGTGCATCTTTTTGTTCCTCAGGATTTAGACAGTAATAAACATGATTGCTTCCTGTCAACCTCCATTTTCCTTGGTAAGTTTAGATGGGGCAAGGCAACTTAAAATTGGTCCCTAAAATATCAAACTCAGTAGAACTGATCTGGAATTTTTTGATGAAACTTCTTTTTTGTCAGAGAATGCTGATTTGTCAAATCCTAAACTGTTCATGGGAAAGGTGTCGATGAATTTTTTGTTTTGGAATTTTTTTTAAAGAAAGTCTTGAAATTTTGACATTTTCTAAACAAAAGTTCCTTTTTTGGGGTTGACACAACATTTAATTTTTAAATTGAAGTTAATTTATAGGTTTAAAAAAAAGGAAAAGCGAAAGTTTGAAATTGAAACAAAGCATTTTAAAATTCATTAAATGAATTTGTCTGATCCAATCCTTCTTCTACCGTAACCTCCCAGATTTCTGGTTTGTGAACATTTTCAAGATTTTCATCCTGATTTGGGACAGGAAACTTTCAAAATCTTGAAAATTCTTGTGGGACAAAAACAAACAAACATTTCCTGCCCAGCTCTAGTACAAAGTTTTCTGAGCGGGGTGTACTTTTTTCAGAGTTAAAAGAAAAAAGGTTCAAATCAGTAAATTATAATTTATTGAAAATAATGTGGAGAATATCACAGCATGTCATTTTCTACACCAATCTGAGTGCATACTGAGTATGTTTATACAGAAATAAGTCAAGCATGTTTCTACTTAAGTGTCTGTACATTGGAATAAATCTATTTGCATTTATTTCTATGATTTGGCATTCAGTAAATGCATATACTATGTTGGAATGTCATATATACAGACTAAGAGAGAATATATGATGATATGGTATAAAGGATTTATTAGCGTGGATTTGAGATGGCCATGTTATACCCAAGTGCAAAGCCACAGATAGGTTGGGCAGATAATCCAAAATGAGGACTATTAAAACTTTATATCACACCATCATATGTTTTGGATCTGCCACCTTTTTCAGAAAAAACACTTGAGAGGTTTCAGAGAGTTTTTAAAAGTATGTTAGTACTAAGGCTGGAAAGCCAAGCTAGATTAAACCTGTAAAGCCAAATTGCTTTAATTACCATGAGCCAACTGAATAGGACTTGGAGGCAGGGGAAAATGTAATTAATTTTTAGAGGATTGTAAAAATTAAGTGCTGTGTCCATCAGTATGTGTATACTGCACTTTTTTCTAGCCCTGATGGTGCCAGATGTAGAACCTTGAAGAAGACAAAATAACATAGGAAAAGAAAGACAGAATGGAGCGGAAAAAAGATAACTATTTACCCAACATAGAAAAGTCATATTGAAAAAGACAAAAGATAAGAATCATGGTGGTAGAAAGGGAAAAATAAAGTTAAGGAAGTTAAAAAAGAAAAGAACAAATGCAAGGGAGAAAAAATTCTACCTAATAGATACTGTTCATGCAAAATGATACAGTTGTGTTAAATGGGATGGGAGTGTGAAATGGGTGGGGATAGCAATTCACCTAGAATCAATCCTACCTGGCTGTCTCTTCTCTCTACTGATTTTTTTGTTGAATAACATTCTTCCTATTGTATTTCTGCACCCCATTTTTTTTCTATGATTATACCTATGCAGACTGAGACCAGTACTGGAAAACTATGTTCTGATCTCTCTATTTTAAAAAAAAAAAAAAAATTGACAAATTGGAAAGGCTTTGAAAAAGAGCTAGAAAAATGGTTTGAGGTCTGGAAAACCTGCATTACATTGGGAGACTTTAAAAGCTCAATCTAGTTCGCTTATTCAAGAGAAGGTTAAGAGGTGATTGATCATGGTACCTTTAATTGGAACTGCTTACTTAAGGATATAGTGGATTCTCGATTGCTTGATGTGTTTTAAATCAAGATTGGATATTTTTTCTAAAAGATATGCCCTAACTGAACCAGAAGTTAGGAACTTTGATGCCAGAATTGCTAGGTGAAATTTTGTGGCCTGTGTTACATAGGAGATTGATTCTTTCTGGGTGTAGAAAATGCAAAAATTAAGATTGCCTGTCCACACATTGAATGATTGAAGAAATGCAAGAGAAAACATTATTAAATGTAACATTGTATTAATTTAAACACACAGGAATAGGGTGATCCAAAATATTGTAACTGAGCCATATTGTGTATACATACGAAGGTATAGATTTAACAGCAGTATATTGTAAAATTAAATTGTTTATCTTACAGTAAAATTCAAATAGCACAATCATACTTAATTATTCCTGTGGTAAAAATATGTTAACTGAGCGGGCGTAGTTTCTATATTGCATGCCAGCAACATGGACTGATTAGTGCAAATTGAATTTTTTAAATTTAAATTAAATGCATCATATTATCATCCCTCGTTGGGATGATAATATGATGCATTAATATTTTACAGTATATTCAAGGAGGTTCAATTGCTGTATGATTCATAACTCTGCTTTTCCTGATATTTCTGTGTGTTAATTCTTTGCTATGACATTGCAGTAACAGAGTTTTTTTAAATGGTATATTGTTTTGAAAGAGGTGGGACAGCCTGATCAAATTTTAAATTTGGAGAACTGTGAAAAAGTTCACTGTGGGGTAGGCATAATAATTAGATGAAATACCATGTATTTTTTCAGTTGTTTCTTTTCTGAAGTCTCAAGGTTAAATGTAGTATTTATTCTCTGATGTTGTTTGCTGCAGGAGTAGATCACACAATAGATCACTCTCTAGTCAGAAGGATAGGCGTAGATCCAAAAGTCCTCCCAAAAAACGTTCCAAGTCTAAGGAAAGGCGGAAGTCAAGAAGTCGTTCTCATTCCCGGTGAGCTTTCTTTGCTAACAGTTGGTGTTATTATCTAGTTTATAGCTTCTGGAAAAACCTTTACAAATTTAGACTGCAGGTGAAAAATGAAATCTCTAAGTTCATCTCTAAGCTATTCTGTCTTGAATTTTCAAATTATTTCTATTTTATACCTACCTTTGTGATATCAGTTTCATGGCTGTAGAAATGTGGAGATTTCCATGGTGTTTGAAATAATGTTTATTTCCCCAAGAAGAAAACTATGCAAAATAAATACTATGGTTAAAATTTTCAAACTGGGGTCCCTAAACTTTAGGTACTGAGCTTCCTCAACTTCCACTGAAGTCAGTGGTCACTGCAGTTGTTCAGCATCATTGGGAAAAAAAAAGATAGTTTTTAGTTAAATGCCAGACCTTAGGCAACCAAGTTTGGAAATTTTACTCTACATGACAAATTCAACCGTGGTGTAAGTGGGCACAAACTATCACTCCAAAGTTGTTGCACTGGCTTAGACTAGGGTTGAATTTGGGCGCAAATCAGCAAGTATTCAGAAAACAGACATCCACCGTGTGTGTGTGTGTGTGTGTGTTAGCTCTGCCAATTTTCTAGTTATTTCGGGGTGTTGTTTTCCCTCCTATAAATAAAACTATACATCTTTGTGTTATGAAATATTTACTTGTTACCAGCCTAATCCAAATCCAGTTATTCATGATCAGTCCCCTTGACTATCTGGCTTGGCCAACTACAGGATTCCATTAAGCTAATTCTTCATCTTATTGAACAATAGCATAATTCTCATACACAGGCAATCCATCACTCTGGGAATATGCACATCAACAGATACTCATTAACGCAGCTTACTGGATAGAAGTTTTGGCGCCAAAATGGTCTTTAGTGTCCTGCCTCCATCTCCTCCGTCTGGCAGAAGCATCTCTATATACTCTATCTCAGGGGTTTCCAAACTATGGGTTGGGATCCCAAAGTGGGTCAATACCCCATTTTAATGGGGTCGCCAAGGCTGGTGTTGGCCTTGGGCCCCAGCAAGTCTGAAGCCCAAGCCCCAATGCCCAGGTCCCAAGTCCTAGCGCCCTGGGCTAAGGTTACATCCCTCCCCCCCACGCCCAGGGCAGAAGCCCTTGGTCTTCAGTTTCCTCCGTCTCCGTTCCCGTCCCCCCAACCCCACCTGGGGCGGTGGGGCTGGGGTGGGCTCAGTCTTCGGTCCCACCTCCTGGGGTTGTGCAGTAATTTTTGTTGTCAGAAGGAGGGTCACGATGCAGTGAAGTTTGAGAACCGCTGCTTTACCTTAGGGAGGCTTCAGACTTGCTTTTGTAGGTAATTTGGCCTCTTCTCTCCCCATGACACACACTCCTCCTCCAGCATGTCAGAGAGCAACGCACCTCAATGGTGGAATTGGTTGGGCCTGATCCATCGATGACTAGCTCCTTCTGGCCACAGGGTATTAGCACTGCCCTGCTCCTGACCTGTTCAGCCTTTCTAGATGGTATGTCCCATTGGTGGGGGCAGTGGTCTTCACAGGCTCCTCTTAAAAGGTGTCCCCACCAGAGCCTTTGGCCACTGGATCTTGATCATCTGAAGGCCTATGTGGAAAGAACTTTGACCAAACACTGGTTCTGGTGGAGAAAGGTAGGGATCATGGGGACATGGCTGGACTTTGTCTGAAGGGAGCCCTAGCTACACTTATGAGCCTCCTAGAGTAAGTCCCGTACTGGTGACCAAAGCAGCTTAATCTTTCTCAACCAGTCTAGGTATCCTGGGCTTTGCAAACCTATTACTGGCTCCTGTTATTGTGATCTCTTCTGGCATTTATCCTCACAGAGTTTTTACTTATCCCGAAATTTCAGTGTATTTGTTTTGAGATATTTATGCAATCACATAAGCTTTTCACTGGGTATCTTTTTGGAGGGATCATCCCAAATGAGCCCCACAGCCAAGAGAAATCTTCAGATCTCATCTGACTCGTAAACAAAAACCACCAAAACAAAACCAACCAATCCTGCAAGATGGAACAATTGCTTCCAAAAGCTCAGTGGCTAAAAGATTGGAACATTTTCTGAAAAGTGATTCTGATGCCTCTTCAGCAACCTCTGCTCTCAGATGACTACTCCTCACCAGAGACCTTCTGATTCAGAGGTCATTTTGTTGTCAAGACATCGACAAGTTCTAGGTGTTCTTGTGGAAGAACCTGAGAGGATGAATCTGTGGGAACTTGGGTACTCCAAGCAAATACTGGATGTATTCCTCCAATCCAGGAAGAATTATACGCGTCAGGCCTACTAATGTGTCTAACTTGTCTTCAAAAAGCCTTGGCTCATACTTGTCTTCAACAGCCTTGGCTCATATTAAATAACTGTCAAAATTAGTCTTCTTCTTTGATAGATCAAGTAAAGGTCTGAACCTCAGCCCCTTATATGTCCATATGGCTGCATTATGAGCCCTCTCAGCTGGGAAAGGAGAGTTTGTGTTCAGACTTTCATATTTGCAGGTTCACCAAGGCAGTAGCAAAATTTCATTCTCCGATCAAAGCTTCTGTGGCCAGCTGGAAGCTGAAATCTTTTTGGTTGAACTAAAAGAGCTGCCCTTGGAACCAGTGGGTGCTTCCTCATTTTCTTTTCTTTCCATCTTGGTTCTGTCCCAATTCTTCTTCTCATTCTAGGGAAGTTAAATGTCTGTCAATCCATTAAATATTAGTTGGACAGAACAAACTTGTTCAGGAAAAAGATCGTTTTGGCAAAACCAAAGGCCTCATAGCTCCAAAAGTAACCATCTCCAGCTGCAAAAGAAACCATCTGCTGATGGCTACAAGTAATAGATGTCTTATACAAAAGATGGTAAAATTCTTCCATCTATTATAAGATGCAATTCTACAAAATCTGTATCCACTTCTCATGCATATTGAAATTGTTTGTTACAAAGAAATGTGCAAAGCAGCACCCTGGGCATCTGTCCACTCTCTCACAAAATATTACAATGTGGATATCCCATTTTCCTCAGGTACAGCATTTAGACATCAGGTTCTACAGTCTGCCATCCTTTCGTGAGCCATATGTTTCTGTTTTCTTCCTCCGTTTCTGCGTTTTGGGTAGCTTGCCAACTCCTAATAGCTTAATCCAGACTGATGAATTGCCTCTATATGAGAATAAGACAATGTTGCCTTTGCCTGTAAATTTGCCTTTTTATAACAGGGAATCCATCGGTCTGTATATTTTTCCCTCCTTTGTTAATATGTACGTTAACTTCCCTTGTTTAAAGTCCAATAACAATTATCCTGGATTTGTGGCACAGTTAAGGATATATATGTATGTATATATGTGTGATGGAGCAGTTTAGGACTAAAACTTATAATTTGAGTTTCTTTTGTGAGTTCCTGCGGATGTGGTTATCCTATAGCAGGGGTTCTCGCAACAAAATTTTTGGTGACCTCAGAGTGTAGCCACCAACTCTTGCTGCTGGTATCCCTTACAATTTTTCCTAAATACTTAAATATGCACATATATACATCGAAATCATTGTACTTTATTTGTGTAGGGTTTCTTTTTTGCAGACTCAATAAAAATAATGTACAGTTGTCTCTATTCTTTACTGGACCTAACCACAAATAGAAACACTGTCCTATAGTCCATTTTAGGGTGATGGATTCCCTGTTATGAGAAGTATCAGAGGGGTAGCCATGTTGGTCTGTATCCACAAAAACAACGAGGAGTCCGGTGGCACCTTAAAGACTAACAGATTTATTTGGGCATAAGCTTTCATGGGTAAAAAAACCCACTTCTTCAGATGCATGATTTATGCCCAAATAAATCTGCTAGTCTTTAAGGTGCCACTGGACTCCTCATTGTTATGAAAAGAAATATTTAAAAGCCAAGTTTAAAAAAATCTGATTTCCCACAAAATGCTGGAAAGTCTCCTTCAGCAATCAGGTTCCTACAAATGTCCATAGGCTGTATACTGCTCTTATTCATAGTCTGTTCCTATGCTATTATGTTATCAGTCTAAAGATTAATTGTTTTTTCTTTCTTTTTTATACCTCTGCCTTCAGCTGCTGCAGGGGGAAAAAAAGCTAGATTGTTAGGAATGAGGTGGGTGGGAAATTTACATTTTGCATAGTTGTGATTATTTTTGAAGGAGAGAATTATGAGTTTTGTTGAGCGTTTATTAGTAGGGTAAAGGAGTGAATTCAGCTTTTTATTAGGGTCATTTCAATGATGAATGAATGTTTCTTTTTCATAGGGACAAGAAAAAAGACAAAGAAAACAAAGAAAAGGTCAAGGAAAAAGAAAAGGTCAAAGAGAAGGACAAGGACCGAGACAGGGAGAAGGAGAGAGACCGAGATAAAGAAAGAGAGAGGGAGCGGGACAGAGACAAAGAGAGAAACAGGGACAAGGATAGGGAGAGAGATAAAGAAAAAGACAGGGACAAGGACCGAGAGAGGGACAGAGACAAAGAAAAGGAGAGGAACAAAGACCGGGAGAGGGTCAAGGACAGGGACAAAGAGAAGGATAGGGAGAAGGACAGGGACAAGGAGAAGGAGGTAGTCCGGGACAAGAAGGAAACGGACCTGGAGAAAGGGGGGGACAGGGACAAGGAAAAGGATCGGGAGAAAGAGGGGGAAAGGGAGAAGGTTAAGGAGAAGGACAGGGAGAAAGACAGAGAGAAGAAGGAGGGTGACAAGGAGAAGGACAAAGACAAGGAAGGGGACAAAGAGAAGGAACGGGAAAGAGAAAAAGAGAGATCCAAAGAGAGTGATGATAAAAAGAAGAAAGAGAAGAGATCCAGAACACCTCCCAGAAGCTACAGTTCTCTAAGAAGATCTCGTAGTTCCAGCAGGTTTGGTTCTGTTTGATAATTTTGCTATGCTATTTCTTAACCTGTCAGTACAATGAGATAACACAAAACCTGAATATTATGCATCAGTATTGCAATGTCATTTATTAATAAGATATAATTTAATTTTCTGTGATATTGTTCTCTCTAAATTGATTTTGGGGAGGAAACCTTGAAGCTTTGTTTCTGTTCAGAAATTATTACATGTTTTATTTCAACTCCAGGGAAAGCAACATTTAATTGCATTTAGCTTTATGACATAAATAATCAGCAGGAAGTTTGTTTTTTTTATGTCACAGATGAGATTAACATAGAACAGGACTGACAAAAGTTGGTTTCAGATTTAGTCTGATCCTTCTGATAATTGTGCAGTATCCTCTCTCAGCGTGATAGTTAGTTCTTTTTTGAGGTGGTTGCCTGCTTTGAGACACACTCTTGAGATGCACCTATATTGTACACTGGATTACTTTAGAAAGCTTTGTCTGTGAGGCAGCATGCACGCTCCCTTGTCTCACCAACCATTTGGGCTCCAGGTTATATAGTTCCTCAGTTACTTCTAGCCACTAGAGCCTCATTGCATTGTTTCCTACATGCTAAAAACAGCCAAGAGACGCCAGAGGAATATTAGCTATTTATCTTGTTCTACTTAGCTTTTATTGTAGTTTAGTAAAGTTAGTGTGAATTTGCATTGTGCAGTTTAATCCTGGTTTGTTTTTTTGTATTTGTGCCAAGGGGATCTTCTTTTGGAACTGAGGACCAATACATCTGGCTTCAATGGTGCCCTTTGCGTAAAGCCAAGATGTACATGGCAGACTCACTGACACAATACCTCCTATACTTTAGTGAAACTTGCCTATCTGTGAGGTTCTCTCTAGTGCCACTTTCACCTGAAGAGCTCAGAGGGATTGATAGTCCAATTTCTGGTAATTTCTGATAGGCTAGCTCAGAAGGACTCTCCATGCACATCAGAAGCAGGCCCTTTTTGATGGAAGGCCAAGTTGAATATGGATTCCAAAGTGCAAAAAGAGACCAGTCAGTTCAGAGACTAAGAAGAGTCAAAAAGGGAAAGAAATGTCACTCTTCTTCTGAATTCTGTAAATTGGACGCCCTGAAAGAGGCCATCATTACTGAGATATTTCTTTGTGCGGGAAAAAGAACCAAAATGCATCCTCCTCTGTCTCAGTACTTGAAAGGTTCTGGTGATGCTGAGAATGCTGCTGGTTTGAGGCAAATCTCAGAGCCGTCCCCAAACTCCTCTATTCAAATAAGCAGGGAACCAATTATGAATGTGCAGAAATTCCTCTTTAGAATAATTCTGTGGACTGCCATCTCGGAGGGAGACTGAGGATCATTGTGGGAGTTCTCATTTCCATGAGGATGTCCCACTTGCTCCCTTGTTTCTGTCAAATTTGGCTGTGGGAATAATGGTGTAGACTACTGCATCAGGATCCAGACTGGGCTTCACTTGACCCTTTTCACTCAGTGAAGGATCTGTTTCAGACTATCACCTAATCTTCTTGTTCTTTGCACTGTCATGTTAAGACCTACTATTCAGGATGGCCACTAGGGAGCTGAGAGTCAGGAGATAAGAGCCTGTGTAAACAGGAAATAAAGACAGTTTTGTATTCAGGGTATCAGAAATGAGATCAAATAAAGACCCAACAAATCCTTAGAATCCAAGAATGTCAAAGAATTAGTCCTAAAAAGTCAAAATAAATCCCTGATACAAGACTGAAGGTTTAGGCAGGCTACCCTATCTTTTATAGGTCTATTTATTTGTGTTTTGTGGTGATTAATGAAAAGTTTGGATAAAGGTTTTATCACCCTTCCGTTTTCAGAAAGAGGGAATATAGTGTTAGTTTCCATAGTGTTGGCATAGCTATGTAGTGAAGATGCAGCCTACCCCAACATACAGAGTTTTTCTGTCAGCAGAGGAATGGCATTCGCTATTTCAACTGAAGTGTTATTCTGTCAACCTAGCTGCATCTGCACTGAGGGTTATGTTGGCATATCTACTTTGATCCCCCTTACCGATGTAGCTATGATTCTATAACTTTCAAGTGTAGACCAAGCCTTCGTGTAGAATCATAGAAATGTAGGCTGGAAGGGACCTTGAGAGATTATTTTATCCACCCTCTTGTGCTGAGGCATGAATACTTACGCCTCGACTATCCCTGACAGTTGTTTGTCTAATCTGTTCTTTAAAACTTTCAATGATGAGGATTCTACAAACTTCCTTGGAAGCCTATTTTAGGGCTTAACTAGCATTATAGTTAGAAAGTTTTTCCTAATATCTAACCTAAATCTCCCTTGCTGGCGATTAAAGCCAATTGTTCTTTATGTCCATTGAGGGTAGGGCAAAATGTAATCAAACACCGTCCTTTTTATAACAGCCCTTAATGTACTTGAAAATTATCAGGTCCTCCCCTCAGTCATTTTTCTTCCCCAAGATAAACATTTCCATGTTTTTAATCTTTCTTCATAGGTCATGTTTTCTAAACCTTTTATCATTTTTGTTGCTGACTTCTGGATCTCTCATATTTTCCTCATCTTCCTTGAAGTTTGGTGCCCAAACCTGGACATGCCATTCTAGCTGAGCCCTCACCAGTGCTGAATAGAGCAGGAAAATTACCACTCGTGTGTTATGTATCATCGTGTCAATACTCCCCAGAATGATATTAGCCTTTTTTGCAGTTGCATCACATTTTTGGCTCATGTTCAGTTTGTGATCCATGATACCCCCCAATCCTTTTCTGTAGTGCTACTGCTTAGCCAGTTATTCCAATGTTGTATTTGTACACTTGATTTTTTCCTTCCTAAGTGTAATACTTGTCTTTATTGAGTTTCATCTTGTTAAATTGGAGAACTGGTCTAAAATCATCATTTTGAATTCTAACCCTGTCCTCCAAAGTGCTTGCAAGCCTTCCCAGCTTGATGTCATCCACAAATTTTACATGTATACTGTTTACGCAATTATCTAAGTCACTAATGAAAATATTGAGTAGTACTGGATCTGGGACAGACCCCTGTGAGACCCCACTAGATACCTATTCCCACTTTGACAGCATGTCACTGATAACTTTCATGAGTATGGGCTTTCAACCAATTATGCATACACCTTATAGTAATTTCATCTAGACTGCATTCTGTAGTTGGCCTATGAGAATGCCATGCAGGACTGTGCCAAAAGACTTACTAAAATCAAGATTTATCACGTATACAGCTTCCCCTCTATCCAGTAGGTCGGTAACCCTAAAGGATGTAATTAATTATATTGGTTTGGCATGATTTGTTCTTGACAAATCTATGTTGGCTCTTCCTTATCGCTGTATTATCCCCTAGGTCAGGGGTGGGCAAACTACGGCCTGCGGGCCAGATCCGGCCCACCAGCCATTTTAATCCGGCCCTCGAGTTCCCATTAGGGAGGGGGGTCTGGGGCTTGCCCTGCTCCGATGCTCCAGCCGGGGAGCAGGGTCGGGGGCCACTCCACGCGGCTCCTGGAAGCAGTGGCATGGCCCCCCTCTGGCTCCTATGCATAGGCGCAGCCAGGGGGCTCTGCTCTGCATGCTGCTCCCGCCCAAGTGCCGCCCCCCCATTGGCCAGGAACTGCAGCCAATGGGCGCTGCAGGGGCTGTGCCTGTGGACGGCGCAGTGTTCAGAGCCTCCTGGCCGCACCTCCACATAGGAGCCGGAGAAGGGACATGCCGCTGCTTCCGGGAGCCACTTGAGGTAAGCATCGCCCAGAGCCTACACCCCTGAGCCTCTCCCCACGCCCCAACTCCCTCCAAACCCCTGGATCCCAGCCCAGAGCACCCTCCTGCACCCCAAACCCCTCATCCTCAGCCCCACCCCAAATCCCGCACCCCTGCCCCAGCCCTGATCCCCCTCCCACCCTCCGAACCCCTCAGTCCCAGCCTGGAGCCCCCTCCTGCACCCCAAACTTCTCATCCCCAGTCCTCCACCCTGGAGCCCGCACCCCCAACAAAAGCCCTCACCCCCTCCTGCACCCCAACCCCAATTTTGTGACCATTCATGGCCCACCATACAATTCTATTCCCAGATGTGGCCCTCGGGCCAAAAAGTTTGCCCACCCCTGCCCTAGGTGCTTACCGATTGATTGTTTAATAATTTGTTCCTGTATCTTTCTAGCTATGGAAGTTAGGCTGACTGGTCTATAATTCCCCAGGTCCTCTTTGATCCTCTTTTTAAAAAATAGGTACTATGTTTGCCCTTTTCCTGCCCTCTGGAACTTCATTTCCATGAGCCTCAAAAATAGTTGCTAATGGTTTTGAGACTGCTAGTTCCTTAAAAGTACCATAGAGTGAATTTCATCATACCCTGCCAATTTGAATACATCTAATTATCTAAATATTATTTAATCTATTATTTCTGTATTTTGCCGTGGGTTCCTTCCCCTTTGTTGTTAACATTAATTGTGATAAGTATTTTGTTACAGTTAACTTTTTTAGTGAAGACTAAAGCAAAATAGGCATTTAACACATCAGCCTTCTTGATGTCATCCATGTGCTCTCTTTCCCTAAGTAGTAGACCTACACTTTCCTTTGTCTTGCTATTGCGCCTAATGTATTTATAGAACCTCTTATGTCCCTTGCTAGGTGTAATGCATTTTGTATCTTAGGGTTTGTCTACACTACTCAGCTTTTAGCAACATGGCCGTTGAAGGACATAAATCCACACCGTGTAGAGGTCAAGCATAGGAGTTTATTACACACAGCGCTAGCGGAGTGTCACCTGGCTTATTAGGCTCAGAGACACTGTCAATCAATTGATTACAATGGAATATATAGATTTACCATGGGCGGGGGAAAGTGACAGGGTAGGCAGTTCCACACCCTGGGATAGGTTTTGCAGCAAGACAAGTTAGCACAGTTGCTAATGGTTTAAAAGGTTACATAATGTCTCGACCGTGGTCTCAAGTTAGCAAGTTAACATTTAATTAATACTTTGATAAAATGTTATTAGTATAAAATATATATGTTGAATTCTGATTTGGGGTCCATAGGAATGGAGCAACTCCTTTGATTGTCCAACAGGTACATTCCTAGGGGTTAAAGCAAAGAAACAGTGAAAGCATATGGCAATAGAGATTGTCTCCTTTATGTCGTAAGGCAGGTCATTGGTCCCTGGGAAGGGAGGTGGAAGGATGCCATATCATTATAGTGACATGTGCCAATTTTTCATAAACTCAAGGTTGGATCTGTGGGAAGACTGTTTTCCCTTCAGGAGAAACACAATAGGAACAGGGATCCTTTGTTCAATTTGAAACATTGGATGAAACATAATTATTCAGTTATTGCTTCAATATCTGGCATTTCTACTGATCAAGCATATCTTAGCAAAGACAATGTTATCTTATTTATTCTGCTTTTCTCTTAGCTAATCACTATTTGCAAGGCCTCTGGTCTCCGGACTAAACTCTGGACTTTGGGTCTGGAAATGAGCTGGCACAATCCATATAGCAGGTTGTTATATAAAATGCACATGGATTTTAACTCTTCAGCCGTGTTGCTAAAAGTCGGGCAGTGTAAACCTGTTTTGTCAGCACTTCTGCTGACAAAATACTTCCACCCCGTACATGCAGAGTTCGCGTTGTCGAAACGAGAGCGCTCCTGCTGACAATGAGCCATTTACACTGCCACTTGCCGTGGCAAAACTTTTGTCTTTTTGGGGGCTTTTTTAAGCACTTGTGAATGACAAAAGTTTTGTCGTTCAGTTGGCAGTGTAGACAAAGTCTTTACCTTATTGATTTTGTCCTACTGTCTTGTGGTATTCTTTTGTACTCTTTCTTAGCAATTTGTCCTTGTTTCCTCTTTTTGTAGGCTTCCTTTTTGATTTTCAGGTCATTAAAGAGCGCCTGATGGAGCTATATTGGCTTCTTACTATTCTTTCAATCTTTCCTTTGTATAGATAGTTTTCTATTATGCCTTTAATATTGTCTCTTTGAGAAACTCCCAGCTCTCCTGAGCTCTTTTTGTCCTGCTTGGTCAAATTTCTGAAATAAACCATGACACAATTTTCTGTTCTGAAAAATGCCAACAGGAAGGGGGCATCCATTTTGATATCACTTCTACTCTACTTTAATATTAAACTGTCTTTAGATCTAGTTAACTTATTTTTGTTTTATGCCTGGTTCATTGTACGTGCAGTCAGAGGGAGTTATGAGAACTCAGCAACACCCTGAATTAGATCTTAGAATAGCAAACTTTGGTAACTGGTAAAAAAAAAAAAAAAAACCCTACCAAACTCCTATTTAAATAAAATGTTAAGAATCTGACTTAATCTGAACTTCCTGTGTTTGTTGGATTTTGTTGGGCTTCAACTTTCCCATACAACTATTGTGTCCTATTTTTTTTTTACACAGCATTGTTTGTTAACGATAGCATGTCATCCTTTGAGAAATAATAATAATAGAAATGTTTTAATCCATATTAAAATGTTCCCTGTCATGATTTACAACAAACACCTCTGGGACTGATACTGTGTGGAACTGGGTCCTCTGGTTCTGATCCCACAAAGCATTTCAGCTCGTACTCAAGTTTAAATACATTAGTCTATTGAAGCGGGACTATTCACATGCTTAAAATCTGTGCACATACCTAAGCGCTTTCTTTGATCAGGGCCGCAGGAATCATATTTTACAATTGAGCTTCAGATCACTGTAAGGCATGCAGCTCCATACAAGGTAAATTGTAGTGGTTTCATCAGCTCCTGTAGAGGAAATTTAGATCTCCAAACTCAAGACAAGACAGTTAAAAAGCTTTCTTTCATTTCCCCTTTAAAATGTATGTATTTGTAATTCTTAAGGTATGTGTTCTAGTAATAGTTTATCTTTCATTACTCATCAACTCGGCTGATAATTTAAAGATTCATGTTTAATAATGATAATTCTTGGCTCTTATGTTGAAGGAGGAACATTTCTTGTATTGCAAACTCTTCAGAGGAGGGACCATAGGTGACCCTGGCCTCGCTGAGGTCAATAGCTTCTAGTACAATGAGGTCCTCATCCTTGGCTTTACTGTAATGACAATAGGTAATAATAAATTTAACTCTTATCAGGTTCCCATTATCACCTGATAGAGGTGTTTGGGCTGAGAAGGTAAATTTATTCCCTTCCAAAATGTGATATAGCAGAAATCTGAAGAAGCATAATCTCCCTCTGCTACTTCCCTCTGCCATTCCTCCTCCCACAAAACTCTCACTTACACGAAGCTTTAAATTTCTTGACTTGTGTAATGTATGTACAATCAGTGAGGCATACACTTAGCAGTGGCCAACATGTTGCAGGACATTAACAGTGTCAACCAGTTGTCATGCCAAAGAATAATGTTAAGAACCATCTGTTTTCTTATGCCATTGTCTAATTTATTGTGCATCTTCATTGCCTAATTTTGAACTTCTTGGTCTTAACAGAGAAAGGCGTAAGAGGAAGAGTAGAAGTCCTTCCAAGTCTCCAAAAACATCCAAAACATCCAAGAGAAAGTCCTCTCGGTCTCCATCACCAAGGAGGTGGGATTTATATACATATTAGAACTAAAACGGACAGCTAAAAAGGAAAATCTTTAATGATCTTTCTCCCATACTGAAATTTCATCAGCTTCCCAGTATCAGTACCAATATCATGCAAAAAAAAATTGTTGAGATTTGGATTTCTTCTGGGCAGTTTTTTGTTTTTTTTTCAGTACATGTAAGAAGCTTTCTACCTATCTTGTACGTAAATGACAATGACAAGATCAGCCCTCTTTCTCCAAAACAGAATCTTAGATGGAGAATCTGAGAATATGAAAAAAACTTGTTTGGAAACACTGTTCTCATCAGTTTATCACCCCTGCCTGAGTCTCTTTTATTACACTTCCGTCGCTGCAGATAATTTCATTTGGTCAAAGTGATTCAAGTCTCAGTTCAATCTTGCATTGATTTATTATTTTGGAGCTCTTCACATTCTTTACCTACAAACCAATCAAAGATCCTTATTGTTCTGTACAGCTGTCCTTTGTGTGACAGACCCAGACCAGTGGGGTACAGGGCAAATATTCTGGTCACTAGATAAGTAGTTTTCGGTTCCCTTGAGTGACCAGAGCAGGGGCTGCACTAGAGTTCTCATAGACTCATAGACTTTAAGGTCAGAAGGGACCATTATGATCATCTGGTCTGACCCCCTGCATGCTGCAGGCCATAAAACCGTCCCTACCCCTTCCCTGGACTCTGCTGTTGAAGTCCCCAATCCTGTTTTAGGTGACTTCAATCGGCAGAAACCCTCCTGCTAGAGATCCCTGCCCCATGCTGCGGAGGAAGGCGAAAAACCTCCAGAGGCTCAGCCAATCTGCCCTGGAGGAAAATTCCTTCCCGACCCCAAATATGGCGATCAGTAAGACCCCGAGCATATAGGCAAGAGTCTCCAGCCTGACCCCTGTCAGCCATTATACAATTTACCTACCATTGCTTGGTTTTCCTTGACTACTATGTTTTACCATTAAACCATTCCCTCCATAAATTTATCTAACTTAATCTTAAAACCAGACAGGTCCGTCGCCCCCACCGTTTCCCTCGGAAGGCCGTTCCAATATTTCACCCCTCTGACGGTCAGAAACCTTCGTCTAATTTCAAGCCTGAACTTCCCCACGGCCAGTTTATATCCATTCGTTCTCGTATCCACATTAGTACTAAGCTGGAATAATTCTTCTCCCTCCCTCGTATTAATCCCTCTAATATATTTAAAGATAGCAATCATATCCCCCCTCAGCCTTCGCTTTGTCAGACTAAACAACCCAAGCTCCTCTAGTCTCTTTTCATACGACAGGTTTTCCATTCCTCTGATCATCCTAGTGGCCCTTCTCTGCACCCGTTCCAGTTATCAGGAACCTGCTAGAACCAGTTAAGGCAGGCTAATTAGGACACCTGGAGCCAATTAAGAAGAAGCTTCTAGAATCAATTAACACAGGCTAATCAGGGCACCTGGGTTTTAAAAAGGAGCTCACTTCAGTTTGTGGTGGGAGTGTGAGGAGCTGGGAGCAAGAGGCGCAAGGAGCTGAGAGGGTGTGCTGCTGGAGGACTGAGGAGCACAAGCGTTATCAGACACCAGGAGGAAGGTCCTGTGGTGAGAATAAGGAAGGTGTTTGGAGGAGGCCATGGGGAAGTAGCCCAGGGAGTTGTAGCTGTCATGCAGCTGTTACAGGAGGCACTAGAGACAGCTGCAGTCCACAGGGCCCTGGGCTGGAACCCAGAGTAGAGGGTGAGCCCGGGTTCCTCCCAAACCTCCCAATTGACCTGGACTGTGGGTTCTTCCAGAGGGGAAGGTCTCTGGGCTGTTCCCCAACCCACCTGGTGAATCTCTGAGGCAAGAAAATCCGCCAATAAGCGCAGGACCCACCAAGATAAAGGAGGAACTTTGTCACACTTGTCAATTTGCTCCCCTCTTTGTATATTTTTGAAAATTAAATTCTTTAGCTCTTTTGAGTAAGAAAATTGACAGTGTTTTGCATTTTTACAAATATTTAATTTCTTCTCTCTTTTACCCATTGTTTTTGAAAGTCTCACAGATGCGGGTCTGGTTTGCAATTTAATGTTTTGATAGTAATTCTAGATCTAATTGGAGATTAAAGGAATCAAACTGTAGTTACTGATCTGCAAACCATTGAACTGCTTCAGTCAGTTGTTCATAAGAAAAAGATTGTGAATTTACTTTCCCAAAGTCTGATAGCTATTAAACAAAAGAGCAAATGATGAAAACCTTATATGTGTGAGCAGTTATTTCCAGATCAATGTGAGTGACTTGGGAATGTAAGATAAATTACCCTTCTTTTCTTTTTTTTTTTAATGGATATAAGTATACAATACAGCACAGTAACTTCTCATTTAACGTCCTGGTTAACATTGTTTTGTTGCTGATCAATTAGAGAACATGCTCGTTTAAAGTTGCACAATTCTCCCTTATAACGTTGTTTGGCAGCCACCCGCTTTGTCTACTGCTTGCAGGAAAAGCAGCCGTTGGAGCTAGCTGGTGAGGGCTTGGAACCAGGATGGACCGGCAGCCCTGCTATCAGCTCCCCTAAGTTCTCTGTGCAGCAGCTGCCCAGCAGGCTATCAATTGTGTTAACCCTTGAGGGCTCAGCCGAGTGCTGGTTCATCATTTAGCAGTAAGGCGTTCCACCCTCTTGACTCCACCACCTCAACCAAGCTTCACAAGCATCATTGCTGTGTACAGTATTACATTGTTTAAAACTTATACTGTGTGTGTGTGTATATATTCTTTTATCTGGCAAAAAAAAAATTCCCTGGAACCGAACCTCCCCACCCCCATTTACATTAATTTTTATGGGGAAATTGGATTCGCTTAACATAGTTTCGCTTAAAGTAGCATTTTTCAGGAATATAACTACAAAGTTAAGCGAGGAGTTACTGTACTGAATAAGTTTTGCGTGTTTGCACATATGGACTTCGGATTTTTTTTAGCATTGTTAGCTAAGTCATATATGTATTCAATTAGAAATACTTCTGATCACTATTATTTGGCATGAAGAGATTTGTCCTTTCAGTAAATTCTGCCAGCTGTACATCTTCAGGGTCTCTTAGAAGTATGCTACCTGGATGATTCAGAAAATTTACTTTTTAAAATAAGCTGTGGAATTACACAGTCTCTTACATAGGAGCCTCCAGTTGAAACACATTAGTGTTACAGTTCAGCACTGAAAATGAAGGGTTGATTCTAAGAATTACAGCTTTCTAAAGATAACTTCTTAGTATTAATTTGGTTTACTCGATTATTGAATGTCTAAAAACTTTCTTAAGCAGAAATAAGAAGGACAAAAAGAGAGAGAAAGAAAAGGATTCAAATAATGAAAGAAAAGAGAGAGAGCAATCCACATCCAAGAAAAAAAGTAGCAAAGAAAAAGATGGGAAGGAGAAGTCTGACAAAACCACTACTACACTGAAGGTAAGCACTTGTGAACAACTGATGAACAGGAGAGTGACTAAGCAGTAGAGTTTGATTGATTCTTGGCAAAATCTGTCATTTCTGTCTTCATTCTTTGCTAGTTTGGACAGTTAAGTATAGTTCCTACGAGCAAGAGACACGTGCTACAAAAGAAAGTGACTTTGGCAGATCCATTAGATTAGGTCTCCCTACTTGAACTTTCCCAGCTCTTCAGGTGCTTGAGTGGGTAGGTAGGGAGAAATGAGTGGGATGGAATAAAGAAGCATAGGGTAAGGAGTGGGTTGGCTACCTGTAGCCATCCAAAAAAGGCAGCTCAGTTTCAGAACTATGTGTCTACCTTGTACTTCCCTTCCACAGTGCTGCCTCCTGGTTCCCCAGGGTTAAAGGCTGGCTAGAGAACTCTACAAGGAGCAAAGCTGGACGAGCAGGCTCAGTAGGTGGGTCAGGGAATAGAGGTATACGGATATTATTAGCAAAAATCAAGTATTCAGACTGATTACCTTGTGATCTTTTGATTTTAACATTTCAAAAGTAGCCTGTCCTTGAGAGAATTGTAATTGTGGCTATTTAACTATAGAAGTGAAAAAGTGAGACTGCAAGTGTCCAATTTAAAAAGTGGCTGACTTCTAATTGCTTCCTCTACAGACTTCAATAATTATTTTATCCAAGAGCTATCATAAAAATGTAGTGGACATCTGAACAGAAATTTTGGTAAAATATTTAACCATTAAAACTAGAAATAGAGAGATCTAGTCCTCGTTTAAATGGAAACTCCGCAACGTTTTAACTATGGAGTTGTTAGTGATAGCTCCCTAGTATTGTTGTTCTGTTTTATTTCACTTTTGAATAATTGTATATAGCAAAATATAATTCTTTAAGGCAAATATTTCCAGAAGTGATTGGTGTTTTTTGGGTGCCCAACTTCAGACACCCTTAAATGGGACAGATTTTCAGAGGCTGTTGAGCACCCACACTCTTAAAACTGGCCTCTTTAAGCTGTCTCACATTGGGTATCCAGAAATGTAAACATCCAAAATCACTAGTTACTTCTGGAAATCTTGGCATAATAAGGAATATTGTTATTATGAAAATATAACTTTTTAACATTCTTGGTAGGACAAAGATCACACTAAAGAGGATCCGAATTCAGAAATTAACAAGACAGTAGACAACAATGATGCACAAAGGACAGAGGAAGTCAAACTACAACAGAATGGGAACTGTCAACCAAATGAAGAAAACCTCTCAGTTAAAATGGAAGAGGTATAAAGTAATGAATGGACCTCTGACTCAACTGTGGGGTGAATCCAAAGCTTTTTATTTCCCTGAAAGAGGAAGAAAACATCAAAGCAATCTACTGAGCAGGTTGATATGTACTAGTAGCTCTTCCAATCCTTGTGATAGCTTTGTTGTCTTCTTGCTGGAAAGCAAGAAAGACTATGGACCAGTAATATATGCCATGATAAAGGCAAATGCCATCAGAACTATTCATCTGTGAGAATCCATGCATTTCCATGATGGCTGTACTTATTTGTAAAATGATTTATGTTAACTTTTGCCAAGAACTGTTTCAAATAAGTGGAAGTTGAAAGATGTAGACCTGTATAAGCTGGCGGTATGCATTGGAAGTTGTTAAAATATTGCTAGTTAATGAATTTTGTATTGTTTTTCCTTGTGTTTTTTTTTTTTTTTTTTTTTAATTTCAATGTGTACTGTTTTGATGATGTGCTTGGAAATGGTGCAAAAATACACACTTTCCCTTGTAAATGACAGCTATGGAAAAAAGGGTTTTTACTTTAGTACATAGTTTTGCTGTTATTGCGTTAAACGCCCACTGACTATTAAGTTTTCATTTGCTCACTGCTTGGATTCATTTTTTCTTATTTAAAGTCATTTTCTTATTACTATCCCTAAAATGAATATTTCTTTTAATAGTAGTTGAACAAGGCATGCTACTGTCCTATTTATAGAAGGAAAAACCACCATATTGTAGATAATAATTTAGCTTACTGGGTTTCTTTCCCCTCTCCTACCCTCAAAAGTGAGCACATCTGTACAGTGGTATCAGAACTTCTGGTTTTGTTTTGAGCCATATTGCAGTGGGTCTGTTCAGCTGCATATGGTTCAGGTCTCATTATGAAAATCAATACCCCTGTTTTCAAAATAGTATATGGGAGCACAAGCTAAAGCTTTAGTGCCTTCTTAAAATGTGGTATATTTTCTGGAACTTTATGTATGCTATTAATTTTCAATTACATCTTACATAATCTCGATGGCTGTTCTACCAACACCACACCAGTAGACAAGAATGTGAGTGTTTTGTCAGAAAAGCTGTGCTGGGTTCACTTGGTACAAGATTGAAGCTCCATTTTTAAGAAGAGATTTATAAATGAATGCAAAAGTGCAGTTTGGAGACCATCGTACTATGAAGTATGGTAACTGAATACAGAGCATGCTCTAATTTCACCAAAATCAAAGGGAGCTCTTTAAACTTTTTCTGTACATTGAATGGCCTTAATCATTACCTCTCAATCATCTTCTCTAATGTTGGTTGTGTGATGTGAAAGGAATTGTGTGCAAAGTTTGTTTGAAAAGAATAGTAGTTGAATTTACATTAGAGTTATATGATAGAGATTCTATGTCCTTCTTGGATCCATTCTTTGGGGAGAAAGCATGTAACTTGAGAGAATGACACACTGCAAATATTTTGTCAAGTAAAATGTGACTTGTGCTCTGAAGTAATCTCATCATTGTAAGATTTCTAAGTCAGACCTTTAAAACTTGTTTAATACTAAAATCAAGTAGACTTATTTTTAATACAGTGTAATACAATCAAAAGACTTAATTGCCTTACCTCATGGGAAGAGTTATTTCTATCAATTTTAAAAGCTAAGTAGCATATTAGTTAGTTACTTTCAATTTGATTTTCCTTTTTAAAGTTAATACTTACAGAAGCCTAAGTGTTTTATGGGGAATGAAAAGTTGCCCACTTTATAAGGTAATGAAACCCAGTTTGTGCAGCTGCTTAATCACTCTTTATTTTTGTTAGGATTTGAAGTATCTCGCCATTGTGTACCATTAAAACTATAGAAAATGCTTTACCGTGTAAAGTATAGATGGTCATTTTTGTGATGTTTAAGCCACATGCAGTTGGCTGGTGAACAGCTTATTCCAATAAAAGAATGACAAATCTGTATGCTTATAGAAAGACTGAAGGATCAGGTCTTGCAACAACAGCTGTCTTATTTATGTGTAAGTAGCATAGAGCAAAGATTGTTTGTATACTTGTTATCTTTGGTACCATTTCACTAATAAAATTAAGTATTTTAGAGGGAAGTTTTTGCTTATATACATATATTTGAAAGGAACATTCTTAGTTTATTATTCATCTACTTTTTCTCAGGGGGTTGCTTTGATTTGGAAAGTGCATGCCAGTAATATACATAGCATTTAAAAAATTAGCTTTTATATGATATCTTTCCTTGTGAGAAGTCAAACATGGCTTCATGTTTCAGATGTCAACATTTATTTTGATTCCTATTGGTTGTTTTTCTTTCTAGTATTCTGAAATTGCACAGCTCTATAATATGGTAGAAATTCATAAAAGATTACCTACGGTTGTCTAAGAACAGTATCTTTGAAAAATTGAAAATTTGCAACAGCAGACTAGCAGTTTTACTAGCTAGTTGGAGTATGTGTTCCATAATTTAGCATATTCTCTTGTACTGCGGGATTTTTCCTAGAAAGTGTGGTAGTTTTCTTTCTCTGAAAAAAATAGAAATTGCTGTTTTCTTACAAGCCCTAGTTTTTCAGTTTGCTTTGTAAATATTTTTCATTTCTATTTTCAGTTTTTCTTTAAAATTATTTTTATTTTATTACTCCATTTTTCCTTCCCCAAAAGCCCACCACCAGGGAATTAGCCTCATCCAAGAATAGTGCCTCTGCAGTAGGTAAATTGTATTTATAAGGCTGGTGCTTAGTAATACAGTTCATGCCCTGCTCCCCAAGGATCGTGTGCATCAACTATTCAAAATGCACAGCCTCCACTAGATGACCAGTGTCTCCTTCATAGCAGGGTTGCATGCTGTGCTGCCATGTCACATTGCATTTTTTATCATCAGTCTAGGTAAACTAGCTGAAAGTGAGTGAAGTATATATTTTCAAGAACAACATATTTAATAATGGTTAGATAAATATTTTAAATATGGTTTCATCTGAATCAACATTTGCCGTAGCTGAAAGTGTTGGCGAATCATAGTTTAACTTCTGGGATTTTTCCACTCTGAAAAGAGACTGTAAAAATGGCATCTTTTATCCAACAAATCTGAATGTTTGTTCAGAATTATCTGCGAACAGTAGTGACTAACATTATTTTTGCAACTTATTCTTGTAGGGGTGACACAGCTAAGAAAAAGTGAGCTGGATTCTGTTTCAAGATTGTTGTTTTTTTGACGTTCCAATTACAGGGCTACGCATTTAACTCTGTGTAAATCAATTGAGGTAAATAGGGTTACACAGATGCTACGAAGGAAATAATTTTCCCTGCAAAACCTTTATTGGGGAAGGGGAACGAAGATCCTCGATCCCACAATTCCATGATTATAGTCACTTTTCAGGGTAGAACTCATAAAGTCAAAATTTCATCCTTTGTGCAAAAATGTGTTGTGTTTATCCATTGTAGAACTTAAAGGTTTGAATTTCAGTACTTTTTACCTAAGCAGAAAATAATAAGCAAAGGCAATTTTGGATGGTAAAAAAAATTGCTCACATGTACGTTCTCTTCAGAATGCCTTCATTTTTTTCCATTCATCTAAATAATAATTAAACACAAGTAGTTCTTGTCTCTTCAAGAAGCTATCTTCTACTTAGGTTTTTAGAACTGAAATATCTGATTTGTTTTTTTGTTTGTTCATCTTATAATGAAATAGGATTATAGCTAACCCATTCTTATTTTGCTAGACTTTCTTTAAAAAAGATGATGAAATCGTATGTGTCTTTTGTAGCTGTTAGCCTGAAAATTGGGTTTCAGCAGTATAAACTATGAACCATTTTTAAATATCTGCACTATTACAAGCAAGTCTGGGGATATGATGGACCTGATCCACCACATGTTGCTCCTCCAGCTTTATTTTAGTGTGACTATTGATTTCATTGCATTTTCAACCAGGTTAAAATGGGAGTGACACAAAAGTAACAGTGATGAATTGGACCTAGTGGGTCTGATCCTCCAATCTTCACTCTGGTAAAACTCCCATTAAAATCAGCAGGTGCTTATTTGAGAAAGATGTAGTGTTCCTCCCCAAAATATGGAGAATGGATAGATGAAATTCATAGATGTATGTCGTTTGTTTTACATTAAAGGCTTGTCTACACTTAACTCTTTAGTGTAGAAACTACTTACACTGATGGAAGGAATTCTCCCGTCGGCATCCACCTCCCTGAGAGGCAGTAGCTAGGTTGATGGAAGAATTCTTCCGTAGACTTAGCACTGTGAGATGGAGACTTAGGTCAGCTTACCTATGCCATTCAGTGGTATGGTTTTTCACACCCCTGAGCAATTTAGTTATGCCAACTTAATATCTAGTGTAGACCAGGCCTTAGTCTTACAGTCAACTTATCTTCAGATGGCGATTATTTGATTATTGTGTAATCATGAAAAAAGCTGAGTCAACTTCCATCTAATGTTTATTATATATTGAAAATGAAAAGTAAAGCATTTAAATGTAGTTTTGTGTGAGATAGGCATCCCCTCAGCCACAAACATTTCATTCCAATCTTATCAAGAGCTCCTTTGCATACAGTATTTATATCCTATTTCAAATCCAACAACAAGGAGGCTTGTCATCACGTTTTCTGCATAGCTCGTGCTGCTCTAGGCATCTATCTATCATACCCTGCATGAGAGCCATCTAAGTATCTGAGCACATCAGTGTATGTTTTTTTCCTTTACTGCATTCCATATTCAACAATTGAATAAGCTGGTCTTGAGATGTGTCGGCTACCTTTCCCCCAGTGCATCTCTTACTTTCGGTATAAAGCATGACCCAGTCAGACACTGGCCTGGTCTGAGAAGGAAACCATTTTCCCCCTTTATACTTTATCAGTTGTATTTGTAATGGTATTCTACAATTCAGAAACATTACAAACTATTTCTCATAGACTGTTTTGAAATGATCAATTCTACAATTTAAGAAGATGAAAAAGAGCTTTGTCCCAGTAAAGTTTGACTATTTTGTGACTATTGGGCCTACTGCAGGATGATAGTGCCTTGTAAAAATGGACTCTAGCTGTTTGCTTGTTTTCTGCTTTAGAAATCTTTATCCTATGATTATTTTTGAGAATATTTGACCTGTTTTGATTGTATATTGTTTTAAAGAGTCAGTTTAGTGCCACGTTTTGACAGACATGGATACTGAAGTCTTTTGATCACAAAATAAGTATCACCCTGCAGGGGCAGCTCCAGGCACCAGCGCAGCAAGCGCGTGAATAGGGCAGCAAGCCACAGAGGGCGGCCTGCCAGTTGCCCTGGGGGTGGCAGTTAGGCTGCCTTCGGCGGCATGCCTGCAGGAGGTCCGCCGGTCCTGCAAATTCAGCGGTGGCGACGCCGAAGGCGCAGCTTTGGTGGACATCTCAGCAGACAAAGGCCGCCGAAAGCCACCTGACTGCCGTGTTTGGGGTGGCAAAAACCATAGAGCCGCCCCTGTCATCCTGGCAGTAGTAGTACAATCTTTCTCACAGATTGGTTGATGTGCCTCACATCTGACCTGAAAGGACTGCCATTGGCAACAGTAAGAGCGTAGCTTAGTCTTACCATCCATTCAGCCCTTAGAGTCACTAATGAGACTTCCAGCTCAATGGTGCCAATTGAGAGTGGTTTCCAGGATATGGAGAACTGTCCACTACAAACTAAATTTGGGACAACTAATTCATAACTCTCAGGTCAGTGGGCTTTCAGTCAGTGACTAATGAATTTGGCTTTGAACTGGTGAGTTAAGGTAAAAGATTCATACATCTACATCAATTCTGTAATCCAAACAACTATTTTTCATGAACTGCTGAAAAATTGCCAGTTAACAGATTCATAACTCCACTATTATTTAAACAAAACAACCTGGTGGTGGAGCACTGGAGATAGCTAGGTAGTTATGCACAGTTCATTTCATTAATCATTAGCGGATCCTTGGCCTCTTCTCTAGATCTCTAAGGTGCAGAGCCCATGTTTTACTTTTTGCACAATATCTAGCACAAAAAACTCCCTGATCTGACTGGGGACTCGGCACTACTGTAATAAAAATTGTTACTAATAATTTCCCTTCTCCTAATATTAGATGTTTCTGATAATAAAAAAGTAAAATTGTTCTGTGTGGGTTATGTATACTTGTGTGTTAATAAAGTAATTATTAAATAGTATGAGTAAAGAACTGTCAAATGCTGCTACTATTATGTTGCTATTTTTGTAAATAAATAAGTCCTAAGGTTTTTTTGATTTGTGTGTGTCTTGGAAACTCTCTCGCCTAACCCAGTCTGATTTTAGTGAAAAAAATGTCACCTTGCTGGCTGGCTGGCTAGCATGACAGATTGCTCAGCTTTCTGAAGCTCTTTGTGCTTTCAGGCTGCATCTACACCAGAGAATTGAATGGCTGGTAACTGAACTTGAGGGCTAGAACCGGAGAGTGTATTACAGGAATGAGGGTGGGAGGCTTAGACAGTGTTTAGCACTCCAACATTCTCTAGTGTAGACAAGGCCTCAGAGTGCTAAGCGATCCCGAGAGGCTGGTTGGGAGGTTACTTGTCTCTAAGCCACCAAGGATGCGTTTCCTTTTAAACAAAAGAGGTGAAAACTTGGTTCCATTAAAGTCAATGGCAGTACTCACATCTCACATTTACTTAAATAGGGTCAGAATTTCACCCAAGTTCTTTAGTGCTAACAAATAATTTTAATTCATTGAGTGTGAGATTTTTTTCAAAAGTATCAAGAGTCTATGGGAGTTAGGCACTTCACATGTGTAGGCACTTTGTAAATCCCATCAGGCACCTATCTGCATCTTCCAGGGGCTAAATATCTTTGGAAATCTAGCTCTGAGTGGCTTTGGAGCACAAATCCAATTGTTTTCCTATGTCACTTAGGCACTCTTGAAAATCCTGCCCTGTGTCAATAAGAATCTTGCCATATTGGTTTTGAAAGTTGCCCTATTTATGGTACATTTTCTGGCTGGTTTGACTCCAACTCTTCCCGTTCCAGCTGACCACAGTCTTCTACTCTGGGTGCTTGTGCTTCATTGTGAGGAGACTGCATTGCTCTCCTCTGAAGGGTGAAGAGGGAAAAAATCTTGTTCATGTGAGAAATAAAGTGATGCCTCAGCATTGGGCCCAGATAATGTCCTACTTGTTTGAACAATGTGCCTTATGGCTTCATTAAATAAGGTTAATTTAAGCAAAGATATTTTTAAATCAAGGGCAAATATTTATATTCAAGTAGGGGAATGGCAAGTGGACAGGGAGTGTTTTAAAAATAAGATATGCCTCCTGTATTTAACTTTGAGTTTATGAGACTAGTCAAGTATAAATGATAGAAGTATTTCATTTTTTGAGAGAGAGTCTGGAAGAAAAGATTTTAGGTTTAAATCAAATTGGGTCAATATTTTAAAGGGTTGATCCAGACTCCTTGATACTTGCACTTTCCTGCTGTTTTTAATAGCGTCATGGTCAGAAATTCAGATTGAATCTAGTATTCCATGTAGAACATGCCCACTGAAGTGTTTAATCTTATACTTTCATTACACTTCTATTTACTGCGCTAGCTGTCTAGACTAGCATTTTTTCATAGATTTTTAAAGGGGAACATTCATTATTTTACCAAGATGCCTTTAAAAGTTTTTTGCTCTTGTAAAATCCAGGAAACTTGCCTTTCTGCTATGTTAACATTTTTTTTTTCCTAGTTATGTTTAGCTATGGAGCATCATACTCCCACAGCTAAAGCAGTTCATCAATAAGCATCTCCATAAATCATGCTGTTAAAATACATCCAGCTGAACTGTGAGGTCTGAGATTAAATTTGCTGCCTTGTATATCACTAGAACTCATCACAAGGAATAACATTGAGAAGAGAGGTGGTAAGATGTGCTTTGTGTGAGCAGGAACAGATGTGAAGCCCAGAGCCACTTTTGTTGTTAGTGTTTTAAGCTGCTCAGTGTAGATCCCATTGATTAAGTTTGTCTTGGGAAAGTTGTTTTTTTCTTTTTTAAACTGGTCTGTTAGGGTGACAAGGAAGATGGAGTATCCCTTCTTTTTGGTTAACCCCACTAAAAGCCTAAGGGCTTGATATGTATTAGACTACTATTCCGTTTAGCCAAATTTCATTTCACCTTAGCCTTGAGGCTCTTATGATCAGAAAGTGACCCCAGTCCTGAAGATACGCTGTGGTCATTTGATTACTTAAGACAATAACTTAAACATGCTCAGGAATCATAGGATGGCCATATACTTAAGGGTTGCAGGAGACTGGGTGTACTTTCATTTCTCACAGACTTGCTGTGTGACCTTCAGTAAAAATACATGTGTGACCTTCAGTAAGTCATTTAAATGACTCAGTGCCTCATTTTTCTCATCCGCATAACAGGGTTACAATACTTACCTTTTTACATAGGGGTGATGCAAGGCTTAATTTATTAATGTTTGAAAATTGCTTTGAGATGTTTAGATGGAAGGTGCTATAGCAAGTCTGTGAAATGTATATAAAATATTAGGAGCAGACACCTGTGCCTACCTATTACGCTTGGAATAAAATATTGCAGTCAAATGTTGCAGAGGTTCAAATTTGTGCTGACTCAAGATTCCCCCTTGATTGTTCTTATATGGTATACATTTTAATTGTAGCTAGGGAAATATTGCTGGCTTGTGATAGTGTGAAATCTTATGCTTAGGTAATTATGAAAGTAGCATTAGAAACACTTTAATATTTAAACCGATAAAGCTCTAAATAGCCTGTGACTAGCCTTCTAGAAAGACTGCCTCTCTTCCCTTTAGAGACTATCACAGCTGTGCCCAGTAAAGACACTGATGGTAGATCCCCCGCCTCACTATAAAACAGGAGGCATTTTCCACAAGGGCTATAGGTCTCTACAGTGCCCTCTCAGATTGATCTGAAATAGCCTTTTGATTTTCAGGACATTCTGTAAGGTCCATTTGTTTCACTGGGCCTTTAGGATTGGTAGGGGATTGAGGCATTGGCTGTGGCAGAGTATGATATGGTGTCCACCACACACTTGTCCTGAAGGGGTTAATGGAGGCTAGATAGGCCTATTAGACTGAAGGCTAAGAGGAAAGTCCTAATTAGAGGAAGCTCACCTGTGCAGGGACAGGCAGGGCTTCTATAAAGCCAGGGAACTGAGAGAGGAAGGAGGCTTTGGGGAGGTAGCCTGTAGTTACCCCCTGAGGAGAGGGAAGAGGATTTGGCGCTAGTACAGCCAGAGAAAGTGGGGGAGGAGGAGGAACCAGAAGAATAGGAAGCAGGCCAGGGCATAAGCAGCAAGCTTGGGGACTGAACAGACCTTGGCTGTGTGTTGGTAGGGGTCCCTGGGCTGGAACCTGAGTAGCAGGTGGGCCCAAGTTTCCCTACCAGCCACTGAAGGAATGGCACCTGAGGCAGTCAATGGGACGACTGCCTAGGGCTGCTGAAGGAAAGACTGATATACCTTGGAAAGAGGGAACGCTGAGTGACCTGGCCAGAGGGCTGAGTCATGAAGAGGATGATGTGGTTTCTGGAATGAGAGAGGGACTGCGGAACAAGGAGAGAGAGATGGAGTCATGGCATGTAACCGCAAGATGGGGTGTCGACCTGATGAGCTAATCTGCAGAGCAGGTAGGAGGAGGCATCAAACTAGCGGTGAGTGGAGCACCCAGTCACACAAGGATTAATATTTGATTATGAGCTGCTACTTGATAGAACACATGGTTGATTGATTGAACTGTGGCTTTGTTTTTAACTGGCTGCCAGTACACTCAGAGCCTGGGTATAGGTAGATGCTTTTTGTTGTTCTACATTAAAAATAATAATAATAAAGTATGTACTCATGTAAATCGTGTAGGCCTTACTCGGTCCTTGAGTGCAATGGGAGTTTTTCCTGAGCAAGGATTAAATAAGGACTGTAGGATTTTATTCCACCTGAGCAACACTAGACATTGTGCCATACTGTTTACTCTGTGATAATAAGCAATGCTCTGGCACGCAGACATCAGAACTAGTTCCAAAGCTGCCAGATGTTGGGTGCATTGCAAAGGCAGCATACTTAAGCCAGAGGACAGATGGAAAAGAGAGCTTTGTGTTTCTGTCTTCCATCCTTCTCCTTATGATTGGAGTGGTTGGAGCAGCCTTCCACCGCCTGTGCGCCAGTCAATGCTTTCTCGTCTTTTAAATCCTGCCTTCAGATACACTTGTTCTTTGAAACCTTCCAATGATACCTACCAATATTAATAAAAAATAAAACTTTAACTATCACGATCTGAGGCCTATACAATTCACTTTCTATAGAAATAAATACTACCCCACCAAAGCAACATTCCCAACCTTTTGCCTGTTGTTTTTTTTTTCCACTCACCCCCATCCCTATATACCAGGATTCCAGTTCATATTTTGGTCCAAATTAAACTAGTTACAATGTGTCCCCTATACTACTACATACAAAATAAACAATGGTAGTGGCTAGTAAAACTTCTGGTGGACTATAGAGCGCGCTATGGTCAGAGCGAAGGTCACAACAACACTAGGCCTTTGAGGAGACATAAAAAAGAGTATGGGGCGGGCGGGGGGAAAGCAACCAAATGTAAAATGACCAAAAAGTGCTCAGTTAATATGGCTATAAGCACAATTTTAAAAAAATTAGACTGATAGAAGCACAAATAGCCAACTCAGATTTTGAGCTATTTCCTGACCTCACTCTTCTTCTCAGCATCTAAACAGTTTATGCATGATTGGTGGAAATAGTTATTTTTCTACAAACAACGGACTTGTTGCTAAATCTTATTAGTTTTCATCCAATACACGCATCATGTGTCACATCAGTTTCATCATAATCTTGAGGCAATCTCAGTGTTACAATTGGAGAGTGTGTGAGACCCAGTGCAACTGGACCTGACAAGATGGGCCTTGTAATTAAATACCTACTTCTGCATTTAGCAACAAGGTACTTCGTTACACATACTTTTATGATTACAGTGAATACTGTGCAAGGGTAAATAATTCAACTCTATATGTTTTATGGGTACTGCCAGGCACACTTTGTTCAACACCTCGTAGCAAAAATGGAGGTTTGGAACAGTATGTTAATAACACACTATTATTTACATATATATTACTGGCCCGGTGGCCTGTTGCTATGGTTTTGCTAACATTGCAATAGACTGTTTACACACCAGGCTAAATGTAGTAAGGGGCTATTGAAATTATCTGCTGCAGTTTGCTGTCATTTTAATATGTTTCTGCAATATATGATTATAGAAAATGGCAAGCTTAGAATACTAGGAATATGTTGCTTGATTGTTTGCAGTAGCTTCAGTACTGCCAGTTGGTGGCAGGGTGATCCTTTTAGCCTTTTCATTTTGCATATCCATTTCTGTGTGTCCTGGTAAGGTACCTATTATTATTATTATTATTATTATTAATTTTATTTAATAATTTTAAAAAAATCCCTCTAACACTTTTTTTCAGCCTATTCTCCACCTCAGTCAGGGGCACTGGAACAATCTGTATAGTGGGGGTGCTTAAAGCCATTGGACCAAACTGCAAACCTTGTATATGATGGAAACCACTTCAAGCCAGAGGTGCAGCAGCACCCCTAGTTCCAGCACCACTGGCCTCAATTGCAAATGGCTTGGAACCAAGTTTTCATGAGGGGGGAAAAAGTAATTAGACAGATGGTTTGCTGGGTCAAAAAGAAAAACCTGACTGCTGTATGTGTGTAATTGTCTTGAATCCCCCAACAGTGTCTACTCATCCATGACCACAGAACAGCCTGGCCAACAATAAGTCAGACTTAGCATTTGTTTTGTTTTTTTCCTAAGGTTTCCAACCTATGTTTGAAAAACTGTTAAATTTCTTTCCTCTTTGCTGCTCCAAGTTTCTCAAAAGAGCAAGGCAGGATTTCCATTTTCCAGTTAAGAAGGAGCACATCTGACAGGCTAATAAAACTGTCAGTTTCACTCTCGACCAGGTTCTGTTTTAGACTGTGTGGTATTTACAATTGATGTCAGGCTCTATTTTGAGGTGAGTGAGGCTCTGTGTTGTGAATATGTGGACATGGTAGTAACTGGCTCAAGACAACAATGTGGCCAAAAAGAGAGTGGAGGAAGAAAAAGCCAAAAAGAGAGAGAGAAGAGGTTATATAGAAAGGGTTATTTTGGCCTATTATGAGGGGATGTGAAGTTGATGACTGGAGTTACATGAGCTTTACAATGTTTTATTTCAAATCTGGTTTTGGTGGAGAGAATCGGGATAATTTAAAGCTGGAATTTACTCATTTTCATATATGTCAGATGAGTGTGAAATTCACAGGAATGACAGCTGGGGAAACCACAGTCCTTTAGTTACTCAGAACAGGAAGAGGAGAACCACTAACACTGCTATCTTCCTCACATCACACCAGCAATATGCAGTCCGTTCCTTAGAATTGCCATTTTGCACTAACAGAAGTTAAACATTAAATGGAAACCACCCTCTGGCTTTGAAGAGCCACCTTCTGTAACAAAGTATTTGTAAAATGTGTTCAGAGGTACTGGGGGCTGATTACAAGCCCTCAGTATCTAGATTGTTCACTTTTATTCCCTTGCCTGTCCCCTGGCAGAATGATTTTTGTTCATTGGTATCACTTGTATAGCTTTAGTTACCTCTACTAAAGATGCATGACCTTGTTAAAAAGACCACCACACACAGTTAGTAACATAGCAACTGCCAGAGTGGAGCAGATTGTCTAGTCTAGGCCTCATCTCTGGCAAGTTGAACTTCATACACATTTTAAACTAAAGCATTTTCTTTTCCATGCTGAACACCCAAAGCCCTACATCAATGTCAGTTTTACACTTTCTCACCTAGCATGAAGAAGACTTACAATTCTTTATTGAAAATTTATATATGAAAAGCACTGTATAAGAGTTAGGTAGTATTCTTATTGTGGAATACTAGGGCCAAGTTGGCACTAATCTTAAGAAGTGATCTTTCCAAGCATTTTCAACATAACACAACAAAAGAGCGTGGCGGGCGGGGGGGGGAAGCTTTCAAAATTAGTCTTGCATTTGCCATTTTCAACAAAACATTATGCCGTTGTCTCGCTATTACAGCTATGCAAATTTATACACATGGCAGGGCCAAAAAGTGACATAATTATCAAGTTGGTATAAATTAAGGCTGTGAAGCCTTCAGAGGCTTATTTAACATCTAATAAGTGTTTCGTAGTGTTTGAATTAAGAGGAAATTTACAAGGCTCAAACAAGTGTGGAAGCTTCATAGGAATAGCAATTACTTTGGGGACTTTATAGCAGAATAAGTTCTAACTAAAGACTGGATTAAACACATGAAATTGAAATGCTCTGAAAGGGAGTTGAAAGTTAAATACATTACAACATAATGGCAATAACAACTTTGCCCATAACCTTTATAGCCTGCAGGTAATTTTCCACAAGATGATTTTATATTCCTAATGATGATTACTCTGAATGTTCAAAAAAAGAACAGGAGTACTTGTGGCACCTTAGAGACTAACAAATTTTAATTTTTTTTCATGAAGTTGATGGATTTCCACTCCATATGGCTAAGTGCAGTGCCTTGCATAATGGCAGGTTTCAGAGTAGCAGCCGTGTTAGTCTGTATCCGCAAAAAGAACAGGAGTACTTGTGGCACCTAAATTCGTTAGTCTCTGAAGTGCCACAAGTACTCCTGTTCTTTTTGCAGATACAGACTAACACAGCTGCTACTCTGAAACCTGTCAGAATGTTCAGTTTCCCTTTAGTTACAGCTGCTGTAGCTATTTTAAAAACTTTTGCTCATAGAGGAATGTTGGTTAAAGTTCATAGAGGAATTTTGCCTGAGCTCACATTTTCAACCTTGATCATTTAAACTTGTCCTCTTAATTATGGAATTATATTCATAATAAAGCTGGGCCCGAGCTGCAAAATTCAGCTCCAAACTTTCCCAAAGGGCAAGTTTGGGATGCTCATATCCTTGGTTAATATTGTAGTTGCTGGCAGCTGCATTTCATACAGCTGGACTGGCACTTCGGAAAGCTTTCTTTCTTGGCAGTATCTGCACGTGTACATCCAATACCAGGTCTTTTGCAGAAGTTTGGGTCATTAGTGCAGGTGGAAAGGTATGTAGTATAAGATTCAGTACACCTGCCAAAAAGGGATGCTTTCATTAAAAGCTACTCAATGAAAAGCCTCCATTTTGAGGCAGCAGGAACCACCGTTTAAAATAAAAACTAGGCAAATGTACCACAAAATTATGGCAGGGAACTGCACTGGCAAATGAATTAAGTGAACAACCGTACAATGCACTTGTCCAGGTTGTGTGGGAACTGACCGCTATGAAAACGCAATCTGTTCAAGTTTTCAACCTATATTTCTCTATATTAACTTAAACAATCTTGTTCATTTTTTTGAGCTCATTGGGATAATTGGCTGGATTTTTGTGTCTTATGCAGAGTTAAGCACGTTGTTGTTTAGCAAATAATACTAAATTAGAGTTACCTATATCTGTCACAACTATTGCAACTGCGTGCAATGTCTTTGGGAACCATATTGTAACCAAGTTTATAAATGGTTTATACATTACTGAGCCAGGGACTGTATACAAATCCAGTTGCGGGTTGCGGGGACTAAGAGCAGTGCAGGGTGATTAAGGTGAATCACTCGGGTCTTATCTCCCACAGGGAGATACCATCTCCTCAGGAGGCTTGTATAGACTGGTTCAAACTGTTAGGAACAAGAAGACTGGTGTTGGGGGATTGTTTGGACTTTAATTGCTTTAGAGAACATTCGTCAGTATATTGAGGCAGTGGGGACGCAGTACGTTGTGTTACTGCTTGGGGGGAGGTGTCTAATTGAGTCATTGTTTCTGCCCTGCTAAAAGTGTTTTATAGCTGAGGTGCAGTATTTATTTCTGGATTTAATTCCTGCCTCCCCAAAGGTATGGTAGGGAACCAGGAGTTCACGCATAGTTGGGGGCAAGCAGGGGTCTTTCATGCATGTGACTTGGGCTCCATTTAATGAACCCAGAGTTCCCGCCCTTCCCCGTCTCGCAACCCCAACATATATTATTCCTTAGACCTGCACTTGGTTATAGAAATGGGGATGGGTATGATTGATATAGCTCCCCAGATACAAGACTGGTCTCTTGGTATGAATAATATGACTTGCTTCAGGGGAAGGCTTCCTAAAACATGAACTGTATTCTGAAACCCTGCCATGAACAGTCCAGATATAGTTGTTACATGCCTTCCTAATAAGAACATAAGAACGGTTGTACCGGGTCAGACCAAAGGTCCATCTAGCCCAGTATCCTGTCTACCAACAGTGGCCAATGCCAGGTGCCCCAGATGGAGTGGACCTAACAGGCAATGATCAAGTGATCTCTCTCCTGCCATCCATCTCCACCGTCTGACAGACAGAGGCTACGCACACCATTCCTTACCCATCCTAGCTAATAGCCATTAATGGACTTAACCACAATGAATTTATCCAGTTCTCTTTTAAACGCTGTTATAGTCCTAGCCTTCACAACCTCCTCAGGTAAGGAGTTCCACAAGTTGACTGTGCGCTGTGTGAAGAAGAACTTGCTTGTATTTGTTTTAAACCTGCTGCCTATTAATTTCATTTGGTGACCCCTAGTTCTTGTATTATGGGAATAAGTAAATAACTTTTCCTTATCCACTTTCTCCACATCACTCATGATTTTATATACCTCTATCATATCCCCCCTGAGGCTGGGTCTACACTACCCACTTGAATCGGTGGGTAGAAATCGACCTCTCGGGGATCGATTTATTGCGTCCCATTGGGACGCGACAATCGATCCCCGAATAGATGCTCTTACTCCACCAGTGGAGGTGGGAGTAAGCGCCGTCGACGGGAAGCCACAGAGGTCGATTTTGCCGCCGTCCCTACAGCGGGGTAAGTCGGCTGCGATACGTCGAATTCAGCTACGCTATTCGCGTAGCTAAATTTGCGTATCTTAAATCGACCCCCTCCCCCCGTAGTGAAGATGTAGCCTTAGTCCCCTCTTTTCCAAGCTGAAGAGTCCTAGCCTCTTTAATCTCTCCTCATATTGGACCCGTTCCAAACCCCTAATCATTTTAGTTGCCCTTTTCTGAACCTTTTCTAGTGCCAGTATATCTTTTTTGAGATGAGGAGACCACATCTGTATGCAGTATTCAAGATGTGGGCATACCACCGATTTATATAAAGGCAATAATATATTCTCGGGCTTATTCTCTATCCCCTTTTTAATGATTCCTAACATCCTGTTTGCTTTTTTGACCGCCTCTGCACACTGCATGGACACCTTCAGAGAACTATCCACGATGACTCCAAGATCTTTTTCCTGACTTGTAGCTAAACTAACCCCCATAATATTGTATGTATAGTTGGGGTTATTTTTTCCAATGTGCATTACTTTACATTTATCCACATTAAATTTCATTTGCCATTTTGTTGCCCAATCACTTAGTTTTGAGAGAAATCACTTAGTTTTGTGATTCACCACAGTACTAGAGCACAGTTAACATAATTTAGACAAAAGAAATGTACTTCCCCAAAGTAGGATGCTGATGCCAATGTCAATGCCACTAAGCCCAAGCTAGGCAAACCAACTGCATAAAATAGGGTAACACAAGCTTGGAAATCAATGCCTGTCACTTGTAGAAGGCTTAAACAAGGACGTGCATTTCAAAGAGCTTTCTAGCTATGACCTGGTTTGGGTTCAGAGTGACGTCCAATAGGCCCATGTACCAGAGCTGAGGGACCAATACAGAGTGCACCTTTCTTCCAGTCCCCATGCCTCCTTTATGAAGACAGCTGAGGTGTTTTTTCAAGTACAGATGCCATGGTAGAGCTGAGCGAGAGGTGGTCTTTGAGATAAACAAAGCCTAGGCCATTCTGGGATTTATAGACTGTAACTAATATCTTGAATTAGACCCATGTGTGAACTGGTAGCCAGCACAGAGTACAAAAACTTGGTGTGTTAACATCTTGCCAATCTACCATATACCAAAGCTGAGTAGCCATGTTTCTCACTCACTGAATGCCACATGGCCTTTGGGGGAGCCCAGATAGAGAGCTGTTGTAGACTGGCCTTAAAGTAAAATGAAAGCATGGATAAATGTAGCTAGGTCTGCGCATGAAGGAAAGGTGTGCAATCTCTAAGATGAAAAAAAAACATGTTTTTGTGACAAAGATTAGTCCATAAATGACCTGAGACTGTAAATCACTTTGACAATCTGCAGCCAAATGCCCTCACTTGAAAGTGCATGTGATCACTAATTGCCAATTCCTCTAAATGTTAGCCTCTAGATCACCTCCACTAGCTAGAGTCCATCTAGGACACTATCCCCTACAAGCAGCTTGTTAAGCAAGAAAACACAGTCCTATTCAAACCTGATATAGAGATGAGTAATCAGCATAGCAATAATATTTTAGTCCATGAAACTATTACAGTTAACTTTTCTGGCTTCATATATATTTTGTTTCTCCCTTTCAGAGAGTGAGAGTTTGGCAACTGTTCTTCCCAGAGCATGCTGTTGTGTTAATTTAAATGGAATAAGTGGGACAATAGAGTCAAAGGTGTTAACATGAGCCTGTCACTGTACAACACTAAACAGTTAAACATGGTTTGGGGGTTTGAGTACAAAGGCTTTGGCCTGCTTAGTTGTATTGCAAACACACCATTATTTTTTTAACCTTTTATTAAAGATACAGAAAAAGTATAGTTTCTGTTTCTGGTGCTGATTTTTACTTGCAACCTTGCTGCTAAAGACACATGGGTCAGCACATCCTTTTGCACTCTGAGACTTGGCAAACCTGACACTGGTATGTCAGGTAAAGGCTTTTGGCTGGCTTTCTGGTCACAGGGTTCACAGTAATATTACAAAAGATGCAGTCTTGGCTGGCTAAGGCGGATCCTTGCCTCTGTGCCACTTACGTTAGACTAGCTCCTCCATCTCAAGCAGCAGGGGTTGTCCATGTCGTCAATAAGGGTTCACTTGGCTGCCATCTCTGCATTCCATCAAGGCTCAGAGGGCCGGTCAGTCTTTGCTAACCCTATGGTCAGCTGTTTCCTCAAAGGTCTCGCCAGACTATACCTACATGTCAGGCAGCCGGTCCTGGCCTGGGACCTCAACCTGGTCCTTTCCAGACTGATGGTGCCGCCTTTTGAACCACTAGCAACATGCTCCCTGCTCTACCTCTCATACAAGGTGGCATTTCTGGTGACAATAACCTCAGCCAGGAGGGTGTCTGAGCTCAAGGCCCTAACATCAGAGCCCCCTTATATGGTGTTCTACAAGGACAAGGTTCAGCTCAGGCCACATCCAGCTTTCCTACCAAAGGTTGTTTCACATCAACCAGGACATCTTCCTCCCAGTGTTCTATCCCAGGGGTCGGCAACCGGCGGCGCGCGTCTGGGGTTCTGTCTGCCGGCCCCGCTCAGCCCACTGATGGTCTGGGGTTCTGGCTCCCAGCCCCCTGCCCTGCTCAGCCTGCTGCTGGTCTGGGGTTCCAGCCGCCGGCCCCTTGCCAGCTGGGGTCCTGGCCATTGGCCCCGCTCAGCCTGCTGCCGGCCTGGGATACCAGCCACTGGCCCCGTTCACCTCGCTGCTGGTCTGGGGTTCCAGCGCCCAGCCCCCTGCTTGCTGTGGTCCGGGCCTCTGGCCCTGCTCAGCCCTCCTGCTGGCCTGGGATACTGGCAGCCAGCCCAGGGCTCTGCTTCTGGCCTGGTCCCAGCACTCTGCAGCCCTTATCAAAAATTACATTACAATTAGCTTAAAAACTTGAAAACTTAAAAACTTTTTGTATATTACAGTAATCGTTAAAACATGTATAATGTTAATAAATACATACGTTTGAAACAAAGTAGTTGTACTTATGTGCCTGTGCTTAATTTGTGTTTTCAACGATTTACCTTTTAAAAAAATATCTCGCATGTCTTGCACCCCCAGAAAGGGCATCCTGCACCCCCAGGGGGTGTGTGCACCCCAGGTTAAGAATCACTGGACTAAACTGATAAGATCTGCATTTTAATTTAATTTTAAATGAAGCTTCTTAAACATTTTAAAAACCTTGTTTACTTTACATACAATAATTTAGTTATATATTATAGACTTAGAGAGAGAGACCTTCTAAAAACGTTAAAATGTATTACTGGCATGCGAAACCTTAAATTAGAGTAAATAAATGAAGACTCGGCACACCACTTCTGAAAGGTTGCTGACCCCTATTCTATCCTATGCTGCACTCAAGCGGCAGGGAGCAAAGGCTTCGCTCTTTGGATGTTCGCAGAGCGCTAGCCTTTTACATCGAAAGAACAAAACCATTCCGGAAGTCCATTCAACTATTTGTGGCTGTGGTAGACAGAATGAAGGGTCTTCCAGTCTCTTCTCAATGAATTTTGTTGTGGATCATGTCCTGCATCCGTGAGTGCTGCAGCCTGGCAGGAGTGCCGGGCCCTCTGATCACTGCACACTCCACCAGGGCGCAGGCCTGTTCAGAGGCTTTCCTGGCTCAGGTTCTTACCCAGGAAATATGCTGGGCAATGACATGATCCTCCATATACACTTTATGCAATTACCCAGCAGGCCAGAGACGACACAGCCTTTGGTAGAGCGGTACTCCAGTCGGTGGACAACTCCTACCCCACCTCCTGAATTTTGGCTTATGATTCACCTGATTGGAATTGACATGAACAAGCACTTGAAAAAGAAAAAACGGTTACTTACCTTCTCATAACTGTTGTTCTTTGAGATGTGTTGTTCATGTCCATTCCAATATTCATCCTCCTACCCCACTGTCAGGGTACCCGGCAAGAAAGAACTGAGGGGGGTCGGGTCAGCAGGGCCCTATATTGGGCGCCAGGAAGGTGCGACTCCAGAGGGCGCCTAGGCTGACCCTACGGATACTGCTAGGGGAAAAATCTTCCAGCTGTCGTGCACACGGCATGTGCACACCTGATTGGAATGGATATGAACAACACAGCTCTAAGAACAACTGTTACAAGAAGGTGAGTAACTATTTTATATAAAGCTGGAAATCATAATGCCGGTTGCAGATTTAACTGCCACCCTTCACTTAAGAGAACTGTAAAAGACAGTTAAACAAGCTCAAAACAAAGGAACAGGCAGGTCAGCTCAGGAACTTACAATCTAGGTGAAAGGACTGTGGGGTGTGTGTGTGTGTGTGTGTGTGAGAGAGAGAGAGAGAACAAACTCAGGACAGAGAGAGTTTGATGATGTGGCCCTGGAAGAAGCTAGAGAGAGGTTTTGGGTTGGGGCTATGGGATGAAAGAAAGGATGCTGTCTTCTGTTGTTGCTTCCTCCTTTGTTCATGGAAACTGGACTTTGTACATTCTGTATACATAAACAGGATTGCATCAAAGAAATACCTGCCTCTATTATTTTCTCTTCCTAGTAGAAACAACCCACGGGCCTTGAACTTTGATTTGCTGCTTGAGTCAAAAAGGGGAACACACCCACAATAGCACCACTACTTCAGGCTGTAAGGTGCTTTATCAATGTGAAGTGCTGAACTCAGGGAATCATTTCCTCCTCCTCCTGAGTTTGGCTAAGTTATCTAGCAAATATTCCCACTCTTGCAGAAAGTGTCAAGGGGTCTCCAATGGCCATGAGGGCTTTTTTTTCCTTTCCTTCTCATCCTAAAGATGCCACCTCTACCAGCGAAACATCTGCCTGGGGGGGGTTGATATATCATTGACTCAAAGAGTCTGACTCACTAACATCACTTACAGTAACCACTTAGGTTTTCATTGAAGATGTCTCATCCATATACTGAGCAAATTCCGTGCCTGGCTTGTGAGAGCCAAGACTATCAGAGCCTAGTGTGATATGGCTGAAAGCTTGCTCTCCCGCTATTGAGGATTTTCTGTACCCTTCACAATGACCAACACACAATGATCAGGAACATCTTTTGGAAGGAATGAACAGGAACCTCGTTGAGAAAGTTGCCACAATGCCCCAAAATGCAAAAGACAGACAAGTTGGTTGGATTCCTTTCCAACAGCTTGATGGGGTTTGTTAACCAGCTCTGAAAAGCAGATCTTAGTTATCTCAAATTGCTCACCCAAAATTGGATGTCACTTTTGGAGATTTTGACTTGCTTACAGCAAACCAAAAACAAGGCTGGGCCTAGAATCAAGGGGTCTTGTCTACCAGTGCTGCAGTTGAGTCACGAGACCACATTGCATTTACTACATTAACACTGACAAATAATCAGACTCAAAGTAGCAAGGAGCCATATCCAGATGGAAAATCTTTTGAGGACCCAAACTGGAGCTTTGTCCATGTCGTGCCTGTAAGAGTTAGTTGAGCATGATTTGTGGTAAGAGCAAGGGCCTGAAATGGCTAATGTAACTATACACACGAACCACTTTAGCTGTGGAACTTATTAAAGCAAAGAACCGTCAACACTCACAGAATCACCATCCTACAATATTGTAACTGCTCCGATCAAGCATCAAAGGTTTTGGGGCTTGATCCTATGTCACAGAGAGGCATTGAGACACCTCAGCTCAAACTGGTTTCTTCCATCAGTGTTGGTCCAGTTGGCGTAAACACCACCTGGCTCTGTTTCACATAGTCTTGAGGCGTAAACAGTGTGTGTTGCTCCACTTTTCCTGGCCTGTTGTTCAGTTTCCCCTCCATATGAGGATGGGCAGCCCATGGAGGGAGATTCAGCGCCAGACTTAGCATGGCTTTCTGACTGAATTCCATGCTGGTGTAATCACTCAGGAGAGGTGCCCTCATGCTAGAGCTGACTCTTTCTTTTTCGGTTGCAGTTGCTTTTTCAGGGATTTTCAAAAGACTTGGACAGATGTCTGGGCTACCACTAGCACTTTCAGACTGGCCTGCATCACACTCACTGTTGTCTTCTGTGTCCTCAATAAAGGGCTGCAGCTTCAAAGAAGCCTTTGAATCCTCTTCTATCACATGAAGGCTGGTAGTATCATTGTCTGTTTGTGTTTGAAGCAACAGCCTTGAAGTGGGTCCCTGGTTAGCCTACAAACAAGATGAAATGGAAAGAAAAAAATAATTGCATGTTTCTGCACATAGTGTAAACTTACAATATTGAAATAAATAATTTACTAATACTGAGCAACAGAAAAACAGTCAGTTAATGGGCAGCATGGCCGCAGCTATTACTTTCTTGTTTAATCAAGCTGGCCAAGCTATTTTATTTAATCTTTAAATTCCATTTACAATGTGCATCCGTATGAGGAACTTAATTAAGGAAATAAATATTTCTGCCCAAGAGGACCATATTCTCCATCTCTTCATTGTTAACGTGAGGTGAAGTAGGTAACACATAACTAATAAAATGTATATTGCAGGGCCCTATAACTATCGATATGTGTGATTCGCATGCTGATATCAACATTTAACAGGTTGAATTGAACAGTGCAATTCTGCCTAACTACCCTTTGATATCAATGTCCATCTGCAGTGCCTTCTATTCACTTCACTATCGCTTTGGTCTAGGTAAAGATTGTGTATATTTCAGCTGGCTAAACTGCAGAGCAGTGTGTGATGTAAAGCCAAGTACTACCTGCTTAGAAATGTGTGTGTCCTATTAGAGCCATAGAAACTATCACAAAACACACAGAATAGCAAGGCTTTTTAGAGTCCATAAATAGCATCCTTCCTTTCTGGTGACACTGCCTTGGTTTTTCCATTATCTATCTTAAATTACAGACTGGATGTCATGTTCTCTGACCCACCAGTAACTGCTTCCCTCTTCATTTATTTTAAGTGGAATAGGTGAATTACAGCATTGATGACCTGAGAAATTATCAAGATTTGATTGTATTTCATTCATTCTTTCTGATTCCCATTCAAGAGCGGAAGAATGACTGCTACTTTGGGCCATTCACCCAGCCAGGGCTTAGCTTTCTATGAAACCTCACCAGTCCTACATAAAATGTCAAGGTTTTTCTTACCAGCAGTGGTAGTTGGTTCAGCAGGTACCTCAGCACATTCAGAATCTGTCCTGTTTTGAATAAAGACCTGCATATTGTGTGTGTATTTTTGTTGGACCCAGCTAATCTACAAGATTTCTGCATCTCTGAAAACTGAGATTGCATATTCAGGCACTGATGATATTCCATGGTTTATGGAATGGTCTGACATACACCAGTGGTGACAACTGGATAACAGCTGTACCACTCTACCTTATGAGTCCAGAATAAGCTTTCCACAAATTCCTAACTGGAAGATGCATTAACATATGAGGAAGAAGCATGAGCTGCATATTATTACTCTACTCTGTGCCAAAATATTCAAAATTATGCACACGATATTTAAAAATTCTGCAAATTTTATTGATCAATAAATAAATGTGGCTCCGGCATGGCAGTGAGGAGCACAGGCCACTGGCTGCATTGAGGTGGGAGATCACCCTGAAGCTCCCACCTACCTTGGTAGAGGAACTCACAAGTGAGGCTGCACCCAACCTGACACAGTGCAAGGGTCACGTCTGCCCCAGAAACACCCCGGGGCCCTGCCCCTCTGCGCCAGATGCACCAGGTATGGGTGGCTGGCTCAGCCTAGCAGGATCCTAGTGTGGAGGGATCCAGGTGTGGGGTGGGAGGTTTCTGTATGGGGCAATCTGTGTGCAGACAGCTCAGTAGGAGATCTGGATTCACAGGGGCCCATTGGGGGGTTCCAGGTGCAGGGGCAATGGGACTCTTCAGGGGATCCAGGTGAAGGTAGTTGGGGCTTAGCAAGGGGTTGTGGGGAGATGGGGCTCAGCAAGGCAGGTCTGGGTGTAGGGGGACTCAGTGGGAGGTCTGGGTGCTGGGGAAGTGGGGCTTGATGGGGGTGGAAATCCAGGTGCAGCTGGTTGGGGATCAGTGGGGTGGGAGGCTCATCAGAGGGGTCCAGGTGTAGGGGGATAGGGCTTATCAGGGTGAGGGTGTGATGGGCCTGCTTAATGGGAGAGTCCCAGCTGCTGCCAAGGGGATGCCGCATGCCGGGCTCCTGCTTCCCCCCATGATTCCCCTTTTCTTCCCCCTCCCCCTGCCCTATTCCCACCCCACTTCCTTCCCCACTGCCTCTTCGCCCAACCCCCTCTTACCCAGCCCTACTGCGGGCACTCACTGTTGCACAGAAAACAGGAAGACTACCAGCACACAGAAGAGGAATGGAGCACGACTGGCACTAGGTCTCAGGAGGCAGCTTTCAGCTGCAGAGTCGGCAAAGCTGAGAGGTAGCCTCCTTCAGCTGGACAGAAATGAGGTGGGGCAGTGGCACTTAATCCCATGTTCCCCTCCATGCCTTGCCCCCCAAACTGCACCCATGGTCATTTCCCCCCCTCCCCACCCTCGCATGGCTTTCTTTTAATTCCCTGCCATTTTCGTCAGGGAAGCACATAAATTCTGCGGGGGGGGGGGGGGGGGGGGGGCGTTTTCTACAGGTGTGCAGTCACGCAGGAGTAGCATGCACATATATATATATATATATATAATCGCCTGCAGGTTGATGAACTAGTGCAAAATCCTGATCATCTTGCTTAAGTGTATAGCCCTACTGACTTCAATGGCAATACACATACGAGTGAGATGAAGAGAAAATGAAGACTGTTTAACTGAGTCTGTTTAACTGAATCTGAAAAGCAGTAAGAACAGACTTCAGACTTCCCTCATTATGCATTATGCAAGAACAAAGGTACATCCAGTGAAATAGAAAGGCGAACTTAAAAGTGATAAAACGGAAATGCTTTTGTTTTTTTACACCATGCATAGTTATCTGTGGAACTCATTGCTACAAGATAACATTGAGTTAGAGTCTTCCAAGATAAAAAAAATTATATATTATATTGATCCCATATAATATCATTTTTGTAACCTTACAAATATAAGTGGCATTAAATCTGCCTGTTTCCTGGCATAAGGCATCCTCTAGCAGTCTGAGGTTAGGAACAAAAACTTTCCTGTGGTTAAGTTACTCCATAATTGTGCCTTAAAGTGATTCTGGTGGGGAAATTTTTTGGGGTGGAGAAGCTGGGGGTCAAGGGAGTAACCCCTGTGACCTCCCTCCACATGACCCCTCCCCGTGTAACCTCTCCCTGTCCTACCCCTAGCCTGGGACCCCCACACTCTCCCTATCTCATCCCTTCCCACCTTAGCTGGGGAGGGCCCGGGGAGGATGTCCCTGGCTTGGCTGGAGCTGCTCCGGCAGGCCGGGCAGCACGGCCGCAGCCTGCCAGCCACGGAGCTGCAGCTGCTTCAGAGGTTGGGGGGAGAAAAGCGTGGCTAGAAGTGGAGAGACTGTGGCCCTGCCTCTTCCCTTCTGTTTCTTCTGGCTGTGCTGCCACTCCTTGCCCCCTATGTTGGGGAGGTGGGGCTGTGTCCCACCTCTCCACCTCTCTATACCCATTCATAAGCCGACCCCCTTCTCTGATGCTTCCCTTTTTTACTAAAAAAAATTCAGCTTATGAACAAGTATATATGGTAGGTACTTTTAATCCTATGCTTGATCTCCTTTATTTCTTCTAGGAATTTACTACTGATTTACTTGACAGTGTTCGTTCGTGACTTGAAGCAATTATGTGAGCGCTCTGACTATAGTGAAATTAATTTTAGGCTGGAAGTTAGTTAATGAATGGGGGAGGCAACCTAGTGACAGATGTGGAAAAAGCTGAAGTACTCAATGCTTTTTTTGTCTCAGTCTTCACAGATAAGGTCAGCCCCCAGACTGCTGCAGTGGTCATCACAGTATGGGGAGGAGGTGAACAGCCCTCAGTGGTAAAAGAACAGGTTAAGGACTATTTAGAAAAGCTGAACATGCACAAGTCCATGGGGCCGGATGCGCTGCATCCGAGGGTGCAGAGGGAGTTGGCTGATGTGATTGCAGAGCCATTGGCCATTATCTTTGAAAACGTGTGGCGATCAGGGGAGGTCCCAGACAATTGGAAAAAGGCAAATATAGGGCCCATCTTTAAAAAAAGGGAAGAAGGAGAATCCAGGGAACTACAGAGTGGCCAGCCTCACCTCAGTCCATGGAAAAACCATGGAGCGGGTCCTCAAGGAATCCATTTTGAAGCACTTGGAGGAGAAGAAGTTGATCAGGAAAAATCAACATGGATTCACCAAGGGCAAGTTATGCCTGATCAACCTGATTGCCTTCTCTGATGAGATAACTGACTCTGTGGATATGGGGAAAGTGGTGGATGTGATATATCTTGACTTTAGCAAAGCTTTTGATATGGTCTCCCACAGTATTCTTGCCAGCAAGGTAAAAAAGTATGGATTGGATGAATGGACTATAAGGTGGATAGAAAGCTGGCTAGATTGTCGGGCTCAGTGGGTAGTGATCAACAGCTCGATGTCTAGTTAGCAGCCGGTATCAAGCGGAGTGCCCCATGGGTCGGTCCTGGGGCCGGTTTTGTTCAACAGCTTCATTAATGATCTGGATGATGGGATGGATTGCACCCTCAGCAAGTTTGTGGATGACACTAAGCTGGGGGGGGAGGTAGATACACTGGAGGGTAGGGATAGGATACAGAGGGACCTAGATAAATTGGAGGATTGGGCCAAAAGAAATCTGATGAGGTTCAACAAGGACAAGTGCAGAGTCCTGCACTTAGGATGGAAGAATCCCATGCGTTGCTACAGACTGGGGACCGACTGGCTAAGTGGCAGTTCTACAGAAAAAGACCTGGGGATTACAGTGGATGAGAAGCTGGATATGAGTCAGCAGTGTGCCCTTGTTGCCAAGAAGCCTAACAGTATATTGGGCTGCATTAGTGGGAACACTGCCAGCAGATTGAGGGAAGTGATTATTCCCCTTTATTCGGCACTGGTGAGGCGACATCTGGAGTATTGCTTCCAGTTTTGGGCCCCCCACTACAGAAAGGATGTGGACAAATTTGGAGAGAGTACAGCGGAGGGCAACAAAAATGATTAGGGGGCTGGGCACATGACTTACGAGGAGAGGCTGAGGGATCTGGTCTTATTTAGTCTGCAGAAGAGAAGAGTGAGGGGGGATTTGATAGCAGCCTTCAACTACCTGAAGGGGGGCTCCAAAGAGGATGGAGCTAGGGTGTTCTCAGGGGTGGCAGATGACAGAACAAGTAGCAATGGTCTCAAGTTGCAGTGGGGAGGTCTAGGTTGGATATTAGGAAAACTATTTCACTAGGAGGGTGGTGAAGCACTGGAATGGGTTACCTAGGAAAGTGGTGCAATCTCCATTCTTAGAGGATTTTAAGGCCCATCTTGACAAAGCCCTGGCTGGGATGATTTAGTTGGGGTTGGTCCTGCTTTAAGCAGGGGGTTGGACTAGATGTCCTCCTGAGGTCTCTTCCAAACCTAATCTTCTATGGTTCTAACTGACCATGAACATGCTACTTTATCTACTTGTACTTTGTAAAAATCTGGAAGTGTTAAAAACAACAAAAAAACAAAACAAGAAAGGATCAGATCCACTCTGCTATGGAACACAGTAGGATATGATCATAAACACTGCCATACTAGATCAGACCTATGGTGCTTCTAGTCCAGTATCCTAGCTTAGACATTGGCCAGCACCAGATGCTTCACAGGAAGGTGCAAGAAACCTGACAGCATACAAGCTAGAGATTTCTTAAACCCTGAAGAATGGATCTTTTTAGCTAGCAATTTGCTGACACAGAACTGATGTAGCCAGCTCCTCTGGCCCCTGCCCCAGCAGATGGCATATGGCAGGCATGTGTAGATAGAGAAAGGGCATGACTTGAGCACCCTACTGAGTTCTGGCAATACTTGGTTGGTAGACAATCTCTTGCTGCGATTACTCTCTGTCTAGTTAGAGCAACCCCAAAGCCCTCAAAAGTGTGCTGAAGCTGAGGTCAGTGAAGAACTGGTCCCAGAATCAGATAGCAGAAACCAGCTCCTTTGTGATGCAGTTGTGAATTTGGATCAAAATATTTTATCTAACTTTCATATATTTGGGGATTCTATTAATTGTGGATTTGAACAATTCCAGATTCACATGAACTTTCACACTCTGGATTTCTCAAGTAACCATCAATCCTGGTGATTATTGACTCTTACATAATGGACTTTGTTTAAGTCAAAAAAATGTAACTCTCCCCCCACCCCCCCCTTTTGAATTACTTCATGGTTTTGTCTTTGTTTTTCACACATTTGCCTTAGTGCATATTGCATAATGCTTGGGGGGGGGGGGGGGAAATCAATAAAACCTTTTTAAAACGAAGTAGGAAAATCCCTTGTAAAAGCCTGACACTACATTCCTAATATGATCAGAGCTTCAGCTAGATCTTTAATGCTGTACATTTACCAGACACAATTAAAAAGAGAAGATGCTAGTAATCAGTGCTGCTGTAATTCACTGAAAGGGCCCATTCATAAACACTTTTCATACCCGTGGAATGATTCTTGCCACATCTTGGATAGCGCTGCTCTCTCTTGGACTTGGTAAAGTTGGCCAGCACAATTTTCTTGACCTGGAAAGACATGCTTATTAAACTGAGGAGCCAATTAAATAACTGAGCCTTCATATACTTCTGTTTTCATCACAAGTCATGTACATAGTTTATCAGTGTTTTCATGCACATCAGACCAGGATGTCTTATAGCAGCTATTAACAAGACACACAAAAATTGGAGGTCCAAAACTATAGTCCATATTTTCACAGTAAGTTAGTGAGTTTCTGATGCACAATTATTTAGTGTAATTAACAAGAGCTATGAAGGCCATCAGCATGTGACTCTCTTCCCATCTATACTACATATCAGCTTTCTCTTTCTTTAATCCACCACTATTTCATGGCTCCTCCAACCCCCTTTCCTCCCTTGCAGGTTAGGCTTGTTTTACCAGTAGCAACTTATAGATAGATTTCCATTTAGAAATCTGCCCATCCCCCCAAAGCAAGCATCTGCTCCTCCCCCATGATGCTACAAACCTGTGGAGGCCTAGGGACTAGAAGGCAGAGTGCAGCAGAGCTATCTTGGCATATTAGCCCATGTCACCCCTTGCTTAGGACTCAGACACAATGGGAGCTCCACCTATCTTGACTGAAGGATCAGACATGGTATTCAGTGAACTAGCTGTAGAGCAATAGGTACTTCCTCATGCAGACTTCATATAAAATCCAAATTCTAGCTGCATTTTTCAGGGCTCAGATAGTATGTCTGCCTCTGTGCTTAAATCCTACTAGGATTAGTGGTGGGAGAAAAACTGTGGTGCTTTTCCAAGGTAAAACCAAATTAATGAGCCTTGTTCAAATTAGTTTCAGCTGAGGGCCTTCATGAATACAATCTCTCAGTGGTTTATAATCTCTTATTGAACTTGGGACCTGAGAAATAACAAGCTTTCAAAAGCCCTACTAAGCTATCCACCTCTAACTCTGGCTAACTTTACCATGTATGTGTTCAAACTAAGCCTCCAGACCGACAAGAAATCAGACAGTATTTGATGGTTAAACTGAGGGGCAGATGCGGAAAAGTGATACTATTTTATATAAATACAAAACTAATCTAAAATGGAAATAAATATACATGCCACAGAGTGAACTGGGCCTTTAAGAGGGTTGGGGCTCAGATACATCTGTGCCATTCTTGGCTCACTAGGGTTCCCAGGCATCCGGTTTTCAACTGGAATGCCTGGCAACTCCGGTCGGAACTGCCGACTGGGCCATTAAAAGTCCAGCCGGCGGTGCAGCGGGGGCCCAGGGCTAAGGCAGGCTCCCTGTCTGCCCTAGCTCTGTGTGGCTCCTGGAAGCGGCTGCCAGGTCCCTGCAGCCCCTAGATGCATGGACGGCTAGGGAGGTTCCACAGCTTCCATTGGTCAGGAACCACAACCAGTAGAAACTGTGGGAATGGCGCCTGTGGGTGCGTAGGCAGCACGCGGAGCCTCCCTGGCCACCCATGCATCTGGGGGCTGCAGGGACCTGGCGGCCGCTTCCGGGAGCCACGGTAAGCGCTGCCAAGACCCCAAACACCCTCCCATACCCCAACCCCCTGCCCCAGCCTGGAGTCCCCTCCCGCACCCAAACTATTAAGGGAAGCCAGGAGTGACTTCTTTTTTTTTTAAACTGCCACCTGTTGAGGTGATGCAGTGAACTCTGTGAATGAAGGGTGGATGAAAGGACAGACTAGAGCCCAGGAAGGCTACAGCTGAGCCCAGGAGAAGGGTAATGCTGAATGCGTGTGGTGTGGAAGAGAAGATGAACCCTTGATAGAAGGACTGTGTCAGGTGAGTCTGGCATGGAAGACGTGTGTGTGTTTGGACTTGGCTTATACTCCGGAAGGGGTGGACTTTTGACTTGACCAGAAGGCGAAGGCAGAAAGAGCCATTTCCAGGCAAGGGGAAACTGAGGCAGGAGACCAGCCCAGAGCCAGATTGGGTAAGTCTCTATTACAATATGTATATAAAAGTTACATCCTAGAATGTAGAGAAGTCTGAAGGAATGCCTAACATAGTGAATGCTAATGGGAAGGGGGTAGGTTTAGCGGATAAAATAAAAAAAGAACAAGTTAAACATCACTTAGAAAAGTTAGATGCCTGCAAGTCACCCGGGCCTGATGAAATGCATCCTAGAATACTCAAGGAGCTAATAGAGGAGGTATCTGAGCCTCTAGCTATTATCTTTGGAAAGTCATGGGAGACGGGAGAGATTCCAGAAGACTGGAAAAGGGCAAATATAGTGCCCATCTATAAAAAGGGAAATAAAAACAACCCAGGTAACTACAGACCAGTTAGTTTAACTTCTGTGCCAGGGAAGATAATGGAGCAAGTAATTAAGGAAATCATCTGCCAACACTTGGAAGGTGGTAAGGTGATAGGGAATAGCCAGCATGGATTTGTGAAGAACAAATCATGTCAAACCAATCTGATAGCTTTCTTTGATAGGATAACGAGCCTTGTGGATAAGGGTGAAGCGGTGGATGTGGTATACCTAGACTTTAGTAAGGCATTTGATACGGTCTCGCATGATATTCTTATCGATAAACTAGGCAAATACAAATTAGATGGGGCTACTATAAGGTGGGTGCATAACTGGCTGGATAATCGTACTCAGAGAGTTGTTATTAATGGTTCCCAATCCTGCTGGAAAGGCGTAACGAGTGGGGTACCGCAGGGGTCTGTTTTGGGACCGGCTCTGTTCAATATCTTCATCAACGACTTAGATATTGGCATAGAAAGTACGCTTATTAAGTTTGCGGATGATACCAAACTGGGAGGGATTGCAACTACTTTGGAGGACAGGGTCATAATTCAAAATGATCTGGACAAATTGGAGAAATGGTCTGAGTTAAACAGGATGAAGTTTAACAAAGACAAATGCAAAGTGCTCCACTTAGGAAGGAAAAATCAATTTCACACATACAGAATGGGAAAAGACTGTCTAGGAAGGAGTACGGCAGAAAGGGATCTAGGGGTTATAGTGGACCACAAGCTAAATATGAGTCAACAGTGTGATGCTGTTGCAAAAAAAGCAAACATGATTCTGGGATGCATTAACAGGTGTGTTGTGAGCAAGACACGAGAAGTCATTCTTCTGCTCTACTCTGCTCTGGTTAGGCCTCAGCTGGAGTATTGTGTCCAGTTCTGGGCGCCGCATTTTAAAAAAGATGTGAAGAAATTGGAAAGGGTCCAAAGAAGAGCAACAAGAATGATTAAAGGTCTTGAGAACATGACCTATGAAGGAAGGCTGAAAGAACTGGGTTTGTTTAGTTTGGAAAAGAGAAGACTGAGAGGGGACATGATAGCAGTTTTCAGGTATATAAAAGGGTGTCATAAGGAGGAGGGAGAGAACTTGTTTACCTTAGCCTCTAAGGATAGAACCAGAAACAATGGGTTTAAACTGCAGCAAGGGAGGTCTAGATTGGACATTAGGAAAAAGTTCCTAACTGTCAGGGTGGTTAAACACTGGAACAAATTGCCTAGGGAGGTTGTGGAATCTCCGTCTCTGGAGATATTTAAGAGTAGGTTAGATAAATGTCTATTAGGGATGGTCTAGGCAGTATTTGGTCCTGCCATGCGGGCAGGGGACTGGACTCGATGACCTCTCGAGGTCCCTTCCAGTCCTATAATCTATGAATCTATGAATCTATGAATCTATGTCATCACCCCTCCCATCCCAACTTTCATATGGGTCATCCTAGACTGTAAGCTTCTCAGAACAGGGACTGAGACTACCTCCATATAGCTCCGAGCAACACAAGGCTCCATCTTGATTAGTTTGGCACTGCCATAACAATAACAGAGCTCCTGGCAATTATTTTCCAGTGGAAATGGCGGAGAGCAAAATGTGGAAGCAGGGAAGGAATTTCAAAAGCAATTAATGCTGGCCTAACTCTGCTCCTATTGAAGTCAGTGTGAGTTGAATTAATTTAACTTGTCCACTATTGAGAATCTCCTGGCCTCAATTCTCTCTGCATATGAAATCGGCACAATAGCACTTTGTATGTGTTTTTTTTTAAATTATTCACTTTAATATTATCAGTGCAATAAGTCAAAGCTATATTATATTTTGTTGGCTGTATAAACATTTTCTGATTCTGCTCTCATGAGCTGAGAGCCTTCCTGCAGTCAATGAAGGAGTTCAAGCTGTCTGTCTGCTCTCCCTTTAGATGCACTTTTTATGAAATCAGTGTAGCTCATGTGACTGAGTGAATTCATTTTCTTAGACCTCCACCCTGCCCCCCACTCCCACCCTCCAAAAATATCCTGTCAGAAACAACAGAAACTACTGTTATGTAGGTTTCCGGAATCTTAAACATGTTTTTTTATATATATATATTCCCGCCCCCATGCAAAGGGCAGGGTCACTCTTCAGTTTTTTTTTTGTTTTTTTAACTTTGGAATGCTCCAATCTGGAAATCATGTTCACATGATTTGACACACTATTTCCCAATGCCCTGATTCTGGCCTACACAAACTTAAGCTGTCCCCTCCGGCTACAGAACAGATACCAATGAGCCTCAAATTCATTCTGAAAGTAGCAATAAGCCAGAGAGAGGCCAGCAAGGATGAGTAGTTGCTGCAGGGAGAAGGGTTGTGATGGAGCAGTAGACCAGAATAAATCATGCCATGGACCATATTTGACCTTAGGGCCATGGTTTTGACATCTTGTCTGCTCTAGTCACTCAGCACCAGTCAAGTCAGATAATGACAGGAGAAGTAGTTAAAGCAGAGAAAACAGAGATGGGGGCAGGGTTCCAGGGTTTCCTTATCGTAATCTATGACAGGTTTTGTATTAGTAGACTATTGGTGCATTTTCAGATGCACAACAATAGTTTACTAATGTGCAACCAGTCATGGTTTATTATTATTATTATTATTATTTATTAGATTATAGCTCCTTCAGTTTGCATTTTGTAAAAATAATATTTTAAAAAGACAGTTCTTGGGGGGAGGGGGATGTTATGCAACATTCTTCCACTATAGAAAGTAGTTCCTCACAAAATGGGAAAAACCACCATCACATCTCAACAGGTGTGTTGTTATCCCTGTCTTCTTCCCCTCATTGTTTCCTCTTCACTCATTTAACATAATGTTGGGGGTGGTACGAGATTATGTCCCAAATGAGCACTAGTGGGAGTTGATGCACTACTAGGTTATCTGGGCTTTCTAAATTATATCCATCTGTACGTGGCACTGAACAATCAATCCACAGTCCTACTGTAATAGGAAATGGATGATCCCAGTCCATCAGGAAATATGGCCCATAATAATCAATTTGACAATTATTCCTTGCATAAGAACTTTTATCTATTTTTGGGACAGTAGGAAGTATTACATATTTATCCCATTGATGTCTGAGATTGTAACTGGACTGGCAGCTGTATCAAAGACTAAAACATTCTGAGTTTGTGGCAAAGAAGCCTCTTTAGTCATCTGTAGCTTGCACATTCTTGGTTTGTTAATACTGTTCCAAAACCACAAGTATTGAGTAAATTATCAGTATAACTTGCTTTTTTGCATCCTGTCTCATAAGGAATTGTCATTTCTAATTTCAAATTAGAAAGACCAATTGTGCAAAAATAAGACATGACTCAACACTACAGAATGTGCAAGGTCAGTAAAATGTACTTATGCTGTGCAATAGCCCAATTAATATTACCCTCTTACCTTCTAAGCATCAAAGAACAAATGATGGGTAGAAAAAACATGGTGGATATGATGCCAAGACAAAGGGCAGCAACAATACCTTCAAATTCCCCTTTATCTGATGGGAGATAAATAGAGAAGTAAATCACTTATGGGACCAGGTTTTGAGAGACTGGAACGAAATGGAATTATCTTTGCACAAAGCATAAACCTCACAGTTATAGCATGAGATTCCTGTGAGCTTAGTCACAATCAAATCACTATAAAACTAATTTCAAGTTCCACACATGACTGAATGATAAATCTTTAAATCCACACACTGACCATAGAAAGGAGCTATATAAAAAGTGGGTGGAGTAGGGAGTATTCTGTCTTGTAGGGCCCCATCTAAGCTATGGGCTACATCTGTAGCCCCAGATTATGAGATTGCTTCAACCAGCATAATTTAAAGTAGCCCTAAATTAAACCAGGAGCCATTTTGGTCCAAGGATCTTCTCTTTTGTCCCCTATAACTATAACTTTGATTCTGTAATCAGCTGATGACCTGCTAATTTGACCTGGTTACAACAAAAAGGCAGCTTTATTCACAACACAACCATGTCAACTGTGGCTGTGCAACTACACCTACTACCCAGCCTACCATTATTTGTATCAACAATTTCTGGGAAAGTATTGCTAGAGACCCCTTTCTTTCTCCCTTTCTGCCCCCTTTCTGAGTGCCCAGAGGAGATGCACAAAGACCACCATCAGCACAGAGCTGTAAGGAAGTACATGTCATCTTGGTTACCTAGATGGCAGGTAGAGAGTCCTGTATACTCAGCAAAACCAACAGCATTTTAGCCTAGCTACTGGAAGATAATCATATGCTAGCCTATGTTGTTGACATGGTCAATGCATGATTAGAACTGAGTATTAACTAAGTTTTGTGTGGACACAAACAACACTTGCAATAAAGCTGGCTGAATTCTTTTTTTTTAAATAGGTATTGTAAATTTTTTAGTTCCAAAAAAAGGATTTTGGTAATTTTGGTAATTTTCATCCATTTTGATAATTTTTCATATTTTTAAATGAGTAAACTGTGAAACTTTGAAAAAATGAACACTTCAAAATAAAAACGCTGAGTTTTTCTCTTTACAAAATTTGTTTTTTTTTTAACCAGCCATGTCAGTAACCGGTCAAATTCATTTGAAAGTTAGTGCAAATAGAATCTGATACAAACAGTGTGTCCTTGCTTTACTCACTGATTGTACCAAGCTTGATTCCTTGGCAGCAGCATGTCACAGTTTTTTAAGGCTAGAAGCGACCAGCAGATCATGTACTCTGATCTCCTGAACATTACGAGCTACAGAAACCCACCCAGTTATCCCTACATTGAACCTAATAACCTAGCGATTAAACTAATGTAATACAGCCCTCAGGAGACTAAACTATTATGTGCCTCAGGTAGAGAGTACAAGGGACTGAGGCAAACCAATGTCCGAAGCCCCTGCAATGGCAGGGAATTGATTTGGTGAGATATATCCAGATTTGGTGAGATATATCCAGACGATTCTAGCAAGGAACCTGTGCCCCATGCTGCAGAGGAAGGTGAAAACCCAAATCAAACCAACCCCCTACCCCAGGTTCCCTGCCAACATGACCTGGGGGAGAAATTCCTTCCTGACCCCAAATCTGGCAATCAGTGACCCGGAGCATGTGAGGAAGACCCACCAGCCAATTGAACGGTAAAGAAAATTCTCTACACAGCCTCAGCGCACTAGCCCACCTTTTCCAGAGTCCCATCTGGGCATAGTCATCTCTGAAGCATCGGAAGAGGGAGGGGAAAAAACTCTGATTATGCCAGGGATGGGTGGGAAGGAAGGAATTCCTTCCTGACATCTACAGCTGACCAGCTAAAGTCCTGCATGAGATTTAGGAACATAAAACTAACCCGAAAGGAACCCTTTGGGCCACCAAGCCCAGCCTACCCCTCCTCCCAAGCAACCCAGTCATTAAATCCCACTAAAATGTATCTAGTTCATTCTTAAAACTAGTTAGGTTGTTTGCCCCCCACTATTCCTGTTGGGAGGCTGTTCTGAAACCTCACTCTTCTGAGGGTTTATAGAAACCTTCTTCTAACTTCCAGCCTAAAATTTATTCATGGCCAATTTATATCCAAGTGTTCTCATATGAAAGTTGGTTTAAGTTGATGATGAACCATTTCATGTTTGCAGGGGAATTTTAATTCCTTTCCCATTTCTGTCTGCTTCAAGCCCTAGGTGTGTGGGTTTATTTGTTTGTTTGTTTTTGCGCTGTACAAAAACTGACCGGAATGAAATTATAGGCCTCCCTCATTGCTTGTCTGCTGAAGAGAGTTCATGGGAGTCTATCATGTTTACCCCTCCTTCAGGTCAAAGAGGCAAAAAGCTGTAGGGGAATGTCACCCTTTCCCTAGCTCTGTCTTTCAGTTTTACAGGTTGTTCTACTCATAGCTAATATTGCCCAGGACTGAGGTTTTGGAATAAAATACCGCAACCGATTTTTATGGTATGAATCAATGCAGCACAGTACAGTCACACAAAGAACTTCACGGTACCATATTTCAGAGTAGTGAAAAACTGTGAACGACTTTGGGCTCCTTCTCCTGCAGTGGTGACTCCTGAAATTTGTACTTTATAGGTAGTTTTTTCTTTAAGTCCTGTTAACAGGTAGCAGGTGGTAGAAGAATTGACAGCAACAGCTGCAACACAAGAGGGTGAGGGATCAGCAAAAGTAGCCAAATTCAAGCTGTACATAGGAACAAGCCCATAAAGCTGTAGCTGAGAAGAGGCCTAACTTCATGCCCTCATCCCAAACCTGTAGGAAACCATACTCTGCAGACCTTCGATGCTTGGTGCCAAAGGAGGAAGCATTCTATGGCGGATGCTGGGATTGGGACTCACTATGTATCCTCTCTTCTTGAAATTAATCAGGATCCTGGAACAAGTAATCTCAGTGTATGGCTATTTGAAGATGGTGTGCCATAAACTTCCAGTATAGGTAATTGCCTGGGTATTTAACCCAAGATCTCAAGAGCTAAAAGCATAAGCCTCTACCACTTGAGCTATCCTTAAAGGGTAGCCGTGATAGGCTCGTATACTCTGTAGACCGGGTGCAGGCGGAGGAGGGGGGGAAGGGAGAAGAGAGGTGTGAAACACACTGAAAGTGAGTTTCCTGTGTATCTACTGTTGTGACAGTCAGAATAAGGACTTATCTGAAGGTTATTGCTTAATCAGTATGCTTATACATCTGCATTAAGTGTCTAGGCCCTGAATTTGACCCCTAATGTAGAATGCATGACTCAAAAGAGCTTGTAGATGCCTGGTAACTGTCAAAGCAGGTGATAGTAGGAACGTACCATGGGGCCTAATCTCGCAACTTTTACTAACATGAGCAATCCTCATTCATCAAGCAACACTCACCTTACTTGACTTCAGAGATGTACTACTCAGGTAGGTATTTGTGAGAGAAAGGACTGTATGTTCAGATCCACAGCTGTATTGCTTTGGTTTAGTTCAAAACTATATTTCCTTTCTGAAGGTGCAGTGGATGGTTTTGCTGTCACCAGAATAACTTCACTTGCAATACAACAATGCCTTTTATGTTGTAGAATGCTGCCAAGCTTTTAGATACTCTTGATATGGAAGTTTTAATGTTAAAGAAAATAGCCTATTTCCTGAAAGCAAAAGGTGTGACCGTAGAGCTGAGTGAGGCAAAGAGTCTGCGAAATGAAGCTTATCATCCTTCCTTTCTGGAAAACCCAGTAATCATCTGTCAGGTTAATTCTCGTTGCAGCAACTTGAATTGTCACTACACTTCAGCAGTTTTTCAACTCTTTCTGCCCACAAAGTTCAAGCAACCCTGGGATTTGTTTTTGCAAAACACTAAACTTTCTAAGCAGGCACCTGGGATGAAATCTGCCTTTGAGTCAATGGAACTCTTGCCATTGACTTCAATGAAGCCAGGATTTCATCCACCAAATTTAGATTATTTTTTGATCATCCATTACGTCCATCGGCTGATTTTTTTTGAGTTCTAGAAACCAGTGGCTCTTCTATTTTGCTCTTCTATTGTTTTCAGGAAATATTTGTCATCTCTCTTGATATGCAGACTGCACTAGCTATGAAAGTTAAAGTTCTAAACCTCAATGTGTTGTAACTTGCAGCTTGGAATCTTTCCCCTGCAGACAAGAGCGAGGATATCAATCAAAAGAGAATCTGTTGTAAATTTTCTCTGATATGAGCTCATGTAAAACGGAATCAGCCCACCATTCATTAGCTATTTAATGAATCTTTCTTTGTAATTAATATAGTGCCTCTAGGAACCAACTGAAAACTATATTCTTTGGAGATGGTAATAACCGATCACTTATCTAATCTGTCTTTCAATACGAGCAGGAAACTGTTGAGACTATATTTAATTTTTGTCTAATAAGCAGCAAATAAGAATCATGCATTATCTTTGACCCCCCAGTAGAGATCTTCAGAAACAAGATGGGCTGAGTCATAATACAACACAGAAATAGTGTGAATTGTCACAATAACTTAAGCTAAGTGGTAAACCTGCTGATAGCATATCCTTCCTTTCAGTGTTTAACAGAAATTGCTACTATATTTTTAGCAGCAGGAGTTTTAAGCATCTTTGAAGCTTTTATTTGGCCATGACACTAAAACCTAGTGTCATGAAAATGGCTGAAGCTTTAACAGCAACTTGATCACTTGTAAACTAAAACAAATTGTATTGAACTGGAGGGTAATTCTGTGAACCTTTGAACATTTTTCTGAATTCAAAATATGTTGAGTGTTTCTTTCATGGCCTAAATTGATCTGAATTTTGGCTTCCTGTGGTGATGCTGATGCTTAATCTTTAAAGATACATTTCATAATAAACTGAGAACATACCCTGTAATCATTAGAAGTCTTTGGATAGTCTAAACCAGTTAGAATATTAAAATGTTCACTTGCAGTTGATCTGCTGATAGACTCAACTGCCACTGAAATCAAAGGTGAATAAAGTTCTATGTATGGATTAAAGGTATTAAGTCGCTCAACACTTGTAATTTGTAGGCAACAGTTATGTCTGATTGCTACTGCTCTATGTGGGAAATGTTGGTCTTGTCTTATGATGATATGACATAGTGACCTACCCAGAGAGAGATTCTTCATTGTATCTGTGTAGTTGATTCTGTATCCCTGGAGGAAGCCCAAACAGTCTTCTGCAGGTACTTCAGTCCATTTCACAATAGCGGAATGCTTCATGATATTTGAAATTTTCACAGTAGCTGGACCTGTCCTAGGAACTTAAGCATCAGGTCATTTAAAAATAAATAATTCAAATCATACAGATAATTATTGTCTGTAATCCAATGTACATAGAAATTGACCGCTGAATGGGAAGCATCTCCCCAATTTGCAGACTGACACACAGATAACTAATGGCAGAGAAGGGAAAGAGAACAATTACATACAGTGGGAGGCTGAGTCCTGCTTAAAACAATACCAAAGAAGGTAGAGACATATCATCCATCTGCTACAGATACAATTTCTAAGGATACCCTTACTCACCATAGTCACATTGGCATGAATGGCTACTCACCTAGGAAGGTGCTAGTCAATGTGGGTAAAGGTATCAGAATCTGGCCACAAATCACACACTGCAAGAAGGGACAAACCCCCTGCTCCATTGCCTTAAACATCTCTGCCATGAATAGTAATAGTTACCCCATCATCTCTGTGGACCCATCACTAGCAAGCAACATCACATTCACTCACACACAAAGCCAGCACATCACAGCTTGGAGTTAGGGGCATGACTGAGTGGATAGTAGTGTTATGTTAGGTCATCCCAGCAAAGATGTTATGGTGGAGCTCCCTTATTACTGATGGTGGAGAAATAGGAGAAAAAGTGGAGGGGAACAAACGGGGCGAGGGGCGGGGAATGAAGATTTTCTAGGAAATACCTCCTTGAACTGAGTAGAAGTGGGTCACTCCAAATGTCCTCTCATGTCTCATGAAACTTTCACATTCACATATATCAGATGCATGCACCATTATTTTGTACAATTTATATGGTTGTAAATGGTCTGGAAAACAATCAAGTTAGAATCAGTATTTGCTGAACAGGTAAGGGGAGGGAACTTTCAGATTTTCTGTATAGCCTCCCCAAATATAGTCTAACAAATTTCAGGTCTTCATGTTAAGAGTCCAAATGTACACATTCTCCAGGTGGCTTCCTAGACCACCCTCATACAACCTGTATATTGGATTTTTTTCATAATTAAAATGACAAATATTAATATACAACCTTGTTCGTAAAGTATGCCAAATTGGTTTCTAGTCTGCTTCTGTTGCACAGATGGAGCTACAGGGTGGAAAGCAGGAAAGTAAAATAGCTCGAAGGCCTCTTGGCTCAAGCATGGATTTTGTTTTTTCTGTCTGGGAACTTAAACTGGGGTGCTCATATATTAAGAGGATCCATGAAAACAGTGGATGAATTATTGATAACATTTCAATTGTGACCCTCAGATCAAATGTCTCCAATGTACATTGACATTAATCCTGATTGATCTTTGCCAGAGTCACTTGTATGATCTCAGTCAATATGCAGAATGCAAGTCCTGTAAAATGTTCCTGAACAGAAGCACTTTGCACATAACTCAGATATGCTGCATAACAAGCTTTGTTTTGTTATTGCGACTTTACAAGGACAAGTTATGGGGAAAGGGATGGAATGTCATCTACTGGGCAGCCTGTGACACAGCTGTCCGTCATGTAAGTGAAGTTTACCTAGGAGGGCAAAATGTTGTCACCATTGTCATGCTGTTAGCCTGCAGTATATAAGTCTCTATCCTGGATTTGGGGGAGGGGAATAGCACAAACAGTCTGTGTTTGTATAGCTGCATTTCTTCACTGACCATGACCAGTAGGCTTCCCAGGGAGGACTGAAACTCCCATGTACTTCAATATTTTTTTTCCCTATGTACACAGAACAAAGAAGAGTAGAAGTGTGAGGAAGGATCTTCGTCTTTCTTTCACTTGCAGTTTTAAAAACCACAAGACAGAGGCATGTTTCCCATAAAATAACTGGACAATCCATGAAAGAAAGTTGAATTGTTACCTAGTGTGAAATTTCCCATGGGCGTAGTTATTATTTTCATGTGCATATCTTCTTTACCAGTGCCCCAATCAACCACAAAACACTTTGGAATGTATTCTGGAGTCCAGGTGACAACAGTGTTGTTTCCCTGTGGTATGGCAGTGATTTGTTCAGGCAAAACTGAGGGAAAAGCAAAATATTGTATAGATCAATAAATAGGAAAGCACATATTTAAAAAAAAAATTCACTGTGAAGTCAGCATCCTGTGGCAAGTCATGGAGACCCTGGGAATAGTAAGGCTTAATGAACTCTAATCACTAGTAACAATATAGTTTATAAAATAGTTTCAAGCCAGTCTAGTGCTTTGCACTGCCTTAGCGAAGATCCACATTTGATTTCTGGACATGGCCTTTACTACAAAGGGGGAAGAGAACATTCAAACCTTGGGAAGGGGAGCACCTTACTTAACAGGAATCCTCCCCCCAGGAAAGTCATACATAGTACTGAATGGAGTACTGCTATGTGAGACATTTCTGAGTGGGGGAGACAGTCATGGCTTCAGATTGAGGGAAATAAGATGTTTTTGTGGTATTCTTCTTTATGTAAAGTCTGACAATAGTAGGACTGGCTAGAAAATGAGAATTGCATTTCACAAGAAAAGCTGGGGTTTCAGCATTTAGTTTTGTGTCTGTGTGAACAGACACAAAGTTTTGAAACTCTGTGGAAAAACCAGAGAGAGACTGACTGTAGCCTGGTAGTTAGGGCACCAAGTTAGAAGGGGCAGGAACTGGAACCCAAGTCCTTCTCATTCCAAATGAGTGTTCTAAACATCAGGCTAGAGTCAGTCTCTCTCTCTCTCTCTCTCTCTCTCTCTCTCTCTCTCTCTCACTCATATCCAATTAATATTTAATTATCTATACAAATTGGAATCACTCCAACAGGAAAGACTTGGGCTCCTCCACCTCAGAATACCTAAAGTTCTGGTGGTTAGGACACTCTCACCTGGGATGTGGAATCCTCAGGTTCAAGCCCCTGCTCCAAATTAGGCAGAGTGGGGATCTTGAACCTGAGTGTCTGTCTTTCTTTCCCTGGTTTTTCCTAGAAATTCCATCCAGGGCCTGAGAAATTGTCCCAACAAAAGCTTCATTTGAATTGATACATTTCTGCTAAAAGTCTTGGTTTTGACAAATCAGCATTTTCTGACTGAAAAAAACATTTAATCTAAAAATTCCCAATGAACACTAGATAGTGTAGTCATTACTAATCAAAATTGGCAAGACTAACTGGCTGACACTAAGAAGGAAGATGGGCAACTTATACATCAGGGAATGTTGTGGTTGATAGAGACCTCCATTTCATCTTCTATCTGAAAAACAGTAGGAGAGTGGCTATAAGGAAGAATGAAAGAGTGACAAAACTAGCTGAGGAGAACTTGATCTAAGGGTATGTCTACACTATGAAATTAGGTCAATTTTATAGAAGTCAATTTTTACAAATTGATTTTATACAGTCAGTTGCGTATGTCCACACTAAGCGCATTAAGTCAGCAGAGTGAGTCCTCACTACCGTGGCTAGCATCGACTTACGGAGCAGTGCACTGTGGGTAGCTATCCCACAGTTCCTTCAGTCTCCGCTGCCCATTGGAATTCTGGGTTGAGCTCCCATTGCCTGATGGGGCAAAAACATTGTTGCGGGTAGTTTTGGGTACATGTTGTCAGTCGCTCCTCCCTCCATGAAAGCAATGGCAGACAATTATTTCACGCCAGACACCAGGGCGATTAGAAGAGCACAGCAAGGCGCACTGCACATCAGAGAGGCTTTGAAAACCAGTTTCATGACTGGCCAGGCTTCGGTGTGACAGTTGTGTGTGTTTCTCCTTGATGCAAACCTGCCACCTTTGTTGATTTAAATTCCCTGTAAGCCAACCACCCTCTCCCCTTCGAAATAAAGTAACTATTGTTTTGAAACCATGCATTCTTTATTATTATTTTTTTTAAAAAGAGAGAACGGACAAGGTAGCTTGGGTGAGGTGGGGGAGGAGGGAAGAAGAAGGCCACATTGCTTATTGGAGCCACACTAAAAATCAAACTGTTTGAATGACAGCCTTCTGTTGCTTGGGCCATCCTCTGGAGTGGAGTAGCTGGGTGCCCGGAGCCTCCCCCACCGCATTCTTGAGCGTCTGAGTGAGGAGGCTATGGAACATGGGGAGGAGGGCAGGCGGTTATACAGTGGATGCAGCAGGGGTCTGTGCTCTTGTTGGCTTTCCTGCAGTTCCAACAGATGCTTCATCATGTCCATTTGCTCCCCCAACAGATGCTTCATCATGCCCATTTGCTCCCCCATTACCCTCAGCATCGCGTCCTGCCTCCATTCTTCGCGCTCACTTAATTCTTTCCTGGCCTCTGCCACTGAATGCCTCCATGCATTAAGCTGTGCCCTATCAGTGAGGGAGGACTGCATGAGCTTAGAAAACATGTCATTACGAGTGCGTTTTTTTTCGCCTTCTAATCTGCGATAACCTCACAGACAGAGATGATAGGGGGAGAAACATTCTATGATTCTGGGGGGACTGCATGGTCACTTGTGCTGCTGAGTTCGCCACGCTGACCAAGCAGTAAATGAAATTCAAAAGTTCCCGGGGCTTTTCCTGTGTACCTGGCTAGTGCATCGGAGTTCAAAGTGATGTCCAAAGCAGTCACAATGGCGCACTCTGCGATAGCTCCCGGAGGCCAATACCGTCAGTTTGCATCCACATTACCCCAAATTCGACCCAGCAAAGTCAATTTTAGCACTACTCCCCTCACCGGGGAGGAGTACAGAAGTCAATTTTAAGAGCTCTTTAGGTCGATGGAACGGGGTTGGTTGTGTGGATGCATTCATTTTTAAATCGACATAATGTGGCTAAATTTGATCTAACCCCATAGTGTAGACCAGGTCTAAGAAAACGTCATGGGAAACAAACTGAATGCCTATATCATCACAGTAATGCTTTTATTGATGTGCAAGACCTTAGGCACATTAGGGAAAACAAAGGATGAAACTATGGCTAGAGTTGAAAATAAATGTCTAAGGAAAATCATGATGCTTAAGTGGGCAGACTTGGTAAACCATTGACTATCAGTAGGATTAGTCAGAAAAGATTGAAGTGGTGGATACTATATTCCTCAGTGGCAGGGAAAGGTAGAGGAAAATTATGGTTAGAACTAAATAAGTCAAGAATAAGAGAAACCAGAAGAGAGATTTGCTAAGGTGACAATGACGTTGGAGGAAGGGGAAGAATTGTGTTCAGGACTAATTGGAAAATTCTGGTGGTGGGTGGAAAGGAGAAGGTATGAAACATTAACTGCAGACACATCAGCTGGAGACTGACAGAGGTACCCAGATGCTGATTGTTACTCACACACAGTATCAGGCCATAGGAAATTCTACCTTACAACAATACATTGTCCTAATATTTCAATAATAATATTACAATAACTACACTCAAATTAGAAAGTCTTACAGCAAACTACTCAGAATTGAACCCTGTTATAGTCTTGGTCTTCATAACATCCTCTGATAAAGTTGTCTGTGCATTATGTGAAGAAATACTTCATTCTGTTTGTTTTAAAAGAAACAAGTTCATAACACAAAAAGGGGAATATCTTTTCATGCCCTCTCTCTGGGGTGTTCCATTGTTATGCTGGCCTCTGGGTGCAGTCCTTCCCCTAACAGTCCATTAGCATGGTTGCTATCGGAAGGAGCGCAGCCTTCCACTCAGGAGAAGCCTTTTTCCAATCAGCATCTTATCTCCCCTCCCCTCTCTCACCAGGAGGTTTTTTTTAAATGTCACTGTGAGCCCTTAACTGGCCTCAAGTGTGTCTAGTTAACCTGAGGTAACCCTTGTTAAGCTCATAGGGAACAGGCCTCTACCATTCTAGGGCTGATATATCTGCCCTCCACCACTCTGGTATACCTCTCAGGACTGACTTTGTCACAATACTAATTATAACTTTGATATGATCAGTCGAAAAATGCTAGTCCCGCTGTAGCAGGTCCTGTACACTTAGCATTGCCCAAAAATATAGGAAGACATGGCCTTTCCCTGAGGTGCTTAAAATCTTGTTTGGAATAAGATTCAATGATTGAGTATGGCAAACAAAAGGAGGAGGAATGGGTAGGAAACGACAAGAAGGATAATAGAAAACAAAGGTGTAGCTACAAAAGGTAATTATTGCACAACAGAAGGTTCTAGACCATTTGAAAGTTTTAATAAACCAGATGTCACTAAACCTAATCACCACTGGTTATTTTGTTTTTTTAATAGGCATCAGAAAAGAGAGAATGTTTAGGAGAAAGAAGGGGAGAGGAGTGGTCTTGAGGTTAAGTTCTGAGTGTTCCTTCTATGAGTTTGGGTCGCATAGAAGACAGTGCAGATATATTTGTGGGAGAAATGAGCAACTGGGTGCTTAAATCTTGCACTGTTGATGGAGAAGAGAAGGTGGGGAAGGGATTAAGAGACAACCCATAAAGACAGGGAGAAGTAGAGTTGTGCAGTGTCTTGAAGGTAAGGACAAAAATCTTGAATATGATCTGGTGGACAATGAGACAGGATGTCATGGTCAGAGTAACAGGGCAGGAAGAGATTCTTGGCAGCTGCATTTTGTATGGATTGGAGAGTGGTAATATGGGAGGAGGCCAGAGGGAAAGAGGTCACAGTCATCATGATATGAGATAATATATAATTACAATTAGCATTTGTGACATATTTAATCTATAAAGCACTTGACAAACATTGACCTTTACAATACCTATTACATTTATAATACAATGTAATATAGGTGCCAGTCCATGGGAACATTGATTTTAACTATGAATGGAGATATACAAGCAAGTGTCTAGCAAAACATGGAAATTGTACTGTGGCAGTTATATTTCCTGGATTTCTTAGAAGCCTTCTAATTTTTGGAAGGACCTCCCCATCCTCTCTTAATTTTGTTCTTACCATCGTATTAGTTTCATGTTGGAAATTTGTGCGCACATGCAACTTGCCAGAAGATGACATAAGATAAAGACTGAATGGAGTAGCAGTAGATCATGATGACTTTTAATTGTAAATATGCACCTGACAGGTCATATACAGCTATAACCACCTCATACCACAGTGTTTGTAATGCACAGTAAAATTAGTCTGCTAGTGGTTAATCCAATGGCCTAGCTGTAATAAATGTAGCTGTTCTCTCAGGTTTCAAGATTATTTTTCAGATTTCTTGGTTTGGATCAGCTCACACAGAATTCAGTTTGAATTCCTCCTACAGGCATTAATTTGATACGAGTAACTTTAATCTTCATAATAGATAGTACCATGTGACATAACGTGTTCTGATAGAGCTCCATAAAACTGCTCTTTTTGGCCAGTTTTCATATGAGTCCTTAATCTGGTGCAGGTTTAAAGAAAAAAATAAAGAGGAACAATCATTCCCAAACTGTTGCTATCACAAGGCAACATTGCCCACAAAAGAATGTTTCTTCACCTATCTGGAATAAGTGATAAAGTACCTGTTGCGGTGAAATCTGGGACAACATAAGTGATCTGTGGAGATTCTCCTGCTTCATTATAGGCAGAAATATTAAACCGATAATAAGCCATGGAGAGATTCAGATGCACTCTTCTCTCGGTTACGTTGATGCGTTCGGGTCGATCATTGCAACTGTTGGGTATTCTTTCAATATTAACATAGTATCCAATGGCATTCCTGCTTTGTGTTATCTAATAGAAAAAGATTAGTACTGAACAATCAGATATCAATCCCCTTCTTAATAAAATTAGAACAGTTACAAAAAATTGCAAGCCACAAAACACACATAAAATTATGTATAAACAAATCTTCCCTGTCTTTGCACATTGATTGTCAAAAGGAGATAAATTTAGTGCTGTGATTGGGGATTTAGGAAATGATTCAACAAAGCACTTAAGCATGTTCTTGGGACTGAAATTATTTAAATATATAGCACATAATCGTGTGCTTAAATGCTTTGCTTAATTGGGTTCCGCAAAATATGTCATGGAAATCAGTGCAGAGAAAACCAAGCTGATGACAAACAAACGTGACGGGATCACATATCACTGTTGGTGGACAAGAGCTGGAGATAGTGAAACAGTTCAAGTATTTGGGGGCAGTCATCACTGATGAAGGATCAAAGGCAGAAATTCTGGCAAGAACTGCACAAGCAGCAGCAGCAGTGGGAAAGCTAAAGCCAATTTGGAAAAATAAGAACATCTTCCTGGAATCCAAACTGAAACTGCTGCATGCACTGGTCATCTCAATTTTTCTGTATACGTGTGAGACATGGACCCTTACAGCAGAACTTGAATGGAAAATACAGGTAGTAGAGATGAGAGACTTCCATAAAATCCTGGGCATCTTGTACTTTGACCACATCACTAATGAAGAGGTCTGCAATATCATCACCCAATGCGCTGGGTCATATGAAGACCTCCTGACGACCATGAAGAAGCGCAAGCTGAAGTGGTACAGCCATGTAACAAGATCATCTGGCCTATAGCCAAGATCATCCTCCAAGGGACAGTAGAGGGGAAGAGAAGAAGAGGTAGAGAGAAGAAGAGATGGATTGACAACATAAAAGAATAGACAGGAATCGACGTCGCAGAGACTCAAGCACTGACACACAATCATCAGGGGTGGAGATAATAGGTTGATTGATTATCAGTGATGGTGCCCCAATGACCAATGCGGTTATGGGAGTGGTGGTGATGATGATGATGAATTGGGTTCTTACCTGTGCAAATCCAATAAACGCTAATGAGGATGAAGCCACTAAAACACTTTGTATGCTGCACTCAGAATGTGCCCCTAATTATTAGGAGCCTGAAAGTCAGTGAGAGTTAGGTGCTTAACTGCCATGTATGCCTTTGAAAATCTTAATCCCCTAGGTTCGATAGGGCATTTTGAACTACCTTGTGAGGAGGAGGGGACTGGTAATTAAACTGCTACAGCAGAAAGGTGTCCTTGCCTACTGATATTAAGTTTGTTTAGTATGGTAAAAGAGCAGAGCAATCCTCCAAAAGAACAAGGTGAGCGCTGACCAAGGCAAATGCATCTTAAGCATCCAGATACTAGTACTAGATACTATAGTCTTGTGTTACAAACTGGTCTCTGCTCCAATGCTGTGTAAATAGCCGTGGCAGGAGAGTCTGCATTTTTTTTTCTTAACATTTTATAATTATTAAAGACTCAGAAGCACATCCCAGCTACTCTTACACTATTGTGCATCTTTAAAGTCATTAGGCTCCAAGTCAGGAAAGCACTTAAGCATGCACTTAAGTGCATCCCAGTTGAGTTGAATGGGACTAAAGTGCACAAAAGGCCTTCAATTTTATAGAAGATGGGATCAGATGAAACAATTACATAAGCTCTAACTCAAGCTCTCAGTCTAAAGATGATTTCTTCCTTCAGTTTGATATTGGAATTAGTATGTACGATTTACAACATTACTGTAAGAGGAATAATTTTATTTCTAGTTTAGCTTCATCCTAAGAAGTTTCTTTTTTTTCAGCAGATTGCTGCAAAATGTCCCTTTTGATAGATCACTTCACATACAGATATGGGTGTCTTTGTTGATTCTGACTTGGTCTCTTGGCTTCACTCATGACAGCCCCCTTTGATTTAGAATTGGAAGCCCTCTTTTTCCCTCTGGTTTTAGATAGAGAGTCTTTACATGAAGACCACAGGCCTTGAAGTCTATAATAGCTCCTTGGTCATCAAAATGTCCTGCTAGCCCCCTGGCAGTGAACTCAAGGTTGTCGGATTTACTTCCCTCACACTTTTTATGTGCTCACTTTGTCAGGAAACCTTCACATCATTAATTCAGCAAAAATGGCTGATGTACAGTAGTCTGTCAATTGATGATCATGATGTCCATTATGTAAGAAGGGACACTTCCAGATTTCAGCTTCTGAAGTTTTAATGGCATTATGGTGAATATGCAGCACTCTGCACGGTGAATAGACATTCTTTTGTCAGCAAAAGCCTCATAACCTATGCTGTATCTAGATTTTTGAATAAATAAACTTGGAAGTTGCTTTCAGAATTCCTAGAGTGGAGCTCCTTCAAAAGCTGTAGTTCCATTTGAGAATAAGATGACACCTTATGAATATGTGAGACAAAGAGAGTCTTTTAGCTCTACGGCCCCAGGTGTCTCTGCCTAAAGGAATCTTTCAAGGTGAAGTGTGAGGGTGACTGTGAGAGAGAGACTTGAGAATCCAGCTCCTACAAATACTTAGTGTAGAATGGAAAGATACTTCATTTAAGCCAATGTCCAGAGTTCAGATGTTGCTGCGTCAATCATTTTGTAAGTTTACAAAGGGGTTTTGCTCACTCTTCTCTAAGACCATGACTGTACAAATTTATATATATAGTGCTAGGAATTGCTGATGCAAAGGTGCACAAGATCGCAATACTCAAATATAGTTTTACTTGCATAAGAACATTTGCTGACATTTCAATATAATGAACTAAATCCCCTGTGTCACTCAAAATGATTAACTTTTTTGCTATATCCATAATAATAACGAATACATTACCTGCCACTGAAGAAAAACATTTATTCTTCCTGGAGAGATTTCTATGGTTTCATTTGCTGAAATTGTTGGCTTGTCAATCAGCTCTAAAGAAGAGAAGGATGGGGAAACCCAGTCTCATAATTTGATTTTAATATTTTTCAATCTATAAATATTACATAACTTTATGCAACAACAACTGATTTATACCAATCACCAGAACAACCAAATGAAATGCCACGTACTATGAGGGACTAAAATCTCTTTACTCCAGACACAAACGCAGTGGTGTTCCTCACTGGGTAAGCATCTGAGCTGAATAACATATGAAGATGTACTGTTTAAATCGGAGACAGTCACATTGACAGCATCGTTTGCTGTGGGCACCTGCAAACAAACAAATTTTAAACAATATTTGGCATAATTAAACTAAAGTTCCCTTTTAATAATTTTATACTCTGTAATCATTGCTCTCCTTTCTAAGGGCCCAATTCTTTAATTTCCATGGAAGTTAAGGGTACTCACCAACATACAGGAGTCACTAAGGCCCAGATCCACAAAGAGATGTAGGTATTGCAATGCTAAACATCATGGCACCTAACTTTTAGGCACTTAGAAAATCACAAGAACAACACTGTGATCCACAAAAGCCTGAATCAGGCACCTGGGCTCCCTGTATAACAAACGGGGAAGAGAAGTGCCTTAGAATGCAAGCCACAAAAGCCAGCACACAAGGCAGGGAGCCACTTAAGCTAGCCAATGGGAGATGCCATTAAGAAGACAGTGTCCTAAGCTCCATCTCTCTCTCAGAGGCTGCAGGGAGACACCTATCTCTGCCAGTAATCCATGAACGGGAACGCCTTTCCTGGAATCAGGTGTCTTAGGTGTCTTAGTCATTTGTTCTGGGACAGAGTTAGAAGCCTGACTTGTTCCTTACAAAATGGCTGGAGGCAGTAGTATCCAATGGTTAGATCACTCACCTGGGATGTGGGCATTTCAGGTTCCATTTTTCCCTCTGCCTGAGTGGGGCAGAGGATTTGAACAGGGTTCTCCCACCTCTCAGGAAAATGCTCTACCCACTGAGCTATGGGATATTCTGACATAGTGTTTCTTACTTTCTTCTGGTGAAAGTGTTCTACTGTGTATAACTAACTAGTGATTGGAACAGGGGGACTGGATCCTAAATTATAGAAACATTCATTCGCTCTCTTTCTGGCCCAATGACTACTTAAGTATTTATTCATAGTGGAACAATCATTGGGCAAGAGAGAGAGAAAGTGAATGACTGTATAGTTCAGTGGTGAGGTCATCCACCTGGGAGGTCCCAGGATCCAGTTTCCCAGCTCCAACAGGATGCCAGATATTGAATGGGATCTGATCCAGTAGGCAGCATCTGAGCATGCCTATTGGATTGGGCCCTGCGCATGACTAAGGAGGAACACCTATCTTCCCTTGCTTTGCGGATCGGTCTGGGGCATAGGCAGGAGCTAGGCATTCAGACACCTCGAGTGTGAGGTAGCATTGTGTATGCTCAGAGTCAGAGACATAGGCACCTAGGGTACTTGAGTGAGTGTAGACACCTAGGGGGTTTGGTGGGGTTTTGGGGATTACAGTGGCGCATAAGTCTGGGACTTACGCACCTAAGCACTTTGAGAACCATTAGATACTCAAGGCATGTACTACGGTCCCATTTCAGGAAAGTATCCTCATTCAAGAAGGGTACTTAAGCACATGTTTAAAGTTAAGCTCGTGCTTATGTCCCATTGACTTCAATGGGACTCAAGCAGGTACTGAAAGTGAAGCATAAGCTTAAGTACTTTTGTGACCAAGGATGGATTTAAGCACAAGCTTAGGAGCTTTACTGAGTTGGGGCCTCATTTAGGAGCTCAAAAGAGCTAGAAAATGAGATAAAATGAAGTATTGAAAATGCACATTGGGCTCAAAAATTTTCAAAACTGCATGCACATACTTAGTGCCTCAATGCTAATTTGTGTATGCAGTTAATAGTAGTACAATTACAGTGATCACATAGGCAATGTACATAGTTGGCAGAGATGGACTTTTGAAAATTTGGGCCTAAAAGTCTCCTTACTGCTCTCCATTATAGTTTTTATTGCCATGAAAATATTTGCGATAATTATGAATAAAAGCAATTAGGTGGCTAGCTCTTGCTCTAGTGCTACGACAGTGAGCAGAAGCATTTTTAGGAGACAATATTTTGTTTTGTAACATATTTCTATTAATAAAGTTGATTTGGGGGAAAATACAGAATTGTGGAAAGAGTTAGAGACTTTCCACTTTCTTTGGGGTTGAAGCTGAGGCACATGGAAGAGGTGAGGTAATACATTCAAAGCCCTCAAGCCACATGTGCAACTTTTGAGATTGATTTTTGATAAGAGTTGTGAATGCTCAAAATGCTAAGCTAGCTTTTGCACTGGCACTGAAAATGTCTTGTGTATCTGATTTCTTGAACACCAGTTTAAAAATGTAATGTGTGTCTAAGAGGTGGGGTTTAAGCATGAGCAGAGGGTGCAACATTTGGCACTTTTTTGTCAAGCTGAAATTAGCCATTAACAATGTAGGGTCAGAGCCTCAGCTGATGTAATTTACCATGGCTTCATTAATGTCAACAGAGCTATTCTGATTGACACTAGCTCAGGATCTGTCCCACAGCCTGGGACATCTTAACAGAATTTAAATGGTGGTTAACAGGGAGTATTTTTTGGTCTTGTCAGAACAGTGCTGTGTATCGTAGAACCAATAATATTCAGCTGAATCTTTTAAATTGATATCTATCTTCATATACTCACCAATATCCACTGTGAGGATGTTGGACGTGCTTCTTTATATTGCAGTTCATATTGCATAGACTTTTTTGGTGCGTCCCACTTAATTATTAATTTGTTTGATAACTGGTGAGCACTTATGGAGTGTATAGCACACTTCTCTAAAATAAACAATGCAGAAGCCGTAAACACACACACACACACAGCAGGAAACCAATGCTAAATACAATTTTTTTCTCCCTTCTGTTTGTTCAGTACTAAATATGTTGATTTTAAATCTTCAAAATCCAGAAAGAATTCATTAGTAAAATTTTGCAGTATGAGACAAAGGCCCAGTTCTGGCACATTTACTCAGCGAGGGTAAGATCTTTCTCTGCAGGTAGTCCTGTTGATTTCAATGAGAATTGATGGTATCAGACACCATTCAAAGTCAGCATGAGTGGCATAATCCTCAAATCAGAACGTCTACAGCACGAGCAATAATGCTGTTTAAAAAGACTATCCTGAACTCTAATTACTTCTGTATTTTATGGGTATGTCAGAGGTGTAATTTCAAGTACAATTTCTTTTTCTCTAAGGTTATGGCTACACTTGGAGCTGAGGGTGTGATTCCAGCTCCAGGAGAAGTACCTGAGCTAGCTAGCACACTAAAAATAGAATGTAGTTGCAGTAGTGCAAGTGATGGGAAGGGTTAGCTGCCCAGACTACATATCTAGCATCTCTGACTGGCAACACCTCCCACCACTCTCACTGTCAGGGCTACAGTCTATTTTTAGTGTGCTAGCTCATTGAGAGCTACCATGGGTGTCTCCTCGAACTGAGAATCACACCTCCAGCTCAAAGTGTAGACATAACCTAACACATGTAAGGTGGCCAAAGGCCCCCAACAGAGGCTAGAGTAGCAGCTGTGGAGTGGTAGGGTGCTGCAGTAGTGAGGACTCTGTTCTCCCTTCCACCTCCAATCCCATGTCTCCTAGAAGAGCCCATGTCTTTGGGCAGCACTTGAGGATTAGAGCAATAGTTGGATACCATGGTGAATTCACTATAAATACCTAATCGGAAGAACAGGACTTGATATCTCATTTGTAACCAGGTGGTATCCTTTTATATAAAATTATTGTGTAACTAACTTAAGTATGTGTACACTGCATTGTAAATCCAGGTCTGTGGGACCCAGGCTTGGTTTCCAAGGCTACACCCGAGCATGCACATTGCACTGTAAACCTGGGCTTACAATTGCTGGGCCCAGGTCTCAGCTGTGCTAATGTGGCCATACTGCACTACACAGACTGACTGACTTGGGTCTATGGCTTGAGCTGTGTCCACATTGCAAAATGGCAGGGCTTGGACTACAGTCACAGTAGGACACTGGCTCTGACCGAGCCCTATAGCAGGGTCATAGGACCCAGGTCCTGGGTGTTTGCTGATCCAAGTCAGACTGATTTGTGTGTGGATGGAAGGGGGACTTGAGCTCAAACCTGAATCAGACTTGGTCTTACCCAATGGGTAGATCTACACTGCCCCCTCCCCCAAAAATAAGCCACTGTAGTGAGACTCAGAACCTGGGTCTACAGACTTGTGCAGGCACTACATTACAAATAGCAGTCTAGATGTTCCCACTGGGGGTCTGAAACCCAGCAAGCAGGGTGGGTCTCTAAGCCTGAGCGAGAATGTCTACACTGCTATTTTTAAGCACTGTAGTGTGAGCACTGCGAGCCAGAGTCTGTAGATCTGACCTCAGACTCACTGCCATGGCTTGCACACACACACCCTCCGCCCCAGGCCCCTCCCCCCTTTTTAAGTGTAGACATACCCTTAGTGGTCCAAGAAACAGACCAAAACCTGGAAAAGGACTGAGAACACACAGAGATTCTAACTATATAGATTTCCTTAAACACAGGCTGCTGAACCAGCCCCCCCTTCAAGAAAGCCAGCAAACAAAATAAGAGCCTACGTAGTGTGTGTGTATTGATGTATATGTTTCTGGATATTGCTCCTTTACAGTCTCGCAAACACTCCAGGTGTGAAATCCTTCCCACATTAACATCACTAGAGTGGGGATTTCACCCCAGAGGTCCAAATTATGGTTTAACTATTTGATTTGGTGGTAAGAAGTTTATACTAAGAGTTACAATTTAGCAAATAAATCCATACTTTAATAAAATTATACTGTAGTTTTAGCCAAACTATTGCATCTTAGATGCTATGGTAATACAAATAATGAACCATATTAGAGGCACTGTACCTGCCTTGCTGGGTATAATGGAGATGTTCTTTGTTTTCACACAGCTCTCATGGGAGTAATTTGCTGATACCCAAATAATTACAGCACGATTCATGTAAAGGAATTTTCGTTCTATTGTGATGGACGTTGATGCTGTAGTTCTTGCAAAAGGTTTTGAGATTTTATCCCTTCAAGCAAAGAGCATTAAAATAAACATTACTGCACTATAACTCATTAAAGCAGCAATATGACAACTGGTGAATTTGGGGGGCAGTTAGAACACACACAACAACTTTAAAAGGCAATCTCAAAGGTGTAGACGTGTATTAATTTTGGTGGAATATATGGGCCCAAAGACTTAGTGGTGTTAACATGACCCTGTTATTGTCCAATATTAAACAATTTTAAATAAAGTTCAGGCTTGGAATTCAGTCACCTCAATCTGCTTAGTACCATGGCAAAGAGATTTTTTAAAATCTTTTAAACCTGTTACCAAATATACAAAAAGAAGTTAAAGCATTTGAATTTGTAACAAAGTAATAAAGCTTATATTTTAATAATATCCTTTGTTCCCTTTCCCTTTAACTGTAGAACATTTTCATAAAGAAAAACGGCTTGTCTGACAGTCTTTTAGATGGTATTAAAGATGGTGATAATGGTCCTTTTTTGGGAAAGAGAAATTTAGTTGAGATGGGCTGGAGCAGCTGTTGTCGCTGTTAACATCCAATCCCATTTCCTAGAAAACAAAACAAGACAACCGCATACAAACGGGGAAAGAAGAAAACAGCAGATAGAAAATGCAGCTTCTGATTTTGGTGCTCACTTTTCCTTGTAATCTTACTGCTGAAAAAATTCAGGCAAGGCACACTATCAGCCACTCCAAGACCTGGCAAACTTGTACCAGTGCTGGGCTGTTTAGGACATTGCTTTTAACTGTCTCTTTGGGTTTGTTGCAGTTTAGGCTGGCTAACCCAGCCTCTTATTAGGGTGACCAGGTGTCTGGGTTTTGGAACACCCGTCAAAAAGGGACCCTTGTGACTCTGGTCAGCACTGCTGACTGGGCTGTTAAAAGTCCGGTTGGCAGTGCTGAGGAGCTAAGGCAGGCTAGTTCCTACCTGGCCTGGCTCTGTGCTGCACCCCAGAAGCGGCCAGCAGGTCCGGCTCCTAGGTGGGAGGCCACGGGGCTCCATGCACTGCCCCCGCCCCAAGCACTGGCTCCGCACTCCTGTTGGCTGGGAACCACGGCCAATGGGAGCTATGGGGGCGGTGCCTGTGGGTGAGAGCATTGCGCAGAGCCGCCTGCCATGCCTCTGCCTAGGAGTTGGACCCGCTGGCCGCTTCCGGGGTGCAGTGTGGAGTCAGGACAGGCACGAAGCCTGCCTTAGCCACCCCACTGTGCAGCTAACTGGAAGCCGCCTGAGGTAAGCCCAAGCCCCAACACCGAGCTCCTACCCCAGCCCTGAGCCCCGCCCAACCCATAGCCCCCTCCTGCATCCCAACCGCCTCATCCCCAGAGCCTGCACCCCCAGATAGAACCCTCACCTCCCCTGCACCCCAACCCCTTGCTCCAGACCAGAGCCCCCTCATGGACCCTGAACCCCTCTGCCCCACCCCCCAGCCTGGAGCCCCCTCCTGCACCCCAAACCCCTGCCTCAACCCACAGCCCCCCCGCACCCTGAACTCCTCATCCCTAGCCCCACCCCAGAATCTGCACCCCCAGACAGAGCTCTCACCCCCTCCCACACCACAGCCAGTGACAGTGAGTGAGGGTGGGGGAAAGCGAGCCACCGAGGGAGGGGGAATGTAGTGCCTGGGGGGGGCAGGGCCTCGGAGTAGGGGTGGGGCCGGGGCATGGCCTCAAGGAAGGGGCGGAGCCAGGGTGTTTGGTTTTGTGTGATTAAAAAGTTGGCAACCCTAACTCTTATTAAACAGAATGCAAAGGAAGAAGGCTAGGAAAGAGTCAAAAATATGGTAGGGAAGGAAAAAGGACATATGGGAGGAAGTGACAAAGTTTCACACCCCAGATGCTGTTTGGAATTTAGCCAGAACTGGTGGGAATGACATCTGGGTCTCTGTCTCTGGTCAGGACATCTCTCAAGATTAGGATGAAAAAGACCCAATTATGTCACAGTGGATCTCGTAGTCCTAGGAGACCATGGGTGGTCAGAAATGATGGAGAAGCTTGCTTCTTCCTGTGTTTTTCATCTTTCACTCATTTCTAGCTTTCCCAAAAAAATCTTTTTGAGGAATCCCAAAAGTAGTAATGAGCAGAATAGCCCACCCCCTCATTATTCTGTTAGGCCTCACTTCCAACACACCAATATTGGTTCATTAATTTCTGGTCCCACACTTTTCTTGATTACCAGATATGATCTTAACACAGTTCTTGAATTATATCAGTAGGCCTTTTTGTTTAGATTAATTTAATCTGATTCCCTTTTGAACCTTTGTCCATCCACATTAATTGTTAATTTATTGTGATACTTTATAAACTTTTATCCACTTTCCCTCAGTTAGGCTCAGAAGGCCCCAGTTATCACTACAGTGCAATCCAGTTGAACCAGACCAATGAATGTAACACTGGTAACCAAGCAATTCTATTTATGTCCAGATTTAAGTGTCTTTACAAATTTGACATGTAATTTTTGTTGAATATGAATGCAAATAAAATAATGCTAGCCTTACTTTGAGATTCCCTACATGAACTTTACAAACACTTGAGGCTTTACAGTCAAAGGTTAACTCTGCCCCCACACATATCTGAATCACATGGTTTCTCAGATATATCACTTTTCCCACAACTTTGTAAGGTGAATCTTGTCAGGTGCAGAGGCAGGGCTCCACAGGAACCTTTATTTAGTTACAGATCAAACTTGCAAGATCCAGAGGGTTCTCAACTGCCACTGTCCTCAGGATAAAACTCTTTCACATACCTGGTATAGGAATGATTTTAATACGTTATGGTCTCAATGCTTTTCAGGAGGAGGAATGAGAAGGTATCATGTGCTAGCTAAGTGCCAAGCTAGTTCCCTGGCATAAATTAAAACAGCCTGAAGACTGCCCTAAACTGTGCTTGCTGTCAGTACCTCCTATGGGCCATTGAGGCACCCAGGAACTGCCTCCACCAAATCCCCTTACTGTAGCCATGACTCCATTGGTGGGACCAGGAAGGGAGATTGGTGCAGGAGCCATTGTGGCATCTCTAAACAACCCAATGTTTCTCCTATGCTGGGGAAATGAAAGCAGGTGGAGTGGCCCCAGCACAGTTGAGGATTTGGGCCTTTTTGTCTGACAGTCGCAGTGTAGGACAAAGTTCTGCAAATGTTACATCTGTAACCATGGCTGTAGAAAATAATTGTATATTATAGTTGTGACGTTATGAGTGTAATATAATATCTCATTGAAAGGTGACAGGGCAGAAAAGAGTTAATTACCTCGCAGACTGACCTGACCCATGGCTGAACTTTAGAGACTGGTTAGGGAGATATGTAAATGAATAGAGCTTTGAAATGCAAGTCTGCATTGTTAGAGATAGAAGGGTAGGTGTTTGCTCAGGTCTTGTGATATAAGCAAACAAGTCTTGTCTTTTGCTATAGCATTAATTCAAAGATCAAAAAAGGAATATTAACATTTATGATGACACTTGAGTGAAATAGTATTATTGTCTATATGTCTCTTTGAAGGTTGTGGTATCCTGTATCTGAACTGTTTGATAGATAAATTACCCTGTGCTAATTGCCAGGATGTTTGGGAGAAGGAGAGTTAAGCCTATTGTTTTCTCAGGCCAAAAGGCTGCTGGAAATGTATAAGAACCCTGGGACACAATCCTGCTTCATCTCAGATCTGCTTTGAGTTTCAAGAGGGGGAAACCTTAAGCCATAAGGATTGAGATCCTCAGTCACTGACTGGAGCCACCCTGAATATGGACATTGGACTATAACCTATGGACTATTTCTAAAAGGACTTTCGGCAACTACAAGCTCACCTCTGCTATGTATCTGAACCTCAAGAATTGAATTCAAGTCTGTATGTATATTGATCTTTTAACCAACACTCTCTCTCTCTTTTCTTTTTTAATAAATTTTAGCTTAATTAATAAGAATTGGCTTTAAGCGTGTATTTTGGGTAAGATCTAAGTTATAATTGAACCTAGGTATGTGGCTAACCCTTTGGGGTTGGAAGAACCTTTTCTTTTATATGATGAGATAAGATTTTCAGTAATCATCATCATCATCATCTAACAGGTGTGTCTGGACGGAGGCCTGAGGCTGGGTAATTTAAGGGAATTGTCTTGTTTGGACTTCTGAGTAAGCAGTGAGGTACTATAGAAGCCGTTTTGTGCTGGCTTGGGAAATCTAAGTATTGGAATATCCACCAGCTTTTGGGGTTTGTCTGCCCTGTTTTGTTTGCAGTTCACCCTAATTGAGTGACCTCAGCAGGCTCCCACGGGCAGCACCATCACAATAGTACAGGGCATTATTTGGGAAATAGTATGTGATGTAATTAAAAATTGCATTTTAATGCATATACACAAGGGGGCAGATTAACTTTATGGACAAACCTTTACTTTGGCATTTCCTGACCTCTGAGTGATTTAACCATGGAGCCTTAATGATACTTAAACACAGCTTTTAATAGAATTTCCTGGCATGTAAGCAAAAATGGGAGATAAACACTGTGGAACATCCTATCTTTTTATCTCATATCCCCTAAAAGGTTATACATCCTTACCTGCACACTGAGGACAGGAGACTTTGTACAGCTAAGGTGTGCAGTCTCACTGTTTTTAAAATGGAATATTTATTTTATGGCTAGTGATATTACTTACCTACCAGATTTTTTAGAATTCAATATGTGCTCACAATGCAATATTTAATACATGAACAACGTTTCAAGGTTTTCTCCTGCATCTTTTAAGTCAACTTAGCTGTAGATTAGCGGTTAATGTTTCAAAGCATGATTTTTTGAGTGCACAGCTAGAGCATCTGTGTGAGGTTTTTCTTTAATCTCTTCCTTCATGACAGCTAAATCCTATTCAGTACTCTTCCAATTTCCAACTGATGTTAATTGCAGAAAGCAATAATGTCCTCAGCTTGGCTTAAGCAAATGCTTTTTTAAAACCCAATAAAAAGGAAGAATATTTTCTTGTTAAGAGCTCTGGACTAGAATTTGGGAGATCAAATCCTATCTCTGCCACAGTCCCTCTCTGTGACTTTGGAAAAGTCATAATCTCTTTGTGTCTTGGTTCTCAGTCTTCTGCTTGTATGCTGTATCTCTTCTTCCTACCCTTCATCTCCTTTCTCTCTTCTGAATGTGAGCTCTTCAGGGCAGGATCTCTCTCTTGCTATGTGTATATACAGCACCTAGCATAATGGGGCCTGATGATGGCTGGGGTCTTCTGGAGCCATTGGAATACTCACATCCACTACATATATAGAAACACACATTCAGCAAGGAGTGAGGCAAATGATAGGCAAGACTTGCCTGCTCTGCACGGCTACAGAGTGCAACAGATTTGGTGCTTCTGCTGGGTCAAGGCAAGTGCAATGGGTTCTCAACACAAGTCTGTGCTCCAAAAGGGTTCCCAGCACTCCAGGGAATAGAGGCGCTTTGGAGACTGAGCTGGGCAGGGGAGGAGTTGGAGTGGAGTTAGTGCATCCTCCATAGGGTGGATCCACCAGCCATTCTTCACAGAATGGGAGAGTGCAGGAGTCAGTGAGAAGCACTGCAGCTGCCAAGCACCTCCACTGCCAGACCAGCCTGTAAGAGATTATTCTCTTGGTCGCTGGCCCCAGTGGGACCAGGGGAATTCCTCAATGCACAGCCATTTACATAGCATTAGGATGTATGCTCCTAACCACGGCTCTTGTAAATGTAAACAAGCAAATGGTGTACGTGTCACCCCCCCGGTATGGTGAAAAATCACATCACAGTTCAGACCACTACTTCCCCCTCCTCCCCAGTACAACTACCAACTGGTACTGCTGCTTTCTACTACTACTTTAAAAAAAATACATGGGCAGGTTGTCCCCAAAGGAGGAAGAACCTTTGCAAGGGACAAGAAACCTGTGAGATCATATTCATGGCATTTCCATTGATTTGTCCCCAACAAGGAAGAGATTGTCACCCGCACCTTCCCCTATGGAACTAGCAGAGCAGTTAATCCCTTTACTTACTGAAATTAGATACTAGTGTGGTGGACTCTATAGGAAATGTTGAGATAGATACATAAACTGGTGGAGGCCAGAGCCATCTATGCAGAGGTCCTGTATGCTTCTGCACTGCTTACTAGCCCACCTGCCTTGAATCTTTTTCATCCTCCACACCAATTTCTCCCATCTGTTTCTAAAATGCAGTTCCCCCTAAAATCAGTGGGTATTACATGTGAGTACAAAATCTGAGGGAAGACTTTGACCTTCAGTGTTTAACTGTCCTGAATCTGATTGCTTGTCTAATATAGGAGAGAGAACTTAAGTCAGGACAGAAAGAATCACACCAAGTAACCATGACAGACTTTCTGAAATGTCTTTCAAACTTACCACTTTAAAATTATTGTATAAGTAGTAGTTTTTGGAGCACAGGGGACAGGCAACCAGGAGCAAAATAGACTTATTTTTCTCTCTGTGTAGCAAGTCAGTTCGCCAGGCCAATCTGCAAAATGAAAGCAAACTAAATAAGCAATCACACTATATAGTGAAGGCCTATCTTGGACATCTATTTATAATACCCCATTAACAAGAGGAAGGCAACTCTCAAAATAAAAAGGCAACAAGTGTGAACTGGGATTCAGCTTCTTAATTAACCAGTGGGATTTCCTCTCAAAATGATAGTGTTTGAGCAAAACAGACATCTATGCAATTAGGACTACATTCAGGAATTACTTAAAACCCAACCACTTTAGGGCTTGTCTATACAAAGAGCACCAGAAGGGCGTGATTTGTAAAGCACACAAGTGTGCTGTGCTCTAACTGCCCATCTAGACCCTGCTGGTATATACTAAAATGTACCTAGTTCAGGTTAATATAGACTTGTTTGAAATTAACTACATCAACACAAACTAGGTACGTTTTAGAGCATGGTGTGATCTGTTGTGGGAGCTGTGTGCTGAGCCAAGTGGCCAGCTAGGCTAGGCTGAGAGCTTACTAATGAGGCTCTAGTGTGCTATTCTTTGATCCCTAAGCCCGTTAGCCCCATGCCCTTGTCAAGGTATCGTACCTCAGTGAGAACAGGGGTTTAAAAAGCCAGCTCCTAAGTGACCACCAGCAGCAAACAGGGGAGTTATGTGAGGGAGTTCAGAGAGGCATTCCTTCTAGGTCCAGCTCTCAAGCAGAGAGAGCCCTGGGACAGAGTGAGCTACCAAGGAGAGTTTGGCAGCAGAGACAGTTCAGTGGCAGGAAGAGGAGGCTGAGGGGTTTTAACCTAACTACTCCAGACAACCCTCGAGAAAAAAAACACAGAAAGGAGGAGAAAAACCAAACAAAAACAATCTTCTACACCTAACATTCTCTAAACTTAGGTCACAAACAAACCCGGCAAGAGTAAAAATAATACCGGCAGAAGTCAGAACTAACCAGTTTACTGCACTGAATGCAGCATGTACAATTACCTGCCTTGTGGGCAGGTGACGTGTGTGTATTTTCAGTGCAAGCACTCATGGCCCTCAGAGACTGAGTATGGGCTCTTGAGACCAGAGTGGCTGAACTGGAAGAGCTAAGGGAGACAGAGAGGTACATAGATGAGACTTTCAGACACACAGTAGAACGGTCCCACCCCCAGTCTGACAGCGTCTGTACTGCTGAGGAGGATGAAAGTCTCAGGGAAGGAAACAAAGCTGGAGCAGAGGGAAATGATTCCATAGCTGGGACCTCCTTCTAGATGATGTCATGATATCCCCTCATACTGAGGCTACCCACTGAAGGAGAGGACCCAGTTACTAGGAAGAGCCAGGTAGCAGAGTGGGGGATTTACTTAATAGAAATATAGATAGCTGGGTTTGTGATGACTGGGAGAACTGCATGGTAACTTGCCTGCCGGGTGTGAAGATGTGGATCTCATGAGATATCCAGATAGACTTTTGTGTCATGCTGGGGAGGAGCCCACAGTCATATGTTCCACTGACATAGGGAAAGGTAGGAGAGAGGGCCTGGAGGCCAAATTTAAGCTGCCAGGTAAGAGTAAAGTCCAGGACTCCCATGGTAGCATTCTCTGAAATGCTTCCAGTTCCAAGCACAGGGCCAGGAAGACCGGCAGAACTGCAGGGTCTCAATGCATGGATGAGATGATGGCATAGGGAGAAGGGATTTAGGTTTATTAGAAACTGGGGAGGCTTTGGAGAAAAGAGGAGCCTATAGGAAGGATGGGCTCTTCCTAAACCAAAACAGAACCAGATTGCTGGCATGTAAAATTTAAAAGGTTATACAGGATTTTTTAAACTAAGGGGTGGGAGAAAGCCAACAGATACAGATGAGAACATGGTTCAGGCAGAGACATCCCTTAGGGATGAATTTTTATTAAAAGGGGAACTCTATATCCTAGTAAAGAGGATAGGAGAGAAGTTGGTAAAGTACAGGTAGGAGCTACTGAGGAACAGTCAAATGTAAAAGTCCTACTTAAATAGAACACATGAAGGTAAGCAACTGAATACTCACAATATACAAGTGCTTATATATGTAACCCACACACCTCCTGGGTGAGGTGTTCTGTCCCATCTAGTGGCACCGAGATCACTTAGAGAGAGAGAGAAAATGAGTCTGTTCTACAGCTTTAGCTAAGAGCCATATGGCTTTTAGCTCATGCACTAAGCTTCAGAGGTCCCAGGTTCAATCCCACCAATGACCAGGGTGTGTCAGTGTTACAAGCGCGGGCTCATCTGGGATTTCAACTGGGAAGTCTCTGAAGCTTGGGACACGCTTCCTCAGTTAGGAGAAGTATGTAACCCACACACCTCCTGGAGTGGCGTAGCCAGGTGGAGGGAAGAGGAGGAGCGGAAAAAAAAAGGTGCCACCTGCTGCGGCGCTTTTACTGACCGGGCAGCGCTCCGGGTCTTCGGCGGCACCTCGGCAGAGGGACCTTCACTCGCTCTGCAGGTCTTCGGCGGCATTTCGGTGATGAAGCTTCAGTGCCACCGAAGACACCCGAAGCGAGTGAAGGTCCCACTGCCGAAGTGCCGCCGAAGACCCAGAGCACCGCCCCGTCAGTAAAAGCACTGCCGAGGGGACGCCTTTTTTTTTTTTTTCCGCTCCCGGGTGAGTAAAATTAAAAAGGTGTCATTTGTGCTTGGTGGGGGAGCAGCCACTCCCCCTCCCCCCCCCAGCTACGCTACTAACCTCCTGGGCATGGTTTTCTGTCCCATCTAGTGGATCGAGAGACCTCTGAGAGAGAGATTAATGAGTCTGTTCTACAGCCTTATCTAAGAGCCAGATGGCTTTTTAGCTCATATAGTAGAGGCTCATGCACTAGAGGTCCCAGGTTTGATCCCACCCGCTGACGACCGGGATCTGTTCGTGTTATATATACACATGCTAGGAGTCTAAATAGTAAGATGGGTGAACTAGAGAGCCTGGCATTAAATGATGATATTGATATAATAGGTATCACAGAAACTTGGTGTAATAAGGATAATCAATGGGACGCAGTAATACCAGGGTACAAAATATATAGGGATGACAAAATAGGTTGTGCTGGTGTGGGCGTGGCACTAAATGTGAAAGGAAGCATTGAGTCAAAGTAAAAATCTTAAATGAATCAAACCATGTACCACAGAATCTCTATGGATAGAAACAAGTCTTGAACAATAAGAGTATAGCAGTGGGAATATACTGCCGACCACCTGACCAGAATGGTGAGGGTGACTGAAATGAACAGGGAAATTAGAGATGCTACAAACTAGGGCTGTCAATTAATCACAGTCAATGCATGCAATTAAAGCAAAACAAATTAACTAGGTTAAAAAAATAGTCATGATTAATTGCAGTTTTAATCGCACTGTTAAACAATAATAGAATACCAATTTAAATTTACTATAAATATTTTTGGATGTTTTTTCTACTTTTTCAAATATATCGATTTCAATTAAAACACAGTACAAAGTGTACAGTGCTCACTTTATATTTTTATTACACATATTTGTACTGTAAAAAAGATAAACAAAATAAATAGTATTTTTCAATTCATCTAATACAAGTACTGTAGTGCAATCCATATCATGAAAGATTTACAAATGTAGACTTTTTTAACATAACTGTTTTGTTTTTTGAGTACAATGTAAAACTTTAGAACTTACAAGTCAAAACATGAAGGGGCATATGAATGTTTAGCATATCTGGTATGTAAATACCTTGCAATGCTGGATACAACAGTGCCATGTGAATGCCTGTTCTCACTTCCAGGTGACATTGTAAATAAGCGGGCAGCATTATCTCCCGTAAATGTAAACAAACTTGTTTGTTTTAGCGATTGGCTGAACAAGAAGCAGGACTGAGTGGACTTGCTTGAGATGAATTGAAAAATGCTTTATTTTATTTTTTTACAGTGCAAATATTTAACCAATAATAATATAAAGTGAGCACTGTACAGTTTGAATTCTGTGTTGTAATTGAAATCAATATATTTTAAAATGTAGAAAAAAATCCAAAAATATTTATAGTCAATAGTGTGATTAAAACTGTGATTAATTGTGACTATTTTTCTAATCTCATGATTAATTCTGATAATTTTTTAATCATTTGACTGCCCTACTACAAAGGCAGACAATGTAATAATAATGGGAGATTTCAATTATCCTCATTGATTGGGATGCAGAGATAAAGTTTCTAGACCCATTAAATGACTGCTTCTTGGAGCAATTAGTCCTGGAACACACCAGGGGAGAGGCAATTCTTGATTTAGTCCTAAGTGAAAACCAGGATCTGGTTCAAGAAGTGAATCTAGCTGAACTGCTTGGTAATAGCAACCATAATGTAATTAAATTTAACATCCTTGTGGTGGTGGAGGGGAAATGCCAAAGACACCCATCATAGTAGCATTGAACTTAAAAAAGGGAAGTTTACAAAGGAAGCTAGTTAAATAGAAAGCCTGCCAAATAATCAGTGGGGCCACTGGACAATGGAGCTGATAAATGAGCACTGAATGAAGACAAGGCCTTTGTGGAGAAGCTAAATGAATTCTTTGCATTGGTCTTCACTGCAGAGGATATGGGAAGGAGCAGGGAGCCAGAAAACTCCAAGAATGTGACTTTCTGATATTCCCAGGAATCTGTTCCTTCAGTTAGAAGGCGTTTTAGGGCCACAAAGTGGAGACGGAGTGCAGCCTTTAATTCTTGTGGCCCTAAAGCTTCACAGGGAAAGGAAGCTTCAGTCCTACAGCCAGCCCCGCCATGCTATTTGCTGGCATCTGTTCCTCTGCCAATGGTCAAGCACACTGCACCTGCATAAATCCCCCTGCACCCCTACCCAAAAGAAGGGCTTCTGTGGAGTCTAAATTAATGCTGCATTAATTTAAGAGCAGATACCTGTTACCTTTGCAAGGGCAGAGAGTAACTCTTTCTCCTTACCCCACCAGTCAAAATTCCCTGGATGCATATGGGGCTTTTGTGGGGTCAGGGAAGAGGTGGCCATAGTGTTGAAGAGCTCCCTATGCTTGTGGAGGAGATCATCTGAGTCTTAGTACTGGTGGCTTTACAAAAATGCTTTCAGTTTGCAGGTGATTACACTATAATGAGCAATCACTGTGGACAACTCCACAATCCTGGTGGTCACTCAGGCCTGTAACCTGGGTGTCCTCTTCAACTTGGACCTCTGTCTAGGGCCTTGCATCCAGGCTACATAGAGATGTTATGCAAGATTTTGATTATATTCCTATCTATCCACACAGCTAAAACTTTCATCCATTGGCTCCCCCTTCCCTATTGCATCATCATATTGCACCTCGATTACTGCAACATCCTTCTCTCTGGCCCTGACAAATACAATTTTACCCCCATTCACACCCATTCAGAATTCTGCTGCAAAGATCATTTTCCTAGCTCAGCGTTTTGACCATGTCACATCTCTCCATTGAGGCAACAGAGAAGGGGGAACCAAACATAAGCTAATTCTCTTAATTTTCAAGGCCCTTCACAGTCAATGCCCATCCTACCTATTATGTGTCATTCACTATCAAGATGTTGACTCCTGCCTCAGATTGACCCTTGATGTCAGTCTCCATTGGCCACTTATTTTCAAACAAGCCCTTTTGTGCTTTCTCCCATAATGCTTCTTGTGGCTGGGTGGAGCTACCTGTAAACATCCCTACAGCTACCACATTATCCTTCTCAAAATTCTCCTTTGCTACAATGCCTACCAAAAATAAATGGACGATGGTTAAGCTGCTGAGGTGCTGAGACAACTGCCTTTCATGTTGATTCCTTGCACTCCCCATCTGTTGTCTCATCTTCTACCTACAGCAAAAGCATTTTGGGAAAGGGACTCTTTTTGTTCTGTGTTTGTACAGTGTCTAGCACAATAGGGTCCTGGTCCATTATGGAGGCTTAGAGATGTGACAGTAACATTAATAACAGCAGCATGTCAGTTGCTTCAACAACTGTGTTGAAAATAGTTTATCTAAATTAGACTGTTTTGATCACTGTGATATGAGATATCAATCACTTGTCAGTAGATGCAGAAGCACTATCTTTCTCTATCACATATTCTAAAATCTTCAGTGTTTGACATTGTCATCCTAGCTGGCCCTATTGCTTTAGACTCCATGGCCTGGAAAGCTGCATGTTTGCATGGATTGGTTGTATCCATACAATAGTAATGCTCAGATGTTATATGTCAACCATTTCAATGGTATGAATGTCTCTGCTTTTCACTAAATCTGCAAACATAAAAAGTTAATCTTTCCAAGTAAAGCCCTCTGCTCCATGCCCTTGAATTAATTCATTGATTGCAGTGGGACACCAATGAGTAAAGGTTCATGCTCTGAAGAAACTTCTGGTGCTACTTTCAGAAATCCCTATCCAATGGAGATTGGATTGCAGCCAAAAAACTTTACACTAATGAATATTTCAAACCCAAATTGATTACCCAATCACTTCAACTGGGGGATTTCCTTCAGCAGTGGGGCTCATCCTTGCCATTAACTGACTATTGCCTAAAGAGAGTTATTTACCTGTAATTTGCTTGCAAAATGGAAGATCAGATTCCAAGCAATTAGAAGAATCTGGAAGATAACATAGGATAAAATTAACAGCAAGAATGTAAAACAAATATGGAAAGAATATATGTGTTGAAGTTCTTCCTTTTTAAAGTTTTTGCATAGTCTCTCCTGCCATGAGTTAATACAGACAGTTCTTTGGGCATGGGGTGATCATATTTAAATAGTTTATTACCATTTTTTACTGTTTGTAAATGGATGAGTTATGCAGTGAATGAAAACTCACCTGTTGTGAACAAGGCCATAGACACAAGCAATAAGAAGCGCTTCATCTTCTCCTTTAAAAAGAAGCATAATCGTTAGTATGGGCGTATTCATGGGCTTCAGTCCACTTCTAGCTGAAGCTCTCCAAACTGCCCGTTCAATCCACTATCTACTACACTAACATCAAGTGAATACCAGTGACTCTCTTATGGTGCTTATTGGTGATACACTGGATTGTAAGAGATACCCAGACTCAAAGTCAGCTGTTAGTTATACTCAGGTGGGGAGGGGTGTCGGGGTGGGAAGCTCTTGTGGCCAGTCACCGGAATAAGGATCTTTCTGTGGACATGACTGCAAGGGGCCACAACTGGGATGCTGACTAGTGCAGGATAAAGAGCAAGCAGCTCAGGAGGATTTGCATTCAAATTGGGGCTGACTGGAAAAAGTCTGGCAGTAGAAATGTGACCTGTCCACTTTTTTCAGGAGTTGGACAAGATTTTGATCAATTACCCTACTGCCCAACCCAGGAAGGTTGTGGATGCTGCTGCCCACTCTGCTAACCTCCCCCACCTCTCAAAGGATGGCCAGTAAGACTCATTGTATGATGAGCATGAGGAGGTCAGTGAAGAGCTGTCCCCAGAAAGCCAGGATCTCTGGGACAGAGGATCCTGATGCGAGCAACAGAGCCCAATTCCCAGCCAGAAATCTAGGCCCATGCCATGGAGGACACCATGCCCATCCACATATTTTCCTTTCCGCTTTCCACGTCTGACCTGCCTGGTGAACCCCTTTACATCCAAACACAGTTTGCCAGCTCAAATCTCTGAATTCATCCAGCTTTGAGTGCTGAAATACAGCCCAAGCAGCCTCTGCCTATTCTGAGTTGCCAGTATAGCATTGCTGAGCATTATTGGGTCCATGCTGGCTGACAGCAATTCGAAAACAGAGCTAGCTCAACCAGAAAGGAAGCATGGGGTGAAGCCCGTGGAAACCTGCCTGGCTTCTGCTATGCATCCCAAAATGCAGAGCAAGAAAAATCCCAGAATGCACACTGCTCAGCAGCAAAAAAAAAAAAAAAAAAGCCATGGGATGCTCTCCGAGAATGTCGTATGCTTAGTACTCAGCAAGATGCTGCTTTGTGTACACAATAATGCAGATTGAAAGAGGAACAGCTGTCTCATGTGTGGCTTACATACTGCAAGTTAAATAATGCATGTCTAATCAATCCATTTTGAACTACCCCCTAGAAAAGTCCTTAGTTGTGAGATTTTTTAGGCTGTCCCAAAGAGAAAGGGAGGGGGAGAATACAGTAATCTGAGTCACTGAAAAATAGGATTGCTCAAAACCAGTCAAGAATAGTTTTCCATCGTTAAGTTATGATTGCTAAAGAAAAACTCAAAAAAGAAAATAAAAGTCAACTTGTCAATTATAGTTTGATGGCAGAAACAGTGGATCAAAGAGTTATAGATTAGACCATAAAAGACAAGAGATGAAACAAATCAAAAGAAAACAATAGAGCCAACTTTGTTAAATACAAAGTTCTTGTTTGAAACAAGAGGGATAACCACATTTAAGGCAGCCTGTTTCCAGTGAAGAAAGCCTGCACTGTGAACAAAACAGTTCAGCAGCAAATATATTGAATTTGATAAGTGTAGAGTATGAGGAAGCTTAGAGAGGAGAACACCATAAACCAAGTCCAAATTATATTTATTGGCACTCCAAAACTCCACATTGCTTTAATGCCATTTTAAAAATAAAGACTTTGGGCCAAATATAACAAGTATAATAGAACCTTGCGAATCAAAATAGCCGAGATGATAAAATGCTGAAAACTGGAATTTATAATAGGAATGAATAAGAACTCATCTTTAATTATAGCAGCACTGCCAGGTTCCTATAATAACCTTTTTATGTATAATGAACCCTGAATTATTCTATGTAAAATGTACTTTAAAAATAGCCCCTTTCTGCAACCTGTCAATCTTATCCTTTCACCCTTGCAGGCCTGGACTTATATCAGAAGTGAAATGAATTTTTCTGGTTTCTGCAAACCAGGTTGAATTTCATTCTCTGAGATGTTGGCAAATGTTCAGTATTGTCTAGACTAGACCACCAAACTCACTTCACTTGGGACAAATGCAGAATTTCAGCCCAAGTTTCCAGAGGAAAAAAAAAAGGCTGATGCCTAAAGTCAGTGTTCTACTGGATGTCTTCATCTCCTCCTCTCATTTATTTAAATTTGTACTATTTCACAATAAGACAACCATTGCAGGTTCTGGGCACCCTGAAGCTCTTCAAAACACAATCTTAAAATAAACCACTTCCACCAATCCATCAGTTACCCTAGATAACAATAATCTAGCAACAACAAAACATTTAATGTAACCCCCCCACAATAGAATCTCTCACTCACTCCAACCCTCCCCTATTAACCATCTCTTTCTATTATACTCCAAAGAGGAAGTGTGTTTTAAAGGTTGGGGCCTTAATGAAGAATACCCTGCTAGGCTTTTTCAGCTTTCTACCAATGGGGCTCCAGCTCATGCATCCCCATATATCACTAGCTGAGGTGGTCAGACTCTGATCCTGCAGCTGCACTCCTGTGGATAGACCCCTGCATTCACACTGAGCCCCACTGAAATCAGTAGGAGTCTCCCCATGTGAATAAGTCCGTTGCATCAGGGTCTTGGACAGATAGGTTAGGCCATTTAGAGCTTGATAAGTCAAGCCAATGCCTTAAAATCAACCCAGAAACCAACAGGCACATCATAGAATACAGCTATATTGTATATGGTAAGCAATATAGCATATTTAATTAAGGTCCTACCTGGTTTGAAGTATGGTAGCTGAGAAATCTTCATTGCCCCTTTGCTGAAATTGCATAATATAGTTATTTTAAATAAGTATTGTTTCTGTGGGATATGGACATTTTAATAAATTAATACTTTTTGGGTGTTTTATTAGTAAAGACTGAAGTTCGATTTATCTCCCTTCTAATCAAGGTTAGCTTTAATTAAAAATCAACTCACAGACAATAGAATACTGTACCCAACACCACTTCCTCTAGGTTCACCTCCAGGACTCCAAGATAGTAAAAGGTAGGACAGATTCTTGCAGAGTGTAGTTGCCAAAGAAACACATTGTGTTTCTGACCTCAGAGACTAACTCTGACATGTTGTACAGAAGAAATCCCACACAGCCCTTAGCCACACCCCTTGAGGGAAATTTGGAACCACAGGGAAATCTTCACCCCACCCACTTTCCTCCTTGTCAATTTCAAGTTACACCGTAAAATAGCTTATTGCTAAAATATTTACATATTATCTCAAAGAGAATCAGGATGTACACCCTAATGTGTTCTCTAATCAGAGACCGTCAAAAGGTTGAGTTCCAAACAAGAGGTTGAAAAAATCCCCCCAGAAGCCTGTACAAACCACAAATAATATATATACTAGATAGCAAACTCAGAATACAGAAGAACAAGCAATTCACAATCTCAGGGGAAAGCTTCTTTTGAAGAACAGACTAGAAACCAAAATCTTCCTTCATTTTATTAAGAAAGTCTTGAGAGAGCAAAGTCTAACTTTTGTTCACAGTGGTGTAAATCTGCACTCACTCCACTGACAAAGGAGTGACCTGATTTACACTCCAGTACCAGCAGGGTAGCCGTGTTAGTCTGGATCTGTAAAAAGCAACAGAGAGTCCTGTGGCACCTTTAAGACTAACAGATGTATTGGAGCATAAGCTTTCGTGGGATGCATCTGACAAAGTGGATATTCACCCACGAAAGCTTATGCTCCAATACATCTGATTTACACTGGTGTCTGTAAGAGCAGAGTTTGTCCTAGTAGGTCAGCTAGAATATTTTTAAGAAACAAGAAAATATTTTTAGAGGGACAGGCAATGTCTCTTTTTTTGCTACAACTTCACAGTTAAGATATGTCTGCTCTGTGGCTGGGAGCATGCTTTCCAGTGTGGGTAGACAGACATGTACAAGTGTGCTAAAACTAATGTAGCTAGGATAGCCTGGGCAGCTGGCATTCCAGGCAGGTTTGTACTCAGACAGCTAGCCTGAGCTGCCATCAGTGTTACCCGGACGATACTGAAATTTGTAGTGTGCTAGCTCAAGCAGAGCTAGTGTGTATGTCTGTCTACCTGCTCTGGCCTGGCTACCTACCCAGCTGCAGTGTCGATACTTGTTGTGCCAACAGGAGAGACACTACCTATGCCTTAGAATGCGGGGTTGTTTTGTGGAGAAAAGTGGGAAGAGATGCTCCTTGAGATGCATGGCATTTTACAGAAACAAGCTGACAGCTCCTTATGCAGGTCATGTGTTGTGAGTACCTTGTTTTGAATCAATAGTGCTTTGCGTGGCTTGCCTCTGAGCGCACTTTACATGTTAATTTTAACCTGTCTGTTTTCAGATATTAACCAGCTTCTGAAAATAGAAAGTGAATGTAATGACTGTTTTTATAAACCCATTCCTCATTCATGTATGCTCACCACCTGGGGCCTATGTTCCTCAACAACCAACACTCCCATTTGCATGGAGAAGGATCAGCCTCATACAATCACTAACAAAGTATCAATCAATATAAAGGTAAATGCAGGATTGGCATTGGTAGTGTCTCTCCTGTTGGCACAACAAGTAGTGTCTACACTGAAACACTGCAGTTGTGCAGCTGTGCTGCTGAAGCATTTTAAGTGTAGACAAGACCAAGACCTTATATATTACCTTATAACATGGGATACCGATACTGCAAGTGAGATCAGTGCATGCAGCAACTTACAAGCATTTCATAAAGTCTAAACTCATTCTTACAATTCTAATTCCTATTTTAACAATAATAACACACCAATAATCCAGACTGGTTCCCACCACGTATTTATCTGGGTTCAGCTGAGACCTAGGGACCTTGGCTTGAGCTGGCACCTAGTCTGCCAGCAACACACTTAGCCTCTCGCCTAAGTCTGCTTTTGTTGCTCATTAAATAATAATGACTATGAATGTTAACCTAAGAAGCTGCTGCTGCCATCAATCCCACCTTCACATCAGTTTGTGTGTTCCTAGGCTTTTCCTTGTCAAGATCTCTTTTCCTAATCCTTTTCTGTTGATATGGCAACACCCATTTTTTCATGTTCTTTGTGTATATATATATTCCTACTGTATTTTCCACTGCATGCATCTGACGAAGTGGGTTTTAGCCCACGAAAGCTTATGCTCAAATAAATTTGTTAGTCTCTAAGGTGCCACAAGTACTCCTTGTTCTTTTCCCTTCTCCGTATCCATGTTCCACAAGAGAGACACTGAAATCCTTTATAACCCTGGGTCGGAGCTAATATCACCTGGTCTGGCTTTCAAGCTGAGTTAAAAGGATAGTTTTTCCAGCTCTATATAGGCTTCTAGCATCTGGATATTCTGTGCATTTTGGGTGCTGTGAAACTAATTTCTTTTAAAAGGGTTTCATATCTTTATTTGGTTTTGTCATTTGTGACGCAGGATGCAGGAAATCACAGCTAGTGATCTGACCATCCTCTGTTTAACTTTCCACAAAAACCCTGTCACCTGTAAACCCTTAACAGACAATTTCATCTTCTCCCTCCCCCACATAAGCTATTTCCTTTGGACTTTTGTAAATGTAAATCTCATAGGACTGGCTTCTGCAATGTGCTGAATCACTATAACCAGCTCTGACTATAAAATGGAAAATCCCACATAGGGCACAGAAAAAGAAGATCAATAACCTATGTTCTTAATACCCAGTGTTGAGATTGCATGGACCTGCAACTAGGAACTCCATTGGCTATGCAGAAAACAAATGTCTACATTTTGACAGGTTTTATTTTTTCCATTCTGTGATGAAGTTTTTCGCTACACTAAAATGCAGCCTATGAGAAGCAGAAAACAGATGTTGTTAAAAGGGAACATACTTCAAGCAACAAGCAATTAGAAACAAATTTTACTGAGGGGTCTTGTTTCAAAAGGAAGCATCTGATGTAAAATAGACTTTTGGGGCCTGAATCTGTTCTTAGTTACACTGATGTAAAGCAGGAGTAAAGTCAGTTGAATTACAATGGTAAAAACAATGCTATTAGAGTGATCAGAATAAGTCCCCTTTCCTCCAATCTGTGGTGACATCTTTTACTGAAATTTCTATTAGCTCTTTGGAGACTGGGGACATACTATATAAAGCTGTACATATCCTAAAGTATTCATCAGCTGCTAGTCTGAAAAATATTGATGTTCTAAGTTATAGTGGTTAAACTGTTTTGCAAATAAATTAGGGCTGTCAAGCAATTAAAAAAAATTAATCACGATTAATTGCGTGATTAATCGCACTGTTAAACAATAATAGAATACCATTTATTTTAATAATTTTGGATGTTTTCTGCATTTTCAAATATATTGATTTCAATTACAACACAGAATACAAAGTGTACAGTGCTCACTTTATATTTAGTTTTGATTCAAAGTATTTGCATTGTAATATAACAAAAGAAATAATATTTTTCAACTCACCTAATACAAGTACTGTAGTACAATCTCTTTATCATGAAAGTTGAACTTACAAATGTAGAATTATGTACAAAAAAACTGCATTCAAAAACAAAACAATGTAAAATTTTAGAGCCTACAAGTCCACTCAGTCCTACTTCTTGTTCAGCCAGTTATTCAGACAAACAAGTTTCTTTACATTTGCAGGAGATAATGCTGCCCGCTTCTTGTTTATGACACCTGGAAGTGAGAACAGGCGTTTTCATGGCACTGTTATATCTGGCATCGCAAAATATTTATGTGCCAGATATACTAAAGATTTATATGTCCCTTCATGCTTCGACCATCATTACAGGGGACATGTGTCCATGCTGACGATGGGTTTTGCTCAATAACAATCCATAGCAATGCAGACCGACGCATGTTCATTTTAATTATCTGAATCAGATGCCACCACCAGAAAGTTGATTTTCTTTTTTGGTGGTTCAGGTTATGTTGTCTCTGCATCGGAGTGTTGCTCTTTTAAGACTTCTGAAATCATGCTCCACACCTCGTCCCTCTCAGATTTTGGAAGGCACTTCAGATTCTTAAACCTTGGGTTGAGTGCTGTAGCTATCTTTAGAAATCTCACATTGGTACCTTCTTTGCGTTTTGTGAAATTTGCAGTGAAAGTGTTCTTAAAATGAACAACATGTGCTGTGTCATCATCCGAGATTGCTATAACATGTAATATATGGCAGAATGCGGGTAAAACAGAGCAGGGGCATACAATTCTCCCCGAAGGAGTTCAGTCACATATTTAATTAATGCATTATTTTTTTAACAAGCGTCATCAGTATGGAAGCATGTCCTCTGGAATGGTGGCCGAAGCATGAAGGGGCATACGAATGTTTAGCATATCTGGTACGTAAATTCCTTGCAACACCAGCTACATAAGTGCCAGCTGAACGCCTGTTCTCACTTTCAGGTGACATTGTAAATAAGAAGAGGGCAGCATTATCTCCTGTAAATGTAAACAAACTTGTTTGTCTTAGCGATTGGCTGAACAAGAAGTAGGACTAAGTGGTCTCGTAAGCTCCAAAGTTTTACGTTGTTTGTTTTTGAGTGCAGTTATGTAACAAAAAAAATCTACATTTGTAAGTTGCACTTTCACAACAAAGAGATTGCACTACAGTACTTGTATGAGGTGAATTTAAAAATACTATTTCTTTTGTCTATAATTTTTACAGTGCAAATATTTGTAATAAAAATAATATACACTTTGATTTCAATTACAACACAGAATACAATAGATATGAAAATGTAGAAAAACATCCACAATATTTAATAAATTTCAATTGATATTCTATTGTTTAACAGTGAAATTAAAACTATGATTAATCACAATTAATGTATTTAATCGTGATTAATTTTTTTTAGTTAATCGTGTGCGTTAACTGCGATTAATCGACAGCCCTAAAATAAATCAACATTTTAACAGAAACCCAACAGAGAGTTGTGTGCTAACACTACCCTTTTGGCCATAACTTATTTCCTTTGGCCTTAACCCACTTTTACTTTGCATTCAGTATAAATTTTTTAAACATTGTTATTAATCATATTTGGCAGTCGCTAGTCACATCTACACCAGTGTAAATCCAGAGTAACTTCAGTACTTTTGAATTTACATTGGTAGAACTAGGATACTGACTCACTATCTGCTTTTCATCCATGGAGCTCAAAGCACTTTACAAAACTAGAAAAGCTTCTCCCTCCTCACTCCCCTCCCCCCCCGCCCAGTTGGGAAAAGTAAGGCATAGAAAATGTAAGTGGTTTGTCTGAGGTCACACAATGAGTCACTGGCAGAGTGGGGAAATATAATCCAAGTGTCTGCTCTCACTAACACCAGTTTTACACTGATGCAGTGATTTCAGCAGAGTTATTCCTCACTCACACCAGTGTAAGAGCCTGATCAAAGTTCACTAAAGTAAATGGAAAGACTCTGACTTCAACAGGCTTTGGATCAGGCCCTAAGTGAATGCAGTAACAGTCACATGCCTGACTTCCTGGACCACAATTCCTATTGTACGATGACTAGAATGGAAGACTAAAAGTCAACTTTAAGCACAGTCAAGGTTCTGAAAGCAGACAAAAATAATCTGCAGAGTCCACTCATATCATGTTTGTCACCACCAGTAGCTTGTTCTGGCTGGAGACTAATTTGATCATCACAAATAAGATGAAGTTCACGTAACAACATCATGCTAACCAACTAGAATTTAAGGTCACAGGATTTACAAGGCTCCTAATGGGTCCATGCAACCTCTGAAGTTGCCTCTTCATTCACAGACTTCCAGGACCCATCTCTTTGATAGTAAGTCAGTAATGGCTTCTTCGTAGTCCCATCCCAAAATTGGGGGAGATGGCACTGAATAGAAGGCAAGAAGGAAAAAAAAAGGAAAAAAAAATCCCCAAAACACAGCCAAGCAGGCATACCAGGAACAAGATAGGCTACAAGAATATTGCCATTTAGGGCATGCTTCAGACTATTTTAATTGTTGTATGGTGTTTCTGATACTATGGTGTGAGGCGCCTTAAAAAAGTAAAACAGGCAGAATATTCATTTTACTTTATCCAAAATAGGAGCCTGAACCTGAACTCCTTATTTAGGCAAAAGTCACACTGACTCGTTTGAGTTTTGATTTCATTAAGGAAGGGCTCAGAATTGCTCTAAAAGATGCCAAGAAGTTTAACTGTAAATGTCATCTGGGAAAAGTCTAGTTCCAGCATATCAGTCCAGTTCCATCAATGCTTCTGGCCTGGTAGAGCATCAGTTTTGAGAAGTAATAGTCTGCCTAGTATGTACAATATATGATTTTAAATGACTGCCTTTGCAATAGTGCGTTGCACTCATCCAGCCCGGAGATCACAAAGGCATAGATCTCTGTGGCACAGAGCTGTGTAAACTGCAAACACAAGAAACACTGTTCCCTCAAGTCCAGATTCCGCTGCTCTTAGGGTTAGTTACTATGTAAGTTACTCATTTCAAAGTTAGCTCTGTATCTGTTTCCTTCTCTTGTGTGTTTTTTGTTGTTGTTGTTTGTTTTTGTTTTGGTTCCCCCATCCAGTTTCCATCTGTCTATATTGTATCTTAGAGTTTTGTATTGACTCCTTGTCTCCAATAGTACCTGTGAGCATCCAGCCTAAAATCTAATTCGCCTCAGATATAAAGATAACGGCAGAAATGAAGAGTATAAAGAGCAGATAAAAAATAAAACTGTGGTGACTTCCAAATTAACCAGCATTATTATTTGCTTTACCCTACAACACAAGTATAGTTTCAATAAACCACCACTGTCTGCATACTTCCCTTTGCCTTCATGAAGCTTTTGAAGCCCATTTATCTCTATCAATTACATCTTGTTAAAATGCCTTAGTAGTTCAAAACAATTCGTGGTATTTTCTTTTCTGATGTTCTTTACTTTGTGAGGCGAGACGATCACGTGTTCAGATGTGCCAAATGTTGGTTAACCCCATTGTTCTCCATCAGAACTAAGTAAAACCACGAGATGGGGTACAGGAAATGTGTTGCATTAAGGGTTGTTTATTCTGATTTTTTTACATTGGACTTGAGGAAACCCTGGGAGTGAAAGCTCTTTTTTAAAAAACAACAACCTACTACTGTGCTCTACAACAAAGAAACCCCAGAACTCTGTATGGTACAGTAGTCATACTGGAGTGTTTGGGGTGCTTGCTGCAAGCCACTGTAATGTCCTTATATAAGGGGAAAAGCCAATGGAGTTGGTAGAAGTGGCATGGCATTAAAGATGAACTTGAACTAAACCTGTGATTATGAAGAGCCCTAAACTTGAGAAAGTTTGGATCTGAGCTTTTTGGCTTGGTTTCATCTATATAATTAAGTAAAATCAATGACTCAACACTCAACTGCCTCTTTAAATAATGAAGGGCAAAGCCAGGCCCCTTTACCATGGCTGCAGAGGGTCCCTATGCAGCAAAACGGCATTGCTCCAGATCTAGACCCCAGTGCTCTGGCTATATAGCCAGACTGGGTACTAGATAGACATGTAGGATGAGAATTGTGGACAGGTCCCTGGAAAGAGCCACTGCAAAGATCCCCCTGTCCCTCAGCTATGGCGTGGAGGTGAAGACAAGGAGGCTAAAGGTCCCCTGCAGTTCATTCCAGCCATTGGGCTGTAGTAACTTTGTTTAGCAAAGCATATTCAAAGTCATTACTTGGACAAGAGATGAGCTTGATTGCCCATGAATCCACCCTTCCTAGGTTCTCCAGTTCACACAGAAAGCTCAAAGGAACTAGCAGAAAATATAAACCAAAATGAAATTAAGGCTATGTCTACACTATAGTCTATGTCAGCATAATTTATGTTGCTCAGAGGGATGAATAAACCATTCCCCTAAGCAACATAATTTACACTGATATGAGCGCTTGTGTGCACAGCACTATGTCAGCAAGAGAGCGTCTCCTGATGACGTAGCTTCTGCTACTCATGGTGGTGTTTTTTTATGCCAATGGGAGAGCTCTCGCCTGTCAACATAGAGCTTCTTCACCAGACATGCTGTAGTGCTGTACATATAGACCTGGCCTAAAACAAAGCATACGGGAGCATCTCAAGAAAAGTATTGGCTATCTCTATAGAACCAATTCAGGACGGGGGCCTGATTCTGTTCTGAACTGTATCTTGTCTAGTCATTTGTACCAGTTCAAAGTGGGTGTAAAATGCTACCAAATGGCAATGATAGGCAATTTACTCTCATTTTGCATTGGTGTAATTATTAGACAAAGTCTTTAGGGAAATGGAGAATCAGGCCCAAGGTATTTACTCTGAGGAGAGGAAAAATACAGTACTTAGAGATTTGTTTGGGATATGTGCTTATAGAAAGCTGTGAACAAAAAAAGGAGAACAAACAACACATCTGAATTGGATGGAACTGGGCTTAGTTCTCAAAAGCAAAACAAAGTGGTTTCCAAAAGAGAGAAACAGTGGCCTGGCACGTCAGATCCAAATCGCTTGGAGCACCACTTCAACAGCAGTGAAGGGTAAAGGGTAAAGCCAAGTCTCTGTTCAGCCCCATATTCAGCTTCCTGGGTGTGAAGCAAAGGCTAACGGCATCCTAGTCAAACTCTTTTAGAGAGGAAAAAAATCAAGAAAAAAAGCATTGCATTAGAAAACAACAGAAGTCAAGGCAGTTTTCATTTCATTTAACTGATCTTTTTGGAATTATTTTTAGAGACATCAGATACCTTTTTATTTAAAAATAAAATCAAACAAATCATTTTCCTTTCTTTCTCCCAAATATGAATTACACGGGGATATAATCCCAATACAATGCTGCTGTGCTAGGATGTCATCTTACTTTTTTTTTTTTTTGAGTGGTTGTGGTATTCGGCATGTGCCTCTTAACAACCCACCTGATGCACAGCATTAGTCCATCCCAACACCCCCACTTCTTATAGCACTATTGTGAAATCTTGTAAATCCTTCCATTGGACTATTTAGTAACCAAGGTGATATTTTGTCATAATGTCAGTTTGGAACTACTTTGTCTTGCTGCAATGCGTCACACATACACTGCACAAGAATGGCTTTTGGCCATTCAAACTGTAGGACTTTCTGATGCCATGGAATGTCTTTTAATTACACATTTTGATGTAAAAACAAACAAACAATAATTAAGCTTTTCTTTCTCTTCTGTCTGTTTTCTGTTGTTAGTAACTATTGTTCTAGGCTCCCTTATTTCTCTGGACCATGGTTGCTGTACCCCAATTCATTCTTCTGTGCTTTTTTAATTGCCATCTGTCATCTTTGCTCTGCTCTTCTCTTCCTCATTCTTTCCCCTTTCTGGGCCCAATCCTGGAATCCTTATACAAACACACATAGACTTTAGTAGTCATTTCAGCAATTCACCCATCTGCTAATGGTCTGCACAAGGCTTTTCATGCCACTAGTCCCACTTCTCCCTACCACTTGGGCATGAGCAGAATGGCTGCAAATGAAGCTCTGTGAATGGGGGTATTGTTGGCTGTAGGTCCAAGGGGAGACTACTGGATGTATACTTATAAGGAGCCAGAAGTCCAAAACCCCCACAAAGTGTTACTACTTGGCTGCAGCTGCTATTTCCGGACCATTGATTGAGGGTGGTAGATTCCATTCCTCCAACGTCACACAGAGCTCCCCATATGCATGTTTTGTGTGGTTTGTGAAGTTCACTACGGACATGGCAATGTCCCAGCATGACACACATCCTGTCACGTCTTTTTGCTTAACTGAGCTACTAAGTCATGAAGAGAACTACAAAAAATTTCTGACGCCCATGTCATAGATCAGAAACACTGATAAGCTTCTAGGTATTGCTGTGTAGGTTTTGTATGTATTTCTATGGTCAAGTTCTCAGTCACATTATAGCACATACTGTACATAGAGAAGCAGACAGTGGAGGGAAAGATCCAAGAAAGGTCACATTTATTTTAGTTACTATCTTAAATCTTATTCTCTCATTATTGGGAAACGTGTTGCTTTCATAAAAAGTAATTTAACAAGTGAAAATTACAGTGTACACTAGAAGAAATGTAACTGCTACAGGATGCACAGTTTTTTATCTTCTGTTCCCCTCAAGGAAACTTATCTTCAGAGATCAAAAGACAAAAGCCAGACTCAGTAGTGTGCTATCTCACATCACCTGTCATACATTCTGTAAAAACCAAAAAGCAAACCTGAAAGTTAAAACATTTTATGCTAATATGGCAGTGTTTCATAACAGGGTGTGTGTCGGCGATCCCTTGAGGTCGATCTCTTTCACAGGTGTTTATTTTTTATGGGCCCTTTGATGACCAAGGAGTCCGATCCTTGAGCCACAGGCTCATTGGCAAACATTGCAGGTGGTGTTGGAAGTCACGGTTTGGCCGCAATTGCTGCGTGACAGTTGTCTGGCTTTTCTTTTCTGGCGTTTTTTCTGCTACCAGGCAAGGGTGAATGTGGGCCGGTACGGCGTACCGGTAAGAAGTGGCGGCCGGTACCCTCGCGTACGCAGCCGAAGTTAAAGCGCTGCCGCAGCAGCGCTTTAACGTCGTTGCCCCTTTTGCCTCACTCCTGATTGCTCTCGACAGATTAAATAGATTAGAAAAGGCACCCAAGAATAGAGTTAATTAGTAGAATATAGATGTAATAATTCCTTTCCATCTTTAATTTGTGATTGTTTGACCACTGAAATATTCGTTGTAAAATAATTAGTTTAAATAGAATAAAATACCAGGGAATTAACCAATGCTCTGCAGCTCTTATTGGCTCAAGGTGACTATATCAGTGCAGTGTAGTTCTAGCTGTGTCAGTCCCAGGATATTAGAGAGACAAGACGCATCCTGTACCAACCAGTTGGTCCAATAAAAGATATTACCTCACCCACCTGGTCTCTCCCACATCAGTACAAACCATTTTCTTCTTTTTGTGACAGGTTTCCAAAGGGCAGTAGTAGATACCAGTTATAAGAAGGGGGAGACTGGCCCGTATACTTCTCCACCAAGGACTACTGCTAATAGTGGAAAGACATTTCACCCCATGCCACAAGCTGGCCCGCCTCAAGCCTGGCAGCCCCAGGCCTATAGGATTTCTAGCAGCTTGTAGCAGGGTGCTGGTGCAGAGGCACCTAATTAGCCCCTGCTCAGCCAGCCCCAATCAGGGGAAATAGATTGGGGCTGGGGAGAAGTCTGGTGCCTGGCCTTTAGAACTGGCTGCACCTGTGGGCCTGAGGGTTCAAGGGTGATAAAGGCTGGCTGGCAGCCAGAAGGAAGGGAGGATGGCCAGGGGAAGGTCAGTCTCCAGGCTGAGGGCAGGCTCTGGGTGGAAGTGGAGATTGTAAGGCCTGCAAACTGTATATAGTATATCACTGGTGGTGGGAGAAGTCTGTAAATAAAGCCACGGGTGCTGCAGAAGGAAAAGCCTTTCTGTGCTTTATTGGGGCAGCCAGTAGGCCCCAGGAAGAAGGCCGGGCAGAGGACGTGTTACACAGCTGGTCTCTGAACTGTCCTGTAGAGGGTCGGGGAACTAGCAGTCAGAGCAAAGAGTCAAATGAAAAGCGGTGACCTGCACGGCCAAAGAAGACCAATATCAATAAGGTAGAAACACTGAAATAGGGTTACCATATTCTGTACCTCCAAATGGAGGACACTCCACGGCCCCCGGCCCCGCCCCCAGCCCCGCCCATACCCCCTCCCCAACCCCGCCCCCTCCCCAAAGTCTCCGCCCCCTCCCCTGCTTCCCGCGAACATTTGATTCGCGGGAAGCCTGAAGCAGGTAAGGGGGGTGTGGGGGGGAGGAGGCGCAGCCCAGGCTAGCCCCCCCGGCGGCTCCAGCCTGGGTCGGCTCGGGCCCTGGGGTGCCGGCCCCGGCCCACCACCCCCGGCCCGCCCAGCACTGCCGGCCCCCGGCGGCCCGGCACACCCCCGGCCCGGCTCCCCGGCTCCCCGGCGGCCCGGCTCCCCGCCGGCCCGGCTCCCCGCGGGCCCGGCCGACCCGGCTCCCCGCCGGCCCGGCTCCCCGCCGGCCCGGCCGACCCGGCTCCCCGCGGGCCCGGCTCCCCGCGGGCCCGGCCGACCCGGCTCCCCGCGGGCCCGGCTCCCCGCGGGCCCGGCCGACCCGGCTCCCCGCCGGCCCGGCTCCCCGCGGGCCCGGCCGACCCGGCTCCCCGCGGGCCCGGCCGACCCGGCTCCCAGCCCGGACCCCGGCCCGGCACCGCGCCCCCAGCTCCCCGTCCGGCCCCGCGCCCGGCCCTGCACTGCGCCCCTGGTTCCCGGCCCGGCACCATGCCCCCGGCCCCGCACCGCCGGCCCCGGCCGAGCACCACCCAGCCCTCCCGATTTTCCCGGACATGCCCGGCTTTTGGGGATTTCCCCCCGGACGGGGATTTGAGCCCCCAAAAGCCGGACATGTCCGGGAAAATCCGGACGTATGGTAACCCTACACTGAAATGAGTCCAGTTTGATGGGCAAAGGTATGGAAGTAGCTGATGTGATTGATATTCTATATCTTCAGAAAGCACAATGGACTAGGTATGCAACAAAGGTGTTGGGCTTAGATTACAAATTCTCTATGCAGGTGACAAAAGAGGGTATAACAGCATTGGGTGGTAATGAGAAGAAAGCTGAGGAAGAAAGCTGATCTATTCCCTGTTGCCCATTCCCAGCTTCTGGCAAACAGAGGCTAGGGACACCATCCCTTCCCATCCTGGCTGTTAGCCATTTATGAACCTATCATCCATGAACTTATCTAGTTCTTTTTTGAAACCTTTCATAGTCTTGGCCTTCACAACATCTTCTGGCAAGGAGTTCCACAGACTGACTGTGCATTGTATGAAAAAATACTTCCTTTTGTTTGTTTTAAATCTGCTGCCTATTAATTTCATTTGGTGACTCCTAATTCTTGTGTTATGAGAAGGAGCAAATAACACTTCCTTATTTACTTTCTCCAGAGAACTATCCACAATGACTCCAAGAATGGTAACAGCTAATTTAGACCCCATAATTTTATATGTATAGTTGGGATTATGTTTTCCAGTGTGCATTACTTTGCATTTATCAACATTGAATTTCATTTGCCATTTTGTTGCCCCATCACTCAGTTTTGAGAGATCCTTTTGTAGCTCTTTGCAGTCTGCCTGGGACTTAACTATCTTGAGTAGTTTTGTATTATCTGCAAATTTTGCCGCCTCACTGTTTACTTTTTCCAGATCATTTATAGATAGTATAAGCTATTTCTTCTTCTTTTTCACTATTTTCCTCCTCCAGTACATTAAAGCTGCCATAACAATGAGGCTGCTTTTTTTCATGGTTTCGCATGTCTGCTTTCTTGGATTTGTTTCAGCATGCTCCGTGAATGTGACATTTTTCATTTTTAAATATACAGACTATAGAGGTGTGTTTGCCTCCACCATGATACGCTCTCTGCTAGCTGGTTGGATCTGTTTCCCAGGTTGCCTTGCAATGTTGTGCACAGTATCATCTGTTTAATGTGTGCTATTTCCATCTCCCCAGGCTCCCACAGCTCATGTTTGTAAATCCTTGTGATGGGGTGTATACATTCCATACCAGAACTGAAGGGGTTAAGGAGCAAATCTGAGCCCAAGCGGTCCTGTCCCACCCCACCTATGGAGCATGCTCCGGCTGGAGCTCAAAAGGGAGCCGGACAGAAAGGGCCTGCAGATTGTGGGGACGTAAGACATGATAAAAATAGAAAGTGATTAGAGCAATTCTTTTAAGAGAATAATTTAATAATATTAAATGATGGAGCACCTACCAGGTTCAATACAGCAGATGGAAGCTTCTCATGACTGGCTCTAGGAATAGCTTCTAGTGCCACAGAGAGTAAATACAACTGAGATATTTACAGAGAGGAGGGAATGATAGTGACCACTTCCTGACATTAATTACATATCCAGGCAAAGAAAATACCAAAGACAAGGATAATATCCCAACTTGGAATTTAAAAAAAGCAAATTGGAAACTCGTTAGAAACAAAAGTGAGGAAATAGGTGAATGAGCAATGTATAAAGATACTTGGGAATTCTGCAGTAAGGGAGTCAGAAGGACAGCCAGCCTAGCTATTCTTAGGATACCAACACTACTTAAAGAGAGGAAAAATGTTCCATGGTGGAACAAGAAATGAAATGGTAATTAGGAAAAGGAATAAGGCATGTAAGACAGCAAAAACATTCCTTAAATAGCAAGGACTTAATGAACTATAAAAGAAGTAAGGCAGTTGCACAAAGGGCTATAAAGAGCAAAAAGAGACATGGAGAACATACTGCGGGAAAGTAAATGAAGATACTATTACAGCAGAGGTATATAAACAAATTAGGAAAATCAATGGAATAAAGAGTAAGAGCCATGTAATACCAAGCCTTGCAGTTGCAGGGCATAGAGTAATAAGCTCCAACAAAGAAAAAGAGACAATTCTGGCCGCCATGTTTCAAATAGTCAGTAAGGATGAGTATCAGAGGATAGAAATTAGAGAGAGGAAAAGAACATTATTTAAAGATAATTATGAGAGGATGAAGAGGTGGGAGGAGGATGTGGATATTTAAAACTCCAAAAAGTGACAATAAGGAGCAAAAGCACCACCCCAGGCAAGGTCAAAATAAGCTTTAAAATGCCTAAACACCTAAGTGAAGGAAGCTTGAGGGTGATGCTAAAATTATATAATAACATATGGCAAAAAGATGAAATACCTACAAATCAATGATGTACTTAAGAGCAATGAAGAATGGGGAAACAGGTGGGACTCCAAATTCTATGTAGACAAAACTAAGGGAATGATCTTTACAAGTAGGAAGATCAAAAAAGATGTAAAGTTATATCTATATGACCAACAGATAAATATAGCAAAAAAATTACAAATTCTCAGGTGTGATGTTTGATAACAAGCTCACTTACAGGGACCATACTAAAAATATTAAAGGTAAGTGTAAAGGTAACTTACTTAAAAGAGTCTTTGGAATATCCTAAGGAATGGATAAGAAAATGGTGGCAATGTTATACAGAGCACTAATTAGACCAATTATTGCATATGGATGCCAGACCTTTGGCTCAGCATTGAGCACAAGTATGAGAAAACTAGTCTATATTGAAGCACAGGCATTGCATATCACATGTGGTGCCTTCATTACTACGCCTCCATTTGTACTACAGATAGCAGCTGGTGAAATCACTGTTAGAATGAAACTCTGACTTAACCTTTTGGGCTAAAGTACTAGGGAATAATGAAGATGAAAACACAAAGCTAATATATAATGATTGTTGGGAATTAAGTAGAAGCCAGGTAGGACCAAAAAAAAATAAAAATTCCCCATGTAAGTAGGGTACAGAAGGATTTTAATGAAAAAGACCAAAATCTTTATTTATGGGAAAATATCCTAACATTGGAAAACCGTTCACCCTGAGGTAGACATGGAATTGTATAATGAAATAAATAAAAGGAACAGCAAATCAATATATTTGTGATCAGTGGGGACACTATTGCCAAATATATACAGATAGCTCCATAGAGGAAGGAACAGGAAGAATAGGAAGTTTTCTGCATGCCTTCACTTGGACTCAAGAAAGCCATTAGGCTCACTCTGTATCTATCTTTGTGGTTGAGCTACAAGGCATTACACTACACTACATTGGGCTTTAGATGTGTGGCTAGCTGCTGTGGCCATCCTGTCTGACACCTTATCAGTGCTGCAGGCAATTTACAGTGGTAAGTCAGACACAGAAATGATATTCTTAGTGTTAACCCCTGAACTGGTGCAATTGGATATAACCATAGTAATAGCATGGATTTCCGTGCATGTAGGGATAGCAGGCAACAAATTGGCAGACAAACAGGCAAAAAGTGCTATTAATCATGAACAAGTTGACCTAGGAATCCCCTTAAGAAAACTGGAATTTAAATACCTAATCAAAATGAGCTAAGGAAGGAATGGCAGGAGGCAAAAAAACAAAGGGGAAATTTTTTTTAGACGTATGCCCAACAGTTGACAAAGTTGATATAATCTAAGGCCCAGTAAGAAAAAGCAAAGTGGCTTTATTTAGAATTCTAAAGGGCATTGTGGATTAAATAGTAGTTTATTTCTAATTAATATGCACCAAGATGGATTATGTGTAACATGTATAGTCCAGGAAATGATAGAGCACATCCTTTGGGACTGCAGAGACTGTACCTGTGAAAGGAGGCATTTATATAAAAAACTCAGAGGCCTTAAACTAACAAAATTTTCTTTGCAACGTCTATCAAGAATACAAGGAAAATGGGGACCAGGAGAAAAAGCTCTTCTACAGTTCTTCAAGAAAACTGGGGAAAGTGTGAAACCTTAATGGTATGTCTACACTGCAATTAGACACCTGCAGCTGGCCAATGCCAGTTGATTCAGGCTCATGGGGCTCGGGCTGTGTGGCTGTTTAAATGATGTTCTGGCTTGGACTGCAGTCTGAGCTCTGGGACTCTCCATTCTCGCAGGGTCCTTGAGCCTGAGTCATCTGGCAAGGGCCTGCGGTTGTGTTTTAAACTGCAGAGTAGATTACCCTAAAACAGGGGTCAGCAACCTGCGGCACACAAGCCAATTTTTACTGGCACATTGCTGCCAGACGGGGTCCCAGCCGCTGGCCCCACTCAGCCCATTGCTGGCCTGAGTGACCAGAACCCCCAGCTGGCAGCTTGCTGAGCGGGGCCGGTGACCAGGACTCCGGCTGGCGGATGGAACCCCAGACCGGCAGCAGGCTGAGCCGCTCAGCTCACCACTGGTCTGGAGTTCTGGCCTCTGGCCCCTTGCCAGCCAGGATCTCGGCCGCCGGCCCCGCTCAGCCTGCTGCCGGCCTGAGTGAACGGAACCCCCATCCAGCAGTTGCTGAGTAGGGCCGTCAGCCAGGACCCCAGCTGGCAGGAGCCGGCAGCCGGAACCCCAGACCGGCAGGGGCTGAGCCGCTCAGCCTGCTACCGGTCTGGGGTTCCGGCCACCAGCCTCTTGCCAGCTGGGGTCCCAGCCATCGGCCCCGCTCAGCCTGCTGCCGGCCTGGGATACCAGCCACCGGCCCCGCTCACCTCGCTGCTGGTCTGGGGTTCCAGTTGCCCGGCCCCCTGCCAGCCGGAGTCTGGGCCTCTGGCCCTGCTCAGCCCTCCTGCCAGCCTGGGGTCCTGGCAGACAGCCCAGGGCTCTGCTCCTGGCCTGGTCCCAGCACTCTGCAGCCCTTATAAAAAAAATTACACTACAATTAGCTTAAAAACTTGAAAACTTAAAAACTTTGTTTGTATATGTATAATGTTAATAAATACATAGGTTGATGAAACAAAGTAGTTGTACTTATGTGCCTGTGCTTAATTTGTGTTTTTGATGATTTACCTTCTAAAACTATCTCACATGTCTCACCCCCAGAAACGGCATATAATATAGACTTATAGTCTAAAAACGTTAAAATGTATTACTGGCACACGAAACCTTAAATTAGAGAGAATAAATGAAGACTCAGCACACCTTTTCTGAAAGGTTGCCAACCCCTGCCCTAAATCATGAAAAAGATACAAAGTATAGTGCATGGCAGTCATAGATTCAGGAAATGAGTCTGCTATGGCACAAAACTGAAGGAGGAGGAGGGGCCTGACAGGGCATGGAGAGAGACGTACCCTGAGAGTTCCTGAAGAGGGATGCCTCGAAAAACTTTCCCTGGGAGAAAAAGCCTTCCACTGAGCCCAGAGGGGCTGAAGGCCCAGTTATTCTCCTTTTCTTTGCTATTGCGTCAAACTGTAAGACTTTGAGAGGGTAGTGAGTGGCCTAGGGAGGTAGCCTAAAGGCACTCCTGGTGCCGGACATAGTTGCTTCTCTTGGGGCCCTGGGCCAGAGCCCAGTGGAGCAGGAGGGCCTGGGCTTTCCTACCAATCACCTTGTTATGGAGGGTATGAAAACCGTCTCTTCCAGACTCTCCCATGTGCAAACTCACAGAGGATAAATACTTTGCAAATCCCATTGCTGGGACTGAACAGGGGTTGCTAAACAAACTGACGGTCTTTCCACGTTCCTTGCTTTTGAGAGGGTATGGGACCCCCTGCTTTCTTGGGACTGTTACCCTGGAGAGGGATACAGCTAACTGGTGACCTGACCAGAGGGTCAGGTCGACACCAACCAAAAAGCGGACTGCCATGGGATGTGACAGTGGTCAGTGAGAGACATTGAAGGAGGGGCGAGTAGAGACCTAGTAACCTAACCACTAGGGGCCACTACTGGTGAGCGCCACCCATCACAATCCTATACATTTTTATTTGAAGATTCCATAGCCTGGGCCAATTTCCAAGCTGTTTCAAATGTTAACTGTGTTTCAGACAGTAATCTCCTTTGCATTTTGTCATCAATCATTAATGTGCAAACTAATCTATCTCTTAGCATCTGTGTCAGAGTTAACCATAATTACAATCTTAAGAGAACTTGCTCAGTTCTGTCACAAATTCTTCTACAGTGTCCCTGGATTTCTTCAACCAAGAGCTAAACTTAAATTATCTTACTGCTTCACCGGGTGTTTGGTTGAAATGGTTTTTTACCAGATTTACTAGCTTCATCAAAAGTTTTATCTCCAGGCTTTTCAGCGGTTAACAGGTGTCTTGTTAAACTGTAAGTCTTGGCCCCTATGCTGCTGAGTATGATATCTTTCTTCTTACCTTCATCTGTAATATCATTAGCAGTGAACAAATAAGACACTATTTTGCAGCGTTTCCCCCAAGTTTTGTGTTGCTGATTAAATGGTGAAATAGTCCCAAATGTTGCAGCCATTTCCCTCGTGTTTGTAGGGGTTTGTAGGCCTTACCTACAGATGACTTCCAAACCTATTTCTTTCTTTCTCTTTTTCATTCTTGTGAGTTTGGCTCCACCTTGTTGCCATATGTTGTAGTGTAAACCAGCCGTACTCCAACTTCTTTGAGTATTAATAGTACTTTTATTCAGACAATAGCTTCACAGACCCCCACTGTTCCTCAGTTGCTGACAATGCACAACACAACCCTACACATTTTTGTTTATCTGCCTACGACCCCTATATAACAAATCCTGTGGGTGAAAGTCATTCTTGTGAAGAGGACCAGCACAAGAGATGTGCAACCCACTTACACCCAAATCTGAGGGACTGAATGGGCTTTAAGTAATATATATGCCTTGTGCTATCCCTTGCACAAAGTGAGTTTCACCCGGTATGTTAATGTGTAGGGGTGAATATTTTGAACTTTTTTTCTGTCAGAACGTCTTGCATATCAGAACTCCGTTTCATTTTGAATGTATCATATTATAGTGACACCTGTTGGCAAAGATCCTTCATTTTACTAGATAACATGTATTTTCAGCAGAATACAATTAAAAACCAAATGCAGTAAGACATACACTGGGACAGATAGTGATGGAGAGTGATAATACAAAAGACTAACATTTATTAGACATATCAGAAGAAAATAAAACAAACTGCTGTAAGGAGCAAACTATTATTTTATATTTATTAGCTTTTTTAGGGACATGGGCTAATCAGCTGTGCAATTTAAGAAGGCTCTGTACCGCTTAAGACTCACTCAGGCCCTTAACAGAGCTTAAGTGAGGCTCTCTGCACCGTCCCTCTGCAGAGAGGTAGGAAGTTTAAGCCTCATGTTGGACTTTTTTTTTTTTTTTTTTTTTTCAGAAAAAAATTCTTTTAAGGAAATCATTCTTTCTATGTTTCTAATGTATTTGCTTTTAGATCTTATTAGGGGGGAGGGATAGCTCAGTGGTTTGAGCATTGGCCTGCTAAACCCAGGCTTGTGAGTTCAATTCTTGAGGGGGCCACCTAGGGATCTGGGGCAAAATCAGTACTTGGTCCTGCTAGTGAAGGCAAGGGGCTAGACTCAATGACCTTTTGAGGTCCCTTCCAATTCTATGAGATAGGTATATCTCCATATATTAGTAGCTCTTATAGATTAAAATTTCCCCCTGATATCTGCCTATGGGAGGCCAGGGAAGGAGAGTCAAGTGGAATGGGAAAGAATGCCTTATCCTAAAAGGACTAGTTCCTTTTAAAAAGTCTACCATTTAAGAAAGATAATTATGGACTTTATTTTTATTCCCCAGTAAAGGAAACACCACTAGGTGTCACTAAGTGTCAGGAGTACTTGAATATTGTTAGTTTAGGAAGGACTAAAAGCCCAACATACCACTAATATTTTCTCTCTCTCTCGGTCTCTCTTATTTGTGAGTAATATCTGTATTGTATAATCTGGCAAATATATTTTATGTTGGATACATATGCACTGAGCTTTCATACTAATTTTCAGTTAAAGGACACTATTTTAGGTACGAACAAAAGAGTAAAATAACTGCAGATGGCAAAATATGTCCATTTATACATGCTTATGTCTGGGGACCATTTTGTTCTAGTAAGAATTAAAATCAGGCCAACATTTGTCACCAGTTTGCTTGCAGCACGTTTTTCCTATTGTACCAAGGGAATCTCACATATGAGAAGGGGAGTGGAAACTGCTCTGATTGAACCTAAGATTGCCCAACACTTCACTTGTTTTCCGTTGTTTATAACTTTGCTAAAGTTTAACAGTTTGAAATTTTCCACATCAGATGTCTGCCTCAAGCAGGACTCTTTTTTTGTTTTTTGGGTTTTTTTTTTTACAATTTTCTTACAGTTGTTAAGATGTTTCTGAGAATGAGATTAGGAAACAATATTTTGCCCAGGTTGTAATGAAACAATTGTAAGACTTTCTTTAAGAAGCTCCAGCACCAGCATGCTTTGGAGCAGGGTGCCAGGGAATGGCCCTGGTGGTAGAGATGTGCTTTTTGCTAGCTATATGAAAATTTGTCCAAATTTGTCCATGTTATGAGCGTCTCAAAATCTCAGATGACACATGCTCAATAGAGATTTGTTAGAGTTTGGCAACTAAATCTTCTGAAGATTCCATCTTGTGTCTGCCACAACCACTAAGGGATAGAATAGCTACCTCTCAAGATGTGGCTAAATGGGCGACCAGCAACAGCTGGGATAAGAGGCTGTAGCCCAGCCAGTTGGGGTTGGCAGCCAGAGAGGCTGACAGTTACACTGCATCAGTAGCAGACTGCCATTAAGCTGCCCAAAGAGAAGTATCAGAAGCCCTTATGGCCTAGGGTGAGACTTATGGGGGGAAGGAACAGGGGGCCCTAGGCAGGTACTTGTCCTATACTCCGTGAGCGAGAGCAGAACTGACTCTTTAGGATCTTGGTGCCAGGGCCAGGTGGAATATGATATAGGTATTTGAGGATAGCTAGAATCGAACTAGAAGGTTAGGAGAGCAGGTCTTATTTCCAATAGACCTGAGGCCAGGTAAGAGGTGCTGAATGCCCACATCATTGCACGCGGTGACAGCCTGCCCCTGAGGCTCTTGTTGGTGGGGCAAGCAAACAGGAATAGCCTCTTCACCCTCACAGAGCTCTGGATGGATAGAGGGATGGCAGGAAATCCCACCCTCACGTTGCACACTTTCCTGGGGTGTCCCACCAGGGGGAGAATGCACAGTGCTGGACAGTGAGAGAGCTGGGCAGCAGCAGCTGCTGCTGTTGCGCCAAGGACCCAGCAGGTTCAGAGTTCGAGCTCTGGGCTGGGGAACAGAAGTGGGGCCTTTGTAAGTACACATGAGGATCTGCCCGAACACCATGGGAAAGCGATGCCCCAATCTCTGACTGATGGACTGGTGGTAAAGCCAAGTGTTTCTTACTGATAAGGGTGTTAGAGTGATTTCTGTGTGAGCTCCTCCTCCCTAAAGGTGGGTAGGAGGGGTCTCTACCCCAAGCCAATGGATGGGAGCAGGAGCGGTCCTGCTTCTTCTGTTATCTCCTGCTCAACAGCAGAGCCCATCCCCTTTCCCCCCAAAAGCCCCAGTGGTATGGTGCCCTCTGGAAATTGGTGCCTCGGGTGACGGCCATGCTCTCCCACCCCTAGAACCAGCCCTCGGTGGCAGTTTGGAACCCACTACCACAGCATAGTCTGCACTGAGCACAGTCCATCCCCTCACAGATCCTATAGGCTAACCAGACTGTGCAGGCATCATCCCCACAGCAACTGATTATGCCCAACCCGACGCTGAGAAGGACTTTCCCTGCAATATTTCCACCTGGCTGCCTGCGCTGTGACATCCACTGCCGAAGTGTATGTCTTATCCTTCTGTTGCAGCTCATTGATTTAGAGAAGAACCTTCTTCTATCAGGTTGCTCAGTTATCTCAAGTGCTAGAGGTAGGGTGACCAGACAGCAAGTGTGAAAAATCGGGACGGGGGGTGGGAGGTAATAGGAGCCTATGTAAGAAAAAGCTCCAAAAATCAGGACTGTCCCTATAAAATCAGGCATCTGGTCACCCTAGCTAGAGATCTAAGCTGTGTCTAAGGTTTGAACCCTACTGATGACCCAAGTGGGGGGTCATTATGGTTCCACATGATAGAATTTCTGGGGTTTTTTTCAGTTTATTTTTAAAATTAGATACTGTGATGAAAATACTGTAGAAATACCCATGAGGAAATTATTTGTGCAGTTTGGATTGGATGGTGTGCATTAAATAAGGCCGGGGGCTGCCCTTGGGATGAGGAGGATAAAAAGAGCCCACCCATTTAGGGGTTTTGTGGAAAAAATAGTATGTGATTTTGTAATTAAAGACTGACTCCTAATGCATATGCACAAGGGGTCAGAACTAAGATTGCATTGGCAGCCTTTCTTCTGGCATCTCTTAACTTTTGAATGTTTGCCTTTGGTACCTTAACATTCTTTTACATAATCTTTGGGCAGGTCTTCACTACGGGGAGGGGGGTCGATTTAAGATACGCAAATTCAGCTACGCGAATAGCGTAGCTGAATTCGACGTATCTGAGCCGACTTACCCCGCTGTGAGGACGGCGGCAAAATCGACCTCTGCGGCTCCCCGTCGATGGTGCTTACTCCCACCTCCGCTGGTGGAGTAAGAGCGTCGATTCGGAGATCGATTGTCGCGTCCCGACGAGACGCGATAATTCAATCCCCGAGAGATCGATTTCTACCCGCCGATTCAGGCGGGTAGTGTAGACCTAGCCTTTGTGATATCTATACACACTAACTCCCCACCCAAAAAACTGCCCCTCGCAGTCATTGACCCAAATTGTGTATATATAATATATAAACTTTGATACATGATACAGACGACATGGAACTAACAAGAAATGTGCCTATCCTCATTCTGATCATTTGCTTGTTTGTTTCTCTCTCTTCCCCACCCTTTGGTTGTCTCTGTCTGGACTGAATACTCTTTGGGGAAGGGTTCATGTTTTCCCATGTGTTTCTACAGGGCCTAACTGTGGTGTAATGAAAACTCTGTTTAAATTGTGATCTATCACTTTAAATTTTCAGGATTTTGCTGGTCCTGTTTGCACTGTAAGGAACAGTGTGATCAGAAAGAATTTGCAGTCAGCTTAGAGTAAAGAAGGGTGTGCCACTCTGTTTTAGGGGGAAGCCTGCTTTGTGTGTCTCTGGTTTTGGATTCTTCTGTGTTATTGTTCTGAATTCTAAAAAATAAAGTAGTGGGATGCTGTAACCCTCCAGCAAGAGGATTTATGTTTTTATCTAACTACTGTATGTATGCCATGAACATGGCACTAAAACAGTGGGGCGCCAGTTAGTGCCTTTGTGTGCTCCCATAATATAAAAAATAATAAAAATAACCTCTCTGCCATAGTTTTCCCCATCTGTAAAATGGAGTTGAGGCTTTATCTACCTCATGAGGGTGTTGTGAGGCTTAATAAATTAAGTTGTTCATAAAGCACTTTGAAGATGAAACTTTCTGTATAATTTATAAGTAATACCTTGTGGTGCCTTGAGCATAAAAGGCACATCACATTCTATCTCAATATATCCTATAAACAGCAAATACTGGCTGATCCTAGAGATCCATAAAAAACACATGGGGGCAAATATAGTTCAAAGATTTTTAAGCAAACAAATATAGAAACCACTTAAAAAATTGACAGTTATCTTTCAATTCTTTTGATTTTAAAATGGATCATTTAAATATGGACCTCAGAGTCTATATGTCCTCCTTTCCATGGCTGAGAAAGAAGCTGGAGTAACTCCGAGTGCTGCATAGATGCAAACAAATGTTTTGAAGGTAATAAGCATTGGGAATTATGGGCCAGAGAGCATAAACTCATTTGCATGCACTTTCCACCTTCCAGGTGCTTATTTACATATGCTCTCCATTTACCAAGCAGCTCTGTAATGTGTAGCTGATTTATTGATATTTATATAGTGCCCATAAGTGTACTGGTATTTTGCAGGCAGGTAAGAACACAGGGCATGGCCCAAATAGCTTAGAGACTAATGACCTCATTTTGACCTCATTTGACCTATGAGTGACCTCCTTGATTTAAAGTACTAAGTGTGAGTATCTGTGGCAGAATTGGGCCCTAAAGTGACAACAATACAGTTCAAAAAGAGATAGAAACAAGGGGACACACAACACTTTTTGTTCCTATTTTTTCCTGTATTGTGTGTGTGTGTATGTAGTTATTTGCCCCAGCCTATTTTGCTCTCTTTATTTTTAATTCATGTTATTTTGCCTTTGCTTGTCATTCAGGGCTCAGTTGTGCCCAGAAAGCACAGCCTTGCATTATGATGAGCAAGGCAGAGTCTGAGTGGAAGCACCAGGAAACAGAATGCCTTTTGAAGCTCCTGGCTGAGTAGAGACACCACCCTTCCGTGGGGTGCAGCTTACTCCTACTGTGTGATCAGGATGTATGTGTGCGCGCGCGCGCTCGTACACACAGAGGTAAATGGGACTACTTGTGTGAGTAAAGACTACTCCCACTGATAAGCAGGCCTCAGCCTTGCATCCCTCATGTCACTTTAATGGGGTAAGTAGGGTCTGTATATGCAAGCAAAGCAGTGTAAGAAGGAAAGAATGGTTTTAAACATCTCATGAGGTAAAACAAAGATATAAGCCAGCTTTAAATCTGTGACTCACCCATGGTCCAATCAAGTCCATCACTTATGTACTATGTGACATATTCTTCTCTCTGGTACTTACACTCAGGTCTCTTTTTATAGTCAATGGATGTGGGTGTGAGTACCCCAGGGCAGAACATAGCCCTTTACATGTTCAGCTAACCGCAGTTTTATTCCCATAATGTTTTCAGCCAAAAGTGAACTTGAGAACTTGCTATTGCAGCAAATTAATGAGTGTGTCTGTACTTCTCTTCTCTACTGCATAGCATCAGAACTGTTCCACTGTGCGTCATAAACCCAATACCACTCTAGTTCATGTGGTTTTGGAACAGAAGGGTGCAAGTCCTAGCCATTCTGTTACTATGTTCCGAGTGAGCACGGCGTGTTCAACGCTGAAAGCTATGAAGTGTGGATATGGGCAAAAATGTGTTGTTCGTTTTTACAGTAGTGATTATTGAGGCATTGGTGAAAATCTATACCTAAGAGACCTTAAAACAAAAGAGTAATAAAAGGCTGTATAGAGTAACAGGAAAAGGCAGAAAGATTTGCTCATCTCTCCTACAGTGATATTAATACAGAGATAGTTGTATGGCAGCCCCACAACACTCCATTCTTTTATTAATGTAATGCTTATGCAGAGACTGAATTCTAATTGGAACAAAGATTTATCTGAACTAAATAGTACAGTACAAGCAAATCTATAATGCTCATACGCTCTATGGACCACCTTAAGTCACCATCCTCCTCATATGGCTTTAAGCCAGGGATGGCCAACCTGAGCCTGCCCAAATAAATTTGTTAGTCTCTAAGGTGCCACAAGGACTCCTAATTGCCTGAGAAGGAGTGAGAATTTACCATTGTACATTGCCAAAGAGCCATAGTAATACATCAACAGCCCCTCAACACCATCCCCCTGCCCTGCCCTGTTCCCAGTGCCTGCCACACACTGGCAGCCCCGCCAATCAGTGCCTCCCACTCCTTCCCAATCAGTTATTTCGTGGCATGCAAGAGGCTCTGGGGGAGAAGGGGGAGAAGCGAGGGCATAGCAGACTAAGGGGAGGAGACAGGAAGGAGTGGAGTGGGGGCAGGGCCTGTGGCAGAGCCAGGGATTGAGCAGTGAGCACCCCCCCCCCCGGCACATTGGAAAGTTGGCGCCTGTAGCTCCAGCCCCGGAGTCAGTGCCTATACAAGGAGCCTCATATTAACTTCTGAAGAGCCGCATGTGGCTCCAGAGCCACAGGTTGGCCACCCCTGCTTTAGGTGGTGAACTGCAACAGTATCATGTACCTAGTGGTCTGCAGTAGTTTTAGAAAGCAGATAAAATATCCTTAAAAGCTGAGTTGGAGCTCTTGAACATATGTTGCTATCAACAAGGTTTACAAAGACAAGTTGGGATAAGAAAAGAAAAGAGACTTTTGAATAGTGGTCCTAAAGATGCATAGAAGGGATGTTATGAAATCACAATATCGCCTTTCAAGCCAAATCTCTCTAAATGTGACATTGAAGCCACAACTATGAGGCATATAATAATATGTTAAAATAATAAAAGTAAATCCCTTCTCAGAAGTAAAATTTTGCACTACAGAAGCACTGGCAAGCAGCTACAAACAAGGAAGCCAGAAGCCAGTATTGCATTCAATTTCCAGACAATGCTTAACCACATAGGTTTCATATTTTAAGATTTACAGCTTCATTTTTGATGTTGAAATGGCTTCGTTTTGACACAATGTAAAGATTAAAAAATAGCATGGGGACAATGATTAAAAGAATTTTAAGAGTGAGACATTTTGACCATTTCCTACAATGGCTGCTGCTAGAAGAGAGCATGGGGTCTGCTGAGTGACATTGTGGGATGTCAGCTGATTTCATCTTCAATCTTAGCCCCCACAGCGATGAGCCAGGGCAATCAGAAGACTGTTTGAACAGAGGAAGAGAAAAATATCAAAAGGCAAATTGAAGTCGGGTGTTAAAATGAATGGCCCGCAATCTCAAAGTGAGATTACTGAGGTAATGATAACATAGTCATTGCAAAAGAAGGCTGTTATTTTAAGAAATAGTTTCTCATACAAAAAAAAGGGGGGGGGAGGGGAAGAGAAAGGATGAAGAGATCAGCACCACTGAAATGGCTACTGTCTGCTGAAAGATAAATCATTAATTATTAAACATTTCTTTACCAATCATCAGGACATTGGTAAATATGTCTTGTAGTTCAAAATTTTAGCTTTATCCAAACCTTAATAATCTAAATAAACAGAATCATAATTTTATATGTAACAGAGAAAATGACACAAAGAAACCAAAGGGAAATTTCTAGATTAATAATGTTACATGTATGGGACTTGTGCTTTGTAATAATGCGTAGATCTGCACCCGTGGAATATTAAACCACACAGAACTTACAAGATAATTAGGTAACATGGAGGGTTTGATTCTACAACAGCAAAGGGAAGAAATTGGCTCTCACAGTCATTAACTCATCCTGTTGTGCCTATGTATTAAAATGTATGACACATCTATAGCAGCTAGGCACAACAGGATGAATTAATGAAGAGAAGGATCCTTCAAAAAGTAATAAACTACTTTTAAAAAAGACAAGAGAAATGTTACTGACCTGATGATTTTGAAGGCATGCAAATTGACTCAGATATCAATTTAGACAAATTTTGAAAACACATTTATCTGATCTTGTGGGTGAGATAAACAGCTCTGAGATGAAGACTGTAGTCAACAGCTGCTCTGGCCCAATGGAGCTTTCTTCAGTAAGGGTAAAGCTCCTCTGTGTTAAGAGACAGAGCTTTCTCAGGGGCTGGTCAGAGACTATGTAACTAACGACCATCACAAACCTCACACCACCTTCCACTCCAAGTGCTAGGAGCATTTCTTTTACTTTGCTTTTTTGGACAAACATAAGGCAACATGCATGTGTATCTATAAATCCAAAACACTCCACTCCACCACATGTACTTTCTCCCTGCAGAAAGGATGAGATAACACACACATGACAGATTTGCTTAATGTTGCTCAATGAACTACTGTAAGGACTTCAGATATTACAGTGAGAAGTATGGTATAAGAACCAATGTGGAATAGAACCATATGTATCTAAATCTACAGTATCCTAGCCTCACTACATTTCTACCAGGATGTTTTACAAACAAACAAAAATACAAAGGCAACAAGGTCTTTTTGCATCTCTCCAATGGAACTCCCTAGCTCCCTTGGTTACATCTTTGGTTTTTAATCATATGAAAACTTTTACTTCCTGAAAAGGGGTGGAATTCAGATTTACTCTAAGTTCTTGTGGTATAGAGATCCATAGCTGAAGGACAGTACAAGAACAAGGCTCTATTCCCTCCTGCCATGAGTGTCACTGTATATATCAACAGTTCCCTTGTGCCTTAATAGTACATTTGTTGTGGCCAATTCCAACTCAGCAATTTAAAAAGTAAAGCCAAGCCCTTGAACCTGATCTTGTAATTAACGGGGAGTCAATGTACTGCATGTTGCAGTAGGGTAATATATGTCTCATTTCAGCAGAGAGGCAGCCAGCTTTAGGGAGGAAGCTACAGGTTCTATGAGGGCTAGGAGCTGAGAAGACGGAGGAGGGACAACAGGCTCCTGAGAAAAAGGTAAAGATGCTGTAGAGCCCCAATACAGCAAAGCAGTTAAATGTGTAACCATAATACATGGGGGAGAAGTCCCATTGTCCAAGGTTTGGCCCTGGGGCCGGTTTTGTTCAATATCTTCATTAATGATCTGGAGGATGGCGTGGACTGCACCCTCAGCAAGTTTGCAGATGACACCAAACTGGGAGGAGTGGTAAATACACTGAAGGGTAGAGATAGGATACAGAGGGACCTAGACAAATTAGAGGTTAGGGCCAAAAGAAATCGGATGAGGTTCAACAAGAACAAGTGCAGAGTCCTGCACTTAGGATGGAAGAATCCCATGCACTGTTACAGACTAGGGAACGAATTACTAGGCAGCAGTTCTTCAGAAAAGGACCTAGGGGTTACAGTGGATGAGAAGCTGGATATGAGTCAACAGTGTGCTCTTGTTGCCAAGAAGGCTAACGGCATTTGGGGCTGTATAAGCAGGAGCATTTCCAGCAGATCTAGGGACGTGATCATTCCCCTCTATTCGACATTGGTGAGGCCTCATCTGGAATACTGTGTCCAGTTTTGGGCCCCACACTACAAAAAGGATGTGGAAAAATTGGAAAGAGTCCAGCAGGGGGCAACAAAAATGATTAGGGGGCTGGAACACATGACTTATGAGGAGAGGCTGAGGGAACAGGGGTTGTTTAGTCTGCAGAAGAGAAGAATGAGGGGGGATTTGATAGCTGCTTTCAACTACCTGAAAGGGGGTTCTAAAGAGGATGGATCTAGACTGTTCTCAGTGGTACCAGATGACAAAACAAGGAGTAATGGTCTCAAGTTGCAGTGAGGGAGGTTTAGGTTGGATATTAAGAAAAACTTTTTCACTAGGAGGGTGGTGAAGCACTGGAATGGGTTACCTAGAGAGGTGGAAGAATCTCCTTCCTTAGAGGTTTTTAAGGTCAGGCTTGACAAAGCCCTGGCTGGGATGATTTAGTGGGGTTGGCCCTGCTTTGAGCAGGGGGTTGGACTAGATGACCTCCTGAGGTCCCTTCCAACCCTGATATTCTCTGATTCTATGATAAACGCTGTGCTAGACTGGACCTAAGATAGGAGTAGGGTGTTGTCAGAGCCTCTGCAAACCTTACGGTGTTTGAACACTACAATGATCACTCATTGCACTGCTCTACAGCCAAAATGCTTCTGAAATAAATGTAGTCAAACTTTACTAATTCTGGGTCACTGAGAACGAAAATGATGCTTAAAATTGTTGATTGGCTCTAGTTTTAAAGATATGCGATTGGGTCAGTATATATGACCCTTGACTTGGCAATGGCGGAGGATAAGTGAGTTATAAAGGGAAGGGATCTCAATTTAAACTAGAAATGACTAAAATACATCCTTGACTGGATCTATGAATAAATCTATGACTGGGTTTGGACAGTACTTGCTTTTTAGGCAAAACAATGAATGATGCAATCTGAAGCTGGTATTGTGTCATACATGATATGAATTGCATCATGTTATTCCTAGAAGTCATGGATGATGCAATCATAACGAAGCTTACATCACCCTGCTGAATAAATTGCCCTATATCAGCTTTAGAAATCATACAGTGTTGTGCTCTCTTATTTGTCAGTGTTTGATTTTGCAAAGGGACATATTTCTGTTTAGCCAAAGTGAGCAGAGATGCCTCATACTTGTGTGAACAGTGCAGATAACTTCTGCTATGTTTGTGGTGAAGTGACTTTTGCATCACAAAAGCGCAGTATAACCACTATGGTTAAGAAAGCCTATCACCTTTATTTTGGCTGCAAAATTGGAGATCAGGACAAGAGGTGGGCCCCACACGTATGCTGCAACACTTGTGCAACAAATCTTCACCAGTGGTTGAACAGGAAAAGGAAATCTATGTCTTTTGCAGTGCCAATGATTTGGAGAGAGCCAACAGATCATACCAGCAATTGTTACTTTTGCATGGTGCCTCCAGTTGGGAAAGGTGTGTCAAAGAAGAAAAAGTGGACTGTGCATTATCCAAACATTCCATCAGCTATACGCCCAGTACCCCATGGAGAAGGACTGCCGGTTCCTGATGCACCAGAATACATACATGGTGGGAGAAGTCACTTGAGTCAGATGAGGAAGAGGATGAAACTTCTGGTCCTGAACCATCAATGTCACAGGACCCTCCTCCTCTGAACCACACCTCATAACAAAAGGTGAACTGAATGACCTTGTCAGGGATTTGGAACTACCCAAGAGTAAGGCAGAGCTGTTGGGCTCCAGACTACAGCAGTGGAATCTCCTGGCAGGTGATGTTAGGGTTTCCATGTTCCGTGACCGTCAAAAGGATCTTGTCCTATTCTTCTTCATGGAAGGTGATCTTGTGGCCTGCAACAACATCGATGGTGTGATGGCAACCCTCAACATCGTTCACGACCCAGATGAGTGGAGACTGTTCATTGATTCATCGAAGACGAGTCTTAAAGCTGTTTTACTGCATAATGGCAATGTTTTGCCATCAATTCCAGTTGGTCATGCAGTCCTTATGAAGGAAACCTATGACAACATGAAACAACTTTTGAGGTGCATAAACTATGACCAACATCAGTGGCAGCTTTGTGGCGATTTGAAGGTTGTTGCTCTCTTGCTTGGTCTGCAGACTGGATACACAAAGTACTGCTGTTTTCTCTGCGAATGGGATAGTCGTGCAATACATCAAGCAAGATTGGCCACTCCGACAGTCATTGGAGTCTGGGAGGAAAAGTGTTCAGCATCCACCACTTGTTGAATCAAGGAAGATTTTGTTACCACTGTGGAAGCAGAGAAAGAACTGACAGGAAGGGGATGCAATGCATGACAGTTCTTTCTCTGCTTCCACACCACCCTTAAACATCAAGCTGGGTCTGATGAAGAACTTTGTCAAGGCCATTGAAAAAACACAAGCAGCTTTCAAATACCTCCATGGAAAATTTCCAAGGTTAAGTGAAGCTAAGATAAAGGAAAGTGTCTTTGTTGGTCCTCAGATTTGTGAACTTCTTCGAGATGATGCATTTGACCATGCACTGCGTGGCAAGGAAAAGGCGGCATGGAAAGCCTTCCAGTTAGTGGCAATAAATTTTCTCGGAAACAACAAGGCATACAACTACAGGTTGTTGGTGGAAAACCTCCTCCAGGCATACAAAAGCCTTGGTTGCAACATGTCACTAAAGATACATTTTTTTGCACTCTCATCTAGATTTATTTTCACTGAACTGCGAAGCAGTGAGCGACGAGCACGGCGAGCGATTTCACCAGGACATTGCAACAATGGAGAAATGCTATCAGGGCAAATGGAGCCCATCAATGCTTGCAGACTATTGCTGGACAGTGACAAGAGATGCTCCATTTAATGAATAAAAGAGACAAGCCAAGAAGCGCCGAGTAGACACTGAATAGGACTAAACCATGAACATAATAGTTTTTTGCCTTTGTTTCATAATAAATTTTATTTATATAACCCTTTTGCTGATTTTTAAAGTGTTACATAAACAGGACAGGTGAAATATTATCATGTAAAGCAACCATAAAGACATGAAAAGACCTAGGTTTACAATTTATGATTAAAACTCTACTATCTACACAATATACATAGACATAAAATGTAAAAACTTAAATATCTTAGAAACAGTAGTCAATCAGTTGTGTTAATTGTCATATTTAAATTCAGCACATCAAAATACATAATAAATAGCACATTTTATCTCTGAAGCAGACGACTTCTCAAAAATTGTAGACTAGTGTTGTTTTTGTGAAAATCGACAAGCTGTATGGGGGAAAAAAAAAAAAAAAAAACAGACTGAAAGGGAATTGCTTTCCTTACTCCAAACCATGTATAAATCTGCTTTTGTTTGTTTCCTAACAGTAAACTTTGCAGTTCTTTGGCTGGATCGTTCATTGTAAAAGGGCCATTGTCTGGCAGTCTTATTTTTCAACAGAGAACTGAAAGCTCTGCTGTTTACGTAACCAGGTACATGTGAATGGGGGCCACTCTAATAAAACTCCCTCATCCTGGGGTTTCCCTTTCATCTTCGGATAAAATCACAACCATCAACCACAGCTTGAGTGAGTGCTCCACTGCAGGAAGGTGGCTAGGAATCTTTCAGAAGGGCCACCTCTCCCATCTAGTACTTGTTGTACTCTTTTTAATTTACTCAAGACAGCCACCTGCCTAGGCTGACAGGAAGAGTGAGCAGACCAGCTCTGTACATCCATTTGATCCCAGAGTCTGAAGATGTCACAGTTTGCTTTAACAAGGGACAGTGTAGTTTTCTATCAGGATTCTTCATTTTTCAAAAGGAAATTGGGAACATGGTTTTTCAAAAGAAAGTTCAACATTTGTTGTTCTTTAACCAGCTTTTTAAAATACACCACTTTTCCTTCCATTCACATAGCCTGCAGCGAAGTGCCAACTCCCACTATTGAATGATTAAGAGAAGCAACACTGAACATCACAAACAGGCTGCCTGACAGTGTTGTTGTAGTCAAGTCAATCCCAGAATATTAGTGATATTTTCTGTGTAGCTGGAAAGCTGGTCTCTCTCACCAACAGAAATTGGTCCAATAAAAGATTGTGCCTCACCCACCTCATGTCTCTAAGCCTCCTCCATTGATATTTACTGGGGAATGTGCATACAAAGGAGCACAGAAACAGTCCCAAATTGACATCTACTCCTGATTCTGCCAGTGAGTTATCCTCTTGGCTTATCCAATCTTCTGCTGCTTTCACTTACTCCCTTATTTCTTCTGTCTTCAGTAACTGAACTTTCTGCTCCCACATCTCATCCACACCTGCTCCAGACCAGCACTCAGCCCCATCAACATTTCTCCTTACTTATGTAAGCAGAGTCAGGATGAGCTCTATCCTGACATCTGGTGGTGAATTATGGCGAGTGTGGAAAAGAACTTCAGGGGCTGATCTTGTTTGCATAGGCACACCCACCCCGCCTAGCATGAGCCCATGGCAGCCCAAAATGGTCACTTTGGCAGCTGTGGGATCCCCAGTTTCTCTGTTATTGGGGCAGGAGGAATAAAGTGTTGTTACCCTGATTATGTGAATCAAGGACAATGAAACTGTTTTATGACAGAGGGTCTCACCATCACCTAAGTAGCACTCGCTAGACAAGGGACATGGGTTCCAAAACCCAGTGAATTGAGAGAGGGTGGGGGACAGGTATGTGTGTTTGATGATATGGGTCCCTTTTGAGGGTCTGGAACACCAATAGCACCACTTCCTCTCTCCACTGTTGAATAGCAGAGCTAATTTTGATTTCATTAGGAGTCTAGCTAGAGGCTGCTGAGCTGAATTCACTTTGGGCCAATGGTGTGCCAGCACTGGGGCTCCCCTACTACAAACTGAATTCACTAAAAGAGCTAAAATTACTGAGCTAAGATCACTGAGTGCTGTGTTAACTAGTGGGGGAGCCTAAAGATATATTGCTAAGCGGCTGGCAGAGTGGAGCAGTTTGCAGGATAGTTGGAGTGGCCCACAGAACAGTTAGCGGAGCAGAGCGGAACTGAGCAGTTTGCGGGGACAGCTGGAGTGGTTCATGGGATGGCTGGTGGAGCGGAGCCGTTTGTGGTGAAGGCTTCAGCAGAACTCCACAGAGTGGCAGGGCAGTTGGCCTTGGACCACGTAAGGTGCCCCTTAACACCCAGTTTGCCCCCCCCATTTCCACCCAGGCTGGGGTGGGGTGGGGGTAAAACTCTGCAGGTAAACTTTTGAACTCTGGGGCGGCACTGACCAGGGACAGAGACTTTTGGGTTGATGGACTTTGGGGTGATTGGACTTAAGACCCTGAGGGGAAAAGGACACTGCCAAACTTACTTGAAGGTGGGTCTTTTGCTCATGGTTTGTGTTATGAATCCTGTTTGTGGTGTTTCCCCAACATAAGGCCACATTGTTTCCCTCCTTTATTAAAAGGCTTTTGCTACACTCAGACTCTGTGCTTGCGAGAGGGGAAGTATTGCCTCCTAGAGGTGCCCGGGGGGGTGGTATGTAATTGTTGCAGGTCACTGGGTGGGGGCTTGAGCCAGTTTTGCATTGCGTTATTGAAATGGAACCCCTAGATACTGAACCCAGCCCTTGTTGCTGCCAACTCAGAGGGGCAGAAGGGTTACACTGCCTTCAAGAGACTTTGGACTGACAATAAACAAGAATGCCAAGATGTGTCCCTGCACTCACAAGTAGCAGATCACACCCATGATATAACTCACTCTATCAAAAACATTGTAGAAGAGGTGCAAGAATCCTACAGTAGGCTGTGGTATAATCTGCTCCCTATAATGGTTTCATCCTAATCCCTAATAGTTGGAGATTGGTTTAAACTCTGAAGCATGAGGTTTTTATCTCTTCCAAAACTCTTCTTTGCATTAACTGTTGTAACTGGATATTCTTGTTATTCGTATGAACATCCTGGCTGAGTTATCTCTTGTGACTGGATGCCAGGTTGCTGCATTGAACTCAAACTTCGGATCCCACATGCTTCCAAACCTACTGGATCTGAGCAGTGTCCAGACATTGTTTCTAAGTCTGGCCTCTGGGGTACAAGCAACAGACCACTACATCACCTCAGTACCTGTATCCTTTTCAATATGGAGGCTACGAAAGGGTGTGGGATATCCTGGTCTGTAGTATAGTCACGTTTGTAGTTGACATGGTGTATGCATAACCTTGGAATAAAGATTGGTCTACATAAATGATTTCACAATGTCACCACGAGATAGCGATCTCAGCCTTGTTACTTTACTTTTTCACAATTTTGGTTTGTTTGTTTTAAGGTCAGTCCCTCAGTGAGTGAAGTTTCATCTTTCAGTTGGCTGCCCGCCCTTAGTGACATACTGGAAAACATACATGCATCATGAGAGCCAGCTCTTTCTAGAAGGCCCTTTTGGCTGAGTTTAAAAAAAAAAATCCTTTGCATCAACAGAGGTCAGATCTGTGTGCAGGAGCTACTTGAGGTTGAAGCAGAGCTAGATTCTTTGCTCTATTTTCTCTACAAAGGGGTGTGTGTGTGTGTGTGTGTGTGCGTGCGCGCGTTTTAAGAATGCTTGATAGAGATCTTGTAGGTGTTTGTCTCTGTCTGAGGGACTGGAGAAAATGCGGTTGTATCTTAGAGCTTGGCTGTAGACAATGGATCATGTGGTGTGTCCCGGATGGAAGCTCGAGGCATATAGATAAGTATAGCGGTTAGTAGGTTTCTGGTATAGGGTATCAAGCATTCTTAAAACTACAATACCCACCTGCTGAAGTGAAAAAACAGATTGACAGAGACAGAAGAGTATCCAGAAGTCACCTACTACAGGACAGGCCCAACAAAGAAAATAACAGAACGCCACTAGCCGTCATCTTCAGCCCCCAACTAAAACCTCTCCAGTGCATGATCAAAGATCTACAATCTATCCTGAAAGATGATCCCTCACTCTCACAGATCTTGGGAGACAGACCAGTCCTCTCTTACAGACAGCCCCCCAACCTTAAGCAAATACTCACCAGCAACCACACACCACACAACAAAAACACTAACCCAGGAACCTATCCTTGCAACAAAGTCTGATGCCAACTCTGTCCACATATTTATTCAAATGATACCATCATAGGACCTAATCACATTAGCCACGCCATCAGGGGCTCGTTCATCTGCACATCTACCAATATGACATATGCCATCATGTGCCAGCAATGCCCCTCTGCCATATACATTGGCCAAACCGGACAGTCTCTATGCAAAAGAATAAATGGACACAAATCTGACATCAGGAATCATAACATTCAAAAACCAGTAGGAGAACACTTCAACCTCTCTAGTCACTCAGTAACAGACTTAAAGGTGGCAATTTTGCAACAGAAAAGCTTCAAAAAAAGACTCCAATGAGAAACTGCTGAGCTTGAATTAATATGCAAACTAGATACCATTAACTTGAGTTTGAATAGAGCCTGGGAGTGGCTGGGTCATTACACATATTGAATCTATTTCCCTAGTTAAGTATCCTCACACCTTCTTGTCAACAGTCTAAAATGGGCCATCTTGATTATCACTACAAAAGTTTTTTTTTCTTCTGCTAATAATAGCTCATCTTAATTAATTAGCCTCTTACAGTTGGTATGGCTACTTCCACTTTTTCATGTTCTCTGTATGTATATATATCTTCTTACTATATGTTCCATCTATGCAACTGATGAAGTGGGCTGTAGCTCACGAAAGCTTATGCTCAAATAAATTTGTTAGTCTCTAAGGTGCCACAAGTACTCCTGTTCTTTTTGCTAATACCTTGAGGTAATTTGGCAATACATAGTGATACTCTAAGCATGTCTTGTATTTCACTAGGAGGACATCTCTAACTTTAAAACAATGGTCACTCTGTTTAGCAAATCCCCAAGTGCAAGTTGTTTGCTTTATCTCTAATTTATGTACACACAGTGAAATTCCCCTTTTATTTTCTCCCTTGAATGGGATTAGTTAAGTGTTCTTTTGGAGTGGAAAATGCTGTTTAGTTGACTTCTCTTTCTATGCTGTTGTCATGAATAAATCGAGAGTAATGATTGGGATATTCTGTTAAGTCTCAGTCAGAGAAAGGGGTTTTGTTGGCAAACTGCATTTTGAAAACAGTCTCTTCTAAGAGCAGAATATTCAACAGGACAGATTTTTACATAAATAATGCGCTGAATTTATTGTATATGCTTTCAGGGGGCCGTAGGGGATTTCCCATTTGGAATCACAATTTAAGTGATGAGATGCAGAGAACACTGCAGCATGCTTGAGTTTCTGTGTGGAAGATCCTGGTCTCTTGGGTCCTACTGTGTGAGCTGGTGCAGATTCTGTATGGTTTTAGGTTTTTAGCTGCAGAAGGAGAATTTTATGTTCTAATATTTTATCTCCAAGCTTATTATGTTCGTTAATTGTGAAAACAGAATGAAGTATGAAACAGCATACCACGGAGAAACAATAGCTTGTGTATGAAACACAACCCTGAAAAAATAAACCCACTGTAACAAGCAGGCTATTTTTTTCAGTGATTGTTTCACCAGAGAGTTTTGCTTTGTTTTTAATAGAAGGCAATCTGCATTTCAACTCCTAGGGAGTTTTTAAAACTCCTGTTTTGTAAATATTACTGGAATATACAGGTATGTTATTCTTTCCTTTTGTTTTCAATAACATATCTATGTGGTACTTAGATTGTAAGCAGCCTAGGGGCAGGGACCATCTTTTTGTTCTGTGTTTGCACAGTGCATAGCACACTGGGATCCTGGCACTAGGTGCTTTCACAGTACAAATAATTAATATAAATAATAATAAAACAACTAAACGAGGGTGGCACCATGGCTATAGAATTATTATATCATATGGACACACAGCCATGTGGTAGAGCTAGAACTACGTTATTTATTCAGAAATATTCAGTTGCTCTTTCCCACTTTCTTTGAAACTGGTCTGAGTTCCTTGTTCTTGCCAAACCTTGCTTCAGTTTGTGCCTTCCTGTGCCCAAGAAACGGCAACAGCCTACATGTGATGGCATCATCCACATGTGATGTGTACGGTCTCAAAATGGCAGCTGGATCTCTGGCCCTCTTCTGCCAGTTGCCTGTTCAAAGCTGCCATTTTTATGGGTTAATGTAGTTAACTTCAGTGCACAGAAATGGTTATGTGGTGCAGTCTGTACGTGCATAAGGAAGGTCTTCGGTGCATAATGATTTGTGCAGAGCTTCAGAGCGTTAAAAAAACAAAAACAAAAAAACCAACCCAATAAGAACTAGTGACTGTGTCCACAGCAATGGCAATAAAAGACATTATCCTCAGGCAAAAATTGTTCCTTTGATTGTGCATATTGCCATCGGCCTTTGGCTTCAGGCAATATACCACAGTCTCAGAAACTATTTTACCCCTGGGCAATATTCTATTGCTATTATCCTTTACCAGTAGGTATTTGAGGAATATGCTGATAGGTTACAGGAAATCTACAGATGAGCTCCACAGCGTCTCAGGATAATGACCCATTTTGAATGAAGAAAGGTGAAAGTGTAGCATTCAGAGGACTGGAGAAGATGATCAGGGTGCAAGAAAGAGCAACATACAGGCCCCAATTCAGCAAGGAATTTAGAAGATAAAGTGGTTTGGTCTGCAATGTTATTAGTGCCACTGGTAACATGGGTGATAGTGCCACATCTCTTGGCATTTACAAGTGAAACGAAGTGTTATGCCCTGTGAGGACAATGAGACTTTAAATGGCACTTGGAGCCAGAATTGGTTCTGATGTCAGTGCTAAGTAATTAATTGGAGTTGATCTTGTATAGAAAGTTGAAAAATACATAGATGTTGATTAAAAACTGCGTTCTTTGCAACTTTTTTAATGAATTTAGGCTCATGCATCACCTTAAACACTAGTACTCCTGTAGTCTTGTATGGACTGTACTAGGGAGGCCATTTGTCTGGTTTTGAACTAGTCAGTCCTCTTTTTGGATGGTTTGTCTCCTATCTAATACTGAGAGAAAACTGGGCGTGGTTTTGTCCGGTATCAGATGGGGGATGCCATTTTTAAGAGCGTGACACTCCAGCGTGACCTTGCATGCACCATGTGTGCAAGGTCACGCTGCCAGGGGCGGGGTGCTCTTTAAAATGGTGCCCCCTGTGTGGCATGACCTTGGACACCCCATGCATATGAGGTCACATTGGTGGGGGCGGGCCCATGCCACCCCTGAAATACCAGAATGTCTGTTATTCCAGGAATGTGTGAATGGCCACCCTACACCTGCACATGCTGAAAGGTGCATACTTGCTTAAGTACCTATCTGAACAGGAGCCATAGAATGATCTACCTCTAAATTGCAAAGCTGTTGCTAATGTAAGGGTTACAGTCTTTTTTAACATTGCACATTTTGGGTGTCTGTGTCAGGCAGGCAAGGAGATACAAGTCTATCAAAGATGGCTCTAAAGAACTTTGCTGAAAACTGATTGCACAGAAGTGAAATTTTTCTTCCTCTCAAAGACATTACTGGCCTTAGAAGTTAAATCCAGCAGTTAGAAAGTACCTACCTGGGCTCAAAAAAAAAAAAAAAATCCTCTAGATATTAAACGGATATTTTTAAAACCTTGCACCTCTGTTGGTGCCCTTATAGTACTGCCATGTTACTCCCCCCAAGCACAAATTCATCTAATTTTTTTGCAGAGCTGTAAAGAACTCATGATTATAGGCATCATATCCAGGTTTTTTTGGGATCATCCTTTTTTTGAGGTATCTGTCCTGTGAAGTCTATAGGGATACCCAGTACACACTGGCAGCTATCCAGTTTTATGGGCTCAGGATCATCCCAGGGTTTTGTACCTCAGAGGTGGCAACCCTAGATGGATACCATATTGAGTAAGATAGTGGCACAGGTAACAAAATACATATTTTGCCTTTAATAATTGGCAGCCCAGTAGTTAAACTAAGACTGTTTTAAAGCAAAGTACAAGCAGATTTATACACATCAATCATCTATACTGAAACAAATCAACTCTCAAAGTGTCCTGCCCCTGTATGCAGCACATATTGTATAAAACTTGGGTTAGATACTTTTGGGGCTGTCTTTACTTCATTTGTTCTAGAGTCTGGAAAGTGGTGGGGATCTCTCATTCTGGATGTAGGCCTGCCAATGCCTCTTGGTTTAGGATGCAGTGTTATACCCTAGAAAGGTTTGTCCCCAATTGATCTGTTCATGTTTAATATGGTAGTTCTCATTACACCAGTTTTGTGCAGATCCCCAGAAGTTAAAAGTAGCTCTTTCTCTGTGGCTTTGCACCTTGTGTATTCTTTCTCATCTAGGCAAAATGAGTGAAATGCAGGTGTAAAATGCTACCAAATCATCTGTGCACTCTAACTAACAGTGCAAGGCAGCGCAGAATCAGGCCATTGTTCTCTAAGGTTTAAATGCAGAACAACTGCCCCTTTTGCTCAAGATTGCTTGCAATCTGTAGTGCTGCCTTTTCACTCAACTCACAAATGTCTCTGCTGTCATTTGTTCTGAAAAAAACAAGGACAGGGTATAAGGATATTGATTGGTCCGATGATTTTTTTGATTATGCCTAGGAGCTGTTGGTATGTGCAAAAACAACTTATTAGGTGTGATCAGGCAAGTAAATTGTCCCTGCCCTTAAGCATGCTACAGTATTTAACTCTAATACTAACAACTAAAAGTCAATCACAGTATTTTAAAATGCAATCTCATTGTCCACATGCTAAACCTTTTCTAATAGTGCCTTCAAGGTGCTACCCTTTGCAATTGATAGTTTACAAGAAGTACATTTGAAATGGGCATTTCCTACTGGTAAGAATGTTCTAATCATTCTTTTCTAATTAAATTAGTTTTTAAAAAAAGGTTAACAATGACATTTTAATAGCTTCAGCTCACATTGATATTCTGAGGACACACTTTAGCTCAGCCACTTGTGATTGAAAAGGATGTTTTTCCAATTAGGGAATCTCTTTTTGAGGGCTCCTAGTAAATGACATCCATTTCTCTGAGGGGTGTGGACTGGAATATAATTTGTTTCTCTAGCTCCCTGATTTATAACAGCTAGAGTATGTAATCTCTTCTTTTTATTAAAATTACAAAAATGTAACTTAATGCAACACTGATGTTATAATGTTAAACGTGCAAAGGTAAAGAACTTCATATGTTACGATTCTCGGTTACTTGAACTCATCCCATGTTTCAGATATAAGATCAATTTTGGCTGGTGCATCTATGCAAATCCTAATGAAATCAGTTGGAATTGTGAATGTATATCTGAAGGCAGGCTCAGGCCCACTGGATACACTAACCAGCATAGCTGATAATCCAAAATATTCCATACCCTAGTTGTGATGTGGGTGAGTTAAGGTTACTATGATAATTTTTATTTCCTGAGTTGAATGTTTGAAATTGTAATCTCAGTGTTCAATTTAACATAAGCTTTTGTATGTAGTTTCCTTAAAAGAGAAAAGGCACTTAAAACAGTCAGTGAGCCCCCGCTATTTGACTGGTGGAGATCCCCAGTTGAAAGACAAAATTCTCCACTCCCTCCTAAGGTACTCTGCCCTTCTAGTTTCGGGGGGAGGGAAGGTTACAGTTCTACTGGAAATGGGGTGTGGAGTGTTGCGCAATGCTCAGGCATTTAGGCAGGCAGGTGAGTAACAACTGGACTTTAAGATGAGAGAGGCTATTGCACTTCCACTACCCTTGTTGTCTTCAGTGGACTTCTATTTCCACATCTGTCACTTAGCAAACTTTCATGAACACTAGATTCACTGTAAACCAAATGAGATTACTGTTATTTTTCGAGGCACCTAACTGAGGCCTTGGCTACACTTGCGAGTTACAGCACTGTAAAGCCTCCCCCAGCGCTGTAACTCACTCCCCATCCACACTGGCAGGGCACTTACAGCGCTGTATCTCTCTGGGTACACTGCTGCAGGTACTCCACCTCCCCGAGAGGAATAACAGCTGCAGCCGAGTGGCTACGACTCACGGGTGTGAGTGTAAATGCTTGCAGCGCTGTACTAATCACCTTGTCAAGTAGTCAATCCTCTCCATTGTTGTGACCGGCTGCAGGAATGCGGAAGTGCCGGTTTCAAAGCTCATACCACAGAGAAAAGCAAACAGTTTGCAGCTTGCTTTGGGTGAGTAAATGAATGAGTAGGGGGCTGGGAGTTTGGAACTTATAAAATAGAAAGCTGACATGCTCCAAAAAGCACTCTCTCTCCCTCCACACTCCCTGTCACAATCCACCCTCCCCCCCCCCATTTTGAAAAGCACGTTGCAGCCACATGAATGCTGGGATAACTGCCGATAATGCACTGCTCCCATCACAGCTGCAAATGTTGCAAGTGTGGCCACACCACTGCACTGGCAGCTGGCAGTGTAGACAGACTGTAGCGCTTTTCCCTACTCAGCTGTACGAAGACAGGTTTACCTCACAGCGCTGTACAGCTGCAAGTGTAGCCAAGGCCAAACTTGCTGTAAACTGCTGTGCAGTTTTTAAGAGTCATTTATTTAACCTAGTTATAAGAAAATGGATGTTCTTCATGTTTACATGAGTGTATGTTACATTTTAAAATGATTTTAAGTGCAGTGTTATTTACTGAAATGTTGCAGAACAACTAAAAAGACAAGGTGGGTGATATTACCTCACCCACCTTGAGTCTCTAATATCTTGGAACTGAGGCAGCTACAACTCCACTGCGAACAAGCAACTCATTCTGGTAGGAAATGTTTAAACAGAGATTACCTGGTAACAGAAACAAGAATATTTAAAACCCAGGGAGTGTTGATATGCTGTTCAAATTATATTTTAGTAGAAAGAAGCTCTCTGTCAGGACAAAGGGGGTAGAAATGCTGTCCAGAAAGTCCCCAGTAACCTAACATCCAGGAAACTCTGCTAGAATCATGAGATGCTTATTAGCTGGCTTTGGAAGCAGTGGAGCCTGCAGCTGATCAGTTCTGGCTCTATCAGAAGGTCTCACTGTAGTGAATAGAATTACTATAGATGGTTTCATGGGATAAGGAGAGATAAATGAGCCAAACAAAAAGGCCTGCAGAAAATTGAATAAAAACAGAGTGTTCAGTAAAAGATTCCCAGCTAAAACCTACTTCAAAGAAAATAATGAATCTGTTAGATCAAACACAGGGTCACTAAACGCTATTGCATTCAAATACTGTTTACATTTTTCCTTTGTAGAACACATGAAAAGAGATAGTAACAGTATGCATACAAACTATGGTCATATTTTATTTCAGTTTTGAAGGATATTTAATAATTTGTTCTAATAAGGGGACAAGATTTAAGTGATTGCACGACACACTACAAAAATATTCATATAATGAGTGTGCATATGTGTGCCATTGCCTAGTGGCTTCTGTTTTGTCTTAATAAGATAAGACTTACCTTCTTGCAATATGTCGGCTTAATAGAGATTCCATGACTACTGAGATTCTCGTAAAGGGCAGGCAGACATAGATTTTCCTGAATATATTGGTAATGAATGTGTTGGTTTTTTTTAAAGGAATAGAAATCTCAATTCCAGTACAAGATGCATTTTTTTAAAATTCAGAACCTTCAAACTCATAATGAACGATCCTCAAACTTATAATGATCTGTGATATCTGATAAGAAACACACAAGGCATGCAATCCTCAGTCATGTGAAGAATCCATGCTCAGGGTTCAGAAGTAAAAATAATTATGTAACAAAGATTTCTGCAGCTTGAAAATAATAAATGTAAAGGGAAGCTCTTCTTGAAGCCTAGCGTTTTCATTTTAAAAGCTTTTTGCTTATTTGTTTTCAGACATGACATAAATTAAAACCTCCTGCTGGGGCTTCTAAGCTGACTATTTGGTCCGCTGTGAGTTTATGCTCCCTAGCAATACTGCATACTCATATATTTTGTTGCCAGTGGCTTGGCTTTTATTGGAGTATGTGTGTATACAATTATTTGCAAACTTTACACATTTCTTGCCTCTTAGATTAAGTGTGCTCTGTTGGCTGACTGGCTGGGGGCGGAAGAAGGGATTGTTCCATGAGTGGCAGTCAAAGCATCCAGAATCATCTGTGTAGCAGCATCCCACATATCTTCTCCTTTTCTTTCTGCTCCCAGCCCAGTAATGCCCATTTGCTATGCAGACCCCTGGAGTACAGGGTTAGGTTTTCCCTTTAGGGAATCTTGAATGATGAGGTATTAAATAGTAGTTAGAGAATTTGCCTTCTTTTTCTTTGTTGTTATAATCAATCCATAGAGGGGTTAATTTTAAAGTAATTTAAGAGCCAGATCCTTAGCCCTGTTCCAGCTGCTTTGTGCTGTTTTATTGGTGCAAAGTGATAGGAAAGCTGGGGGATCCCTCTATGAATTCTTCCAGCATAGGAAGAATTGCAGCTCTGTCCCCCAGCCCAGGCAGAGGGAGAGCATGACTGAGGTGTCAAGCTGCACATAGGTAGGTGTAATTTAGAGCAGTCTTAAGATTTTTGCCAATGGCTGGGATGGCATCCAGCTGCCTCAGGATTGGGAGCTACAAAACATTCCTTTATACCTACTCTTTGTCTCCCCCCAGCTGTATCGATCATATCACAGCCACACTAAGGATCTGGCCTTAAACCTAATAATATTATCTTATGTGAAACTTGCCAAAATGAAGAGAAAGAAGTCAGAAAAGGATTTGGGGGGCATATAGAATCTATTTCAACTTATTTTCCTCATCAGGATTCCTTCATCACCAGTCAGACTCTCCTATCAGGCCTCTCTTTCAACAGCTTTTTCCTTAAACAGCTGTGACTTAAAATGAAAAATGGCCATACTTATTTTTTAAATTAAACCTTGCTAAAACAAAATAAATTTCCCAAACCAACCACAATCTTGCCTCCTCTGCCAAAGGAGCAGTGGGTTTCTTACACTGAACACTTTTTTGTGTGCTCCTTCTTTTAGTTATCAGTTTGGGGCGGGGGAAGGAATGATTCAGATCCCTTTCCCAAATTATGATACTTACATTAAGGATGATGTTTATGATAGGACCTTCCATAAACAAGCCTATTAAGACTTCTCTGAACTTTTAAGACATAGAATATATAGCTCCTCCTATCAGAAAATCATCTGCTTATATCCCCTATTAGGAGCCCACCAGCACAACCTCCTCCAACCTCTCATTAATTTTCAGCCCCGTTGATGTGTGAGTGTGAGAGCCATTTCAGTCTTTGACATTGGCCAGCTGAGCTTTGAATAGCTGGAAAAGAGGGGGGGGGGCACATTCTGAAATACGTTATTTGCCCGTCTTTCACTGCACTTCTCATCAACTTTTAAGAGGTCTATCTGCAGCACACTCTAACGTGTAGCAGATTTATCCACAGGACACGTGATAGAGGGTGTCAGGCAAGAATATATCATATTTATTCATTTCATGATTTGTTTTCTCCTTTTTCTTTGATATTGCTAAGATCCTTTAGCATTGTTATGCTATGGTGATGGGTGCTATAGAAACCTGAAATAAGGAGAACAGTTTATTCCTCCCCTTGAAATCCAAGGGTGATGCTGAGGGTTATGTCCTTTTATTATTTTTCTTCCTCCCCAACCCCGCAAGATAGTGGAGTAGGAAGGTGGGGATGGAAATCAATAACTTACTTGGAAATAAGCTACAAATACCACAGTTATCTCAGCTAACCAACCCCATCACCTGGTGTCCTCACCATCTCTTTCTGGTAGCATTTTAGCCCCTCCCTCACACACAGGCCTTTTGTTACTTTACACTCCAGACTTTGCTCATTTGAGATCATGCTTATCTAAAATTAGAAGTCCTCTCTGCTAACCAAGCCTGCTTGGGACCTCATTTTAGAAATGCTGAATATCCACAAATCCTACAGGTGCTCACCATCTCTGCAAATCGGGCTCTTGAGCCTGAGTCCACAAAGGGACTTGGTTCTGAGTGTCACTAATTTTTAGGTGCTTAGCACATCACAGGAACAACTCTGTCATCCACAAAGCCCCAGTTAGGCTTCCTATACAACAAATGGGAAGAGAGAAGCACCTAAGAATGCAATCCCCAACCCGCTGGGCAAGGAGCCACTTAAGCTAGTCACTGGCAGATGCTGGAGAGGTGTGTCCTAAGCCCCACCCCATTTCTGAAGAGCGATGCCTGCCTCCACCCTGAATTTAGGCACCTAATTCAAGGCTAGTCTACACTAGAATCGCTACAGCAGCGCAGCTGCACTGATGTAGCTGTGCCGCTATCCTGCTGCTAGTACTCCACCTCTCCGAGCAACAGTAGCTATGTTGGTGGGAGAGCTTGTCCTGCCGACATAGCTCTGTCCATACCGGCACTTAGGTCAGTGTAACTTATGTTGCTCAAGGGATGGTTTTTCCAAATCCCTGAGTGACTTAAGTTATACTGAAGTACGAGCTAGTGTGTACAAGCCCTCAGTTAGCAATCCACAACTGGAAAACCCTCTCCTGGAGACAGGCAGCTTAGGTGCTGTGACAGACCCAGACCAGTGGGGTACAGGAGTCTGGTAGAGGGCAAATATACTGGTCACTGGATAAGTAGTTTTCTGTTCCCTGAGTGACCAGAGCAGGGGCTGCACTAGAGTAATCAGGAACCTGCTAGAACCAGTTAAGGCAGGCAGGCTAATTAGGACACCTGCAGCCAATTAAGAAGAAGCTGTTAGAATCAATTAAGGCAGGCTAATCAGGGCACCTGGGTTTTAAAAGGTGCTCACTTCAGTTTGTGGTGTGTGTGTGTGTGAGAGGAGCAAGAAGCTCAGGGTGAGTTGCTGGAGGACTGAGGTGTACAAGTGTTATCAGACACCAGGAGGAAGGTGTTTGGAGGAGGCCATGGGGAAGTAGCCCAGGGAGTTGTAGCTGTCATGCAGCTGTTACAGGAGGTACTATAGACAGCTGTAATGTACAGGGCCCTGGGCTGGAACCTGGAGTTGAGGGTGGGCCTGGGTTCCCCCCAAAACTTCCCAATTGACCTGGACTCTGGATTCTTCCAGAGGAGAAGGTCTCTGGGCTGTTCCCCCAACCCACATGGTGAATCTCTGAGGCAAGAAAATCTGCCAATAAGCACAGGACCCACCAAGATAGAGGAGGAACTTTGTCACAGTGCCTAAGCTGTTTGTTGTAAGGCAGAATTAGGCACCTGCCTTGTTCTACACAAAACTGGCGGTGATGGTGATACCTCTTGTCTAGCTTTTAGCCCAGTAGTTCGTGCACTCCCTGGGATATGGGAGACTCAGGTTCAATTCCCCCCTCAGGCAAAGGGGGAGACAAGATTTGAATAGGTGTCTCCTGCCTCTCAGGATGGTACGCAAATACTGAGGTATGGGATATTCTGATGTGGGGCTGCTTCAGTCTCTCTTGTTGAAGCTGTTCCACAGTAGGAAAAAAAATGCACTGCCTATGAGGCCTGGTGCCACTAGAGATAATGGGTGAAGAAGTCTTTGGCTGCTTTGCCAGTTGTAGTTATTCATATAGCTCTATTAGCATGGCATAGAGCACCTCTTTCTCTTTCCTGCTGCTGCCTCTGGCACCACTCATGCTCTCGGTGAGGAGTGGGAGGAGCAGGAGGGATATGGCTGGTCCCTACATTTCCCTGTTGCTGCTGCCTACTTAAGGTTTCTTTAAAATGAAAGAATTGGAGGGTGGGGGGAATCATTTGGGGAGTCAAACTTTAAACAATTCAGAAGTGCTCTCTTGACCCAATGGTTCCCCTAGTTCACAGGGAGGGGCTGGCTTTGAGAACAGCGCATATCAGTGCATGTTATGCCCGAGAGCAAACTTCTCTGACAGTTCCTGTGGTATTCACTAACTCACTCCAGCTGAGCATAGCCACAATTCCCTCATGTCTGGGTTCCTTGGCAATCCCTGCACAGAGTACTCTCAGCTGTGGCCATTCTTGCTGCTCAAGCTGGTAAGTGGTTTAACCCTCTCCCTGCTAGCCATAGGTCTGGGGTCTGCACACTACATCACAGTGTGCTACTGGAGCTGTTTTGAATTCTTCAGACATAACCAAAGATCCCTTGGTACCCGTTTGAATCTTTGTTGCAGTTTTAAGGTACAGTAGACAGGAGTGTGTTGAGTCCCTAGGACTCAGCAAGGTCATAAGAGTTCTGTGGGAACTCGCTATTGAAAGAGCTGCAGCCAGGGAAGGCAATTTTATATCTTGCATAGCAGCAGTGGGGGTGATTCTCATTGTTATTCCAGGAAATATCCCCTCTAGAAGTGGTCTTTTTCTTCTTTCCCTCTGCCATTTCTTCTTCCCTCTTTCTTCTTTCCCTTCATTTTGTCTCCTGCCCTTTATACGTCTTCCCATCTCACCTTTCTTTCTTTATATACAAGAGCAAATGTGGCTGTCCCTCAGCTGAGAATAAATTCAAAGGGAAGGCTCCACTGCTGTTCCAGTATTGATGCTCACCTTGACCCTTTTCTGACTCACTGGCTGTTCAGGGATGCTTCACCATGCGGCATGTTCTCATCGCAGTGTTTGAGGAGATATGCAAATGTTTCAGCTGTACAGCCAGATCAATCCTAGATTGATCATAGATAAACCATTCTGATTTGAAGCAGAATTTATCTGAATTTTTGATTGTAAAATGCAGCCATCATTAATAAAACACTATATAAAATTTCAGTAGGCATCTGAAAAAGTGACAGTGTCAAAAGCTCATGTGCAATTACTTTATTTAAGGACAGCTAGGAAAATGTTCAGAGATTTGAGTCTCACAGAAAATTCAAAGCACAAACAAGAACAAATCCCCGGCAGGATTAGGCAAATACAAGTGGTTGTTACTTAGTGGGGAATCACTGCTATTCTTCTGAAGAGACATCTGCTCTTTTTTTCTATTTATGGGGCAATGTAGTCCAGCGTACAGGGCACTAGACATGGGGGTGTGAGTCCTGGATTAAATTCCTGGCTCTGCCACATAACTGCTATGTGACCTTGGGCAAGTCACTTCTCTCTGTGTCTCCCTCCCTCCCGCCCACCAACCTTTCATTTGTCTTCTCTGTTCATGGTGTGCTTATACTGCAGACAGTAGGTGTGATGGTAGCATGTGTAGGTGTACCCCAGCTAGCTTTGATCCCGGCTTGATCAAAGTTAATTTAGGTATGGCTACCCATGCTGCAATCTCGCCTCCTGACTGCGTATCAACATACCCTAAGAGTAGGTCTACGCTGCAGGCTGGAGGTGTAATTTGTGTGTAGATGTACACGTGCTAGCTTTGATCTGCAAGGTTGAAAGTGAGTTAATGTACCAAAGGTTTTGGATGAGATTGTACTCAGGCAGCTAGCCTGTGCCACAACAGCTATACTGCTCTTTTTAGTGGGCTAGCTCAATCAAAGCTGTGTGTACATCCACCCAAGCTAGAAATTACATCTCCAGCTGCATTCTAGATGTAGCCTTTGATTATAAGGCCTTTCGGGTTGAGAGTGTCTCTTTCCCTGTATTTGCACAGTGTCTAGCACAATAGGCCCTGATCTCTTTTGGAGCTATAATAAACAATAATAGTAATTGTCTGTGGGAATGAACACCAAATTGAGATTCAGGCCACATTCTTATGGTTTGATCTATTGCTATGGATCACTAAACATGGGGGTCCACTCCTGTGTTTTGGGGGAATGGTTTGTTGCACAGAACATTTCCTTCTGTGCTATATTTTTAATGTACTCTTTGGCCTAATTTTTAGGAACCAAGAATTTTAGTGAGTGCACTGAAAGCCTGTTTGACACATGCTTAATTATGACAATTTGAATGTCAAATTTTGTTAGCAATTTCACTGCTTATAGACTAGTTTTATCAGAAGAAGTCAGTTACAATAGCTGGGGATTGGGGGTGGAGCTGGGCATTGTAGCTACAGCTGTAGCACCCCATTTTTGTTTTCTTTTTAAAATTGTTCAGCTGTGTAGAATGTAGGCAAGAAAAGCAAAAAACAAACAGCTCCCTACCCTCTCTCCAGCTAGGGATTTAATTGTCATTTGCATAGATGGTGCATGTAAGCTTAACATACTTTTCTGCAAGAGGAACATGACATTTTAGCAGATTTCCCAAAAGTGCAGACTCCACTTACTAAAATCTGTCAATGGTAAAGGTCACAAGAAAGCATTTGGACATTTAAGTGCTCAAAATGGATTCATCCTACAGCCTTGATTACTGACTATATAGATGGAAGGGGGACTATATATCAGCTCTAAAGTTGGCTGATCCATGAGTTTTGTTTGCAAGAGCAAGGCATTTAAAGAACAGTATTGAGATGTATTATTTACACATGCTAGTGGTGGGTAAGATTTTCAAGATCTACTAATCAGTTCTCACTGCTTGTCACTATTTTGTGGCTCTTCTTTTCCCCAGAGTATTTTGAATGGAATTGTACTGTAGATCTGACCTGCTAGCTGGTACAGTACACTCAGGAAGAAAGTCTTGGATATTAAGGGCTGGGGAGCCTAGCTGCCTGGAACCATTCAGAAGATGAGCAATAATTTTATCACTAATTGACCTTTCCATTCTAAGTGCACATTTTCATTTGCTTGATCTAGTCTCTCAGTCAGATGTGAAACTGCAGATGGGTTACTAGTAAGTTACACTCTGCTAATGTACAGGAAATGTACAATAAATCTGCACTTACATTTCAGCCCAAGGACTTGTGATATTGTGTCCCAGTTGCCTGCTTAAACCTCAGTGTGTTTGGACAGCTCAGTGATTTGACATGTTCTGACCTGCTGTCTGTCTTAAATGGCCTCTCAACAGGTGCAGTGACAGCATGTTGTGGATAAAAGCTGAGAAAACAATGGAAAGAGAAACCAGAATGCTGGCCTTTTATACAAATGTTAGTTTCTATATTTAGAGTTTCTTATACATGTTCTAAAGTTGTGTAGCTCTTCAGACATTTTTCAGGTTTTTCCTCTGTCCTCGGTTTAAGATTTTTTTTTTTTTTTTTCTGAACCAATGTGATTTGCAGGTGTTTGCTGACATGAACCCTGGTAGTGACCTACCTAATAAAGAGGTCTTTTTACTGAGAGCTGACTCAGGTTATCATCAGCAGTGTGTCTCAGTTGATGCATAGCCTTTGATGAAGATAAAGTGGTTTGGTCTGCAATGTTATTAGTGCCACTGGTAACATGGGTGATAGTGCTACATCTCTTGGCATTTACAAGTGAAACAAAGTGTTATGCCCTTCACTTGTGACTGTGAGGACAATGAGACTTGCAATGGCACTTGGAGCCAGAATTGGTTCTGATGTCAGTGCTAAGTAATTAATTGGAGTTGATCTTGTATAGAAAGTTGAAAAATGCATAGATGTTGATTTAAAACTGCGTTCCTTGCAACTTTTTTTATGCAGGTGCCTGGAGATTCTTGCTGTGGCTAGTAATGCAGGAGCCTGAAGCTCTGTTATGAGAGACGGTAATACAGAAGCCAGTTTTGTGACCTCAATCTTTAATATTTTGATACCTTTTAGGTGTCAAAAGTAAAATTTTATTAAATACTGGGTAAAATCCTGAGATGGGATTGTGATCACAAGCAAAACTAGATTGTGAACTCTTCATATGGTGTCAGAGATTTTCAATAACAAAATGAAATCTTCTAAGAGCGTAACTCAGAGCAGACACCAGTAGAAGTATATTATTTCCTGGTTGCACTGGTAAAGATGCAGAAAATGTCACTGTCATGAAAACAGAAGAAGACAGATATCTGGGACCCTGATTTGTGATGTTAAAAGGCTAGCACCAGGGGACTTGGTCTGATTGATCAGTAAGTGGAGCCTTTTGGGGACAGATAAAGATGCGGGTAAGATACCAGCACCTGCAAGTCTATAGAGCCACTGGATTTCAGTGCCCACAGGTCAGCCTCAGACAATACTAGCTACATTTTTAAATATCAGAGGGGTAGCCGTGTTAGTCTGAATCTGTAAAAAGCAACAGAGGGTCCTGTGGCACCTTTAAGACTAACAGAAGTATTGGGAGCATAAGCTTTCGTGGGTAAGAACCTCACTTCTTGCAACTAAAGAAGTGAGGTTCTTACCCACGAAAGCTTATGATCCCAATACTATTAGTCTTAAAGGTGCCCCAGGACCCTCTGTTGCTTTTCACATTTTTAAAGTAACTGGGAAAAGTCTTTAGTTTTTTGTGTGTCTAGTCCTACTGTGAGTTCATCTGAACATTATGTACTGCAATAAGAGTGTCCCAGAGCTACCACAGAGAGACCCAACTTTAGATGTGACTAGTCATTTTGGGTGCCTCAATTTTTAGGTGCCCAACTTGAGACATCTCTAGAAGGATTGAATTTCAGAAAGTGCTCAGCACCTGCCCTCTGAAAAATCAGGCCTTGTTGAGGCGTCTCAAGTTGGGCACCTAAATGACTAGTCACTTCTGAAAATTTAGGACTGGGAAAGGGCGTTGTCCCACTCCTGTCTCTTTTCTAGCCACAAACTGCTGGGAGAGACCTTCTTGCATATGGTCAAACACCATATGCAATTTATTTATAGTCTTCTCGCCCCACCTTTACAAACATGTGCAGCTCTGTCTATACTTCAGCAAACACTGCTTAGCTCACTCAGCCAAGATGAGAAGAGACAAAAGGTGTCTTCCCCCTGAGAGATCTCCCCTGGCACTAATTCTCCAGAGCCTGCTAGTCTCTTCCTTTTTCTCTCCCCCCACCCCCCATCTTTCTGTGTCTTTCTACTTTCTGGGCTAATGAGCCATGTGGTCAGTGGTGCAAGTGGAATCCATTTCTTACCAGTACGGGGTGGGGGGCCACAGGGGGCATGTGACCTCCTCACATGACTCTCCATGTGACTCCTCCCCACCCAGCCCAAGGCCCCCATCCCCTTCCCATGATCCACCCCCCCTTACCTGGGGAGCGGGGGGCTCTGTCTTCCTCCCGCTGCGCCTTTGGAACTGCAGCGGCCAAAGGAGCAGAATGTGGGGCTACTTGGGGGGGGGGGGGAGGGCGCCATGCTCCCAGCCCTTCCACGCAGGGTCTCCTGTACAGCAGCCCCACCGGAGGACAGAACTTCCTACAGTGAATTACAGTGTCCATTAAAGTGTGATGGGGATGATGCTATGGAGAGCCAGAGGTAGTTCAGCTAAAAGACATGTCCAAACATGCTTCAGCAATGCTTAGGATTGATTGTCTATAATTTCCCCACTATTGTTCTGGATGTCTCCTAAACAACATAAATTACAACAGGTTGTTGAGTATGGACTGTGGTTTACTAGGAATGTGTGAGACCACCCAACTATTTCTCTTGTGATGAGCCTAGCCAGAGCCTTGTTCACAATGTAAGGCTGGTGTATGAAAACACAGCAGTACTTACCATCTGCTTTTACTGGGCGAAGTTTCAAGGTTTTGCTGCTAAAAACCAAAACAAAAGCTTGTTACAGTGAAAATACAGAATTTTGCAAATCTGTTGTAATGTGACATTTTTACCCATTAAAACTGAATTTTGACAGCTTTCCATTTATTTTACAAATTTCTTAGCAATTAAGGCCCTGCATAATTCTGTCCCTCTTGACTTACCCACCCTTGTCTCTTTTCATGCTTTCCTCTGTTCTTTGAAAAATGCCCCCTTGATGTCCTGTTCAGTTTATTCCACAAGTGTGTCTGCCCTATATGTGGAATGCCCTCCATTAGGTAGTCCACAAGTCCACTTTACCCTTTTTGATTCAAGTCCCTTCTGAAGACCAGCTTCTACCTATACCTACAAGAAACCCACTAGCTGATTATGGCAAGACTGTGGGATACTTGGACAGTCTATCTTTATTAAAAATATATAGTACTAGAGCATGGCTAATCACCATTTGTCCATTATACTTCTGTATTGTACCTTTTTCTCTTCCCCTTTTTAAGAGGGTAAACTCAAGGTTGTGATTTTTACCCTTTTTGTCTGGACAGTGCCTAGCACATTGTGGATGCTACTGGAAACAAATAATGAAAAATAAAATAATGTAGGCTTAAATCTCCCTGACCAATACCATAATCAGTCCTTTAAACTTCAACTAGACTTCAGTTGCAATTGAGTCGTTGGACCAGATTACAACAAAAGTCTAATTTGTAGCATAGCCAGGACTTGTGCAGGAGTGGATTTAACTATGTTCTCTAGCCAGCCTGGTCCAAGGCTTTAGCATGAGCAGGGTTATATAGTCATGTCAACAGGACAAACTGGAACTGTGTTGGAAGCAGGTGCTTTAGATCTCCATGTGTAATCAAGGTTAGACCCTCACACATCACATGTTCTGAACAGTGCCTGTGCCAAAGACCGAAGCACCACAAGTACCTTGAAGCATACAGGCAGCAGTAGCACTACAATCTCAAGAAATTTTGGAGTACTGCAGTCTTCAGCTTCCCTTCCGGATGAGAGACCGCAAGAATTGGCAGGTTAGGCCCCCTAGCTGCAGGAAAGGATTAGCAATTTGTGAATGCTTTAAAACTATTTGGCAGGACTTGAGCCAACCCAGCTTTACATTCCACATGAACCAATGGGGCTGATCCTCCAGTGCCTTGCATCTTGTGTAGTCAGCTATGCATAGCCATTGTAGCTGCTCAGATAATGTGCTGATGAGGGCCATGTAAGTACTTGGATACATTCATTTACAGGCAAAAAATGATGGAAAATGCTTCCATTCTGATACTCAGTGGTGAAAATGACTCTACAAGAAGTAGAGAATCAGCTATTATCTCTGATTACAGCAGGTAACTTGAAATCAAGCTTCCCGAGCTCTATTCTAACTTGCTGTGTAGTGAATTGGCCTATCAATGACTCAGTTTACCCATTTGTAAAATGGAACAATAAATTATCTACTAAAGAAGCACCTAAACTCTCCAGTTCCACTATTAATAAAATAAAGTAAAATCAAAGCTTTGACATTTGACTATAATTATTGCCTGGGTGTTATATTTTTAACAGCTTTTGAAATTCTCACATGAAACCCAATGTTCTCTGAACCAGAGTAAAAGAAATGATATACTTTCTCTGAGCCAAACAATGTACAGTTAAAATCTATCATGTATGTTAAGAGAAATTTCTTCACACAGACTAATCTGAAAAAAAAACTGAAGCGCCACAATCCGCACAATTGAAAGATACCCCAGTGGTATCATAGGACATGCTCTTTCTTTTTCTTTTCCTGTCAGTGGCTAATGCAGAAAATGAGAGTTAAGTTACATGTCAAAGTTGTCAGATGAGGATTTAAAAAAAAAAAAAAGCCACAGCATGTGTTTTGTCAGGAAACGAAGGGTAAAAACACTCTTATGACCAAATTTGAGGTCTTTCCTCTGGTAAACACCCACTCCGTTTAGGGGTAAGAGTAAAAACAATGTAAAGGCTTCAGAATTTCCCTAACCCTGTTTAACACTTTAATGTTTACTGGAATAAATGGTAATCGAACAAAATAGCTGGAAAGTGGTGTGACTGGCTGTGAAGGAAGCTTCTCCCATAGTCTAGCAGTCACAAACTAGAAATGTCACTCAACCTTACTGAGTAAAGCACCGATCATTAGGAATCAACAGAAGCTTGAGGATGGGTTTTATTAAAATCAAGGCAGTGGGACAGATCAAAGAAGCCTGATGGTCTGGAGGTAGGGAAGGGTTGTTTATAAGGTGCATGCTTTTCCTGGTACAGAGGAAAGACAGTTTCCCTTTCCAAAATGAAGTAAGCATTATAAAAACCCTTTAAGTTTTAAGTGCCCAAACATCCTGCAGATTACATAATTTTAAAGTAGATTAACATTAAGCATCCTTTGTGGGAATATTTCTGCTTCTTCACAAGGCACTGTCAAATCTAGAATCTATGTTTTCAACCTAGGAGACATGAACATGTTTTCCTGGCCCTGAGTGTAAAGGAAATTTTAAATTGAAAGAGTCTAGTCATAGTTCAGAGTTGATGAAAGGTGTCTTCTCCAGATGAGAGGTTTGAGAAGGGGTGGAATTGGATTTCCTTTGGGAAGGACTGAGGATAGCCCTCTGAGCTATAGGAAGTCTGGTGGTGTGGTCTCATGGGAATGACCCTTAAGTTTGAGAAAGGTAAGACAGGCAGAGACCAACTGTGGGAAATGTTATTCTTCTGCTCTTACAGGATGTCTCACTGAAGACACCAAGGAGAATGCCAAACAGAGACCCTATCCCATGGCTCAGGTTTTCAGAGCCCAGTAAACTGGAAGGAAGACTGTTACCATATACAATTTTTGTTATAAATGAGATGCCCAAGCTTGCCTATGTTACCAAGGCCTGGCTTGTGGTATATAACAGCATGCTGCTCCTCTAGTTTGTTCCCTGATCTGAGTTCCTGTTGGATCAGATTCTTGAGCAAGAGACTTAGTGTTCTGGATAATTTCGTTGTCCATGTCAATGATAACTTGGTATGTTTACTTGAAGACATGTTGCCTCCATGACAAAAACCACTCTGTTATGCAGTTTTTAGCTTGATGCATATTGGCGAGCACACTTTAGAGCATATTTTAGAATGGGAGTTGATATTGGAGGAATACAGTAACATCTTTATCATGGTTATCACTTACTCCGTCTCCAGGGTCTTGTTAGGATCTCCTCCTATCTTGTTGGGACAGAGGATCTTTTTAAACAATGCACCCTAGGAACTGATGACACTTTCCTGTGTTCCAGAATTTTGAGGGATTATGCTGCTCAGTCACTGAGCCACTCTGCTGACATTTTAGTAGAATACTCTGACAGCACACTATCCACAAACATTGACAGACCGCCACGCAAATCCCTCAGCACCACATAGGCCATCATGATTTCCTTGTGATTGATGAAGGAAGGGATTATAGCATCAGTGGTGGAAAGCTCGTGGAATTAGATTAATTGCAGCATAGAGCAGTTCTACTCCCCTGTGCAGTGGCAGTGAAAAAGGTGAAAAAGTTTCCCCAACAGTGATTTTTCTGTTGATCAGAAGCCTTACAGTTATTTTTAAGTCATGAGACAGGGAGTGGGAGGAAATACACTTTAAGCTGTTGTAGAAAAATTAATCTACCCAGATTTTTTTTTTGAACAGTGCTACAGCAAGAAAAAAATTAAGTTTGAAACACGGGGCCTGATCTTACAAACACACACGTGAGTAACTTTACTCACATGTAGAGTCCTATTAGAGTCCAGGGGGACTACTCACATAAGTTACATGTGTAAATGTTTTCAGGAGCCAGTTTTTTGCCATGTACAAGCACTGAAATCCTTAAAAGGAGTATATGCTTTACTAGATTTGAAAATAAAATGGTTCTGATTTAACAATTAAATGACTGTTTGGAAATTGCATCTGAAGCAAATGCAATGGAAAATGTCATTAAGCCTGCTGCTGCATATTTGACCAGCTGGCCATGGGAGCTGGAGATGTTCAACATCTCTGAAAATCAGATCATGTATTTAAATGCCTAGGTATGGATTTAAGTGTCTCTCTTGAGACACCAGTGTTCAAAATTTTTGGCCTAAGACTTCATTTAAGGTGTTTACAGAGATACTGAGACTTGTGAGGGGGTGTTCACCCCACACCAGCCATGATAGGGTTAAGGTTAGGGTTGCCAAGTTTTGTTGGACGTATTCCTGGAGGTTTCATCACATGACATAATCTTTAATTCCTGGAGACTCCAGGACAATCCTGGCAGGCTGGCAACCCTAGTTAAGGTGGCTCAGAAGAGGACAATTAACCTCATAGGCTGCACTTGGGGGAGAGTCAGGTTTGACTGATAAGCACTAAATGAAGATGAAGCCCAGCTGGGCAGAAGCAGGCTGGGCTTGTCTGAAGCCAAGAAGTTGAGAGCAGAAGAGACTAAAAGCTCTGTGAATCTCATGCCATGTGAGTATTATGATGCCACTCAGGGCTGACCCTAGCTATTTTGGTGCCCTATGTAGGCTCTCTGCAGTGGGGCTGTGTGGGGCCCCAGGACTCTGTGGGGATGAGCAGGAGGGCTATGGGGGCCCCCGCCCCAGGTCTCCACAGGCTGGCCACTTCCTGCAGGAAGTGGAGTGACCCAGCCCCAGCCTGCTCTGCTCCCCTGGCTCCCAGGCTTGGGGGGGAGAAGGGAACCGCCCCACCGCACTCGCCGGCAGCGCAGCTGGGAGGCAGGGGAGCAGAGCAGGCTGGAGCCAGGTTGCTCTACTTAACAGTGAGTGCATGCCCGACCGCTTCTGGAGTCCTCAGGGGAGTGGGGGTGTGAAGAGGTGGGGGGGGGGGGGAAGCTGAGGCAGAGCAGGGGCCCTGGGGAAGAGCCAGAGCAGGGGCTGGAGCAGCATGCCGCTGTGCAGGGCACCAGGAAATTTAGTGCCCCAAATTTCCTGGTGCCCTACGCAGCTGTGTATTTTGCGTATGGGTAAGGACGGCCCTGACGCCACTGTGTGTGCTGCAGGTAGCAACTGGAGAAATTTAAGGATGAAATTGTTAGATTTAGCCTTTTGGGCTAAGGTTAATCCCATTACAGGACTACATTTAATTGCTGAAGTCAATTGAATTTTGGGTTAATAAAGAATGCAGGATCAAGCCCTTACTCTTTATATTTGTAAAACATACAACACAATCAAGTTAATGTTGCAGCTGGAATCATTGGTCTGGATTGAGCATGGGTGGAGATGAGGGGCAAGCTGGCTTTGTGATACCTTTGTGCAGGGCTTAAATTCTCCCTGAGTCGGGGGCCCTGGAATAGGGGGGGCCAGGAGGCCATGGTTCTCCCACTTTTTGAAAGTGGATGAGCCTGGCCTGTCTTGACTTGGCCCCACCTCTTCTCCTCTTTCCCCTGAGGCCGTGCCCTCCTGGCCAGGCTGGCAGCTGGAGCCCAGCTGGGGAGACCGGGCAGCTGTGGGGCACTAGACCGCAGACTCTCCACTTGCCTGTGGGGGGGGGGGCCAAGAGCAGCCCCCGGCCCACATCCCTGCCCAGGGCAGGTGGAGGATTCAAGCTCCCTACAGCTGCCCATGTGACTCTTACCATGGCTGGGCTGTGGTCCTCCACCATCTGAAGCTGGGTTGGGGCAAAAGCCACACAGGCAGCTGTGGGGAGCCCTGGACCCTCCTGCCCTGGGCAGGGGGCCTGCAGGGTGGGGACACAGGCCAGGGCCTGCTCTCAGCCCTGCACACACACACACACACACACACACACCCCCGGGCAGGTGGAGGGTCCAGGGCTTCTGGCTTGGCCAGGGGCAGGGCCTCAGGTGCAAGGGGTGGGGCCATGGAAGGGGTGGGGGACCCTCCCCCCCCCACACACTTTTGGGAAGGCTCCGCTGCCCCTGCCCTGAATATTTCCCAGAGCACTGGGGCTTCTGCCCTGCAGGAGGTCCCACATCTCTCCTGGGTTTGAAAATATTTACTGGGTCTCCACTCCTGATGGCTCTGGCTGAATGTAAGCCCTGCCTTTGTCATCCCCAATCCTGGGGCTGTCTGGGCACTGCTCTGAGCTTCACCCAGCTACACATGGTCCCAAAGAGCTGTTTCCACTGTGGAGTATTGATAGAGTGTAGTAACATTCTGGGCAATATCCTCTGCCAGATTCTGACTCCCTAGCCTGATGGTTAGGGCACACCTGGAATGTGGAATCAGATAAAGCAGGGACTTTAGCCTAGGTTTCTCACATCCCTGTGGAGTTACCTAACCACTAGTATATGCTATTTTGGGAAAGGGGGTGCTCCTCTCATGCATGTGATCAGTTGCATTTTCATTCTGGTATGGAGCAAAAAGATGCCAAAATCTCAAACAAATTTTGCAAAACAAAATTTCTGTTTTCCAGCCAGCCTGAACTCTAACCTGCAATTTGTATACATGCTCTTAGCTTGTTAAAATGTTACAACATTTGCAACTATTAACAATCAGCCAAATAAACTTATCTATATGAAAACATCCTTTCCTGCAACCTCCAAACAATGAGGAGGAGAAAGCAAGTCTTCCAGTGGTAAAGTGTGCAGTCTCAAGAAAATCTCTGTAAACAGTTTTAAATTCAGGTCTAGTAAAAATGTCTAGCAAAAATGCTAGGAACAGTTTAGTCCTTTTCTCTGCCATGTTAGTCATAGCACTTTGCTTCTATAGTGCTTTGGGATTTTTTTTTTAATGCTGTATTTACCCAAGACAATGAACTCCAGATGTTTTTTTTGTATACTCAATTTACATTTGCACACGTTAAATCCCATCTTGGTAATTAGCCATGGATAGTCAGGTTTACACTTCTCAAATTGCTTTGAATGCTACGCTACTTTAAACTGCTTTGGTTGTGTTTAAATGCTTTGCAAATTGGGGCTCAAGGGTGTATAACCTATAATGTCTCAATCCTGCAAAAATTATTGTTAATTATTTGTATTACAGTAGCATATAGGAACAAGGTGCTAGGCACTGTACAGAGTAGTAGACAGACCCTGCCTCATTGAGGTTACAATCTAAACAGACAAGACAGACCAAGAATAGGGGCCAAAGGATATGGCTTGTGAACAGAGTGATGACGCATATTAGTGCTTCAGTTTAAAAAAAAAATGTTTTGGGTGGTATTTTGTTCGGGGACTAGCTAAGAAGACAAAGGAAGGGAGAAGATGCACTGAAGGGAGGAATGAGGGGAATAGGGCAGAGGAATCGGGGGTGAACAGTTGGAGAGTGTGAGAGAGGAGTGGAGGGCATTAGAGCAAACATCCAATCAGCACATGAGCTCAGTGGATTTACTTAGTTACACACAGAATAACTTTATCTGCAGGATTGGGGTCTGGACGATTTGGGGACTCTGTATAACACATGAATTCTGGATGATATTGTGAAGGTGTTACTATGAAAGTTGCTGTGTCATGCAATGCTTCTATGTAAATATGGAATATATACGATGGGCTGACAGGGCTCGTGGTATAGACCCCCCCCATATTAGAGGCAGTGGAGAGTAGTTAACCTGAATAACCATACTCTGAGCACACACAATTGGTATGCTAAAGAGGTTGTAGCTATGAGAACCAGTTTTCCCCAATCCCTCAAAAGAGGGTTGAGGGCTGGAGTGTAGAAAACTATGGTGAGCAGGATCAAACAAACAAGCCAAACAAGGTGTTGATGCTAGCCTTTATAAATCACAGGGGCTAGGTGGGGCACAGCAATATTCAGAGAGCCATATGTCAGAGAATAACAGAGTTCTCACTTTTTGTTTGGGTACAGCAAGTCAGATACTTTATTTTCTCTCTATCAATTGCATAGAGGGAGAGAGCTAAACAGGTCTCTCAACAGGTAAACAATTACAGCAAGTATTTATACCTTTTGTTACAGACAATGAGCAACACCTGCATTTTGTTTATACATAGGTCATTCTGATATCTTTTTCTCACTTATTTAGACTCTAGTCTACATTCCATATTATCTACACAAAGTCGCAACAACTTCTCAAACAGTTCTTTCCCACTCGCCTCACACATTCCTCACTTCCACAAATCTCGCATTAATAGGGTTACAGTTAGCCTGACTCTTGCTAATGAACTGTCATACATTGCATCCCCTTCCTGTCAGTTCTTTCTCTGCTTCCACACATACAAGAAGCTTTTGGCATGAGAAGGGGAAGAGTCTGGCATGTTTTTGTAGGTTTAGCTGTGGGACCAACCAAGGTCAACACAAGCTGACTTTTGGAGGGGGGCAGAGGGGAGAAGGAGGAGAAGAAAGCAAGAGAGAAGGCTCCATGATTAGCAAGACAAGCCCTGCACTTCAGGAAATGATCCTGGATGCCCCAAGAGGACTGTTGCCCCAGCCCGAGGCATGCTCTGGAGTAGTGAGGAAATTGAGGTAGGGAAGTGTGAGATAAGGTTTATTATTTTTGTATAGATCTGTGTATTTCTTATATGGTAAAGTGAAGATCAATGATAGTGTATAATCCTGTGCAATTCTGTCTGTGAGTTGTTATACCCATCATGGGTCCTTGAAAAGTTTAATCTGTGACAGAGAATGCCCACATAGTTAGAGTTCTGTGTTTAAGCTACAGGGGATTCTGAGGGGACAGCATTGGTCCCGGGGGGCAGTCTAAGCTCTCAGGAGAGATCTCTAGATAGAGAGAGCATGCATAGGGACGCACAAGACAAAGACACTGCCTAGGCTCTGTCCAGCCTTCACAGGCTTAAAGCACATGGGATCCAGCAATTGGTTCCCTCACAACAATCTGGTGAGGGTCCAGAAGGAGGGAGAGACTGGTGACTGGGAGCTAGCCTGGAAGAGCACAGCTCAACTAAATCTGTGACTGGTTCTAAAAGTATGAACATGGAAATAATCAATTAAAATGAAAGGTAATACAATTTAAATGTATAAATAAGTGAAGATAAAATCAGCAAACAGGGGGAAAAAATACTATAAATCACTGTGGATCAGGTCCTAATCCCCTAAATCATTGAGTATTACTACTTGCTGTAAGGGTATCAGAATTGTGTAATGTAGTCTGAATTAGACGTAAAATTGAGGCTACAGGCCACTTTCAACAAAAAGAATGGAGTTTTAATAATTGTCATTCCTATTCTTTAAAACTCAAAATTAAATAACTAATGGTTCTAGTGCTAATTGCATATTTTCTCCAGGGAAAGCTATTAGCCAGTTTTTCAGTTCAATAAAAATCTGCACAACTTGTTACTTATGGTCAAAAGTGCTGTATTTCTTTATGTAGAAAACCTACTATCTGTTGTAACTCATTATTTATGTACTATTCTGTTTCAGTGCCAAAGATATAATTTGTTAATTAAAATCTGGGGGGCGGGGGGAAATAGAATCTCCCCTATGGGCCTAATCGCTGAGAGGAAAATCCCAAGGGGATAATTGGAGCAAACAATATCTAGTGCTGTTACGCCTCAAAGCACAAAAGGAAGAAGTTTTAAAAGAATGAAAAATGAAATGTGAGCTGGGGGATGTCCAGAAGCAGAAATGCTGCCTAGATTTCCAGGAAAGAGGAAGGATCAAACCCTGTAGGGTTTGGAAGGCAGACAATAGTGCATATATAAGAAATATTGGAGTATCCTGTTTTGGGGCCTATTCCTGAAAGCCCTTGTGCCACATCTAGTTCAGGCAGAGCACACTCATCTCCTCACTGTACTGGGCACATCATGTGCTTTCAGGTTACAGCCCTTAATATTAAGGCCTGAGATTTTCTTAAGAAACGGGCTTGAGTTCAGAACCTGGATCCCAGGAATTTAGTTATAACAAATGTAATTAGTAGAGACAAAGTCCTGAGGACAGCAAGGTAAAAACAAATCACACAGATGTAATTTTCTTCCCATTCTGTAGCCCTATTTGGAACAAAAGGAAAGCACCAATGCTGTTAAAGGAATCCTTTTCTGAAAGAGAATGTGGTCCTAGCTGTATCGTATCTTGCAAAGCTTAGGATCATTAACATTAAAACATAAATTTACTTTGTCAAATTATTATTAGAAATGCAGAGTAAGAATTTGTTTTGGACACAGCAAAAGTGTTAATGACACAGCGCTTCTGAATGAATTCCTGAGACAAAGCAAACCAGCTCTGATGAAGGGATATACAGTTACTAATGCTTAATAATCTGAGGTTGGGAAAGTGTAGTCCCCTATGCAACCTCCCCCTACCAAGTTACTTTTGGGCTAACTTCTTTGGTTATGATTAGATTTTGTGTACTTGTGAAATTATATTTTGTAGGGCCTGTTCTTGGACTATAACAAGAAATATGTATCTCAAGTACCATCTAGCTTCCTTAGAATATTACCTAACAATGTATATGTGAGAGAGGCAGTATGCCGTAGATGACTGAACACAGGAATTTAATGAGACGAGGTGGTTGAGGTAATATCTTTTTATTGGACTAAATTTTGTTTGGCGAGCGAGACATGCTTTCAAACTACACAGGCATTGTGTGGCTCAAAAGCTTGTCTGTCACCAACAGAAGTTGGTCCACTAAAATGTATTACCTCACCCACCTTTTCTCTAATATCCTGGCACTGATACTGCTACAACAACACTGCATGAATGCAGGAATGGCATACAGGAATTCCTGAGTTTGAATCCAGGCTGTCTCATTGATGTATTGCAGGGTGTTTGGCATACCACATTGACAAATTTGGCCTAAAGTGTCTATGCTATAATCTACAAGTCTGTAAGGTGGTCAAAAAACTGGTGCAAAATGCCCTTGAACCAATTTGGTATTCCGCAAATGTGCATATAGAGTGTAATTTATACTTGTTTAGCATTTTATGGAGACCAAGTTTGCCTCCTGACATATGCAGGCAAAATTTGCACTGTGTATGCCAGGGGCAGATTTGGTACCTGACATCTCGGGGGTGATACAACAGTATAACATTAGAGGGAGGGCCTAATTTATCTTACATCCTGTTAATTTCTTTTTCTGGTACATGTACATCCCTTCTGCTCCCGCAGGACCAAATTCTGCTCAGTCCTAGGGTACATCTACACTACAAGGGGGAGTTGATTTTAAGATACGCAAATTCAGCTACGTGAATAGCGTAGCTGAATTCGGCGTATCGCAGCCGACTTACCCCGTTGTGAGGACGGCGGCAAAATCGACTTCTGCCGCTTTCTGTCAGCGGCGCTTACTACCACCTCCGCTGGTGGAGTAAGAGCGCCGATTCGGGGATCGATTGTCGCGTCCCAACGGGACGCAATAAATCGATCTCCGAGAGGTCGATTTCTACCCGCCAATTCAGGCGGGTAGTATAGGCCTAGCCCTAGTCTACAATGAGGTTCTTGGCACCAGTATAGCTACATCAATGTCCAACCCCCTAGTGTAGACACACACCCACCAGTGTAAAAAGTGACGTACACCAGCGTGGCTTAGTTGCAGGCTGGAAAGTTTTCTATCATCACATCAATCTTTTAAATTAAGCTAAAAACGGTCTCTGTGCATTGAGGTTGCCTGCCCTAAAGAGCCTGTTTACTTGAATTACCTCCTTCCCATCAAATGGAGGATGGACATCTCAGTCAGGGTTGGCTCTAGCTTTTTTTGCCACCCCAAGCAAAAAAAAGCAACACAACGGCAGCTGCAGGGAGCGTGTGGAGGGCGGTCAAGGTGGCTTGCAGGGGGGTGAAGGGCAGCACCTGCCTGTCCCCTCCGCCCGTGGGCAGCCAGGCGCTGCAGCCTGCTCGCAGCCAGGCGAGAGGGGCTCCCTGCTCCAGCCTTGGGGTGACTCTCCCGGCTGGGCAGGCGGAGCCCTCGGGGCCTGCAGGAGGTGCTGGCTCAGCCATTCCTTTAAAGGCGGCTCGGCCGGGGAGTGGTGCATCCTGGGGAGCCCGGCGGCATGCTGAGTGGCAGGGATCACTAGTTCCTGCCCCCCCGGGCCGGGGTCCGTGCCCCTCCAGGGCTAGGCTGGGACTGGCAGAGCGTGGGGAGCCGGCCAGGGCCTCCAGAGCTGCGGACTGGGCTGCCAAAGCACGCAAAAAAAAAAAAAAAAAAAAAAACGGTAGGGTGTCCGGAATGTGCCAGCCCAAGATTGGCCGGAATGCCACCCCTTACAATGTGCCAACCCCAGGCACGTGCTTTCTCGTTTGGTGCCTGGAGCCGGCCCTGATCTCAGTGAAAAAGAGAAGGCAGCTTTACAAATTGCATTCCATTTTTTCACTCTAAGCACCTGACCAATTTTTAGTGGTTTCAGGATAATGAACACCTTTGGGAGTGTCTCTAAAAGGAAAGAGTGAAGTAAGTTGGTTGTCAGAGCTCTCCCATAGCCATAACAAAAAAAACCCAGTTTTTTATTTGTTGTAGCTGATTTTGCATCCAGAAAAAAGACTAAAATGATTTATTATCGATATGCAGAGGATAGAAGCAGCTGGCTCTGAACAAATAACACAAATTCATCAGCATATGGTGCTGATTCGTGTTCATGCCTGTGTAATTTCGCCCTTTTAGAAGTACTGAGGGCCAGATTAACCCAATGCAAAGTGAATATAAAATGCTTTCATTCTGAGCTGGTATTATTTTGTGCGTACTTTGCACCTATACAAGGTGCAGGACAATGCTGAATGAGGCCATGAGTGTTTATCAGGCCAGCAGTTGGAAGTTCTATTACCAGTGCAAACAATATTGGAGGAGGGGGTGGGGGGAGAAAGGGTCTTGCAAGTCTGTGGTTCCTTTTGTGTAGGAAAATATTCAGCAGTCTCATATTAATCATTTTTTTTGGGATGACTAGCAGATGTGGAGCCATAATCTATCTTCATCCACCACAAAATGATGCATATTCTGTTTTTTTCCATTCACACACTTCAGCATGAATGACTTTTACTGAAGATTAAAGGAAAGAACTAAAGTCAAGTCTTAGTGAGAGAGCACAGTGTATGTCTCCTATCCATCTAACAAACATGTATAGGTTCCTGTTACTGTAGTGTAGTAGCTGGGTGCCTCACACTCTTGAATGTATGCAGTGTAGTTGTAGCCACATTGGTCCTAGGATATTAGAGAGACAAGGTGGGTGAGGTAATATCTTTTTATTGGACCAACTTCTGTTGGTGTGAGAGACAAGCTTTTGAGCTACCCAGAGCTCTTCCACTTGTCTGGGAAAGGTACATCTTGAATGTATTCACCCTCGCACCATTCGAATAACAGATGGGGAACCTAGGCACAGAGAGACTGAGTCAAAGAGTTTAAGGCCAGAAGGGCGGTGCTTAATTTGTAAGGAAAGAGAAGCTGTAGCTCAAGCAATAATGATAATACTGTTCCTAAGAACTGACATTCAAAATTATAAGTATATTTGAAAGAGTATTTACCATTGTTAATAGGGGTGTGATCTACCATATTTCTCCAGAAAAGCCCATAAAATCTCCATATTTGTCTGGTTATCCTCATATTTTCCCTCCTTACTACTTGTGTCATCTGCTGCTCTGTGCCTTTTGGCAAGCCAAGAATGAACACTGCATTTCTTCAGTGGTGAGCCAACTAGATTCAGGGATAACAGCAAGGAAATAGTTTCAATAAGCTGGATGCTCGTGTTGATGTGCATGTGAGATTCATTTGTGAAAAGCATTGCTCACGCTCAATGTTAGAGATTGCAGTAGTGCTCATTGCTATCAACAGGTCCTTAAACAGCTTCTAATTTTCCTTCCCACTCAACTTCTTAAACATCCTGTGTGCCTAAATGGTTTCATGGGCATAACCAATGGCAAATCTTTAGCAAAGATACTCAATCTCACTTTCTCCATACAGTGTAGGTAGCTCATTGGGCCAGTAGTGCTCATATAATACTTTCAATTTGGTAATTAGTTTCTCATGCTGCCTCCTGTAGACAGCATACAATTTCACAAATTGCCTGCTAAGCTGTGAAAAGCCTGTCCTGGATGAATTTTCTTGTCACAAGGGTGTGTGGTTGTTGTTTTTTTTTGTTGGTTTGTTTTTGTTTTTTCCATGTGAGCTCACACCCCGAAACATTTTTCTCTGCTATGACTTTCTCACACAGTGCAAAATATTTCCCTTGCTTTTCTACCATTGCTTTGAACACAGATACACCTCTACCCCAACATAACACGAATTCGGATATAACGCGGTAAAGCAGTGCTCTGGCGGATCAAAGCAAGTTCAATATAACGCGGTTTCACCTGTAACGCAGTAAGATTTTTTGGCTCCCGAGGACAGCGTTCTATCGGGGTAGAGGTGTATATAGCACCAGATAGTTCAGTGTGCATCAATGATTTTACAATTGTGTTGTTGCTATTGGAGAGAGAACTCGGACTACTCCTGCAGCGCATCATACCTAATGCCAAGACTACTGATGACTTGACCCAATGTTAACCACTTTCTTAGACCTGAGTAAGTGTTGTGCTGTCCCAAGAAATGTCATCAGCTGCCAAAATGAAGTGCTTATACAGAGTTGAATACACATTCCAAGTAGCCCCCTCTGTTCTAAAGCTTGCTGCCACCCATTGACGTCTAACCCAGGGGTTGGCAACCTTTCAGAAGTGGTGTGCCGAGTCTTCATTTATTCACTCTAACTTAAGGTTTTGCTTGCCAGTAATACATTTTTAATGTTTTTAGAAGGTCTTTCTATGTCTATAATATATAATTAAACTATTGTATGTAAAGTAAATAAAGTTTTTAAAATGTTTAAGAAGCTTCATTTAAAATTAAATTAAAATGCAGAGGCCCCTGGACCAGTGGCCAGGACCTGGGCAGTGTGAGTGCCACTGAAAATCAGCTCGCGTGCCGCCTTCGGTAGGCAACCTAACACTCAACCTGTTTTGCAAAGCTGAATGTCAGGCGCTTCAGCTCACTCGTTTAGCTATAATGGATTTTTTTCCAGATGTATTATAAAACTAATATAACTTGTCTGGGAAGCTTTTATGTGATTTGTAGTTCCAACTTCTTTCATTACATCATTGACTGTATACTGTAAATGATGGGCAGAGCAGTCCCATGCTATAATATTGGGGAAACATCAACAAGTCTTGCAACCTCTCCACAATACCAGTATGCGCTCAACATCACTGAAACTTCATCACAAGCATTGCTACCTCGCTCTTGGTGAGCAAGTCTTCAGTTATGTTAAACTTTTGGACAATAAACCATTCAATAGTCCTCTGGAAGACGGATCATTTAGCTCAGCAAGGTCTACAAATACATTAGCAGGAGACTGCATCCACATGTACACAACTTAAAACACTACTCTTGTTTACCGCAGTAGTTTTATCAGGTAAAAGACTCACTTCAGGAATAAGCACTCTGATTTGGGCAAACAGCTCCTCCATGTCAGAGGAAATGTGATGTTGAAAGTTAGAGCATGCCACATTTGAATGCAAAATCCACACTAGGTCCAGTCCATTCAACTGCTGGCAGTTGTTGGTTTCTCTCCCCCCCACCCCCCCTTAAACCCCTATGAAGGGCTGCACGTCACTTCTTTATAAGCAGCACTGAAGCTTCTTCTGGCTGTGGTAGGAATTTGAGCAGACTGGGCATCTGCAGCTATTTACAACAATGTGTCTCTTTTTTTTTGCCTGCTCCAAACTATGAGAAGCTGCTACCTGTGACTTAGGAGAACATGAGCAACACGTCCACTGCCTTGTAACAAAAATAAACATACCTGGCAGCAAACAGTCTCTATCTTCAGCATACATGAGAATTTGCAGAATGGATAAACTGTGTTGAGAATCTTAAGCAAATGTTGGCTTACTAGACACATGCCTGACTGACAATGCTAAATTTTTAGACAGCATTCAGGAAAACAAATAGTATGAGATTTTTAACTTTCATAACAGAAGAGGTGCCAGGGCTGCACACCAGCATGAAAAGAGGGGCTGGGGCTGAACTCCAGCAAGCCCCAGCACAAATTAAGCTATGCAGAAGGAAGCACTAGATCAGTGTTTCTCAACAACCAGTCCATGGACCAGCGCCAGTTCCTGAGATCTCCCTGACACAATTTAGGAAGGCAGCAAGCCAGTCACTGGTATCAAAAAGGTTGAGAAACACTGCCCTAGAACATCTTATGTGACGTGCCCAAGGTCACATGAGAAATCTGTGATGGAGCAGAGAATCAGAGTTGGCTCTCCTCAGTCCCTAGCTAGCACCTTAACCAATGGACCATCCTTCCTCACCTCTAACTTATTGTATTTGAACGGAACACAAAATGGGCACTGCCTTTGCAGCAGGCAGAGATCTTTGTCTATATGTAAAGGTTTAGTCTGCTAAACCAGAATGCCATTATCTCCTTTCAGGAACATAAGTCGCATATTGGTTAGAGTGCCCCCAAAGGAACAAGGGAGTCCATGGGTGAGAGTCAGCAAGAGAATAGCTGAGTATTAAATGCTCGTGTTTTGGCATAATGCTGAAAGCAGCTCCAGCATGGCAGTGCAGTAGAAGTGCACAAGCCTGAGGCTTCTGACACAAAGGAGTAAATCAGTTTAATGTGAATGTTCATTAGCTATTGTGTTAAGCCACTGAACATCTTATTAAGACCTTTTAAGTTTCTTGGTATTCAGTGACTCCTTACAAAGGACAGTCACAGCAGCATCCCCTCCCCAGCAGTAATGGTAGGGAGTTCAAGAGAACATGTTAAATGTCCTCTACAGGTTTTTCTTGACGGAATTGTATTAAACGTTTGACAGTGTGCTCATGTGGACTGGAGAAGGACTAGCATCAGGGCAGTGGCTGCTCCTCCCTCCCAGCACCTCCCCACCCCTGGGTCTGGCTGTAGCCCCTAGGGTGACCAGATGTCCTGATTTTATAGGGATAGTCCTGATTTTTGGGTTTTTCTTATATAGGCTCCTATTACCCCCCCCCCACCCCGTCCTGATTTTTCACACTTGCACCCTAGTAGCCCCCAATAAGGAATCTCCTTATGTCCCCTGGACTCACTCCTGCACAGGTGAATTTCAGGACTCAATGCCACAGACACTAACTTCCTTCAGATGTTTCTTGCAGACTGGTCAGTGTTTCTCCCCCCCTCCACTTTGGGGGGTGGGAAGAGCAGGATCGGAGAGAGCTTGGTGCAACTCCTTACCTCAGACTACAGTAGGGTGACCAGATCACCCAAGGCAAATATCGGGACGCGGGGGGAGGAGGGAGTGACGCGGGGGGGGCGTGGCAGGGGGCGTGGCCAAAAAAAAAAAAAACCTTCCTCCGCAAGCGCTGGAGGGAGGCCCGGGAGACGCAGGGGAAGCGCGGGGCCGGGGTGAGTAAGAGTCCGGCCTGGCCGCAAGCAGGACTCAGTTGGGTGGTTGGGAGAGGAGGGGGGCGGCCCGCGGGGCCAGGCAGCGGCTGTTCTCACCCCCGGGCAGCGGGACTCGGGAGCAGCCGCTGCTGCAGCTCCCACTGCCGCGGGGGAGGAAGCGGCCATGGCGCTCCGCGGCTGCGGCTCTGGTGCCCCCGAACCGGGGCCTGCTGCGGGGACCCAGCAGCGCCCACGCTGGGCCCAGCCCCTGGCCAGTCGCGTCTGGGCTGCTGCCCAGCTGGTGCAATCCCGCGGCGGCCCCGGAGTGGGGGCAGCAGGCCCCAGCCCCCCCGTCCCGCAGGGGAACGAACGGGGCTGGGCGGCCGATGCCTCCGCCCCGGGGCTGCCGCGGGATTTCACCAGCTGGGCAGCAGCCCAGACGCGACTGGCCAGGGGCTGGGCCCAGCGTGGGCGCTGCTGGGTCCCCGCAGCAGGCCCCGGCTCGGGGGGTTCGGAGGTGCCGCAGCCACGGAGCGCCATGGCCGCTTCCTCCCCCGCGGCAGTGGGAGCTGCAGCAGCGGCTGCTCCCGAGTCCCGCTGCCCGGGGGGACAACAGCCGCCGCCGCCTGGCCCCGCGGGCCGCCCCCCTCCTCTCCCTACCACCCGACTGAGTCCTGACTGCTCGGGGCCAGGCCGGACTCTTACTCACCCCGGCCCCGCGCTTCTCCTGCGTCTCCCGGGCCTCCCTCCAGCGCTTGCGGAGGGAGGGGGAATGGTGAGCCCGGGGAAGAGGCGGGGATTCGGGGAGGGAGCCAATCGGGGGAGGAGGGGGCGGAGTCGGAGCGGGGGGGGGGCGGGGATGCGAGCACTTCCGGGCTCCGGGGCATTTCCTTGTTTGTCCGGTGTCCCGACCGCACGTCGGTCGGGACGCGGGACAAACAAGGAAATATCGAGACAGTCCCGATAAAATCGGGACGTCTGGTCACCCTAGGCTACAGCCATTTTTCTGTGTGGCCTTTGGGCCACACAGATGTGTTGCAGCAGCTGTGGAGAAGGGCGCAGAGAAGAGAGGTATCCTTCGAAGACACTTTCCCCTACTGCATAGCCCAACTACAGCATTGTCTGTGGATATGCTTCCCTCTGCACCACACAGCTGGGGGGCCAAAGGCAGCAGAACTTCTGCATTCCACTCCAAATTTGATGGATATTGTTAATTTTCCAGGGAGTAAATATGGTCTCGAAGCTCTGTTTAGACTCAGACACAAGTTGATAAACCTGACTAAAATTTTAGCAAAAAACAGTGAGATTTATATGAATAAGTCTTGCCCATTAGAGAAACAGGCACACAGATTTTTTTTTTTAAATCCTTATGTGATAAAATAATGTCTAGGAGGGAAGCATCTGCCCATTAGCTAAAGGGTTTGCGGATCAATCTGACTTCCACTGAAGTCAATAGGAGCCTTTCCACTGACATCTAAATGCCATTGAACGAGCCCTTGATATGGAAACTATATTTCAAAAAATCAAGTCTAAACTCAGGAGTATCTTCAGTTTTCTTTGCTTTAACTCCTTTGGTTATGCAGGATGTATTCATACATTTCTGGTACAATTTCTCTTGGGGGTCCCATATTAGGAACACCCTTGCATTAGGGCCTGTTCCAAAGCCCATTGTTGTCAAAGGAAGTCTTCTCTTGACTTCAATGTTCTTTGGATCTGGGCTTTTACATTTCTGACTAAGCCACATTCAAACGGCTGCTGCAATGGAGATATGATAAAGTGAAGGAGCTAAGATCATGAATAGATTATTCTCTGTAGAGTGATAGGGTCTCCAAGACCCATACTAGTTCATTAAAGAAAATTGCATTTACTAACATTGCTCCAATGTTTTTTTTTCTCTGCCTTTTCTCCCATCCCCCACACCATGGAAACCAACTTCACTATCCGCTCTCATCATTTATATAGCACCAACGGGACATTATGGGCTTTACACACAAGTATGAAGACTAGATCCCTCTCCTGAAGAGAGAGAGATACAGTTGTCTGATGTGTATGAACTACAAAATGCAAGAATTATGCCTGTTAAAAGCACCTGCTAGCAGTGCAGCTGGAGTTGAGGCCACTCTATTATTCTTCATCTGGTGAGCACTGATGGTGTATTCAGCACTTTGCAGAACATAGAAGATACAGTCCCTGGCCCAAGATGTTTATAATCTATGCTGATTACACTGTGCTAATCAGCCTTCATATTCCCCATTATGAAGACATTCTCCTGCTACAAAAATTGATCTAGTAGCTCAAATAGTGATGAGTCCTGATGAGTGCCAAAGCCTGTCTTACCCCTGAGGTCACTAGAGGCTTTGAAGTGCTCTTCAAGTACTGCAGCGATTTATTTTGGATTACTTACTGTTTCATATACATCAAAACTTCCTTCTGGCTTTTAAGGAGAAGATCAATATACTCCTCAAAAATGCCGTAGCCCTTTTCTTAAAAATACATATTGTTGGCCAGAAAATACCCCATTGTTCCTGAATTAAATTCCCGAATAGGCACTTTAATTCCAAAGCAGGCATAAAAAGAAAGTTCAAGGCATGATGCACTGTAAATAGTGTCACATACCATACAATTCATTTTGTATTAAATGAATTTGATATTCAAGTTCTTAAATTCCAGGCCACCCATTACTGGTACACACAGTAAATGAGTGAGCCTGTGTGGTCAGAGAAGCAATGCATTTTCACTAACATTATCAAGTCGAAGGGAACCCCAAAATATTGCCTACCTAGGCTTCCATCATTTAAAGAAAAGCTTATCAACTATAATTTATGTGAATTAAAATCCATTTGAGTGCATCAATCTATAATCTGTTTAAAATTTAATCACCACCTACATGTGAGTTTTGCGTTCATAAGGCCTGCAATATCAGGTGCTAATCCTCTAGTAGCTGAATTACAGGAAATCTTTGAGATCCTATTTTCAATGGTAAAGGGATAATCACTATATTGAAGAAAACTCCTCTTCTTACTTTCCAAAAGCATAGCTGACCTAGCAATTCAGTTGAGTTTGTAAAATGTGTTTGATTATGGGAAAGCAAGGACTGAAACATATGGGAACGAAGAACCTGTTATCTAACGCAATCTTGCCACCTCCCCCCCTTGTACGCATAGTGGCCTGAAGAAGTAGTGATCTGTGACGAGTCATTGGCACCCCTCACATAAAGGAAGGAACACTATCTGATCCACCTAATTCCTTTTTAATGTAATATATTCTTGAACTGCACAGTGAATTTCCTGTAATAATAATAAAAGGCTACTTGAGATTCACTACTGTTTAAGAAAATATTTTACAGTACATTGAGCTGCTAATACCAAAATGTTCCAAAAAGTAAACTTGATCTTGTTGGCAGAAATGTTTTACTGGGTTTTCTGAAAAGGAGTTAACTTTCCTTGACCTTCATCGGTAACTATGGACTTGATTTATCCACTGCAGACCCTAGTAGAGGGTCCCCCCAAAGGCATTCTGCCTGAAAGGTGGGACTGGGCTAGAGAAGTGCAAAGCATCAGCAACGCTCACTTGGTCTGGGGCTCCATAACCAGCTAGCAGAGCCTGGACATAGCCAAACTGCCCAAGGACTGCACTGAATCAATGCATCTCTGCAGACAGCCTCCCCCAAAGTAGCGCCAATGGAAACAAGCTGCAAATTAAAGCTGCCTCCTCCTATTGAAAACAGTGGGCAATGTGGTGGTATATGTCCCCCATGTGACACAAGGCTGGCAATCTGAATCGTTCTATCCCAGCAGTTGAATCAAGCTCTATATCCATCACCACACAATGCTTTTGGAAGCGCATGTGCACCACTTAAAAAAGAAGCTAATTTAAAAATGTTAAATTGCTGTCATTAGTAAGTAGGGAGAACTGAAACTCACACATAAGAAGCAGTCTGTGTCAGTAATGAGCATTGGCATTACAACATTGGGTTCTACCTCGTTTATTTCACAAGTTTGGATTTTTCAGTGTCTTTCCTCTGAACATAAACAAATAAAACAAGCAAGGAAAAAAATTATGTAGGTTGGCTTAAACCACTCCTTCTGTTGCGTGGTGGTGTCCAGGCTTCTGGAGTACAATGCCTGGGATGCGCAGGGTGCTTGGATGATGAGTCTCATGGAAGCAGTAAGGGTATGATCCCAAGAACTGGGTTGCAAGGCTTTTTAGAGGCAGACCTTTCTTCTTCCCAATGACACATGCATTTCCATTTGAACTTTCATATAGAACAAAGGGGGACTTTTGCCTCACTTCATCCCCCTGGCTGCTAGCATTGTGGTCTCTCATTTCTTGTAGGGAGGAGCATCCCATCCTTCTGGAATAGGTAGTTTACATTCCTCTCTACCTGAGGGGTAGGAACCTAATTAAGAACCCACATGCCCTACTTAACTCTACAATAGTGAAACCTCAGTTTTGCGGTAATAAGCCAAATACTTGGAGAAAATGCAGTGCAAAGTCTTCTTACTTCAGCCTTTAAAATTAAGACGTGGGTGAGCATAGCAGATGTAATTTCTTCTGCATGCACCACTTAAAACAAAAACATTTTGTATGCAACAACATGGCCTATTTTTGTCACTGCAGCTGAATGGCAGCCTTTAAAGTGAGGAAGACCTTTAATGTCCTTTGTCACATCTGAAATGGAGAGATTTGGATCAAAGTTCCTGTTAACTTTAAAGCAGCTGTTTCCAAGCTTTGATTATGGAAGATTGTTGGTTCATAAGCTCATTGAGTATATATCCTCCCACACTACAGATGGACCCAAACTGCAAAGCAGGAATTTTTTTTTACCAGATCTGGATCCAAACCTTTCCAAAGCTCAGGGCTATTTGGCTCTGAGATTTCAGCGCGAACCATTCACTCCACACTAGATTTGAAAGAACATTAAAGATGCTTTGCAAATTGAAATACTTATCTAAAATGCTATCTGTATGTCCACGAAAAGCTGTGCTATGTTAGTCATGGATGGTATAGAACTAAGTTCTCCAATGTATGGTGAATCCTTTGATTTTAAGCCTTACATCATATCAAGCAGTGGCTCTCCAACTTATTTGATCGTGCCCCCCTTCTTTGTGTCTGAAGGCAGAGTGGAGAGCAGTGGCTGCTGGCTTGGTGCCCAGCTTTGAAGGCAGTGCCACTGCCAGCAGAGAAGGAGAAAGCATAGTATGGTATTTCCACCTACCTTTACTTCTGTGCTGCTGCTGGCAGTAGCGTTGTCTTCAGAGCTGGGCACCCAGCCAGCAGCTGCCGCTCTCCAGCAGCCCAGCTCTGAATGTTTGCAGTCATTTTTTTTCTTCTGTAACGCTTCTCATGCCCCCTCAGAATACACCTACTTCTCCCCCCTCCCCCCAATTTGAGAACCTCCAGCAAAATTTACCTTCTTCTGGGATTTCTTCTTCTTTATTCCTCATTTTGATTTCACTGCAGTGCCAGAGTTCCTTTCCAGGGTTTTCCTATTGAAGTTTCAACAGCCTCCAAACCTCACCCAAGCTACAACTAATCTATTGCAGTGATTCTCAAACTTATTTAATCACGCCTTCCTTCTTTGTGTCTGTAATAGTTTGTGCCTCCTCCACCACAAAGGTACATATACTACTGATAAAAAAAAACATGCAATTCTTACTAAATATTAAAAACAGTAAGGCATGGATTCAAACAGAGCCAACAATCCATTGTTATAAAAGCAAAAAGCAAAACTGAGATGTTTACAATTTAAATGTGCACACCACATCGGCAACCTACGGCACGCGAGCCGATTTTGAATGGCATGCAGCTGCCTGCTGCAGTCCCCCAGCCGCACTCAGCCCCCCTGCCCACCGCTCTCCCTTGCGGCGGCAGGAGGCAGAAGTTTCATCCTGCAGCAGCCAAGCTCCCCCGCTTCTTCCCCCAGCCATGGTGCAGCCTGCTTTCCTGCCCCTCCTTCTCTCCTTCCCTGCGCCGGCCCTTACAAAGGGAGCGGGGAGGAGTGGTAGTGTGCTCGCTGCTCCGCAAAAGCCCCGGGGCCCCGCTCTCCTGGCCGGAGCTCCAGCCAGCGCGCGGCAGCCCCGTGGCCCCTTGCTAAAGCTGGCCCTGGGTAAAGGAGGCAGAGAAGAGGTAGGGATGGGCCTTGGGGAAGGGGGTGGAACAGGACATATCCCTTCCAGCCCCCTGCCGTGAGCCGCTGAGGGCAGGGGGCTGGGAGCACCCCCACGAGCCGAGCACCCCAGCCCTCTGCCCTGAACCCCCCCCCACACCCAACCTTCTGCCCTGCACCTCCACACACACCCCAGCTCTCTGCCCTGACCCACCCCACCCCCAGCCTTCTGTGCTGCACCCCCCACACCCCCAGCCCTTTGCCCTGACCTCTGAAGCCCCCCACACCCCCAGCCTTCTGCCCTGCACCCCCCACACCCCTCCAGCCCTCTGCCCTGACCTCTGAAGCCCCCACACCCGCAGCCTTCTGCCCTGCACCTCCACACACCCTCTGCCCTGACCTCTGAAGCCCCCCACACCCCCAGCCTTCTGCCGTGCACCTCCACACACACCCAGCCCTCTGCCCTGACCTATGAAGCCCCCCAAACACTCCCTTCTGGGGGTGTGGGGGGCTTCAGAGGTCAGGCCCCACTCAGCCCGCTGCCGGCCTAGGTGAACAGAACACCAGGCTGGCAGTGAGCTGAGCAGGCTGGTGGCGTAAGATCAGCATTTTAATGTAATTTTAAATGAAGCTTCTTAAATATTTTGAAAACCTTGTTTACTTTACATACAACAATAGTTTAGTTATATAATATATAGACTTATAGAGAGAGACCTTCTAAAAAACGTTAAAATGTATTACCGGCACGCGAAACCTTAAATTAAAGTAAATAAATGAAGACTCGGCACACCGCTTCTGAAAGGTTGCCTACCCCTGCTATACAAGCTTAAACAGAAATCTGTCGAAATGCACAGCGCCATCTAGAGTCAAATGTGCAGTGCCATCTGAGGACTGATATGTCAGTAGGAATCAGTTTTACTAGTTATTCATTGCTGTGAGTAAAATGTGTGCAGTACATTCCCCCCCCTCACCCCCTCCAAGCTTCTAACGCCTTCCGCCCCAAAATACATTCCACCCCCCGCCCCAAGTTTGAGAACCTCTGATCTATTGTAATGATAAGCTAAAGCATTTCTATACTTCCAGTGTTACCACTACATCATTAGTGATACATTCAGGAGTGAGAAGATAACTTTGCAATTACTTACAAAGATCTTTAACAGATTTAGCCCAAAGATGGAGAAGTTAATGATAGCTCATATGTTAAGGTTGAATAGCTTTTCCAAGCATGTCATCTTGGTGGGAGCAAACTGTAACCATAATAGTCAATGAGCGTGTCCTGGGTTGCAAGGAAGGTCTATGTGTAATGAAACTTTCACCCTAATACAGTGTTTATGCAGGCATCTTGATAGGAGCATCTTGTCATAAAGACTTCTTCTTCATCTTCAAGAGACAGGCAGGCCAGATTCTGATCTCAGTAAAACTGTAGAAACTCCATTGACTTTAAATTCCTCCAGAGTCACACCAGTGTATAGGAAGCAAGAGCTGAATTTGGCCCCATCTACTTATGTGTTTTATTTAGCAGCTATATAATGTTAGACTCTATAGTCTTTATACAAGTGTAGATACAACTGAGCATGTCTGAGCAGTATTACACTCCAGAAGCCCGCTGTAAGCCATGGTATTCAGAAGCCAGCCCTTTGTCATGTTGTAGGTAACCTTTCCATACAGCACCTCACACTATCAAAACAGCAAGAAATGGATGAAATTATTCCCAGAATGATGAATGCATTTTACAGTGTCTTGTGAAATATTCATGGTATTGACTTGCTGGAGAAAATTGACACTACATACAACAGCTCTAATTCCTGGTACAGATACTACACCAGCAAGCAAAGCAAGATAATGCAGACCCCACCAGGCTTTTCTTGGATTACTTAGTTTTCCTTCTATCAAGCTGCTTTAAACATTTAAGAACAGATTCTGGCTGCTCATGGACAACTGTGCAATGGGGAAGAGAGGGAGAAGCACTTTCCTCCACCTGTGCAAGGGATAATTAGATTCCACTAGACACCCCAAAGGGGACAGGTGTGAATACTGCACCTCTTGAAAGGAGGTGGAGGACCTGCTGCCCAGCATGCTCAATCCACTGTCAACTGAGCCCTGTGTATGCCTCTCTTGCACAGCTGGAATGCCTCCAGTCACTGCTGTTGTGCACCTTTACACACTCCCTTCTCTCCCACCCCATGCAGCTGTGCTTATTAAAGCCACAATGTGGAACTCAATGTTGTGCAACCAATCAATAATTTGATCTTAGTGGCTCTGTCGAGGTCAGAGATTGTTGTACTTTGAGGGTTTTTTAAATGAAAGAACTGATATTTTTTTCCTAAAGAAATAGCAGCTTTTGCAAAAACTTTCCGCAAAATTGTGCTCCACCTGCTTTTTTCATAAGAAGCTGTGATTCCCCGCGGCCTTTAATTGCTGTACGAGGTGTAATTTGTCTTTGGTGCTCTGGAGTTGCTGAGCTCCTTCCTTTCTTTACCTGAGGTTTCACTCAGGCAATATGCTTAATCAATGTTTGCTGATGTTTATAGTCTAATGCTTACTGACAGCAGGTGCAGAAGTAGTAAATCACCATCTGCATAAAAATCTTCCTTAAATTCAGCAGCATGCTGTTTTGCTGTAATTTTAGTAGACAGGTGATTTTTCATGGCACCTCTATAGGGTATTTTCCCCCCAGATAGCTGGTTCTATTTTCCTACCTGCTGCTTTCAGAAGTTATGGCCTTTTTGGTAGACCTGTGTGAGGTGCCACTTCTAGCACATCTATTTGTTTTTCTTGTTGATGGACTTTCCCTAGTGTTCAGTTGTGATATACGGCTCTCGGGGTCTAACTCCAACCCAGTTTTCATCAAGTCTTACTCTGTTCTGCTAAAAAAAAAAAAATAAAGAAAGAAAAGAAAAAGTGGCAGAGGGCTGCTTTGAGCTGCTCTTGCTTGTACAGTGTGGACAAAGGAACTCTGTAACTCTTCTTTGAAGGTATACAATTTTCATCATGGCAGGCAAACATTTAGCTGCATAATGTCCACTAATATTAATGGGAGGTATATGGCTAAATCTCCATGCACCATGCTCGCAAAATTTCTCCTAAATCCTGCATCATTGGTTTTAAGGATGGGGGCAGGAAAAATTATCAGACCAATTGTTTCTGAAACTGAGGTGTTCCAATTAGTTGCCTGTCTTGCTAGTGCTTCAGGTCTGCAATGTTTCCTAGCCACTGCTAATAGTCCATCAGTTTATTTCTGAAACAATAGAGAAAGATTTGATTTCTATTAGCTAAAACCATTTACAGTTCTAAGTTGCTAGTACATCTCTCCATCTTTTTCTTTATATATTATTGTATAGGGGCCTAGAGGCCTGCTGTTGTGCAAGGCATTCTATTAACATATAATAAGAGATAGTCCCTACTTTGAAGAGCTCAGTCAAACAGAAAAGACAAAGGGCAAGAGGAGAAACAAAGGCACAGAGCAGTGACATGGCTTACCCAATGTCCTACAGCACATCAGTGGCAGAACCTGGACTAAAACTTGACTGCCAGTGAAGTATCCTAGAGAGAGTAGATGGATGAGGTGATCTTTTATTGGACCAACTTCTGTCTTCTTGAAGAAGAGCTCTGTGTAAGCTCAAAAGCTTCTTGTCTCTCTCACCAGCAGAAGTTGCTCCAACAAAAGACATTACCTCGTCCAATATGTCTAATATCCTGGGACCAACACCACTACAACAACACTGCATACAATAGTGAAGTAGCCTGTCTACAGGACCTTGCTAGCTCTTAAAATTGTGCTTTGTTTTATTAAACTGCCTGTTGATGCACTGCCAGAAAGAGCAGGGATAGTAAAATCCAAGGGGATTCAAGAAAACAGCTGAAAGGAAAGGTACATAGGAACACACAGAATTTAGTGAGTAAATATGACCACATACAGCATGGAGGCTGCAAAGAATCCATGCAGATAGGAAATACCAAATCATAAATGTTCAAAACTAAATAGAATATGAACAAAGAGCCACTATTTACTATTTTTGATCGCAAACTTTGTATATGTATTCTTGAAAATCTACCTGAAGATCAGATAAAGCAGCTTAAGGTGAGCTAAGAAAATTTTTAGATAAGCTGGTTCAAAGACAAAATGTAAAGACCAGTAAATAATTAAACTGAGCCATGTGAGATGAATCTTAAAGCAAGATGTAGCTGAGCCAATAGAAACTCAAGATCAATTGTGCCTGCACATCAAAGACAAGCTGCAGTACAGTGAGAAAGAACTCTAGGAGGAAATATACCAGAATATTATCTATTACAGGGTGAACTGTATCATATGTCAGAGAAAAATGAGACACTTTGCTCCACTAGGATTATCAAAAATCTTCTGGGTAAAAATCAACTTCTCCTGGATAGAACAGATGTCTTATCATTACCTAGCAACATCTGAAAGAGAGTAAGCCAATTCTTTAAAATGCTCAGGTTCCAGGGCAGTAGACTTTCTGGTCTTAAGGATAAGTCTCCCTATTGCTGAATCTTTAAAAAATAGTACAGGAACTATACTGTTGCACAGGCAGTGGCAACTGGAAGGTTTCCATGAGGAATACAAGATCGCACCCCAGCTACAGTCAATGTTCAGAAAACTACTTCTAACAAAAAGAAAATGAGTCCTTGTGGCACCTTAGAGACTAACAAATTTATTTGGGTATAAGCTTTGGTGGGCTATAACCCACTTCACCAGATGTATGAAGTAAAAGATACAGGAGCAGGTATAAATACACGAAAGAATGTCTAACGAGATAAATCAATTAACATCAGGATACCAAGGGAGGAGAAATCATTTTAGAAGTGGTAAGAGAGTGGCCCATTACAGACAGTTGACAAGAAGGTGTGAGTAACAGTAGGGGGAAATTAGTATTGGGGAAATTAAGTTTAGGTTTTGTAATGACCCAACCACTCCCAGTCTTTATTCAGGCCTAATCTGATGGTATCTAGTTTGCAAATTAATTCCAGTTCTGCAGCTTCATGTTGGAGTCTGTTTCTGAAGTTTTTTTATTGAAGAATTGCCACTTTGAGGTCTGTTATTGAGTGACCAGAGAAACTGAAGTGTTCTCCTATTGGTTTTTGAATGTTATGATTCTTGATGTCAGATTTGTGTCCATTTATTCTTTTGCGTAGAGATTGTCTGGTTTGGCCAATGTACATGGCAGAGGGGCATTGTTGGCACAGGATGGCATATATCACATTGGTAGATGTGCAGAGGAATGAGCTCCGGATGGTGTGGCTGATGTGGTTAGGTCCTATGACGGTGTCCCTTGAATAGATATGTGGACAGAGTTGGCACCGGGGTTTGTAACAGGGTTTGGTTCCTTAGTTGGTGTTTTTGTTGTGTGGGGTATAGCTGGTGAGTATTTGCTTCAGGTTGGGGGGCTGTCTGTAAGCAAGGACTGGCCAGTCTCCCAAGGTCTGTGAGAGTGAGAGATTGTACTTCAGGATAGCTTGTAGATCCTTGATGATGTGCTGGAGAGGTTTTAGTTGGGGGCTGTAGGTGATGGCTAGTGGCGTTCTGTTACTTTCTTTGTTGGGCCTGTCTTGTAGTAGGTGACTTCTCTGTACCCTTCTGGCTCTGTCAGTCTGTTTCTTCACTTAACCAGGTGGGTATTGAAGTTTAAAGAACACTTGATAGAGATTCTGTAGGTGTTTGTCTCCATCTGAGGGATCGGAGCAAATGCGGTTGTATCTTAGAGCTTGGCTGTAGACAACGGATTGTGTGGATCTGGTCTGGATGAAAGCTGGAGGCATGTAGGTAAGTATAGCAGTCAGTAGGTTTCCGGTATATGGTGGTGTTTATGTGACCATCGCTTATTAGCACTGTAGTGTCTAGGAAATGGACCTCTTGTGTGGACTGGTCCAGGCTGAGGTTGATGGTAGGGTGGAAATCGTTGAAAATTTGGTGGAATTCCTCAAGGACCTCTTTCCCATGGGTCCAGATGATGAAGATGTCATCAATGAAGCGCAAATAGAGTAGGGGCATAAGGGGACGAGAGCTGAGGAAGTGTTGTTCTAAGTCAGCCATAAAAATGTTGGCATATTGAGGGGCCATGCAGGTACCCATAGCAGTCCCGCTGCCTTGAAGGTATAAATTGTCCCCAAATCTGAAATAGTTGTGCATAAGGACAAAGTTCAGCCACCAGGTTTGCCGGGATGGTATCAGGGATGCTATTCCTGATGACTTGTAGTACATCTTTGTGTGGAATGTTGGTGTAGAGGGCTTCTACATATAGTGGCGAGGATGGTGTTTTGTGGAAGATCATCAAAGGATTGTAGTTTCCTCAGGAAGTCAGTGGTGTCTCAAAGATAGCTGGGAGTGCTGGTAGCGTAGGGCCTGAGGAGAGAGTCTATATAGCCACATAATTCTGCTGTCAGGGTGCCAATGCCTGAGATGCTAGGGAGTCCAGGATTCTCAGGTTTATGGATTTTGGGTAGCAGATAGAATACCCCTGGTCGGGGCTCTGCGGGTGTGAAAGTGTAGATTTGTTCCTGTGCTTCTTTAGGGAGTTTCTTGAGCAGATGTTGTAGTTTCTTTTGGTAATCCTCAGTGGGGTCCAAAGGTAATGGCCTGTAGAATGTGGTGACAGAGAGTTGTCTAGCAGCCTCTTGAGAAGCACAGGAACAAATCTACACTCTATAGAGTCCTTGTACACAACAAGCCTAAAAATTACCACAGTTAACAAGAGAGTAGAGCACAATATTAGAGATAATGAAGAAAACCAGAAGGTTAATTACGTTGGCCAACAGCAAAATAAGATCCAGCCCCAACGGAACAGATGTTATCGAGCCAAACAGAGTTATTAGGAGGAACAGATTGACCAAGGAAATGAAATGATAATTGACCAAGCTTCTGGTTATCAGATCCTAGGTCCCCCTGACAGAAAAAGCAACAGAAAATAACTTTTCTCCCTTTAGTTATACCCATGAAAGTGAGGGTTGCATATATGCAGAATTTGGCCCAGAAAATATTTAGTCTGAAAACACTAAGCAAGTTGAACTGAGAAAAGTCTATTACTCAGCATAACCCTAAACTGAGACTAAACTTTATTTCCTGTACATAGTTATATGAGGTTGGACAGGGTTACAAAAGGCTAATATTCCTGTCACATGACAGGTCAGTATCCACTGACTCCAGTTGCTACTGTGTGTGTGATTATGGTCATAACAAGGTCACACAGTGGTACAAAATCAAATTTGAGGAGAAAAGGTCAGTATGGCCAGCTCATGAAAGGACCTTTTCTCCTTGGGGGTCATTCTGATAACAGGCAAGTTGTTAGGCCTTGTGGATTCAAGAAACTGAATAGATTATTGAAGTCTATTATGTATGCAAATCTAGGCTGCCTATTTCACAAGAATGGCCTTTCCCATGGTATTTTGGCACGTTCACTTTCATACTCGAGAACATATTTCCTGTATTTCTCTCCCCATATTTTTTATTAGAAATATTTGCCTGAAAACAGGAGAGTTGATTAAGACTTTGCTCAGTCCCACTACTTATTACTAACTTGAAGTCATGAAATATTCTGTTTGTGACATCAAACATGTCCACAGCAATTAACTGTGGTGTCAGTTTATGATTTCAAGTGAGGAATAAATGAAAGGAGCAGAGTTTCTGCAAATACAGGATCTCTAAATAATACAAATCAAATGAAGAGAAATACAGAAAAGTGCCTGCTATTTAAATTATGCCATTCTACATAGATTGTTTTCCATGAGACATCTGTTGCAATGATAGCTATTAATACAGGCAAGTTTCTTAGATAACTCTATTGAGGCAAAAAATATGTGTACACGCAGCACCAGGGAAGAATAAAAGAAGAGTTCTGTTAAACTGTAAGTGAGAGTGTGAAATGTATTAGTGTAGCTGTAGAGCTGCTTTTAAAAAGTCTGATGTGGTCAATGTATGCACTAGATGACATGTACTATAATGCTCAAAAAGCAGGGCTTAAGAAAATGAACTGGCTAATGGTGAGTAGGAAACTTTCCCTAGTGATTTAGGGTTGAGTGGGGTTCCCTAAGCCATTTTTTTCTATAGAATTTAAGCTTTCATGAAGAAAATTTCTAGCCTTATGGGCTAGGTCTACCAGCCTGGTTCAACAGGCTCATGCTAGTGGGGCCTGCGGTAGAGCACTAAAAATAGCTGTGTCAGCATTGCATCTTGGGCGCTCAAGCCCAGCCCATCCCTCCAGGCTTGAGAACCCAAGCTTTAGCCTGAGCTTCAATGTCTATACAGCTATTTTTAGCTAGCACGAGTCTGTCAACCCTGGCTGGGAGGTTCACTCCCAGCTGCAGAGTAGCAATCCCCCTGGTTGAAAAGAGAACTTTATGAATGTGAGCTGAAGTGGGGTTGTCTTGTCACTGTTACAGGGCTACTTGTAACTCTGGCCCCTTCTCTGATCTCCCTGAGGGCACCCATCAGGTATGAGGCCTCAAGCCTTTACCTCCTTGCGGTGTATCATGCGGTGCACCTCTCACCGCTGGACTGGCGCCTCCTCCTGGCCACTCTGGGGATTAGGTCGAGGCCAACACCCCCATCCACAATCTGCACACTGTCACTCTGTCTCTGCTTCAGCCTATGACCCCTCTCTCGGCTTCTGGAACTGCAACATCCTCTTCGCGCCTTAGCCTTCCAGCTAGGTCGCCATCCGTGTCTTCCCCCTTCCAGGGTTGCATATCTCTATCCAATAGTCCAGCCACTTCGCCAGTGGTGGGTGGAGGGTAATTGGGGCCTACCCACTAGTCCATGTCCCAGCCCAGTGACCCTGTAAATGGCAGCCTCCTGCTGCGCCTCTTTAACTTCTCTCAATACTGCTATATTTCTTGGGCCCTTTCCCCATGGCCCCAGTACTCTTTGGCCTCACCTCAGGGCCCTCAGCTGTTCAGAGCAACACTCCGATGCGGAAACTACAGAACTCGAACCACCAAAAAAGAAAATCAACCTTCTGCTGGTGGCATCTGACTCAGATGATGAAAGTGAATGTGCGTTGGTCTGCACTGCTTTGGATTTTTATTGAGCAGAACCCGTCATCAGCATGGAAGCATGTCCTCTGGAATGGTGGCCAAAGCAAGAAGGGGCATACGAATGTTTAGCATATCTCGCACGTAAATACCTTGCAATGCCGGCTAAAAAAGTGCCATGAGAACATCTGCTCTCACTTTCAGGTGACATTATAAACAAGAAGTGGGTAGCATTATCTCCTGCAAATGTAAACAAACTTGTTTGTCTGAGTGATTGGCTGAACAAGAAGCAGGACTGAGTGGCCTTGTAGGCTCTAAAGTTTTACATTATTTTATTTTTGAATGCAGTTTTTTTTTGTACATAATTCTACATTTGTAAATTCAGCTTTCATGATATAGAGATTGCATTACAGTACTTGTATGAGGTGAACTGAAAAATTTCATTTTTGTTTTTTACAGAACAAATATTTGTAATAAAAAATAAATATAAAGTGAGCTCTGTACACTTTGTATTCTGTGTTGTAACTGAAATCAATATATTTGAAAATGCAGTAAAAATCCAAAAACATTTACATAAATTCTATTATTGTTTAACAGTGCGATTAATCGCGATTAATTTTTTTAATCGTTTGACAACCCTAATCATATTATTTACCTTGTCCAAAACAGCAGCAACAAAACATATTCAGGAATATATCATTCAGTCAAACTTGCTACATAAAAATTTGCCACTTAATCAAATGGTAGCCTCATAGAGCCTGCATTCACTGTGTTCCAGTCTACAAAACAGACTTTTGCTGAATGCTACTTTGCCCAACAAAACCCAGAGTTAGTACTGATATGTTTTGTAACATAGGTGATTCATCAGCCTGAAGCATAACTGTTACCCGCTGCATATCCACATTAGCCTGCCAAGAATAAAGTAGGGAAGATGAATAATCATTGATACATATCACACTTTACTTAAGAATTCAAATAGACAGTGTATGAAGTATTTGTCAGGATTTTACTTTCTATGCGGATTGTTTCATTTCTACTAAAAAACCATATACTGTGCCAATGCTATCTGTGTTGCATGAATCCTTAGGTAAACAAAAATGCACATTTCAAGATAAACTGCATCACAATGCTTCTGTTGTATTGTCTGATTACTGATATATACATATATTATAGATATGCAGTCTTGGTGCCAGTATTTCACTCTCCATAAGAAAAGTGTTATTTTACCTAGCTGGGATTTGCCTTTAGAACAAATGAAGCATTGCATTGAAAGATGATGAAACTGCAAGAGATCAGGATATGAATGTCTCTAATATCTGGCAGTTAACTCCAGGAGTGTGTTTGCCCACTGCTGTAGTTTTACAGTGCCATTGTGCAAGAGTAGACTTCAGTATATTGTATCAATTCAATCCAAGTCCAAGTGACAAACTATATGGGAGGCCAAAAGTGCCACAATATTCGTGACACCTTTGAATTAAATATGAACCACTAGCTATGTATGTCAAAAAAGTTATCAAGAATTCTGGTCACTGCAAATTCATCCTTTACATCCCTCTGTTGGAGGGATTGTGCAACAGTAAAAACTTGATATTTGCTTCTAGTTTTGACAGCTTGAGTGCTACTTATTGAAGAATTCACTCCCCTCGCAGTAGGTACACCGAATACTGTGTTTCTACTGAGCTTACTGTGAACCAAATGAAACTCTGCATGCTGTATATTCTGAACTAGAAATCTTCACTTCTCAATCTTCCAATGGTCCTCCAGGTTTTTTTTTTGGACTTAAGGTTCTGAATGCATTGAGCTGTGAGTGTTTTTACCCCCTTGCATGATGATCTGTTAACCACAACAGACTCTATGGCAATACAGGGAAGAATACATACAAGAGCTGAATATGTAGGTTTGTCATAGCAAATACTGAAAGAAGTTGTGGAAGATCTCCTTTCATTGCCTGTATTCCCTTAAACTACCAGTGTGGAAAATAAAAATACTACTTGATCTAAAAAACCACATGCACAAATAAAAGGAGAATTAACAAGACTTATGCAACAACAGCCTTATCCAAAGTCCATTGAAGGCAATAGGAGTCTTTTGATGTACTTCAATGAGCTATGGATCAAGACTACAAAGCATAAATCATGATCTTTTACTGTTACCCTCACTCCAATTTATGATGCCTCCTCTTGTAAATTACTGCTGTTATTTTACACTAATTTTGATTATAAGCACCTCACATTACATAAAAACCCATATTACAGGAATATAAACACACTATTTAAACCTATGACATTGTAGAAATGAATAATAATGGCTGTAGCAAAAAGTTAAAACTGGAAGTCATACATCTGTGGTTTTAAAAAAAGTGATGTCTCAGGACCAGGGGTGGCACTGGGAGGGGAGTGGGGGACTATAGCCACTCCAAAATTTGCTTTAGCTCCCCTCACCCCATAGCCACCCTGTAGCAGCAGCCGCTCTCTGGCTGCCCAGGTCTGAAGGCAGCAGTACTGGCGCCAGCAGCAGCATAGGAGTAAGCCCAGGCATGGGGTTCGGGTTCCTGAGAGCAACCCACAGCCTGTGTCCCTGCCTGCCGGGTGCATTACCCAGGGCAGGTGCAGGGGCCTGTAGCCTTTTATTTTATTTAAAGTGAATTTAGTTAATTTACTATTTTAAGTAATAGTATTATTATACCATCATGGGTCTGGCTTTGGTGGCTACAGTTGCAAACTTAGAATGAAAGTTACCTCTGTCATTTGTCTCAGATCTAAAGTTTCTAGGAACGCATGAAGACCCAGGAAAATAAAACAGACATTCACAATGTCTAGTCTGCCATATCAATTTTATTAAAGTTACCAACAATGTTATGACCATCCAAGCATATATAAATCCTAAAAATATCCATGCACAAGTTATAGCTATAGTTATACTCACATTCTCCTAGATAATCTTAAGGTCTGATGGATCCCTCACAGATTGATCATCAATAGAGAGATGGTTCCTGCTGGAGTTTCCCCAAAGGTAAATCCCAATCCAGGCACCCTCTTTTATAATGTGATTCTGACTATACCTTATACCCTACTCTTTTTCCTTATCTGTATTGTGTTCCACAAGAATATTGGGGTACCCTGATTTTCATAGGTTGTTTATAGTTCCCTTTATTCTCATTAGCATTTGCGCACATAGTGCACCTTGTGGTTAGGGCACATGTTAGAAAAATGTGACTACTGGGTATCGTGTAATCAAAAATTACTCTTGCGATTAATTTTCTGCAATACCATCCATTGGTACATCTTCTCCAATAATTTTGTGGCATCAGGTTATTCTCTGGTCACTTACTTATGTCAAGCATTTCTTAAGCCTTAGGCTTAGTATGGCTAAGCTAAAATCTTACAGGCCTCAGCCTGTAGGCCTTGCATTCCAGCCCTATTTACTTAGATACCTAAGGCATATTTATCGCTTCTGACTACTGATCATTGTGTGCTGAATAGATTTAAATTGCAGGATTACAGAAACATAAGATTGATCAGTAGTCAGAAGCGATAAATATCATAACATCACACAATAAATGAATGATAAAGTAATTGGCTACAGTCCAAGGCTCCCCACAGTTGCCTGGACTGACCTGCTCCTGCCCATGCTCCTGGGACCTCCCTCCCCATGTTCACTGCCTGCTGCAGGCTCTGTCGGTCCCAGAGCCAGGTCCCTGCACCCTGGTGGCTGTTACTGGCTGCAAGCAGTCAAAGGGCAGTGGGGAGCTAAGGAGCAGCCGCAGCCCCAGCCCAGGAGGTGGGGCCACAGAGAGGGGCAGGGCCTGATGGCAAGGGGGACAAGGTCCCCCCAATTTTCTGTCTAGCCCACCTCAGCCCCCACACCAAGAAAAGGCTGGCACCTCCCCCCCTCTCCACACATATACATTCAGCACACTCTTTAAATGTAAATTAAAGAAAAGTATTTTGGCTGCACAATACGTCCCCTTGGGTAGTTGGGCACATCCCTCTTTCTCTTTACATAGTCCTGTCCAGATACAGTGCTTATTCCCTATTTTTAAAAGTTAGTTAAATTAAATTTGGAAGGCTCCTTAGCACTCAGCTGATCCATTTACTTGCTTCTGCTGCCCTAGGAGCTCTGACATGGAATTAAAGTTTCTGCCACTGGGACATAAATGCAGATGTTGTATAAAGGCAGTGTCAGCTCTTAAAAAACAAAACCTCTCTCTCCAAGTCTAAGGCAATCAATTTTTAAAATCGGAGCTGCTTTTACTCTATATCAGTACTTAGAAGTTGGGTCTCTTCATTTTAGTGGGATGTTAAGGAGCTCTCGTTTTTCTTTAAAAATCATGATACGTAGCAGCTATGTAGTGCTTTACATTATAGATCTCAGAGTGCTTTACAAATGCATGTCATCAACATTACCTCCAGTGTACAGATGGGGCACATGAAAGCTTAGAGATGTGATTTGCTCCAGACCATGCTGCAAGTCAGGTGTAGAGTTGGGAAGAGAAAGCAGGTCTGTTCATTCCCAGTCTGGTGAACTAGCCACTGGATCATGCTGCCTCCACAGTCAATAAGTTCTTTCCAGAGACAATCAAAAATCATTTGTAACAAGGCCCTGATTGTGCCTGGGGATCCATGCAGGCAGACTCATGAGCCTGTGCAGAGCTCCACCAAAATTGATGGAGCTCCATGTGGGCAAACAGGTCTTGCCTGTGCAGATCCAGTGGCAGGATCAGGGCCTGACTCACTTTCCAGAGCAGATTTTGTGCCTAAAATAGATATCTTCAGAAAATGTATTTTGTTCCCCTGAGGTTTTGTAGATTCTGTGGATGGGGACCACTATATAACTCTTTCTCTAAAAGCTTAGACTGTTGAGGAATAAGGAGGTATTTGGTAGCTGTTCCCTATGACAGATCTAGGGGTACCCAGGAATGTAAGTCTCCTTGTTACCATCTGCCTTCAGAATGAGGGAGTCTTCCTTATGGTAACTCAGGCCTTGGCTACACTGGCAATTCACAGTGCTGCACTTGCTGCGCTCAGGGGTGTGAAAAAACACCCCCCCCCAAGCACAGCGAGTGCAGCGCTGTAAAGCGCCAGTGTAATCAGCGCCTACAGCGCTGCACGCCCCCTCGCAGTGCTGCAAGATATTCCCCTTGGAGAGGTGGAGTACTTGCAGCGCTGCGAGAGAGCTCTTGCAGCGCTGGCGGTGCGACTACACTCGCGCTTCACAGCACTGCCTCAGCAGTGCTGTGAATCCGCAAGTGTAGCCAAGACCTCAGTGTTAGCTCCCTAACACCACCAGCTTCTCAGCCATTCAAGCATTCTCGTCTGGGCTATGCCAGCCCTATCTTTGCCTTGCACCTGACCCCAAGTCCCCTGGAAGTGTTTCTTTGTGATATCCAGCCCTTGAGCATGGCTATTTACAGAAATCCCAGATCCTCTGCCCCCAAAGGAGCAGTATATCCAAGTTTACCTTAAACAACCGCTCCTGCATAACACACAGGACTCGTAAAGAAACAAAACAAGGCTTATTTAAGAAAGAATCAAGATTCCACTAGAAACAAAAGAGATTGATGGAAAGAAATGGTACAATACAAAACAAAATCATAAAACATTAACAAGGGCCTACACTTATTAATAGTTACCTTTCCTATCTAATAAAGTCAATTTTCTCCCCAAAGTTCAGCCTATTGCCGAGCTGGCTGACTTCACAGAAAGCAGGGTCCAATCTTTGGGCTGGTCCACACTAACCCCCCACTTCGAACTAAGATACGCAACTTCAGCTACGTGAATAACATAGCTGAAGAGAAGTATCTTAGTTTGAACTTACCGCAGGTCCACACGCAGCAGGCACGCTCCCCTGTCGACTCCGCGTACTCCTCTCGCAGAGCAGGAGTACCAGCATCGATGGCGAGCACTTCCGGGATCGATTTATCGCGTCTAGACAAGACGCGATAAATCGATCCCAGAAGATTGATTGCTTACCGCCGGACCTGGAGGTAAGTATAGACGTACCCTTTCATGAAAAACATCCCTACGCAACAAGATGCATCCACAGTAAATGGATTCAGAATGGCTCTCCCTACTCTATGTTACACTGAAACAGTCTCTTGTCTTTATTCCCTGTCTATTATAATGGCCATTTTTAAAATCTCCAAGTGGTTTCAATTGTTTGCAGTTGTCTTTGATTATTTTCCATTGACTGTTCTGTGATGGGGCAATGGAAGACAATTGAGCCTTGCATTACATCACCGGCTAACCAGGGAGGGGTGGCAACACCCTCCTGAATGAATAGGCCATCACCGAGTGTTATCACTCCCTGGTGACTCCTTTTAATCTTAAAACCATAAGGGCATAAACTTAATTAAATTTTTATGTGGTGGATTGAGGACTGTGTTAGAATTACAAGCTATCACTCTGGGCGTTTGTGTGTGTTTGTGGGGTCCTGCTTGCAGGATAGGGGGCTCTGTAGGGAAGCATGCCATCTGAATCAGTTCTACAAAGACAGTCTAGAGTAAGGTGGGGTGAGTTGCGCCTCTCTGTTTTAGGGAGCAAACTGCTTTGTGTCTCTGTTTTGGGTGCTTGTGTGTTATCGTTCTGAATTCTGAGAAATACCAGTGTTACTTTGCAACCTTCTAGCAAGAGGATTTTTGTTTTTATCTAACATCTGTTTGCATGTCATGAACATAACACTTTTTTTTTCATAACTGTATCAGGGTGCAATTCAGTGCCATCTGGTTTGATTTCAGTTTTGGACAGAGTTTAGCCATGCAGCTTGCAAGTCAATACAATACAATTTAGTGGTCTCATTCTGCTCTAATTCTGCAAACTCTCATTGACTTAAATGAGAGCAGGCCAGTTCCTAATAGTTAGTGTAAGCTGGAAAATCAAACAGGTGTCTAGATTTAAATAAACCTGGCTCAGAAGCCTAGGAATTAAAATATATTATTACTGAAAGGAGGAGGAAAGAAATTGGTATATTTTTTCACTGATGATTGATGGATTTCTGTACAAGGAGACTTGGAGATCATTTGAATTAATCAAAGAGTGACTTCCATCTGTTTCTGGGAACATGCACGTCAACATGTGAAGATTTTATTTTCTTCCCACAACATGGTTGTTGCATACAGACCAGAGAAAGAGTACTGGCACTAGTTAGACTGCTATATTCCAGAAGCACAGTTGGTGGGCTTCCTACCACAGAGGAACTCTACCTGTTAACAGAACTGAAAATTGATGAAAAGTTAATGTATCAGGACAAATTCCATGTTCACTAAATGACCATGATGCTTTGGTGCAGTTGCCTTTTGGAATACAACACAGGAATTTTCTTAACTAGGCTTCTTTCTCACATTTTAGCTCTGTTGTTTGTGCAATTGTTTCTCACGCTGAGGAGGAGTCTGGAATGAATATCAGGTGGTGAGATTTTTATGCTAAGATAAATTCACAGTTTAAAATTGAGATGTTGCTATGCAATTTTAGGAATGATGTAAGATGACAACTGTGAGCTTTAACTATTTTCTGTTATAGGTAGATTGCTACTAAAGATGAAAGAAATTTTTACTAATTTTTAAACATAAGTATATTGTAGTAACATCCTGGTTTGTAGCTGAGGGTTCCTTTGGGGTTTAAGCTGTTATTTTACTGTTATTTTATCAATTGAATCAGTTTACCTCTAGCTGGCAGTGTTCTCCCTCTAGGGTGCCTTGAGATTTTTGAAATGCTGGCAGGATCTGCCTGTGTTCTTATAAACTATGCTACTGAAATTAGTGCCTGGATGCCTGTTTAAGCCCAATTACATCTTGTTTGGCCATATTTCCTTAGTTTTGGTTCTATGCCCTTCCAAGCCAAGGCTGAATGATACCAGGATTTATATATGTATTCTGGACTGTTTTATGAAAATACAAAAAGGTAGCTTTGTGAGTGAGGATGTTGTGAGTTTGTTCAGCCTTTGATATATAAGGAAACAAAGCTGTTGCCTGGAAATAAAGTATGTGAGCAACTGAAAAATGGCAGAAAAATTGGTGAGGAGGGAAAAGCTGCTACCTTGACCACCCAACCCACTAGAAACAACTGGATTTATAACCATCATGTATGGAAATGAGTCATGCGATCAATGGAGTTCTGGATGGTCTGAAGAAAATAGACTAACAATTTCTAGTTAGAGAGTTGATGGTAGAGAACACACAAGGAAAAGGATTCTACTTATGGGAATCTTGGTCCAGGTAGAAAATTCTTCTTCCCTTTGTTTTGTTTCTTCCTTCCTTTTCTAACAGCTGTCTATCCCCCTTACCTCATCTCCTATGGTATGGTCTGTGTGTACTTGTCCCAAAGTAAAAATGACTAAATACAGATTTCTGAAGCATACCGTTTGGATGCATAAAAGCTTTTTTATACTTGTGTGTATACCCCACATTTACGTAGTATGCACCCTACTTTAACTTATACCTTCTGGCTTCTCAACATATAATGCATACCAACATACATTCCCTTATATGTGAGTAAAGCAGGTCTGGGTGGGGAAGTCTAGGTGCCAGGAGTCTAAATTACATCACCTTATGCATCACTTCTGAATTTGACCCAAAGTTTCCATGATTTACTAGTGACACCTAGTGTATTCAACCTCTGTAGATAGAACATTGCACTTATTCTCCAGTTTTCTTTGCAGCTATGATGAATGCTGAGTATAATCCTGAATGCCTCCTCCTTGTCTAAGATGGCCACTCACATACTCCCAGAATACTGGACATTCTGGTACTTCTGGGAACAGCGTGGGTCCACCCCTGCTGGGGAGACCCACCCTGGCCTGTTTGACTGTGCATGTGAGGTCACTCTGCATGGGGGGATGCCATTTTGAGGTGCGTGCTTCCCTGTCCCTGCTGGCATGTGACCTCACATGCACAATGTGTGGGAGGTCACGCTGACGGAATGGTGTGCTCCTCAGAATGGCATCCCCCATCCAATATCCCATGTCCAGTTTTGTCTCTGTACCAGATGGGAGGCAAACCACCCAAACAGAGATGAGTGGCCTCCCTATCTTTCTCTGACACATAGGGTGACCAGACAGCAAATGTGAAAAATTGGGACGGGGTGGAGGGTAATAGGTGCCTATATAAGAAAAAGACCCAAAAATCGGGACTGTCCCTATAAAATTGGGACATCTGGTCACCCTACTGACACACACTGACACAGTGTGGATGCAGCTTGCTTTTCACTGCCTCGTGTGCAGAGTAGACATAGCCTAAGAGAGCCCATTACTGTGAACTCGATATACCTGGAACTCTACATTGCCCAGACCAGTTGTACTAAAGAAATGTCTTATGTGGGTTGGCTAACTTGCCACTGAATAGCTTAACAAGACAGTGTTTATATATATATATATATATATATATATATATATAGCTATAGATACACACAGCCCTTCCATGACTTCCTCAGTGTTTCATGTCACTGAAAACATCAGTCTTTTTCTACTGGACCAAACATTTAATTGCTGAATTTGTCTAGGATCTCATTGTAGATGTCATTATTAAATTCATCAGGACCCAGAGCTGTGTTAGAATGACTTAACAGCCCTAAAAACTTTCTTTATATTTGCTATCAATTCTAATTATCACATTCAGTGTTCCAGAATGACAGAAAGATATGACTTATCAATATGACTATGGATGCCTTTGAACACATCATTTATGAAAGGAGGAAAGCGTGCAACTGTGGTAGGACTCTTTTAAACTGCAAATTAATAGTTAACCAAGTTATTACTAAACCTCATACAAATGCTTGATTGCTTTATTAAAAATATTGTTTATCTTCATTTTAGAAGATTGGCTAAGACAGCTTTAATCACCTTTGTATCTCATTCATATAAATTTACTATAATATATATTAGTTCACACACAAAACTGTTAAAAGAACATTAAGACTGCAAAGTCAACCACTCAGGAAATGACAGAATTAAGATTGTCCGGGTAAACTTAATTCACCTCCCATGCCTGTATGCATTATAATACAGTCTTAAATTACACAATCATTTTACAAGATCACATGATAAGTGCTCACTGAATGGATACCTATTCAGTGTTTCTAACAATCCTCTTTACTGCATGTGTGGGCCCAGGTCTTATTTACTGCACAACATCCAAATCCTGCACTGAATTATTAATTTCCTCAAAGGCTTTTTCTATGGTACTTATCATGGTAGTGCTTTGTTTCTTTGGAGTGGAATGGTTTCATTTGGTTTTGAAACAACTTTCTGTTTCAAAATTTCTTATTTGTATTAATTTCTAAAAATTAAAGTCAATCAAAATGTATATTTCAGTTTCATCAAAACAAAACATTTCAGTCCAACAGAATTTTGTTTCATGGGTTTTGAAAATGTTTGGTTTTGTTCTATTTCAGGTTAGAAAAAAATGTAAAAATTGCAGAATTTCCTGGAAAAATGGAAAATCCAGTTCCTGCCCAGCTCTCGTATGTAGCATTATATAGCACAGGGTAGGCAACCTATGGCACGCATGTCAAAGGTGGTACGCGAACTGATTTTCAGTGACACTCACACTGCCTGGGTCCTGGCCACCAGTCCAGGGGGCTCTGCATTATAATTTAATTTTAAATGAATCTTCTTAAACATTTAAAAAATCTTATTTACTTTAGATACAACAATAGTTTATTAATATATTATAGACTTATAGAAAGAGACCTTCTAAAAACGTTAAAATGTATTACTTGCATGCAAAACCTTAAATTAGAGTGAATAAATGAAGACTCGGCACACCACTTCTGAAAGGTTGCCGACCCCTGATATAGCATGTTGTATGTTCAGAACACAACTGCCACTAACCTTATTTGCAGTTGTGAGTGCTCAGCACTTCTGCAATCAGACTCTACTTATTGGGCACTCAGAAAATGAGGAACACAGTTTGACAGAATGAGAAACCATTAGTGGCCTCCAGTGAACATTCGTGTTTAAGAGACTTGCCCAGCATAAGATAGGAACTATGGTGCAGGCAGAGAGAGAATCCTGTTCTCTGGGGTGGCATTCAACTGCCTTAGCCATGCACAGTCAGGTCAGCACATAGGAGTTGTGAGAAGATGGAGCATGCTTGGTACAGACAGACGCTTTGGAGAATTTAGCTGTCTAACAAGCCTCTACTGAGCACATGTAACTAAGATTATAAAACGCTTATAACCTGGCTATATTTGGGGAGAATTTAACACGTATGGCAAAAGATACATCCCTCATGCCAAGGCCACCTTCCTGGCAAATTTCAGGCCCTAGTTCCAGAGCATGGAGATGCTGTGGCTTCTCACTGAAACAGTTGTAAGAATTTTTTAGTAATGTATTTTTCTGTAGCTACATTCTTGGAGGTGGCTGAACTGTTTGGGCTGAAACTTTCACAAAACACTCCCCATAGCCAAACAAGCAAATACGCTCAGCTCCCCCTCCTCCACCAACCTCAACTAGAGGCAGATACTCACCATGGAAAATTTCAGTTTGAATGGTTAAAGTTTGGCAAAGTTATAAGCAACTAAAAACAGATTCTTATAATAATGGAAAGTTGTAGGTAACCTTAATTATTGGCATAATTATTTCAGATGCTGCTCCACCCCCATTGGTGCTTTCCCTCACCATGGCAGGCATGGATCAGCATTCATGTTGCACTTCCTGTTAGTAGCTGGCCTGGGCAAGCTAATGATTCAACCAGTGGACCAAATTAGTTGGTGAATCCTGGTCATGTGCCACCTGAGTAGGGCTACCATATGTCCGGATTTCCCCGGACATGTCCGGCTTTTCGTTCTATAAATAGCCGTCCGGGGGGGATTTTTAAAAATCTAAAAATGTCCGGGATTTCCCCAGTCGGCTATTTATAGATCGAAAAGCAGCGGCCAAGTGCCGCTGGGCAGCCAAAGCCCCTTCCCGGCTCCCCCCATCCCCTGCAGCCTTACCACTCCGCTGGCCCCGCAGCTATCTTCCCCCTCCTTCCCTCCCCTGAACGCTCCGCCCCCTGCTCCCCTGATTCCCGCGAAGCTCGAAATGAAGCAGGGGCAGGCCGGCGGCAGCAGCAGGTAAGCTGGGGGGGAGGAGGAGGAGAGCTCCGGGGAGGCGCGGCCCTGGCCAAGCGGCGCCCGGCGGCCCCAGCAGCACCGGCCAGGACCCGACCCGCGCCCCAGCACCCCCGGACCCGGCCCGGCCCAGGCCCCAGCAGCGCCGGCCCGGCCCAGGCCCCAGCAGCGCCGGCCCCAACACCCCCGGACCCGGCCCGGCCCAGGCCCCAGCAGCGCCGGCCCCAGCACCCCCGGACCCGGCCCGGCCCAGGCCCCAGCAGCGCCAGCCTGGCCCGGGCCCCAGCACCCCCGGCCCGGGCCCCAGCACCCCCGGCCCGGACCCCAGCAGCGCCGGCCCCAGCACGCCCGGCCCGGGCCCCAGCACGCCAGCACCGCCGGCCCGGCTCGGGCCCCAGCACCCCCGGCCCGGACCCGGCCCGGGCCCCAGCAGCGCCGGCTGAGCACCTCCGGCCCGACCCCAAGCCCTGCAACCCCGGCCGGAGCGCAGCCCGATTCCTGGGCTCTTTAAAGCTGGCCCTGGTCAGGGGACAGGGAGGGGGGGTTGGATGGGTCGGGAGTTTTGGGGGGGGGCTACCAGGGGGGCAAGGGTGTGGAGAGGGGTTGCGACAGTCATGGACAGGGAGTGGGGGGGTTAGATGGGTCTGGAGGGGCTGTCAGGGGGCCAGGGGTGTGGAGAGGGTTTGGGACAGTCAGGGACAGGGAGCAGGGGGGGTTAGATGGGTCTGGGGTTCTGGGAGGGCTGTCAGGGGGCAGGGGTGTGGAGAGTGGTCGAGGCAGGCAGGTAGCAGAGGGGGTTGGATGGGTCAGGAGTTCTGGGGGTCCTGTCGGGGGCAGGGAGCAGTTGGATAGGGCATGGGAGTCACCAGGGGTCTGTCTGGGGGCAGGGGTTTGAATATGGGGTGGGAGTGTGGATAAGGGTCGGGGCAGTCAGGGGACAGGTAGGGTAGTAGGGCATTTTCAGGAGGGGGCAGTCAGGGGACAAGAAGCAGGGGGGCTTAGATAAGCGGTGGGATCCTAGGGGGCAGTTAGTGGCAGGGGTCCCAGGAGGGGGCAGTCAGGGGACAAGGAGCGGGGGGTTGGGGGTTCTGAGGGGGGCAATCAGGGGGTGGGAAGTGGGAGGGAGTGGATGGGGGTGGAGCTGGGGCGGGGCTAGAGCGGGGCTCCTCCCCCCCCCAGTGTCCTCTTTTTTGCTTGTAGAAATATGGTAACCCTACACCTGAGGCACATTGCACATATGCTAAGAAGCCATTCCTTTATATGCAGGGGATGGGGAAAATGAGCTAGCTGCTATTTAGTGTGACATTTGCTACAGGGCTCAGCTCCTGTTGTTCTCAGGTTTTGGAAAGAGATTGGCTATGGATGGAATGTTGTGCCATGCATCACGGACTGTGTCTTTCCTAGCTTGTTTTTCTGTGTGTCTCTCTGCCGGCACTCTTCCTGGTTACTGTTCTCTCTGCACTGAGAAAGATTGTCCTCCGCTGGAGCTACTGGAAGCTGAGCTCTTTTCAAAACTCTGCCCCCCCTTTATTTAGGATCCTCAACGGTCTTTAGGTGCCTAACTCCTATTGAAATGAACAGGATTTAGATGCTTAAATACCTTTAAGGATCTGGGCCAGAGTCTTTTGAAAGTTGAGCTCTTAAATTCTCTCTCCCCCTCTCTCTAAACCAACACTAGAGGCTCTCCCAAGACAGTGTGAAAATTGCAGAGTCACATGCATGTGTATTATGGAATGATGACAGTTTCTGCACAGTTAAGATTGTGACTAGATTGCATTATAAACCCTATTGTTAGCTTTTCCTCCTCCCCTCATAATTTTAGATAACAGAATAGCTCTGGCCTGGAAATTGCTATGCTTCCTCTGAAGAATAAGAAATGTAAAGTTTGAAGAAAAAAGGTCAAAGGCTTTGTCAGTTACAGATGACTCAATAATTTACTCTGATTTGAAATGTTGATTTGTGTTTAATTGTTTTGTCCCTCTGGCTCAAATATGGCTTATCAGCCATTCAATTTTTTTCCATAGTTAAATCTCCTTAGAAATTCATGCATAGGCTCTCTTAGAAGAAAATAGGCTGTAATCAAGCAAAGTTATTAATGATTGTTGTCTCTGTCTGTAATTGTTATTCTGTATGTACAGCTGCTCAGCTTGTAGCTTTCTGTTAGGTCTGGGTAGAAACAGCTGTAGATTGCTCTGGTTGAGCTGTGACTAAACTGAATACATTGTCCCAAACTATATTGTAAAAAACCCCTGTTATTTGTTATTATAGGCAGAGCTGGCATCCATGCCTATAATAAATAAGGTTCCCTGACACTTTCCATTGTAAGACCCTATTTTAAACTGCTTATAACTTTGCCAAATATTTTCTGTTGAGTCTGAAATCTTCCATGCTTACCTCAGACTGAATTGTTTTGGAAAGTTTCAGCACAGTTCATCACTTTCCAATAAAATGAAATTATAGAACTACTAACTGTAGTATGTAACTTATTATTTAAATCCCCTTCTGTACCAGATGATTAGAGGATAGCTACATTGACATCAACTTTTTAAAAAGGCTTCAGAGGTGATCCTAGCATCAGTACCAGACAAATTGGCTGAAACCTATAGTAAAGAACAAAATTACCAAACACATAAATGAGCCTGATTTGTTGGAAGATTCAATGCAGCTTTTGTAAAGGGAAATCATGCCTCAGCAATCTATTAGAATTCTTTGAAGGGGTCAGCAATCATGTGGACAAGGGGGATTCAGTGGATATAGTGTACTTGCGGTTTCAGAAAGCCTTTGACAAGGTCCCTCACCAAAGGCTCTTACCCCATGACTGCTCATTTTGCTTAACAGGGAAGGTCCTCTCATGAATCAGTAACTAGTTAAAAGACAGGAAACAAAGGGTAGGAATAAATGGTCAGGTTATAGATAAGATTAATGGAGACATTCTATCTCCTAGAACTGGAAGGGACCTTGAAAGGTCATTGAGTTCAGCCCCCTGCCTTCACTAGCAGGACCAAGTACTGATTTTGCCCCAGATCCCTAAGTGGCCCCCTCAAGGATTGAACTCACAACCCTGGGTTTAGCAGACCAATGCTCAAACCACTGAGTGAGGGTGGGGGAGAGTGAGTGATGGAGGGAGGGGGGGATGGAGTGAGTAGGGGTGGAGCCTCAGAGAAGGGGTGGGACAGGGGTGGGACCTCAGGGCAGGGGGCGGGGCAAGGGTCTTTAGGTTTGCGTGATTAGACAGTTGACAACCCTACTGGGCAGGCATGTGGAAGCCCTGGCCGTGCCAGAAGAGAGCGCCTAGCAACGCAGGTGGCAGCTCTCTGGGCACTGGCCAGCGCAGGCGCAGCACGGCCCAAATGTCAGGTGGACTGCATCCGCACGGGCGCGGCTTGTGCGTACGGGGGGCCTATTGACTGTTCTGCCCTGGGGCCCGGAATTGCTGTTGACGGGCCTGTGCCCAAGATAACACAGCAAGTCAGTGGCATGGGTAGCCCAGGTCTCTTGACTCCCAGTGCAACACCCTACCCATTACACCAGACTCTCTCTCACATAATGTATTATGCTTCTGTGTGGGTAAGTATAAAGCATTATACAAGCATTTCAAGGACAAGATGTTCCAGCTGTTTCTTGCAGTGCCTTTTTGTCTGGTGCATACACGGCTAGAGAGAACAGAATAGCAGAAAAGTGAGCCAAGGCATGAGATATTAAATAAAGAGAGGGGACTTGAACACAGAAAGAGACATTGAGAGAAAGATTAGTTTGGAAGTGAAGAAAGAGAGAACAGCACATATATGCGTAGGCCCAAGTCTGCTGTGTCATTGACATCAGAATGCTGAATTATTAAACTAATTATAGAAAATTGCAAGCCCATAAAAATTATTCCCACATCATTTCATATTCCCTCTTGATTTTTTTATCCACCATATTTTGTGTCTTATCCATTGTTCTGTTGTAGAATAGAGAGTTATGCTTCCTTTTCTATGTATAGCATTTTGGCATTGTCCCCACTATATCAAACTGTCTGTCTGACAGTGAGGCTGTCAATTATAGTTCATTTTTTCTATGGACAGCCTTGATGAGCAATGGCCAAAATTTTCAGACCTGGTTGCCTAAAGTTAGGTTCCTAAATGAAAGAGACCTGATTTTCCCAGGACCTGCAAGTGGTCATTTAGGAGCCTTAATATGTATTTAGAAGTCTTCCTTTATGCGACTAGGTTTGTAAAGTTTGGCCAGAATTTCTAATTTTGAACCTCAAAATGAGGCCCAATTCTGCCCTTAAACTTCATGTGTGCAGTGTTTGAATGAGTTTGAGATTCCCTACATCCCTACTAATAAGGCCTTTCAGTTTAAACTGGCAATTACTGGTAAAAATAGTATTGAAACAATGACAAGGACTTATTGGTAAATGTGTGTTTGTGTCTAGGAATATAGAAATTGTCAATTTTAGCTCACAGTAATCAGCCTCATTCCACTTCACAGTATTTCTGTTTAAGTTTCACTATTCTAGTCTGCTGCTGACAATCAAGAGAGCACAATATGAAGTAGAAGTTGAAAAAGCCTGCATGTTTGGACTTCCTCGTGAAATATTCTTGGCAAAACAAACAAACAAATAAACAAAAGACTCAGGTTTTTTCAGCAAACACATACAAATGGAGAGCTCTACTAGAGCAATTAATGGGTCAAGACTTAGCCACCAAATGTTTATCTATGAACCACTGAGACAGTTGCACTCATCTGATGCAATACAGATCATAAAGCCCAGAGCAAAGTGCATGAAAAATTGAGACAATTCATTCCTGGTTAAGGGGATCTGGCTCTGGAACAAACTTTCACAGGGGATTAGAGAATCCAGAATATGACCATCTTCAGGAAAGGTGCAAAACCTGCTCTTTCCACTATATCAAGAATAATACTCCCAACCCTGACACCATCATCTACCCAGAGACTATCCCCCCAATAGAATTCAATTTTTAAAAAACTGGAACAAACATACTACCCCCCCATATATCCCCAAAAATATTTTTTTTGCCTCAAAACGGGAGGATGCCACAGACTGACTCCATGAAGTCCACTAGGACTATTTCTATTGATTTTACATGGAAGGTGCTCAGACACTACAATGATGGGTGATGTATAAAACTCTAAGATAGACCATAATAAATCTTTTATATCCAGATACAAAATGGGAAGCAGTAGTTTGATTTATTTATTTATTTATTTTTACTTTAGCCAGCTGAGCAGGCAGAGTTTTGAATTTGGGTATTTTAAGGATTTTTCTTCTTCGTATGGGATTCACCTACTGAACACCAAACTCCTGTTCTCCTGCTGTAATGCTTCCATACAGTGAAGAAGAGTTTTGGCTCTTGTGGTAGCTTATTTCTTGCTGGGAGAGAGCTGAGTGGACACAAACTCAGGAAATTCCTCCCCAATTTGTTTTTATATAAAAAATATGCTTAGTTTCTATTACTGCTGTGAACAAGGATGGCTAAGAAACAGGGCCAGATTTAGGGGCAGGCTACCGCGGCGACGGCCTGGGGTGCCAGGCTTGGGGGGGAATGCAGAACTCTGGGTGCTATTTTTGTTGTCAGCGACAAAAGGGAAAATAGAATGTTGGAAGTAACAAGTTTCACGTATTCCGTATGTGGATTCATATTTCACTAACCTCCTAGAATGTTCTGGACCTTTATAGAATCTTGTGGAACCATCCAGATTTTTTGAGAACTACATTTTCCCTCAAACCTCCTAGAATGTTGTCAGCCATGCCCTGGTGTGTATATAAGGGGCAGGGTGTCGCCAGTCAGTGAGATATAAGAATGAATTTAAGTGAAGCAAGAGCCCAGCTGCGATATTTATCGTCTTATATGCCAGGAATAAATCATGCATGAAAATCGTGCATGAAAGTCCATGAAATGGGCTAAAAATGCAATAAAAAAGAAGGTATTCAGAAGTTTAACAAATGGGGATGAGGGGTGCTGAAGACACTCCTCACCTTGGACACCATTTGGTCTAGGACCATCCCTACTAACAAAAGTAAAAGCAAGGCTTACTTAGATGTACTGTAGCACCATTTTCCCAGCTCCAGCAAACAGAGGCGGCTCTATGTATTTTGCCCCCCCAAGCACGGCAGTCAGGCGGCTTTCAGCGGCATGCCTGCGGGAGGTCCGCTGGTCCCACGCCTTCGGTGTACCCACTGCCGAACTGCTGCTCAAGCCATGGATTGGCGGACCTCCCACAGGCATGCTGCCAAAGGCAGCCTGAGTGCCGCCCTCACGGCGACCGGCAGGCCGCCCCCCCACAGCTTGCTGCCCCAGGCACGCACTTGGTGCACTGGTGCCTGGAGCCGCCCCTGCCAGCAAAGCAGCTGAACTCTCACAGAAAAATGCTACTTACCCCCAAACTCTAAGCCAGATTCCTCACTGTTCTAGCAGGTGTGCCTGTGAAGAGATGGAGGCAGGTAATTCGTGCCTGCCCTTTTCAGGTGGCTGTTGGAGCCCTGGCATAGCTTACAGCAGCTCTGAAAGCTGCCTTAAATTGTGCCACAGAAGCAGGGTCACGTATGGCGTTTTAAAGGAGTACTGATGAGCAGGGACACAGGTCCACACCAAACACATGCCCTCCTGACCCTCCCTGGGGGCACCTCAGAAAATGCCCAGCACCCAGAAGTTCTGGAGATTAGGGAGAGCTGGCGAAAGGTCCCCCTGCACCAGGGTTATTCCCCAAAAAGGCCTTAAATCTGCCCGGCAGCCCCTTTGTATCATCTTAGCTGATGAACGGGGACACAGAGCAAAAATGAACAGGGCTCATTTTGGCAACAGTGGTTTGCATCTGTGTCCTAAGTCCTTTCCATTCAAACTAAAATCCTTTTAAAGGTTAATGTGCCAGGGTGTCACTTTGAATAGCAAAATATTCACTATCAAAATCATCCCTGCATGGAGTGCCAATCTGTCTGATTGCCTGACTTGAGGAAAAAAGGGAGCAAGAGTTTCTGACTTTGAGTCAGTGTGATTCACCTGCCTGAGCACTCCATTAGCCTGTCTTGAAGATCACTGGAAGAGGAGAAAATGGGCTATGTTCTTTCCCCCTGTTTTATGATGTATAAGGGCCTGAAAGGGTCTGCATCCCCAACAACAAAGAAAGGGGTGGATGGTAATCTTAGTTTTTGCCTTAAAAGTTTTATAAATCTCATGTTTTCCCAGAGGTTTCCTTGGAGAGCCCAGGTTGTCTATATTAAGATTTTCTGAAATTCTCCCCCATATGCTCTTGATCTCTGGTGTAGCTCTTCCATGGGATGCTAGCATACACCAGCTGCCAGCATTTTTAATCACTGTTTCATTTAGGCCTGGTCAGAGCATGACTAGATGTCAATGTGGTAAAATATCTGGTCTTGGTAAGAACATCTGCAGTAGGAGTCCCACATTGGCTTTTTAATTTTTCCTTTATAGAGGTGTGGGCATCTTAAATGCAACAACCTATTTCAATCCATTTATTATCATTTATATCTTTACAATATTTATTACAATAGTTTTCAGGACTCAGAGTGTTTATGTTTAGGCTATTTGTATAATAGTCTTCACATGTGACATTTAAATGCTAGCACAGTTATAACTCTGGGGCACCTGGCATTGGCCACTGTCAGAAGACTGGATACCTGGGCTAGATGGACCTTTGGTCTGACCCAGTATGGCCATTCTTATGTTCTTCATTGAGATGACTGACATGAATTAACATGTCAGAATGCCCATGTTTCAGTCTATATGCCAGCTGTCTCAAAGGCCCTATCTACTAAAAAATGAACTGTGCTTCACATCCAGTCAAAAACAGCTTCCTTCCTTGACTCCCCCATAAAAAGGCTGGCAACATTTGCTGAAAACACACCCTTTTAGGAGTGTTAAATCTCTTGGGAAAAGGTTTAATTAGTTATGCTGACTCACTGAGGCAGGAAACTCATTGCCCCATCTGGTTATAAAAAAGAAGTGAATTTTTGAGGGAGAAAGAATCTAGGATGTGGTCTGAATAATCCAGATGGAGGAAATTTAGGGGCAGCTAATTGTGGGGAGAAGATTTGAGCTGGTCTTTGTTACCTTTGGGGAGAAGGATAGCTCAGTGGTTTGAGCATTGGCCTGCTAAACCCAGGATTGTGAGCTCAATCCTTGAGGGGGCCACTTAGAGGGCTCTGGGGCAAAATTAGTAATTTATCCTGCTAATGAAGGCAGCAGGCTGGACTCAATGACCTTTCAGGGTCCCTTCCTGCTCTATGAGATAGGCATATATTGCCTTATTCATGTTTGTTTGTTTGTTTCTTAATGAATCCAGATTTCACAAACACAATTTGCTTATTGCTAGACAAGGAAAGCAGTTGTCCCATTCTTCTGCATTGGGTGTTGAATTTAGCTTTTCTGTCCACACCATTGTCCAAACTCTCTTCAATCGTGGTTGAGAGAAGGATAGAGGGAACTGAATATCGACCATTGCTTAATTTCTGGTGGAAACACATCTAACAAAAGGCACCAGTGAAATATTTACAAGTGAAAGCAATATTTGAAACCAGAAGGGCTAGAAACTATAATTTTTAAATGAAAGTTAGATTGCAAAGCATACAGTAATATCTGTGAAAGATATATAGAATTTGCACATTTCCATTGCCCTACTTATTGCTAGCACTTTCCATTTATCTTCAAGTAGGCAGATTTCTTCCAGAAGTAAAGCAGAAAATGAAGTGGCTTGCATGAATCCTCTCTTTCGGAAGAAGCTCAGTAATGAAACATTTATACACCACCAGTGCAACAGTTACAGAATAAAAAATTGAAGGTCTATTCAGATTACAATTTGGTTTCAGGATTGGCATTAATTGGCAATATTGCTGGCAGTTTCAAAAGGGAGGGCTGAAAAGGCACAGAGACTCATTCATCCATAAAAACGATTCTTCCAGGTCAGGACTGCTGCACGTTGACAATACAGCAAGAGACTGTAATTATTTTATGCACAGCGGGTTTCATTTGCCAGAGCTGTCAGACCAGCAACTTTCTTAGGTACCAAACCCACTTTAAAAACAAATTTGAAAAGTTACTTTTTGCAAAGGTGGACCTTTGCATACATGTGCTCTATTAAAGTGTAAGAAACCAATTCTAAGCTACAGAAGAAACATTAGACAAAATATCACCTAACTATAAAAGGGCAGCACTTTGAAAATATACAGTGCTATATATCTGCTGCAATAAGTGTTATTGAGGACAGACCTTTGGAGTTTGGCCCATAAGATCTTAGGTCAGCAGCCTGCCACACCACTAAAACTCTCCGATACACCCCTGTCATTTCCCTTCTTGACTTTTGTAATCTTTTCCTTTCTGATCTTTTTGACACCCACCTAGTTCTGCTCTGGTCCATTCAAAACACTGCTGCTAAGTTCATTTTCTTTGCCTGTCATTTTTACCATGTCACCCCCTTCTTTGAGTCTCTTCATTGAGCCTCCACTCTCTTCAACACAATGAATAAAACCTGATCCTTACCGTTAAGGCCCATCACAACTTATCCCCTCCCTGCTTATCTGCGTGTGTATCTTCTTATGTTGTTCCTTCCACCCCTTCTACTCCATCTATATGATGCCAGCCTCCATTGGCCATTTTTCTACTTCTCCCAAAAGCAGCCATGCTTCAGTAGTGTCCCTCATGTCTGGTGCACATACACCAAACTTGTCTGTAAATCCACTAAACCATCTTCCTTCAAATCCCTACTTCTATTGTGAGCATTTGCCAACCAATAACAGCTAGGTAGATGGTGAATAGAAACGTCTGGCATTTACCTGTTTGTTTATTTGTATCCTAATTATGTATTTTTTTAGATTTAGCAGATGTGAAACCACCTAACTATGCACATGTTCTTATTACTGTTTTCTTTGTTCTCCTGCTGGTTCATTGTGCCCACTTCTTGAATCTTGTATTACATAAATGGTAAGCTCTTTTTGGCAAGAACCATCTTTTACTTCATCTCTGAGCAGTGTCTAGCCTAGTGGGGCTCTGATCCTCATTAGGAACACTTCGCACTACGGTAATACAAATCAATGCTAATAATATAATAATCACCCACATCTTTCTCCTGGGAGTAGTGTGAGCAATGCTGTAAAATACATTACTCTAAGATGCTTTGCCATTATATGGGAGGGTCAAACCAGAAGCTAAATTCTAACATTATTTCTATTGTTTTGGCCATTGCATTCATTCCAAAGGATATATTTTGACTTCCACTCAACTACTATGAGGTCTCTATTGTAGAAAATCTAAATAATAAACATAGAGTATCATTGCAGTGATCTAGATGCTTTTGAGAGAAAATAGGTGAGTTCTGCCTTCACTCTCATTCTGTCCCCCAACTTGGATGCTTTGTGCCATTCCAGTAGCTGGAAAACTAGCTGAACGGTGTACCTGGGAATTCTCCTGGTGTAAGAGAATACCTTGGTGGTGAACAGTCTGCACTGCAGTCTAGTTCTATGTCACCATCCTTTCTCACCCCACGACGGGAAATGTGGCTGGGAAATAGGGGACATAGCTGAAGCACCTCTATGCTTCAGCTATTACTGGCTGCCACAATTGCCCCTGGAGGCTGTGGGCAGCTAGGCATATGTTACAACTGTCTTGAGGCTGCTCTAATTTATGCCAAGAACTGTATCAGTTCTTGTCACGTCCTACAAGCCAAGAGCTATAAAGGAGTCAGCATACAGTCACCTTCATGGAGTGCAAATCACAACTGGAGTCTGGGTCTTTATACAAACCAAAAGACATGATGTTTACCGGCTTCTCTCTTTAGAAATGACTTGCTAAACTGAAGGCAAAACACAGTTTTCCCTGGGTAGCGTCATAAAAGTGCAACTGAATGCTAACAATTTAATCCGTTCCTAGGTCTACATTCTAGAAAAGTGGTTTTCAAACCGTGGGTCACGACCCAGAACTGGTTCGCGGAATGGAAGGGATTGGGTCGCGGCAGCTCTGGTCAGCAGCGCTGACTGGGCTGTTAAAAGTCCCGTCGGCGGTGCTGTCTGGCTCTAAGGCAGGCTAGTTCCTACCTGTTCCGACACTGTGCTGTGCCCCGGAAGCAGCCAGCAACAGGTCCGTCTCCTAGGTGGCAGGGGGGGCCTGAGCACCAGCTCTGCACTCCCATTGGCTGGGAACCAGCCAATGGGAGCTGGGGTGGGGGGCAATGCCTGCAGGGGAGAGCCACGCGGAGCTGCTTGCATGCCTCCACCTAGGAGCTGGACATGCTGCTGGCTGCTTCCAGGGCGCAATGCAGTCCGCGGTGCCAGGACAGTCGGGAAGCCTGCCTCTGCACCCTGGCTGCACCGCTGACCGGGAGCCGCTGGAGGTAAGCCCGTGTCCCAGTCCCCTGCCCCAGACCTGAGCCCCCCCCAACCCGGAGCCCCTCCTGCACCCCAAACCTCTTATCCCCAGCCCCACCCCAGAGCCTGCACCCCCAGCCCAGAGCTCTGATCCCCTTCTGCACCCCAACCCCCTGCCACACCCCTGAGCCCTCCCCACACCCAGAGCCCCTCATTCCCAGCCCCACCCCGCAGTCCTCACCCTAACCCTCTGCCCCAGCCCTGAGCCCCTCCCACACCCCAAACCCCTCATCCCCAGCTCTGTTGGGTCGCGGGCACCAACAATTTTCTTCAACTGGGTTGCCAAAAAAAATTTGAAAGCCACTGTTCTATAATGCCCACACCTGAAAATATACCAAACAGCATCCTGGGGTGACACTGCAGTTCTAGACTGTGTTTAACTGTGTTTCTAATCTGAGTTGTATCTCTGTTAAAAAGACAGTGTTGAGGTATAATGCTTATTGTCTCTTCATCGTCCTTGGATGCATTTTTCTTAGGGTCTGTTCTGCAAACTCCATTTGTTAAACATCCAGAGTTTTAGCTCCATTCAAAACTCAGTAGCTCAAGGTAGGTTTAAGCTTTGGGGAGACTTGAAACAGGAGAGGAAAAGGAGCTTGGGATCAAGACTTTTAAAGTATTGATTTTTTTCTTTGTTGATTAGCTAATTTGACAATGCATGAAGCCCAGGATAACACTGAAAAAATGGCTCCACTCATCATCACCACCACCAGTACTATTTGAGGGAAAGGATGGCTGGACTCCATGACCTTTCAAGGTCCCTTCCAGTTCTAGGAGATGGGATATCTCCAAATACTAAGAGACGTGTAGGAATGGGCCTGAGAATGTTTGGGTCTCGCCAAAAAGGCTCTTCAACAGAGAGGGATTTTGAAAGGATTTAAAAAAATATATCAGAACACTCACTTTCTATCAGAAAGTTTAATATATCGTTTATAAATAATCTAGTTGACAGCGTTCCTTTGATAAGATCCCAGCCCGTGTTCACAAATGAGCCCCAGTGGCGGCACGATGGTTTGAAAGAACTTGCTGTCTTCAGAGACGTTGCATCTTGCGCGGAGGTGCAAGGAGACAGATCTTCTGGCTCTCCCGCCCCTCTTTTCTCCTTTTTAGCTGGTTGTTTCCACTCTCTCTCCCCTCCTCCTACCCTGCCTCGATCCCTCCTTTTCCCTCTCCTCCCTCCCCCCATTACCTGCCGCTCACGTTGGGCTCTTGGCCCAGGAATCATCCTTGCAGGGCCCACCCACCGCCGTCCTTACCATTGGCTCCGCGGGCTGCCCGTCTCCCCTTCCCCTGTCCCGGAGGCAGGTTCGCAGGAGCTGCGGCAGGCTCGGCGCGTCTCTGGCTGCTTGGGAGAGGAGCCGCCGCTGGCACCGACAGCTCCGGAGCCTTGGTCCTACGCGCCGCGGCGGCGCCCCAGCAGCGGCGGGCAGGGACTCCCCGGGTCTCAGCCAAAGCGCCATGTAGCCGCTGCTGCCCCGGACGGCGCGCGGTGCCCCTGGGGCGGCGGGTGGCTGCTTCCCGGCGGAGCATGTAGGCGCCAGCGGCGGGGGACTGAGCTGGTTCCCCACCGCGGCGGCTCCTGTTTGCCCGCGGCACTTGTCGGCGATGGGGGAGAAAGTTTCGGCCGCTCCGGAGCGGCTGCGGGGCGGCGGCCGGATCGTCTCGTCCTGCTCCAGCTCCTCGGGCTCCTCCTCGGGCTCCTCAACTCTCTCGGAGGAGGGGGACGCCGGCTTGGCCCAGGACCGCCCCGGCGGCTGCTCGGACGCGGGGCAGCAGGCGGCGGCTCCCCGCGGGGCGGAGGGGGAGGAAGCCGGGCGGTGGCTGCAGAGCGAGGAGGCGGCGAGCCCAGGTGGGGGGCAGCAGCAGCAGCTTCGGCCGGAGAGCGACGCCTCGCTGGAGGAACAGGAGGAGGAGGTGCGGTTAGTCCCGGGGAAGGGGCCCGGCCAGGTGCAGGCGGGGGGTGGCCGTGGCTGGTTCCCGAGCCGGGCGTGGTGGCGGCGGGCAGGGGTGTCGCCGTGAGGTTAAAAGCGCTCTCTCCTCCTGCGGGGATTTCCCGGCAGGATCCCGCGTGCAGGGTGGCATCCCCCCGGCCAGTTGGCTGCAGAGATGCTGGAACAATTTGTATAGCGGGGATGCTGAGAGCCATTGAACCAAACTGTGAAAACCTTGTATATGATAGAAACCACTTGGGGAGGAGGGGGTGTGTTTGCAGCATGCTTTGATGGATGCGGGGAGTTGAACTTGCTTCCCTGCTGGTGTCTGCCGCTGAAAGGAGAGCTTGGGCTAAGACAGGACAGGGCTTCACCAGCAAACCTTTCCCCAGCACGTTGTTCACAGGGGTCCTACCCCGGTTGATTTGTTCCACATTGGATTCTTGTTTGTTCCTTTTGCTAAATGTTTATTTTTTAAAAAGGGAAAAACTTCCTGATCTCCAGCCCCCTTCTTTCTTTCCTCTCAGGAACAATCACCATAACGGTGCTATAAAATGAACTCCTCAATGTCAAATGGAAATTGTGGGTTAGCCCTTAAATGACACTAATCTGCCTGGAAGAGCTAATGCCATATCTTTGTGGATTATGGTGTGGGTTTGTGAAGACAGATCTGTTGGACGATAGATGTATACACATAGGTTTTTTTTTTTTAATTGATAGCCTATTTTTAAATTATTTTAAAGGCATTTGGACTGTTTTCAGAGTTGGGGACTATACCTGTATGCATTGTATAGCATTCATATGTATTGGCATGCTCTGGTTCCATAGAACTTCATAATACCTAGTTTGGAATCTTATGGTTTTATATGCTGTCACTGGGCAATCTGTGCTCTCTCTTAGCCTGGTGGCTCACAAACTTCTTTTGTTAAGAATTTGTCCACAACATCGTGATGCAGGCTACCTTCTCTCTGACTTCATCCTACACCTTCCTGTGGCTATGGCTGGGATTGACCAGGGTTTATCTGCGCTGTAATGTTAGCTTGAGTTAGCTATGCTCAGGTTCACTCCTGTTGAGGTAGCCTAGCCCATAAGAGCTTAAGAATGGTCATACTGGGCCAGATCAATGTGGCTGGTGCCAGATGCCTGAGAGGGAATGAACAGAACAATTATCAAGTGATCCATCCCCTGTTGTCCAGTTCCAGCTTCTGGCAGATGAAGATTTAGGGACATCTAAGGTATGTCTGCACTGCAATTAGACACCCGCAGCTGGCCCGTGTCAGCTGACTCGGGCTGAGAGGCTGTTGAATTGCAGTGTAGATGCTTGTGCTTGGGCTGGAGTCCAGGCTCTAGGATCCTGTGAGGTGGGAGAGTCCCAGAGCTTGGGCTGCAGCCTGAGTCCTGAACCTCTATGCCGAATTAAACAGCCCCTTAGCCCAAGCCCTGCAATCCCGATCCAGCTGAACAGGCCAGCCGCGGGTGCCTAATTGAAATGTAGACATACCCCAGAGCATAGCGTCGAGTCCCTGGACCATCTGGATCAATTGATAGACCTATCCTCCATGAACATACATAGTTCTTTTTTTGAACCCTGTTATACTTTTGGCCTTCACAGCATCCTCTGACTGAAGTTAGAGCAGGCATATTGTGAAATAACATTTGAGTTGCAGAGTATCTGGGTCCCCACTGCATTACTAGCTGAAGTATCAGTAGTACCTGAGCTTCAACCCATAACCCCTAATGAGCTAAGGAGCTCAGGTTTAACGCACTACTTAACTCAAGCTAGAGATTTTTGTGTGGTTGAGAATTGATTAAGGGCAACACTCCAGTTAAAACCTTTAGCTAATGCTGTTAGCGCTGTTAACACCATGTTAGTAAGCCCTAAGAGAATTAGGCACAAAGCTTCTATTGAAATTCAGTGGAAGATGAGTGCCTAACTGCCCTTCTAGAAACTCCAGTCTTCCCTAAATAATTCTAGGGCAGATCAAAATAAACAAAGTGGAGCAATAGCCACAGAGAACATGTTCGAACACCCGCTTCCTCTGCATTAAAGCCAGTTTATCCGCAGGCTGTCTTCTTTTTTGCATGTGTAAGATTTTATCTCCCCTGGCTGCTAGCAACCATGTAGCACTATTCATGCCAGGTCACTTGCTGTTTGGTTCTGCTCTCCTTTTGCATTTGCTAGCCCACCAGTTTTGCTGTAGTCAGCAGAATTGCTCATGGTTGAATTTCAAAGTGAAGAAACACTTAAAGTGGCACGTTAAGACTTCATTTTCTATGCAGGGACCCACACGTGGAGAAGACGGGAGTTCTGAAACAGACTTGCATGCTCACTTGAAGCTTTTCAAAAAGCTGGATGTTCATTACAGCTTGCATAGTTGGGGAAGTCATGCTGATTGGTCTTGTCCCATTAGTTTTATTTTTGTTACTTTTAAATACAGTCAGAGTTTGAAAAGCTTACTGGACTTCCCTCTGGTTAGGAAGAGAAGGATGCCAGTGAGGTGCAGAAATAGTGCCTTGGTACGAAGGTTAGATTTCTTCTCTCTCTCCTGCTCCCTCTTTCTCAATCTCAGTTTCAGGGAAAGGAAGTGCTTGAGAGTGATAGTCTTGTTAAGTGCATACAGCTCCTAGGAAAACCTGTGAGCAACAGGAGAGGTAGGATAGCTGTCAGCAGGCCCAAGAAGACCGTGCTGCCTCAGTTCACACTTTTGTAAAGTTATCTTTATAAGCATAACTTGAACTTTTAAATTCTGTAATATCTAGTGATTTAGATTCCCTGCTGCTTGTGAGTAGAACTGGGTGAATAATTGATTTTTTTGGTAGCTTGGCAGTTATGTGCAAAACAAAAAATTGTGTTCAGTTGACCCTGAACTGTAAATTCCAAAAAATTGCAGCAAATCAAAAAAGTTGATTTAAAATACATTTCAGGTTTAAATGAAACATTCATTTAGTTTTGGGGTATTTTAAAAAAATATATAAAGCAAAGGACATGAAAGGCTAAAATGGTTGGAGGAAGAGAGAATTCTGCCCTCCTTATAACTTTTAGCTCTGTGGTTAGGAGACTCTCTTGGGATGAATTCCCCATCTGCCCAGTGTAGAGCAAGGGTTTGAACTTGAGTTTCCCGTTTCTCAGGTGAATGCCCTAACTACTGGGCTACAGAATGTTCTCTCAATCTCTACTCTTGAAACTGTTCCATGGTGTATGAATAATTAAATAACAATTGGAGCAGGGACTTGAATTTGAGTTTCTCCCTTCTCAGGTGAGTGGGCCGCCAGGCTGCCCAGTAACCTGGGTTGGGTGTGTGTCAGGCTGTGCTACTGAAGCTGTTCCACGTTGTTTAAAACTCTTGCATAGTCATTGGACCAGAGAGAGGGAGAATGATTCCATAGCCTGGAGCTTCTGTGGGGCTGAAGGGAAAGGAATGAATGCCAGAGAGTCAGTGCTTGCCCCATTTTCTTTTTCACCATGCTTCTCCATCTCCCGTGCACCGGCTCTTTTCTCTGCCAGAAAGTGGCTGGGAGCAGGGGATCATAGTTGTTTATAGTTTGTTTTGTTAAACTTATTAAAACAAATGGTACCAAACATCAACAATGAGTAGTCATTTTGTTTCTGAATACTTGTCTATCTTTCAACAAGAAAGAAGCCATGTAGTTTATAGGAGAATCAATTTTCAGACTTTGACTGAATTGCTGGAGATTGAGCTTACATACAATGTGAGATCATCACTGAATTTGAAGCTAATTGCTATTGATTCTACTACGAGTTCCTGAATCACCTGGATAACTGGGAACACTCCTGCTTGTCAGAGTGCTATAGCAGCCTTTCTGCAGGAGTGCAGTACTTCACAGTAAGTGAAGTAAGAGTGCAGTACTTCACTGTTTATAATATTTCTTTCTTTAGCTAAAATGGTTAAAAAAGCTTCTGAAAAAGCCACCTTCTCCCAGATATACAAACCCAGTCCTTGTTACCATGCTAAATTGAACTTTTACATGAGAAAATTGGTAAATTACTGTTGTAAAGGAAAAAATGTATTCTCTGTAACTGAGACTTGGTATTCAGATATCAGTCTGATTTGAGTTCTATTTTCAAGGTTGTTAAAACCCCAAAATGACTGGGTTTCTACTGAAAACTTAAACTGACTTCTTAGAGTTGCTTATACTCAATGAAATATATTCTTTGGAAACAGCTTTCCCCCCGCAGTTGGCATGATTCCTGTATCTTAAGTCCCTTGTTCTGTATAATTAAGGACACAGAAGAAAAACTACTGTACTAAGAAACAGCTCTATCTTCTGCTGCTTACTGGTCACCTGAAGATCCACTCCTCTGTTCATGATATTGTAACCCACATGCTCTATACTGTAGCATTTGACTTAGGCCATATCTACATTAAAAAGTTAGGTGGACCCAGCTATGTTGCTCAGGGGTGTGAAAAAAATCCACACCTTGGCGCAGTGTAATGAAGCAGACTTAACCCCTGGTGTTGACAGTGCTAAGTTGATGGAAAAATTCTTCCGATGACCTAGCTACCATCTCTCGGGGAGGTGGATTAACTACAGCTATGGGAGAATCCCTCCCGTCACTGTAATGAATGTCTACGCTGAAGCGTTGCAGCTGTACTGCTGTAGTGGTTTATGTCTAGACATAGCCTTAGTTTTTCCAGGAGGGGGAAGAGAAGGAGGAGACATGGATCTTAGTTGGATACTCTTTTTGCACAGGTGCAGAGGGCAGGGCAGGACAGCTCAGCTAGAAAGACCCAGAACAGGGTATGGTAGTTAGTAGATATGTTCATTAATTGTTCTGAGGCTGTACAAGAAGTTTTCATTGTGAGCAACCCACCTGCCAGGTCATACCTTAGTTATCCTCTGAGAGTTGAGACAGTCAGAGAGCCAGGGGATTGGGGAAAGGTTATAAATAGTGGAGTTAAAAATAGGCCTGTATAGATTGACACAGGACCAAGCATTGTGTTTGCTTTGAGGGCTGGGTTCCAGGCCCTGTACCACTTTGGATACAGCTGAGTTCTATTTCAGCTTTATTTACTAGGTTAACCCTCCATTAGAGTGATATTTGGTCCACCACAGTGTGTTTTATGGAACTGCCTGTGGAATTTGTTTTGTTATTAGCACTCTGCTCTAAACTGGGATTCTGTTTTAGAGAGAATGGGGTAGCACTTTATGAATTCTTGCCTGACTTAGCCAGGCTTATGAGGAGATATGCTACCCTGCAATTGAGAGGACCAGTCAGCTATTAATTCCAGGGCTGAGTGGCCGCTAGTTGTGGAGCTCCCCAGACTGTTTGTTTGCGGACAGGGTGCTGAAGTGTTTGAAAGGACCAAGAGGCTGTCATTTCTCAGCTCCAAAGAGTCCAGGTGACACACACTACATAATATAGTTACCTCTAAAGTCTTAGACATCATCTCTGAGAAAGGATCAGAGGGAAATGTGTTTTGATGTGTGTGCTAATGTATAAAAATGCTGTGCTGAAACCTTATATTTGAAAATATACGCACATAAAAGAGAAACAAAAGGGGAAAGTCTGTATAAGCTACACCAATTGATTCTTCTATCTAAAAGATTTTGTTTAAAAGTTATTCTTAGTATTCCAAATGCTATTTACAACATTTTATACTATTTACAATGTGTTTTGTATGCATTAAATCTTTGTTCTACTAAGAACTGTATGGTGCTCTCTCTTTTGACTGGGAACTATGAACATCCATTTATCCGGGTTTTACATTCAACAACCCTGAGGTTGAACTTTGAGTAACTTTTTTAGAAAGCTCTGCAAGACAGCTCTGGCCTGTGCTTCAGCAAAGGGTTAAGCTGAGGTGCTGGAAGAAGGGGAATGGGGGGGAGGGGGCGGGAGGGGAGGTGAAATAGATTTATACAGAATATTGTCTGAACATCCTCTGTGTCTGTTCCAGTATAAAAATCAGTTGCTTTGAAAATCATTGTGACTTCATGTGAGAAATGTGAACAAGAGTAGATGGCTTTCTGGAAAACCAAGATTCTGTTGTGAAGCCATTGATATTGTGGAGCAAAAGCCCCCAGAAAATAGTTGTTTGTAAACTATTTTTTGTAGATTTGTCATCTGGCATGCATAACGCTCTAGTAGGTACGTACCTGTGTCATTCCAAATTGCCATCTCTTAATGCAGCATTGTTGGCTATAGCTTATGCTACTCTTAAACATCCTAGTATCCTTAAATATGAATAATGTACATGTTTTGCTGTGCTGGAGTGTGACATAAGTCTTTTAAAAAAATACGAATGATCTACTCTGAAGTATTTTCAATGGAGATGTTACATGATTGACACCAGGGCATTCCACTCTTCCCTAACCAAGTGGAGTAGTGGTATTTTGCCGTTCCTTTATTTCTTCCCCCACTTCCTTAAAAATAAAAACTCCATCTGTTATGGACAGGTTAGGTGTCTGTGGGAGACACCAATTATACAGGTCCTTGCCTTGTTTTAATAATACCTTTTTAGTCTTTGGCACTGATGGAGCATGCACCATTGCAGCGCATCCTGAACACCTCTTCTGCTCAAAGATGAACGGCATAATTATTGGAAAGTGAGTTAAGAGTCATAGATAGAGATGCCACAATGAAATACATGCTCACTGCTAGGTAGAGCTGGAATTTAACAAGATAGTTTTGTGTCAGAAAATGCCGATTCATCAACCTGAACACTTTTCCTGGAAAAGGGGCATTTTCAATGAAGCTTTCATTGGGAAGGTATCTCTGGTCTGGGGTATAACTGCTATTCAAAACCAGGGAGATCCACCCTATAATAGTCATAGCCCAATGGATATGGCACTCATCCGAGATGCAGATGACATGGGCAAGCCAAGTTCAAGTGCCTGCTCAGCCTTGTTCAGAACACTTGTGAATCTGGATCTTACCTTAACCATGAGGCTATTGGCTACTCCAGCGCTTGGGTCTCTTCTGTTTGGAACTTTTTCAGTCTATATAAATATTCATTGGGCTAGAAAGAGATTAACTCTGTATTGGTTGTTAGGGCACTCATGTGGGAAACATAGTTTCAAGTCCGAATCAGGGAGATCAGGGATGTGAACCTGGTTCTCCCATGTCTCCTTCATCTCGGGTGAGTGCCATAACCCGACGGTTGGCTCTGTGGGGTGGGGTGTCTTTCTCTGTTCTTACACCAACAACTTTGAAATATCTCAGTTTTGTCCTAAAGTGAAATGGGAAACTTTTCAAAATTGTGAAAATTCTCAAAGGATGGGAACACCATTTCCCAGCCAGCTCTACTACTAAGTTCTTGATTATTTTCAGTGGAGTTATTTAAAAATGAAAATGTTTTGCTTTATTACCACCTTCTCTTAAGTACATAGTACTGTCTCAACATTCATGTAAACCACTCTTTTCCATTTTGTCTTTAACATTGGAAGGATTTAGTACTTTCCTTTCTTTGCTTGAAGGTCTTGTCAAGAACTTTGGAGGACTCTTGGTGATGCTGCACAAAGATGAAACCTGAGCTTCTGTCCCCTCAGTGGTGTGAGTGCTGAAGAGACTGATTCTTACACTTAAGGCTTTGTCTACACTGGCAAGTGAAAGACAAAACTTTTGTCATTCAGAGGTGTTAACCCCCTCTTCTCCTCCTCCTCCTCTTCTCCACTCCCCCCCCCCCCCACAAAAGACAAAAGTTTTGCTGACAAGCGCTGGTGTGAACAGGGTTTTGTCGGCAGGAGCGCTCTCCTGTCGACAAAGCTAACACCACTCGTGACCGGAGAACTTGCTCCTGCCGACAAACAGCGGCTACACTGCGCACATTTTAGTAGCATGGCCGCGGTGTAACAGCCGTGTTGCTAAAAGCTGCGTAGTATAAACATAGCCTTAGCTACAGCTCAGTTTACACTTTCATGTGCCAGAACTGTTTAGCTCTTTTCCTTATTTGCTGAAGGACCTTAAGAGGGCCTGATATTTCTAGTCTTAAAAACAAGATTTTGAGATAATCTGTCTACATCGTAAAGAAGCAATTAAAGGGCCATAAATTTGCTTTTTTTATTTGGCGATCGAGAGGAAATTGTGCTGAGATTGCCATTGTTGTCCATAGAGCTTTTTTAGCATTTTTTTAGCATTTTTTTTTTTTCTTCAGCAGTAATGCAAGTAATCCAACTAAACAATAATTTTAATAATACTGGGCTTGATCTTGGGATAAGAACCTGTAACATCTGAGTGATCACTGAGAATTCTTAAGTAATCCATATCATTAATACATAATCTATAGATCGGGCTTCAGCATCCAGCAGTCTTATTAACTATATGAACCTCCACCATAGAATGAGCCATGGAAAAATAGTTTTTCTGGATAACTACAGTTCAGTGTTGCAAGACTCTTGGACAAACCCAGAACCCTCTAGATTGTTCAAACAAACTACAATTTAAAAAAAACAACCTCAAGCTTTATTACAAATGTGAACATCTAAATTTAATCTGCTACTAGGGTACCTACGTTAGTCCCTGAGTTGGCTGCATGATTATGTGAAGCTTTTCATTTGCACCCACAACTTTGGTTTTTTCCACATGTGACACAATCCCATTTTACAGGTGGGCTGCTGGTGACCAGGTTGAGAAAGAGGGGTATTTGTACTGTCTGCACTCAGCGTGAGACCAGACCTCAATTTGGACTTCAGGGTAGCAGTTTCATAGCCTGCCTTCCTGAAACTAACAATACTAACTTGCATCTGGTCACTGTCTTTATTCTGAGGATTGCAAAGCACTTAACAAACCCCAGTCAATGCCCCCTGTCATGCATGAGGGGAAGGTACTTATCCTATATTTACAGATGCAAGAAACAGAAACATGGCAGTTCAGGGACTTGTCCAAGGAAACACAGTGAATTAGAACAAGGAGCATAAACAAGGATCTAGCTATTAGGCAACGGTCTTAGGGGTCAGCCCTCTGTAGAATGGAGATGCTCTGATACCATGGTAATGGTACTGTATAAATTCTAGAATAAAGGACCCAACTAGAGGTGGGGAGGCTCTAGTTCAATTGCAGCAGGACTTGGGCATGCCCTGCCTTCTCTATTCTGCAAAAGCGTAACTGGCATGGAGCAGATAGGGAAATTGGCTTTCTGACAGTGGGAGCTTCACCTCTGCTCCCGCTCAGCCTTTAGCTTCTTTGCAGGCAGAGGCTAGCTTGGAAGACCACTCCCCCACACTGCTGTGAAAGCAAAAATCTCTCTAGTGGCTCTCTGTGAGGAAGATGGGGAGAGATGTGTACCAAATGTTTTGTTCTGTGTTGGTTCAGCACCTAGCACAATGGGAATCTGGTCCATGACGGGGGCTCCCAGGTGCGATGCTAACACAAATAATAAATATCCTCAAGTGGAGTATGTGCAGTATTTGCAGCTGCTGCTGGAATACTCTGTCTAGTTCTGGCGTGCACAGTTGAAGAAGAATGTTGATGAACTGGAGCGGGTTCAGAGAAGAGCCACGAGAATAATTAAAGGAGTAGAAAATATGCCTTACAGTGATGGACTCAGAGGAGCTCAATCTATTTAGTTTAACAATGAGAAGGTTAAAGAGGTGACTTTTTGGAGGGTGGGGAGAAGAGACTTTATTTGATGTTTTGGGTCATTTACAATAAGACAGTACAGTAATATTGTTTTAACATATGTAGATACATATCTTAATACAGAATTAATAATATAAGCAACATATTGTATTTTACCATATACTGTTATCTATTGACCATATTGTGTTATCGTTAACATTTTATTTTATTTAAACACAACCTTAGCATAGGGGTGTGTATATGTGTGTGCTTATGTAATCATTCATATTAACTTTTTCGGGGGAAGGAGGGAGAGGAAGGTGAATGTTTTCTGGGGAGTGAAATGGGGAGGGGAGGAGTCTCAAGAGAATAGAACAAAAGGAAAGCTAAGGGGGCTGAAAGGGATGTAATTCAATTATTATCCTCTGTGTATATCCTTCCTGACTATCCTATAAGTGTAGGATTACTGTGTCTATATATCAAAGTATCTCAATGGTTTCAGTATTTCTACTGGATTGGTTTCCCATGCAAGGTATACTATTTAACATTTTGTTAAAAAATTTGTCTGGAACTGTTTTCACAAAAGTTGTTAGACCTTCCATTATAAGATACTCTATTAATATAGTTTATTCCAGTGACCTACAGTAGGAATAGTTTCCTGGGCCCACAAATTAAAGATTGCCTTTTTTTGCTATGAAGAGCAAGAATAGGAGTAACTTCCTTGTTCCTAGTTTGAGTCTTTTTAGCAGGCCAACTACTAATACACTTGTTTAGAACTTTAACAGAACTTAATCTCTCTAGTACTATTTTTTTATTTCTTTCAGGATTATTTTCCAGACCTTTCTATTACCCAGCAGTTCCATATCCTATATATGAAAGAGAGCCTGGCTGTTTTACATTTCATAAGATATTTGGGGCAATATTATGTATTTTATTATGTAGAGATAGAGAAACATGCATTCTGTAAATTTAAAAAGTACTGAAATTGTACTACTTGGTTAGTATTTCAGCCAATATTTATCATCTATATTATCTCATTCCATTATTGACAGTCTACGCTCCATAGCTCAATAGCTTTATGTGGCTTGTCCTCTAAAAACATAGTCATGAGATTAATATATTCTAGACATAATCTTGTTTGCTGAAACTTCAAGCCTGTTTACAAAGTTTACTAATACATATAACTTTGTTGGTTCCTTTTTTATCTGAAAGTGTTCATTGAAAAAGTAAGCAATCTGTATAAATTCATATTGTATATTTTTAAAAATATACATCAGCTATATCTGTTTTAGGGGTTGTCCATCCGTACAGAAAAATTCCACTTTTCCTGGTGATATTTGCCTCAACACCTAAAAACTTCTTTATTCAGTCCAGTTTTAAAAGCAGTGCCACTTTTTATTATTTATATTCTGAGATCTCTTCTTTTTGTTTGGTCAAGTGCCTCAGGTATGAGATTAAGGGGTGACTTGATCACTATTTGTAAGTACCTACATGGGGGAACAAATATTTCATAATGGGTTCTTCAGTCTAGCAGACAAACGTATAACAAGATCCAGTGGCTAGAAATAGACAAGTTCAGGCTAGAAATAAAGCATAAGTTTTTAATAGGTTAATTAATCATTGGAACAATTTACCAAGAGCTGTGGTGGATTCTCCATCACTGGCAATTTTTAAATCAAGATTGTATTTTGTTTAAAAAAGATATGCTCTAGGTCAAACAAGAATTAATTCAGAGAAGTTCTGTGGTATGTATTGTGCAGGAAGTCGGCCTATATGATTACAGTTGTCTTTTCTGGTTTTAGAATCTATTCAAAGATCATGAGTCAGGCCTCAAAATGAATTTAAAAATAAAATTGGGTTCTTTTTGTTGTCTGGATTTTGAGCATTTAAGGGTCATGTTTTCCAACTCTTCTTCACCACCATGAAGGCTACACCTTTTATTTTTAATTTTTTTAATAAATGGAGATTTTCATGACTTCAGAAGCTGGGGCTTTAGGAAATACACTAAATGTTCTGTGATTTGTGATACAGTCAGAAAAGCTGACAGCCGAGTGCATGGGGGAGTGATGGGGAGACAATGAGAGGATGGGGAGGAGTGGACTGGTGAGACTAATCCCCCAAAATTGCAGGACTGCGAGGAGGGAAAAATGGGTGAAAAAAATCTCCATCTAAAATGAGGCCATTTACTTTTAAGTTTTTTAGTTTGTTTGAGTACTGATCCCAACTATCAGAGTTTAAATATCTAGCTGAAAGAAATTCTCCTATAAAACCTGCCCTCTGCACTTTGAAAGAATGTAATGATGATATCCTCCTCGAACAGAGACCCAAATAAAACTAAGGCTCCCGTCTACCCTACAATCCCTTGACCGGGTTACACTTTGTGTGCTATTTACATAAAGCCTACCCATGTCTTCGAGAGGCCTAAGCCTGATTTTGTGACCTGGTAACACAACTGTTACGGTCCATCCATATTTTAAATGGTAAGCATGTCTTAACCAGGAACTACTTAGCACAGTTATTTGCAGTGCAGATATGGCTGAAGGTCTTGAATATAGAAAGGATTAAATCTTGAAAGGCGCTACACAAGTTGGCATACACAATGTGCCTGATTAATGCACGTTTTAATTTAGAAGTGACTTTGCAGAGAGGAAGAAACACAAGTGTTTGCAGAAATGATTAAATATAGATGGAAGTAGCTGAATGTGGGGTTAACTCATACAATCCACAGCAGGGATGATGCATTCTCCGTTGTCCCACAGAAACATTACTGTGCATCATGTTCGTTCAGCAGATTTAGGGCGAACTCCATGCATGGGTCTCAGTAGAAACACACTGTGACTTAATTTTTATTTCTTGAGGGCAGCATTTATTAAATATATACTGATTGGCAAATTCTTTCTTCATGGAGCCTTTCCTTGATGCTTTGCTAGAACTGTGTAATTAGCTGCACCTGTTCTGTGAGTGATCTTACTGTGTCTAACAGCACTTCTACCTTGGGAGATAGTGTGCTTTGGGTGGGTGTACAGATCAGCCAGTGTATTAAAAAAAACCCCAAACACTTCAGATTACTAGTTATTTTCCTGTCTTTAGGCAACTTTTATTAGAATGTAACTATGCTGTAATTATGGTTGAGAAGATATTTCCAGAATAAGCCTCTATTTTTCATTCTTTACCTTACCAAAAATGTCTTGGTCAGACCTCTTTCATACCAGACATGAGGTTATGGGTCTATTACAGGAGTGGGTGGGTGAGGCTCTGTGGCCTGCAATGTGCAGGAAGGTCAGACTAGATGGTCATGATGGTCCCTTCTGGCCTTAAAGTCTGAGTCTATTAATTTTTGTGTATAGAAAATTTTGGAGGAAATGTGTAATCGTATTTTGTTCAGAGATACTGGAATACCAAAGGAGGTTATCTTTTGGCAGATAACTCATAGTTTAAAAATGGCTTATTAAATAGTCACACTTGTATGTGGTGGTGGTTTCCACCCAACTGGTCTGTCTTAATCTCTTACAGTTTTTGATTCTCCCTTACTTAGCACAGACATTCTTCTGCTTATGACATACTAGAGAAAACTTAGAGATATATCTTCAGCTGATGTAAATTGTCATAGTTCCATCGACTTCTTTGGAGCTGTGATGGATTTGGAGCTCTTTTGTAGTAACTTATGAATACTGTAGGTTGACCTTGCTATTGGGATGTTCACTGTATGAATATATTGGTTTCATTTAACAGTGGGCTGTATGGAAAACAATCGAGCAGGAAGAACAGCTCAAGGTAAACCACCCCACGGTGGGTTTAGGGTTGTTATGGGACCGTGGCAGAGCCTTAACCCTGAGGACTCTGTCATGACTTGCAGAGTTCACTGAACTGGTTTATGATGAGCAGGGCCCAAAACCTAGGAGGTGACAACCCAAGGAACATTCTCTGGATAAAAAGAGATTCTTCATTTCCAGAGGGGAAATAGTTGTTGAGGAGCTCTTTGGGGAAGCAGACTAAGACAGGCACCTGCTGCAGTGTTGAAGAAGCTAGGACACCTTCACAGGATGGTGAATTTTAGGTAAGACACAGATACATATGCACACACAGTTTGTTTTAAAATTCTTTTACTCTAAATGTTTTGTTCTGACTATTAAAAATTAAACAATATTTTGATTTAAGAAGGCCATCTGATCACTATAATCACCACTAATCACAAATTCCTGAAGGAAAGGACCACAGGCACCAAACTCAGTTGGACCTGCTAGGTAAGCATAGTTTGCACAGATTAGTGTAGCCCAGAGTCTGGTCTCAGAGTGGGAGAATTGTAGAACTCCACTCCCAGAAGAGGTAAGCACATAAGGCCTGACACCTGAAGTGGGTTTCCTCTGGGACAAAGATGCAGCTATCTTTGCAACCAGGACAGGTGCTAGGACAACTTACACCATTTTAGTATCAGTCCCATAATGTTCTGCAGCCTTTATGTTTCCATGTCTGTCTGTGTGACACTCTGCTAGCACAGTGGACTTTTCTGAAAAGCCATTAGAAACAAAATGAACAAAAGAAGATGCATTGTACAAATCTAAGACAGTAGTCAATGTAACAAGTTTTAAGTGGTTTAAAAAAAAAATGTCCCACACACAACTCTGGATGCAGCGTTAGCTTTCTGAGGGTGGGTAAAGTAAGGGCAAGTCTTCTACCACTGACACATTTGTAACCACTTACAGTAGCTAGTGGGCGCAAGCTTGGCGTGCTATTACACCCTTCCGTTTAATTCACTTGGATGTTACCAACGGGTATAGTTGTGCAATGCAAGTGACAACTTATCTCCTAGATGATGAGGAAAGAGTGTCTACAACTATGTGCGCCTTGGTTTCATGCAAGTGAGTACAAGCAAGTTATAGCTATGAGAGAACTAAAATATTTGAATCGAGCTTGGCCTCTCCCAGTGTGACTCTACTAGGTAAGGATTTTTGCATAGTAATCAAATTACGTCACGGTAAATCAAAGAGATTATGAATCTCAATGTAGATTTACACAGTGATGGATGAGTCAGTATAAAAGCCAAGAGCGGAACTGGGAATAGCAGATAGAACACAGCTCTTAGAATTTGGTTTCAAATCCAGGTGAAATATGGTACATGAATGAAACTGTGTGAGGAAATAGAGTATTGGGTAGTTCTGGCAAGTGTGATGGTTTGATCTGTTTTTTAATTTATCTCTGACACCGTTGTTAGCAGGCTTCTATAGCTGGCTGGAAGTTAGATGATAATTGTAATACTCAACTACCTGTACTTAGATGCTATCTAACCAACTAAAGCCAATAAAGTTATTTAAATAAGCATTGCAGGCAACAAATTATCACTATTTATTTACATATGAAGCAAAAATATGTCCATTGTTACAAATCTAGGTGCCAATTTTAGACATATGCACATGAGTACTCCCTTTGAATCTAATGAAGTTACTCGAATATGAAGGTGTTTGCATGTTTGGGGGCCTTAGTTTGTAAGGTTTTTATGTATTGATGAGGTATTGGAAGCATTTAGTAGAGGCTTCTTGAATCTCATTTCTGTGTTACTGAAGAATGTGTTTATAGTATACGTACACATACATACATATATCTCCAGGACAACTCGTCAAGAATTTATTTGTAAAGTTAAGTATATCTTGATCTTCACAAATAAGGCGAAGTGAAACCTGAATTTTTCCATATAATTACAAGTGGGTTTCTTGAGTGGTATATTCACAGCAGACTCAATTCTTTGTCATTGGGAGATCTGTTTGAGTATGGAGTGCATGATTTAGGCCCGTGACTGATAGTTACTTGGCTATTAAGAATTCATGATATTAATCTTGATTATATGCGAACAGACACACTATTCACTAGTCACTTCCCCTCTGTGCCTCAGTTTCCCGATCTGTAAAATGAGGATAATGATACTGACCTCCTTCGTAAAATGCTTTGAGATCTACTAATGGAAAGTGCTATATAAGTGCTAGGTATTTATATTATTACTACTACCCTGTTTTACTATACTGCATCGGTAATAGTTCCTTAAGTGTTTTATTGCATACCTGCCAGTTACTTTCAGATACTGTGTTATGAACTCTTGTTTATACAGGGTGCTACTCCTGTTGAAACTATAGGAAAAACTGTATTGTACTTGAGAAATACCATGAGTACTTAAAATACAGTTTCTGTAGATCCAAGACAGGAGAGTTATAGCTGTATGTGCAACCTTCACTTCGGTATTTTTGGCTCTTGAGTGCTTGATCATGGAATCTCTTAAAGTTTGCAGGATTAGTCTTGTCCCTGTCTTTCCCTCTGTATTCCACCCACATTCTTTGTGAGAATAAAAAATGGCACCGTGGCCATCTGGATAGTTCCAGGTCAGATTTGCTGAGGCAAAAATACTTATTTGTAGACTATCTCCTAGCCTGGCTAACTCTTCGGGATGCTCGCCTCCTTCTGCATCTTCACTAGTATGAAGATTCTGTGGGTCAAGTTCTGCCACATACACCTGTGCAATCTCACTTTAGTCAGTAGAGTTCCACAGGTGTGTCCAATTGTCCTTAGTAGAGTCTTTTTAAAATTCCTTGTTACCTTGGAAGTCCTCCTACCTCCCTAATGTAAAGGTATAATGCAGTACAAAAATGTTGGAATGGCATTCTATCCCCTAATGTAACCATGTGTATGTATATAAAGGTATTCTATAGTTCCATATTCATTATATCACTGGTTTCCATATAAAATTTGCTCTGTTTATAAGTAAATAGAAATAATTTTTGTCTAACAGTCAGCCCTGCAAAATTGTGCTGGGTTTTGACAATCAAGTGGATTTTTTTTTTTTTTAACATCTCCAGTGGTATCACCAGTATCAGAGGGTTTGCATGACAAATTGAGCTCTCAGCTACATCTGTGCAATTCTATTTCTTTAAATGATGCTCTCTTATCACACACATACAATAAACACGCACAAACCAATTTATAGATAGATAATTTTACTGAGGGCTTAATCTGCAAACAGTAATGTTGTACAGGTGTAAGAGGGACAGAGCGTATCCTGCTGAGCCTTTCTCATTGGTACTGGTGATGGTGTATATGATGGAAAGAGCCTAGATTGATTGTCAGAACCCAGAGTCAGGGGTGGTCTACACCACGAATTTATATTGCTATAGCTGTGTCTCTCAGGGTGTGAAAAATCCACATCCCAAGAGAAGTAGATATACCGCCTTACCCCCTGGTTATAGAGGGGCGAGGTAGGTAAAAGAATTCTTCCATTGATCTAGCTACCGCCTCTTGGAGAGGTGGATTACCTATGCAAATGGGAGAACCTCTCCCATTGGTGTAGGTAGTGCCTACACTGAAGCAGAGCAGCAGCACTGCAGCTGAACCACTGTAGCGTTTTATGTGTAGACGTATATCCTGAGTTCATACATAGAATTAGTTACGTGCCTTGAGCATGGAACCTGACAAAGTCACTTTTTAGAGAAGAACAACGCTTCAGTTGGTTGATCAACAATCGAAAGATTTAAAAAACAATTGATGTCCATTAGTCTGGGAAAATGGTTCCCGTATAACCTGTGTCTGTTCAGTAGTTTTCAGAATTGTATTTGTGTACAGAGCTGTGTAGTGCTGGTGTTGCCTAACTCTGCAGATTCAAACCATAATCCAGCTCAGTTGTGGAGCTCTTGCATCCAGCACTTGGAAAACTAGAGTCAAAGTGTACATATATTTCAGTTACTTTGAGTTGTCAAGTCTTGTCTTGTATTGTCTTATCCTTTCAGAAAAAAAAAATTCCCCCTGAAAACTCATAAAAATGTATACTGCAGTATTGATGCGTTTTGGATAGCGAAGAGGTCTGTTGCATTGCATATATATAATGTTCCAAAGTGGGTTTGCTGAATGAAGAGGTAAAAGTATTGATTTCATTCATCATAGATGCAGAGGGAATAAAATACTTGTACTGATAAACTTGGAAGGCTTAATTCAGGAAAGAATTTAGTACTTAGATTTTTTTTCTTAATCTAATATTATTCACTTCATCAGGTATCCATACAGTTCTCTCGTCAATGTCCATTTGTTCATCATTTTGATAACAATATAATCTTGCACTGAGAGAAGGCAGGGCTAAAGTAATAGGAGTCACTTGACATAACTTCTAAAAATCAGATCAATATTTTTATTGCATATTGCCATTTCAGTAAGCAGTGCTGTAATAACAAACTCTAATTCTTGTTAACACAACATGTACATTTAAGCACCTCCTCAACAGTAGGGGACCAAAAAGATGTTGTTTTGCCTTGGCTATTTTAACACCTATTTTAAAATAATGTAATCCATAAAATATCCTTTTAACTTGATAAAGCAAAATAACTAACTTCTGAGTAAGCTTTTACTAAATTGTAAATTAAATCAAAGTTCCCTACTTCCACAAACATCGATCCCATGAAGTCCTTCTCTACTTTTGCCAATGCCAGGTGATCAAAAATCATGAGTGGCTTTAAAATCATATGACTTTTTTTTTAAAAAATTGATCTTTTTATCTGCTTTCTGTTTTTTTGAGTCTTTAGGGTTCATGTTTTTTCAGCATTTATCTGTAAGCATGAAGGTTAGAAACTCGCTTTTAAAAAATAAACAAAATCTTGAGAATCTCATGTAATCACAGGACCTCAGATCTGGCACTTCAGAAAAGTATCAAATATAAGAGTCATAATAAAATCAGGAGTGTTGCCAACAAATCTACTTCTCCGAAAGCCAGAATAAATAAAACTTGCATTGTGTCCTGATAGCTGTAGAAGTCTGGCCCTTTCAGACAGATGGGTAATATGCTTGAAACAATACCCTGCCGCCAGCCCCTCTCTTGCTTCGGTGCCCCTGCTTATAGCAACTGTAACAGTATGGCATGTTGGAGAGAGTGCTTCTTAACAGATAGGTCTCAAGCCATTTAGTTGTATAGGTCAAAACCAACAGCTTAGTTTCCGCTTGGTAACCAGCAGACAGCTAATGCACATTCTGTAGCACAGGTGTCATGCTTGTGCCAAGTTATGTTGCTTAATAAGTGGGCTGCTGTGTTCTGCTCCAGCTTGTTTCTGGGTTGTCTTGGGCCATCGTGTCTGGTACAGCACATTGCAGTTGTTTAGTCTTGAGTGATAGAGGCCTGAATTGTGGTAGCAAGGTCTGTGTCTGAAAGAAATGGCCACAGACTCCAGATGAAATGGGGACTGAGGTGAGATGAATTCCTTGACACTGTTTCTATACAATCCTAATAAAGCAGTTGGGGATCTAACAGCATCTCCAAATTGCAAACTCTGGTAACAAATTGCAGACACCCTCAATAAGGAGGACAGATAGTCTTCTTCATATTTTTGATTTGCTTCCCCAAAGCCAACATCACCTTGGTCTTATTTGGATTGAGCTTCTAATGTCAGCAAAGCTGCTGACTTGCTGTGTAGCTTTAGAAAAATCATTTAACCTCTTGTTTACCTACCTTGACAAGTGTGCTGTGAGGCTTAATGCTAAAGCATTTTGAGATTCTTGGTCTAAAGGTGTTTTATAAAAAGTAAAAGCCGGGGAATTATTAAGTAAGAAATTGCCAGATTCCTACTAATAGGGGCAGAGGGAAGAAAGGTGTAGGTGGTCTAAGTGTATAGGCACAATGTGTTAAAGGTTTCTGTGAAACATCAATTGCTCTTTAATATCTTGAGTATAAGTAGAAGTCTGAACAGAAGATGAACTACGTGGTAGTTGACTTTATTTTTAAATATTTAGAGGAACACCTTAAATGTGCTAAAACATTTGTTCCAGGCAAGCTGCAAAAACAAGTATGTGGGTGTCTGCGTGGGGTGAGGGAAAATATTTTCGAGCTCTTATGTACTTTGAGTCTCAATGCTCATTTCCCTGGGGTAGAGATTCGCATAAAACACTGGTTGGAAAAACAAGAAAAAAGATGCTGGTTTTCTAAATATTTGAATTTAGCATTTCATTTCTCTAAATGAGAGGTTCTCAACCTTTTTCTTTCTGAGCCTTCCCCCTCCCCCCCCCCCCAACATGCTATAAAAATTCCACAGCCCATCTTTATCACAAATGTTTTTCTGCATATAAAAGCCAGGGCCAGCATTAGGGGGTAGCAAGCAGGGCAATTGCCTGGAGCTTTACGCCACAGGGGGCCCCGTGAAGCCGAGTTGCTCAGGCTTCGGCTTCAGCCCTGGTTGGCGGGACTTGGAGCCCCGGGCTTCAGCCCCAGGTGGTGGGGCTTCAGTTTTCTGCCATGGACCCCAGCAAGTCTAATGCCGGCCCTGCTTGGCTGAATCCTGCTCAGGGCTTCCCAGTGGGCCCCGAACCCCTGGTTGAGAACCACTGCTCTAAATGATATCTCCTGTAGTCAAACAATGTAGTGTCTATCACCTGAATCAAAGCACTTTCTGTTTCCTGCCTAGCTGCATCTCTGAGTTGTGAGCTTTGTGGTATGCTTTGAACACTGGAAGAACCTGTTAACGATATATATAATGCTGCTGCTTTTCCTCTGTGCACTTGGTCACCCTCCATTGCCTTCTGCTTGCTCAGCAGTGCACAAAGCTGTGAAATGTTCTGCATCACATACCTTTTAACTAACACCCCTTTCCCACTCATTTTGGACTTGATGTTTCATTCTCTACATCTTGATTATTTTTATTACTATTTCATCACCCATTATAAGTTTAACTTGGTTGAATTACTCTGCAAAGCACTCTGGATAATGCTGAAAACTTAGCCGAACACCTGCTACTCCTGACACATATATCATGTAATTCTTTAAAATAAAAAGGGACTGGTCAGAGACCACTAGTACCTGAATTGAGAAATAGACCGTCTGCATCAAGCAAATACATTTTAATCCTTAAATTCTTCTGTCTGATCAATTTAAGTCAGATGATTAGCTGTATTTTAGTGTTTTCCACATTTAAGTTCAGTCCTTGTTTGAATATTTTTTTCAGTGATCCAGCCTTGGTTGTCCTGTTTCATCTGGTCTCCACTTCCCCTTCCCTGCCCCATATAAAAAGTGATTACCCTTGCTCCATACTTGTCAGTGTTCTTTGTCTCAGTAGGACAGGTTCTACTATGAAAAGCCATATTTGAGCTGTTGTGTTTTGTAAAGCACCATTTACATTTTATAATATCTTTGCTGTATTGCATACATTCAGTGGCATGTCAAAATAGAATAGCCACTAAAAATGTATAGGACATATGCAGACAATTTGCAGTAGGACATAAAGGTATACAAAGAATCTCCCAAAGAATCTGAACTTAGCCACGCACTTTCTATCTTTACTTTGTGTGCCTCTTTTTCAGAGGTGAGATTTGACAACATTTTATAAAAATATTCATTAACTAGTGTATGTTGCTTCCACATATTGGTCTGATGTCTTCATTATTAAGTTGCTCTCATAGTTTTGAACTGGTTGGATGCAGGGCTGTGCCCAAGGGGGGGGGAAGGGGGCACAGGTCCCCCAAAATTCATCTAAAAAAACTGTATTTCTTTGACTCAGCCCTGGCGGCTGACTCCTGGCTGCTGCTCCGGCCCTGGACCGTGTCCCTGGTCGGATGGTATTTGTTTTTCTTTCTGATAACTGTCTAATGATGTACAGTGTCTTCATATCATTATGCGCTTCAATGATCCGTGCATCTATTGCCATTTTCTCTAGTGGAGGAAGGCAAAGAGAGGGATGATGTGGTCAAAGCTGTGGGCTAGGAAGCTGATCTTTACAGCAGCATTCTGAATGGAGATGAGCAAGGCAAAATTGCATTTGTCAAGGCCAGAGTAAAAAATTTTACCAAGTGGTACCCTTGAGAATTGTTCATCATTTTATCAAAAGTACTTGGCAGGGACAGGGAGTTGGAGTATGAATGTCTGCATTCAACATTAGGAGAGGTTGAAAACGTTTTCTGGACTTCTGGGACTTAGTATTATCCTGATTCATCTCTTGTTTTACTAGCCCTCTGTATTTCTCTTGTCGCCTCCATGTCCTCTTCTTTTGGACTCTAACCTTGATCCCTTCTTCTCCTTCCCCCATTTCATTGTATTATAGAAAAAGCAGAGGAAAGATAAGTGGTAACTAAATGTTTATAAGGTGGGTTTTTTGGCAAATGTTGAAAAAATAGTTTGCTAACACTTGCTAAACTTAACTGTAGTACCATAGAAAATACTATGTAAATGGCTATTCTTGGTGTTTCATATGTTTTAGATAGAGTTGTAAACTAGATTGCTATTGAATATTCTAAGCTCTTTTACCTGCTGTCAAATCAGATCTGGTTATGAGGAACTTATTTGATCACGAGTCGCTGGATAAGAATATATTTCCACACACTTTGAAGTAAATAATTTTGAAGCGGCAATGTTTCCAGGGTAGGCTTCACAAATGTAGCCTGACAGCATTGAAATATATCTTTTAAAACCCTAACAGCAGGCATCAGCAAGACTCCAGTCTATTATTACTTTAATTATCTGCTCAAATCTTTTGAAATTTTTCAAATATAAGAAACACTTCAGCATTTTTTGACAATGCAGAGTAGAATAGTGTAAAAATATTCATGTTATGCTTACTGTAAAGTAACCGAACAACTTGGTGAAAATGTTTGTACTTTAAATACTTGAATGTAGGTTGCTTTAAAGGGAAGATTTATTGTTGGTAGGAATGGTGGGAGAGGAAACACTTAAAAAAATAAAACAAAACAAAACTACTGTCCTGATCTTGCAGCCATTGCTCACAAGTAATCCATCAGGTAATGGAGTCACATGGAAGCTAGTGGGATCACTTGCACGATAGATTACTTACATGAATAAAGGCTGTAAGTCTGGGACTCATAGCAGCAGCAAGTAATTACATATTATGTTTAATGACTTAAAATTTGCACATCATAAAAAATTGGAAAATGAGTTTCTCCTTTCCTGACCCAACAGTTGGAGTTCACGCTTCATTGTTCTCCATGCAGCGGTGTCTGATCTCTCAAATCTCTCACTCTGTTAAAACATTGATCTTCACTAGTTAGAATCTGGATAACTCCAGAATGGCATAACCACTCAAATGAGTTCCCCTTCTTTTTCAGATTAATGTCAAAAGAGAAATTAGTCCTATTTTCTTATTATATAATGAGTTTATAGTTTTGTATTTAACAGGCTTTTACAGTTCTATCTTGGTTATAAACTACAATGATACAAGATAGTATTGAAGATAGATGTCACACTTAATAGAAGATTTGATATTAATCTAATTTTTGTTGCGCATTTTGTAAAAATTGCTTACCCGGATGGACAAAGCTGCAGTAATAGATTTTTTTTTTTTTTTTTTTCCCCTCAAGTACTGAAGTGGTGTGCCAGTATATCTGTGAATAGGGTAGTACTTTCTAAGTTTAAAATAATTAGCTGCTCCCTAAAATGCCTTCAGAAATAAAGGACTTTTTAATGCCCATTACAATGCTTGTTGTCTGTTAGTTTTGGTGAACCTTAGGGAAAGATCCACCATAAATATAAAATAATTACAACATTAATATTAAAGTGAGATCTCAGGCTCCCGTCCACCCCATCCAGAAAATTAGACTCTATGTTCTGGAAGTAACAAAACGGATGACATCAAACACAGGATGACACTGTAAAGCAGGGGTGGGCAAACTTTTTGGCCCGAGGGCCACATTGGGGTTGCAAAACTTTAGGGAAGGCTGTGCCTCCCCAAACAGCCTGGCCCCCGCCCCCTATCCAACCCCGCTCTCTGACTGCCCCCTCAGAACCTCTGACCCATCCAACCCCCCCTGCTCCTTGTCCCCTGACCGCCCCCTCCTGGGACCCTCGCCCTTAACCGCCCTCCCGGGACCCCACCCCTATCCAATCCCCCTGCTCCCAGTCCCCTGACTGCCCCAACTCCTATCCACACCCCTGCCCCCTGACAGGCCCCCCGGGACTCCCACGCTTATCAACCCCTCCCCGTTTCCCTCCCGATCGCCCCCATCCAACCACCCCCTGTCCCCTAACTGCCCCCCGGGACTCCTTGGCCCTTACCATGCTGCTCAGAGCAGCATGTCTGGCAGCTGTGCTGCCTGGCCGGAGCTAGACACGCTGCCCTGCAGGAGCATGCTGCCCTGCCGCCCAGAGCGCTGCCTGCGTGGCGGCGGAGGAAGGGGGACAGCCTCCGTGGCTGGGAGCTCAAGGGCCGGGCAGGACAGTCCCGCAGGTGGGATGTGGCCTGCGGGCCGTAGGTTGCCTACCTCTGCTGTAAAGTAATGCAATTTGAAAATTACATGGCTTTAAGCAATTTCATTGTGTTCTCTTTCCTCAACCCTTAGTGGTTCCACAGACTTCTAGGTGCTTCATTCAGCTAGCAGCAGCTCTACAGAACTTTACTCAAATCTGCAGGAGATACTAATCTCCTAATTCTATACATAAATGCAAGAGGATAAGGCTGTAATTCATCCAAGGGATTCTGATGAAACTGACAAACCACCAAGTGTTTTGATCTCTTAATGTCACTGTAATCTGTTGATGGAATTATAGCCCTCCTTTGTAAAATTGGGGGAATGTTATTGTTTTATTATGAGACACACAAGGTAGGTGAGGTAATCTCTCTTATTGGACCAGCTTCAGTTGGTGGAAGGGACAAACTTCACTGAGCTCTTCCTCAGGACACCTTTATACAAATTACACAATCAACAAAAGGGAAGAGAAATGCTCTTGTAGTAGAAACCTACTTGAAAAATATATAAGGCTGAGGACTGAACAAGTAATTTTAAAGATGCCGGAGCTCCACCGTAATAAGCATAAAGCTGTTTAAATTTAGACAATTCCAGCATTCAGAAAAGTGATGGCTCCAAATATAGCAGAGAACTCCTACCCGGTTTCTAATCTAGCAATAACTGAAAGACTATGTGCTTCTGACCCATTGGCCTACCAGTAAACATGGTCATAGTACAAAAATAGAGAAAATCCTCCTTACTGCTCACTTATTACAATGCTTGTTGAGGTCAGATTAGAAAACCCCCAAAATGGAGAACTAACTCTGGAAGAACAGGATTGCAACAGAGGAAGACAAAAATTGTCTGGGTAATATATAATAAATGCCCATGCATGCAATTGTATTTTCCTTCGTCCTGTGGCTGTAAACCGATAGACTCTATACATTTAGCCAGATTGCACGTAGGGCTTAAATGGGCGCACTCTGGTGTGCGCGTGCATGCAAGCGGAGCTGTCCCTTGACCTCTTATGGTCAATGTAACGAGTCATGATTTTGAAGGAGACTCTGTAAAGGGGTATAACAGCAGAAATATGGATTTTTTTTTTTCTATGAGCTGTCCAGGTGCTTTTTGGTTCCAAACCATCCTCCATGTGGAGCTGTGCGTGTAAACGGCAAAATAAGCCTATTATGATATCTTGGCTTTTAAAAATGTAAACAGAGCCCAACTTGATCTTACCTTTGCGTAAGTGAATTTATAGCAGCATATGTCTGAAGTACTATGTACAGTTGTAGGTGAGCTGTATTGTTTAACATTTCATGTAGGCTAATGTTAGAAGAATATTTTGTCTCACAATTGCACTGCATTTTGAGACACTAATGAAAGTCTTGTCAAATAGTTTGTTTTTGCCTCCATTTTTCAAAATTTGAATTGTCAGATGAAAAGCTTTTAGTATGCTTGACTTATTGTTCTAGTCAGGTAAAGTTTTTGAGTAAATTACAGGCTGATCATGCTTTTGAAAGTGGCTCTTGAATTCTGACTTTGTACAAAGGCTTTCTTTGTTTAAAATAACACATGTTGATGCTGCTTTGCAGGTATTGAATTTTTGTTACTTAGTGGAATAATAGGATATTTTAGTAAACCTTCAAACTTAAGTAATGAGTGAAACTTAAACCTCAGTCGAATAGTATGTTAGTGGTATGTTTTCAAGTGGTTAGTGCGTGTTAGTGCGTATTCTCCAAAAATCAAGCATTTTTCCTGCAAACTCTCAAGCGACGTTACAACATACAATGGTAGAAAGTGATAGTGGAGAAAGCAACGTATTCTCCAACCCCATGGCTATCTTCTTTCTTAGTGTTGTTGTCTTTCCCTCATCTTTGTGCCTTCTTTCCATTTGGGCCCTACATCTGGCTCACGCTCAGTGACACAGACTGCCATGTCACTTCCCTCTCATCCTCTTTAAAGTGAACTTCTTGCTAAAGGTTTATAACCTATAATCTCAGTCCTTCCTCTTCCCCCCCCCCCCCATGCTATTCAAGATAGATTACAGGAGGGGAAATGCCAAATGTTGTGTAACTAGCAACTCAGAAGTGTTTAACTGTTGAATATATCTGAGATTATGTACTGATTAAATGGAATGTTTCTTCCCTTTCACCTTTGGAAATATTGGGCATTCTTGAATGCAAAATCTGTGTGCCACCACAGAAGCTATTATTCATCATCAATTAAAGTATGCAACTTCTTGTCATGCTTATCCAATGGATGGATTCCATTATAAACAGTATTCTGGATTTTTCTTCTGCTTGTTTATTTTGTGTCCTTTTTCTTGCTTTATGATGTAAAAAGATGGCCAGCAAACTTTTTATTTAATTTTTTTTTTAAAATCAGGGAATCTAATATGAACCAAATGTGTTATCAGAATTTGTCTTTTATTAAAAATGTTAGTCATTGTTCTGGAATTGGCAAAAAACAAAGCAAAAATTAACTTAAACGTTGGCTGTTAATACATGTAATGCTAATGGAAGTGACATACATTGTCAGTCTGATTTTTTTCCCCCTTTTTGGGTGGGATGTCTTTATTGTGAGCTCTGTAATATAGGACAGTGCTATGTGGTAAATACACTGGTAAACTGGATGCTGTTGGACCATCATAGCTGTTTTTCTTACATTAAAGTCAATTGATAGTTTATTTTAAAATGATAACTTATTTTTAATTGAATCTTTCCAATTTCTTTTGTCTTTAGTTTGAACATAAGTGAATGAAATTTTCAGTAGAGAAGAACAATAGTCTAAATTGTATTCTTACTGTGTTAATCGTTGATGCCTATGTAAATGAGTGCACACTTTGGCCCAGTACCCCTTTTCTATACAGTCTTGATAGTGTGCTAAGCAGTGCACAGAACATAGCAGCAGAACTGTCTTAAGGTCTTGCAAAGGGCTCCACATATTTGTGAATGTTCAAGTGTTAAGGCTAATCTCTTCTTTCATATTGAAAGAAGATGCTCAGACCTTTGTGAAGAAAACCTTGAAAATATAGCTGTCAATTTATAATGTTTTATGGTTGAAAGTTTGTTGGGAAAGATCATTTCCTCCCCTTATAGATCCATCAAACATACATATACCCATGGATCCCTTTTATGGGTAAGGAGAAGACAAAAGTCCTAGGCCAGTTTGCAAGTGGGTTATACTGCATGGGCTTCTGCTAATTATGCTAAAGTTAACACAGCTAACTCCTCTGCTGAGCAGCTGACATGACTTCTGGCTACAGGTATGGGCGGCTAAATAGCACAAGAAGCATCTACTGCGGCTCTGGCTGCTCCATTGTCTACTTCCTTGCCAGACTGTGGGAGCCCTATTGCAGTAGGATGGGAGCTCAGCTAGCTTTGCCTGAGCCTAGGAGTTGCACTTAGCAATGCAATGGATGGCTCCTCTCCCCCCCACAGCTCCATATGGCAGGCTAGGAAAGATGATGAACTGGGAACCAACAACCAGGTACCGCTCCTAGATTCTCTGGCTCAGTCCTGGAGCAAGTTCAACCAGTCCCCAGACTACTCTCTTAGTTGTAACAGCTGTCTGAGGTCTGTCTAGTGGACCTTGCGCTAGCTGGAAGTAGCCAGAGGACCTTGATCTCTAGCCTCTCCAACATACATTCTGCACCAGGGTCTGTCAGATGCGGGAGTCTGACTGTGCTGGCTTTGTGTCCCCTGGGGGCTCTTCCATGCTGAGGGAATGGACTAACAGAGTTTTTTCTCCTTCAGTGCCACTGGCATGGAGTAGGACAGATTCCGCCCCAATTGCTGGTAGTGGTACCTTGACCTATTTGAAATATGTTTAGCTTGAAGGCTGAAAAAGTTGGACACTGCTGCAATAGTTAGAGAAGGCCATTAATCTCCCAGAACAGCTAGGATGGAGACGTACCAATAGATTTTAGATGTACACCACTACCCTGATATAACATGACCCGATATAACATAGTAAAGCAGTGCTCTGGAGGCGGGGCTGCGCACTCCGGCGGGTCAAAGCAAGTTCGATATAATGCAGTTTCACCTATAACGTGGTAAGATTTTTTTTTTGGCTCCCGAGGACAGCGTTATATTAGGGTAGAGGTGTATTTGTGCTGTGCAGTGTTACGCCAAACCATGCATGGTGTACAAAGGTACAAGTTTGTCTGAATTATGTTTAGGGATTTAATCTTTTCCGTAATTCTCTCTGCTACCACCCACTTCTTGTGTTAATTTAAATGTTTGTACTCTGATGTTAAAGAAAACATAACTGTTACATCTTTTCCTGTTTCCAACTGGCTAAAAATGTTAGCTGGTGTATTTTTGTTCTTCGTTGCAATATAATAATACTGTAGTAAATACTCTTGTGCTTGCTAAAATATTTAATCTGCATAATTAAATTGCATTAATACCTTTTTATAAAAAGAAATTGCCAGTAAAATAATTAGAGGGCTCCATTTTTTTTAAATAATAGATTATCATCCATACATAGCCTAGTTACAAGCGGATTTGACCTTTCCGTGAAATTTCATAATCCTCGTGCAGATATAAAACCGTGTATGCAGCCTAACTAAATATTTTTTACATAAACCAAGCAGGTGGAATTTTTACACCTTGGAGATTGTTATCTTTTTGGCAGTAATTACCTTGCAGGACTAAATTAGAATGCCTCTTGGATAACAAATAGGTGGCACAGAGTTCTCATGCAGGCTTTAATATTTCATTATTGAACGTATTCAGTGACCTTACTGTGGATGGACTGACCCACACAATTTCTAGTAGTGAGTGAAAAATTCTAAGTCTATGAAGCCTGTGAAAAAATTACTTCCCTTTTAAAAAGTACTGTACTTAGAGAAGCTTTGTGTTTGTCTAATTAAATATTACACGTTCAGGCATTTTTTTCCCAAGCACTTCCTTTTTTGTGCAAATGGGAATTCAGTAACCTGGATTGTAGTTATAACATTGTTCTGCCTTTAAGATGAAAAATCATGATCACAAGGTATTGGACCAAAACGGAATTGTAATCTGGTGATTAAAATCTCTTCTGTATTATAGTTGAACTGGTAGCAATGCCCATAGTTAAGGTTTCATGCTTCATGCATTTGTGAATCATCATCATGGTAAATCCCAAATGGTCGTGGCCTCCCTGCAAATTGAACGCCATCCAGCTCGATCTCTGCCATGGTGCTCCAGGTGGTCTGATGACCAGAGATGGACATAAACTGAATATACAATCACCGAAGATTTTGGTGCCCTCATGATCGCAGGCCATGTATACCAAGGGATGTCGCTACATGTGTTGGGCTTAGTCAGTCTTCCATTCTTATATGTATATACCAAAAAAGGTGCCGAAACTGAACCAGTATTGATGGAGTCAGTTGTGGGGTTCAGCTTCATTTGTGTAACTTAAAGCTAAATTCTGAGTTTACTCTTTCTAAAACTCTAGCTGCAGGTTCTCAAACTCCTTTGAGGGTGTTTTTTTTTTTCTTTTTTTTTCAAGGCACATTGGTCTAAGATGGCTGCTACTGCTATCCCATACCTTTTAAGGCAGACTGTTAACATGGGATAGTCATTGTATTCAGAGCCTTACAATACAGATTACTTGATGTAGTTGAGATGAGAAAATAGGACCTGAAGTGTGTGTCTGTCAGCAAATCCCTGGCCAATTCTTAAATTAAAATTTAGAAAGGGAAAAATTATTCACCTCACTCTAAATGAAATCCAGGAAATTTCAGGGCAGTCACCTAAAATAGAGGAAAGCAATGTTTTAAACAAAACTTTCATTAAACAATAAGGGTCTGCTGTACTGCTAAAGAACTTATTGCAAGCTTAAAAATTCATATAGTTGAAGGCATACTTATGATTAACTTTGCCCTAGAATGAGCTTACATTTGTATATCTTGAATGGGGGACTCACCTGAAAATTAAATTAGAGATTTAAAATCTGAAATTGAGGCCAATGTTGAGATTAAAAAACTCTGACCAAAGTCTAAAGAACGCTTGAATGGTGAGGAACTGAGGCAGGAAAATGTTTTTGTTCTTTTGTCCTGATCTGTATATTTCTTGTGCTAACTAAAGTAAAGTGTGATGGTTTAAGAATCCCTTTTACAAAGCCTATGTGTTATGTGCTTCAGCTATCATGTGTCCCTGAAGAGGTATCTGGTAAACCACCAGTTTGGAGCTCTAGGAGAGGATGGTGTTAAGCTACTTGGAGGATGTAGGAGGTCAGCACTGGTCCTGGAGGCCTAGGGCACCTGTTCATCGAAGTCCCAATTCTGGGAATGGGTAGCAGACAGTCTGTTCCAAGGAAGTGTGCCAGAGAGGCTGGAGCCTGTTGAGACCCATAGAAGCTTAAAGCACATGAGTCCAACGTGATGGGACCCAAACACAGCAGCCTGGTGAATGTCCGACAGCAGAAGACTTATGAGGGGTTTGTCGCAAGGACTTGTTAAGTGTGGGACAAGAAATTGACAAAAACAATTTATTCTATATAGAACATAGATTTAAAGTGACTTGATTTTATTTTTCATAAGTAAGAAAATACTGGGGATTGTCTAATGGACAATCGACCTAAAGTACTTTTGAAGAGAAGTTCTAAAACAGCGATTATTTTTTTTTAATGGATTTTTAATTAGGGTTGCCAACTTTCTAATAGCACTAAACTGAACACCCCTGCCCAGCCCCTTCCTTGAGGCCCTGCCCCTTCCCCTCTGTTGCTTGCTCTCCCCCACGCTCACTCACTTTCACCGGGTTGGGGTGTGGGGTGTGTGTGTGTGGGCTGTGGGGTGGGGCTGGGGATGAGGGGTTTTGGGTGCAGGAGGGGGCTTAGGGCTGGGGCAGGGTGTTGGGAGGGTGCGGGAGGGGTTCGGAGTGCAGGCTCCCAGTGGCACTTAACACAGCTCTCAGGAAGCGTCTGCCAAGTCCCTGCAGGCCCTAGGCGCATGGATGGCCAGCAAGGCTCCAGTATTCTGCCCTCACACCCACAGACAGCACCCTGTAGCTCCCGTTGGTTGCAGTTCCAGGCCAATGGGAGCTGCGGAACTGGCACTGGGGCAGGGGCAGTGCACAGAGCCTCCCTGGCTGACCATGTGCCTAGGGACTACAAGGACCGGGCGGCTACTTCCAGAAGCCACACTGAACTAGGGCATGCAGGGAGCCTGCCTTAGCCCCGGGGCCCCACTGTGCCAGTGACCAGAGCTATCAGAGTCCCTTTTTGACCAGGCGTTCCGGTCAAAAACCAAATGTCTGACTACCCGTGTGTGTGTGTGTGTATACCTCAAAGCATCTTATTTCAGCCAGAACCATGTCAAGAGAGCACTAGTCAACTCAAGCAAATGAGTCAATATATTAATCAGTCTGGTAGGCCCCTCTAAGTCTTTGCCCCACTTAATCATTATGTATTGATGGTTTTCCTTTTACTATCCTTCCACAGCTGCCCTTCCCTCCCGCCCCCCCAGCCTCCCCAGTTGCCTCTCTGAATCCTTTCTCAGGTTTGGTGTCTGGCAGTTCTAAAACTGCGGTTTGGCCCTACATTTAGCCATGAAGGGCATAAAAAATAACCTGTACAGGCTGAAGTTCCTGGATTAATTCTATGGTGCTTGGGCCCAGACAGTGTCAGCAGTAAGAGACCCAGGTTTGCTGCTGTGTGTTTCTCTAGTGCTCGTGATAGCCTATTTTATTTATTTATTTATTTATTTTTAATTCTTTAATTATGGTGGAAAAGTCCATAGTGGAAGTGCACATATTTGTATGCCAAACTACCTAGCAATAGATTCCTTTTCTCAGTGGCTGCTACTGCAAATCAACTGAGTTTTCGGCTGTGAGAAAATATCTTAAATGCAGAAATATTAATTCATCCTTAAGAGTTTGCAGAAGGCTCGTAATAAAGAATACAAATTGTTTTATTTGGGAAGATGAAATCACAAAGGGATTGATCTTTCGCTCAGTGAGAATGAGATTTTTCTTTATAATTAATGCCAAGGAGGCCACAATACTACCTAAATTACTAGTTTTGAGAGATAATGTCATTTAATATATTAAATGATTATAAGATTTTTAAGATAATTGGGACTAGGGCAATGTTTTGTTTGGTATGTAGTTTTTTTAAATGTTTAATTTTATGAAATAGTGATTCATGCTAGAAAATTATATATTGATTCATCCATGTAGGTGTCAGTTTTAGGCTTAAAAAGGATATTTATGTAAATCCTGCAAGGGGTAACTTTTTGCAGCTGCAGGGGTAATTAAAGTTAAGAAAGGATCTTTTTTAGAAGTGCGAGTACAACACACATGAGAATTAAAGAGAGAACTATATTTTTTTCACCCAGATCCCTATTGAACATCAGTCCTTATAAATTGTTGGAAGTAGAGGTTAGAGTGAAAGCAGTTCACTCACAGTAAAATTTGGTGTCAGATTATAGCTGAATATAGACCCTTTTTAAATGCTGAGTAACAGGAATTTGAAGAATTTGGTCATGTTCTGTTATCCTCAAGGGACACACTTTTCTGCTCAGTCCTCCAAAAATTATGCTGTGGGTTACAGGAAAGAAAGGCAGGAGGAGTGTTTGAAGTTGACACAATCAAAATGTGTTTCTAGTGAAAGAAATTGTGCTGGAAGCATGTTTCAGAGGCTTAATTTCTGACTATTGTCCCTTTCCGGTCAATTTTTTTCACCCAAAGACTCTTGAAATTTGATTAACAAGGTTGATCTAGTCTAGTTTCTGACTGACGTCCTGATGCTTCTCTAATTGAAGTTGTCAAGGCTGATTTCCCCACTCTGGCACTTCGAGTGCAGAAGGTAGGGGCCTGCAAGAATTTTAAAAAATTAATACTTGCCACTCCAGGCTTGTATTAAACTCCCAAGGTTAGCTTTTTTTTCTGACCTTGGCTTGGTAAACGCTGCCACCACCCAAATGCAAAACCCCTTTTTGGAACCCAGGAAGTCACACTTGGGAATTCCTTCCTGTGGAGTACCCTCAAGCCCTTTCATCCCCACCTCTGGGGAAGAGCTGAGAAAGAAAACAAAGGAAATTAGCTGTTGCCACCAGATAATTAAACAACATATGCACAAACCTCTTAGGACACCAAAAATTAAATCCTGTTCTTAAAAAAGGTAAATTTTATTAAAAACAAAAAGAAAGAAAATACATTTCTAATTTAGGCTTTTGCTAGATTTTAAAAGAGCAATTCCAAAAATTAAGCACCCAAAATAGCTTTCTTGGGGGTTCAGCTTAAAGGTTACAAGCAAACAAAGGCATCTGGGGTTAGCATAGAGGAATAAGAAATAAACAGAAATAAACCTAATCGCGTCTTTCTAAACATTCCTGATCTACTTACACATTTGGGGGTTCCTAATAAGTAGTTCTAGGTATGATCTGATGAGCTATGATCATACCTGGCTTAAAGCTTCTCATAGCATAACTGCTCCCTGTTCCCCTCTTTCCCGGAGAACCACAACAGACACAAAGGGGAAGCTTTTTCCCCCTCCATTTAAAAAAGTTCTAGCCTTCCCATTGGCTTTTTTGATTAGGTGCTCACTCCCTTTCCTTTTCCTGGGGGACTTTTTTTAACCCTTTAGAGGTAAAGCAAGTGGAGAACAGCCACCAAGAGGGACTTATAGCTAACTGGCTGGCTGGGTGTCCGTAAAAGGGAGCTCCCCATCCCCCACTTCATTTATCACAGAAGTCCAATGAGAATTTTTCTATTCGAATTCAATGTAGGCAGAAGTGGTTCTGAAGTTTGTAATTGGGTCTTTTTTCTTAAAAGTTAAAATCAAGTCACTTCCAAAAATAAGTTTCAGGTGCTATATATGCCTGTTGTACCCCCTGCCGATTCTTGTGGCTTTCCAATTTTGTGTCGGATGGGAAAATGTTTTCCCTCTCCTGTTGTGTGAAAGACCCACACAAACACAGATATTTGCTTATTTGATACCCAAAATGCTGTCAAAGGCAGGGCTTCACTCTTCCCTCTATAAAATCAAACTGAAAATTTATTTTGTCTCTAATATCCTTGAGATATAGTACTCTTAGGTATAAACTAGTTAAGTTTCCAGATTTATTATTATTATTATTTTTTTAAAGTTGACTCTCCTTGAGTTGGTCTGAAAACGGCTTTTTTCTGTGGAAAATTTCTAGGGGTAGGGGGAATTGTCAAAAATTTCAGTGAAAAAACCTTTTTTTGGTCAAATTCAATTTGTCTAGAAATTTTCATTGAGGAAAGCAGACATTTTCTGTTTAGTCAAAAATACAATTTGGGAAAATAACTTTTGACAGAAAATTTCCAACCAGGCCTCCTGTGTCCTTTTCAGGGAATGTGCCCTTCTTCTCCTTATGGCTGGCTTTTAGTTAAGAAGCATATTTTATGTGTGCTTCATGTTAAGAAGTGCTGTCTGGCATTTGTTGACCTTTCTTTTGGGGGATGCTGCATATGATCCCAGAAACAGTTTTTGCTATTGAAACTCCATGGATTTGTTGAGAAGCTTTATATAAGCACCGAAACCAAGCACATTACTTCTGAGCTACACTGGTAGCTGAGAGAAACTAATATGGGAAAAATTCATCTTGATTATGTTCCTGAAACAAAATTCAGAACGCAGTCAAAATGTACCTCGCCCAGCATGGGATTGTTACTCCTAATGGAAGAGTTGCTAAAATTATTCTTTAATGTGGCACAGGAAGATCTGTGGGATTGCCAGGCCTGTGCAATTTCATAGGGTGTAAATTCTGAATGCCATGGATTTTGTAGGGTGATTTTTGAGGGAGTAAGAGCAATGGGATAAAACTGAGTGAGGGAAATGCTTAGTATAAGAACATAAGAATGACCATGCTGGGCTAGACCAAAGGTTCAGCTAGCTCAGTGTCCTGCCTTCTAACAGTGGCCAATGCCAGATGCTTCAGAGGGAATGAACAAAACAGTGCAATTATCGGGTGATCCATCCCATGTGATCCAGTCCCAGCATCTATCAGTCAGAGGCGTAGGGACACCTAGATCATGGGATTGCTGTATTGGGAATGGTGTACTGGGAAGCCTCCTATTGGAGTATGAGAGAGAATCCCAAGAGAAATGGTAAATTCCATTATTTGAGTTCTTTAAAATAGACTGGGCAAAGCATTCAAGAGTATATTAGAGAACTATTATTATGTCTTGAGTTCCAGAAGTGAGTTTCCTGCTTTCCTATTCACAGCAATTAGTCAGGTGTTTTATTTCTTTGAATAAAAATGCCATACGGATTATTGGGTGATTCTGAGCAAAGATTTACATAGTTTATAAAGCCACTGGGATCACCTAGCCTAACCTCCTACATAACACCAACCATAAGCACTTTCCTGAATTTATACCTATTTGAGCTAAAGCACATCCTTTAGAAAAAAAATTCCTGTCCAACTTCTTTAAATACAGCATTAATTAAAATGCTTCTTTTACTAGGGGCCAGTTTTTCAAAAGAGCTCAGCACATTGAGCTGAGTTCCATTGACAACTGGGGCCTTGGTGTCCAGATGGGTGCTGCTGGTTGCTGAGCTCCATTGAAAATAACGTCACAGTAGTGGCGCTGAGTAGAGCTGGGTGAAATTTTTCAGCCAAAACTTGTTTTAGATTTGGGGACATCAAAATATTTCCCAAATTCATGTATTTTTTTACTAAATTCTTCATGTAGTAGAAAAAAACTTCTGAAAAAGTTGAAAATTTTTGTTTCAACACTTTAGAAACTAAACATTTTGACTTTTTTAAGTTAAAAGAATTTTTATTTTCAAATGGTTCTTCAAATTAATTTTAATATATATGGCCCAAAACAATTTTTTAAACTTTTTTTCTGTAAAATGCATTTTTTTCAGATCTGCCAGTGAACCAAAAAAATCAGTTATTCATACACCTCTGGTGATAAGACCTTGAAAATCTGTCTCTAAATGACCATGCTTTTGACTCAAGTAGCCTTTTACTAAATGTTCTCCTCCAGCAGAACTGTCATGCACTCACTGTATTGGTGCTATATACTGAGGCATCAGTGATTGTTTTCTCTCATGCTAATTCTGCTTGGATTTTTGCCTTTTGCCATTGCTTTGTGTGGCTATTTGACGGATGGGCCCAGACCCACTCATCTGTGTGTAGAGTGGCCTCAGGACCCTGGCTCCTTTGTTGTAGCAAGGCTGCCTGCCTAGGTTGGTATTCGCTTAACTACTTTTATATACAGTACCTTCCACCAGGCTGTAGCACACTACCCTTCGTAGGAAACAGTGCCTTGGTTCTCCAGGCCATCAGTCTCTGTCCTGGGCTGCTATCTAGGCCCTTGGAAGGGTGTATTGCAATGGTCCAATATTGCCAGGTGGGGTTCCCTTCCTGTCTTTGCCATCCATGTCTTGGCTCTCTTTATTGCTGTCTCTGCCTTCCCATTGCTTTTTGAATATCTAGGAGAAGACATCTTGTACTCAGTCGTGTGCACACAGACTGAGCTGCTGAGGGAAACATTTGGAGGAGACACCAGGAGCTCAGTCTTTGTGCATATGTCTAGATTACTCCAGTTTCTGGGAAGTGGACGATCTGGAGACACTGAGTGAAGAAGTGTGATCCGAAAACTGAAGGCACATTCAGTGCTCCTTCCAATTTCCATGCAGGTTGCTGCATAAGGTATCAACTGTAATCTCCATTTTCTGTTATGTAGTTCACTTTTTGGGTTGGAACTGTGAACTTTTTAATTCTCTCCTGAGGGTATTTAGAGTTTCTGGTAGTGTTACAACAGTCTGTTTTGACGATGGACCATTCAGGGTAGTATGTTACACTTGATTGGATAAACAAATCTCTCCCTCATACACATGAAGCAATTGAAAAAGTTGTCTCATGCTTCATTGTCTAAACTTGAATTGTTGGCCATTAAGAGTTTACTCTCTCGGTCAATGTTTGATACAGAATAGTACTTCTCTTTATTAAGATTAGGAAATAAGATTTCAGATTTTTTGCTGTTCAAATAAAAAAAAGTGTCATTCAAGTGTTAACACCTATGTTAAATTATCTTCTGCTTCAGCCTTGATCCTTGGTCTTGTCTGTGTACTTGATTGCTTACATCCTCTACTGCCTGAGTGGGATTAAAGGCAACCATGTCAACTGGACAAAAGTGTAATTCTTTAAACAAGGGTGCAGAAGGTGCTTTTTTGAATATTTGTATACAATTTAGCACAAATTATGTTAGTAAATCTGTAGTAGTCCTGCACTGGACCTATCTGTGTCAATATTTCCAACCTCAAGTATTCAAAAATGATGGGTCAGGTCCCAAAATCATGAGATTGGCCTAATGCTGAGATTTAAAAGCATAGATTTGGGCTTCTTTGTCTTGGTCTTCCAGTTTCTGAGCCATTAGGGTGCACTCATTTAATGTTTTCTCCACAACCATCAAGGCTAGAAACTTTTGATTTTAAATGAAGGCTGAGATTGTCCTGCAGTCTATTGATAATCAGTTGGGGCTTTAGGATAAATACTAAATACCATGAGACTCATGATACAGTCGCAAGAGCTGGCAATGCTGCTAACTACAGACACAAGATCATACCAATGAAGAAATTAATATTTGGCGTAAAGGTGGAAACTAGAAAGAGCACTTCAAACACACCAATCATTTTTAAGATAAGAGGTATATAAACAGTCCTCACAATAATTGTGCTTTGTGTGTGTGTATATATATACATAGAAATAGCTCTATAAGATTCATAGTATTAGCATTGAGTCCTGTGTATTAATATTCCTATTTTTTATGTTCTCAGAATATTTCCAGTAGATTTTTGCCAGTTTCACTGCCAATGTGGCAGTGTCTTTTGAAGGCATAGACTAGTTGCACAGTGTACAAAGAACCTCCTGGCTCAATGCTGTATTTCTGTACCTGTTTTTTTGCCTGTGGAAGCAGCAGGACAAACTGTTGTGGAGAGTCCCTCTAAAATCTTTGTGTAACAGTGCAGAGCAGATGAGAATAACGATATTGCTGTCCCCAAGCTAGTTTCTGTAGCCAGGGCCAGCTCCAGGCACCAGCTTAACAAGCAGGTGCTTGGGGTGGCCAAAGGAGAGGGGCGGCACCTGCGGCAATTTGCGGGCAGCAGGTCCCTCACTCCCTCTAGGAGCGAAGGACCTGCCGCTGAACTGCCGCCACCGATCGCGGGTTTTTTTTTTTTTTTTTCCAATTGCCACCGCCGATCGCAACTTTTTTTTTTTTTTGCTTGGGGTGGCAGAAATGCTGGAGCTGGCCCTGTGTGTAGCGCCTCAGAGGAAACCTTCCAGTGGCACTCATAGGTAGAGTAGTATAAAAGAGACGTAGGGGAGGAATTCTACAGATGCTCTTGGAAAATACTAGCTTCTTACCTTGCAGCTACATTGGAAGCCTTTTCTCTTTCTATTTTATATCCTGTTCTTTTGGATTACTAGTTAATAATTCACACACACTGTAGTTACCAATTAAAGAGAAATTGAATTTGAAGCAGCAGTAAGTTCAATTAAATATATTTGGGAATCGGTTATTTCTTCAATTGCCCAGGAAGGAGGTTTAATTATTTTAAAAATGGTCATTTCTTCTGGATACATTTTTTACTTTGCATGAGTGAAAAGAAAAAGAACCAACCATTAATTACCATTACTAAGGAATTAAATATTTTTAACCTCTGAAATTGTGTATTTTTTTAAGTTTTAAATAAAAAAGACTGATAATGAAATAAATATACATCTAGGCTGGATGGAGTGCATGTTTAATGCCAAAAAAAGGGCAATATAACGTTTAAGATCATGACCTTTAAAATGAATATGCAAATATAAAACGGCAGTACAATTAGACTGACCATTTAAAACTGAAAATTTGAGACAAATTGGAAGGGAAGGATTTATCAAATTTTGATTATAAAAGAATAAATAGACTTTTGAAGTCTCTTTGTATAGGAGTTTGGTTATTGCCATAGCAAAAACAGTGGCAAACTATCCAGTTTTATCAATTATATGAAAAGAGAGTGCAAACAAATTTCTTCACTGTAAGGTACATGTGTTCTATTTAGTATTGAATGTGACTAAGAACTGAAATCTATAGAAATGCATGAATGTGGGTAGTAATATGTTGTATTAGGCATGATTTGACTATTTTGCTGTGACTAATCAAAATATGTTTATCAAATATAAACTTGGAGGGTTTTCTTGTTTGGTGAAATGATATAACATATCCACATTTCATCTAAGTGCAGCTGCTTTTGGTTTATTCTTTATAGTGCAACTCTTTTACCTTGAATAGACCTACACTATGCCAAAAGTGAACTAAACAATGTGCAAGGAAAGCAATGTAACTGTCTTGCTTTTAAAAGACAATTTTAGTCACTTGTTACCCTTGTATGACTTACACGTCACTTAGTTGGCAATGTTAATGGAGTTCAGAGATGATATCATAGTTAAATTACACAGAGAACCGTTCTCTGGTTCTTATTGGGACATTCAGTAATATAGAGATGAATGCACAGTACTCTTTTACTGACTTTGGGATTGGGAGCAAGAGTAGCTAGGCAAGATGCCCAGAGCAGTTGTTTCAGTTCTGTCAGATGATGATTATAGTGAGGCTTTCGTTTTCTGGCCAGGTTGTTTATCATAATATATTGCACTCATTTGATGGCAGGTGTTGGATGATTTAGGTCAACAGTAGCATATTTTAAACTTTCCAGTGTACTGTATGGGAGCCTATAATGTTGTATAACACAACTGTTAGAGTGCCGAAGATAACTTTAATAAGGGTACTCCTTTTGTGATATGAAAATGGGGCAGATTAGGGGATAACAGTTTATAGCATCAACTTCTATAGTAATTTTTTTTTCACTTTGGAGTACTTAAACTTTCGAATGCTCAACAGTAATTGGGTTTGGTTCGGCTAGTGTAACCTAGGACAGAGTGCCTATGACAGCAACTGCATAGAAAGCCTAACAGAGTTCAGTAAACCTCTGCTTTACCAGGAGGTGCCTTTGCTTCAGTAGTGGATGGCGTGGCTGGGAGTCAAGGCGTGGCTGGGAGTCAAGGCCAGGCAAAGATGATTGACATGCGTTGATTTCCCACATTTCCTGATGGGCAAGTTTAAAGCTGCCCTTAGTTAGCAGATATGCTTGATGGATAGGGATGGTGCAAATACTGCTTTACCCTCTCCCTGGAGTGAATCACTGAGGTTACTGTGGTCCTCATTTGGCACTGAAGGGTGCAATTTTCACTCCTCTGTGCCAGTAGGGTGTGTTGAGCCCAGTGTGTTGAAGTCTGTTTTGCCTGAACATTGAGATTACTCTTTAGGGGTGATCAATTCAACCAGAATATGTTGAAGAAAAAACAGCTTTGCTAGGGGGCTGGTGGATAGAGATCTGTGTTCTGATTATTGATGTTTTTTGTTTCAAATTGAAAATTCTAATGACCCATGAAAGCCACAAGGTTGTACCAAAATCTACCATGTCTGAATGTGTAGTTTATATCTTTTTTCCCTTTTAAAGTTAGAGGTGGAGTTCTACTCATCTTGTTTGTAGCTTGTGTATATTTTTAAGGGCTTGTCTATGTTTGAAATGCTACAGCTACAGTTTCCATTACAACTCCTTGTTCTTTCTCAACTTTCTGTAACATCCCCTTTGGACTTAACTTTCCATGATCTTTGCCTGTTTCCTTTTTTCTTCTAATTACAGAAGAGTAGGGAAATATAAAAATCAAGTTGGTATACACCTGATTCTCACTGAGAACTAGTGCCTTTGCCTTGTGTGAGGAGAAAAATTAGTTTTGATGTTAGGTATAGCTGTTTGGAAAAATACTACTTTCTGTGGTGTTGTGTTCAGCAGCTGTGATGCTTACTGCTCCTAGTGTTTTTCATTGTCTGTGAGCAGCATGTTTTACGTCTATCAACACAGGAGCACTTTCAGTAACTTTCTGGATGTTCTCAAAGAAATGAGCCAGAGTTGCCCTTGGTGTTATTTAAATGACTTCTTTACCTCCTCTGGGCTGGGATGTGGGTGACACACACAATTTTGATTTGTAACTGTCTGTCTGGGATTCTTGTCAAAGTATTTCATTTGTCCTAGTTTCCTGTTACAGCTCTTCTGTAAATCCTTCAGTGCTAAGTGTCACTGGACCAGGAAGCTTGTCAGATCTTGGCACTAAGATTTTCTTTTGTCATCTTGACTATGGGGCTCTGAATTGGTGATGCTGATTGTGAGGTGTGCTAGAATATTCTAACAATGCTAATATGGATTCCTTGAATCTGCAAGGCTTTTTAAATCTAAACTGTTTTGCTATTTGTACTGACTTTCTATTCACACATTTGACTCTGAATAGTAATCACTTGACATGGTGTGCTTGAATTCCTATCAGAGAATTGCTGAAATTAGCCACTTGTGAATTGTGGCTCATTATCTACTATTAATGTAACTGGAATCCAGTTGTGAGCAAACTGCAATTTACAATGTGTTATGACACTATTACTTGTTATATTGTACAACAGTGTAAAATCAAGGGAATTTGAGTAGTTGTCCACTAACAAGTAATTTTGTGTTTGAATTCAAATAGATCTGCACCTACCTTGGACCAAGTGTGATCAGGAATTCTATGAGGTTTAAATGACTCTTGCATTGTCTCCAGTATTTCCTGCAGATTGCACCCTTGGAAACAATCTTTGCTGGTAACCTGCATGTCTGCTTGAAAGAAGATCTCTCTGGCTCTGTTCTTAAACTTCTCAATACTCAGACTTTAAGGTCAGACGGGACCATCATGATCATCTAGTCTGACCTCCTGCGCATTGCAGGCCATAGAACCTCACCCACCCTCTCCTGAAATAGACCTCTAACCTCTGGTTGAGTTACTGCAGTCCTCAAATCATGGTTTAAAGACTTCAAGTTATGGATAATTCACCATTTACACCCTTCCAGGGTCTCTGCCAAGCTGACCAAAAATTCCTTCCTGACCTCAAATATGGTGATCAGTTAGACCATGAGCATATGGGTAAGACCCTCCAGGCAAGAATACTTGGGAAAGAATTCTCTGTAGTAACTCTGAGTCCTCCCCATCTAGTGTTCTGTTTACAGCTCTTGGGGATTTTTGACAATGGGCCACACGCCACTGAAGGCAGTCCCATCATAACATCCCCTCCATAAACTTATCAAGATCAGCCTTGAAGCCAGTTAGGTTTTTTGCCCCCACTGCTCCCCTTGGAAGGCTGTTCCAGAACTTCACTCCCCTGATGGTTAGAAAACTTCACCTAATTTCCAGCCTAAACTTGTTGATGGCCAGTTTATACCCATTTGTTCTTGTGTCCACATTGGTGCTTAACTTTAAATAACTCCTCTATCTCCCTTGTATTTATCCCTCTGATGTATTTAAAAAGAACAATCATATCTCCCCTCAGCCTTCTTTAGCTTAAGCTAAACAAGCCAAGCTCTTTGAGTCTCCTCTCATAAGGTAGGTTTTCCATTCCTCGGATCATCCTAGTAGCCCTTCTCTGCACCTGTTCTAGTTTAAATTAATCTTTCTTCAACATGGGAGACCAGAATTGCACACAGTATTCTAGATGAGGTCTCACCAGTGTCTTGTATAATGATACTAACTCTTCCCTGTCTCTACTGGAAATATTTCACCTGATGGATCCTAGGAGTGCAGTAGATTTCTTTCACAACCGCATAACATTCACTGCTCAGTCATTCTGTGATCAACCAGTTTTCCTCCTCTGTCACTCCCAATTTATAAATCCCCAGATTATAGCAAAACTTCTTGTTGTTAGTCCCTAAATGCATGACTTTGCACTGTTACATTTCATCCCATTTCTATTACTCCAGTTTACAAGGTGTGACGAAGTGAGACTGTTCTTAATGTTTCCTCTGAATACTGTGTGGGTACCTCAGTTTCTGGCCAACCCTCCGTCGCCTAGCAACTAATGGCCAGGCCCTTCCCCCCTGCAAGGGGATGCAAAAGGTGTGGGAGAACAAAGAGGTCAGGTGACCTCCTGGCTCGGGAAAGGAACTCAGCAGAGAAGGAGGGGGTGGAGGGGGTTTCAGTTGGGAGCTGGCTGGGGACGCAGAGTGAGTGCAGACGTGGTTGTCTGGCTCGCTGGGCCCCAGAATGGATCCGGCTGAAGGATCCCGTTCGCTGGACCTACAAGCTCTGTTTTAAACCATGTTCCTGTCATCTAATAAACCTCTGTTTGGCTGGCTGGCTGAGAGTCACGTCTGACTTCGAAGTGGGGGTGCGTGCAGGACCCTCTGGCTTCCCCAAGACCCCGCCTGGGCGGACTTGCTGTGGGAAGCGCACGGAGGGGCATATGCTGAATGCTCCCAGGACAGACCCAGGAGGTAAAGCCGTGTGAGCTTCTTGCCCTGAAGACAGTCTGCTCCATGGGAGAGGAGGCTCCCCAAAGTCCTGACTGGGTTTGTGGGGAGCAGTTCCAGAGCATCGCCTGGGGACTCCGTGACACAAGGTCATCCAGATCTTCTTGCATGATATTCTGGTCCTCCTCCACATTGACTATACCTCCCAACTTTGTGTCATCCACAAATTTTATTAGCGCACACTAAATTTTTGTGCCAAGGTCAGTAATAAAAATGTTAAATAAGATTGGTCCCAAAATCAATCCCAGAGGAACTCCCCTAGTAATCTCCCTACAGCCTGACAGTTCACCTTTCTGTATGACCTGTTGTAGTCTCCCCTTTAACCAGTTCCTTATTCACCTATCAATTCTCAGATTAATCCCATCTTCTCCAATATGACGAATAATTTTCAGTGTGGAACTGTGTCAAATGCCTTACTGAAATTCAGGTAGATTAGATCTACTGCATTTCCTTTGTCTAAAAAATCAGTTATCTTCTCAAGGAAAGAGATCTGGTTTGTCTGGCACAATCTAACTTTTGTAAAATCATGTATTTTATCCCAATTACTGTTCTCCTCTGTCCTTAACTACTTTCTCTTTCAAAATTTGTTTCAAGAGCTTGCATACAATTAAAGTCAAACTAACCGGCCTGTAGTTTCCTGGATCACTTTCCCCCTTTCTTAAAAATAGAACTATATTAGCAATTCTCCAGTCATAGTGTACAAACACTGAGTTTACAGATTGATTGATTAAAAATCCTTGCTACTGGGCTTGCAATTTCAGGTACCAGTTCCTTTAATATTCTTGGATTTAGATTATCCAGGTCCCCCCAATTTTAATTCCATTAAGCTGTTTGAGTTTGACTTCCACCTCCATATCCTCGGTGCCATTAGCCACCCTGCTACTATCCCTTTGATTTAAAGTACCGTATATACTTGTTCATAAGCTGAATTTTTTTTAGTAAAAAAGGGAAACACCAGAGAAGGGGGTTGGCTTTTGAACGGATATAGAGAGGGAGAGGTGGGACACAGTCCTCCCTCCCCCTCCCCCCCAACAGAGGTAGCAAGGAGAGGCAGCATAGTCAGAAGGGAAGAGTTGGGGCCAGAGTCTCTCCGCTTCTGGCCACGCTGTTCTCCCCACAGCTCTGGGGCTGGCAGGCTGCAGCCGTGCCATTCGGCCCCACCCCCCAGAGCATGCTGCAGCCATGCCACCCGGCCCTGCCCACTGGAATATGCTGTGGCTGCGCCGCCCGGTCTGGCCCACCGGAGCAGGCTGCGGCTGCGCTGCCCAGCCTGCTGGAGCTGCTCCAGTCAGGCCAGAGACATCCTCCCCTGACCCTCCCCAGATAAGGTGGGAAGGGATGGGATGGGGAGAGTGTGGGGGTCCTGGACTAGGGGTGGGGTCATGTGGGGGGGGTGATCACAGGGATTACTCCCCTGAACCCCAGCTTCTCCCCCAAAAAAACATTTCCCCACCAGTTGGTGTCCCGGCCCGTCAGGGTAAGCTGGCGCGCCGGGACACTTTGTTTACTTAGGTTAACCTCCGTGCCTGCGGATGCTTGAGGTAAACAAACCATCTCGGACCACCAGCGGCTTATCCTGATGGCCCGGGAACCAAAGTTTGCCGACTCCTGAATTATAGGGTCGGCTTATGAATGCACCATAAATATTTTCCATTTTTACTTATCCATCTTGTGGGGATTGGCTTATAAACGAACCAGTTTATGATCACATATATACTGTAATTCCAAGCCTCTTCCACATTCAGATCCTTTAGTTCTTCAGTCCAGTTCACTTCCCTAACTAATTCCCTTAATTTTTTAAGGTTAGCTCTTTTGAAATCAAGGACCCATGTTGCAGACCTATTTTTGTTTATCCTTACATTTAGTTTAAACTGAATTAGCTCATGATCACTCGGATCAAGGTTCTCCGCTACGATCAGTTCTTCTACGAGGTCCTCACTACACACCAATACCAAATCTAAAATGGTATCGCCTCTTTGTTGGTTCAGCAACTATTTGTTGAAGAAATCTGTCAGCTATCACAGCCACAAAAGTCTGGGCCCTACTATTATTAGCACTTGTCATCCAATCTATATGTGGAAAGTTAATCTCCCATAATCACACAATTCACAGTAGTATTTATTTCATTAAAATATTAAAGAGGTCTCTATCGATATCCAAATTGGGTCCTGGTGGTCTGTAGCATACCCCAGGCTCTATATCGGGGGAACCTCTGGTAGCTTTCTTCAAAAAAGTGATTTTGGCGCAGACAGACTCTGTCTTACCCATTCCATCCCTTCTAATTTCTTTACAGTCTACTTCATCATTAATCTACAATCCAGTGGGCATGGTGAATAATTGGGTGCTAGTATAACATGATGTCCTTTGCGCAAACTCCTTTCAACAGTTTTATCTCAATAGTCCCAGTAAGATGTTAAGTTTGAAGATTTCTGGGCTTTTCTGTTTAGCCATCTACTTAGAATTATTTTTCAGTTGTAAGTTTGAGTCCTCTTGTTTCTCATTTGAGCGTCTCTGATCTTTCTATTAGAAAGAGGTAGTAGTGCAGTCATACGTCCTTCAAATGTCTCTTTCTGCAGCCTTTTAAATGAATGTTGGCTATAAGAAGCTCTTCACCAAGATGACATTTCACATTTAATGAGTACTTCTGCAATTTCACTATCACTTTCTGGAGTATAGGCAATCCTTTGAAGAATACTTTCTGTAACGTGGCTTTTGTGGTGTGTGTCTACATTGGTAAATGGCTATCTATAAACATAATGAAACCACTCATGACCATAAACAATTGCTGGCATTTTTTCAGTTTTGACCCTTGAATAAATTTAATACGGTACTTTTAAACAAGCCAGAATTTCACTTCAAAACCACATCTGCTAAGTTTCTCAAGTTGCCTTTTTTTAGTCTTTGGCCTGGTCTACACTACGAGTTTAGTTCGAATTTAGCAGCATTACATTGAATTAACCCTGCACTCGTCCACACAACGAAGTCATTTACTTGGACATAAAGGGCTCTTATAATAATAATAATTAATAATTAATGGAGATATCCCATCTCCTAGAACTGGATGGGACCTTGAAAGGTCATCGAGTCCAGCCCCCTGCCTTCACTAGCAGGACCAAGTACTGATTTTGCCCCAGATCCCCAAGTGGCCCCCTCAAGGATTGAACTCACAACCCTGGGTTTAGCAGGCCAATGCTCAAACCACTGAGCTATCCCTCCCCCCCATAAAATCTATTTCTGTATTCTTCCCCGACAAGGGGAGTAGCGCCGAAATGGACATTGCCATTTCGAATTAGGGTTAGTGTGGCCACGATTCGACGCTATTGGCCTCCCGGAGCTATCCCACAGTGCACCATTGTGACCGCTCTGGACAGCAATCTGACTCGGATGCACTAACCAGGTAGACGGGAAAAGCCCCGTGAGCTTTTGAATTTCATTTCCTGTTTGCCCAGCGTGGAGAGCATAGGTGACCACGCAGAGCTCATCAGCACAGGTAACCATGCAGTCTGAGAATCGAAAAAGAGCACCAGTGTGGACCGTACAGAAGGTACTGGATCTGATCACTATATGGGGAGAGGATTCTGTGCTAGCAGAACTATGTTCCAAAAGACGAAATGTCAAAACATTTGAAAAAATCTCCAAGGGCATGTTGGAGAGAGGCCACAATAGGGACTCATATCAGTGCCGCGTGAAAGTTAAGGAGCTCAGACAAGCCTACCAGAAAACCAAAGAAGCAAACGGAAGGTCTGGGGCAGAGCTGCAGACATGCCGCTTCTACGCTGAGCTGCATGCAATTCTGGGGGGGGGACACCACCACTACCCCACCCCTACCCCACCCCTGACCGTGGATTCCAAGGAGGGGGTAATCTCAGCCATGCCTGAGGATTCTGTGGACGGGGAAGATGAGGCGGAGGAGGAGGAGGACGACGAGCTTGTGGAAAGTACTCAGCACTCCGTTCTCCCCAACAGCCAGGATCTTTTTCTCAGCCTGACTGAAGTACCCTTCCAACCCCCAGACAATGAGGCCATGGAAAGGTTTCATCTATCACCCCACCATAGTTAGGGAATCCCATTGCAGCAAAGCCATCCACTATGACCTGCACATTTCCCAGAGTCACTACCTTTGGTAGCAGCAGCTCAGTGATTGCTTTGGCTACTTGCATCACAGCAGCCCCCACAGTAGATTTGCCCACTCCAAATTGATTCCCGACTGACCGGTAGTTGTCTGGCATTGCAAGCTTCCACAGGGCTATCGCCACTCGCTCCTCAACTGTGAGGGCTGGTCTCATCTTCTCATCTTGGTATTCTGGCACTTCAGGGCAGGGGAAAGCAAGTCACAAAGTTCCATGAAAGTGTCCTTACGCATGCGAAAGTTTTGCAGCTACTGGGAATTGTCCCACACCCCCAACACTATGCGGTCCCACCAGTCTGTGCTTGTTTCCTGGGCCCAGAATCGGCGTTCCACGGCTATAACCTGCCCCATTAACAGCCTGATCTCCAAAGCACCGGGGCCCACGGTTTGAGAGAATTCTGTGTCCATGTCCTCATCACTCTTGTTGCCGCGCTGCCGTAGCTGACTCCTCCTCGCCTGGTTTTGCAGGTTCTGGTTCAGCATAAACGGCACGATAATGTATGAGGTGTTTGAAGTGTTCATGACTGCTGTCTTGAGCTGAGCAGGTTCCATGCTTGCCGTGGTATGGCGTCTGCACTGTTCATCCAGGAAAAAAAGCGCAAAACAGTTGTCTGCCGTCGCTTTCACGGAGGGAGAGGGAGGATGTACCGAGAACCACCCACGACAATGTTTTTCGCCCCATCAGGCATTGGGATCTCAACCCAGAATTCCAATGGGGGAGGAGACAGCGGGAACTATGGGATAGCTACCCACAGTGCAACTCTCTGGAAGTCGACGCTAGCCTCGGTACATGGACACACACCACCGAATTAATGTGATTAGTGTGGCCGCATACACTCGACTTTATACAATTGGTTGCCAAAAATCGAATTCTGTAAGTTCGGAGTAATCCCGTAGTGTAGACATACCCCTTGTACAGGACAGCTTGCAATGTGTTCAGAACCCAAACAAAAATGTGACACTGAAAACTGTTTCTTCTCCTGTTCAGATAACTGATTGGAAAGTTTCACAAAACCCAAAGTCTAAATTTTGTGCTGAGGTCTTCTGAAAAAACTTAAACAAAACAAGCTCCCTCAAAAATTACTTTCCACCTAATAGTTATTAGGGGACTGATAATCAAGGTTTCTATAAAATGTTCCATTTAACCTGAACGCTAATGTCACACCCACAATGTGTATTATAAATGTGCCTATCTTCTGTAGTGCATGCCCTGATTTGTTGACCGGATAGATATCTGAACAACTTGTACAGAGAGCTAGCAAATTCTTGTCTTTCTCATGTAGCTTTGATCAAGTTACACCCATTATGAGATGTGTTTTAGCAACTTCAATATGCATGAATTACATGATGATACATTTCCTCTTGGGTAGAGCCAGTTTAGTTGAATGCGTCAGGCTATGAAGTATGGGCTTGTGTATCAGACTGAGAATATTAGATTGGGTCATCGGTGCACAAAATGTTGGAAACAGTGATAAGTGGTTTAAGCCAATCTTAAACAATGTTTTACTGGTGGGTGATGCTATCCTTCATTTAGGTCAGGATATTCATATGCAGTATCTACTTACACTTAAAATGTGTTCAGTATGTATTGATTTAATTAAATAAGAGTTGGTGCATAATTAAAAAAAATAAAATTAAGAGGTGGGAATTCATTCATTTCCTCTCTCCTCCTTCCCCACCTCCCCAAAAAACCCACACACGTAGGTTGATAAAGTTCTTACTTAATGCACTGAATTTCTGAGAACTAAAAGTAGAGAAATTCAGATCTGTGTGATCAATGAACCTTATTATATTAGCACTGTCAAATTGAAATTTCCCACTTCTCCCTGAAAATTTTGTAGCATCTATGGTTAAAAGTAACATCTAAGCTGAGTATAATTGATGATGTATAATAGATTTTTTTGTATTGTGCATTATATAGTGTTTCATATATAACTGGTTTTTATTTTCAGATTGTCTCGTACTAAAAAAAACCACCCCAATCCATTATAAACGCAGAAGTTGTGCCACTTATGATGTTGCTCCAATTTAGTTAAACTCATTCAACTTTTTGTGTAGGGAGATTTCAGCCATTATTGTGTGATTGTGCTAGCTGAAGTTAGAGTAACTCTTAATAAAACTCACTTCTATAGTTCTACCTCCCACCCAATCCTTTCCAAACAGTAGTTTTTACACACCGTCCAGGCCAATTCTTGACATGCAGAGATAAAAAAAAAAGCCCTTTTATGTAAAAGATGTTACCAGTTGTACACAATGTATATTAAGTAAAGCACTGTGGATGTTTACTGGTTACTGTGTGACTTTGGGAATTAACTTCAGTACCTTTTTTTTTTTTTAGTTTTCCTGCCAGTAGAATGTGAAAAAAACACCAAAACTTGACTACTACCCAAGGGTGCTATGATGCTGTGACAGGGGGTGTACAACCCCACAGTGGTGAGGCAAGCGTTAAAGAGCTGTTCTGAGCCCGAGGCCACGCCCCCTTGCCTCTGCTGGGCGTGCTCCCAATGGAGGGAGCATTTAAAAAAAGAGCGACTCAATTCAGTTTGGTGGACAGCAGTCAGGTGTAACAGCCTCCTGCCGAGAAGTCACCAGGATGCCAAACTGCTGGGATTGAGTCTCATAGCCAAACCTATGGAAGCCCATTGACCACAGGAGCTGAAGATGATGACTTGCTTTTGCTGACTCAGGAGATAGATCAGTGGGGAACACAGGAGGGACCCCAAGTCCAGCCCAAATTGGCGCCGGAGGGACTGGAACAAGGGTAGGAAGTGAGCCAGGGAATGCACTTAGGAGTACAAGGGCTATTGCTTCGAAGGGCCCTGGGTTGGAACATGGTGGAGTAGGGTGGGCCTGGATTTCCCTACTCCTTCCCACTCGCCAGTGAGTGATACCATCCTGGGCTGTTGTTGCTAGGCAAGGCAGCCTTTGGATTCGCACCAGTGGGCAACATTACCCTAGCTGGGAAACCTGCTAGGGAAACTGATGCTTGGACTCTGCTCAATATGTGTTATGCCCCAGAGTATTGCCATTAGGCACTACTGTTGTCCCAGAGCACGCAGCCAATCCCCTGACAGATGTTTAATGAATTAATATTTGTAGTCCTTTAAAATCCTCTGGGAGACTCTTTGGCCTTATGTGAACAAAAATTTGCACTGATTTTAACTAAATCTGAACAGTCGCTTTGTTTGAATGCTTTGAAATCAGTTTTGACTGCTTTATATTGATTTAATTAAAGTCAATTCCTTACTGACCTGGTTAAATGATGCAGCTTCAGTGTCTAGACAAGGCCTTGGAATTACAGAGTCTGATTATTTTGTGCAAAATTTTCAGATCCTGTAGCTAAGAAATAGAAATAACTTGTTAGATTACAAACAGTGAGAGCATGTAATTTTAAAAAAGTTACAAGTTAATTTTGAGATAAAACTTTAAATCGGGAGCTAGGTGGCACATCGCCTTTTACTGTGAGGGAAATGGGTTGAAGCCTTGACCAAGATCTTAAAAAAATGTAAACAGTAATATATTATTGGTTATTTACATAGTTTTATCTATTGTTTGGTACGTTACCTTTGTAAAAGAGCTAAGTTAGTATAATGGAAGAAACACTTAGCTGTAGGAATTTTTGCCTTAAAACGCCTCAAACATGGAGAAACGCCTCTAATTTGAAAATCATATCTTCTTATGAGTACTTTATACCTACTATTGTTAGATGAAAGTCCTAGAAGAACTGAAGGAGATTAGAGGAAAAAACATCTGTTTTCCCGATTCACCCATGTGTGTTTATGCTGGACATTTGACAGCACTTTGTGTATTGTCAGTTCTCCTATTTTGTAGATAGTCAGTTGCAATTGCTATTTTATGCGACAGCATGAGACCACCACTTGTGCAGTGCTCTTGGGGTGCTTGCATTCATGCATTTTCCCAGGCTTTGCAGGATGGTATTTACTGTTAAAATTCCACAGTAAAGCTCAAATTGAACTGGCAGTAGGCAGTGGACAGAAAGGAAGTGGAGACGGGATGGACCCTATCGTATTAGATGGTAATACTCTTGGGTCCGCTGAAAGACTGTAAAGCCCTTCAGGGACCAGAAAAACCCAGTGCATGCTTTCTTTTTAATGTGTGCATGTTTAAAGGGTGCTTTCTCATGAATGTTGCCTTTTTCTTTTTTTAAATGGATCAATTTAAAATAAACTTGTCACTTTATTTTTGCATTTAGGTTATAATGTAGAGTTTTTGATAAATGTATTCTGGCTTTTTTTTTTCTTTCCTACAATTTCAGTCCTTAAATGGTAAACAAACATTGTGGTTAAGTCAGCTTCCCGTAACTTTCCTCACCAGTGAAATTTAAAGTTGGGTTTGTTTATAGTTCCTGGCATCTTCCCTCGAAGGAAAAATCTTCAGTTGTTGTAAATCAGTTTATCGCCTCACTAGAGCCTTTATGCTTTACATCAGCTGGGGATCTGGTCCTCATTCTTTATCTACTGAGCCTTACTAAACATTCTCCAGTCACTCTAATTCTTCATGAACTGACAAACTTTTAAGTGACCTTTCTACTACCTTGGCTTTTTCTATAAAAAATCTGAAATATGATTCATCTCAGCTAGGGTTGCCAGGCGTCCGGTTTTCGACTGGAACACGCCGTCGAAAAGGGACCCCAGTGGTGCTGGTCAGCACTGCCGACTGGGCCATCAAGTCCGGTTGATGGTGCTGTGGGTCTAAGGTAGGCTAGTCCTTACCTGGCCTGGGGCACCGCACTGCGCCCCGGAAGCAGCAAGCAGGTCCAGCTCCTAGGCAGGGGGAACCATGGGGCTCCGTGTGCTACCCCCAGCTGAGCACTGGCTCCGCACTCCCATTGGCCGGGGACCATGGCTAATGGGAACTGCGGGGGCAGTGTCGGCGGGCAAGAGCAGTGTGCAGAGTCTCCTGCCCCATGCCTAGGAGCCGGACCTGCTTGCTGCTTCCGGGGCGCAGTGCAGTGCGGAGCCAGGACAGGCAGGGATCCTGCCTTAGCCCTGCTGACCAGGAGCCACTCAAGGTAAGCCCAAAGTCCCCTCCCACAACCTGAACTTCTCATCCACGGACCCAGCTAGAGACCGTACCCCCTCCTGCACCTCAACCCCCTGCCTCAACCTGCAGCCACCTCCCGCATTCTGAATCCCGGACCCACCCCCCAGTCTGGAGCCCCCTCCTGCACCCCAAACCCCTCATCCCCAGCCCCATCCCAGAGCCCTCACCCGCTCCCACACCCCAACTCCATGCCCTGGCCTGGAGCCCTCTCCCATACCTGAGCCCTTCATTTCTGGCCCCACTCCAGAGCCCACACCCCCAGTTAGAGCCCTCACACCCTCCTGCACCCCAATCCCTACCCCAGTCCAGTGAAGTGAGTGAAGGTTGGGGAGAGCAAGCCACTCAGGGAGAGGAAATGTAGTGAGTAGGGGGCGGGGCTTCAGGGCCGGGGTGAGCCTAGGGTGTTCGGTTTTGTGCGATTAGAAAGTTGGCAACCCTAATCTCAGTTTGGTCCTTAGTCATCTGTTTAAATTTCCAAATCTCTGCACTGTCATGATCAGAACCTTTTAGGCCACTTTGGATATGTCTACACAGCATCTAGATACCCACAGCTGGCCTGTGCCAGCTGACTCGGGGTTGCAGGGCTCGGTCTGTGGGGCTGTTCGGTTGCTGTGTAAACTTCAGGCTGGAGCCCACACTCTAGGATCCAGAGCTCAGGCTCCAGCCCGAGCCCAGAAGTCTACACAGTAATGAAACAGCCCTGCAGCCTGATTCCCGTGAGTGGAGGCAATGTGTTGCAGGAGTCACGTGGGGTCACGTGCCCTCCAGATTTCTGAAAGCACGGAGCTGCCTTTGCAGGGCTTGCTCAGCTTAGCTTGCCGGGAGCAGAGGGTGGAGGGGTTGGCTCTGTTTTTCTCATGCTGTGCCCCACCCCGGCACACTTCTGGCTTGCTTGGCCCCTCTCCCCCTCAGCTGGGCCTGCATAGGGAGTAGAGCGGGCAGGTCAGAGCTGCTTCTCCTGCCGGGTGAGGGAGGCTGCTCTGTGTTATTGCTTTTGTGCAGTGTGGTGGCTGCCTGCAAGAGTCCGGCTTGGGAGGCAGCAGCATCCCATGTGGCATGTAACCCTGGTGGGGTGGGGAGAGTGTGGCAGGGCCGGGTGCAGGGTCTCTGGGGAAGGTGTCTGGAGCAAGTTCCCTGTGCTTATCCTGAGTTAGGGGCATTGCCTGCACCCTTCCCCTGCTGAGGTGTCCACGATGGGACAAGGAGCTCCGGGGAGAAACTCTGTTGCTGTGAGTCCTCCTCTGGAGCTGGGACTGGCCTGGAGGCACCTGCTCCTTCAGCCTCAGCCCCCCAGGAGCTGGTGGGATTTGTTGTCCGGGCCCAGGGAGGTGGGGCCTGGAAGGTTCCTGCACCCAAAGACGACGCGTGGGGCAGTCATGTGCCTCTCCCTCCAACCTTTAAATTGTGTTCTCCCCCTCTCCCCATCAACAGTTATGTGTCACTTCTGCCCGTGAGCCCGAGTCAGCTGGCATGGGCCAACTACAGATGTCTAGGTGCTGTGTAGACATATACTTACTCTCTGGAAAATGTATTTCTTTCTTAGTCAAATGGTAGCTTTGACCCAGAGCAATTTCTAACTCAGCTGAGTTTGTAAATCGCTGTAGTTGTTACTGGCTTCTTTCTTGCATATTGTTTGTTTATACTTCAATTTTAATTTCTTAATTTTTTTTCTAAAAACAGACATTTAAGGTAAAAAAAACAACAACGATCCTTAAAAATTTCCGTACCTATGCTAATAGAATATTAGGTGTTCAAAGCTAAAATAATTTTTAAAATTGACTTGACTTTTGCAGTACAAGCAATTTGTTTCTATTTGCATGTCATCTGGCTTGAATAATGAGGCTAAACTGGTGGGCTTTTGTGTTGAGCCATTTTCTGGTTCTCATGCACTAGTGTTATAGGGGAATGCTTATTAGACGTAAATATTTATAATTTCTTTGACAGAAATTTTAAAAGGAAAATCAAAAAGCATATTAGATTCTGTCTCCCCCCCCCCCGCCCCCCCATTTTTTAACCCTATCTTTATTTTGGGCAGAGTCTATTTGGCAAGGCTTTTTTTGTTTTGTTTTTTGTTTTTTTATTTTTTTAAATCAGGCTAAAATTTTCAAGCATGAATCCAAATTTAGGCACCCAAATAAATGAAGTGTTGAATGCTCATATATCCTATTAAATTAATGGGAACTGCAGGTGCTCAGCCTATTTTAAAAATAGGCTAACTTTTACTTAGACCCGTAGATACATAACTTTAGGCTTTTAAACTAAAAATGTTGGCCTCAGGCCCTAACTCAGGCTTGTTTACTCACTTTAAAAAAAAAAAAAAAACACCTCTTTTTCTGTGTACCTCCTCTTCCTCCTCCACCTTTCCTGAATTTTATTTTAAGTGTGTTGCTTTTCTTCAGTCATGTTATGAAATATCTGATACTCATATCCTCTAGGTCACTTAATTGACAGAAGTGTGTGTTTTGTTTTGTTTTTTTTAATCAACAGGCATGCCCAGCTAGACTAAAGGTCTCTGAATACCTTCCCCTCCATCCTTATATGTTTTGTGCTCCCATACTTTAGTCTGTCTGATTTTATTCACTCTACCAGATTCCTTAGCAAAGAATGTCCTAACAATCATAGATTCATGATTTTTTTTTTTACGCTTCACAACTGAGCATTTGTTCTTTGGCCTGTACCCAAATTTAACAGAATTTAGTATCTTTAGATTTTTTCCTGCTTTTTTATATGATAAATTATTGCATTTGCAACATGTAATACACCAATTAACAAGCATAAATATTTTATGTTTAGGATTACTTAGATTGTAAACTATTTGGGACAGGGATTATCTTTTAATTATGTGTCTAGGGTGCTTAGCAAGGTGAGGCCCTGGTACATAATTACTGGTGCTACAGCAAAAATAATAGAATTGGAAAGCAAGAAACGCATGATCTATGGGGAAGCCATAAGCCAAACTAAATTGATAGATGCAGGTATGATTTTGTACACTTTTCTCACCGTAATAAGCTTTTATGACTAAGATCTAATTAGAGAACCAAGGTAGCCATTTAAAAAGTCCACATTTACCACCAATTACTATACATTTGTAATACAATTGTTGTATTAAATGTATGCTTACATGTGGCATGTAAGCTTGATTGGCTCGAACTTCTTAAACTTGTGATTCCTGCATGATGATCTTAAAATAATGATTTACCAATTTAAAAGCCACCCTTCGTGGATTCTTCAAAATCGTTGTCCTGCTTCCTGTGAATTTCTCCATTGTTTGGCAGTTGACTGCTTCTCTGCTATGGCCTTTGGCTCTGTCTTCTCCATGTTGCATCAACAATGTTTGTTGGAGGCAGTGCTTCTTGTCATGCATGGGGAAATGAGAATGAGCTCCCAGGAGGCTAAGTAATAGGAACAGAGCAGAGCTGGGGTAGAGGTGTAATCCATGCAGGAAGAGGACACATCTTTTATTTTGAAAGGTGGGGCAGGAAGCGGAGTCCTTAGCAGACTCACAATAACTGAGGTAGGACAGCCTTGTCAATCCCCTGGGACTGTGTGTCTTGGTACAGTGCCCAGAATATCTAGTCACTTTACAGAAAACAGCAATCAGTCTGTTCTAAGTAACGCTGTCTGTTATGCACCAAGTTATATTCACAAAGTGTGTCAACACACAATAGCAAAATGTGGTGTTTAAAGACCTCATGTAAATGGCATTGTTTTGAAAAGGAGGGTCTCCAAAAGCTTCCTGAATTGATATGCTTAACGCAAACAAAAACCAAGAAGCAAGTTATAGCTCACCGTTTTACACCTGTGTGAAGACATTTGCTTTCTGCTTAACTGGCTTCATTTGTTGCTTTGACTTCTTAAAAGTTACGCTGGGTGCAGTGGTGATTTCACAGAGCTCAGTGTTCTGTTTAAAGTCTAGTTTAGCACCACTTTGGGAATTGTATGTCAGTTGACATATATTGTTAATAACTTTTCTACCACCTACAGAGCTGGTTAAATAATGGAAAATATAGCACTGAATAATTATTCAGTGCATATGTTGTCGAATTTCCCAATGAGTAAGTCTCAATGATCCACCTCACTGATTCACCTGATCCAATGGTTGTACAATTGTTGACCTAAATATCAATTTTATTTATACTTCTGATTTTTTAACACGCATACGCAGCTAACTGTATTTATTACCTTTTGCTCAGAATCTCACGTGTGTCTGGGAAACTAAATTCTTCCGTTACTTTCATTTTTCGGATAACAAAGAGGAGGATGAAGTTTATTTGATTTTAAAATTGTTGCCTGAACATAAAACATTTTTCTCGGTGCTATCTATTTTTTCTGTGAGTGATAGATTTCCTGTTTTAAATACAATTGCCCCTAGCTGCACTTACTGTTTCTTTTTCTAGTCAAACAAATTTTTGTGCCCTGTATAATCAGTCCTTATTCTGTCATTCGGGCTTTAAGTTTAGTACATGACTGTAGGAGTCATGTAGCTTGAAAGTCAACCTTAGAGGTGTTATCTCCAGGATGAATAGCTTCACAAGGCTGAATGGTCACTGGATTCATGCTGAGCAGGGCCTTCAGTTCCTGTCCCTCCTGCTCTGCTCAGCTCTTTAGCTAATTGCCTGGTCTAGTGAAGCTCTGGAGCAGAGTGAGTTCTTGGTGATGGCAGCTGAGGTGGTGTCTTCTCTCATGCCATCTCTGATACAGAGGAGGTCACCTTGAGGAAGGTGATGGTAAGTTTCCCTGCAAGGCTGGATAAGCTCTCTGCCTGTCCTGGTGGCTGCTGTGGAGCAGAGATTCCCTAGTGCTGCAAGAGATTAGGGAAGAGAGAGAGCCATGTTCAAAACCCGATCAAAATGCAAATACAAAGAAAGTGCTGGTCTCTATTGTCAAACATCCCAGAGATAACTACCATCAAAATAGCTTCCTTGGCACTCTTCCCAATTACGCTATTTGGCTTGTGGGACTGTCCTGGGGCAGATTCCAGTGTGACAACAGAATCATAGAAATGCAGTATGGATAGGCAAGAAGACTTAAGACTGTTCTATCTTTCAACTCGCAGATATAAATAATTCCTTTACACTCTACAAATCCTTGTAGAGAGTTGTCATATTCCCCTTATTAGTTGTAATTTAGTCAATCTATACATATTCTTTCCTAAATATATGAAGGTTGATTAAAGTACTTTAAAAAGGAGGACATGATCATTGATTGCATCAGTTTTCTGCCCTGAGTTATGAACTCACAATCAGCTGTTTTATTTGTGAATTTTCTCAGCTGAGCACCCAAGATGACATAAAATTTAAGAGACTGAGAGCTATCCTGTTCAGTGTACATGCATTAAAATAACAAGTTGTCCATCACATGACTCTGACAGTTGCTGTTACTTTTAGACTTGTGCAAGTATAAATAATCTGAGAACAACGTACAGCGTGATTGAGTTCCATATTATGCCGTTTTCTAGCTCTTTTAGCCTCCAAGCTCTTCCAAAATGGAAAACCTGAAATACAACCTAACCTATTCATCTGCATATGCACAAAGTTAACTTTTCCCCTGTTTGTTGTTTTCTCCTAACTCAGGTGTAGTCTTAGGCCTGGTCTACACTAGGAGGTTATGTCGAATTTAGCAGCATTAAATCGAATTAACCCTGCACCCGTCCACACAACGAAGCTATTTAGTTCGACATAGAGGTCTCTTAAATTCGATTTCTGTACTCCTCCCCAACGAGGGGAGTAGCGCTAAATTCGACATAGCCATGTCGAATTAGGGTAGGTGTGGATGGAAATCGACGCTAATAGCTCTGGGAGCTATCCCACAGTGCACCACTCTGTTGACGCTCTGGACAGCAGTCCGAGCTCGGATGCTCTGACCAGCCACACAGGAAAAGCCCCGGGAAAATTTGAATTCCTTTTCCTGTCTGGCCAGTTTGAATCCCATTTCCTGTTTGGACATTGTGGCGAGCTCAGCAGCACTGGCAATGATGCAGAGCTCTCCAGCAGAGGTGACCATGCAATCTCAGAATAGAAAGAGAGCCCCAGCATGGACTGATCGGGAAGTCTTGGATCTGATCGCTGTGTGGGGCGATGAGTCTGTGCTTTCAGAGCTGCGATCTAAAAGACGGAATGCAAAGATCTACAAGAAGATCTCAAAAGCCATGACAGAGAGAGGATACAGCCAGGATGCAACGCAGTGCCGCGTGAAAATCAAGGAGCTGAGACAAGGCTACCAGAAGACCAAAGAGTCAAACGGACGCTCCGGATCCCAGCCCCAGACATGCAGTTTCTACGAGGCACTGCATTCCATTCTAGGTGCGGCCGCCACCACTACCCCACCACTGACCGTGGACTCTGAGGATGGGATATTTGTCGACGGCCGCTTCCTCGGAGATGTTAGCGGATGGGGAAGATGAGGAAGGTGAGGAGGAGGACGAGGCAGTCGACAGCGCTTACAATGCTGATTTCCCAGACAGCCAGGATCTCTTCATCACCCTCACAGAGATCACCTACCAACCGTTCCCAGGTGTTAACCCGGACCCTGAATCAGGGGAAGGATCAGTCGGTAAGTGTTTTAAACATGTAAACATTTATTTTGAACAGAACAGGAATATTAACAATGGGTTTTTCATGATTAGTTTGCCCTAGGCGCTCTACTTTTTAGTCCTTGCCAGTGCAGCTACTGGAAAAGAAGGTCTATATGTCCGGGGATAGAGCTGAAATCCTCATGGGACATCTCCACGAAGCTTTCCTGGAGGTAATTGGAAAGCCTTTGCATGAGGTTCCTGGGGAGAGCGGCCTTATTGTGTCCTCCGTGGTAGGAAACTTTTCCTCGCCAGGCTACCATCAAGTACTCTGGGATCATTGCCTTGCAGAGCATGGCGGCATACGGCCCTGGTTTTTGCTGGCTTTCACGCAGCATGTGTTCTTTCTCGGTCTCAGAAATTCTCAGCAGAGTGATGTCGCTCATGGTGACCTGCTTAGAATTAGGGGAATGTTACTATTGGGACTGCTTGCCTGTTCCTTTACAGAACTGTCACCAGCGGTTTACAGCCACGCGGTGGAGGCGGGAGAGGGGCAGCATACAGGGATCTTTCCCGCAAGGAGTGGGACAGGGGCAGAGTTCATGCTTGCCGGATTGCCGGCAGCAGGAACTGCCCAACGATGGTAGCATTGCTTTGAATGTGAAAGGAGGGCACTGCTATAATTTAAGTTTTAAGCAGCCAAAAGTCTATGGCTTACCATGTCAGCCTGATACCCGAATTCTGCTGTCCTGCCCCACTTGTCTGATCTCCACTGCAAGACCCTAGGCACTGAATGCGAAGGCCGAAAATTCGACCTTGTCCTGAGTGCGCATGTGATAGGTGCTGTGCATGGTCTTGTTCACAGAGAGAGACTATGTTAATTGTTCACAAAAAATTATCTTTGTGAGGAATTCACTCCCTTTTTCCCATCCCACAGCTGCTACTGTCTCCCGACCTACCCTGGCATCCCCCTCGCAGAGGCTGGCGCAGATTAGGCGGAGAAAGAAAAGGACATGGGACGACATGTTCTCAGAACTTATGGCCTGCTCCCGAGCCGATACGGGCCAGCAGACCCAGTGGAGGGAGAACATGTCGCAATACCAGCAAGCACACAGCGAACGGGAGGAGAGGTAGCGGCAGGAAGACCAGCAGGCGACTCAAACGCTGCTTGGACTAATGAGGGAGCAAACGGACACGCTCCGGTGCCTTGTGGATGTTCTGCAGGACCGGAGGCAGGAGGACAGAGCCCCGCTGCAGTCTATCTCTAACCGCCCTCCCCCGCCACAGACTCCCATACCCCCCTCACCCAAAGTCCCAAGAAGGAGGGGCGGCAGGGGCCATGAAAACTGTCACTCCACCCTTGCAGACTGCTCAAGTACCAGAAGGCTCTCATTCCCAAAAATTTGATAAGTCCTTTCCTTCCCGCCTCACCCAAGCCCCGTCCCAGTTATATCTCCTAACTGTGTAGTTGTTAATAAAAAATACGTTTCTGTTAATTACTGTTTCCATCATGTTCTTTCAGGGGAGAGTGTGTTTTGAAGGGGGGGAAGGGGGTTGGTAATTGGAGAGGACAGTCACCTTTACCAGGGTACAGACACGGGGGCAGGTTCAGCAGAAGGTCACACACACATTGCAGTCACTAGGCACCCTGGTCAGTCTGGGAGGTGGTTTTCATGTTCTGGGGAGGGGGGGGGGGGGGGGCATGTGACTTTGTGGCGGGGGAGGGCGAATAGAGATCTTATGCAGCGGTCCTTATCATGGATCACAGAGCCACGCAGCAGGGGATCTGTAACCGTCCTCCCCTGCCACAAAGTCACATAGCCCCCACACACAGAGTCCCGAAAAGGAGGGGTGGCAGGCTCCATTGAAACAACCAGTCCACCACTGTGGACCGCTCTAGGAGCAGGAGCCTGTCATTTCTTGAGTTTAGAAGCGTTCTTTCCATCACTACGCCCGCTACCCACCACAATCTGCGTCCCAGTTTCAACACTTTACCGTGAAATCCGTAATAAAGAAAACTGTGTTCATTAACAAAGTTCCATTTATTTTATTTTTAAACGTGTGTTGGAACGGGGAGGGGGACGGGGTGAACAGGGTATGTAGCTGGAGAGGATAGTCAACAGTAAGTGGGTAAAGAAACGGCGGCAGGTTCAGCTTCTCTTTAAACAAACTTAATAGTCACAGGTTACCCTGCTCACTGAGGAACCTAGCTTTCAAAGCCTCCCAGATGCACAGCGCGTCCCGCTGGGCTCTTCTAATCGCATGGCTGTCTGGCTGGGCGTAATTAGCAGCCAGGCTATTCGCCTCAACCTCCCACCCCGCCATAAAGGTCTCCCCCTGGCTCTCACAGAGATTGTGGAGTACACAGCAAGCTGCAATAACAATGGGGATGTTGGTTTCGCTGAGATCAGAGTGAGTCAGTAAGCTTCTCCATCTCCCCTTGTCCAAAAGTACACTCCACCACCATTCTGCACTTGCTCAGACGGTAGTTGAAGAGTTCTTTTTCAGGGTCCAGGGCGCCTGTATAGGGCTTCATGAGCCAGGGCATTAGCGGGTAGGCTGGGTCCCCGAGGATCACTATAGGCATCTCCACATCCCCAACAGTTATTTTCTGGTCCAGGAAGTAAATACCTTCCTGCAGCCGTCTAAACAGACCAGAGTTACTGAAAACACGAGCGTCATGAACCTTGCCCGGCCATCCTACGTTGATGTTTGTAAAACGTCCCCTATGGTCCACCAGTGCTTGCAGCACCATTGAAAAGTAGCCCTTTTGGTTAATGTACTGGCTGGCCTGGTGGTCCGGTCCCAGGATAGGGATGTGAGTTCCATCTATAGCCCCACCACAGTTTGGGAATCCCATTGCGGTGAAGCCATCTATGATGACCTGCACGTTTCCAAGGGTCACTACCTTTGACAGCAGTAGCTCAACGATTGCGTTGGCTACTTGCATCACAGCAACCCCCACGGTAGATTTGCCGACGTCAAAGTGATTCGCGACTGACCGGTAGCTGTCTGGCATTGCAAGCTTCCAGAGGGCTATGGCCACTCACTTCTGGACAGTCAGGGCTGCTCGCATCCGGGTGTCCTTGCGCTTCAGGGCAGGGGACAGCAACTCACTCATTGCCACCATGATGTTCACAGCGCAGGGTCCCGTGCTTTGTGAGAGGTCTGTGCCACTCTCAGACTTCATGTCCTCACCGCGCTGCCGTAGCCTCCTTGCCCGATTTCTCAGCATCTGCCTCTGGAAAAGGTGGATAAGGTGCGAGGTGTTGACAACGGCCATAACTGCAGCGATGGTTGCAGCGGGCTCCATGCTCGCAGTGCTGTGGCGTCCGCGCTGTCACTCACCAGAAAAGTGCGCGAACTGATTGCCCGCCAGTGCTTTCAGGGAGGGAGGGGGGGAGTGATGGTTGGATGACGACAGTTACCCAAAACCACCCTCGACACATTTTTTTTCCCCAGCAGGCATTGGGGGCTCGACCCAGAATTCCAATGGGCAGCGAGGACTGCGGGAACTGTGGGATAGCTGCCCACAGTGCATCGCTTCCAATGTCGACGCTTGCCCCGTTAGTGTGGACTCACAAAGTCGAATTACTGTCCTTAGTGTGGATACACACGTTCGACTTTGTAATATCGATTCCACATATTCGATTTAAGTACAATTGAACTACTCTCATAGTGTAGACATACCCTTAGTCGTGTTTAGGAGTCTTAATTTCCTGAGTGCTCTGGAATCTAGCTCATTAGTTTTTAAGGTTCTAATGTTTAATTTGAACTTAGAATTTCATTTTCATGTAAAGTTATCCCATTCCGTAAACAACATATTGCACACTATCTGCAAAGCATTAGATTTGCTTTGAAATTAACCATTTAAAACAAGCTAAACGTTCATTAGTGTAGATTCTGCCTTTTTATTGGTACTTAATTGTCATTTTTAAGCACGCTAAAGGGTAGCAACATCAAGAGCCACTAATTTTTATTCAGAACAAGCAATCTGGTCTTCCTATCCTCTTCATTAGCTAACCTGAACTTGTTTGGGAAAGGTCAAACCAACTCATTTTTGTAGGTTAGTATAAAGGGCTACGTTTATCAGCTGAATAAACATTATGAGCAAAACTGATTGTGCTATATTTAACTTGCTTTCCTTTAGTTTTCCTACGTTCAAAATGTAAGCGGAAGAAATTTCAGTATTTACTCTAAAGCAAAATAGGTCAGACATGTTTGTCTTGATTTAATTCCTTTCCCCACAGTCTCCACATTGATGATAAACTGTACATGTGAAAATTGAATTCAGCAGCAACTTCCCCTTTTCTCCAATTGCGCAATAAGCGTGAGGTCGGAAAATGAAAATAAGTGCTACATTCTGAATCTGTCTTGCAATAAAGTACCACTGTTCTGCTTAATGAAAAGTAAAACATTTCAAAGTGGTAACATGTTATGGCTTCTTTTACGCTATCTAAGCTATGGAACTAAGTAAATCAAAACGCTGGAGATGTACAGTACGTTAAACTGAACTTTTATTCTAAGGCTCTTCTTCCTTTTGATTTTAGATATATTATAGAATGGCAAATACAATGCCAAATTTATCCTCCAGCCACATGTTGGCTTAATCATGCTAGTAACAACTGTTCAAAACTGCGGCTTCCCTGTCCCTTGCTAACAGTTTGTTTTGTTTTTATTTAAATGTTCCATGCATGCTCAAATACTGGTGTGTGCATGCATGTGAATATATATCATCCCTAAGCAGTATAAGGCATGGCTTCAGAATTAGTAATTGTTAGATGTGGTTGAAAATCATGTTAACCATGCCAGCCTCTGTCCAAACTTATAATGTGGATAAGGCCTTAGCATTTTTTGATTATTTGCCCTTGAAGTTTAAGTCAACTGAAGGTGGCAGATATTTAATAATGATAATTTAAAGCCCTTGGCTGTGTAAGAGGTGAGGGATAAGCAGAAAAATGTTTCAAAACTACTTCTCCAGCTGAGTTTGTAAACACTTGATCAGGGAAAAGTAGAACCCATTAATTATAATGTATTTGCAGTTTCATAGCAACCTTTTACTGTTTAATAACTGTTGGCTTCAAGAGAAGTAATGGAAGAACAGGGTGAAGGACATTGTAATGGAGCTGCTCTTTTCCTTGAAATGAAATCAGAAGGCAACTTGTCTTATTTTTTTCACATGCTTGACAAAAGTCCATTTTTAACAATGATTCATACTTGAATTCAAACAAGAGGGTAACCGATAAGCAATTAAACCTTGTGTAGGAAACCATCTAAATTTATCCCCATTCCCAAATGGTAAGAAATTTACCAGGTTTCCTGGTAAATTAAAAACTCAGACCATGTTGTTTCAAAGATTTCCTAAGGTGCATGAAACTCTTTGGCAAATCTGGGCCAATTTTAAAGGTTTTATGCAGAAACAATGTAAACATAGATTACTTTTCTGTGTGGAAGTTAACAAAATTCAGCTCTCTTTAGTGGAGTGGTGCTTTTAAGATTTTTGATTTTTTTTCAATCTGAAACTAAGTGAAAATGGTGGATGAAAACCAATGCAGACCAAACCAGAAGAAAAATGTTTGCATGAAACCAGCAACCTGTGGTTGAACTATCATTTGACTGTAATATCCTTCTGCAAATGCTGTATCTACAAACCTATCCTGTTGGGCAAAGGTGTGGTCAGAAGCCGGTGGGAAGCCTTGCAAATCTCTCTTGAAGAGGCTTTTCCTCTTTTGGCACCTGAAGATCCTAGTAAACAGTCTATAAGGTGCCACAGGACTCTTTGTCGCTTTTTACAGATCGTCTGTTAGTCTATAAGGTGCCACAGGACACTCTGTCGCTTTTTACAAATCCAGACTAACATGGCTACCCCTCTGATACTTGCCTCTATCTAGTTGACTAATTTGTAGTGCTAACTTTTTTTTTAAGTTTAATATTAAACACATACCAATCACTTACTTTCTTTGAGCATTTATAAAACTTCCCCCATGCATGTAAGCTGTATTTCCCTCAAAAATGGGGAAAAGAAAATCATATGTAATTACCAGTCTTGGCTTTAAATCTTACTGTCTTTGGCTGGCATGGTATGTACTTTTTATAGGAAAGCATTTTGGGTTCTGTGCTCCTTGGGCTGGCAGGAGCAGCTCCAAAGGCTGTGGAGATGAGGTATTGACTGGATCCCAAGGGAACATAGTTCAGCATCCTTGGCTTGAGGGAGGGGTTACCACAAAATGTGGTCTTTTAGTTTGCATGGTAAATACAAGAGTGAGTGAGGATGGGAGGGGAGGGAAAGGAGATGTGTATGTTAGAATCATTTTATCAGATTCCTTCTTGTTATCTCTATGGATTACATTACTGGTGAACTTGAATGTCCGTTGATAGTTTGAAGTCAACCTAAACATTAAAACTAAACTGCCCAGTGTTCACCCTGCTGGAAGTATATTGTAAAACATCGCTATATACCAAATATGGTCTTATTTTTAACCTGGATGGACTTTATCTTGATCTTTGAAACCACTAACAACCACTAATTAAGAAAAACATTATGTAAACATTAGCCTGAGGAAGTTGCTTAATGAATTGTTAAAGTAAAATAAAATTGTGTTTGTGGCTGTGAGCTCTTCTGTCCATTTGTTATTTATTAGGCTGACTGTTCCCAATAATCTTCAGAAGAAGTTGCTATGGAAATAATTAGGAGGTCACTAAGAAACCACTTTGTATGTCCCAGTTAGTCTTGTGCTTGTTAACTACTTCTACTACATTTTAAAATTAATTTCTGATAAATGAGCATGTTTGCCTCATGATTAAAAGACAGGTAATTCTACAAAATTGCTACAACCATTGAAGAAGCTGAATGAAAACCACTTATCGTGAAGGCTACATTTTAGTCGTGCATTTTTAGTAAAAGTCATGGACAGGTCACGGGCTGTGTTCTTAAAAAAAAAAAAAAAAAAAAAAAATTCACGGGCTGAGACCTGTGCATGACTTTGACTAAAAATACCTATCATGATTAAAACTTGGGGGGGGGGGGGGGGAATGCTCTGGGGAGAGGGAAAGCCGGGGGCGCTGCGGGTGCTGGGGGAGGAGGTCGAAGTGACCCAGGACCCTCTGGTGCTGGGGAAGAGGGGTCAGGAATGGAACAGTGAGGAAAAGTGGACCATGATAAGGATGAAAAAGTCATATATATAAACTATTGTCACAGTTCAGTGCAACTCGCACCTGTATTTCCCCCAGTGATCCAGCCCGGGCACCTACTCTCGGCTTCCAGCTTCTCAGCTGTTGCCTTTCTGGGACACACAGAACTAGTAAAGGGTGTAAGTTATTACGTTTTTCTTAATAAAAACAACAAGGAGTCTGGTGGCACCTTAAAGACTAACAGATTTATTTGGGCATAAGCTTTCGTGAGTAAAAACCTCACTTCTTCGGATGCATTTCTTAATGTGACTGCTGCCAATAAATATATTTTAACACAGTGGTTGTGAAAACAAATACCCACTTATAGAAAAGTGGTTGAGAAAAATTATTCCTTGTAGGTGCTGTTTATTTACTTAAAAAAAAAAAAAAGAAAAAGAAAACTCAAACCACTATTTAAATGTTCTCCACTTATTGGAATCTAATATGCTCAAGGGTTAGTTGTTTGTGGATCTGTGTATACAATATTTAGTTTAAGAAAAGGTTTTTTACCAGTTGTCAGATAGCAGCTGTTGTATTCTGATTGCTTTGCAAATTGCCTCATGGAATCATAGAATCATAGAATATCAGAGTTGGAAGGGATCTCAGAAGGTTATCTAGTCCAATCCCCCGCTCAAAGCAGGACCAATTCCCAACTAAATCATCCCAGCCAGGGCTTTGTCAAGCCTGACCTTAAAAACCTTTAAGGAAGGAGATTCCACCACCTCCCTAGGTAACCCGTTCCAGTGCTTCACCACCCTCCTAGTGAAAACTTGAGACCATTACTCCTTGTTCTGTCATCTGCTACCGCTGAGAACAGTCTAGATCCATCCTTTTCGGAACCCCCTTTCAGGTAGTTGAAAGCAGCTATCAAATCCCTCTTCATTCTTCTCTTCTGCAGACTAAACAATCCCAGTTCCCTTAGCCTCTCCTCGTAAATCATGTGCTCCAGCCCCCTAATAATTTTTGTTGCCCTCCGCTGGACTCTTTCCAATTTTTCCACATCATTTTTGTAGTGTGGGGCCCAAAACTGGACACAGTACTCCAGATGAGGCCTCACTAATAGAGGGGAATGATCATGTCCCTCGATCTGCTGGCAGTGCCCCTACTTATACAGCCCAAGATGCTGTTAGCCTTCTTGGCAACAAGGGCACATTGTTGACTCATATCCAGCTTCTCATCCACTGTAACCTCTAGGTCCTTTTCTGAAGAACTGCTGCCTAGCCATTCGGTCCCTAGTCTGTAGCAGTGCATGAGATTCTTCCATCCTAAGTGCAGGACTCTGCACTTGTCCTTGTTGAATCTCATCAGATTTCTTTTGGCCCAATCCTCTAATTTGTCTAGATCCCTCTGTATCCTATCTCTACCCTCCAGCGTATCTACCACTCCTCCCAGTTTAGTGTCATCTGCAAACTTGCCGAGAGTGCAGTCCACGCTATCCTCCAGATCATTAAAGAAGATATTGAACAAAACCGGTCCCAGGACTGACCCGTGGGGCACTCCGCTTGATACCAGCTGCCAACTAGACACGAAGCCATTGATCACTACCCGTTGAGCCCGACGATCTAGCCAGCTTTCTATCCACCTTATAGTCCATTCATCCAGCCCATACTTCTTTAACTTGCCGGCAAGAATATTGTGGGAGACCGTATCAAAAGCTTTGCTAAAGTCAAGGAATAACACATCCACTGCTTTCCCCTTATCCACAGACCCAGTTATCTCCTCATAGAAGGCAATTAGGTTAGCCAGGCATGACTTGCCCTTGGTGAATCCATGCTGACTGTTCCTGATCACTTTCCTCTCCTCTAAGTGCTTCAGAATTGATTCTTTGAGGACCTGCTCCATGATTTTTCCAGGGACTGAGGTGAGGCTGACTGGCCTGCAGTTCCCTGGATCCTCCTCCTTCCCTTTTTTAAAGATGGGCCCAATTGCCATGAGTTTTCAAAGAAAATGGCCAATGGTTCTGCAATCACACCCACCAACTCCTTTAGCACCCTCGGATGCAGTGCATCCAGCCCCATGGACTTGTGCTCGTCCAGTTTTTCTAAATAGTCCCGAACCACTTCTTTCTCCACAGAGAGCTGGTCACCTCTTCCCCATACTGTGCTGCCCAGTGCAGCAGTCTGGGAGCTGACCTTGTTCGTGAAGACATGGGGCAAAAAAAGCATTGAGTACCTTAGCTTTTTCCACATCCTCTGTCACTAAGTTACCTCCCTCATTCAGTAAGGGGCCCATACTTTTCTTGACTTTCTTCTTGTTGATAACATACCTGAAGAAACCTTTCTTGTTACTCTTAACGTCTCTTGCTAGCTGCAACTCCAAGTGTGATTTGGCCTTCCTGATTTCACTCCTGCATGCCTGAGCAATATTATTTTTATACTCCTCCCTGGTCATTTGTCCAATCTTCCACTTCTTGTAACTTCTTTTTTTGCATTTAAGATCAGCAAGGATTTCACTGTTAAGCCAAGCTGGTTGCCTGCCATATTTACTTTTCTTTCCACACATTGGGATGTTTTTTTCCTGCAACCTCAATAAGGATTCTTTAAAATACAGCCAACTCTCCTGGACTCCTTTCCCCCAACATGTTATTCTCCCAGGGGATCCTGCCCATCCGTTCCCTGAGGGAGTCAATGTAATATTTGGTCAAATGGAATATTTTTGTCTTTTCATTCACAGTAGTTTCTAGACATGTATTCTTCTCACATCATCCTCACAAAACATTTTTGTGTGCAGGTGATTTGTGTCTGAGGAAGCTATTGGAAAGGACACAGCCAGGACCCCCGCTGGTACCGAGGAGGGTGGATTGGTGTGACTCCCTACCCGGCTCAGTGTCCCTCTTAAGTTCTTAAGTGGCCTACCCCTAGCCCTGAGCCTCCTCCCACACACCCAAACCCCTGGGCCAGCACCAGCCTCTGCAGAAATCACAGTGGTCATGGAAAGTCACAGAATTCATGACTTCCGTGATAGACTGGCAGCCTTACTTATCATTTCAAATGCTTTCAAATATGTTTATGCACCCATCTCTCCTGGGTGTCATTTGTTTTTTTTTAAATCTAATTCTGTAACAAATATTTTTGTTGTGCCCACTAATGCAGAATGATTTTTACCTGTAAGTTATCAATTAGGTAGAGCCAAAAAATGCCACTCCGGTTTTTTATTCTTTTTGGTATTGTTCCAGACAGCTTCTGTTGCTGTACAAAATGTTACACTGCTTGAAGCAAAAATTACCTTTGAGAACACACTGAATAAATGGTACGCTGTTCATTTGAGGTAAAAGTAGATATCATAGTATCAGAGAGCCATAGGGTTAGAAGGGACCGCCAGAGTCATCTAGTATAACCTCCTGCCAAGTTGCAGAATTTGTTGGATCTAAACCAGGGGTCTCAAACTCAAATGACCATGAGGGCCACATCACTGACAGCCCCCCCTCGCTGCCTCTGGCCCCGCCCACACTCCACCCATACCATTAGGCCCCACCCCTGCCCCACTTCTTCCAACCCCTTCCCTGAAGTCCCCACCCTAACGCTGCCCCCAGGGAGTGCAGAAATGGTGCAGGATGCGGCAGGGGGCTCAGGGCAGGGAGTTGGTGTGTGGGGTGCGGCAGGGGATCGAGGTGCAGGGTGCAGCAAGTGGCTCAGGGCAGGGGGTGCAGAATGCAGCAGGGGGCTCAGAGCAGGGAGTTAGGGTGCAGGATGTGGCAGGGGGCTCAGGGTGGGGGGTTGGGGTGCAGGAGGGGTGTGGGATGTGGCAGGGGGCTCAGGGCAAGGAGTTGGGGTGCAGGAGGGGTTCAGGGTGCGAGCTTCAGCCCGGTGCTGCTTACCTAGAGCAGTTCTGGGGTGGCAGCGGTGTGCACCGGGGCCAGGGCAGGCTCGCTCCCTGCCTGCCTGCCCCGGCCCCATGCTGCTCTGCTCCAGGAAGCAGATGGAACCATGTTCCTGCAGCCCCTGGGGGAGAGGTAGAGGCTCAGGGTTCCATGCGTGTGCTGCTCTTGCCGCTCCTCTAGGTACCTCCCACTCCTCTAGGTAGCTCCCATTGGCCGCGGTTCCCTGCGGGGGACGGTGCCTGGAAGGAGGGAATGCAGGAGCCCTCTGCCTCCTTCCCCCTCCACAGGGGGCAATCCCGCGGGTAGGCAGAGGGGGACGGGGCGCAGGGAGCTTGGCGGGTCACGCTCAAGAGTCCTGCGGGCCGCGTGTTTGAGACCCCTGATCTCAACCATCCAACACAGATGGCTATCCAGTCTCTTTTTGAAAATCTCCATTGAAGGCGCTTCCACAATCTCCCGAGGCAGTCTGTTCTATTGTCCTACTGTTCTTACAGTTAGGAAGTTTTTCCTGAGATTTAATCTAAATCTGCTCTGCTGTAGTTTGAATCCATTGCCTCTTGTCCTGCCCCTCTATGGCAAGAGAGAACAACTTTTCTCCATCTTTTTTTATGGCAGCCTTTCAAGTATTTGAAAACTGTTATGTCCCCCCCCCCCCTCCAAAATCTTTTCCAAACTAAACATACTCAGTTCCTTCAGCCTTTGCTCATATGCCTTGCATTCTATCCCTTTGATCATCTTTGTCACTTGCATCTGGAACCTTTCCAGTTTCTCTACATCCTTTCTATACATTGGTGACCAAAATTGAGACAGTAGTCCAGCTGAGACCTAACCAGCGTCAAATATAGCGGCACTCTCATTAGCATACTATGCTTCTGTTAATGCAACTTAAAATTGCTTGTGCTTTTTTTTTTTGGCAACAGCATCGCATTGTTGACTCATATTGAGATCCACCACAACTTCCTCATTCTGTAGTTATGCATTAGGTTTTTCTTCCCTAAGTATAGCATCTTACATTTATCTTTGTTGAATTTAATTTTAATTTTATAGCCCAGTCCTCCAATTTATCAAGATCCTTTGGAATTTTAGCTCTATCCTCGAAAGTGGTGTGGCAACCCACCCAGCTTCGTGTCATCTGCAAATTTGTTCAGTATGCTCTCTATTCCTACATCCAGGTCATTTATAAAGATGTGTAACAACACAAGACCCAGAACAGATCCCCGTGGAACCCCATTTCAGACCTCGCTCTAATCTGACATTATTCCATTAATAGTTACTCTTTCATTGATGTTGTTTAACCAGTTCTGTATCCACTTAATGGCATTTCTGCTGAGCCCGCATTTCTCCAGCTTACCTATCAGAATGTCATGTGGGAATGTGTCAAAAGCCTTGTTAAAGTCCAGGTATATTATGTCCACCACATTCCCTCTATCCACCAATTCAGTTACCCTGTCAAAGAAGGAAATCAAGCTGGTTTGGCATGATTTGTTACTAGTAAATCCATACTGGCTGCTAGTGATTACCCCTTCATCCTCCAGGTATTCACTAATTGAATGTTATATACATTGCAGTAGCTTCCCTGAAGTCAGGCTGACTAGTCTGTAGTTCCCCAGGTCCTTCTTTTCTCCAGGTCTTCCGGGACCTCTTCTGTCATCCATGAGTTTACAAATATTATTGCCAGTGGCTCCGAGATTTCTTCAGCTAATTTCTTCAGATTTGGACATGAATAGCATCTGGCCCTGTTGATTTGAATTCATTCAAATTAGTCAGAAGATCTGACGTGTTCTTTACTTATCCCGAGCTGCATCCCTTCCCCTTTATTGTCTATTGTAACTTTGGTAGTCGTCCGATCACGTTATTATTATTTTTTTTTATAAGACTAAAGCAAAATAGGCATTGAGCAGCTTTGCTTTCCTATCCTCTTCCATTACCAGCTCACCACCTATATTTGAGCGGCGGACGCACACCATTCTTGATCTATCTTTTTTGTCTGACGCACATTTGAAGAATCCATTCTTGTTTTCTCTAACATTTCTTGCCAGTTGTGACTCATTCTTTGCCGTGGCTTTCCTGATTTTTTTTTTTTTTTTTTGGTCCCTACACACTTGCACAGTCTTCCTTGGTGACATGCCCCTCCTTCCATTCTCTGTATATATTCCTTTTGGTTTTTAGATAGCTAAAAAGCTCCTTGTGCAGCTGCATTGGCCTCCTGTGGATCTTCTTATCTTTCCTCTGCATGGGAATAGCTTGATGCTGAGCCTTTAGTATTATATCTTATAGTAACTGCCAGCCCCCTTTGATGACTCTTCTTCCTAACTGGTCTTTCAATGGAACCTTCCCTAATATTTCTCGGAGCTGGTTGAAATCTGCCTTTCTGAAGTAGTGTCCTTGTTCTGCTGTTCGCATGTCCTCTTTTCCTTAGAATCTTGAATTCTATCAGATCCTGATCACTTCCATCCAAATTATCATATATGTTACTGATAGATCAGTTAGCAGTTATATAATACAATCTTGATGATAAATCCTTGTAAAGTAGCAATTAATGTCTTTTGAGAAACTGTGTTTTCACTCTTTTTTTTTTTTTTTTTTTTTAATCAGCTTCTGTTGTTAGCACTGGTTTTTCCATTAATCTGGGTGGCTTCTACCTAGTTAGAGTTGGTGGAATTCCTTTTTTATTTTAAAATTTTGATAGATAACTATTTTAAAGCATTTTTAAATTTTTTATATATATTTTTTTTAATTTTTCACAGTTGTGTGAAATTATTGGGGGTCAGATAAATTATTTCATGACAGTAGACATTGTGATATAAAAGTTTGTTTTAACAGTAATAAATCTCAAATTGTCAACATCACATGTCAGAATATACAAAGTGAATATCCTTAAACTAAACTGAGTTCTCAAGCAGCATTTTTCTTTCTCTGCCTGTTTGTAAATTATTATTGATGGAAATATTTTGTTTGTTTATTGACATTTACTGGTAAAAATCTAATCCATAGGCATGTGTAGCATATTTCATTAGGGTGTGCACCCAGGGAATTTTATTTTATTTTTTTTAAAGGCAAACATCATAAAGTTTGGGGTGTGGGAGGGACTGTGGGGTGTGGGAGGGGGTGCGGTGTGCAGGAAGGGGCTCAGGGCAAGGGATTGGGGTAGAGGAGGGGTGTGGGGTGCTTGAGGGGGCTCAGGGCAGAGGGTTGGGGTGCAGGAGGGATGTAGAGTGCAGGAGTAGGCTCAGGGCAGGGGGTTGGGGTGCCTGGGGGTGCAGGGTGCAGCAGGGGCTTGGCAGGGGTTTGGGGTGCAGGAGGGGTGTGAGGTGCAGGTAGGGGGCTCAGGGCAGGGGGCTTGGGGCATGGGGGCAGGAGGGGTCTCAAGGCAGGGGGTTGGGGTGTGAGGTGCAGACAGGGGGCTCAGGGCAGGGGGTTGGGGTGCAGGAGGGGTGGTCTTCAAGGTATTGGGATACCACAGTCTTCGATATGTATTCCTTTGTTCAGTGCTGTTTCAGCTAATGAATGAATGCATGGCAACTATGAATCTCGAAAGATGGTGGTAGAAGTCCTAAAGAAGTTCAGTTACTGTTAGGGCTGTCAACTAATCACAGTTAATTCATGCGATTAACTCAAAAAATTAATCATGATTAATCAAACTTATAATAATAGATTGCCAATTGAAATTTATTAAATATTTTTAGATGTTTTCTACATTTTCAATATTGATTTCAATTACAAAACAGAATACAAAGTGCAGTGCTCACTTTATATTATTATTTTTTATTACAAATATATGCACTGTAAACAGCTTTTTTGCCGCCCCAAGCACGGCAGGCAGGCTGCCTTCAGTGGCATGCCTGCAGGAGGTCCGCCAGTCCTGCGGATTTGGCGTACCCGCCGCCGAATCTGTGGGATTGGCGGACCTCCCGCAGGCAAGCCACCGAAGGCTGCCTGACTGCTGCCCTCGCAGGGATCGGCAGGCTGCCTCCCGCGGCTTGCCGCCCCAGGCATGCGCTTGGAGCGTTGGTGCCTGGAGCCGCTGCTGGCTAAAAATGATAAACAGAAGAAATAGTATTTTTCAATTCTCTTCATACAAGTACTGAAGTGCAAGCTCTTTATAATGAAAGTGTAACTTACAATTTTTTTTTTTTGGTTACATAACTGCACTCAAAAACAAAACCATGTAAAACTTCAGAGCCTACAAGTCCACTCAGTCCTCCTCCTTATTCTGTCAATCGCTAAGACAAACAAGTTTGTTTACATTGACAGGAAATACTGCTGCCTGCTTCTTACTTATGTCACCTGAAAGTGAGAACAGGTCATGCAAGGTATTTGCATGACAGATATGCTAAACTTTTGTATGCCCCTTCATGTTTTGGCCACCATTCCAGAGGACATGCTCCCATGCTGATGATGCTTGTTGAAAAAATAATGCATCAATTAAATTTGTGACTACTCATTGAGGGGAGAATTGTATGTCTTCTGCTCTGCTTTACCCACATTCTACATATAATTAATGTTATAGCAGCCTCTGATGATGACCCAGCACATGTTCATTTTAAGAACACTTTCACACCAGATTTGACAAAACGCAAAGAAGGTACCGATGTGAGATTTCTAAAAATAGCTACAGCACTTGACACAAGGTTTAAGAATCTGAAGTGCTGTCCAGAATCTAAGAGGGATAAGGTGTGGAGCATGCTTTTAGAAGTCTTAAAAGAGCAACACTCTTAAGCAGAAACTACAGAACCCAAACCACCAATAAAGATAGCTGCCTTTCCAGTGTGAAACTTCTGCTGGTGGCATCTGACTCAGAGGATGAAAATGAACATGCGTCAGTCTGCACTGCTTTGGATCGTTATCAAGCAGAACCCATCATCAGCATGGAAGCATGTCCTCTGGAATGGTGGTTGAAGCATGAAAGGACATATGAATCTTTAGCGCATCTGGCACGTAAATATCTTGAAACGCCAGCTACAACAGTGCCATGCGAATGCCTGTTCTCACTTTCAGGTGACATTGTAAACAAGAAGCGGGCAACATTGTCTACTGCAAATTGTAACCAACCTGGTTTGTCTACAGTACTTGTATGAGGTGAACTGAAAAATATTTTTTTTTTGATTTTTACAGTGAAATATTTGTAATAAAAAATAAATATAAAGTGACCACTGTATACTTTGTATTCTGTGTTGTAATTGAAATTAATATATTTGAAAATGTAGGAAATACAGAAAAACATGCAAAAATATTTAAAATAAATGATATTCTATTGTTTAACAGTGTGATTAATCGTAATTAATTTTTTTAATCATGCGATTAATCACGATTAATTTTTTTTAATCGCTTGACAGCCCTAGTTACTGTCTGTCCTGCTGCAGCATTGCAAGTGGCTAAAAAGTCCAAATCTTGCTTGATGGTCCTTGCTACAGATAATGCAGGCATCAGGCACAGGCACAGAAGATGAAGCTGGTGTACTCCTACCGCTTGAGACCTCCTGCGCTTTCCTTTTTCTCAATCACCTCTCTTCAGCCTCCAGTGTGGCCTGCCTCTTTCCAGATGTTTAATGTTTTCAGATCCCTTCTGCAAACGTTCTTGAACCTGAGCCTAGGTTAACCCAGTGGCCTTGGAGCATCTGCACATTCTCCATACAGGAGATCTTTGGAATCTGTCCATCCAATGCAGATGTGTGTGTTTGAGAATAGTGATTAGACTTGGTAATTTTGCTTTGTCAAGTACTTTGGAGTCAAGAACTTTGGTTTCCCACTCAATATTTAGAATACAGTGAAGGCAGCAGCAGTGAAAGGTGTATAGCCATCTCATACCTTCTGTAGGTGGTCCAGGTCTCACCACCATACAGCAATATGGTCAAAACTCATGTCTGCTAGACCAATCCTTTGGTGTTAAGTTTGTTTTCTGTTATCCCAAACATGCTTGGTCAATTGGCTGAATGTGATAGCTGCCTTTCCAGTGTGAAACTTAAGCTCATCATCTAGAGATAAGTTATCAGATACATTTATTCCTAGTTAGCAGAACTTGTGCACAACTTCTAGGGTGGTGCTAGATATTAAAACGTCTGGTGCAGTAAATACAACTTGTGCCATAATCATTAACTTCTTTAGAAACATGGTCCAAATTCATAACAAGTTAGCACAACGCTATTGCAAAGTTGCTGGTGCTCCTCTTCACTTCAGTGAGCACTGTGCTGTCAGCGAAAAGTTCTCTTATCAGCAGGTGTTTGACTATCCTTTTTGTTCTTGGATGTGCAATGTTGAAGAGGTCTTTTTTTTCTGTCTGGTCTTGTATGGCGATGTATGACCTCAGTGCTAAATGAGAAAGCATGACAAAGCAGCAGACAGAAGAATATACCAAAGAGTTTTGGTGCCAAAACATATCTCTGTTTGGTTCCATTGCAGACTTCAAAGCTGTCAGATTGATCACCATCATACTGGATTGTAGCCTTTTTGCCATTGTGGAAGGATTGAATCAGACTGAGTAGGAATGGGGAGGGGGGCGGTAACCAAGTCTCTGTAGCAATTGGAAAAGACCCTTTCTGCTAACTAGATTAAGAGTGTTTGTAAGATCTATGAAGGTCATATAGAGAGGTTTTCCTTGTTCTTGATGCTTTTTTTTTCTTGCAGTTCCCTTAGTGCAAAGACCAGGTTGGTAGTTGATCTACTGGCGTGGAAGCTGCACTAACTCCCTGGATATATATGTTCAGCAAGAACTTGCAGTCTTTTGAGAATGACCCAGACAAATGTCTTGTCAGCAACAGTAAGGAGAGAAATTCCTCTGTAGTAGTTGCAATCACTCCAATCTCCCCCGCTCCCTTTTTTTTTTTTTTTAATGCAACGTTCTGAGGTTGGCATCCTTCATATCTCATCCTCTTTCCCTCAAGCATGCAACCAAAACATCAAGCACAACTTATGTTCTGTGTTTCAGGAACTCAGCTGGAATTCTCTTTTTTCCTATAGCCTTTCTTGATGCTACAGAAATTATTGCCTTTCCAAACTCATTTAAAGATGGTTTTGTATTAAGCTCTTTGGTAGTCTGGAGTTTGGTGATCACATTTAGTTGCTTCAGAAACAGTGGTTTCACATGAGTAGAGTTTGTGGTAGTGTTCTACCCTGTGTTGCATCTATTTGCTTGTGTCAGTGATGTCTTCATAAAGAGGTTTGAGTGGGGCAGCCTTCTTGGCTGAAGGATCTATTGCTTTCTTGATTCCATCAAACATACCTCTTACAAATGTCCTTTTAGAATGGAGATCTAGTTTCTTGCACAGATTGAGCCAGTATGATTGAGCATGTTGTCTTGTTCGTTGCGAATTGCTCTTGGCTAGTCAGAGGTTATCTAGGGTTACCATACGTCCTCTTTTTCCCGGACATGTCCGGCTTTTCGGCAGTCAAACCCCCGTCCGGGGGGAATTGCCAAAAAGCCGAACATGTCCGGGGAAAATGGCGGCTCTGCTCCTCCCCGACTCTTCGGCTCTGTTTAAGAGCCGGGCTGCCCGAGCGCTACCGGCTTTGGGCAGCCCCCAAGTCTCCAGACCCTGCGCCACCGGAGCCCGGGAGAGGAAGTGCCCGGCTGGGGGCGCAGGGTCTGGAGGCATGGGGGCTGCCCGAATCCGGTAGCGCTCGGGCAGCCCGGCTCTTAAACAGAGCCGAAGAGTCGGGGAGGAGCAGAGCCGCCGTGGCTGTTGGCTCTGCTCCTCTTCAGCTCTGTGTAACTGACACAGTGTCAGTTACACAGAGCCAAAGAGGAGCAGAACCTCTAGCCCTGGGGGCTCTGTGTAACTGACACAGTGTCAGTTACACAGAGCCAAAGAGGAGCAGAGCCTCCAGCCACGGTGGCTCTGCTCCTCTTTGGCTCTGTGTAACTGACACAGTGTAAGTTACGCAGAGCCACCGGAGCCCCGGAGGGGAAGTGCCGGCTGGGGGCGCAGGGTCCGGAGGCATAGGGGCTGCCCAAAGCCCGAGCGCTACCGGCTTCACGGTTTGCTGGGCAGCCTCCAGACCCTGCGCCCCCGGCTGGGCGCTTCCCCTCCTGGGCTCCAGCTGCGCTGGGGAAGCGCCGGCCGGGGGCGCAGGATTTGGGGGCTGCCCAGCAAACTGTGAAGCCGGTAGCGCTCGGGCAGCCCTTTCCCCCTGGCTGGGAGTTGGAGGGAGGAGGGGGCGGAGTTAGGGTGTGGAAGGGGCGGAGTTGGGGCGGGGCTAGGGGCGGGGAAATGGGCGGGGCCAGGACCCGTGGAGGGTCCTCTTTTTTTATTTATGAGATATGGTAACCCTAGGTTAGCACCTGTTTTAGGAGAGGGGTTTATGTTGTGGTGGGGAGATATTGTGTGTTTTGCTTCAGTCAGTAGAAGCATTTCTTCAGAGTGTGCTGCACTCCAATCTTTATCTTGTACAACTTTTTTACCAAAAGCTATGGTTTCAGCTATATGGATGTTTGTTCTGAGTGTGTTCAATTACTACTTTTCCTTTATTATTTATATGATATATATTAATGTATATATTCATATATTTTTCTGGTAAGATACACAATGTGCTGCTGTCCTCATCAGTGGTGTAATTCTTGATCTAATTTTCGACTCCAGGGTCCTCAAGATAGGGATTTTTTTATTTTATTTCAACCAATGGCATTATGTTTTAATAATGGAGTGTTGAGTGTATATAATGTTCTAGACAAAGCCAGAAGGATGAGGGTGAGTGAAAATATGAAGTGCTTTTTATATTAAGCACAGATCCTCGAGACTGCAGTGATTGGGATAGGTGGGATTGGGATGGCATGTTTAAGTCTGCCTAGACCAGATGAATTGGAAAATTGAGTAGGGACAGCAACAGTACAGTAGAGATTCCCTTCTGACTGCATTCTTTCTCTTTTCCCACATTCTCTTGGCTGCTTGTAACTTCTTTTCTCCTTTAAGTCTTTGAACGGGTTATTTGAGCCAGTTAATGTTGCTAAGCCCCTTCAGTAACATCAACTCCTGTTAACAAGACCTAGATGTACTCATTTTAAAGTAGTCTGAGATTGACAAATGACAGCTGCCAGAAGATGTGAAATGAATGGAGGCTTTTAAAAACTGAATACAATTTTTCACTATTGCCCTTAACAAAGAGGACAAATTAGGTACAAGTGATCTGGGCCGTGCTCTTCCTCCCATCTACACTTGTCATTAGGCCTCTAGAATCTTTCATGGTGGTGTTTTTTTTGTTTTTTGTTTTTGTTTTTGTGAGCTTCTGATATGTTAACTACAATTAAGAAAAGAGATTCAGGTGTTGATTTATTATGTTACAGGTCTATTGAAAAATTACCAAGCCACTAAATGCCTTATTTCAGTTCACTTTGAACAAATTTTCAAGGGTATGTTTCCCACTGAACTATGTTCAAGCATGTTGTAATTATTTCAGGCATGGTATGGAAAAGATTAAAAAGCCTGCATAGTCTTTTGTGGCAATATTACATTATTTAAAAGTTTAAGAACGATGTTAAATGTGAAGCTCAGTGACTGCAGAGTTAAACTAAAAATTCTGGTGCTAGATACACTATTTAGTTTAAAAATATAAAAAGGAATGTTGCAAATGGGCAGTTTTGCATCTTGCATTCAAGTATATGCACATGGAATTTGCACTAATACACCCAGTAAAGCATGTTTTTTTCCATATCAAAGTGTAAATTAACTATGCAAGTCCTTCACATAAATAGCTTTTCAGTCATCATGCATTGATTTACAGATCAACTTCAGCTTTATTACATACTGAGAACCCCCTCCTCTAAGCCTGTTTTACCATGGTTTTCTTTTCCTTTGCTTTGTACCTGACTTGCATAATGTTCAGTGAATCCTTTGATAGATGTTATTTCTAAGGAAAGTGATTGTGGATTGGAAGCTTCATAGGGCCAAAAGGATTATGCAGTGTTTTTAATGGTCTACATAAAATATAATTGATTGACCTAGAAAAATATTGTCTCTGTTCAAGGCAAGTAATGGATATTTTACCTTATTTTAAATTGATAAATGTGGAATTCAGAAATACTTCACTGCTCAAAACTATTTATTACAAGCTTCTGGGGCCAAAAGAATGTTCTACGCTTGCCAAGCGAGTAGGTTAATGAATGGAATTTTGTTAGTCAGTGGCTGGATTTCACAAAAAAATACAGTATTTTGGTAGAGACCTTCTGTGCTGCTTGCAATTGCAATTGTTCTAAATAGGGGTTGTTAAAACAAGCTGGTCAGTGGTATTCGCAATGTTTTACCTTGCATTTTTATTTTTAATTTCAATGTAACTGAGACCTCAATGTAAGTGAGACCTAATTGAGCATGGATGGAGTGCATAGACTTGAATAAACAACTAGCTGACTGAGGCAACTGAGCAAATGAAACCTTTTTAGGTAAGGTTAGGAGCGCAATGGTGACTGACTAGAAATGGATTTTACAAATGAACTAAACTGCTCTCACTTCAGTAGTATTCATGGTAAATAGAAAAATTTCCTTCCTGAAGATATATGTTCTCCTCAGCAAATTAAAGCATTTTTTCACTAACCAAATGATGATGGTGTCAACAACTGATGGAGATGAATAGGTCCTCTTAATGTACCTCAATTTTTTTTTTTCTGGAATTGAAGGTGACTTTGAAGGAAAGTTTACTATAGTTTAATCCTCGTCAGTTTAACATCTGCCAGTGATATTTATTCCCTTTCAATCCCGAAGTCTTATGTATAATCCACACTGATAAAATAATGTTAAATTTACTGTGACATATGGAAATATTGAATGAATGTATTGTATTTGTAATTGGCTTTCTTATGCCATCGTGAAGGTCATTAAAGTACTTGAGTTTTGTCAATGGTGGTTTTTGAAGTCTGTTGTCTTTTTCTTACGTTCTCAATACCTAATATCCCATTTTTAGTGAAGAAATTAAAAAATAGCCATGGCTGCTAATGCTTTATTTTGTGCTTTAGCAGAGAGAGCACAAACGCACATAATTGCCAAGACTCTGCTAATATTAGACAAGGAAGTAAAACACAGTCAGACTGTGCTGTATGAAAGAACAAAAATGCATCTGTGCCAAAAAGAAAAGGGTGTGTGCGCGTGAGGGGAGGGTGGGGGGGGGAGAGGAAGTGTTACTTTCAGGCAGTTTTAACAATACAATAACAATTTAACAACTGATAGAGAATAAACATTAAAATCTCTTAAAAAATAACTAGTGAGAGAAACTCGTGTTTCTTTTATAGTCTTCTTTTATAGTTTGTTTTGCCTACAGGCAAATCAGTAAAAGAGTATCGTCAGTATTTTGTCCTATAGGAACAATTATATATTCTTGTGTCAAATACACATTCTAGACTTCATGTAAAATATTGGTAGTAGTTTTCTAGCAGTACTCTATTGGGCAATGAGCACTGCTGTTTATAGCTGGCATACCAGATTGCAAGAAGCAGACAGACAATTATAGTGTTTTAGTTTATCTGTGGAGACTGTTTAAATTTGAAAACTAACATTTTCTTCAGAGCTGCTTGCTCTTTAGCTGGCATGTCTTGTTGTATGGTAACCAAGCATATCACACTCACCCTGTCCCCTCTAATTTTTTTTTCTAGCTGAGTTCAGCACTGTTTAGATCTCAGGCTTGGTTAGTGTGGAGCATTAATTTTCTGTTCAGAAAGTTGAGTTTGTCCAATTAGTCACATGGAACCTAGAAGGCTGCAGGCATATGTGGGGCTTCTGTGGGACAATATAACATTCTGTAATTTATCCTGAATGTTTGCATTTTCCCAGTAACAACACTGAATGCACAAGAGCAAATTTGTCTCCTTGCCCCCTCAGGTTTCACCAGTCCAGGACTGATTGGTTGTGTTCTTACTCTAACAGAAGCCTAGAGTGCTTGGCACACCTGTCTGCAGGCTTACTCATGAAGCTCCCCCTGTACTCATTTAGCTTCTGCACAAGACAGATGTAGTAGTAGACACCAATAAGATTTCAGTACCTCAGAGCAATTTTTCTTTCCCCCTGCCAAGATGGAAGAAGGAAAAGATCACAGGACAAGAAAGGAAGAGAATATCCTTCCTGCTGAGCAGTATGCCTTAAACCCACTGGTGGGTCAGCATTCACGGTACAGGGTATTTCCAGCCATCTGAATTTTGTTGAAAATTATTTAGCTGGCCTAATATTGCTGATTGGCTATTTTTATGTTCAGTTTGTCTGTTTCTAATATCAATTAATTGGGACTGAAAAAAACTGCTATTCCACTCTTGATTATAGTCTTTCACAAAGGTTGCAGACATATTCTGGAGAGTGAGCGAGTGCGTATATGCGACTGTGGATCATTTCTGTGTGTAAATGTAGGCTTCTGTTCAATATTTTGGGCCTGAGTCAGCTCTCTGTGATTTTTTACATTAGTATAACTCCACTGTGACCCAGGGACACTTTGGTGCCAACTGGCAGAAGGCAGAAAGGGGTGAATAGGTGTTTGAGGATCTCCTGGGTCCGATGTCTACATAGTATGTGCCAAAGGGTGGCATATAAGATCTCTACCAAAAGCCAGTAATGCAACAGTCATCCTAATCATTGCAGGATGTATGCATAGATGATATTTAAGAAATTATGTAGCTATACTGAAAACTATGTTCTTAAGGTTTGGGAGTTCAGATAGATCACCAGAAAGTAATAAACAGATTCTGTTTAGGCTGGTGGTAGTAGACACTTTTCTCTGGATGGTCATTGTGTGTTGTGTGACTTACAGTGTAAATCTGTTTGCATTATTGAGCCTGATACTAATGAAGAGACTGAATTCATATGAGAGAAGATCTGGGGGGAAAAAAAAATCAGAAGTAGCAGGGGGGGCATCCTGTTTGAATAAAGACTGAATTTTTGGGGTGTAACTGGGAGTACTGAAGTATACACAGGATCCTTCACCAAGGAGACGAACAGTCAGTGTGTTATGAAAGGCGGGTCAGAGCACAGACGAAAGAGGCTGGAAAATGCTGCAAGGTATTAGCATGGGTGAGCTAAACTCCATTAGCCAAGACAGCATCTTGTTAGTTAAGTCTAGGCTCTAAAAGATGGGTAAAATTTTTATTTTACATTTAATCATTTGTTTCTAATACTTTCACTTGCTACTTCCAGAATCTCTGTACTTTGTTAAATAAACTTCCTTGTTTTTACTATAAATATAGCTTTAAGTGCTATGTGTTACATAGAGGGGTAATCTGATGAGAAAGTGGTAAACTGGTGAATCCTGCTTTTTTGATGTGTACTGCTTAATCTGTGAATTCTGAGTGTCCAGTGGACCAGGGGCTGGGCAGTTCAGAGAGAGGCTTGGGGGTTGGAGTGTGTTTATTGCTAACCTGTTAAAGGACAGTGTCACCTGTGTAGGGTGAGAGGAGAGTGCTTGTATTGCCCACAGCTTGTGGAGTTGACCCTGTCAGGCACAGACAAGGCTTCCTCTCTCTGAGAGCAGGAGGTTGTGGTGTCTACCATCAGCTTTAATTGTACTTTGATTCTCAATGGAGCACTATTTAGATATTTCTTGCTCATGAGAGAGCCCCTTCCTGGTATCCACAGTATGCTGTTTCCATTCTTTTTTTAAATGCCTATTCTTAACTCCAGTTTGCTTCTATTGGATCCTGAGTGGGTAGCTGTGATAATAGAGAGATGTGATTTTTATTGCACACAGTTAGGCATGTGGTATGGGTGATTCTCTCCTTAAAAGAAGACTTGCTTTTGATTTTCTTTGCTGGTGCTGTATATTTGATGCTATGGTCCCTTCACTGTTCTGCTAAGATTACTGCCAATGAAGCAGCACATCAGCATCTTGTGAAATAGTTACACACACTTCAAAGGTGGCTGTTACCAAAGTATCTGGGCTCTGTTTAATTAAAATTAGGGAGATTAGTTCTTTCAAAGAATAAGAACTCCTCTCTCCTCAGGTCCAAACCAACTTGGGTGGTTTGGCTCGGAGTACCTAGCTGGGGCCATTCTATTACTGAACCTCTGAGCTTCACCCTAGCACTTATAGGGCTTTAGAGATCAGGACAAAGGAATCCATATTTCCATTGGGATCCTTGTGTAGCTCTGGTTCCATTTTGAAGAAATTGAGTGATGTGTTCTTATTGGTTTCCTCACCTGTAAGTGAGCAGTTGCTTATTAAACTTAGCTGGAGCTCCTTGATGACCACACAAGACTCTTTCAGGCACGGCTGCTATTTGGGAATACAGAAGAGATGAGTATAGTTCAGCAGGATCCTGAGGTTGTGCAATGCTTTGATAACAAAGGACAGGCATTCTCTATAAAGTGAGATCAGAATTCCTACTGGATACTTGAAATGCTTCTCTCTGCTTATCAGAATCATGTCGGTCTTACCTGGATAGAATTTGAGCAAGATACTTTTCCTGCTATACGGCTCCTTTCAGTCATTGAGATAAGTAGATACAGTGGACACCTTGATGCTTAAATTTTTAATGGCAGGAGTTGGGTCTTTATTTTAGGGCTTCTGTTCTAAAATAAAGAGAATGGCCTACTGTTTAGCACTAACTGCACAGCAAACCCTCTTCATTTTCAACCCGTAGTCTGTACATGTTTTGAGGTAATTGTACATTCCTCCTTTTTTTTTACATTTGATGCCTGATAGCTATTTTAACTATAGTTAAAAAGATTTTTGGCATAAATGACAGCAAACACTGTATTTAAGAAATGTGTGTATGTATATGGTTTGTATGAAAGATATGATAATGGATATTAAATCTTGCTATATTTAAGAGTAACAAATTAAACATCTGCATCCCTAGGTTTTGCATGAGTACTTTGAAATAAGTCATTTAAAACCTACACCTATATTTTAATGCCAAGTAGGAAATCTGAATATTCCTTCTATTTAGAGATTAGAGGTGGTCAGAAAAGATAAGTATTTTGAAAAACAAAAATGTCTTTTAAAAAAAAATTAGTGAGCCTCCCAGCCCAGGTCAACAGCTTTGTTCAAGCTTGGGTGGCTAGCCTGAGCCTCCGTTCGTGGCGTAGTGTCCACACTGCTATTTTTAGCTCGCTAGCTCAAGCCTCGCTAGGGTGCATCTGTCTACCTGTTTTGGAAGGCTCGCATCCCACTGCAGTGTAGACATACCCATAGTTAGAAAGATTTTTCCTAATATTTAACCTAAATCTCCCTTGCTGCAGATTAAGACTGTTGTTTCTTGTCCTACTTTCAGTGGACATGGGGAATAATTGATCACCGTCCTCTTTATAACAGCCCTTAACATATTTGAAGACTGTTAACAGGACCGCCCTCGGTCACCTTTTCTCAAGACTAACTATGCCCAATTTCTTTAACCTTTCTCATAAGTAAAATTTTCTAAACTTCTTATCATTTTTGTTGCTCTCCTCTGGACTCCATCTAGTTTGTGCACATCTTTCTAAAGTTTGATGGTCAGAATTGGACACAGTACTGCAGCTGAGCACTCACCAGTACTGAATATAGAGCAACAATTATCTACTGTCTGACATATGATGCTACTATTAATACACCTGAGAATATTATCCTTTTTATCAGCTGCTTCACATTGTTGAATCATATTCATTTTGTGACCCACTATAACCCCCAGATGCTTTTCAACAGTACTACCACCTAGCCAGGTATTCCCCATTTTGTAGTTGTGCATTTGATTTTTCCATCTTAAGTGTAGATCTGTGCACTTGTCTTTACTGAATTTCATCTTGTTGATTTCAGACCAGTTCTGCAATTTGTTCTGAATTCTAATCCTCTCCTCCAGTTTCTTAGCAATACTTCCCAGCTTGGTGTCATCTGTAAATGCTATTTAAGTATGTTCTCCACTACTCCATCATCCAAGTTATTAATTAAAATATTGACTAATACAGGATCCAGAACAGACCCCTGCAGGATCCCACCTTTGATTGCTATTCTTTGAGTACGGTCTTTCAACCAATTTTGTATCCATTGTATAGTAATTTCATCAAACATTTCTCTAGCTTGCATATGAGAACATCATATTTGACTGTGTGAAAAGCCTTGCTAAAACCAAAATATATCATGTCTACTGTTCCCCTCCCCCATTAGCTGGGCAAGTCACCTTTTCAAAGCAGGAAATTAGGTTGGTGTGGCTTGACTTGGGTCTCGACAAATCCATGCTGGCTATTCATTATCACCCTTTTAGCCACTCAGTGCTTGCAAATTGATTGTTTAATAATTTGTTTCGTATCTTCCCAGGTATCAAAGTTAGGCTGATTTATCTGCAATTTCCTCGGTCATCTTTGTTCTCCTTTTTAAAAATAGGCACTATGGTTTACCTTCTTCAGTCCTCTGGGACCATCACGGGTTCTTGAAGATAATTGCTAAAGTTACAAGATTGCTTCAGCTAGTTCCTTAAGTATTCTAGGATTCATTTCATCAGGTCCTGCATACTTGTCTTGCACCCAACTGAGCTAAATAGTTTTTTAACATATTCTTTCCTAATTTTGGCTTACAGTCGTTCCCCATTGTTGTTCTTAATGTTAAGTATCAGGTCGCCATTAACCTTTTAGTGAAGAAGCAAAATAGACATTAAACACCCGAGCCTTCTTGATATCAATTATTAACTCTCCTTCTCCTCTCAGTAGAGGCCCTATGTTTTTCTTCATACTTCTCTTGCTCCTAATATATTGATAGAACCTCTTCTTATTGCCTTTTATGGTCCTTGCTATGTGTAATTCGTTTTGTCCCTACATGCTTGTGCTATTCTTTTGTACTCCTCCTTAGCAATTTCCACTTTTTGTAGGATTCCCTTTTCAGATCATTAAAGCGCTCCTGATGAAGCCACAGCCTATTCCTCTTCTTCTTATCTTCTTACTATTTGCATGACTACATGATCTTAATTTATTAACTCAGCTGCCATACATTTTTCCCTCCTGAAATCCATAATCTTGTGTTTGTGACACTACTGCCAGGCCCCTGGTTTGGGCTCAGGTGAAAAGTAAGCTGTTGTTGCAGATGAACTTCTAAGAAGAAACATTTTGTTTATCTGATTATGAAGTATGACGAACAGAAAAAAGGAGGATAATATCCATATAGTTTACCATGAAATGCCAATTGCAATTCAAAAAATCAACATCAGCTGTATTTTGTAACTGGACTGTCGTGTATAAATGTTTAACATTCATAGGGCTGCAATGTTAGCCAGTTGACATACTTGTTGTATCTTTTTGACATGGGTAATAGTTATAGCTTGGAATACAGATGGATTGCAGCCCTGAAATCTTAAATAGCCACCTGTCCTGCATGGTGAATTCCATTGATTAACCTTTTGCGTTTAAAAAAAAAAAAAGAAAAATCCGTCTTTTCAGCAGAACAGGTGTACTTTTAAGTACTAGGACTATACTAGTGTCAGGACAAGGCAAGGGGAATGCCTTTTCAGGAAGCAGCTGATTCTAGACACAGATATAAATAGAATCATTGAGCTGGAACTTGAGAGGTCATCTAGTCCAGTCCCCTGCATTTGTGGCAGGACTAAGTATTACCTCCTAGACCATCCCTGACAGGTGTTTGTCTAACCTGCTCTTAAAAATCTCCAATGATGGAGACTCCGCAACCTCCCTAGGCAATTTATTCCAGTGCTTAACCACCCTCACAGGAAATTTTTCCTAATGTCCAACCTAAACCTCCCTTGCTGCAATTTAAGCCCATTGCTTCTTGTTCTATCATCTGAGGTTAAGAAAAACAATTTTTCTTCCTCCTCCTTGTAACTACCTTTTATGTACTTGAAAACTGTTATCATGTCCCCTCTCTGTCTTCTCTTTTCCGGACTAAACAAACCCAATTTTTTCAATCTTACCTCATGTTTTTGTTGCTCTTCTCTGGACTCTCTCCAATTTGTCCACATCCTTCCTGAAATGTGGCACCCACAACTGGACACAGTATTCCAGTTGAGGCCTAATCAGTGTGGAGTAGAGCCGAAGAATTACTTTTATTTATTTATTTTTAAAGTTAATCTCCTCTTATAACAATGAATTTAAGCTAGTTTAGTGTTTGGAATGTGTTCGCCTACTCTTGGTGTGTATGTTTCATAAGGAAATTCTTAAATGTTTGATACCAGGAAAGCATTTTGCATGAATTCGGATTCATGCACTTATAGGAATATTAACAACAAAGGCATTAATAAAACATAGAATCATACAATATCAGGGTTGGAAGGGACCTCAAGAGGTCATCTAGTCCAACCCCCTGCTCAAAGCAGGACCAATTCCCAACTAAATCATCCCAGCCAGGGCTTTGTCAATATCCAACCTGGACCTCCTCCACTGCAACTTGAGACCATTGGTCCTTGTTCTGTCATCTGCCACCACTGAGAACAGCCGAGCTCCATCCTCTTTGGAACCCCCCTTCAGGTAGTTGAAGACTGCTATCAAATCCCCCCTCATTCTTCTCTTCTGGAGACTAAACAATCCCAGGTCCCTCAGCCTCTCCTCATAAGTCATGTGCTCCAGACCCCTAATCATTTTTGTTGCCCTCCGTTGGACTCTTTCCAATTTTTCCACATCCTTCTTGTAGTGTGGGGCCCAAAACTGAACACAGTATTCCAGATGAGGCCTCACCAATGTCGAATAAAGGGGAACGATCACGTTCCTCGATCTGCTGGCAATGCCCCTACTTATACAGCCCAAAATGCCGTTAGCCTTCTTGGCAACAAGAGCACACTGTTGACTCATATCCAGCTTCTCGTCCACTGTGACCCCTAGGTCCTTTTCTGCAGAACTGCTACCTAGCCATTCGGTCCCTAGTCTGTAGCAGTGCATGGGATTCTTCCGTCCTAAGTGCAGGACTCTGCACTTGTCCTTGTTGAACCTCATCAGGTTTTTTTTGGCCCAATCCTCTAATTTGTCTAGGTCCCTCTGTATCCGATCCCTACCCTCTAGTGTATCTACCACGCCTCCTAGTTTAGTGTCATCTGCAAACTTGCTGAGAGTGCAGTCCACACCATCCTCCAGATCATTAATAAAGATATTAAACAAAACCGGCCCCAGGACCGACCCTTGGGGTAATCCGCTTGAAACCGGCTGCCAACTAGACATGGAGCCATTGATCACTACCCGCTGAGCCCGACGATCTAGCCAGCTTTCTATCCACCTTACAGTCCATTCATCCAGCCCATACTTCTTTAACTTGGCGGCAAGAATACTGTGGGAGACCGTATCAAAAGCTTTGCTAAATGGTGTGCACTAAGCTAAAAATACAGTTCTTACCTCTTTTGTATAAATTCAAAGACTAACATATTAATTCACAGTATGTTTAAGATATAGAACTCTCAAATATATACACTAATCTATCAGAAAAATGTTGTGTACACATTTTACCGCCCCGAGGAGTATCTATTCTTGTATTCCAAAAGTGGGCTCCTCAAAATGTGAGATGTAAACTTGAGCTGTATCTCAGTTTAATAAATTAATTTTGTTTTTGGGCTGTCAGAAAAGTTAAGTAATCCATTGCTTTTTCCTAGTTTCTCCCCAATCACTATCATACATTTCCCTCCCCCACCCTCCAGTCTTTGAAGCTGATAATAACTAACTTGGGTGAGAGACAGTGGGTAATGTACATGCAGAGAAAAAGTCAAATTTTAAATTCAGCACAGATTTCTACCTCTTGGAGATTCTACTGACTAACATAGCAATTGTTTTTTCTGCTCCTTTATTGGCTGGGTAGCTGTACTGTAGAATCTAGTTATGTATACCTCTCTCTGGTTATCCATTCTGCGTGAGTGCAGCATCATGACATCCCCAAACACCGGGCAATGACACTACTATTATGCAGATGACAACTCTGCTGGAATCTAATGTCAAGGGGGGTGTGTGTGTGTGTGTGTGTGTGTGTGTGTGTGTGGTTTGTGTGCTGAACAGAAAAGACATGAACACTTTTAAACTGTTTAAATATTTGAGGCATATTTTAAACAAAAAACCCTTCTGTCTCTCCACCTTTCTTTGGGACAACAGTGTTTTTATCCCCTAGGTATTTGGAAATCTCACTTTTCTTGTGGTTTTACAGATTTCAGAAAAACAAACAGAGAATGAGCATGGATTTAATTGAAGTATGTCTTTCCATTGCTTCACTATTTTGAAATGTGTGAAAGTCTTATCCATGAGCCATCACATAGCTCAGTACATAAAATTAATTTGACCTAATTACCGTTTGTTTTTAAGGTGTACACATACCACACTGCTTAAAACCATACCGCACATCTTCAGAGTGAAAGAAGCATTTCAGGAAAGCAGGAGCTATTAAAAATGTTTCTCAGTTGGTGATTGTGCTTCTTTGGAAGCAAACACTTCACTTGGGCGGGGGACTGTCCTGTGGTGGATAAAAAATCTTTTTATATGCTGCCTTAGTTTTGGCTTGCAGTGAAGTGAAAATTTTGTAAGGAAAGTGCTGGTTCAGTAGCCTGCAAAGGATAGAACTTTCAGGCTTCTTTCAAGGAGAGAGGTACTGTAAATTTCATTACATAAATAACTCTCTTCCTCATCAGAAACAAAAACAATCCTTTACAATAGTTTCAGAAGCATTTTGTTTCAGGATAAATTTACTTTCACCTTCTCTAAAACTAAAGCTGTGCAACAATTGGAAAGATGTAATACACCTCTACCCCGATATAACGCAACCTGATATAATGCGGTAAAGCAGTGCTCCGGGGGGGTGGGCTGCGCACTCCGGTGGATCAAAGCAAGTTCGATATAATGCGGTTTCACCTATGACGCGATAAGATTTTTTGGCTCCCGAGGACAGCGTTATATCGAGGTAGAGGTGTATGTTAATATTGCTAAGTAACTGAAGATGGAAGAATGAGATTAGATTCTTTGAACAATGCTGCTGCAGCTGATGAGTCTTAGTTTTTCATGGCCAGCCAAAACACTGTTTGTAAACTTGAAGGGGAGTGAGTGAGTGAGTGTGTGTGTGAGATTTGATCCCATCTCTAATTAAAATAGGTTCCAAAGGACTGATTTAAACTGATTTAAACCTCCAGCCCCAAAGAAGTTTAGAACTAGGAGCATTAATATTTTAAACTTAATTTTGATCCCTAATTTGCTCTGGTGCATCTGTTTTGTGTGTAAGATTACTTATCCTGATCTAGCTAAAGGTTTTGTGTTGAACCTAGTTCCGTGAAATAGGATCTGAAATCCTGGCCCTACTGACATTGATGGGGGTTTATCTATTGACTTCAATGAAGCCAAGATTTCACCCCAGTCTAAGCACTGCACAGAGAAAAAAATAAAAAAAAAAAAAGAAATACTAGAACAAAATCCCGCCCACCCCCCCGTGCTCCTGACGCAGTGGAGTGGGATTTTGAAATATGATTCTGACCAAAGGTTTTATTGAAAAGACATATTTTTTTTTCTTCTAGTTCTGAATGCTATCCAGGCTTTGGACTCCGTCTGATCTTCTAGCAAGTGATCAAATGTTTCCAAAGTTGTCTAGTGTTAGGATAAAGAAATTTAAATTAAAAGCAATTAAATTAGAGTGGATGTTATGAAATATCATAGCAGAATGCACAAATGATATTTAGAACAATCTTCAAATTGTTGTCACGAACAGAGGACTGTAATTTTGGGTAGGAATAAATAGGAAGAGCGATAATCTCCTAAACAACTAACATCCTTATTCATATTTCCCTTGAAATACAACAGAAGTAAATGATTTGACTATACACAGAATAATCTTTAAATGGAACATTTTCCCTCATGGTGTTAGTGGAACTTTAAGTTCTTATTTGATGTTTTAAATACGTTTCCTGGGACTTGTGGTGTGTTACATGTTGTTGTTTATGACATACTGCCATCTGGTGGCTTTTTATTTAAAGTTGCAGTATATACATGTTAAAAACTGTTTAAAAGAATGTTATTTAGGCAAACCACTCAAAAGTTATGAAATATTAGTTTTATGAATGCCCGTGCAGACTTAATTTTGGCTCTGTGTGTCCACCCTGAATGAGGCAGGGGTCCTGCAGGGTAAAAAGTGTGAGATCACATAATGAAAAACTGCATCTTAATGTAGAAGGATGCAGACTTAAAGTTACACAGGCAACTATACTGGCATTTCCTAATTTTTTAAATGCTTCATTTAGCAATATATATATATAGTTTTAAATGTAATTTACTTTGTGAACCCACTGTTAGGTTAAAAAAAATCTTCATACAAATATAATTTTCATGTTGACAGTCTCTTTCTATTGTGGGATCTACCCTTAAAGAGTATGCATTTTTTGTTTCTTTGCAGCTTGATCATATATTATCCCCTCCATCTATGCTATTTCGGAAATCCAGCAACCCTGAAGTCTCTTCTGGCCCTGGAAAGTCATTTAAGTTTAAAAGACAGCTGAGTGAAGATGGAAGACCGTTTAGAAGAGGAAGCCTTGGAGGAGCTTTGACTGGTGAGCATAGGAGGCCTGAAAACTAAAAGTAGAGTTGATCTGTTTGGACCTGATTTCCCTGAAGGTCTTACGGTGCCATGTAGCATCGTGTACACATATCTGGCCTCATTTAGCTAAGGTGTTTTTCTCCCTTTCAAACCCCTCAATGATTTCACACTTTAAAAAAAAAAAAAAAGACTGGGACCAGCCATTAGTTGAGTTACTCTCTGTGAGCTACAGCAGCAATCTTAACACCGAAGCCAGAGTTTTCAAAAGTGCTCAATCCCTAGTAGCTCTTAATTGTTCTCAGTGAAAGCTACAGAGTGCTGAATGCTTCTGAAATTTGGCTATATTGTTTAAGAGCCTAAATGGGAGCTATTGATTGCAGAGGTCTTTTGAAAATCGGGCTTTAGAGTCCACAAAATGAATATGAAAAAGTCAAGTCCAGCTAGGCAAATTTTTTTTATAATGATGACCCAGATAATGATAGGCCTGTCAGCCTGGCATAGCCCCTGGGCCATATAATGGAGTGGCTGATACAGGTTTGTATTAATAAAGAATTAAAGGAGGGTAATGTTGTTAATGCAAATCAGCATGGGAAATACATCTGGTCAAACTTACTTAATATTTTTTTAAATGAGATTACAGGTTTGGTTGATAAAGGTTATAATATTGTTAGACTTCTGTAAGGTGTTTGGCCGCATGACACTTGGATTAAAAAACTAGAATGACATAAAATTAACGTGGCACATAAATCCATTAAAAACTGGCTAACTGATAGCTCTAAAAATGTAAACAAAGAATAGTCATCAAGGGGGTGCATTTCCAGAGGCATCAGCAGGGATTGGTTCTTGGCCCTGTGCTATTCAGCATTTTATCAATGACCTGGAAGAAAGCAAAATGATTACTGATAAATTTTGCAGATGACACAAAAATTGGGAGAGTGGTAAATAATGAACAGGGCAGATCACTGATTCAGAGTGATCTGTATTGCTTGGTAAACTGGAGCAAGCAAACAATATGCATTTTAATACAGCTAAATGTAAATATATACATCTAGGGACAAAATAATGTAGAATGGGAGAACTCCTATCCTGGGAAGCAGTATGTCTGAAAAAGGTCTGGGGTGTGTGGTGGATAATAAGCTGAGTATGAGCTTCCAATGTGACTCTGCCCAAAAGATGCAGAAACATGGGAATCTCAGGTAGGAGTAAAGAGTTTATTTTCCCTCTGTATTGACACTGGTGGGAATACTGTGCCCAATTCTGGTGCCCACAAGTCAAGAGGGATGTTGATAAAATGGAGAGAGTTCAGAGAAGAGCCATGAGAATGATTAAAGGATTAGAAAACATGCTTTATACATAGTAATAGACTCAGAGCTCAGTCTATTTATCTTACAAAGAGAAATTTAAGGGATGACTTGATTAAAGTTTATAAGTACTTACATGGAGAACAAATATTTAATAGTGCCAACCTAGCATACAAATATGTAACATCATCTAATGGCTGGAAGTTGAAGCTCTACAAATTCAGACTGGAAATAAGGCATATTATTACAGTGAGACAAATTGAAACAATTTACTAAGGGTCATGGTGGATTTTCCCTCACTGACCATTTTAAAATCAAGATTGGATGTTTTTCTAAAAGATCTGCTCTAGGAATTATTTTGGGGAAGTTCTGTGACCTGTAATATACAGCAGATCAGACTAAATTAGGACAGTGGTCCTTTTCTGGCCTTGGTATCTGTGAATGAAATCTGCTAATTTTGATTAATGCAATTCAATTTTTCTAGCTCCTCTGACTTTGTAACTTATCAAACAGCTCTGATCCTCCTTATATACATGTTTAACTTATTACTGTGAGTTGTCCCATCACCTTTCAGCTAGACTATTCACCATAATAAACACATGGCTCAGAGCCTTACTATGTCCATTCAAGTCCATAGGTTCGGCTATGTCAAAAATTCAGAGATGAAATTCAGATTAGAGAATGAGTGTCACATTAATATTAAAAAATGTAAAATGAAAATCTACGCACCTCTAAATATATACTATTTTAATGGTGGTATTTTTTGGCTAATAATGAAAATTAATGTCACAATGGGTTGAAAAAATGACCTGAGCTGTCAATTAGTGCTTCCCTCTTGGTGCCAATTCCAGTGTTTTAAAATTTTAGTATTTATTCTACTTTTCACACCATTTTTTTGCTATTTTTTCCTGTAACTTCGGTTTTGTCCAGTGAGGCTGACAAACCTAAAAAGAATCCAGAAATTGGCAGTGACTACAGTACAACCCAATTTATCTGACCTTCTCCACAGTTACCAAACAACCAGGACTCTTAGGCCATAGGCAGACAATCTCTCCTGTGGACATTAGATGGCGCTGCAGCATTGCATTTTCCCATTCTCCAGTTTATCCGGAGTTTTGAATATCTGGTCTGGCCCCAGTCCCAATTAGACCGATAAACAGGGTTCTACTGTATGTTAATCATTAGATTAGAAGCAACTGGAACAAGGGTACAATCTCTATGCATACTTGGTAGAAAATAATGTGAAACACTACACTGGCTCTTAAGTTACATGAGGGATAAGATAGATAGACCCTACTACAGTGGAAAGTCTCTTGCATCAGAATATTAAAACAAACATGATTTAAATTTCATTGGTATAAACAATACCATGTTCTTTGTGAGTCCTCTCTCATCAGGAGTTTTTTTATTGATCTTTGTAATATAAATTGTGTTTTCATGTTTTAATAGGTTTTAGTGACAGAGAAGTGTTTTTGTGTCACACTTATTTGTAAGCTTAATCTGCAGTACAGGTGTGCATTATATCCAGCTTTTCCTGGCAAAAGCTACTCAATTGACTTAACTGATGCTTTCTGAAACTAGAGGTAGCCATATGCTAATTGTGATTTCAGCAGATGCTTTTTGCCCTATAAACTAGAATAATGGTATTTGTGAATCAGATTTTCCCTCTTTCCAGAGGAGTAAGGGGCTAGTCAGCATAACAAAGCTGTGAAACAAACCTACTGTGCCACTATAAATGTGCTGGTCTCTAACACGGTTTTTGAATTTCTGTTGGTCCTTCAAAAATGAAACAGACATACATTTTGTCTGCTTGCAGTGTGTGATAAATAGCTTTAAAGTGAGGATTTGGAAACACAGTGAGTAATAGTATTTAACTGCTTCATTACTAATGCACTTTCAATTAATTGAATACCCTAGAGGCTTTAGGCCCTTACAATGGCTTTACATCTTAATAGCTTTCATGATTCTGATCAATTAAATCTAAATCACTATGGCTTCAGAAATTTCTTAACATTATTTTTTAAGACTGTCTGAACTTTCACAAATCAACTTGTATCAGTGTATATCAAAAGCATTTACAAGCATTCTTACAACTGCCCTGCGAGATAGGGTTGATCATTTCAGTGTTACTTCGTGCTCTCCCATTTACTTGTATCCATCTATTGTCTCGTTATATATTCTAGGTTATATGGTCTTTGGGGCCAGACATTCTTTGTTCTCCATGTGTATTGTGCCTAGAACAATTCTTGATTTGGAGCTCTTAGTTGCTACCACAATACCAATAATAAAAATCAGGGGTACGCATTTTAGAGACCGCTAAAGTGAGGCATGTCAGGTCAGGAGTCCTGACCGTGTCTTATGCCTGAAATTGTTCAGTTTATAATTGAAGACTAACATTTTTTCTCTCTAATTTCTGGTTCAGGATCAGTGCTTGGGAAAAGGTACTTGTACTGAATACATTTGGTTCACCAAAGTGTGCCTAGACTTATCAGTTGGAAAGAAATTTAGCCTTTAAAAATCACATAAATCTGATTACTGTCTTGCTTTATTCTCAGTTTTTATTCCATTAAGTTTTTATTAGAGGCCACTTGGCTGAGAACCACTAGCACAGCAGTAGAAATCACTAGTTTGGAAGCAGTTTGGAATACCAACTTCCAAATACAGTGATATAAAACATAAGCTGCAATTCTAGCAGTTGAAGGTGTCACCTGCTAAAATGATGTAAAGAATTCAAGTGGCAGTGAGGAGGGGAGAGCAGGAGGGAAAGATGTTAAATAGAATAATGTTCTAAGTCAGTCTGGGTGGTTTTTTGACCCGGACTTTGCCAGGGCTGCATTATTCAGAGCCCGGTTGGCTGTTGATCTTGTGGGGTCTATATGTGTCACCTGCCAATGCTTCCCTTGTACAATCGGCACAAGGAACCTCCTCAGCACTGGGAACTTGTTAAGCACTGTTTTCTTTATTGCTGTCGGTGCCATCGGTGTTACTGTGGTGGCATTCGGCACTCACTGCCTTCCATGTGGCATCATCAGTCACCTTGATATTGCTGCTGACTTCAGGGTCAATACCACTTCCAGCACCGGAAATGACAGAGGCATACTCAGGGCTGTCAGCACCAGTTCCCTCTTCATCTTTGGCTATGGATGAGTCAGACTGGTTACTTGCATCCTCCGGACTGGCTCCACCTTTATCCTGTGAAGCTTCGGACTCCTCGGCGTCTAGGGCAGGATCTTCCTCTTTTTGCTCTCCATTGCCTGACCTGCATCAAGGGCTGTTCATGGAGAGTTATGGGGACCAGGATTGGCGCTCGTCTCGCAGTTGGGACATGAGTCCTCTAGCTCAGGGCCTACTAGCCACCAATGCACTATTCATATTAGTGGCCTCCTTGAAACTGATGGATGCTCCTCACTCATAGAGACCCCACTCCTCATCTTGCTCTAAGGTGAGATTACTGGCCAGGTCTTTTGTGGTGACCGTCAGTCTGCCACAGGCCCGAGCACTGGTGAACCTTCGCCTCATGGAGTCTCCAGAGTCGTCCTGTCCAGGTCTGTCAGTCCTGGAGCAGGATCCTGCTTTGGCACGGTTAACTACTTAATCTTCTACCCTGGATGAGTCTGCAGGGCCTGGCTCTTACTCTTCTTCAGTATTGGAGGATTTCAAGGCATACCAGGGTCTTTTGCAGTACAGGGTGGCTTCCCTGGGTATTCAAGCAGAGTTCCTGCAGGAGAATACCCATATTGTTGGGTATCCTGCAGCCATTTGCCCTGGGAAAGTAACCCTTCCTCTTAGTGATGCGTTCCTAGAACCTGTTAAGGTTCTCTGTAGCACACTGACTTTGGTACTGTCTACTGTGAAGCACATGCAGAAATGGCACTTCATTCTGGTGAAGGGATTTGAGGATGTCAAATTCTCTGGTTGTAACCACAGTGAATGATAGAGCCTGGCAGGGCAGATTTAAGTCCACTTCCATGGAGAAGGACTCTAAATGGATGGACCTGGGGGTAGGAAGATTTATATTTCTTCTTCCTTGCAGCTGCACATTGCTAACCAGCAGGTGTTGCTGTCCAAATGATAACATAAACTGGATGGCTGTGTTTAAATTTGCAGACCAGCTACCTGAAGCCTCAAGAAGGACTTTCGGGCATTTATCATCGAAGGCTGCTTCGTGGTGAAATCTTTGTTGCAGTCTCTTTTGGACATTGTGGATACTTTGGCCAGAGTGATGGCCTCGGCAGTGACCATGAGAAGGGGGTCCTGGTTGCAGAATTCAAGCACACGTCCCTATTTGCAGCAAGCCATACAGGATTTGCCCTTTGACAGCCAAGTGCTTTTTTGGACAAGATGGATGAGACTCCGCATTCCTTCAAGAACTCTAGGGTACCCTATGGTGCTTGGGGATGTGATGTATACAGTAGCAGTGCAGAGGCACCACTATGGTGGTCAGCAGCAACAGTGCTGTCTGCAGCGCACATTTGGGCAGCCTTTCCTTCCCTCGATGCATGTCACGCTTTTCTGGACTGTATTGGGGCTCGGTGGTTCAGATACTTACCGACAACATTACTGTATCACAAAATGTATTCTGTGAACAGATAAGGGCAATCTGCCAAGAGGCAATCCGGTTGTGGCAGTTCTGCATTGAGGAGAGTATCACTCCGATAGCCGACCACTTGCCCAGGGTCCAGAATCATCTTGTGGAGAATCTCAGCAGGAATTCTTCCCTGACTCATGAGTGGTCCCTGAAGACAAGTATCTTCTGGGTCATCCTCGCAGCTTGGGGCATTCCAATCATCGACCTGTTTGCTACAAGGGACAACAGGAAACGTCACCTGTTCTGCTATCAAGGGGGCCTCAGTCCAGGCTCCCTGTCCAACGCTTTCCATCTCAGCTGGCTGTCGGTTCTCCTGTATGCTTTTCTCTTGATCATCCCACATGTCATCCTCACGATGAAGGCAGACTGGGCCAAGCTCATTCTCATTGCCCCGATGTGGCTGAGGCAGTGCTGGTTCTCTTACTTCACACTGTCAATTCAGCCTGCCATACCCCGTCCTCTCCATCTCGACCTACTCTCACCGAATCATGGTCACACCTTACATCCCACGCTCAGCTCCCTGCATCTCATGGCTTGGCTGCTTTGTGGCTGAATGAGGAGGAAGTGTGGTGTTCAGCTGCTATTTAACAGTAGAAAGCCCTCTACCAAAATGGCCTATTTGGCTAAATGGAAGTGGTTTTTGGTGTGGTTGTTGGCCACAGAATTCAACCAATGCTGACTTCTATCCAGGACATCAGTCTCCATCATCCAGTCTGAGAGCCTGTTCCTGTGTGGGACCTTAACATGGTTCTAGCAGTTTTAATGGGACCATGTTTGAGCCCTGGCATCTTATCCCTTTCTGCTTTTGTGTCAGAAAACTTCATTTCTGGTAATGATAACATCTGCAAGGAGAGTCTGTGAATTGCAGTCTTTGATAGCAGAACTTTCTTATACACAATTCTCTAAGATCAAAGTGATTTTAGGACCAGACCCCAAATTTTTGTCCAACGGGGTTTTCTCAGTTTCATTTGAACCAGGCAATATATTTACTGCTTTCATCTCTGCTTTCCTGGAGGAGCAGTGCATCCTAAGCTGCTTTCATCTCTGGAGGAGCAGTGCATCCATATGTTAGATGTCACCCAACATCTATCTGGACAGTTCTAGACTATTTCGTTTTTTGCCTCAACTATTTGTCACATGCAGATCTTATGAAGGAACAAGCGGTCTCTTCAGACTATCTCGACATGGTTAACATTCTATATCAAGACTGCATGTGAAATAGCTTTGATTGTGCCTCTTCAGCGGCTGTGAGCTCATTCTGCGAGCGTGCAAGCAATGTCAACAGTGTTCCTTAATAATGTCTCAATTTTGAACATTATGCCACTACAGCATCTTCCAGGGCAGATGCAAGCTTTGGTAGATAGGACTTGCAATCCTTGTTTAGGTAGACTCCAAGCCTCACCTCCTGGGATGGGTACTACTTTTGAGTCATCTACGTGGAACACACAGCTGCATCTACTCAAAGAAGAAACGGTTTCTTACTGTAACTGTGATTCTTTGAGATGTGATGCAGATGTGTATTCCTCAACCCACCCTCTGTCCCTTCTGCATCAGAGTCTAATCTCTGGAAGTCTGGTGTGAAGGAACTGAGCTGCCTCATAGCCAGGGCAGGGGCTATGAAGATGAGGTGCTGCTAGGCAAAATTCTTCAGCTCTGGTGTGCTGGCCTCACACACACCTACGTGGTATACACATCTACATCACATCTCGAAGAACCAGCGTTGCAGTAAGTAATGGTTTCATACCTGACCAGATGCTTTTCAGTAGTATAAGGCAAGTATTTCTAGCTCGGATGGCTTGTAATAACATCGAATAGTAATTTTATTACTAGTTTAACAGTGTTTTAGTTCAGAGTGGAAAATAGTAAGTGCTACTAGTAGTAATAGTAATGTACTGCGGGCTACTTTGAGTTTCATTTTTTGGTAAAAACACAATTTTGAACCATCAGAGTGTTATCACTAACAAACAAAAATAAATTTTAAATTACACTGGTCTATATGAAACGTGATATTATAGGTCTCTCACAGGAGTATAATTTATTAAAACACTATTAAAAGTAAATAGACATCTCTACTCTTTCAGGAATAGATCTTAGTTGAAGTATTGGCGGGCAGAAATGCTGTTGGTCATATTACAAAACAAACACTATACAAAGCATTTTTATTTATATCTAATAAAGTTCATACGAACGGACAGGGTTTAAATTGGAAACATGTTATTTTGTAATGGCTAAAACCAAATTGAGACTCTTCCATGGGGGGATTTAATAGGAGGAAGAATATGACTATGCTTGTGGGTCTCCACTAGATATATAACTGTCTCAAACTCTCTTCCCACCCTCCCTTCCCCAGTTCAAAGAACCTGTAACTAAACGGCATTTACCTGTGGTGCACTTTGACTGCCATACACTTCCTGTAATAAGGAGGGAAAGTTCTAAAAGCATGAAAAGTAATCTGAGCCACCACATGTGAGAATGAATTGTCTACTGTGGCTGTTGAAAACCATTAAGCAGTTCCTGGTCCCTCTTTTACTGACAAATAGTGCCTCCTTTGATGAAGGGTACCTACTAGTCAATCTGAAACACACACAGTAGGTTAGCAGATCCTCAAGAAACAATAACTTGATGCTAATGATCATGCTAATTACTGCTCTGCCTAATCTTTTATTCTTGAGCAAAATGCCATTTCCAGCAGTGTCCGATATCATAACTGCCCCATATAGACCCTGCTGATATGCTCTAAAAGATTTGAGTTCCCACTAGCAGTGAAGCTATCGCATCAGGACTAGCCCTGCCTTCCACAACCCTGGGAACACAATGAAGTGCCTACCCCCTGCTGCCATGGCTTCACTGCTGTTATTTGAGCTAGCTTTGCTATATGTAGATCAGAGCTAACTTGGGTATACCTACACGTCTATCACACCTTCCCAGCTGCAGTCTAGACATACCCTTAGACACGGTGTACATTAGAGTGTGCAAGTACGTCAATGTAAATGCCCTGATGTAAAGCAGGGGGTGATACCAGAGTGACTTAATTATATATAAAATATGGACTTCAATAATTTTAATGTACACATTCAAATACATAGAACTTTCTCTACTTTAAGAGATGGAATGAAATTTATTCCTCGCAAATCCTAAATCTGCGCACACAGATAGCTCTCCCCCTTTGCTTTACTGTCCTCAGTCAAAAAGAGTGCTTAGATGGCCAGTATACTGTGGCAGGGAAGTGAATTCAAAGACCCCCGCCCCCAAATATATCTTACTACCAGTTCACTCCCACTCTGCATCTAGGGACTGTGTGCCTGAACATCTCAAAGCTAACCACCGCTCCCAGGGGAGAACATGTCAATCAGGCCTTGCACAGGAGACATTAATTTTTTTGTGAACTCAAATGTTCTAAACTAATATTTAAACAAATAAAAATCTGATTTTAAATTATTTTTTTAAAGTCAACTCTTTTTGGACCAAGCAGTATATTTTGTCCTTGTCTTAGTGAGATCCTAAATGTATTTAAACAAACAAACAAACAAACAAACAAAAAAACACCCTGGCTTTTAAATTGGCTTCTTAAAAATTCCAGTGGCGTGGAGATTGGAGCTTTAAAACTTGTTTCTGATCAGGGGGAAAAATGGTTAATTTAAAAGCTGCTTTTCTTCAGTGGCTTGTTTTCCTGAGCTGCTATAACTTCAAAGGGTTGCCTACAATCGGAGGGTTTGGGGATTGTTAGTATCAACGGAGCTTCTGCAGGCTTTAGTCTGCTGTGTTCAGAGACATTTAAATGGAATTCATAGCAGAAAATAGTACATTTCTGTCTTTTTTTTTCCATAGGTGTGTCAGTATGATAGAGGTTAATGTGGCTAACCAGTCCCAACATGCAAACTAAGATGTGTTTAACTTCCTTGCTCCATTGTTCATCAGGCTAATGTACCATAGTGAATTATCATAAAATTATTTAACAGATGTTTTTGTTCAGTTTGTCCACTTGCTCTAATGAGACATTACCTTTCTACTTTACTCTTAAGATTCAATTACATGCCATTGTCGGGGGTTTAAATTCTGTGTTGTATTGTGGGTAATTCCATGATCTTCCTATGCTGTCCTGTTAGAGAGCTCCATCACTTCTACTCTGCAGTTCCTTCTCAAGTACTGAGAAACCTCTGTGTTGCTGATGCTGAGAGGAGATGATCAGTGTTTTGAAAGTAAACTTTTTAATTTTCCTTCAAATATTATCTTATGCAACTGCCTTGCTTGCTTAGATGCTTTTTTATTTGTAAGTTTATTATTTCATGTATTGGTCCTAATATAGAGTAGATATGTTAAAAGATCTAATTATTAGCATAAGAACATAAGAATGGCCGTACCGGGTCAGACCAAAGGTCCATCTAGCCTAGTATCCTGTCTACCGACAGTGACAATGCCAGGTGCCCCAGAGGGAGTGAACCTAACAGGCAATGATCAAGTGATCTCTCTCCTGCCATCCATCTCCATCCTCTGACAGACAGAGGCTAGGGACACCCTTCCTTACCCATCCTGGCTAATAGCCATTAATGGGCTTAACCACCATGAATTTATCCAGTTCTCTTTTAAACACTGTTATAGTCCTAGCCTTCACAACCTCCTCAGGTAAGGAGTTCCACAAGTTGACTGTGCGCTGCGTGAAGAACTTCTTCCTTGTATTTGTTTTAAACCTGCTGCCTATTAATTTCATTTGGTGACCCCTAGTTCTTGTATTATGGGAATAAGTAAATAACTTTTCCTTATCCACTTTCTCCACATCACTCATGATTTTATATACCTCTATCATATCCCCCCTTAGTCTCCTCTTTTCCAAGCTGAAGAGTCCTAACCTCTTTAATCTCTCCTCATATGGGACCCATTCCAAACCCCTAATCATTTTAGTTTTTCTAGTGCCAGTATATCTTTTTTGAGATGAGACCACATCTGTACGCAGTATTCGAGATGTGGGCGTACCATCGATTTATATAAGGTCAATAATATATTCTCAGTCATATTCTCTATCCCTTTTTAATGATTCCTAACATCCTGTTTGCTTTTTTGATCGCCTCTGCACACTGAGTGGACAAATTCAGAGAACTATCCACGATGACTCCAAGATCTTTTTCCTGACTTTGTTGTAGCTAAATTAGCCCCCATCATATTGTATGTATAGTTGGGGTTATTTTTTCCAATGTGCATTACTTTACATTTATCCACATTAAATTTCATTTGCCATTTTGTTTCCCAATCACTTAGTTTTGTGAGATCTTTTTGAAGTTTGTCACAGTCTGCTTTGGTCTTAACTATCTTGAGCAGTTTAGTATCCTCTGCAAACTTTGCCACCTCACTGTTTACCCCTTTCTCCAGATCATTTATGAATAAGTTGAATAGGATTGGTCCGAGGACTGACCCTTGGGGAACACCACTAGTTACCCCTCTCCATTCTGAGAATTTACCATTAATTCCTACCCTTTGTTCCCAGTCTTTTAACCAGTTCTCAGTCCATGAAAGGACCTTCCCTTTTATCCCATGACAGCTTAATTTACGTAAGAGCCTTTGGTGAGGGACCTTGTCAAAGGCTTTCTGGAAATCTAAGTACACTATGTCCACTGGATCTCCCTTGTCCACATGTTTGTTGACCCCTTCAAAGAACTCTAATAGATTAGTAAGACACGATTTCCCTTTACAGAAACCATGTTGACTATTGCTCAACTGTTTGTTTTTCTATGTGTCTGACAATTTTATTCTTAACTATTGTTTCGACTAATTTGCCTGGTACTGACGTTAGACTTACCGGTCTGTAATTGCCGGGATCACCTCTAGAGCCCTTTATAAATATTGGTGTTACATTAGCTAAAAAGTTAATTGGTGTTACATTAGCAGAAAAAGAACATTTAAATTCTCTTTCTTTCTTGGTTAGCAGCTTTAATGCTCTTTGCTTTCAGTGTTTCAGAGAACCCATTATAATTCTGTCCTTTTTAATTAGCCAAGTTCTCTGTTGTTTAGATGGTGGGGAGATCAACTGTAGGTAGACATCAGCCGCAACTTAATTATTGAGAAGTAATGCAGACATTTCTTTACATACTAACAATACTTGGCACATATATTATAGCATCTTTCTTCCAAGGATATCAAAGCATTGTACAATAATTAAGCTTCACTATTACCCAGTGGAAAGAAAAGCATGAATTTGAGATGGGTAAATCAAACCTGCCAAGTATAGCTTATTTTGTGTGACACTTGTGCATTTTGCAAGCCTTCTCATGCGTGTTTAGGCAAAATGTCTCATTAGAGAGAAGCACTCTCCACATAGTCTTTGGCCTCTGTGAAGGTGCATGGAACTGGGAGCTAGAAGATTATGGTTTCTGATGGTACTTCTACTGGTAGATGTTCAATATATCTGTGCAGTTCACAGCTCTCTGCTGTTGGCCTGGTTGTTACATTACTACCAAGTAGGCAGGCAACTGTCATTGATCCACTTTACAAATAGGTAACTGAGAGGTCGTGAGAAGTGACTTCGGAGAACTCAGCTCTCTGATACAACCTACGGCTTATTCACTTTGGCACATTCATTTTAAAAGGCAGTGTGGCTATCGATGTGCTTGGCTATGCTGTCCTGAACTATTCTCCTACACACTAGACCAAACTCTGCCAGAGCCAGGAATAGAGCACATTAATCCTGATTCCCAATTTCCCACTGTTATGTCAGAAACTTCAGTGATAGCATTTTGACCATGTTTTTCTGGTGTTAGTGCTTCCCAAGCAATGTAGAAAGGAGAAATTGATACTATTCCCTTCTGTGCACCATCAGAATTGTTTACTGCGCCCAACTATGGTACCAATTAATTATTCTTGTACAGCTCACTGAAGGCAGTGGAGTTGCATAGATGTCACTGGGGATATAGTGTGAAGACAATGGGGTGGTACAGGTTCTGGAGCCAGAAGTAGGCTTGCACAGTCTTAATTACTGGGCATGATGCATGGAAGGCACAGTAATCTATTTGCGAACTAAACAAGACTTGAGTATGACTGGAAACTTTTATCTTGTGTTTTGGTTTTTTAGGCATTAATGTAGGGTTTTTTCAATTCTATATGTGCTTGAGCAAGGGCATATCCCAAATGACTTTCACCTTACTAAGGCACTGAATGTGTGCAAACATAGATCTTTATTCAGGTTAGTCTGTGTCCTTTTTTCACATTTTCAGTCAGCACTCCCTGACAGTAGCTGGAGGGGTATCATTTATCCTGCTGCTGGGAGAAGATGACAGACTCACTTTCAGAGAGTACAGGCATTCAGTTGTAAAGGGAGAGAGAATTCAGTAGCAAGGCAAACCACAACCCAGAAACCCATTCCAAGGACTGTCAGGCACTTACTAAGGCACTCTCTTGCTTTGTATTGAACTGTTTCCAGTAGCAGCAGAGAGGAAGAAGGTAGAAGGAATTTTACGTGTTGTATAATGACAAACTGAAAATAAAACTGATTTTATGTATACAATATTTAAAAAGCTGTATGCAGACAAAGTAAATACATTCTGCCATGAAGTATAAATATTTATAATTTTAGAAAGTGTTTTTGATGCACTAATGACTGAGGTGATGTTAGCTTGCATTTGTCATTGTCACTTTCAGTTGTCGTTCAGGTCTTTAATCAGTCCTTATAGTCAGGGATAAATTTATTTTCCTGTGTGCCCCTAGTTAGATAATCACCCCCTTCTTTGACGTTAATATGTCTGGATCCTGCATCAGATCAGAAATTAGAGCAGAAGAAACTGTATGCTTGTCTCATTATTTTGCTTTTAACTCCTCCATTGCTGCTTAATTGTGCTTGTGTCAACAAAAAGCTTGAAGTTTACTATTGAGATCAAAGCATACTAAAGCAGCACCAGCAGAATATCTGATTATCATCTAATAACAAAGGGTTCTTACTAAACATGACTTGCAAAAGATGGGAAAGAATTGGGTTTAAACCCCCTTTAGCTGCTTTATGATATGTAAAGATGGCCTGAAAGTTATTTAAATCCTCCCCCTCTCTATGATTTTTTTTTTTTTTTTTTATTAGAAACCAAGGTCTCGTTTACATTGTTTCCTGGAGGACTCTGTAGATTACTTGAAAGTGGTAAGGTGATGCTATGCAAATGAAATCTGACTAATTGAGAATGTCTAAAATTCTGCTGCTTCTTCGGGTAGTGCCCCTAGGGGTGCTTCACTCCAGGTGCACATGCACCTTTGTTAAGAGATTTTTAGATAGCAATGCCTGTTCAAACCACACATGTGTCCCACTCAGCCTTTGTGCCCCTCACCATGGCTATCTAGCATTGTGTGGGCAAATCACCTTCAATTCCTTCTCAATCACCTTGGCCTTAACGGAGTCTCAGTTGAGCTTACCTCAAATGTGATCCCTCTCTTAGTATACTAAGCAGTTTAGTTTCTTCTAGTTATACTCACCTATTAGAATACTGGTGGTAGTAGTTTTAGCTTAAAAAAATCTTAAAATTTACATAGCAGTTTTTTTTTCTTGTTTTATGGATCATTGTCCTTGTGGTAATTTCTCCCCCCCAGGGGCTTTATATTGCTGGGAGGCTATCCTGGTGAGTGACTGGCACCACTGGTGTATCTGTTGTCTCAGGGACACTCACATTCCCCAGAAGTGCAACTTTTGTCTGGTGTTAAAATCTAGGGCCAGAAAGAACTGGGATATTAAACTCTCTCTCCTCATGATGGAGAGCTCTCTCTGCCCGGCTTCTGATGCAGGCCAGAAGACCCTCTCTTTAAGCTGGTCTCTGAAAAAGTCAACCCCTCAACCACTTCAGTGTTACACTCTCCTAGGGCGTCTAAGAGGAAGAGCCAAGAATCCTCTCATAAAGACTCTGAAGTATGGACCTCGAGCCTTCCAGGTAGGGAATATACCTTTAAAAAAAGCACGGTCACCGAATGAATTAGCGATTTCAGCACCCACCAGTCACCAACCTGGTACCCATGAGGCTGCAGTTTCCCCAGGTACTGAGAGAATCACTAACCCAAAGACTCTAAGGTTTTGGGCTCTGACAAATCATTGGTGAGGTCAGGGATCGAAGTGGCAAGCAGAGGTCTACCTCTTCTCACTCAGAACCAAAGAAGACCAGTCTGACACTTGCATCCTTCAAGGAGTGTCCAGTAAGTCTACAGTACTGTCAGCTTCCTCTGCCATGATCACCTCTGCCCAGGCTGCTGCCACAGTACTGACAACTCTCTCGCTACCATAGGAGTTCCAATTTCCTTGAGACCTTGTGGTGTCTGAAAAGCCTGACTCACTGTTGTTTGGTACCAACCCATTCTCAGTTCTAAGCACCAGTTTTGGCAGGGTGGTCGAGGTTCTGAGTTACCATCCCCCTGCAGGCCAGCTGCAATGATTCCTGTGCCTTCCTTGCTTTGGTGACCACTTCCACCACTTTCAGCAGGCTTGAGAACTTATCACTATGGAAAAGTGGGTTTTGGAGATCATATTCATGTGATATGCTGTCGATTTTTTTCCCCCCTCCTGCCGTCCAGTCCCCCTTTTTCTGTCCCTCTTCAGGGAATGTTGCTAACGCTATAAAAGTAGAACAAAAATACACACCAAGCACAATTTATTGCACAGTCTGATATAGTCTGGTAGTGTTCAGAATGTTGCAGCCAAAAGCTAGCTTTTGTGTGCAGAAATTCTTAAGATGCTTCTGCAACATTTTTTATCTTTGCTAATTTGAATTGATTTATTCAGAATAAATGGAACCATCTTCATCCTTAACTTTAACGTGGTTCCATTTATGTGTAGGTCTTGGCAGGGGATATTATGGTATTTTGCCTAAACTGTTTCTTTCCACTCTTGCTTTGATCCCCAAATCTAGGCATTTCTGTCATATCCATCATTGTTATATCAGAATTGTGACCTTAACATTCTTCTAGTGTTCTCGTGGGTAAGGAAAAATTTGGAGGGAGGAGGGCAAAAACAGGAGTGTCTATGTGGTAGGGATTTGTGGTAGAATGGATAAACACAGTGCAATTTTAGCAGTTGCACCAAAGCTGTAAAGCTGCTTGGAAAATGGGATCTATTTGCTGTTTCCTTCCATATATTTTGCCAGCAGTATTCATCCAGATCTGTCATTTCTCCAAGTTTAGACCTCTCTAACCATTTATTCTGCTGAATTGTATTTCAGTACAGTTAGGCTGGGGAAGCAGAGTTGTAAATGATAGTTTTGGGCTGTGGTTTTACATCATTTAGACATCACTGCCACATACAGGCAGGATAAGAATGATATTGCTGCAGACACTTTCAATACAGAAGATGTTATTTTAAAAGCAACTGTGATGCGGTGTACCAACCCCACACTGCCCAAGAAGGGATTAACAGCTAGTGAGTTTAATTAGTCCCACCTTGATGCATCTTCTGTAGGTGTCCCTTCGGGTGGAGTTAAAAGGGAGAACCCAGGTCAATTGGTGGCTGACCAAGAAGGGGAGTAGATCTCCAGTTCTCACCCTATGAAAGAAGCCTGGCTGGAGCCAGGAATCTAAGTCAGATTCAACCTGTCAGGGCTTCCGGGGGGTGGGGTGGGAGGGTGGCAGGTAGGTCTGAATCAGGGAGCTCTGACGAGTGTTAATTAGAAAAGACTGTTTCTGAGTAGAAGAGCTGGGTCCAGCTCCAAACTGGGAGGCGACAACCCTCCTTTGACTTTGTTACATTTGTTTTGGAGCTTTGATACCCCAGAAGGAGTGGAACTTTGGCATGATGTAGCTGTTTGGTTAAATCACCATAACACTAGACCATGTTGGAAGTGACTGCTGACCACTGAAGCCCTGAAGACTGATTAATGACACCACTGGCCACAAAGTGGGGCTGCGGAGGCCAATCCAGGCACAAACATTTAAAACCTGGTGGTGGTTTGCTTATCTTTAAAAAACAAAACAAACAAACAAAAAAAACCCACCGGAGGTGTTTGGAAGGCATCAAAGCCTACAGCAAATATTTTATAGTTTTTGTTTCATAAAATTTTGATAAATTTCAAAACTACTTGGAAACAATGTAATCAAAATTTAAACTGAACTTCCTTTTACCAGATGTTTTATAACATGTGCCGTTCCACTGGAACAAATGTACGCATCTTTGGTTGCTAAGAAAGTCCCTTTCAGATATTGGAAGGGCAAGAATGGAATTTATTACAAGCCTGGAATTGATTAACATTATTTCTGGAATGAGGATAATTTACATGAATCTGATCAAAATACAATTCAGTCCTTGGAGGAGGAGGAGGGTGCAGGTTGTGTAAATTCTTGGGTGGAAGATAGAGATGTGCTAATACTGGAGCCTTGACTGTGAACCCCTTTCAGTTGAGAGGGACATGGATTATTTGCAAAAAGAAGAACAGGAGTACTTGTGGCACCTTAGAGACTAACAAATTTATTAGAGCATAAGCTTTCGTGGACTACAGCCCACTTCTTCGGATGCATATAGAATGGAACATATAATGAGGAGATATATATACACACATACAGAGAGCATAAACAGGTGGGAGTTGTCTTACTAACTCTAAGTAAGACAACTCCCACCTGTTTATGCTCTCTGTATGTGTGTATATATATCTCCTCATTATATGTTCCATTCTATATGCATCCGAAGAAGTGGGCTGTAGTCCACGAAAGCTTATGCTCTAATAAATTTGTTAGTCTCTAAGGTGCCACAAGTACTCCTGTTCTTCTTTTTGCGGATACAGACTAACACGGCTGTTACTCTGAAACATGGATTATTTGGATACAAATTCACAGATACAGATTCACTGTTTTTGTCTTGGTCTGATCCAAAACTTGAAGTGTCCTATTTCCAGATTCAGTTTGGCCAAGGTGGTGGAAATCCTTCTAAACAATCTTTGTATGATGCTTCTGTTACAAACAACTTGCAAGATTTTAGGTGCTATTGAATCTCTTAAAGCCTGAACTTGATTTACATCTCAACACCACTGCTTCAGCCCATCTTAAAAAGTGAAGGCAAAGATACAGACAGCAGCTTGTGCGGAATTTTCTGTGTATGTAGAGGTGATATTTTTAAATTCTAAAAAACCATTGGGTGGGCTTCTACTACATTCAAAATCTTTCATCAGATTCAAAGAAAGCCCATTTAAATAAACAAATAAAATAACGTGCCACAAAATCTCTTCCTGTCAAAATTGTTGCACCTTATAGTGACTGTCAGTCCCGAATCAATAACAAGCTATCAGACCTAAATCTTATCTAGAAACTAGAGCTTTATAACACTGGAAAGGAGTGATTCCAAATTTACCAATGGAAACATAGCACTTGTTTTTAGTCCCGATATGTTGTGAAATACAGTCTCAGACCTTATATGTGGGACATTGTGAATACAAAACTATTTTAGATAATTTAGCTATTTTAGATAATACTTAAAAGTTTTAGAAACCGTAATAGTTATAATTTTTCTTTCCCTCAATATATTGGGCATTTGGTCTCAGGGTTCTAAGGAGGGAGGAAGGGAGAATTGTTTTACATATAGGCTATTATTTAAAACATAGCATATACAGAATGGGTTGAAAGGCTATAAAAGAATTTATTTGGGACAAACTCCATAGCTCCCTTGTATTTAAAGTCCTGTAACTAAAACCTTTATTCCACAAAATCTCATGTATTCTCTATTTACAACTTAGTTGTAACATATTTCAAAGATTTTTTTTTTAAGCTGCTCTGCTTATACCATGTAAAGATGGATAAATATTATAAAATTGCTTTAGGCCCAGATTTATAAAGGTATTTAGGCATCACTGTGCCCATCGTTTCAATACCTGACTGATTTAGGAGATTGCATCTCATTTTCAAAAGGGATTTGGGCACTTAGGAATTTAAATGCAGTTGACAGTTGATGGGATTTAGATTCCTATTTGCCTAAATACCTTTTGAAAATTAGATGTATGCTCCTAAATCAGTTATGTATTGCAACACTGAGCACAGTGTGCCGAAATACCTTTAAAAATTGGGCCTTAGTTCCCATTTGACCGATCAGCAGTTGGTAGCTGGAACTGGGTATAAGGGGATGACCAGAATAGTTTTTTTTCCTTTCCCCTTTCCTTTGTTTATAAACTGTACTAAAAGAACCAATGAAGTGGATGTATGGCAGCTCATCCCAGGATTGCACAAACCTCGTATTACCATTGGTTTGAAGAACTGCTGAGGGATTCTCCCTGTCATAAAGGGCTAGCATCTCTTTTAGATACCTCAAAAATCAATGCTGAAGCACTCTTGTTTTGAGCTCCCGGGACTTTGATGCCTGTCCCTGAGTAAAGGGAAATAAAGAAATTAAAGTGGAAAGGCCCTCCATGTTCTGAATGTCCTGCCCATACATTACTTCCGTTGGTCACTGCTGTTCAGTGAGGTAGACTGGAGCTTCCATTTAAACCAAGGTCTCTTGAGCAAGAAACATCGAGTGTTTGTCCGAGGTTTGTTCTAACAGGTTTTTTGTTTACTTGTATTTTGTCACTGACTGTAACTTGTGTATTGTGGTGTTGATTCTCTACATTTATTTCCTCAACATATGTAATTGTACAAGAGAAAAAAAATCAGACATCCAAAGAGCAAATAATTAAACGAGGCTGATAATAAAATACAAGCAATCATTTTTAGAACTACCAGAAAGATTTTAACTACCATAGGTTGGTTAAATGGTAAAGGGGGAATATGCTCATACCTAGTACTGCTGTAATGTGCGGGTTGTGTGTGTGTATTTTTTTTTTTTTTTAAACTGGACTTTGTTAATTGGGTTTCTTACAAATGTTTCTTGTGTTAATAGAATAAATGATAATTGAATCAGTTGTAATTCTAGGCTTGATTGAATAATATTAGGCTTAGCGGACAGATTGGTGAAAAATGTTCACCTCTCTTCCATCAGGCTGGGAAACTGGCATTGTCTATTAACTTTAACCATGGGTAGCTGAATAATACAGTTAACAGATGCTAATTTTCTTAAGTTGCAAGCAGCAAATGATGCATACATAAAACAACATATTTTTTATGCCTTCTGGTAGTCATCCCAAATTGGATTTAAATAAAGTTTGTTGATGTAACCACAATGAACTAAGGCAAAATGGTGAAGAGTTTCATAATGATGGTTTTAAATCCATCCATAATCCTTTTATTCTCTTATTAATACTAATGGGAATTATATGCATTAATTCCCCATGCACTGATGAGAAAACAGACCCTAACATTTATAGTCTCCACATAATTTCCTACAGCTGGCTCTGAAAAAAATAATAAATGTGAGGCAATAAAATATGATGCCTAGAGGCCTAACCTGATGGTAGGATTGTAAAATAGAAGAGATTCATCCCCTCCTTTCCTATACTGCACCCACCCCCAAAAAAAGTACAAAGAGTCTTGAAAGAAGGTTTTACTTTTTCCCAGACTGATTTGGGCCTAAGGATCTAGGTTTTTTACTTGTGTTCATCCTCAATTGCATGTTCTTAAATATCTAATTATTGGATCAAAATAACACTCTGTGAAAGACTTCAATCATTTCCTGTTAGAAAAAGACAAAGGATGACTAGTCTGAAGGATGTGTTACTTCTTCACGACTATTATAAGGAAACATATTTATTATATTCCAATTTTCAGTAGCTCCAAAAGTTCTCTTTGTGGTGACTATGTCCATGTCTCAACCTGAAAGTTTAAAGTTTTAACAAAATATGTGCACCTATTTTTGAGGCAAGAGTGGGGGAAAAATAGTTGTAACTCTTTTAATAGTGCATTTTACCCTTTTCTTTTCTCCCTAGTCTCTCCAATCAGTCACTTACTCCAAAATTAGATGTCCCATTCAAACCAAATAAAACCATTATTTGATTAATTTCCTAACAATTTTTTCAGCACTGTAATCTACCTTCTGTTTTAAATAGTCTTTTCCCCACCATTACAAGCAAAACTCATTTAAGGTGTCATCATTTACTTTTTTTCCTCCTATGTTGTGTGGATACCTTCTGTATAAAACCTGTTAAAATTTTAGACCTATGACTTTAAATGACAACTAAAAATATAAAACTATTTATAAAGGATTAATTGATATTACATTAAGCTCTTATTAATGTTTTTCAAATACGTTATGACATGATTGAAATGTAATTATTTAATGCATTATAAGTTTGAATATGAAAATGTAATTCTTGAGATTGGAAAAGGAGGAAAAAAGCATGGTTTACAAATTGCAAAAGTTTTTCAATAATAATAAAAAAAGAAACATCTTCCCACATGAGTGATCATTGTGGAAGCACAACATATTATAGTTTTTCAGACTTTCTCTTGAGTATAAACTGATTGGACACAACCAAAAGAAACCAGAAAAGAAAATAATTTCCAAACTTTTAAAAATGTTCCCATAGATAACTGAGGCAGGATCTATATTAAAGGACAGGTCAAAAGAAAGAAGTCATAAACTCTTGTAATTCCTGGAGATGGGTTCCCATAGCCAACCACATCTCCATCATGTTTGGAATTATCTAACAGCTAATTTTCATCGAGTAAATCTATCTTGACTGTGTGGTGGACTAGCAAGGATATCCCTGGATGCAGGTCTGAGTAGATGTGACATAGAGACTAAGCAATGTTCTGATGGGGCTACAAATCAAAGTATTCCTCAGTCTCCCCTAGAAACCTCACACCCTGGTAGTATTATGCTAGCTGCCCCTTTTTTTAGGGAGGCTGAGATGCAGGATGAAAGCCTGCATGGCATGTACTCAAGAGACTTCGCAAAGGATGAGCTCATACCAATCCGCAATGTCATCCATGAAAGGAATGAATGGAGAATCTGTGAAGTGATCCCTTCCACACTGGTAGATGCATCAGCCTCACCATGATCAATTGTATATATAGGTGCTGAAAGACCTAATATAATTACCAAGAACGCATGACCTCAGTCCATTACTGGACGAAGGTTGTCCTGCTAGGACACTGGTACTGTTTTATGTCATATCCAGGTCTATAACTAGATGATAAGGATACCAATAAGCAAGAGGTGTAGTTAGTGTTGGTTTGCCACAACACTCTTCCACCCCGCCCCAAAAGGGGAACACAATCCATTTGAGCTTTCAATTGAAAAGCAGAATGAGTGCAGTAAAAAACAAAATAGACAGCAATCACATATAGGCAAATAGTGGTGCAGTTCTAACTGAAATACTACATGGAATAAGTGGATTATAAAGATCCATGCAGGAGTCTAGATTCATGTATGTTGGGCGGCTTTACCAAGCATATTGGCAGCATGGAAGAATGCAAAAAGAAAAGAAAGGGAGCTATTGTGAGTGAAGCTTTAGTAGGACAGAGTCTAGGAGGAGACCAGGGACCAGGATGTAAGCAGGTGTGGAGTGCTTTGAAAATGAAGAGAAGATTGAAATTCATGTGCAAGAATCTGGGAAGCTAGCTGAGGAAGGAGACATCTTCAGAGCTGTGAGAAAGAGACACATTCTTCTGGGCAGGGATTGTTTCTTCCATGTTTTTGCTATACTTACTATATTGGCTTTCTGATCCCAATAAGCAGAGTTGGTTGAAACTCGGAATTTCTATTCTATGGAAAATTTCTGGCATTTTAAAACTTTTTGTTATGAATCTGAATGGAAAGTCAATTTTCTGCAAAATGCAATTTCTATTTTTTTCAAGTTGGTCAAAATTTCTTGTTTCAAAAAAACCAAAATGTTTTTTTTATTTTGACTTATTTAAATATATTAAAATATAATAGACTATAAAAATTTAGTTAATCGCTGATTAGTATTGTAATTGGTATTCTAAATGTTAATTGGTAATTAGCCATTGGTAATTGGTATCTGGTATTAGGCAATTACTGTCGTAATTGGTATTTTAACTGGTCATTATAATTAGTTTGGTAACTGGTATAATATAAAAATATAATTTTATTATAAGCAAAATCAAAATGTAGGTTTGAAACAAAAAATTGAATTTTTCCATTCTGGCAGGGTGACAATGCTTCATTTAAATTTTTTAAAATGAAATTACATTCTGTGGAATGTTTTGATTTAGATGAATCAATGTTTTTCTGTCAAAAAAAAAAAAAACTTGACCAGCCTAGTAGTAAGTAAGTAATTTCTCCCTTGCCTATTAACATGCAACAAAATTGCAGATTTTAATTATTATGCTTATTTTATTCAACAAAATCCTCAAAATGTTCTAAGACCATTATCTTGATGTGTCTGGATATGTTCTCCAGAGGCTGTTTGTTCCAGATATCATGAGGCCTCAATGTTCACACTCCATTCTGATAAATGGAGGAAGTTCTCAATGTTCGACTGCAGATCAAAAAGGCAAGAATGTGTCATCATATATTAGGAGTCATCTTTGCAAAAGAGACTGAAAACAAACTCATTTCCAGTTAGAGCTTAGATTCCAGAGCACTGAGCCCAGTCTTTGGGGGGATTTCATCTAAAAAATCTTGGCGTTTCTGTGACCTGAGGTAGTGTAACACATGTAGTATACCTTCGCATACAATAATTAAAACTGTACCAGAAGCGGACAATATATGAGTTGTGATATTGGTTAGTGCCTTTTTGCATAGGTTAAATGTGCTTTGCTTGGGCGAATGTGTTTGTGTAAGCTCAAAACTTTGCATGCTCTAATATAGTCATAACTGCTTTTAAGAATTTTACTTGGGTTTTATACAATTAGAACACTTGCCTTATTTTCAGTAGGTTGTGAAATCTGCTCTACCCTCAAGGCTCTTGGTTGGAAAAAAAGGAAAATTTTTCACTTCAGCATCACGTCTATACTTGTATCAGTGGATTTAATCATGCTGACTGTTTCATTAGCTACACCACAGGCTTTCAAACATTATTTTTAATAATTTGGGAGGTTAATCATGCAGGAAACTCTAAAGAAAAAAATGAAGTGTTTGTACTTGCAGTGCGACTACTCCACCCAAGATGTTGAGTTATCCTGGTCTGTTCTCTATCGATCAAAACTCTATTAATTGAAAAAAAACATCAAAGGCAATAGACTTTATGCAGTAGACTTTTCTCCATCTTCTGTTGTAGCTTCTTCAAGGGGCAAAGATGGCCCTGGGATGTTTGAGCAGTTCAATAGCGATTACAGCAAGTGAAGTATTGATGATTGTTTGGTGTTTTTGGTTTTGTTTTTGCTCATTCCCACTATTCTGGATGTTTGTATCAGCTACTGAATTTGTAGTGTTTCAGAGGCAGGTACAGTTATCAGGACATTTAGTGCAGGGAATATGCAGTAAGGAAGACTTACCTGCTAAAGGGTGAACTTCCCAGATGACTAATGAATAAGTGGTAAAAGATCGCCACTTAGATGGAATCCTGCCTCACTGGGGTTATAACGAAAGAACCTAACATTTAGAATGCCTATCTGAGAAACCAGAATTCTAGATAAGAGTTTACCCTTTATAGTAAACCATGTGAATTTTGTTTCCTCTTCTGTCACATCTCGTGCTTAACATGATCTTTCTTTACATTGTCAGGCAGGTACCTGCTTCCCAATACCATTGCACAGCAGTCATGGCAACCTGCAGAAACCTCCAATCTTGTTCGTATGCGTAGCCAAGCTCTCGGGCAATCGGCTCCTTCACTTACTGCTAGTCTGGTGAGTTACATTTTCAAAATAGAAGACAATTTTGCATGCAAAAGACCTATGCAATATTATGGTTGAGATTTTATGTGCACAAAAGTCAATAAGCCACAGTTTGTTGTCTCCAAAACCCCCAATAACTCAGGCCTTTCACATAACTCTGAATTAGTGCACAATAGTAATTGTGTGTTACTATACGTAATGCTACTTAATATGTGCAGGGTGGCTGAATTACATTTGTGATGGAAGCTGTAACTTTGAATGGCCTTGTTTTCACACACAGTCTCAGCTGAAATGTTGCATCAGTATAACTATTTGTGTTGAAATGGTCAATCTTCAAAGAAGGCACTAGAATGGCCTAGCCTTTCTGGTGGGCACCTGTGCTATCAGTTTAATAGTTCATGCTTTCCACAGGATTCTGCACTCAGGAACAAGCTTCTGCAGTGTATGAAGTATGAACTGAACGTGCAATTCATTGATCGTGCTTTTAAGTAAAGGTAGGGGGAGGGATAGCTGGCCAGGCCGTATGGAGGGGCCGGAGCAGTCAAGGTTAAGTCTGGATTTTCCTGACTGATTCATTTTAACTTGCTTGCATTGGGTTTCAGTGTGCAATATGCTGCTTTGTGCTGGTGTATATTGCATTTTGTGAAGTGTTCCAAAAAGAGAAAAAGAAAAGAAAATCTCATATGTCCCATGCATAAGATATGATTTCCAAACACTTAATTATAAACCAAGTTCCATCAAAAATGCCAATGGTATTTATCCTTTTTTAGAGCTAATTTCATGAGAAGTATATAGTTTTTGAAAAAAGAGAGCTCAAGTTGATTCAAAACAGTAGAAAAGCATCTAGGGACTTCCTTATCTGGCGGTTCTTATGCTCTGTTAATTTAACAACCAATATAATTTTAGCAGTCCACCTGTATTTGCCACTAAAAATTTATCCTTGTGCAGAGAAACAACAAGAGAAAATACACATCAGAAATTAAATTTCTGAGTTTCTAAAGCTCTCTCTCAAGCATAACAATACTGATGCTAATAGTGGCAATAAAAGATAAGTACAAAGATGTTCTTCCCCGGTGCCTTGTTATTCCTTGCTTTACTGATGGGAGTAAATTAAACCTCACCACACCCTTATGAAGTAGGGAAATATTACCTTCAGATTACAGAGAGGGAAACTGAGGCACGCAGATATTCTTGCCTAAAGCCATCCAGAAAGTCGTTGGCAAAGCTGAGCCTAGAACAAAGTTTTCTTGAGTTCCTGCTGTTCTCGAACTACCAGCCAGTGCTGCCTTCCCAGAACTCTAAATCTCAAAAGCAAAATGTTGTTAAAGATGGCACGCAGTAATCAAGATACCACAGAGCTTAAAGTAGTCTGCATTGAAAAGTTAGCATCTGTCAGTAACTACCACAATGTTGGTATTTGCAAAACTACAATTTCCTCCTATGCTTAGAACAAGAAATGACTGAAACACAAATTTAACAGTGCTGACTGTTGGCAAATGCCAACTTTTTTTTCACCAGTCGCTGTACTAAAATAGAGTTAATTCAAAGTCTGGAAATTTGCATAGGAGCAACATAGAGATAGGTTGGAAAATGTTAAACAAAAAACCCTGTAGCTATTACTTTACGTGACCTACCTGATTCAGATTAGGACATTAACAGGGATAATGATAGAAAAGGAAGCCAAAATGGATACCATATGTACAAACTCTCTCTAATGTGCTTGCACAACATCTAGCACAGTTGAACCCCGATCTCTGTAGGGATATCTACAGTAATGTCTTCTAAAAGAGTAAATACTAGAATATTCTCCTCAAGCACCATAGGTGAGATGGGTGCAGTGCTGGGCTTTTAATATTTCCCTCCCATCCCCCATTGTTTTACAATTATTTTTCTGTTTTGTTGCTTTTCAATCAAACCTCAGAATGGGAAGTAGACAAATTCTTACTGCCTTATTGGATATTATTTTAATGTCCATATTTCTCAGATCCAGTAGCTAGTACTTCTTATTGGAAGGAAGCAGGGGGTTGGAATGAGGGAGAAAGACGGAAGAGTCACAATTTCTCTCATTGCTGGATCACCGCTCGCAGTGAGGACTCTCTTTGGGAGCCACTGCGAAAGATGAAAGAAATGAGGCAACAGCCTCCCTAAAGCCTCCTCTTAAATCTGGAGATCTTCTTCAGCACCGAGCCTTATAGCATACCAGTAGAGTGATTTTTCATTTTGTGGAGAGGAAAGGTTTTGTTGATTACAGCTGTAAAAGGAAAACTAATAAAATTTGAGCTTACTGATTACTATTCAATGATCTTATGGTGCTTGCTTAGCATTTGGTCTATTTCATAGGGTGGGGCTAGGTTTATGAATATTGATGAATTACTTAAATAATTAAAGAAATGTCAGTGACGTGTTTGCTGCTTTATGCAGTCAGTTGATTTTGTTGTAGTTATTGCAGTATTGCATAGTAGAGCTGTGCAACATTTTTTTTTTCAACTAATTGTTTTTAATAAAAAAAAATGCATTTTTGTGGCCTGAAACTATTTGTTGAATTTGACAAATAGTTCTGTTTGAATTTTTTTTTTTTAAGAGTTGAAATGTTTCATTTCAGGTTTACATTAGGCTAATTAAAAATAAAAAATACAAGTGTGAAAACCTCCCAAAATGGCTGAATCAAAACGAAAAGCTCAAAAGAATTGTTTAGAATCAACTGTTTCAGTTGATTCAAAACAAATGAAAACCTTAACCTTTGTTTAAAGTTGACTTGAATCATTTAATCAACTTCAAAATAATTTTTTTTAGGGGTTTTTTTGTTTGTTTTTTGATGTGATGGAAAATTTTGAAATTTTGTTTTGGGTCAGTTTAAACCGGATTTCTTTCCTGATTTTTAATTTTTTTTGGATTTTTTTTGGTTGAGCTCCCAATCTGAAAAATCCATTATTTGCTCAGCTCTATTACGGGGGGGAAGGGCAATAGATTATAGTAGCCTGTAACCGGATGGCAGGATAATCTTACTGCCCCACCTTTTTAAAGTATTGGAAACCTCAGAGAGCTGCAGGTTAATTACCCCTGACTCTTTGGCGCACGTGTGGCTTATTAGACTCCACCTTTAATATAAGAAGTGGAAGTAACTGTCTCAGAGGAAGCTAGAGGTTGGGATAGATGAGACTGAAGAAGGAACCCAGGAGCAGTATGGTCTGGAGTGAAGGCTTAAACTGGAGCTTTGTGTTACGCTTTTGAATTACTCATTTTATTAATATCCATTTTAGGAAATAGAGACTTTTTGATATCTTATGAGTCAGTAGTTTGTTTGGAGCAAGATGGAAGCTACCAGTTTACAGACCCATATGTGGGTAGAGATTGTGTTTGTTTAGCAGTGTTTATTCATTAAAAAATTGAACTTCATTCCAAAGAAATTTGTCTCTGCCTGTCACATTGCTAAATAGACATGTTCATTCTACTGACACTCAAGAATAGGAAGTTAGAATCATGGAGCCCTTATTCTATGTCACTAGAAACTGAGGCATATGGTTAATGCTATTGGGCAGTAGCTGTTAAATTTCAGTGATTGGGAAGATATCCATTTTTCTTTTTAAGTGGGTGAAGATAGTGATTTCATGGCTTATGGTTCACCTTCACCTCTAGTTGCCCCTCTAATGTATTATTTAGAGCAGGGGTCGGCAACCTTTCAGAAGTGGTGTGCCGAGTCTTCATTTATTCACTCTGATTTAAGGTTTCGCGTGCCAGTAATACATTTTAACATTTTTAAAAGGTCTCTTTCTATAAGTCTATAATATATAACTAAACTATTGTTGTATGTAAAGTAAATAAGGTTTTAAAATGTTTAAGAAGCTTCATTTAAAATTAAATTAAAATGCAGAGCCCCCTGGACTGGTGGCCAGGTCCTGGGCAGTATGAGTGCCACTGAAACTCAGCTCGCATGCCGCCTTCGGTTGCCTACCCCTGATTTAGAGTATTATAATAGACCCTTCTAGTTTCCAGTATAATTAAAATTGCCAATCAGTTTCCTTTCCGACACATGTTTTCACATTCATGAGTAAAAGTCTCTTTAACAGACTTACAGGAAAGAGGGAAAAATACAGTTTGTGCAGAGTAAATTTGAAAGCTGTGTAGTGATTCCTCATGGTGGAAAATGTTCAGTCACGAGTGCACTGCTAATTAGTGAATGCGCTTCAGTTCAAGGATATGTACTGGGAACTAGTGATGCTTGCTCTTGTACACGGAATCTATCAGCGGTTCTAAGCTCTGCAATCAAATATTGTGCAGACAAGGAGCTTTTAACTACTTCCAGATTTTTTTTTCTTTGTTCTTGTTTTTAAACACCTAGGAATTAAGTGGGAGTTTTTAATGCAGTGTTAAAGCTGAACAATAAAATAATATATAAACATCAGGAATTGCAGAAATTAAGGATCCAAAAGCAATGTTAATTCACCCACATTTGTGCATCTGAGTAAAACATTGTTTGAAGTTCCATTTTTGCATTTTTTGATACTCGTGCAAATGTCACTATTTGACTTATGCTTGTGTTGGCAGTGTTTTGCTTTTAATACAATACTTAAATCAATGTAATCATGGGATAGAAATCATCATTTTTATTAACACATTGCTATGTTTTAGTGCTTATGAAACAGTATTCTAAAGAAATACAACTTCACAGGAAGTTCAGTCAGTCACATTTCTTTTGGAGTCTGTATAAACATTGACTTCATCACCAGTTGGCTTTTACTGCACT